>NW_028190055.1:0-2400000 GCF_048542155.1 Nylanderia fulva | reverse complement strand
ACAATTAATGTTGAAAAATGAAGTATAGTTTTTGTTAAATAAAAAACGTGGTATAATTATTGTGATTATTTCACGTGGAATTTGATGCTTTTAATTCTTGATAATTATAACTTTTTATGTCAAAGATGGCTGAACTCTCGTCGTGTTTTCCCTTCCGCGCTAATTCGCCAACGTGCCATTTGTTATTATGAAGTTTTCGCCGAGTCAAGTAAAAGCCCGGCCACTTCGTCGCTGCTTCTCGTTGCTCCCGACGTTTCTTTCTTTTATTCATTAAGCGCCGCTTCGCGCGTAAATTATCGGAGCTTTCGCGCGGAACTTCCGCTCGATTTACTAGCTCGCGGCACTTCTTCGAGAAGGCAAATCAGGACGTGTTCGGTAATACTTATTCTACAAGCTGTACCGTGCAAAAATATCGTTCAATTAAATGTAATTAGACGCAATATCTCGTTTTCGTTCAAGAAATCACACATGGAACCAATTATTGCAACGCAATACATACATGTTGCAAATATATATATATATATATATATATATATCATGTAAATCGATGCGATTATCCTTTTTTTATTATTGAATGTCGATAGCGTATTCTTTACATTTTTCTGGATGCTGTACTATTTCTAAATAATTTAGATTGAAGGATTTGAGATTTATTTAATATGAAAAATATGAAAAAATTTTGAAAGAACAAAATCTTATTTATTAAAACTACATTTTCTTCGTTGCATTATTTCGCATTTATCTCTACTGTTTTTCTACCTGTAGTATTTTACTATTGCATTTCTTACAGGATTAACTGTTTGCAAACAGTTCGTTAGACAATTAACAATTTTGCTGAATAAGCTTTTAATTCTTTTATGCTTCCTAACGATTTAATTAGCAGTTATTAGTTAGTCACAAAATATATAGTTTAACGGTGTAGCAAAAAATATACTAGTTTTTGCCATGAAGAATTAAATTCTGTCTGAGGAATTAAACCAGAGATGAAATATTGCAAGGATCCGATTTCATTGTCAAGAAATCATAAGATGTGAAATAATTATAGATATCAGTAAATTAACATTCTAGCAATCTGAAATGTTATATGTTCTAACATAATTTTCATAAGCTTCAATATAAAATTAATCACATAGTATGAATTTAATATTTTACTTTATTCAAAAGTAAACTTATTATATAAATAATTCTTACATCAATTAAAAGTAAGAGACTCGTCCCCAAAAATCGCGGCGATATTATTGTCGTGCTCAAAATTTGATGTCTAAAATGATTATTTATTCATTAGTATCGATTGACCTGATTCGTTGATCAAGTATACGCATCGCATTTATCAGACGTGCGAAATTAAAAATGAACGATCGAAATTTGGTATCGAATCAAACACACACTATTTTTTAATGTAATTCTTTTGCATTTATCTCTTCCGCTTCCTCTCTCTGTCTCGATTTAACAAACAACTTGCGAAATGTCATCAGGGATTTTTCCCGTCTCGCCACGGTTACAAATTTCTACATTTCGCGTTTAATTGCTGTGATTATCAGGAAAATGTTGTCACGCAATTATACAGGTTATATATCCCTCGAGTAATGAGTCGCCCGCATTTTATCGTAATTGCGATGCCATTTTATCGAATTTTGAAACTGAATTAATAATTCAGTGCTAATTAGCGGGATGCCAGACGCGTCATTCTCGTCAATCCCAGATATGTTTACTAATACGCTGCACTCTCATTTTCGATAATTTGATTAATTAATAGATTATAATTTAATCTCATCGTCGCTTGTCAAATGCTATATATAAATTTACATATACATACAAAATCTGTATATTTTTCTGTCATTTTTTTTGCAACAATTATATTAATAACTTTGAACAGTTCGTGCTAGCACTTTTGCTCTGCAAACTTCTAATAATATAAAACGCAAAGAACTGAAGATTTATTTTTTATATACTCGATATGCCGTGGTTATAATTAACACGGCACCGACTTTGCCACACAACGATATTATTTTTAATGTAAGAACACCGCTAAAATATAATAGCCGCGCTACAGAAAAGAGAGAAAGAGAACGTCGTCGGTTACGAGACATCTATAAAAAACGGAAAAATGAAAAAGAAAATATATATGCGCGCGCGGAACCGGGTTTTCCGGGAGTTCCTTTCTAATCTCTTTTTCTTTTTCCTTTTCACTCGCGATTAAGTAAATTTCTTTTTTCTATCCCGTCGCGTTAGTCTCTCACTGATAAAACGCGGGGTTGAACACTAAGCGGAAACTGAGAGCGATTAATAATACACCTTTTTATATCATCAGAACAATATATCCGATTCTCTCTAAGAGATATAATCTCGCATAATATACCGCCGTGTCGCTTTTAATAAAGAAATATCTGCTTTTTTCCTTTCGCGAAATTAGCATAATTTATTTTGATACATATTACGTAATAATTGCGAGAGATGATTCATCTTAAACGAATATAACGATTCTTCTGCAAATTGTAATTTTATGTTCAATTTAGATAAAACAAAATAATAATAAAAAAATAGTACAGATAGCGGATGCGCGATACATATATATGTAAAAAAAAGAGCAACAAAACCTGATTAGCATAATTTATTTTGATACATATTACGTGATGATTGCGAGAGATGACTCATCTTAAACGAATATAACGATTCTTCTGCAAATTGTAATTTTATGTCAATTTAGATAAAACAAAATAATAATTAAAAAATAGTACAAATAGCGGATGCGCGATACATATATATGTAAAAAAAAGAGCAACAAAACCTGATTAGCATAATTTATTTTGATACATATTACGTGATGATTGCGAGAGATGACTCATCTTAAACGAATATAACGATTCTTCTGCAAATTGTAATTTTATGTCAATTTAGATAAAACAAAATAATAATAAAAAAATAGTACAGATAGCGGATGCGCGATACATATATATGTAAAAAAAAAAAAAAAAAAAGAGCAACAAAACCTGAAACATTGTCAGAGAAATTTATTTATTTACTTAACTGTTGCTGTATTTGCAATCGTGAAACGGGAAAACAACGCGACGAACAGTTATACATTTTAATCGGTTTATTTATATTTCCACTTTCTCGTCGACACAAATCGAGGCGCGCAATACTTTATTCCGCGCGAAACAAACAGCGGTCAATAGCGGTCAATAGTTTGGTATTCCTGCCAAGGGGAAAAAAGGTCGTTGTGCAAGCCGTACCGGGATGTAGGGCACTGCGGCTCCTGAGATTCCTGCACGTTTTACCGAAAGTGCAACGCCGGCGAACGTAAGGAAATGGAAAAACGAGGGCCGGCTTGTTTGTTTCGCGTGCAGCAATTTCTTTTGTTTTATCGGCTGCAGCTCTGCTCCTTAGCGCATGCAGCTCCGAGGGAGAAAGAGAGAGAGCAGCTGAAGCTGACAGCCGGATAACGTCTGCATTTTTATATGCGCTTACACATGTACCGCCACGCCTTGTAATATTGGATAAATAATGCGAACCTGATCTCCGTTTCGGTGAACGTATATCTTATTTAGTAGTGTTCCGTGACTTTTAAATCGGCATCCTGCTTCTACGTACACAAAAGTATATACAGAAATGCTTGACCGAAAGTGTAATAAAGAAATAAGTTCATCTTTCTATCGAATCTCGGAACAATTTTCCCTTGTTGAGAAAAATGTATAAATCGTATTTTTGTGTTAAAAAAATATTGGAAATGAAAAAATTTCTCTCTGAATGATTTTAATTGAAATTAATAAATAGAATTTATGTCAAATTGAGGACTCGTTATACTGTATACTTTATATATAGGTTGATGTGCTAAAGTTGTATGTAAAATTAAAAAAAAAAAAAAAAGGAAAAAATAGAACTAATACTGAATTAAACCCGTATAATCGATCGATTTATCCCTTAGAACTGAAAAAATTTTTCTCTGAATGATTTAAATTGAAAATAATAAATAGAATTTATGTCATATTGAGGACTCGTTATACTGTGTACTTTATATATAGGTTGATGTGCTAAAGTTGTATGTAAAAAATAAAAAAAAAAAAAGAACTAATACTGGATTAAACCCGTATAATCGATCGATTTTTCATCCCGTCTCTTCTTGTACCATTTGATAAAGCATCCCTTAGGACGCTTACGCTGCCTTGGTATTTTTAATCTCGAACAACTACGAGAGGCCAACAACGCCGGGGTGGGCCATCACGCTTACCAGGATTTGTACAACAACCCTCGGCTCCCGACGAGGATCTACACCCAGGATTCGCGACTGAAGAAAGAAAAAGAGGAAGATAACTACGCGCCCTATACATCGTAAAGGGAGGGTGACTTGACGATGGGGTGCGAGGAAGAGAAAAGTGCGCGGTCAATTTGTGGCTGCGGCTAATTACGAAAGTCGTTACGAAAGTGCGGAATAATTCCGGGCGCGGATTTTCGCCGAATATTAAATTATTCTTTCGCCGCGCGTCGTTGATTCTCGCGCGTATAATAAAATGAACACACGGCGCCCGTAATACCTAGTTTAAGTTTCCCGGTGGATTAAGGTTCTCCGTCCAAATTATTCTCTCATCATGGAATTTTTAAATTAATGACAGAGCGAAGCGGCTCCATTCGACATTTGTGTACACGCGATCTTATCGCATTTCATTTACATCTCTGCGATTTTACATAAATATATACAGTACTCTCCACAAGTTTGGAAACACCTTACATTTTACAGGTAAACAATCGTATGGCAGCGATCTGTGCAGATTTTTTGTATCAATAAATCGTAAAATAAACATAAAATATTTTATATTATTTTATGTTTATTTTACGATTTATTGATTATTGAAAAAATAAAAAATTTTATATATATATATATATATATATATATATATATATATAATAAAAAATCGATGAACTCAAAAGAATATTTTTTTTGGAACATCTGGAACTGCGAAGTATTTATAACGCCTCCCGGAATAACTCACGAGACGCCCGTGTTCAGCTTTTTTTTTCGGAGCACCCTTCGCAAGTGCACAACCTACCCTCTGAGAAAAACCGGCAGCTAACTGTGCAAAAATGGATGAAGACGCCTCGACCGTTCATCACCGTTCTACTTACAGTTGAAAATACGTTGGCAACGCGATTCGAGGCTGCACGAGATCAACGAGCGGAATCGACGCGCATTCGCGTCGTAAATTCGCGGACTAACGCGGCTCGACAGCTCGTTAACAGCTGACGCATGTTAGTATAGACCTCGGTTTACGCGCAATAAAGAGGCGAAATCGACTGTGCACGGATTTATTTGCTCGCCCTCTCTTTTTTTTATACGCTCAAAACTGCGACGGATAATAAATAAGCTAGATTTTCGTGCCTCGTCTCGCTCTCTCTCTCTCTCTCGGCTTCGTAAATTAATTTTTTTACGGTAATTCTTAAGGGGATGACTATGTATGTTATTTTTATTAATCTCTTTCTTGGCTATACAGAATGAAAAATCCTTTACTAAAATTTAAGTATATAAAAAAAGCTAAATAATTACAGTTTTCTTATCGTTTAAGTTAAGTTGACCCAATGCAAAAGACTGATAAGAAAACTTCTTCTTGAATAATTTTTAAAGTAATCTTTCCATATTTGTTATTCTATATGTACCAATTATTTCTTCTATATTATTACGAGGATGAATGCAAAGCTATAATATAGTCTTGCACTCTCGATTCCTCGTTTCGTTTAATCTTCGAAAACACGAAGCGCTTCTCCGGATTGTTTGCATTCGTTTCGCATAATTGAGTTCGAGTGTATCATGAATCTTGCGGAGCGCGTTAAAGTAATGATAATCCCTTGCACTTGGCCGGATTATTTCGTACAAACAAACCTCGAGACGACTCGCGGAGACGATTACACTTGTCCGACTTCGACGATCGCGATGATCGATTTCCGACGAGCGTCAACGCGATCGCGCGAACGAAGACAAACTGCGCTCCCTCGCGGAGAGTCGTATAATAATTTCCAATTACCGCGAATTAACGGTGGCCCATACATTTTCAGGGCTGTCGCGCTGGCCTGTGCGCTCGCGAACGCGCTGTGTTTGCGCAAACTGTATTTCTAGGGCGCGTTGAAATATATCATTTCCCCTGCTCCGGTTTCCTGTTACAAACGACGGTAATTATATACGCCGACCGTTTAGAGAGTCTGCGTGCGTACATGTGTATGGGGGTGTATATGTATGTGCGCGCATATATCGTGGTGAAATGATGGGAAATTTTGCGAAATATACGACATCGCGCGCGATCTGATAAAACGCAGATGTATATATTGAGCAAAAAGATAACGTAAGACAATGCGGGGTCACATAATGGGTAATTTGTCTAGAGTTTAAAAGTTTAATTAAAAACCAGATTTTTATTCAGAAAATTGGAAGAATAATTCTCTAAGATGGCTTTCAAACTTGAGAAATAAATTTTAGATTTTCGAGATTTTTATTCTACGCGAATTGGATGTATGCTTAAAATGTTGCGATCTTTGGATATACGAAATTATATGGCGCTGTAAATTTTTTTTATCTCCGCTTTTCCTCCTTTACCGTTCAAAGCATGCATCCTTGATATAAAGAAAAAAAAATCGCGCGCGAGACAATCTGTTAAAACGCGAAACAACAACCTCGTCGAAATTCGATAAAACGTCCGCTTTCAATCGCGCGTTTTTTTACCCCCCAGACAAATAAATTACAATCGTCGATCTCTTCAATGTGTTTCAATCACGCGAGAGATTGACAAGCGCGTGTACATTTCGCACCTGGAATACGTACGATCGATTATTCCGATGAATTACGTCAAACGGAGCGTCTTGTCGAATACCATAATTGATCTCGGTGCATTACCACAGGGCGTTTAAAAATGCACCGCGGCACGTGATATAAATATCCAGCGACGGTGTGTCGCTAACGAGCGTCTATCGATTTCTCATCGCGCGAAGGTGGGTGATCGGAAAGAGCGTATTTTTTTTGCTCTTCCCAGCGCGCGATTATTAAATGACACCTTTAATGAGCAATGGCTCGTTTGCTGAGATTTTCGTAACGTTGATTCACAGTAGGAAAATGTATGTTTTCTCGTTGAAAATGGTTCCCGGTTAAAAAGTTTTGTGTTAAATATTTAATTAATTTAACATATTGCTGGTGTGCTAATGGAACTTCAATGTTAAACTATTAAAACAACTGAAAAAAGATGTAAAAATAACACAGTGTGCAGGCTATTTTTAATTTTATACGTTCTGTTGTTATAGCGATAAGATTTATCTGTTTTAAAATTTGCAGAAAAAAATGTAGATTTTTTTATTTTATACAAAATTACAATTTACACAAAATTTATTTTAAATTATTTCAAGTGTCTCGCATTTATTTTGTGTTAATATTTAACAAACGTTTCCACTGTGTTCTTTATTAGGCCTCGATCTTCAGTCACGCAACGTAATGAACGATGCTTGGTGTACGTTTGTCGTCCTCGTTACTCGCCATGAAACGGGTGAAGTGGCGCAAAACGTCATCGCGATTCCCGTCACGTCGCGTCACGCGCAAATAGTTAATCAACTTAAATTTAACGATTTATCCGTTCCATCCGTGACGAAGACGCGTGCCGAAAATACGCCGAGGGAAAGCGAAGATACAGTTGAAGTTTAAACCGTCGACGAGGAAAATGAAATTTTATACGCGTCGTAAATCTTCACTGAGGGAATATTATAGGATCTGTAAATCCGAGAATCCTAAGATTCTCAAGATCAACTTTAGAATCCGCAGAAATCGAGAAACGATCTCTCTCTCTCTCTCTCTCCATATATATATATATATATATACGATACGAAGAATATCTAAGAATCTGATATCTGGATATACATATATTTTAAGAATCCCAAGACTTGGACGAACAGAACAGAAACATCCGAGCATTCGTATATTCTTGTGTAAACATGTCTTCGTTCTCGCAAACCTGCATTCCATCTGTTACACCGGAACATTTTCCTCGCGGCTTACATCCCCTGTTTAATGAACAACGACGCGAGATAAACCGGGATTAATCGCGGAAAACTTTTCTCTCTCTCTCTCTCTCCGCCAATAATATCTCTGGGCTTAACGAGCTTAATTCGAGCCGCGAAATGGGCCGCGGATTTCAGCGGTTTCTTCTCCGCTTAATTCGTTAAAACGCGACTGACATCGCGCCGAACAACTGGCTGACAAAGTGCCTCGGGGATCGTAAACCAGGTATAACCGTCCTCTCTGTCCTCTTCGTTCTCGACGGCGGATCGAATTTAGAACGAGAATGTCTTGCCGGTGTATCCTGTTTTACGTCCTGTAATTTCTTGAAAAGTCTTCTCCTTTTCTCTCTCTCCCTTTCGCTCCCTCTTTGTACAAGATACAACGCTTTTACTCTTCCCGTGACGCGTACAAAAGTGTGTTCCTACTACGTCGGATCTCCATCGATCATCTCCGCAAGCTTCAACCGATCCGATATTGTTTCGTAGATGTACTCGCGAAAGGAGAAGTTAAGACAGCTATGGAGCACACGGTTGAAAAATTGGTGTTGAATTTAACAGATATCCCGTGTCGCAAACAACATTTTTTCTGTCAACTTAACAATGTGTGGATGTGTTAAATAAAGATACGAATACTGCATTAATATTGTAACATCAAATAAATGTTCAAGTAATTTAAAATAAATTTTATATCAAATTAATATATAGTATTAACGTTATTTTTACACCTTTTTTCAGTTGTTTCATAATTTCACATTTAAGTTCAATTAACAGCAATATGTTAAATTAACAGAATAAAGAGAATTACTGTAACAAGAGACCGCGATAATTGGCATGAAAAATGAATATTCAGCTCGTTATTTCTATCGAACGTAATCCCTTTTGAATTTTTCTTCTCCCGCCAAAATTGAATAAACTTCCCTTGGCCCCTACGTCAATCATCGTGTTATCTTGGCGATTGTTATTTGCTCATGAATCTCTCTCGAGAAAACTGTCCAAACGAAGGAAGCTGTCTCGGATTCGACACCCTCTATCCATCTACTTATTCTACCTATCTATCTTCCCATTTCTCTCCTCTTTCTTTTGCTCTCTCGAGTGCACTCGTCTTCTCCTCCTCTCATTCTTTCGCGATTTTATTAAGATTCGCGCCGTTTTCCAATAGACGGCGGTCATCAGATTAATTATTCAGCCGCGACATGTCAAAGCGATTTGTTCGCTTCATTTCCGTCTCACTTGTCAACAAGCGAAAGCAATTAAGAATCCATCCGCAGAAATAATATCGAGAGTACGGTTCAAGAGAGAGAGAGATAGAAAAAGGCTACAACCGAAGAATTAAAGTGCTACTTATCCTTGCTAAATAAAAAAAAAAAGTATAATTATTCCATTTAAATAATGTAACAAATCAGACAATTATTTTTAAGATACCTAAAGAGTCTTACATATATGAAATTTGTAAATAAATCTATATGACTACGTTTTGAAAGAATCGATCTCTCGATTCATCTTCGCCGAAAGACGCTTTCAAAAGGAAAACAAACGAGGCGAACAGCATTTTCTACTCGCATAAGCCAAGTGTACGAGACTCGGGACACAATGAGAGGCAAGAATCGTCTTTTCCGAGCGGACAATCAAGGCGCAGTCGCGAAGAGAAGAGAACGTAAGAACGGAAAAAGGTATACTACAAGTGGAATATTCGGTTGTCTTCAATAGACAACGTTGAAAGGACGCTCCTTCCCAGAATTTCCAGTCGTTACTCGCGCAAGAGGGTCGGATGTAATCGTGCGAGGAGAATTCAACTAGAAAATGTGCGGCAAAGTCCGTTCTCGCCCTTAAATTGCCTAATACATAATATCCCAAAACAGTCGTCGTCCTGTTTCTCGTTCTCGAAAGCGAGTGTTCTCTTCAACTGAAATTTATCAAGTTTCAAAATGCAATCAATTCATAAATATATTCTTACTTTAAAAAACTGAATTATTTGCTATGTATTCTCTATCAAGTAGAACTGGTTTCCATTTAGATCATAATTTGTTAGTTTCTTCCTCAAAAAAAAATTTGAGATTCTGAGAAAGAAAATGATTTTTACAAATTTTCTCAGCAATACTATATGAATCTTTTTTTCATTTAATGAATTTTAGAGTGACCTAAACGAATGGAAATCTAATGCAGCAAGATCCAGAGAATGAGATAGAATTGACCACGATAGATAGTTATACGGCGAAGGTTCATTTTTAAATCGTTCATTTTGGAAACTGAATTCTCTAATACTTTTACACAACGATTTACAACAGTGCAAGTATTGATTTGTGAATACTATACACTCTTGCGATAAATAAAATAATTAGATGCCGCGGATAATACTGGTTTCTCTTCAGGAGAAGTGATTAATTATCCAACGAAAGTTATTTATGAATCAATCCAATAAATCATCCCATGCTAGCTTCTCGACATTACTATACGCGTTACGTTTCTTTAACGTTGCATTTTTCCCAAAATTCCATTCTTTGATAAAATCTCGATTTTTGTACCAATCGAAAAAAATATCGAAACATCGAATTTATTTACTTGGCGTACTTAAATATTCCTTTAAATGTGTTACGAGAGTGTTTTAAGCTCGCGGCAACGGATAAATCGGATTGCGCGAGGTCTGGAAAGTTATGTCGCAATAATCCAGAGGATTGGAAGCGCGATACGGCACGCGTTTATGATTGTTACATTTAATTTACTCGCGTATATACCGTCGTAATTGCGAGAAACGCGAGGGCGGAAAGCAGCACACAGTAGGTGTACATAACGCGTGGTGCGCTCTTAAAACGGGAGAATTTAATTTTGCTCCGCGTGTTGGACAATGTAACGAGAGAGAAAAAGAGAGAGAAATTAGTTTCGGGATTTGCCTTTTTTTTTCTCTCAGGAAAAACACGCCCGCGCATTAATATCAACGTTCGCGCGCGTGTGGCACAACATAATTATTTCTTCCTCGTGTTACAGCTATCTGCAAAACGATTTTACGCGCGTATGCGGAATAATCTCTTTTCGCTGTTATGCATAATGTCGCCGCGCGCCGCTAATATTATTCCGCACACATGACAATCACTGAACAGGAATAAAAGCCGGCGTACACAAACATCCTGCGCAATATCCGACCGAGCAGTAATCTGCTTTCTTGCTCTTTTTCATACATAATATGTCATGTACTAAACAACGAGATTATTATTTTTTTTTTTTAAATTAATTAATTCATTCAATTCACACTTGCGTTTTAATTTTAATGGCTATTGTTTTCTTGTTTTAATGTATAATGAACGCACATTATATTTCCTATTTAATTAATTCTCCAAAAATTATTCCTCAGTTGTGTACTAATTTAAAAGGTTTTTGTTTTTTTTCAATCAACATTTCTTTATTATTATTTATGATTCATATTATTATGCGTATAATATTGCAAAAAACAAGTTTGCGCGAATACATATTCTGTGTAAAATTTTGAAATTTTATACCATATTTTATATACATAATACATTGTGTTTAAAATATATAAATCTCTTTTATAAAATGTTGCAAACATTTCGCTACAAACGATTTTTAATGAAAGGATTTTACGGATCTTCTGTACGTTTTATCTCTCGCGCATTGCGGTACTTTTTACAGAAATAGAATGTACATCTTGTTTCACACTTTCTTGCGGAACGAGTGTAGATGCTTTTAACATTCGTGTTTTAATCGTGGCTCGTAATCGGACATAGTAAAGGTTGATTGCGCTTTGTGCACTCGCGTTTGAGTTCTTCGCGAGAGAAATCTTTATTTCTTATGACAGATTGTTGATGCATCCGACCGCAATCGAGAAATGCATAAAATTAAAACTTTAATAAACACCAAAAAATTCAAGAAATAATCAAAATTATATTAAAGTATAAAAAATTACATATATAATAAAATATAAACACTCGGAAATGTAATTGTTCAAAGATAATCTCTTGCGATATAAAGTCCGAAAGGTATTCTAAAGTTGAAGTCCAACAAAATCGTAGCCAAACGCGGATTCAATTGTGCGATCAAAATTTCTCAGTCTTTTAAGAGTACGAAACTTAATAATTCGCAACAACAATACGTAATAGCATTTGTGAAGTTAAATGAGAATTCACAGTAACGCGAAAAGGGCAAAAAGATTTCAAACAGGAATGTGTGTTATGGAAATAAAAAGCGCGAAGAGAGAGAAGGTTTGCTCGATTTCTCATGTAAAAGTCGACAACTAATCTAATGGAAAGAAAACATAGGGGAATGAGTAAAAACTTAAGTCGCATGAAGGAAGAAATAAAGCCGAGATGAAAGAGAGAGATTTGCCATACACTGGAGAACAGACGGCCGTTCTTTTCAGAGGATATTCGAATAGTGGGTCTAATACGATATAGAGATAGGAAAATACAAGGAGAAAAGTGCGGCAAGTAAAACGCCTCGTATACTTATAGAAAAAAATAAGAGCAAATAAGAACATCAAACAAGAATTTCGCGATGGCTACCGCAAGAAACTCAAAGTTTACGTTCTTTGTGTTCCGCTCCGTTTTTCCACGTCTCATTTCTGCGGTATTTGTGTTTTCTCGTGGCTCGACTTTTCCTATACTTATCTCAATACTGAATTTGCAAATTTCGACTTTGCATATTTGGACATCTCTTTAAATCCGTTTAATCGCGAGGCGTTAGTTTGGTATCTTTAAATCGTTGGATCCTCAGCTGCTCGTAAATAATTGTTTTTTCTTATCCGACCGCATCCTCTTGTTTCTACAGAATCGTGTCATTATACTTTTTTTTTACGCACGGCACGGCATAAAATCCTTGCGATCGATACCGAGTGTTTTTCTTTTAAAGTCAGGTTGGAGACGTCGTCGCTTCTTCTCTCAGTCTTGCATTACGACGCGATGTCGGCGACGTACGTACCTCCTTAAACTACGTTTCATATACGCGAAATGACGCTTAACGCGTAAGTGCTCGTAAAATCGTGTACCGTTTTTTTTACGGTCGGTTTTCGCTTTTAAGCTTCCGGTTAACCGAGGTTTTCCCTTCGACTGTACCCTCGTGCAACAACTCTCTTCGATCCCTTTCCTCCCCTAAACTAAATTTGTGTGAATAAACAGAGATATTAGCAAACGGATAATTGCCTAATTACTGATGTAATTTTAATAGCATTTCGATTAATGATAATAATTATTAGATAATTTCGTAAGATGATATAGGGCGATGTGTGATAATATATAAATTTGAATATAAGTTAGGTATATTCGTTTACCATAAATGTCGATATGACAAAGAAAGGTTAATACTTGAAAATTGCATGACTGCGACGTAATCAGTCATTTTGCATTTGAAATTTTATTCGCAACAGTCATTTCAGTTTTGACATTTTCAGAAATGTAATTCCCCGTGCGCCTTCTCCTGAAAAAAATTTTTACTTTACGTTTTCCGTTCGTCCTCATGTTTTATTCCCCTTCACATTATTCCTATTTCATGTTATCTGCGAAACGTTATTTCTCTCGCATTTCATTTGCAAAATCATAAAAGCTGCTTCCCGGGCACAAAGGAGAACCGACTCTTAAAAACAGAGCGTAATGCAAAAATTTGCGGCAAGATATTCTCCTCTTTGCCTTCATTTTTTTTTGTTCCATCAAATCCACGTCCTGGAACCCTGCAGGTCGCGAGATCTTTTCGTCAACAACAAGTTCCGCGTGTTTGCCACTGTATTACTTATACTATAAGTAATTGCGGATCGATGTAAGTTGCCTTGATCCGTGACCGCTATACTCAAGTGGCGGATACAGGGTTCGGGTTAAAGTCCAAGTTCCCTCGCATTAATACGTCTTGGTCAGACTTTAGGGAACTCTCGCGGGATCCACGAAGCTTCATTACCAGCACTAAGTTTCCGCCGAGCGTCTTCGAAATCCGAAATGGCGTCAGCCAACTTACCGTTACTGCATCAAATCTCCTCGAAATATTACACGGACTCGAAATTGCGCACGCGATATAATCTGCGTTCGAATAAAGTGCAAGGGCTGATTTAACCGTAAGTTTGTATATTGTTATGATCGGGAAATCGGATTAACATACATATTTCATGTTCCGATAAAGAAGGAAACATATAACAAGTTTATATTTTTTCACGCTTTCGCGTTAAATTCGCTAAATAACTCTTTAAATTTCTTGGAGTGAAAACTGAACAATCTCGTTCCAAAAGAGTGGAATCTCACTCTTTTGGAGTAAAATTCCACTCTTTTAATAATGAGATTGTTCAGTTTTCACTCCAAGAAATTTAGAGAGAACGCTGATAATAAATTATTATTTCTTCTTAAAATTATTGCTCTTAAAATTGACATTTAAAAAAATTATTAAGTGGTTTAAAAAACAGCTATATTCCAGAATTGATCTCTAAAATATTATGAGAGAAATAGAATGTTATAGAGCGATACACAATATTGCTAAAAACAAGTTTATATTTTCTCACGCTTTCACGTTAGATTCGTTAAAGAACGCTGATAATATAATTATTATTTCTTCTTAAAATTATTGCTCTTAAAATTGATATTTAAAAAAATTATTAAGTAGTTTAAAAACAGCTATATTCCAGAATTGATCTCTAAAATATTACGAGAGAAATAGAATGTTATAGAGCGATACACAATATTGTTAAAAACAAGTTTATATTTTCTCACGCTTTCACGTTAGATTCGTTAAAGAACGCTGATAATATAATTATTATTTCTTCTTAAAATTATTGCTCTTAAAATTGATATTTAAAAAAATTATTAAGTGGCTTAAAAACAGCTATATTCCAGAATTGATCTCTAAAATATTACGAGAGAAATAGAATGTTATATAGAGCGATACACAATATTGTTAAAAACAAGTTTATATTTTCTCACGCTTTCACGTTAGATTCGTTAAAAAACGCTGATAATATAATTATTATTTCTTCTTAAAATTATTGCTCTTAAAATTGATATTTAAAAAAATTATTAAGTGGCTTAAAAACAGCTATATTCCAGAATTGATCTCTAAAATATTACGAGAGAAATAGAATGTTATAGAGCGATACACAATATTGCTAAAAACAAGTTTATATTTTCTCACGCTTTCACGTTAGATTCGTTAAAGAACGCTGATAATATAATTATTATTTCTTCTTAAAATTATTGCTCTTAAAATTGATATTTAAAAAAATTATTAAGTGGTTTAAAAACAGCTATATTCCAGAATTGATCTCTAAAATATTACGAGAGAAATAGAATGTTATAGAGCGATACACAATATTGCTAAAAACAAGTTTATATTTTCTCACGCTTTCACGTTAGATTCGTTAAAGAACGCTGATAATATAATTATTATTTCTTCTTAAAATTATTGCTCTTAAAATTGACATTTAAAAAAATTATTAAGTGGTTTAAAAAACAGCTATATTCCAGAATTGATCTCTAAAATATTATGAGAGAAATAGAATGTTATAGAGCGATACACAATATTGCTAAAAACAAGTTTATATTTTCTCACGCTTTCACGTTAGATTCGTTAAAGAACGCTGATAATATAATTATTATTTCTTCTTAAAATTATTGCTCTTAAAATTGATATTTAAAAAAATTATTAAGTGGCTTAAAAACAGCTATATTCCAGAATTGATCTCTAAAATATTACGAGAGAAATAGAATGTTATAGAGCGATACACAATATTGTTAAAAACAAGTTTATATTTTCTCACGCTTTCACGTTAGATTCGTTAAAGAACGCTGATAATATAATTATTATTTCTTCTTAAAATTATTGCTCTTAAAATTGATATTTAAAAAAATTATTAAGTGGTTTAAAAAACAGCTATATTCCAGAATTGATCTCTAAAATATTATGAGAGAAATAGAATGTTATAGAGCGATACACAATATTGTTAAAAACAAGTTTATATTTTCTCACGCTTTCACGTTAGATTCGTTAAAGAACGCTGATAATATAATTATTATTTCTTCTTAAAATTATTGCTCTTAAAATTGATATTTAAAAAAATTATTAACTGGCTTAAAAACAGCTATATTCCAGAATTGATCTCTAAAATATTACGAGAGAAATAGAATGTTATGGAGCGATATACAATATTTCATCTGGATTATCCAAATGCATTCGAAAATAAATTATTTTCAAGGCTCTTAGAACACATATCGGAGAACGAAAAATTTCAGAATACAGAATGAATACTCGCAAATACATGTGGTCGTTAAAAATGGAATTCCCATCGATAGGATGGGCGTAGATCGCAACGGATCGGCGAGATTGCAGTCGACGAGATTTAACGGAGAGCGACAAGAATGAGAGGCGTCGACGACGATGCGGAAAATCCGAGTGTTTTTCTCCAGAGAGCCCTTTTTTCCAGTATTTTTATGGCGCGCGACGCGACAATTTCACTGCGTGCCGTACGAGTTTGATCGATGCACGTGACAGTTCTTCCTCTACGAGGCCGATAAATAAGATTGCGGTTTACGCGAGTAGTACGTAAAACGTCGTCGCGTTGCGTTTCTACGTACGTGGAAACGCCGATTATATCGAATTGTGCAATCGTTTACATTTTAACAATAAACGGAGAGATGCGCGAGAAATAGCAGCAGGAACAGCAACAACACCAGATTGCGTTGAAAATATTCGCTACGCGTCACCGATTAGCGTCGCGCGTTTGGCCAACTTTTCCGCGTCGAGGTTTACAATGAGTTTTTTTTTTCTCTTTTTTTTTTTAACGCCGAGCACGTCTCTGAACGTCCGGCACCGGCTGCGGTAAATTTACACCAGCCGCAGAAATGAATGTTGACGAATACGTTCCATTTTTCACCGCGAAAGATTCGTGGGAAAATTAAAAAGAGAGACTGAGATCGAGAGCAAGAGAGAAAAAGAGGTTGCAAAATGCCCGATATACATCTTTGCGCGAAAAAGGAAAAATTACCGCGATAATGTCGAGTTTTGCGTCACACGAGGGAGAAATTGTAGAGTCCTAGGTGCTTTTTATGCAATGAGATCGTTGAATAAGATTATATTCATGTCTGAGGTCATCCCGCGAGTCGTAAATGCATGTATTCTGAATAATTGGACGAGAAATGACGAAGCTTCTTTAATGTTGCCGATTGTATAAATTAAACAAATTCAATAATTTTATCTGAGTAGTCTAAAACTTGTAATATAATGAGCAAAAATATGTACGACATAGTTTATGTCGAAGTGATAGAATTATAATCTTCGATTCTTCATCTTTTAAAGAGAAAAAGATTCCGGAAGAGTAAATCATCGAAAAGAGCTACATTAAAATTTTGCGCAATCAAATTAGTATCATAAAATATAGTGTATAGTTCCGAGAGAAATGTGACACTTGTTGCTTAAATGTTTCGCACGAAGAGCCAGTTTTCGACGAAAATGCCGCTTTAGCCATCTTTTAATCACACGCAGATTCCTCTCTCGAGGGATAACTTTACGTTTCCGTGTCCTACACATCATATCCTCGAGAGTCCGCTGAACAGTTGATAGTCTGAGAAACTTGCAAGGTAGTCGAACGTATATACGTCGTCGAATGCGATCCGAAAACGGGGTTGCGCGTATCGAATACGAAGGAGAACAGAAAAACGAAGGGCAGACGAACCGCGAGAGGTGAAGATAAATGCAGTAATCTAAGTTTTTCCATCTTGCGGCGCTCCATTCGAGGGGATGAATGGAGAGTCCTTTAGTTCCTCTCATCGCGTATACGCACCGAGGAGATTCTCATCGAGTCGTTCGACCCTTTCAGAATTGCCGATTCCCATCGCAATAAGGTTGATCTCTTCTTGCCGAAAGATTTTTAGATGTTTACCGAAATTAAATATAGATTAAATCGCGATAATCAGGTCGTCGGGAGAAATAAATAAATTTACAGCGTAAATGTCAAAAAATGTCGAGCGTTCTTGCAATTCTAGAGAAATTCTTAAGCTGCACTAAAAAATTATTAAATTAATAAATATTTATTTAAATACTGCCTAATAAATTATTTGTTTGAAACAAATAAATTTATCTGTTTTGAAAAGGATTTTCTTGTTTAAATAAATATTTTTCACGTCAAATTAATATTTATTTATTTCAAATAAATGATTTATTAGGCAGTATTGAAATAAATATTAATTCGAATTCAATAATTTTTTTCAGTGTGCGGAAATAAAATTCATTAATCCTGCTAATATCCTTTTTCAACGATACGCGTAATGATAATCTCGATTCGCAGGCAAGCGAACGACCGAGGGACTTAAGTACTTAACTGTTACACAGAAAAATTTGTGCTAAATTTAACAGATATCACATGCCTCAAACGATTCACAGAAATTTTTGTATTAATTTAGCATAATATGGATATGTTAAATGGAGACACAAATATTAATATTTCAACACAAAATAAATGTAAAACTTCAAGTAATTTAAAATGAATTCTGTGTAAAATTAACATAGTTTTAATGTAAAAATTAATTAAAAAAATATGTTAATTTTAGATTTTATCATCCCCACTTATATTATAAAATAAAAATCAATATTTTCTGTAAATTTGAACAGATGAATCTGTCGCTAATAAAACCGAACATATTTATTGTGTAAAATTAAAAATAAATACACATTGTGTGTGTTATTTTTACATCTTCTTTTCAATTGTGTTAATAATTTACATTTAAATTCAATTAACACACAGCAGCAATATATTAAATTAACACTTAAATGCGTGTTAAATATTTCAAAATGTTCACGGGGACCAATTTTGACAAGAAAACAAATGTCCCTACTGTGTAAATATGCATCTCAAACTTGTGTCTCTTCGCGTCGAGTTTTGCCTCGTCGCAATTATCCCCACGACGCATCCCTCAAAGGGGGTTTGCCGAGCGAAAGGGAAACCTTACCGGATGTCAGTGATGTGTCTGTTCGTTTCGTTATTTTCCTTCCCTGTGCCACAGGTTTCTCGCACCCCTTATTTTTCACCCTCCTCACGCTACCGCGCAGATTTACGAGCAACGCGAGTGTACGTACTTCACGGGTCGTAAATCGGAAGAAAAAAAGAATGAGCTCTCGACGAGTTGCACCGAGCGTTTACAATGCTGGCAAAAAATGGATTACGCCGCGCTTAAGTTTCGCACTCGAGTCTTTATCCATTTCCGAACCCAGAAGTATCGATAGTATCTCGATCCTATCATCGCCCGTTCTATACACATGCGATCGTTTTCTGGTTTATAAATCGTTTATCCTAGACATGCAACCAATAGGCAATAAATCCGAATTCTTTTAAAAGCATAATCGACTACAATTTTTAAAAAAACACACTTTCTAGTATCGAGAAACATGACAAAATTATTTTAGTTTTACAATTTGAAGTAAATTTTATAGTATTGCAATTTTCGAAAATATATATAGATGAATTTTTAAAAGATGATACGATACGGTGAAAATTAATACGAAGAATTAATTTAAAAAGAATTAAATAGTTTCAAGAATATTAAGTCTGAAAATTTATAAGGACAATCAACAGTCCGAACGCAGATGAATTGAAGGATAATAATTTGAGAGAGAGAGAGAGAGAAGTTGTTTCATTAAGCGGCTTGTACGATATCCTTGAAGGATATAGCTATTCCGCGTTCAGAATACCTATATCCTCTAAGGTTGGTTCTCTCGATGGAAGGTCGATGAATCGAAACGGAGGAAGGGAATTGGCTGATATTTCAATCAGGATAAGTGTCTACTGTTTTATTAGCTCTTTGCTAGACTACAGTCGTTCTAATAAGAATCCTGTCTTACTGCTTACAATCGAAAATATCTCGAAAGTTTAACCACCAGAACTACAAACTAGCGGATATTTCCAACAATTGCATACCAAAAAATTAAATGCAAATAATACCAATAAATATTTTATGAATTATAAATTATGATTAAATGATTATATAAACTGCAAAATGTATATATATCAATATTCCTCAATATCGTAAAAAATTATTAGAAAGAACACTATTAGAAAATTAATGAAAATAATATTAATGTGACGTTTCTAATACTCGCGTGAAATCAGGCAGAAATTTGTATCATCTCAAAGTAAAGTGAATATAATGGAACGCTAAATAGCGAAGTTGATGAAAAAACATGTATAAACGATGACAAGTTCTCAATTGATATCGCTAAAAATAGCAGATTGAAAGGTACGCGTTATTCCAGATCGTTATTAACAACAATCCCGCGTTTGAAATTCCGTCCACATTCTTCAGCAAGAAGAGAGAACGTCGTTCTCTCGTCTTTCCGCTGTACAAACATCGCTGACCCTTCTCAATCTTCCGAAAACAATGTTGACCCACGGTCGAGCACAATGAAACACTCTCACGTACAGGGACTGGCCTGATATTTTTCCGCCCGTTTCGGCGCCCGAGGCCAACCGAGCCAAAGTATCGAAGAATCCAGGACGATAATTCTTTCAATTTCACGATATCCTCATATATATTCCGTAAGCCGTTTGAGCAACCTGCTTAAATATATTGTGAATATATACATATATATATATTTGAATGTAAAATATATGTACATATATTTCTGTATATATACATACATATATATATATATATATATATTTTTTTTCAAGGTATTATATATTCAGAGCAATATATACATATTAATTGCATTCTAAACGCGGCTGCATTTACAAGCAGGAAGGTTGAGTAATGTTAAAAACTAATAAAATATTAGCATAATACTTGGAACACTTGGTTAACACTTGATCTCAAAAATTATTGAATGCCATAATTTTAGGAAAATGTAGATATTCAAAGAGCTAAAATATCGAGGAGCTAATCACAGAATTCAATAAAGCGACGATGTAATTATACGACATTTAAAGATAATGTAATGTAATATCTCGAAGATACGTAAAAAACTAATAATATTACAGTATAATACTTAAAACTCTTGGTTAACACTTGATCTCAAAAATTATTGAATGTCATAATTTTAGGAAAATCTAGATATTCAAAGAGCTAAAATATCGAGGAGCTAATCACAGAATTCAATAAAGCGACGATGTAATTATACGACATTTAAAGATCTTACTAAAAAACCGATGTTATATACGAATCCCAGTATTTTAATCACTAGAATCTCCATAACGATTTCAAAACTCAAACCATATAAGAATTCGACGATAAAATGTAAGAAAAATGTCATATATCTTCAATACCTCTAAATCTAAAATACGTGTATTAATTTAATGAGAGGAATTAAAAGAGCGAAAAAATGGAAGCGTCCCTTTTATGGAATTCAATCGAATGGAAATGCTTTCCTCGCCATTCTCATTTTCGTATTCGCGCGAATTACGAGCTATTACCGTGCCTCGTTCGAATTCCTATGGCCCTTTTCGCGCCATCGAATGGCCAGTTAAGAAGATCATCGACGGCTTCCTCGTAGCCGAAGGGACTTTCTTGGAGAACGGCAGTTATACGAGTACGCTATGTACATAGAACTTTCCGAATCCGAGAATACAGCAAATGCTGTCCAGAGATTGCAGACTACTCTCGAACTTTCAACTTAGAATGATCATCAATTAGTTTAATTAATTCGATATTATATTTTATTTAGAATTTATTTTAGAGAATTGGAACTTTTTATATCTTGTTAAATAATTCTTGAAAGCAGATTGATTTTAAATTAAAAAATTATAAAAGAATCAGCTCACAGAATTTGTATAAATTCAATATAGATAATGATAAATTAATAAAAATCTTTACATAATTGATTTCGTTCTAAAAGAAAAATATATATTTTAACATATAAGCTTTTTACGTTTATTCGTGATTGAAAAATATGATATCGTTAATGTATTTTGACAGAAATCTCTCTCGCTGCGCTTCAAAAATCTTTCAAGAATACAATCAAAGTCTCGACGACACCGTATAACTATTATGCCTCTCATGCGAATCGTACTTGAAACTTGAGAGGACTATCGAATGTCTTGAAATGGCCTGGTAGGATGGTCATTGCGCGACATTTCCTTAAAATGGGGGCAAACTGACCCTTTTTGCTTGTCCTCAATAACGCGAAATGTCCAGTCATCAACAGCCCCTGATATTTCGAAGACATCGTAAAAATGGCGATATCCGTATCGCATCTGACGCGAAAATGGCGCAAGAAGTGAAACGTGTGTGCGAGCGACAGCATTTTCCTCCTTTCTTCTGTGACCAAATATTTGTCATTAAAAAATTTCATACTTGACATTACGCGGTATATTAAATTTTTTATAAAACGCATCCAAAAATTAAAACAAAAATTATACAATGTATACAGATTAAAAAAATTATAATTATATTTAATAATGAACGTTTTTAGTCTCGTTGTTATTTTTGTTTTCTTCAGGATCGAGAAGAATTTTCGTATTCTCTAGATCGTCATAAAATATATTATAATAACCGCTTATTAATTTCCTTCCTTTCTCTCCGTTGTGGATTTCTCGGAATAATACAAACTCGCGAATAAGGTTGAGTTTTTGCAATCTCGCGGATCGACCGCTCGTCGGTTGTAGTTTTTAACGGCGGAAGACTCCGCATATCCGCGCAAGCACATTTTACGATCATCTGATCCGCGCCGTATTTGCGCAGAGAGAAAGAGAGAGATTCTCCGTCGATTCTCCCCATGCGGGTTTCAACTACTCTACTCTTTTTTACAACTATCGTACGTCGTTCTTCCTACCGCTCCGCACTGCGAAATTGGTAGTTAAAGAGAGATCGCTTTCTGGAATCCGGAATTTTTTCCTTCGTCGAAGGACTGGCAAAGTAACCATCGAATATTTCGTCCGTTTGAAATCAGAGCTCTCGACTCTTCTCTCAAATTTAATAATTCCTATTTCGAGATCGCGATCAAAGATATATGTCTAGTGGCTTCAAAACGTCGCGTACATTTATAAAAATCTTCAATACGTATATCCGACGAATTCGAATCTCATATCTTATAATATATTTTAATATTATAATATATTATATTATTCTTATAATATATTATAATATTATAATATATTATATTATTCTTATAATATATTATAGATATATAATGAGTTATGTGGAAAAGAGCTGACCTTTCTTTCGAAAATTTTCTTCACTCATTATCAGGCAAGTGGACTTGAGAGTTTTCAAGAAATTTATTTTCTTCTTTTCTATTCAAGCAATGCGCTATACTTATGCTAAACACGAAATAAAACGAGTTCTTGAGCCAGTTCTACGCGGTTTCTGCACGCGGATTATATCCCGAGATTTTTACCGCCTCCCCGAAATGGACACTTGAGCGAAGGGATCATCGGATACGAAATACATCCGCGTATCAAAATGTAGATAAGCGAGAAAAGTTCCGTTCGCTCGCAATATGTCGGAAAGTTCGGAAGCTTCCGCAACACTCGCGTGAAACTTTTTCGCAAGCAACCTAGAACGACGCTCTAACGACCGATTGTTTTCCTAGCAATTAGGAACATACATGTAGAGACGAGCTTGAAATTTGTCTACTAAACAACATTCGTTACGAAACTCCCGAAAGTTCAAACCTGTAACTCTCTTGTGTTTTCCCGGGACCGGCTTAATTTACTCGTATAATCCGCCCTTTTGAAAAATAAAAAGATCGAGAAGAGACAACACGACATATGAAGCAAAGCGAGAGTGAAAGAGAGAAAACGTGCTTAAATTACATTGGTAATTAATATAAAATAAATAATGTATATTACGCTCATTTTCTATGTTAATAACGCTTTATAAGCGGGATGAATTTTTAATACCTCTCTATTTATCCAATTAATTTTTCTAATAATTGGAACACTTTACGTACAAAACCCCGCAAATCCGGAAGAAAGGGCTCCTAAAATTACATTGGCAATTAATATAAAATAAATAATGTATATTACGCTCATTTTCTATGTTAATAACGCTTTATAAGCGGGATGAATTTTTAATACCTCTCTATTTATCCAATTAATTTTTCTAATAATTGGAACACTTTACGTACAAAACCCCGCAAATCCGGAAGAAAATGAGGACCGTCCATTACACGCGTGCAAGAGCTTTCAGCTTTTTATCCGGTTTCTTTCTTTCCATTCGCTCACCTTTTCTCTCATCCCTCTCTTCTCTTTGACATTTGAGAGTGAATGGCGAGGTCAATGACGTAATTACGAGATTGAAAGGGCTACGAGGTTCCTCGTCGACGGCGTCTCAACGTTTCTTCTAGGTCTGACTTCTAGAATCCGTAACTACTGCCGAGCCTAGAGCCTAGAACGGAGTTTTAATTATCGCTATTTATAACCCGAAAGTAGATAATGATTTTTTCGAAATAATCAGATGTTCACGCGTAAAATGAGATATTTTTTATGTATGTACAGTCGCTCGATAGCGGACTTTTCGCGCGGAAAACTTATTGAAAAGTACAATAATAATTTAATCGACCAATTCTGGCAAATATGTAAATTTATTTAATTTTCACAACGTTTCGACCCTTATCAAGTGCTATAATATAATATTAACTATTAAAAAAATAAATATATAAGGAGCTCGAAATCGACACGATATCATAGTTATTTCGTTTTATACTATCATGTTATTATATGATGTCATATTCCAAGATCGAATTTTTATTTTTTAAAAAAGTTGTGATTTACTTTGATTTAAGAACATAGGTATGGTTGCGTATTAACGTGTGAATGTTTCTATATATATTTTATTATTTTTATATTTATTTTTCTAATAATTAATATTATATTATAGCACTTGATAAGGACCGAAACGTTGTGAAAATTAAATAAATTTACATATTTGCCAGAATTGGTCGATTGAATTATTACCATTTTTTAATTATCATCTGGTGACTTCATAGTTTTTTCTTCATATCATTTATTGAAAAGTGATACGCGGCCGCATTCGGGCGAGAAGTCGATTCCGAGCGGCGATGATCTCCTTAACTGGCCGTTCCGCAACGCGGGAAAGTCGGCGGAATTGGCTGCTGGCCAGGGAGATAGCCGCGGAAATACGACTACTCGTCCGTGGAGACGATTCGCTGGAAAACGCACCACGCTTCTCTCTTTTCTCCCGAAGGCTATTGAACGTACAGAAGAGACTGCCGTCATGAAATTGAGAAGGGTCAATGTGGAGCAGACTTTCCACAAGACGAACGACAAAGAGAAATAGAGAGAGAGAGAGAGAGAGAGAAAACAAAGGTCCCTCACAAAAGGAAACGACAGTTCCTCTCGCAAAGATATCCCTCGCGCGCAATAACTATGTTACGTTGAATGCAGCTGCGCGGAAGGTCGAATTTTCTATGCATAGAATGCGCGAGAGGTTTTCGAGATAGATACATCGTCTATCTTTGCAATATCGATGTACGATAATTCATGAGGCTATAAGGAAATATCTCGCTCTTACGATGACTTTTCCTTACATATAATATGCGCTTGTTATTTACGTACACTACGTATAGTAACAAATAACAAGGAATAACATGATGATATAGCAAATAACAAGGGGTGATATGAAAAAAAAATCGAAGATGAAAAAGAAGTTTCATTGATTAAAGGGATCCTAAACGTCTTTGAGAAGTCTGTTATTTTTTTCTGTTTCATCGACAAAATGTGAGGTTCGACAAACTATGAATCTATTTATTGGCTATACGGATTGTGTTTTACCTGAAATTAGAGCGCATCGCCCTTTGTTAATATTAATTTCTTGAACTCTTGAATTCATAATTCTGTAACCTATAGATATATAAGGCTATACAGATTGATAAATCTATTTCCTGTACAAATTAAAGTATTAATATTAATTTCAGGTAAAAAATAATCCGTATAGCCAATAAATAGATTTATAGTTTAGCTAATCTCACATTTTGTCTATAAAACAGGAAAAACAACAAATTTCTCAAGAATGTTTAGGATCCTCTGACATATTTTGTCTTTCTCCACTGGGAAAAAATCGGATTTGCGATTACAAGCAGAGAGAATAATGAGCATTACATATAGACGATGTGTACTCGATTTGCGAGTCGATATATAAGACTATACAGATTGATAAATCTATTTCCTGTACAAATTAAAATATTAACATTAACGAAGCGCTCTAATTTCAGGTAAAAAATAATCCGTATAGCCAATAAATAGATTTACAGTTTGGCTAATCTCACATTTTGTCTATAAAACAGGAAAAACAACAAACTTCTCAAGAATGTTTAGGATCCTCTGACATATTTTGTCTTTCTCCACTGGGAAAAAATCGGATTTGCGATTACAAGCAGAGAGAATAATGAGCATTACATATAGACGATGTGTACTCGATTTGCGAGTCGATATATAAGACTATACAGATTGATAAATCTATTTCCTGTACAAATCAAAGTATTAATATTAACGAAGAGCTCTAATTTCAGGTAAAAAATAATCCGTATAGCCAATAAATAGATTTATAGTTTAGCTAATCTCATATTTTGTCGATAAAACAGAAAAAACAACAGACTTCTCAAGAACGTTTAGGATCCTCTGACATATTTTGTCTTTCTCCACCGGGAGAAAAAATCGGATTTGCGATTACAAGCAGAGAGAATAATGAGCATTACATATATCCGTATAGCCAGTAAATAGATTTATAGTTTAGCTAATCTTACATTTTGTCTATAAAACAGGAAAAACAACAGACTTCTCAAGAACGTTTAGGATTCTCTGACATATTTTGTCTTTCTCCACCGGGAGAAAAAATCGGATTTGCGATTACAAGCAGAGAGAATAATGAGCATTACATATATAGTAGATATGTGTACTCGACATGCGAGTCGATTTGGGCTAAATCGATAGCCACCCTTTCTCGTGTAACTGCAGTTACTTACGGGAATACTAATTTCCCGGATTAATTCTGGGCGACCATCGGGGAGATTAATCGTGACGGAAACTCACGAGCCATCCTCCGCTAGAATCCGGCGGAAACGAGAGTGGATCGAGAGGGCCGCGTGGCCCGAACGCGTTAAATCATGCACCGGCGTCGGGATTCTATGTGTTGCGGTAAAATACATTATTAAGATACGTTATTACCGGTCAAGTTTATTACACCACCGCGATGGGGCAATGAATGAACGGTAGGTACGTACAAAATTTCGCACGATCACGCGATTACGGCGTACACGCATATAATTCCTGCGAAATTACAAGCCGCGCTGACAACGTGAGAAATATACGCTCGTGTTTACGGAGGATATCTGTCAACGTTCTAAAACACGCTTGGAAATCCAGTAATATTTAATATCGAGATTAAATACTTATCATCATTATTCTCGTCCTAAATATGTAGAATGCAATTAATATTTCACTATCGATATATTCCGCTATTATGAGCATTCTTATGTATGTGAGAGATGTGATTATTTGGAGCTTGTAAAACGAAGAGATTGTGAAGAAAGAAGAAGAATAAAGAATAAATTGATCTAATTTTTTTATGGATAAAATGTTTCCTAGCTATCTAAATAAATTTGTATTTAATATATGTATATTATTAATAATATATTTATAATATATAAGTAAAACGAAGAGATTGTGAAGAAAGAAGAAGAATAAAGAATAAATCGATCTAATTTTTTTATGGATAAAATGTTTCCTAGCTATCTAAATGAATTTGTATTTAATATATGTATATTATTAATAATATATTTATAATATATAATTAGAATTTTAGTAACTTAATTATTACTTGAGAGAGAACGAAATAGAAAAATGAGAAGCTTTCTGCAGAAAATGAAAGCAAGGTTCTGGCTCAATTACACCACACGTGTGGTTCGTAAAAAAGTAGTTATGGTCGTCGTTAAATTTCAGTATCTTCCAAGCCATGTGGTTTTGCAGCGCAAGTAGATGCGCGCAATTTGCCGCTTGGAACGTTGATGTAAACGAGAAAAGTTTCGTCAACGGTCATGCACCATGTTTGCGATATGTTTCATGAAGCGCTTATTAAAAAAAAAAAAAAATAATAACTCACGAGTACATCATATACATATGTCCGTATTGTGTTGCATATTGCATTGGTAATATTATATGTTTTCATAACATTGTGACGTATTTTGATATTTTGTTTCGCGTTTACATGTGTGCAAATATTTTTGTATATGTAAATTTCGATATTTAAAAATAATTCTTCCCGATTTCAATTTTATATTTTTTTATACAATTTTTATATTTTTTATTTTACTTTATTGTTCAATTAAATTCGCGTTATGATTTCGATACTTCATTATATATAAAGAGAAAAGTTTCATATCAGACATTTTTTTATTAAAGAAATGTATAAGTAATTTAATTAAACAAAATTTTTGCAATTTCCTGAAAGTTCAAAATGCGATTCGATTTGCTCTAAATGTATTAGTTGGAACTCGTAACGAATCAAAAGGGACATTACACGATGCTACTTTGAGAATCAACGTTCATAAAGAAGAGCTTTTCTGCTCAATATTATTTTACTTTTCTTTGAGACGAGCGTTCTCCTTTATTTTCACGAGCTATAGCATCACAAAAAGGAGGCTGTTGATGAAGGCAGAGACGTGAAAATGTTTCGAATTAGAAAACACGACGATGTGATATTTTTTCCTCTAATCTCGCTCGACGTGCAACTAGCAAAACAGGTCGTACTGTAAAATGCTTCTGGCGCAATTAAAGTTCTCGAAATCAGCTCTAAAAGTCGTAATTTTGTCTTATATAAATTCTTCGAAATTTTTAATCCAACAACTAATTGAATATTTATTTTTCTAAATAAAATAATCTAATATATTATATATATTTTCTAATCGAGACCTGTCTTTATAAATTGTCCTCATATCTTATTCAATAAAAAAACTTGATATTCTTTCTCTCAATTGCAAGAAATTGTTGCTTACAGTGACGACAAAATGACGACACATATAAGAAAAATGAGAAACTAGCTCGCGCGACGCAAACAGCTGATGAAAGTGTGATTCATTATGAAATTTCTCGTAGCGATTAACATATGGAGAAGATTTACGACACAAAGTACGATCGCGTCACACATGGCGCGCAATCCATTTTACTTTCTAACATACCATCAAACCGCACACGCGGTGCCGTTGGTAATGAAAAGGTTGATCGATCGCACAATGTAATTAAATAATTCATCATCGGACTTGTCCGTATTCGCATCGCTATATATAATGATCGCATAATAATTGAGTTAAAAAAATGTTAATTTTAGCATAAACTGTAATGAAGACTACTGCAGCTTTATTAAAATTTTTAAGATATGACTTTAAACTGTTTTAATACAAATGTAGAGTTGAGCATTACATATTATTTGTTTTTATTAATATTTATATATAAATATCTATTTATATAATATTAATAAATATTAATAAAATTAATAAAAGATAAATTAATTTAATGAATATTTATTAATTGATATTTTTATGATTTTAATATTAATATTGAATAAATAATAGATGTGTAACATTTTTTTGGTTATTATTTTATATCATATTACTAGTGTGCTGGTACACACTAGACTACTATTAAAACAGTTAATTTTTTAATTAAATTATTAATAAACTATTCAAAAATAAATAAAATAATGTTATTTTTACATTAAGAAGATTATCATAAATGTTAACTTTCTTAATTTAATTTAAAGCTATGTGTGCATCGACATTAATGATCTCATTAATTATATTTCTATTTGCATGTATTATCGCGCGATTATTATATTATAAATGCACATATTACAGACATTACAGGCAAGGATAGCTCGTTAAGATTATCCGTAAAAACAAAATCTTGTCGTCGTTTCTTGTTAATACACCGTAATGGGAAGAGAAAAGGCCGGAAAGCCATGTTCTTATGCACAGCTTAGAGCAAAAAACGAAGATGCAACAAATCCCCGGGTAATGCTTATGACTTTGCTTGCTCTCTTCCCAGTCTCGTATCTAGAGAGAGAATTTATTCTCACACTCTCCATAACCACTTTGCACTGCAGAAGTGACGCAATCCCAACAATCTTTTACAGCTTTTTTTCATATATTTAAACACATATTTTGATGAAAAGAACAAAACGATTATTTTCCCAATTAATATCAAAAGACGTTCACTTTTTCAATCTTTCAAAAATGCGATACAAAAAAATTTTATTACATTTATTTCACAGAAAAAAATTCTACTAGCATTATAAATTATGTTGCGTTTCAAAAAGACCGAGATTTAATAATAATATTTGCATAATAATTGAGTTAAAAAAATGTTAATTTTAGCATAAAAACTGTAATGAAGACTACTGCAGCTTTATTAAAATTTTTAAGATATGACTTTAAACTGTTTTAATACAAATGTAGAGTTGAGCATTACACATTATTTGTTTTTATTAATATTTAAATATCTATATATATATAATATTAATAAATATTAATAAAATTAATAAAAGATAAATTAATTTAATGAATATTTATTAATTGATTGACTTGCAGTCAATCTGCAAGTTTAAATTTACCGAACTATTTCGCACTTATAGTTTTCCGGTGATCTCTCGGAAGAAGGAACTATCATTATTCGTCGAGAGAAAAGGCCGCATTCCTCGCTCGAGAATCAATTTAACATTGCTCCTCGCGAAATCCTGTGTGCAGCGTAATTTCGTAATCACGAGTGATCGAAGCATATCGAGAGAAACATTTCGCGCGGCGAAACAGTTATCCTTTTTTTTTTTCTCCCAGTGGCGAAAGGGCGGAAGCTGTTTCGCTTCGACGGAGAGATACGTGATGCCACTGCGAATATCGGTGCTGATTTCTTCTTATCTCGGGACCGCAGGTACGAGACGCGATACAGGATTACGTGGGTTGCAGCAGTGTTACAGGATTACGTGCAGCCTGTAACGCTCGCTGTTGTCATTGCGCGTCTTATAATCCGACCGAGGCCGAGATTAAAACACTCGGCCAGCTTTATCCGGGAGAAAGAGAGAGAGAGAATTATGAAAAAAGTTCCAAAGGATGTAATGTGACGATTCGCGTATATTTTAATCATGAGCAGAGGGAAGCAAAAGGAGCATCCCCTCCTTGGAATCAGTAAAAAAATTAAGCATTTGCTCTCCTTTTGAATAAAAACTGGAATTTATTTACATATTTAATATAACAGAATAAAAATAACAAAAAAAATAAAATTTAAAAGAATTAAGAACAAAAAATTAAAAATCTAATTATACTCCCTTCTGGAAAAAAATCCTGTAGATACTCGTGATTTTAATTAAGGCACATTTCCCCTTCCTCTCACAATTTTGAGTCACATTCGCTTTGTTTAAAATCGCGAATAATAGGTACTACCTAAATTCGAATTCGAGACTTCGTTAAAATAGTCCAATGTGTAAAGAGCTTTTAGTGTTCTATCTTTATACTTCTATTAACAGCTACTGGGATTAATTAGAATCCTCTTTTAACGTCGATTGAAATCTCTTCTCTGCGAAAATCTCGTCAACAAGCTCGTGCTAAATTCTCTAATTTTAATTCCACCTGAATCTCTCGTGAATATTAATTTCGTCCACCATTTCAATATATATAGCACAATTATTATTAACATGTTGATTGCCATAATGGTCTCTGATAATCGATGCTATCAATTTTTCAAAATGCTTGCAACAATAATAAATGTTATCGAACAAAAATATAAAATAAAATATTAGAATAATAAAAATATTAATATAATAAAATATTAATAATTAATATTAATTATTAAATATTATTGATGTTTTATTAATATAAATATTATAATTAAACAATAATAAGATAATGAGAAATAAAAGTTTTTATATTTTAATATTTTATTATTATGTACTTATGATGAAAATTCAATTTCTTTTTAGCGGTAAAACATACAAAATTCATTGGACAGTCAACGTGTTAAACGTGATAAAACTTCCCGACGGCACAAGATTTTTAAGCAAGTTTTTTTGAATAATTTCCAAATGTCGATTAAGGTTCTATCGCAATATATCAAAATATATTTATAATCAATAAATCGATGCAATAAAGCAATATCATATTTTCAAGTTAATTATCAAATTTTTAATTTATAAAATTATCAATGTTATCTGTTTCATTTTCTCTCTCCGTTTCTCTCTTTCTTTGTGTGAATCAGAATATCATTAATCGCAATTAGCGACAGAATATATATTTTACCTTTAATCATTTCACCGCGAATAGGTCTTTAATATGTTTCACAAAAATGGATAGATGATAATATGATTATAAATTTTTTGTTATCGAGACACAGAGATATAAAGTTTAATTAAAAATCAAACAGAACAAATCGATCCAATCAGAGGCCGCAGACGCTAAATGATATGAGATAGAAATGAAATAATTTCCAGTTTTCCATTAATAGTGATTAAATCCGAAAGACTATCAATTCTAATACGTAATTTGTTTACGCTACGCTCTTCCCTGAAATATATTTATTAATAAACTTAAAAATAAAATAAAGCTGTTTTAGACCAAAATATATCGACAAATAAGAATATCCAGTTCTTTTATTTATATTTATATTCCGTAATTTCTATTAATAATAAATTTATACATCAAGAGACACGTTTCTCATTTCTAAGAAATGAGACGAGATAATGTCTCAAATAATGTGTTTTTGAACCACTCATATAATTAGTCATTTGCAATATATTATTAAATTAATTTTTACGCGTCGTTATACCCATTTCATTACCTAATAGCTTCATATCACGCAACTGACGAATAATTATAATAACACGCGATGTTCATTAATCATTTGATATCACTTCTAATATATATAATAGCGAAAAAAGAACGTTTGTGAGGCATTATCTTAATATTTCCTAGGAACATGTTTCTCCTAACATTTTCCTCGAAAGATAGCTTTTTAAAATAGAAAAAAGATAGATACAAATTCAAAATTTATATTTTATGAAATTGCTGTACAAATAATATATATAATAAGAGATCTAATAATGAGAAATATAAATCTCCGAGAAATATATAAAAAGCTTGAAAATCGATTCTAATTAAAAACAAAAACGAATGTTATCAATCCCTGTATAATGAAAAAGGGAAATTGGAATTTTATATCTTTGGATTCTTATTTCTTACGTTTAATTTCCAGAACTCTTACTAAAATTAATTTAAAATTTTAAACTCTTGAAAAAAACTAGGATTTTATCGATTAAGAATGTACCTATATAAAAAAATTCTAAAAATAAATATTTAATATTAAATATGTGAAATACATTTCCGAATGTAAAATACAAGATAGCTCGAACAATGTAAAGCAATCCGAAAAAAGGTGTTCATTTTATGATTGAAAATTAAATTTAAATTAAAAAAAGATTCTAATGTGCGTAAGATTTCAACAAGAGAATATATAAAATATAACAAAAAGAAAAAATTAATAACATTACTCATTGTCAGAACCAATTAAATTTTGCAGAAGAAAGAAACAAGAATAAAAATAAAAACGTACAAGACCGTTCGGGATCGCGAAAATGTTTTTCGTAATGCAATCTTTTAATAAAGGCGAGAGGAAGGCGCGCGATGCGATGACATTTTTCCCGGTCTTTTTTCGTCGGTCGGAAAAATTCGTCGGAGCAACGGGAAAAAGAGTAAAAAAAAAAAAGAGGGAAAAAGGCTCGTTAGTGGCGACGAAAGTATCAGCGGTTCGCCACAGTTGCGCTAATCTCGCAGTAATCGCATTTCGCGTAATTAGCAGCTGACTCTCATTCGTTTTTGCCCGCCTATCTCGTTGCTGGTTGATTAGTCCCGAACCCATTGGATTTATCATGATTGTGTGTCACATAAAAAATATTTCGACGAATTAAGAACGCTATATTCTTTATCTCTGAACTCTTGTACGCGAGAACGCATCGTGATCGAGTTTCCCGAATTTACGAGATATAAATTTATGAAAGTATAATATATATACGGCTTTTATTCCAAAATGATCGTGAAATCGTTAAAGTTGAAGAGTGTCGTAGGCTGTCAAGAAGGTGATCTTAAAAGGAGGTTAGTGCGCACAGCAGAAATATCTCGTCAAGGTAGATAATTTTAAAAGACTTTTGCAGTTTCTGCCAATCTCTATCAAGCATGTAATAACGTCGGTAGAAAAATGCGAAGAGATTAGAGTTATATATAGTATCGTCGTCGATCAAGCGAAAAATGTCGAATGATGCTAAAAGATAGCGGTATATTGATATATAATAATCTTCGTTTAATGGCAATCACAAAGGATATCAATAACGTTATCACATGTGTATAGATACGTCATAATATGTGTAATATAATATGATGGTTATATGCTACATAAATTTTATGAGCAAATTATTTTCTGAGCGCAATCATTTTTTAATATTTAATACAATCTTACATAGAATCGATCAACTTTTCCAAGAAAATTTGTAAAATTTATTTTCGCAAATAATAACTTTTATTTTATTTTTATTCTCTCCTCTTCTTTCTTTGAAACTTTAAAAGTGCAATAAATCAAAAAGGATGGTGAAATACGCGCGCGATAGCTTGAAAGGTTTTTTCGCTGAGATTCGTTTGCACCTCCATTAATCATTCTCATTACGCGAAATTAAATTTGAATGTATGACATAATTAAATTAATAATGAATTTATTTTATTGCTCTGTTTACTTTGTTCTAATATCACTTTTTATTACTTTATTTATATTATAACATAATGATGCAAAATGAATCTTTTTTGCGAAAATAAAGCAACAATTAATTTTACGAATAAAATAAAATATAAATGTAATAAATTAATAAAATTGTGTAAATGGTTTACTTTACGATTAACTCCGTTATTGCCTCTTCTTTCTCCTCTTTTATTCATTTTTCTTTGCTGCTCCTCGTCGCACTATAACTCTCACTCGCGAAAATTTTAATTAATTACGATCGCGTTACTTATTAAAATATGATCATCCACCATATTAAAATACCATCATACGGCACTTTATATAGCACTCCCGATATTACGACGTTAATTTTGTTTTACATTATTACGACGAAGAATACAAAAATAAAAAATAATTAAGTATCCGCCTAATGCGGCGCGGTTTAAAAAAATTCGACCAAATTCTCTGCTGTTAATAAATAGTGTAGCTAAGCCCGCTTTTTACGTTTACTAATGATACGTTTTATTTTTCATTTTAATACGAGTGGCATTTGCCAGTAGATATCACGATCGCGTTTTGAGAAATAATACGACACACGAAACAAATAAGCCAGCTCGGAGCTCAATAACAAGGTGACGGCTGACAGCTAACGGCGTCATTGAACACGAAAGCGCGCTACGTCACGTGACGTCATGTGACATCACGCTTCAAGAATTCGGCGAGAAGCGGCAAGCTATTGTATTATCTTGTTACCATTTGCCTGGCGAGTGCATATTTTCGAATGAATAAAAAATATCTCGTGGTGTACATTATATCGTTCCGCGTATTATCTCTCGAATCAAATTAATAATCGCGACACATCTCCCATTGTCAACTTCGTGTAATTGTGATTTTCATATTCTCTCGTCGCAATATAAAATTAAATACGTGCGTCGTGTGCGATTAATGGCAAAAATGCTATATAAAATATCGAGCAATTATTGCATTCTGATGAGTTTCGATAGTTATTGACAACAAATATTTCTTTCAATATCAGATTTAGATATTTTTAGTCGTGCATTTTGAATTTTTCGTCGATTTAAAATTTTAAATGTTCTCATGTGGCAATTGTATTATTTCTCAAAGTATGTCTCGCATTTTTCCATATAAAATAAAATATAAAGTGCACATAGGGTACAATTAATAAATAAAAATTAAGCAATGTACAGTGCCATATGATTGTCGTATTCTTGTGATTATTAATACACGCGCATAATCGTAATTAATTGTCTTTTCGCGAGAAAGTGTCGAATGAGTGTTGAGTGGTGAAGAAGCAAAGAGTGATCGAGAGAGAAAGAGAAGATTTGGAGAACGATTGAGCGACAGCGATCACAAAGCAAGCAATTTATAATTTTATCAACCTATTATTTATAAAATTATTTGTAAAATTGATCGTTTCTTCGCAACTCTAGATTAGATTTTATTTTTAAATATTTATGATTAACAATTTTATATAGATATATATAAAAATCTCAGCATCGTGTGTTTGACAGCAATATTTATATTCTAGATAATTTGTATAATATTACGTGAAGTTTAAAACAAATATTTTTTATGGAAATTCTACAATATTTGTTTCATTCAATATTTGTTAATAAACAAGTTGATTATGCAGAATAATTATTTTTTAAATATACTAATGATTTTTATATTGCCTTATATAATTAATATAATTAACATATTTTATTGTACATTATACATCAAGCTAGATAGTTTGGTTCGTTTTTTTTTTTTTAATAAACACAATGTCTTCAGTTAAATAAATCAATAAAATGTAAAATAAAATAAATAGATTCAACATTGCATTTCAAGAGAGCATAATTCGAGAAATCTTTTAAATTAATATTAAAATGATTTTATATATAATGTATAGAATCATAACATTTCCTCTTTACCTATTATCAACTTTCTGATCGATAAAAAACAATAGAATTGGAGTAGCAAATGATCAATAAATGATTAAACTTACTTTTATATCAGTTATTTGATTTTTCGGATGGGGATGCCAGGTCAACGCAGTAGTTTCTCGTTTGTCGCAAAAGTCGCAAAATGATTTTCGCGACGCTTCCGCGGGAAAATAAAAGGAAAGCACTCACTCTCTCGCGAGTTTTCATCAGCGCGCGCGCGAGCGACGATGTCAAACCCGTTCCGTACTTTTGAGTTTTTCGTCCTCGATATACTCCCTCGGTCATCGAACGCGCAGATAACAAAAACGCGGCCCAGCGTGATTTTTCGATGAAAGGAACGACGGGCCGCGCGAGGAAAGCGTGTTACAACACGCGAACAGCATTCGTCAAAGTTGCACAAAAGAGCATTCAAGTTATACAAGTTCGACAGTTTCAGGAACTTGGGGGAACTCGTTCCGCTATTTTTGCCGCGCATCTCGAGTGTGTTGCGTCGAATAAATTCTCTCGGTTCGCCGCTACTTTATACTTTGGATAGATCACTTTAATGTTTGTGTGTGTGTGTGAAAGGGCTCTTGAAATTCTCATACTACCGGAATTAGTTAAGAGTTTTGCGTATAAACGATTACAAGTTTCCAAGCGTGCCGATCTATGAATATAATTACAATGTTGAATCTGCATGTTTATACGTAATAATACGTTGAGAGTTTTTTCATGCTGAAATTTGTTCGCGAACCGAAAAATTCGCAAGGGAAATCAGTGATATATACATACATACAGTACCCTCCATAAATTTGGAAACACCTTACATTTTACAGTTAAAGAATTGCATGGCAGCGATCTGTTATAAATAAAAATGTCATTTAATGATTTATTTATTTTATGATTCATTTATACTAAAAATCTCTGCACAGAACTGTCAAAAGGATCCTCTTAATTTAAAAGATATATTCTCTAAAGAAATAGATCTTTAATTAGATATTGGTAACATGCAAGAATATAAACTTAATAGATATTTACAGTACCCTCCATAAGTTTGGAAACACCTTACATTTTACAGTTAAAGAATTGCATGGCAGCGATCTGTTATAAATAAAAATGTCATTTAATGATTTATTTATTTTATGATTCATTTATACTAAAAATCTCTGCACAGAACTGTCAAAAGGATCCTCTTAATTTAAAAGATATATTCTCTAAAGAAATAGATCTTTAACTAGATATTGGTAACATGCAAGAATATAAACTTAATGGATATTTGTTATCTATTACAGTAGCCTTCACAAGTTTCCATCACAAACATTTTTCATTTCACAGTTAAACAATCGCATGGCAGCGATCTGTCATATACAAAAATGTCAATTAAATATATTTAACGATTTATTGATACAGAAAATCAACAGATCGCTGTCATACGATTGTTTAACCCTAAAATGTAGGGTGTTTCCAAACTTATATCGTAAAAAAATGAAGTTTTACGCAAAAAGCGTCGCGTTTACAAACTTATGGCTTTCCATCGACTTTGCGGGGACCAAAAATTCACCTCTTGCCTGGTCAACAAAGCGGATTACCTATCCAAAGGAGATTTTCGTTCGAGAAGCGAGTTGATGGTCGGAATGCGAACGCGAACGAGACGGGAAATAAAATGAATCTCGAACGCGGCGACTGTAATCCGGGAAATGCGAGCCGGAGAAAGCAAGGAACCTTTGAGCCTTGAATTGATCTTCCCTCTCGCGAGAATTCACATTTCTTACTCGCGGAAGCAATGAAACAACTCGGGCGCGCAAAACCTTTTGTTTCCCCGAGCAAACAATTTCAAATATGTCAACTTGTACTTTTTTCTTTCTAAGATTTTATTTTCTAAGATTATAAACAGTGACAATAGAGAACAAGAGAGAGAGAGAGAGCGTCTTTCATATAAAAGAAGCTCATTGCATACCTTGCCTTGGAAAGATATTGCAGAGAAGGGCTGAAAATGATATCGCAATCTCTCTCTTTGTCTAAAGAAAATTGAATCTATTATATTCTGGTAATTAAAAACAAACACTGAATAAAAAATATATTCGTAAAATACGGAAATTATATTCAAGTTACTATTAATATTTGAAATTGATATATAAATTAACTATTAATATAAATTACTTATTCAAACTTTTTATTAAGAACGAGATTCGCGTTATAAATAACGTGTAAAATAATACAGTTATATCTAAACTTTAAATCAAATTGATTTAGATCGAATGCACCTAATAATCTTTTTTTATTTTACTTGCAATCTACTTAGCTTTCACATCAATCACCCTAGCAACTGTATCTCGAAAAGAAAGATGCGGATCAAAAATGGATAAAGAACATTCCCCCTCTTACACCTGTTTACATAAACTTTATTTCAAACATCGCTTCTACCGTCTGTGATATAAGAAAGCGACTTTTATTGGAACGCGCCCTACATCGCTCTTTTATTCGTAGGGGAGAAATTTCGCAAAATCTCCCCGATAATATATATCTCGGTCATGCTGATAATATCGCGATAATATAATAATGTTTGACTTACAAATATTTTTCGTCTCGCTAATTTTGGCGCCGCCGAATTTTCAAGCGCGAGAATGCGAGTGCTCGCGAATTTCGGCGAGTTTCAGATCGCATATGCATCACATTCGCGCGCAGGATCTCGTTATCGCGGGCACCTTCGTTTTCGCGAACAACGATGACGAATGTGTCTTGCCATATATATATATATATATATATATATATATGGGGAACGCCAACGGCGGGGTCCCGATGCAATTCTCGTCTCCCCGATGCAAATGCCGCTTTTCGCGCCGGAGAATGACGTCTAATGCATTTACCGCAACGACGTTTGCGGATGCACGTCGGGAAACGATCGCATCTGTGCAGCTTTCGTTAGGTTTCAGATGCATTAGCGCGAAACTCCTACGCAAGGTAGAGCAGATAGTTGGCTACTTTTATTCCAATTGTTATAATTGTAGATATTATAGGATTTAAGAACGTAGATATTTGAGAATCGCCAGACAAAATTTAAAAAAGATAAGATTCTTTTCTCAACCGTACTGGCAAATATTATTTATTCAATCACAACGTTTCGACCCTTCTTTGAGTCCTCATCAAGTGATTTGTAAAAATAAAAATAAAATTATCGTCTAAGAGTCTTGACGTGTTATCAAACCGACACTATGTTCGTTCTTGACATCTTAAAATTATAATTTTATTTTTATTTTTACAAATCACTTGATAAGGACTCAAAGAAGGGTCGAAACGTTGTGATTGAATAAATAATATTTGCCAGTACGGTCGAGAAAAGAATCTTACCTTTATTATAGGATTTATCGCGAGAAATGGGACGAGATCTTGTATGAAAAAACAATCGATTCATTCTCGACTCTCCGATTTTTGTCACGCAGAATCGATAATTTTTTTTTCCAATTGAATACCTTTATCGCGACATTCTTATATATATATATATTATGTTCGTAATATACGTAATTAGATAGATTAGATGTAATTTCGCTAATTGCGTTAAACTGGACATATTTTCCGCGTAATGGCACTACCTACCGACAAGTTTCATTATTATGAGTATAGTATTTCCAAAGTACCGCGGCGAAATTGCAATAGCAACGAAAGCATGGAATGTCGATAAAATTTAATACAGGCCAATTACGAACTTGTCGCGCGACATATTACTCCGTTGTTAATTGAATTATATAAGAGTGCCTTCCGAACCCCCTCAAGTACTTCATCGTGACGCAATGGCGAATTTCGACATAATTGGCAGGTATTCGACGCGTGCAATTATAATTATAAATTTATATCATCGAGCAAATATGCGGTGTTTGCTCCAAGATTCTTTACTCGACAATTCAAGCTCAAAGGGTCTTTCAAAAATTCTTGTTTATCGTTCCGGATAATATCGCGGTTCCGCGTTGCGAACGATAATGCAAGAATAATGTTGGCGTTTTTGACTGAAAAAGGAACGCGATACGATCGATAACGCAAAAATAACGACCGCTAATTTAAACAAGCGCTCGCTCGAATATAATACTACTTTAATCTACAAACATTGAGCGAATAAACATTCACTCGATTATATTTTTCAAGTAGATTTTCCTTTTTATAAAGTTAACTTTCACGAAATTGACGTTATTCCTCGAAAAGCATTTCCATTGCGACGGATTTTCTATATTATCGCGGGTATAAAATTTCTCGCACCGATAACACGCCTGTTGTTTCATGTACATTTACTTTCGAGTCACATCGTGACTAACGGACGGAAACTGGCGGCGTTGCTGTTCGACGACGGTCTGGCATAACGATTTTTCTCCGCGACTTATGCGCACCAGTAACCTTGATACGACCTCCTCGTGAAAAGAGCGAATACTAGAGTTTCTTACATGAGTGTTTTATGGCGATTGCTGTGTGTAACGCGACTGCTGCGCCGTTTTGCACGAAATGACGTATACATAATAGGAAAATTTGGGTTTTCTTGTTAAAAACGGTCCCCGTTACAATTATTTGTTAAATATTTTTAACACATTCACGTGTCAATTTAACATATTGCTGTTGGGCGTTAATTGAATTTAAATGTTAAATTATTAAAACAACTGTGAAAAGAGTTGTTAATATGTTTGGTTTTATTAGTGACGAGATTTATCTGTTAGAATACACAGAAAAAAATGTTGATTTATTATTTTATAATATAAGTGGAGATGATAAAATCTAAAATTAACATAGTTAGTTAATTTTTGCATTTATTTTGTGTTTAAATATTAGCACAATATTTTTGTCTCCATTCGACATATTCATATTATGTTAACTTAACACCAAAATTTTTGTGGACCCTTTGGGACATGTAATATCTGTTAAATTTAACCCAAATTTTTCAACTGTGTACGTATCTAAAATTGGGTTGATTTTTAAATAAGTTCCGCTGTAGATAAATAATTAATCACTTCTTCTGAGAAACCAGTATTAGTCACGGTATCTAATTATTTATTTATTTATCGCAAGAGTGCATCATTCATAAATCAGCATTCGGTTGCAGTTTGTTATGTAAAAGTAGAATTCAATTCATGTAATGGACGGATTTAAAAGTGCATCCTCGACCTATCGCGGTCAGTTCTACTTCACTCTCTTTATTCTTCGGATCTGTTGTATCAGATTTCCATTTGTTAAGATCACTCTAAAATTCATTAAATAAAAAATATATAGTATTGCTGAAATCGATAAATTTGTAAAAAAAACTTTTCTGCATCAGAAGGCTCCAAAATTTTGTGAAAAAAATAACAAATTACTATATATAAATGGAAACAAATTGTACTTAATAATAGAGAATATATATATAAATTAAAATGTATTGAAACATTTCTTTGATATAAAAACAGTGTTTTTAAGTAAAATGGAACATATTTTATGAATCAATCCAATATTTTTGCTTAATGATTTTCGAATGAATTACGTGAAAATTAAACGCATTCAGAATAATTTGGTCACATTTGTTCGTCTTCATTTATTGATCTGTTCCGTCAGAATGAGCAAGAAGAATAACCCGACTGATATAAAGTTCAGGGGAACTTTTCAAACAATCACTTGCTTCATGCAATCGAATTTTCGATCACGCGAATAATTGCGAACAAATTGCAAATATATAAAATATTTATAAATATTCTTCTCCTCGATTTTCCTTCTCTCTCTCTGCTCGCGACGAGATCAATAGCAATTACTAGAAACGATTCGTCGATTTATCGCTGTCGACTTTCAACTCCATTCATCGTCACGGCTGATAAACTTTTTTGATACGCTTCTTTTACTTCGCTTTGGCTACTTGGTTAAACGTGAAATTTCCTCAAGGATCTCTCTTGTTCCTGTGCTATCGGTCATGGTCACTCCTCGCCATCCATCTATTTCCCGCCGTTGTTTTATTTCCACTAAACGGAATACGTTAGGATCGTTGAATCTTTCAAAGTACCGAATACGCGAAAAGTCAAGTCACGCGTATATACTCGTATATATATTCATTCTTGTCAGCCACGAATAAATAAAATTAATGCAATCGTGTAAGTATCTTGACAAATTTCAAAACGTTCAGATCATCTATTTTATTCGTCAAAAATATTCATTTTTAATCAGACTGGATTCTCGTAAAATGTGTCTGAAATTTTGTTAGCCCGTTTTAGATACGTAATAATAAACCGAGAGATAAAGATATTCATTCTTGTCAGCCATGAATAAATAAAAAGTTAATTTCAATCTTATAGGTATCTTGACAAATTTCGAAACGTTCATCTATTTTATTCGTCAAAAATGTCCATTTTTAACCAGACTGGATTCTCGTAAGATGTGTCTGAAATTTTTTTAGCCCGTTTTAGATACGTAATGATAAACCGAGAGCTAAAGATATTCATTCTTGTCAGCCATGAATAAATAGAAAGTTAATTTCAATCTTATAGGTATCTTGACAAATTTCGAAACGTTCATCCATTTTATTCGTCAAAAATGTCCATTTTTAATCAGACTGGATTCTCGTAAAATGTGTCTGAAATTTTGTTAGCCCGTTTTATGGTAGATACGTAATAATAAACAGAGAGATAAAGATATTCATTCTTGTCAGCCACGAATAAATAGAAAGTTAATTTCAATCTTATAGGTATCTTGACAAATTTCGAAACGTTCATCTATTTTATTCGTCAAAAATGTCCATTTTTAACCAGACTGGATTCTCGTAAAATGTGTCTGAAATTTTTTTAGCCCGTTTTAGATACGTAATGATAAACCGAGAGATAAAGATATTCATTCTTGTCAGCCATGAATAAATAGAAAGTTAATTTCAATCTTATAGGTATCTTGACAAATTTCGAAACGTTCATCCATTTTATTCGTCAAAAATGTCCATTTTTAACCAGACTGGATTCTCGTAAAATGTGTCTAAAATTTTTTTAGCCCGTTTTAGATACGTAATGATAAACCGAGAGATAAAGATATTCATTCTTGTCAGCCATGAATACATAGAAAGTTAATTTCAATCTTATAGGTATCTTGACAAATTTCGAAACGTTCATTTATTTTATTCATCAAAAATGTCCACTTTGAACCAGACTGGATTCTCGTAAAATGTGTCTGAAATTTTGTTAGCGCGTTTTAGATACGTAATAATAAACCGAGAGCTAAAGATATTCATTCTTGTCAGCCACGAATAAATAGAAAGTTAATTTCAATCTTATAGGTATCTTGACAAATTTCGAAACGTTCATCTATTTTATTCGTCAAAAATGTCCATTTTTAACCAGACTGGATTCTCGTAAAATGTGTCTGAAATTTTGTTAGCCCGTTTTAGATACGTAATAATAAACCGAGAGCTAAAGATATTCATTCTTGTCAGCCACTGAATAAATAGAAAGTTAATTTCAATCTTATAGGTATCTTGACAAATTTCGAAACGTTCATCTATTTTATTCGTCAAAAATGTCCATTTTTAACCAGACTGGATTCTCGTAAAATGTGTCTGAAATTTTTTTAGCCCGTTTTAGATACGTAATGATAAACCGAGAGATAAAGATATTCATTCTTGTCAGCCACGAATAAATAGAAAGTTAATTTCAATCTTATAGGTATCTTGACAAATTTCGAAACGTTCATCCATTTTATTCGTCAAAAATGTCCATTTTTAACCAGACTGGATTCTCGTAAAATGTGTCTAAAATTTTTTTAGCCCGTTTTAGATACGTAATGATAAACCGAGAGATAAAGATATTCATTCTTGTCAGCCATGAATACATAGAAAGTTAATTTCAATCTTATAGGTATCTTGACAAATTTCGAAACGTTCATTTATTTTATTCATCAAAAATGTCCACTTTTGAACCAGACTGGATTCTCGTAAAATGTGTCTGAAATTTTGTTAGCGCGTTTTAGATACGTAATAATAAACCGAGAGATAAAGATATTCATTCTTGTCAGCCATGAATAAATAGAAAGTTAATTTCAATCTTATAGGTATCTTGACAAATTTCGAAACGTTCATTTATTTTATTCATCGCAAAAATGTCCATTTTGAACTAGACTGGATTCTCGTAAAATGTGTCTGAAATTTTGTTAGCCCGTTTTAGATACGTAATGATAAATCAAGAGATAAAGAGAGCTTTATATTGTTATAAATAAAATTTGGAAAAAGGAAACCAACGAGCGTCTGCGAGGGAAATACCTTTATTATACTCTCATCAAACTGCCAATGCACTATTCACGTGATGATCCGACAGACTTCGTTTTATTACGAGCACCATCGAGTTATTATAGTCGAAAGGAGATTATATTGGCTATGTTGACCCGCGGGCACGTCGAGTTTAATCTATCAGGAAGATCGAGCACCTGAGAATACACATTAAATCATTCTAACGTTTATCTCATAATTTTCCTCGTGCACATTAAATATATCGCTTAGAAAATTCTCTGCCCGTACAACGTGAACTATTTAATAAATAATAATCTAAATAATTTTGGATATTTTTTAAGTGATGTTCTTATAAAAGATTTGCAATTAAAGAAATGCAAATAAGTCTTCGCGAGTTGATCGTGAAGAAAGAGCTTCTTTAATTAATTGTAAAATCTAATTTTATTTAATTTGCGACTCGGGTCGATTTGAGCCCTCACAGGATTATCTGATCACACACGCATTTCTCTTGCGAATTCACAGTGTATTAAATATTGTCACGCGCGGTTACTTCAATGACACATTCGACAGTTTCGATTTTATCGGAGGGCCAGCGAAATTGCTCGCACTGAAAACGCTCAGTATTTTATATCGCGAGGTCGTTACAAGAGAAACCGAGATAGAGAGAGAAAATGGGGTTGAATCCAGATGGTCCTGTAACATTCCAGTGACACAACGAAACGTGATATCGCATATCGATTCCGAAATTCTCCCTCTCCTCTTTTGATTTCCTCCGATATAGTCTCGATTAATCCTGCATCGGGACCAGTGGTTTCCGAGAAAGCTTTTCCAATGGTTAAAACGAAGAATTATAGAGGAGGCTCGCGACACATTCTATCTATCAAGAACGTCATTGAAAGTTTCACAAGTTCGCAAATTTATAGATAAATTAATCTACAAATGTGAGCAAATCTGAGTGTGCGTCTCTCTCTTTCCTTCTATATCCTCTTACTTTTTTTATCCAGTCCTGAAAAAAGAATTTTGAACTCTCAACTTGATAAAATTATGTGCCCTCGGAAAACAAACTTGTGCACAATCAAATTTATTATTCAACTATTAATTTTAAAAATGCAATCAACTTTTTTTACAATGTTAAAAAATATTTTCCTTTTTAGGCGTTTCATTTAGTTTAGGCGTTAAAATTTAAAATAAATAAAAAATGTTCTCTATAAACACAGTGCAATAATTAATGAACATTGCTGAATTAATTTATCGCGAAAAGGTACGCAATACATAATTAGGTATAAAAATGGGCACTCGCGGACCTCATTTGGATCCATATGGAGTTCTGTCACGTACGGTCTCTTCCAACAGCTAACAGTAAGAGATATTTCGTGCAAACGTATCCCGCGGCGCATTCCAAGAATAGAACATAGAAAAGAGACACGACACACGCGGGAGCCATTCCGCTTTCAAGATATTCGAATTTCGGAAAGTTCATATGCGTCCCGTATGCATAATATCCGCGCATCGGCGGTATCCTTAAATAGGGTGCGTCCTTAAGAATTCTTTCGCCTACTTTTCTCTTTCTTTCATGCCATACCGATTGAATGAATTTATTTAGCTTCGCGGTCCTCGTAATACCGTAACATTCATCCCTTTCTCCTCTTCTTTTCGATAAATAACCAACATTTTCTCGCGATAGCGTGGAAAAATGTGGAATTATTTTTAAACTGTTGAATAATTTCACGAATTTCACGAGTTCCCTTCTGAGCGACTTTTGCGCTTTTCTATAAAGTGATCTAGGTATAAAATATTTTTTATGGAAAAACGGCGCAATAAAAAATACACGCATAATACGGATATTCGGGATATTCCAGCCTCTCCCTCGAAATTCCGCGACGATATTGCGTCTCTTGATAAGCTCCCGGAATGAAAAGGAGGTCATCGCGCGCGTTTAATAATTAATCGGCTTTGGCCGTAAAGAACTACGTAGACGGAAACGAGCTTTATTCGCGTTTCAGGTGAATCGCGACGCGGATACACAAAGCCGAAGGGATGGAGGGGTTGAATTCGCGATGAGCAGCCGGCTTTTGACCGTGTCCCACATCGAGGATACATATAACGAGAATATATATATACCACGTGGCGCGCGACTGTCATTAACGGAAACGTCAGGACTTCATTTAGCCTCGACAAAAGCCCCGGTATAATGCCTGTAATCTTTAGCTAGCGTATAAAAGTTAGTCGATAAACTCGAGCGTTTTGCAGATTGTAGATATCGCTTTGTGAAGCAACTTTTTTTCACTTTTTGTAGCGACGAACGAGACCGAGAAAAAGCAGATGTTGTTTTTATTGAGTTCCCCGTTGTTGACACGAAAAATGCGCAATATTCGCGCATACTTTCACGAATTATCTCGAATCAACAGGATAGAAATATGCAATGTGCATCTCGTTGAAGAGAGCAAATTACAATAAAAGACGTATGATAAAAACATATACACGCGCTCTCTTTTTCTCTCTATTTTAATAGAAATATAAATTTTTTAATTTTTCTGGAAATGTTATAAATTGGAGTTTGTCGAAACTTGTTTGCGACAATACTAGAATAATACATTCGTATCCGAATTTATATACGTATATACCGGACGTGTCGCGAACGACTTAAATCCCGAATACAAGAGCGACTACTTACTGGAACGCCGTAATTCGTCTATTTACATGTATTGAATTGCAAATATTCCGACCCTGCGAGTTGAAGTCTGCTCGCATTTTACGTATAACAGTATCCACCTTAGTAATCACAAAGTTGTGCTTTTCTCTCTTGAACTACCTCATTGACCACTTATCGAAACAAATTTTCTTCTTTGAAAAAAATTCAATAATAATAAACATATACATGATTAAAACATTATTCGTATATTTTTCTTTTAAAAGAAAATTGTTGCGGAGTCGGTAAAATGAAAAAAAAATTTCTTAATCTAATTATGTCTTAATTTTTCGACTTGCTCTTTCTTTAGGACTCGTCAATCTTCATCGATTTCGCGAACTCATCCGATTGTAATCATCATCAGAAACGAAGTATATCCCATTAGAGTCGGTCGTAGAATAGCCGTTCGAGTAACGAGAATGCGGTTAAGAAGTGATAATTAAAAGGGATACCAGCGATATATTTGCTCGAAAAGTTCGCATCGAAGATTCCGACCTATTACAATTACTTTAATCGCTCTCATAATAGAACGGAATTTCTTAACATTCCGGAGGAGAGGTGTAATAGCCGTTTCATTGGCCACTTTAATAATAAAATTAAATTGGTTTCGCCGTTCGCACCCGTCCCGCAAAGATAATGATTTGCAAATTTGGCGAATTTGCAATTCGCCCGTCCATGACCAAAGTTTCGCGCGCGCTAAAGAATTCCAAAATTAATGACATAAATCAGAAAAGTATACGCGGTGTCTTTAATATTCATTTTACAACTTTCATTTTACAATTTCGAGTCACCGACGTCGTCGGTGTACAAGCCAAGTTTCTTAATAATTATTACATTGCGCGACTCGAAGCACTTTCAGAGCTGCCGTGAATATTAATTTTCACTCGTTTTCTGTTATTAGAATACAGATCTAAGTATATCGAATTAAATGTTTTTTAAAATGTCGCGTATTTTCTTTTACACTTTTTATTTTTACAAGTATAAAAATGTGAAGATGTTATGAAAAAAATGCATGTTATTTAATAAAACTAGGATAATGAAATCATTTTTTCATGATACCATAATACCGCAGATACCTGGAGATGTAAATCTATTAACCACAAATGCTTAATTTTTTAAGCGTAATTAATTACTCTCTATGACATCTTTAAGATTTATAAAATCAGAGGGTGAGAAATTTTCATTAAAAATGGACGTGATCTAGAACAAAGTAAAAAAAAAAAAAAATCATACCGAGATGAGAAGAAAGGCGAAAATAATATCTAAAAGCCAAGCAATCCGAGAAAGGAACTCGCGAAGGGAACACCAGGAAAAGATTCGTTTGTTTGTGTTCGTTGATCCTTTGTTTATCCTTGCACGCTAATTTCATTTCTCCTGGCAGTGTCGGCTGACAAGTTTCGTCTTGCTTCGCGTATAAAGTTCAAGCAACGGGAAGTTCGGCGATAAATTCCGCGCAAGGAGATACCGCGGGACTCTCTTTCTCTCCGAAAAGAGATCCGTGATTCTTAAACTCTAACGATATCATCGGCGTCGCGTGAAAATTTATGAGCCGGAATCCGAAAGAGTACAACCAACGTCCGTATCGCGTTGCATCCTAACAAGAGAATTCTCATCTTTGCGCGGCCGCAGAGGATAATGATCATTTGGGATTCTGTACGAGATAATGCAAGAGTAGTAACGCGATCATGTTGAATCAAAAATACTTTTCCTTATATATATATATATATATATATATATTTAATATTATTTTTGTAAAAAAAAAGAAAAAAGGAGACGCTTTTTCCTATAACATGATATACATAATTTTAAATATAATATATATATATATATATATATATATATATATATATATATATATATTATATTTAATATTATTTTTGTAAAAAAAAGGAGATGCTTTCTCCTATAACATGATATACATAATTTTAAATATAATATATATATATATATATATATATTATATTTAAAATTATGTATATCATGTTATAGGAGAAAGCATCTCCTTTTTTTTTTTTTTACAAAAATATTTTATCAAATTAAAAATTTTGAAATTTGACAGTTTGCATACAAGAACGTGATGCATTGGAATTTGGAATATATAAAAGCGGGATTTCTTTCCGTATTATGCGCATCATTATAACGCTAAAATGGAAATATGTGAATATCCGCAAAGCGCAAAATACCCGTAGGACAGTAATGTATCTCTTTTGTATATGTGTGCCATTTACATCCATCGCGCGTTTTATGAACGAGAAATACAAGCCGATGACGCAACTCACGACCAAACATTTATACCGCGACCGGAAGACATATTCGTGTGTGAAAAAGCTCGTAGTGAAAAGCACTGTTGTAAAATACGCGACATTACATAAAGCACTAATGCTATAATTACATGCATTGAAATAACATATATTTTCTAACAGAAAAAAAGTTTACTCGGTAAATGTACACGTGCATAAATATAAAACAAATTATTTAACAAAATTGATTTATGCTATACTTGTTTTTAATATTTCGCATATATTTCTTATAAGCGTCATAATAATAATTTTATAAATAAAATTAAATAAATTAAATATAAAATATAATAATATTAAATGTAATATATAATAATTATAAATATAATATAATTTTCAAATATAAAATATATAATTATAAATTAAAAATAATTTTGTTTAGATATATAATAAACAAAGTATATAGATTTTCTGTCATTAATATTTTTCCCTAATTACAAAGGAAAAAGAATGCTTTGCCGAAAAGAATTCGATAAATTATTATTCTCAACAAATGCGCGAAATCGTTTTTGTGACTGCGGTTAAGAAAATCCCTAATTGATACAAATATTTAATAATTTCACCCTGCTCGCGAAGTGGAACTATATCTTTTAGCACATTTTATTGTCGCAAGGGGATGCGCGATTTTACAATATATAACGCTTATAAATGCGTAAGCTCGCGTATTCCATTGTCGCGAAATGAGTTCAAGTTTTGAACGAAACTCGGGAATCGATATGTTCGAGTCAAGCTTTTGCTTACAAACGCGTCCATTATTGCATCTTACGAATACTGTTACCATTCGGGAAGAAATATTTTTAGTACGTTTCTCTCTCCTCTTATTATTCTCTTGTAAAAAGATTTCTTTTCTGAATTTAGAACGACATTTCTCTAAATAATAAATATAAAATTTTCCAAATTATGCGTGTCGTGTATTACTTTTTTTCTGTGTTTTATATAATATATTTTTTTGCAATTATATATATATAAAATTACAGAATATTATATTAACATTTATTGATTAATTTATTAAAAGGAGTATCTCTTTTTCAAGTGAAATGTGTCACTGGGTGATTTATTTTTACTCTCTGACGTTCCAATTTGAATGCATAAATGTGAATATTGAAATGCGCAAGATATAGTGTTCGAGATAGTACATAAATGTATATAGTAATATAATTCAGCAGAGTTGTATATGCATGTATTCGCGATTGCATTAGATCGAACTGAAAGGGTTAAATCGCTCGAAGCCACAAATTTTAGTGAAGCATGTCAATCAGCAATTAACTCGTATTTCCCATCAATGTAGTCTGATACTAAATGCGTACTGGGTATATTCCCCGTTATTAATTACCGACAGCACTGGTATCTGTGCCAACAAATTTCAATTGCTTGACTCGAATGTAAAACTAATGTCTATTATGTTACATTGACATCACTTAGAAAAATTTCATTAATTCATTTTTATTCAAATTCATCAACTTCCACGTATCATCGATACTGTATCTTTGCCTAAAATATTTTTAATCAAGCGATGAATTTGCTCTCGTTTTTTTTATCGAAAGAATAATGAATCTAGATTCATTATTCGGTAAAAATGTCCATGTTTTCAACATATGTATATATGTGTATTTTATTTAAAATTTTAAAAAATGTACATTTTTTGATATATTATAAATATTTATCGATTTCTATACGTCATCAGAAATTTTTGATTTGTTAGGATTTGGAAATCAAATTTTCGCTATTTTAACGAAATCTAGATTTCGTTAAAATAGCGAAAATTTGATTTCCAAATCCTAACAAATCAAAAATTTCTGATGACGTATAGAAATCGATAAATATTTATAATATATCGAAAAATGTACATTTTTTTAAATTTTAAATCAAATACACATATATACATATGTTGAAAACATGGACATATTTACCGATAATTTTAATGTAACTCAAATTAATTATTCAAGGTGTATTTCAGACAAATAACAATTTTCAATTAATTCACGTTAAGAAAAAGTCAATTTTTATTTATTCAAAGAAGAACATAATCGACTCGATTCGGGGTGGTGCACAGATATTTTGAAATACTTTTAATTTCAAATATGTTAAACAGCTGACGAGTGAAAATTAGATTAAAAGAGAAATTTCAGTTTTAGAAGGAACATGATTAATGATTTCGAGATAATTAAAATTTATTGGCAAGAGTCGCGTTTGAGAGAAAATTCTCCTTGACGACATGAAAATCCAATCAATCTTTGATCTTTACGTAATAAGGATTTCACGTAATTTTCAGTCTTTCGTCTCTGTTTCATACTCGGAATCGCGCATCGACTTTAATCAAATATCATATATCGACTAATCGTATCGTAATCGAACGCGCGATCCGAATATATCCAAGAAATTCTAATTACAATCACGTACTCTGTGTATTAATATTACGTACATAATGTACGATGTCACGTTAGACGTGCAAGGCATTTAGGATATATGCAGTTAGCGGATGTAAATGCGCGATACCGCGTTTGATTCGTCGATTCCGCGTGAAATGGCGTCAATATTATTCATGCCAATCGTGTTTTACTCGTCGAAAAACGTTTCGCGCTCGTAATGGAACTGCCATAATAATAAGCTTCTATAATATTATACAAATAATATAGTAATCATAATAAACTACCAATATAATTATTCAATATAATATACAATATTATAAATGTAAATTCATATTGAGAAAAAATGTAGCAAAACGTTTATATGATCTTTACGAGACAATTTTTTTAGGAGATTATAACTTTTTTAACACATTTAAAATTAATGTATAATTCTCTCTTTTATCAAGATTTTCTCATAATTATATTGTTAGACATAATGTAACTCGTTTACATCAGTTATATATTTTTAAAAGAGGAAAGTTGGAAAAATGAAGAGAGATAACGAAAATATTACTTGTATGTACATTATATGCTCTATTGAATTATACAATTTTTAGTCGAAGAAGTTCTTAATAAAAATCAATATTTGTAGAGTTATAAAAATGCTTCGAATTAATTTTACCACAACGTGAGTAAAATTTAAATGTAATAAATTTTGTATAAATGTACAACATATTAATATATCAGTTTATTATTGACATATGTATAACTTGCCATTATTAATAATGGTGAATATAGTTATATACTAATATAATAATAAATTAATATATTAATGTGTTGTCCAAATGTACTAAATTTATTGTATCTATCATTAATGAGGTACCATGATTGTCGTTTATTAATCGGCTTATTGTTATTATTAATTATTAATAATTTTCTCATTAATTCCAATCCAAAATTAATTTCTCATTGATTCTCGGAAATAAATGGAGAAGTTAATAATCTATTTTCATGAAAAGATATTGACATAGTAAGCGCGCGTATCTTATCCTTTTTACGAAACTCGATATCACGGCGCTTTTATTAGCGGTAATGATGAGACTCTCTCGCGCCATATTGGATTTCGCGGATTTCATCCGATGGTGATTCGCATAAAATTAAAATCTACCGTGCAAGCGTGGGCAGCGAATATACGACGACATTCGTTCCAATTAATTTCTAACGAGCTCTTGATTGGTAACGGAACCCTCATTCCTACACTATACCGCATTGGCGAGATGCAAATTCGTGCTACTCGTCATAAAAACGGTCCTTATTGATCTTTAAAGACGATGGCAGCTGAATGGAAATTGAGATTGGCGATTCGCTCGTTGTTTTTCTTTTTATCTGAAGCTTTGCTTCGTTTTCTAAAGAATGGCACATGGCAGTTATTTAATTAAATATTTTTGACATTAGGATTTGTACAGGTGTCTACAATATAATCTTGAAACATCTCCAACATAAAACAATTAAACTATCAAAATATATTTAAAAAAAACTGTGTCATTCTTTATTTCTAGAAAAATAATAATATTAAAAAAATGATAATATTAAAAATTATAATTTATTTATTATTTGTGATTTGTTTTTCGATTAAAAAATAACAAATTTTTTAATCAAAATTTTGAAAACAAATAAGACGAATTTTGAGAGTATCTTAACAATAAAAAATTTCTTTTATAAAAGATCTATGAATTTATGATATCGAAAGTCTGCGTTATTTCGAGGCAGAAATCTACGTACAATTCGAAATTTATTGCAAATTACCAATTCTCGGAATCATATATTTAGGACAGAATTTATACCAGAAAGCATCATTGCGATAGACCAATGAGACGAAATATCCGCGTATCTGTGGAAATCTGCGAAGATAGATAAAAGTGGAGGCTTCTATAGAGACTCTCGTTTCATTCAAATGAGCATCAAAGCATTCAGAATACAATGCTTTGCAGCACAGAATTTCATTGAAATCATGCACAGAAACACATAAATGTCGATCGATATAACGATATGAGTATAGCAACGAGTCGTATACTTTCGACGCAGCAAATTACAGAAATATTTCGCTTTCTTCGCGAAACGATTTCTCTCGATTGTTTCGATTCCTTCTTTGTGATATATCATTTTTAAATAATGAATTTGTTCTTGACAATACATTTTTTCCCAAGTTTTTATCTGCTAAATAGATAATATAGATACATCAGATGACTGCTGCTTTTATTCTTGTTTATTTTAAACCCAAATAATGAGGATTTAAATTTGCAAAAGTTTACAACATATTTCAAGACAAAATATAGTTTAGACAATTCGACAAAAATAGAAGTTATTCACACACATTATTCAAAAATATTGTATATAAGAATAACTACATGGAGAACAATATATAAAGACAGGCGTGTGTACGACGTAAATTAAATGATAGTTGAAATAAGATAAGATGAAGATGATTTTGTTTTAAATATATCTAAATAAAAGATAAAATTACATGGAGATTCATCTAGATAATTTTCTAGATAATAATTTTTAAGACTGCTTATACAGTTATTAAAAAAAATATAAATTATAAATAGAAATAGCAAAATATATTTATATTTTTATTTATAAATTTTCAGTATTTCTTATTCAAAAGGAACTTTCAGACCTAAGTATATATGTTTAAAGAGATATACATGTAAAAAGTACATTTAAAGTGATGTATAAAAAAATTGTTTTTTTTAATCACATGTCAAAATATATAGAATAGTTTCGGGAATAGTTTTCTGTTACATTCTTGCGTGGACAGATCGATTTCTTCGCGAAAATGAGACCGGAACGTCCGATCGTAACATGCACTCCCGTACTCGTGAAACACGCGTATATCCCGTATAGAATCTCACGATACTCCCGTCGCGACAGAAATCGCATCTTCAGCATCGCGGCAGTGTTCGCGCGGGATTATATCCGGATTACGTTCGACTCGCCGTCGTGTAAACCAAGTAGAATCGGATTAGATCGCTACCCAGGTATCGTACGTAGCCGGGGCATTATACTAACGATACGGACCGGACAGTTGATCTGCGCGACAGAGCATAAACGTCGATAGCTCCGAGCACGAAATTACCCTCTCGAGATTAAATCGAGATTAGCGGAATTACGAGATTATCGGCATGGGACGTTAATATTGATGTTGAACGCGATTATGATAAAACCTTCGATCAAAAGCGAAGAAACAAAGAAAATTTATTTGTGTACAACGCGACGATCTAACTCGTCTAATAATTCTCTTCTCACGCGCACAGAAATTGTGACGTTTCATCATTCGACTAATTAATCCTTTTAATCTATTAATCAGATATTATATAATTTATCCGTTTTCCAAAGAAAATGTTTTGCGCTAAAAATAACTTTCTCGCGGTATAACACAAATATCTCTGCGGAATAATTTCGAGAATAATTTATATAATTGTTTCAAAATTTAGAGCCCCTATCTCTGATTATCTTAATCGACCGATTAAATGTAAGAACTGTCAACTGCAAAGCGCAGACATCTTATTATAAACTAAAAAGTAGGTAAAGTTTTAAGTTGGTAATTTTTTAAATTAATCGGCCGATTAAGTTAACCGGAGATGGTGAAACTGGTCCTAAAAACAATTAATTAAAAAAAAAAAAGAAAAACGAAAAATCTAGATGATTATCTAGATGAAACTTTGGCGTTATCCTATCTTTATATAAATAATAAAAATATATATTATGTACATCTGCATCTTGCAGATAAAAAAAGTATTATCTTTACTAAATTATCTAGAATAATGTGTAGATAATTTAATTTAAAGTCATAGTGCATAAGAAATACTGAAAAATTATAAATAAAAATATAAATATATTTTGCTATTCCTATTTATAATTTATATATTTTTTTTAATAACTGTATAAGCAGTCTTAAAAATTATTATCTAGAAAATTATCTAGATGAATCTTCATGTAATTTTATCTTTTATTTAGATATATTTAAAACAAAATCATCTTCATCTTATCTTAGATGAATTTACATATTTTATCTTATCTTTATCTAGCTAATTGTAAAATCATCGAAGAAGTGGTTGATCGGCGAGGCTTTCCGCGTCGTTTGACTCCGACTTGACATTTCTTTCGGATCCGCACTCGGATAGCTCGCGCTCTCAGGTATTCTCGAGCCGGCGGCGCTTTTGCTATGCGCGCGACGTTGCACGTGACGGACTACGAAAGGCAATATCCTTAAGACGTCGTCGGAATCCCTAAAATTCTCGAGTGGCTTGAGAATAAAACGAGTCGCACTCGGAACCGAGCTGACTGAGCCGCGACACTAATCGACTACGGGCGACAGGTGTTTTAAATCTGTACCTGCGTACTTCGGCGTTATTAATTTTAAGAATCATGATCGACACCCTGTGATCGTAATGCGAGGACTTCTAAAGCAGATTATACAGATTTGTATTTTATATTAAACACATATCTCGTTTCGATTCTCTTTGTCATCATTATTTATCGATGACGATTGTTGTCGGATATTTTAAATATAATATTATTGTGTAAAACGCATGTAAAATTTTTAAAAAGCGATGTCACGAGCAAACGTTAATACATTATAAATTATTTTAGTAAAGCGCCAATGCACATAGATGCACTGGCACATCCGGATGAAATTAAAATGATACGGGTACACAACATGATATCGAGAGCAACGTCAACATGTCTTGCATACATATGAATCTTGTTTTTGCAGAGGATTTGCGGACATTACTGTCATCGACGCGATGAAAGCCTCGCGCCGATATATCCGACATATTCGCGGATTTGTCGAGCTCTCCCTGATATCCACGATGATTGGATTTTGGGAGCAAGATTATTTACTATTGTATTACAAATTGAACGAGCTTTGTCTCGTCGGGAGCTATCTCGTCGAAAATTCATAATTACGCAATTTCGATCGAGCTCTTGGTACTGTGCTGTACACCGGGGAAAATGTTGATAATAGTCGGTAAAAGTTCGACGAGATGAAACGAGTTTGATAAACTGCGTTTATAAGAAGCTAAAAATAAAAGTTTGAAAAAGAGAGAGATTGCGCGCTCCTCGATTTTAATTCACTAATTAAATTTAATAATTCGCGAGGGTAGAAGAATATGTCTCATTTTTCTTCTTTTTTTTTTTTATGATCGTCAAAGGATTTACTCACGTCGTTTATTAATTCCCGGCGTAATTATGTCACGCATTAACAAAGGCTCTCGCGCGCGAAAAAATACGGCGATGTCATATCGACGAACCGCCAGTTCTCTCTCGATTTACGTCTCATAATTTTCCGTTTTAATTATCATAACGCCCACACGCAATTCTTTCATTTATCCCTTTCCACGCCTTTCTCTTTTGTTTCGAAACCCGAGCTCTCTTCACTTCCGCATTCTTAATAGAATCGGAATTGTTAAGTAGGTTATTATAATCTGAAAAGAGAGGAATATTCTCTCGGACCACTTTGGCTTAAGTTTGACTTTAAAAGATGCGAGAGACTACATTTTTCAATTTTACAAATAACGACCGTTTCTTCTTTCTCATGAATCTTGTCTCTCTGCTTTTCTTTTTTTCGATAAATTCTTTATATATTTGTCATTGATTAATGATTGATTAATCTTTAATATTTAAATGATCTCAAGCATTTATGCTTTTCTTCAATCTTGACACAAATTCGGAATCGATTTTTCTTTAAAACAAGATAATTTGCAATTTCTGTGACTGTTGAAATTGAAGAGTTTCCAATTATTTTATTTAATTCTGTTCTACTTAATATTTTTATTGAATTATCATCATATATTTGATAATTTGAATTTTCATCAAATTTCATATTTATTTCACTGTTTTTTATATTTAGCCTTTTACGAGTTTGAAATTTTTAATAGTGGTACGTTACAAAAAGATTTTAGCAGAATTACATTACAAATGTATACCTGTAAAAGATTTTAATGATTAAATCACAATATTGAGAAGAGTATATTCATATTATTTTACCACGGATTTCCATTTTAAAATAATGGTGTGTATTTGCATCTTATTATATTTTCATAGAATTTTCAAATACACAGTTAAATTTAACAGATATCGCATGTTCCAAACGGTCCACAGAAATTTTTCTGTTAATTTAACATAATATGGATATGTTAAATGGAGACAAATATTCTATTAATATTTTAACACAAAATAAATGCAAAACTTCAAACAATTTAAATATGTTAATTTTAGATTTTATCATCCCCACTTAGATTATAAAATAGAAAATCAACATTTTTTTTCTGTGAATTTTAACAGAAAAATCTTGTCACCAATGAAGCAGAATATATCTATTGTGTAAAATTAAAAATAAATGCACATTGTGTTATTTCCACTTTTTTCAGTTCTTTTAGTAATGTAACATTTAAGTTAAATTAACAGACCAGTAATATGTCAAATTAACACATGAATGTGTTAAATATTTGACACAAAAATTTTAACGGGGACCGTTTTTAACAAGATAACACACATTCTTCTACTGTGTATAAAGTCCTTTTCCAAATCAAAAATTACTTGTCTTTTCGATTTACAAATTCGCAGTTCGAGATGAGAGAAAAGAGACATTATATAGGTATATATAGCAGTCCAAAACCGACTAAATCCATCGGGGCCCGCGAATATCGGGAGACGAGAGAGGGATAATTTTCGAACATCGATAAGTCATCGCCGTAAATATCGCGGTGGATCGAGGTCGACAAGTGGCCGTCGCGAGATTCTCATTAATCGGACGAAGCGGAGCGGCCGAAAAGGGACCGATAAATCACGAGTTCGTTAATCTAGCCGCGGAGTTTGCCAATATTTCACGTACGATAATAGGCAAATCGGACCGAGTCGCGATATCGAGCTATCGGGCGTTCGAGGGTGGTCGCGACGATCGATTAAATATCGGCTCCGCTGTTGGTTCTCGCGGTCGGATTATCGAGGGTCGACCCAAAAGAAGGTCAAGCGAAGGGAGAAAATCCAAGGGGACGATTAGGAGGCGATGTCAAGACTGGATTATACGGACCGACAGCTTTCGATTCGAACTAAACGCGACGATTGAAATCGATATAGCTTATCGGAAGCTAAATACGATAAGCTCCCTTCCTATTCGAGGAAGATATAGGATGACGTTTCCTCAGTTTTTCGTTTCTTTAGCGGTTAAACGTTCTTTAAAATGGAAACGAGACTTATAATCTTATTTATTGCGGACAATGAAAGAGAGAAGTTCTGTAATGCAAATATTTCTGATGCGTCGCAAATATAATATTTTAGATGGAGAAACAGAGAGAGAGAGAGAAAATTTATAATATTTTAATAATAATTGAAAATCAATGTATGCATTCCAAAGACATTACCGTCATTATTTGATCCAAAGATATATCGATCCATGGTCGACAAAGCGTCCGGGAATTCGCAACGAGAGCGCGCATAGTCTGTCGCTTGATAGAATGACAGTGAACACTATTGTGTCCCGAACAGCTTTACGGGATGCAAGTCAAACCTCGTCCATTTAGGCTCATCAGCTTTAATTGGCTTCGTTTGTAATTACGGCATGAGAGAGGAGCGATAGGGAACGCGGGACAACCGAAGAGACAATGAAGAAGGAGACGGAAGAGAGAGAAGCCGAATAACCCAAATATAATCCCCGCAATTGAAGAGGTTCGCATCCCCGAAGAGACACGGGGACGTGTATTTTGGTGCTGCCATTGTTAGCTTCTCTCTCGGACCGCGATACAAATTCTCGTCGGCAAACAAAAGGCTCTTTTTCATTCGGCAACTGAGATACATCAACGTTGCGTAACATCGCGTTTCGCAACATTTCGCGGGAAAAATCGATTCAAATGGCATTCAAATAGAAGCGATTCCATCGCGTTAATTAATAACTTTAGTTTAAAAGTGGAGCACTGCTTTTAAACGCATAAATAATATTCTCAAGTATATCTGTACGTGTGGTTCGTATTTATAAAGAAGTCGAGAGAAACTCTTCGTCTATGATCGCGCGTAGTTAAATTTACTGATTCTGTGGGGACTCTTTTCTCTCTCTCTCTCTCTCTCTCTCTCTCTTTTGTTCGCGCAAAATCTTCATTTCTAAATTCCCTCGCGCGTCGGAAACTTGTTTTCGTATAAATCCTCCTTTTCTTCGAGATCCGCGAAATTACTGTTGCGTACACTTTACAGATTGCAGACGTAATAATTCTCGAGTTTGCGAGTTTGTTAGAGTTTTGCAGTTTGCATACATCGCAACACGTATAACTGCGTGATAGCACTCGAAGCTCGTCGCGTAACCCGGGCATGACAAGCGAATCGCAGAGTCGCAGAGTCGAATCGTCTGACCGAGACGCATTTTTCGGGCAAACACGCGATAGAGGCACACCCAGACGCGACCGCTTCCTGGCCTGAAAGGGTGGACACGCTGCGCTGCTCCGAGAAAGGGACGCGTGGGAATGGCCTCCTTCGTGTCCGCGGAGTCACGTAAGGGTCCACTTACATCCAAAGGACAATGCACTCTGCTCGTCAAATCCGAATATAACTGGGTCTGTACCCGACGATTGCTTTTTCGAACGATAAGATTAATATTCATTTCGAAAATTGTCAAACATTCTCATTTTGCATACTTGATACCGATATGTTGATTGGGAAATTGGCATGTACTTTTACCACATGTGTTATTTTATTACATTATACATATTTATCTTTTCTTTTTTGTAGAATCTTTCGGATAATTTATAATTTACGATAAAATTTGATTTAGAATTTAATGTGTCGTGAGATTGGAAAAGTAAAATATTTATTTCAAAAATTATCAAACTTCTCATTTTGCATACTTGATACAGATATGTTGATTGGGAAATTGGCATGTACTTTTACCACATGTGTTATTATATTACATTATACATATTTATCTTTTCTTTTTTGTAGAATCTTTCGGATAATTTATAATTTACGATAAAATTTGATTTAGAATCTAATGTGTCGTGAGATTGAAAAAGTAAAATGACAGCTAATATTTTTGAGCTATATAACATTCTCCGTTAAACGATGGCTAAAAAATATTAGCATTATCATATTCTAAAATTGTATTTTTAGAATAAATTGTTGCTATTACTACTAAAAAAGCATTAGTTTCGATCTATTTCGATCACAATTTACTCGAATCTTTGTTGCTTCCAAATCAAATTGATAGAGATTGAAAAAATTTTTATTAAATTTTATTAGTGAAATAATTAATATAGATTTAAATTTAAAATCTTTAAAAATTTTTATATTTGTATTTTTATTAGTACATATTTATATAAATTTTATATTCATAATTTAATTATAAAATTAATTTTTTTTTTAAATATAGAATTTAAATAGCTTAAAGAAAAGTTTAATATTGAAGATATTAAGATAATAATCAATTTAATCAATTGGGTTAAAGTTAGCTAAACTATTGATAAAACCAGTCACATTCGAGCTCGCAAATTTTGGAACCACTGTATCTCGAGAATTTTATAACGTTTGCATTCTCCCGAAATTTCATATTCAAGAATCTCGAGCATCGAGAGATCACCACAGTAACTCCGCCATTTTTCCGTGCTTCCGTATAACATTCCCGAAATTCAATCATCCTCTCCAACTGCTAACCGAGACCGGCAGCGGAAGTACATCGTTCCTCCTTCCTCTCTGACGAGGGTCGCCAGTTGGGTGAACGTCGCATCCTACTCTCTTTCTCTACAGACCAAAAACACGTGACACGAACACGTGGGAAGGACACCTTTCTCTCTCTTCTCCCTCTTTCCCTCCTCTTTTCCGTTTCCATCGTCGGCTAACAGGTAGAAAGAGAGACAGGTGGCTCGACGATGTATTCATGATGCCGGGTGCGATACGACAATCCTGAACTCTCCACGGCCAGTGTCCGTGATGACTGCCCCGTGAATCGACGTATCTGTCCGCAAATTCGATGTCACGCCGGACTTTGCATCGCGTCTTTTGTCAACTTTAATCAAAGTCTCTCTCTCTTCCGCAACGCGAAGATTACAGATAGAATTGTTGTTGGTTATTGGAGATACTTGATGCCAAGTGCTTGATCAATCAACGAATTTATACACCAATACGGAGTTTAAATATAGAATCGTTGAATAGTGAGAAGTGAATCGAATCGAGGTTGTTTTAGTTTATGTAAGTTGAGGAATGAAAGTGAATAATTTATTCTAGTGATTTGTGCCAATGAAAAGTTCATTCTTTAATTAAATGTCAAAGTAAATTAATTCAATCGACTTTCTCATTTAACGTATAAATATACAAATTCAATGTGTTTATACACGAAGAGAATTTTCTCTTAGAATTTATCCTGAAAATCATGGTAATCGTGCGACAATATGGTATAGAAAGAATCTTATAAAGTTAAATATTAATCAAAGAAACTCTTATAAGATTAAATTAGGCAAGAATTGATTGACCAACACCGGCAAAGTTAAAATTCTTTTATTAAAAAAGAAACAACGTTTCGACCATCAATTGGGTCCTCTTCAGGCTGTTGAATTAAATTACATATTGAAATAACCAAATAATCAGGTAACTGTCAGTTGTAACATAGCTAAAATGACAGTCTTGAAAAGTAAAAATAGGAACCCAAAGTTCACTTAGACATGTAAATTTATACTGTTACACTTCTTATAAGATTCTTCCAATACCATGTTTTTCAGGGTCAATTTTAAAAGACAATTCTCGCCGCGTACATTTTTTTAATCCTTGGTTTCACAAAACTGTTTTGTTTCATTACGTTCAACAAGTCTGTAGGTACATTCTTCTCTCAATTAACTTTCGAGAACAAAGGGATGAATTTCCAAGTTCGTTTTAAGGACTGTTGAAATAATTATGAATCAATTTCATCAAAAGATCTATCCGCACTTTAAAGTCCCAACAAAATGATAAAATATTCATGTGCCACATGTCGCGATTCTCGGTTGGATCCGATTGACGGGTAGGAGATATTCGCTTCGTGCGATTTCGACGTTCCAGAGGTGGAACTGTGTAAAGTCGTTGTAAATTAGATGAAAACGTTGCGAGTTAATAATTCACGCGCACGCATTTGCCGAGTTTGGAGTAGATCTCGAGGAAAACGTCGCTCTTGATCCGAGCCGATTTCGGTTTCTCATTTCGGGATAGATAATGCATATCGATCGGTGCGCACCACCGAATTCTGTTAACTGGAAATATTTGCACGATAATACTGACAGGCGAGTCGATGGAGATTGTCGCAGGCTCTGTTCACAAATGATTATCTACGGTATTGTCGTTAATCATTACTCTCGCTAGTTAATATTTGTTTCCGTTAACAAGATTGAATTGTCGCGTGCTCACAGTTTCCTATCCATAGCCGGCTAATTTCCAGTCAAAACACGAATTAATATCGAAATTGTAGGTGAAGATCCTAATTAGTATATCATAATTATATATTCATTAAATCATATATATATATATAAAATATCATTTTTATTTAATTATATAAACTACAATTTTATTCTCATTTCTTTTTTTTTTAATATAAATGTAGGGTTACATATATTGTTGAATTAAAAAATATAGAAAAATAAACTATAAAAATGAGAGATATAAGAAAAATTCTTGAGTAAAATTTAAAAAAGTGTTTTTTATTTAATTATATAAACTACAATTTTATTCTCATTTCTTTTTTTTTTTTTTTTTTAATAAACGTAGGGTTACATATATATTGTTGAATTAAAAAATATAGAAAAATAAATTATAAAAATGAGAGATATAAGAAGAATTCTTGAGTAAAATTTAAAAAAGTGTTATATATGTATTACACATTTATCTTGTTTTTACAATCTCACGTTATATATCGACGAATCTTGATTAAATCGTAACGTTGAGTTCGCGTGCGCGCATCGACGTTACAAAAATGGCGATGCACACAGGAAACGGGTCTCATTTCCATTTCTTTTCACATTCGCGATCCAGCGAGCTCGTCGTTGATCGACGTGCATATACAATCCGTACACTCTGCGTCGCTCAATTTATACGAGACATAACAGAGCCGCGACACGCCCCGGAAACTCGCATTTCGTGAGAAAGGAAGCTCCTATTCTCCTTACGCGCCATCCCGTTCTACAACTTTAGCGGGATATAAATTTTCGGGGCGCACGCGGCGATAAACTTAAGACGAATATCTTTCCGACCGCGGGACGATAGATAAATAGAAAGCGCGGCTACGTGATTCGAATAGTGTAACAACGTGTATTCGCGTCTTCTTTTTCACGCCTCCCTGCGGATTACTTTCACGATTATGTATTTCGGCCTCGGCTCGACGTAAGCGAATAATCCGAGAGATCATTTTCCGTTGGGGGATCACGAATTCTTCTCTCATCACTGACGGCGTTCGCGAGAAATCGATCGAACAGATGTCACGTTTCGACGTGATGGATTTATTGCAAGGGCGATATATATTATGAGATATATAAATAATTCACCGCACACTTAGCCAAGAAATATATGTTGTGGAAATACTTGGAATTCGGGACATTTCTTCTAAAATTAAAATTGTCATAATTGAGCTATAATATAGTCTAATTAATATGTTAAAATATCAGGGATCAAATTTGAATGAGATACAAAAATTCGTGTTTCTAACTAAACTCTCGACATTATAATTTACAAAATAATAAAATATTTACTCGACCACGTCAGGTCTTCCAATTTTCTGTGATTTTTCATTATTATATGGAAGCTTCATTTAATCTCAATTGTTTTAAAAAATGAATGCTTTAATTTTATTCAAAATACATCTTCTCTGGATTTTAGAATAAGTAACGATAATTTCAAAATATCGATTTTTGTTTTTCATTTAATTATCGGTATCTTTATGCAGCCAGTCATATAATATGTACATACTAATCGTAGGAGTTTCGTTTAAGAGATTTATTGTAATTTTTGATGTTTTTTTTTTGTTTATTTAATAAACATCATTTAGATTGAATGATGCTTTTATCGAAGCGCATTATTATGTAGGCACGTACGTCAGCGTTGCTGAAATGAGCGTCCAACCGTGACACTTTATACAACTTCCTCCTACACACGTAAAAACGTGACAGCGACACGTACACCAATAGTATCAGCATAGTCATTTACCGACAATCTGTCGCGGTCCTACTTCCGTCATGTGGAAATTTCGCTATTCTGCAACACATAATCGCTTACCGCGATCTCGCAAATTCCACGACATCGATGACGATTCGTACGCGTCAATTGTTTCGCAGTTGACGCATGGAAAATACGAGCTTTCGTTTCATTGATCTTCAAATTGATTTCTATCCAAAATGTGTGACATTTGTCTCACGTGATGTAATAAAAAAAAAAAATGCGCAAAAATATTTATATCAAAATATAAGACTTTATTAGAGTATCGCATTTTTAAATATAGAATTGAATTTACAGATATGATTTTCACTGTTTCGAAATAAAACGAGATTTTATGGAATCAAGGATTTATAAATGATTGGAAAAGTAAGTTAATTTTAGAAAGTAATTTAATTTAACAAATTGCAATACCGATATAAAGTATTTATTAGTAATTTAATGATTAATCTATTTTTTTTTTTTTTTAAATAAGTATCCACAATTTAATATTAAATTCGTGAGTTTAAATTTAGAATTTAGATCAACATTAGAAACCGTATATTTAAAATCGTATAAAATCCCAATATATTGAACAACTGCATATTTTACGCGGACACATATTCAACAGACGTAACAAGGATTAAAAAATAAACTCATCATTTATAAATTCCCTAAAATCGGATAAAAATAAACTGCAAAATGTGGTGCATTAACAGCATCTACGTTATCGCGCTGTGTTTCTCATCAATTTAGAAAAAAAAAAATACATCATACATATATCCTGTCCGGTTACAAAAGAAATCTACGGTGCTAAAATGCTGCTCGCCAGCGTCTCCAATAGTCAACCGATCGCTCCTTCGTCATCCGTGAAACTACGACGATCCCGCCGATTGTCGTCCACCAGAGGATTAAGGCAACGACCGACCGCGAATGTCCCGAAGGACTCTCTACTCCATCGGGATGTCGATGAAAAATTGGGAAATCTTCGTCCTGCAACGGACAGGAGCGTCGACGAGGACAACGCCAAAGGCGGACTATTGATAAACTGGGAGATGAACGAGAGGATCAGTTTGAGCAGCCGCTCCAGCACCGGATTGACAATTCGTCCTGACGGTAGGAGAGGCGTCGAATTTAGCGAGACTCGCAGGAGGAACGTCGAAGGTAGATCGAAAACGGGCCCGGAATGCACGGAACGCGAAGCCAAGTCGTCCACCGGACCGAAATTGGAGCTGATGAACGTATCTGGATTCCCGGGATCGAACGTCGAGCGGAAGCACCGCGATGCCTGCTCGACGGACGAGAACGTCCTCAGGAGCGATTCGAAGTACGAGATTGGCATTCTCAGTCGTGGTTCCGCGACCTCGAGGAAACAAAGACGACAGGGCGACACGAAAGACAATGGCGACGCGACGAAGAGGTGGACCAAAGACTCCATCTCGAAACGACTCGAATTGATCCACGAGCTGAATCAGAAGATCCTGGCCAACTACGAGAGATTCCAGCAGAGATCGAGACGTAGTAAGGAAGCGAAGGAGCAGAGCCGAGTCAAAGATCAAACCGAGGAACACGTCTATACGGAGATGAAGAAAAGGCACAGAACGAGCGATCGGAAGGCTCGGGATACTCTTAAACACGATATCTGCAAGTCCACCTTTTTGAAAGATTACCACGAGAGAGTCGAGGGTCGAACGGAGAAGGATAAGTTCGATCGAAAAATTGTACTCGAGAATACAAACTTCAGCATGGCGGCCAAAGAGAATTTTTCACATCAAATGGACGAGAAGACGCCATTATCGAAATGTTCGAAAGACAAAAAAGGACGATTGTCGGCGGAAAATTCGATCTTCTACGCAAACGAAAATGTATTTTCGAAGGAGGTCGCGACCGAAGATTGTCTGGAGAACTCGAAATTGTATCCCGAGAGCTGTAATCCACGTAATAATAACGAGACGAAACACGATAGTTTGAGGAAGGAGAAGACGGAGGATCGATCCGAAATTGATTCGCAGAGAGACGCCGCGATGGAGGAGAAGATCCTGGAGTGCAAAATCCTGGAGAAGCTGGACGAGACGATCGAGCGATTCGATAGCGAGAAGACGCGGCTGTCGTCCGGAGACAGCAACGAGGAAGGGGATAGCTTCAGCACGGATTCCATACAGAGTCCAAGTCCGAGATCGAGAGAAAAATGCACCAAGGACCCCGGTAGCCTTCTACAGGATACTTTCAATTCCTCCTGGGACTCGGGAGTCGGCGTGGCGGATGTCGGCAACGGAAGCGGATGGGTGAGAATACACACCGGGATCGAGAGCAGCCTCGTCTATCTCACTTTGGATACCACGGCCAGAGACGTCTGCAGGGACATGCTGCTGGGAGACGACTTGTCTCTGTTTGTCCAGGTAAACGCCAATTTCAAATGCGACTGATTGTCGCCTTCAACTTGCGCGGCTCTCGGCATTTGTCTCGCGAAGGAACGAAATACGAAGTGTAAACGAGATAAGTGGAGACAATAATATCGGAACAAATCCTTTTTTGCGAAAGGATATGTCGAAATATATAGAGATCACATCTCGCGCAACTGACATCATTCAATGACAGATACAGATACACAAATTAAAATGTATATAGATACAGATACTTTTAAATGATATTTTATCATAATAATGGTAATATGCACCAAATGTACTGAATAATTTTTTTATCTTTATTCATATTTTTGTTTATATTACTACTTTCTTCGTTGAGAACTTGCAATCTTGATCTTTTCAAAATTTAAAGAATTGAGCTGTTCAAAAAATATGTGAAAATGTATCTGAAAAAGCAATTCAGATACCATATTTTGTATCTAGATACTTGAATTCGAATATATCTCAGATACAGACTCAGAGACACAAAATGTAACTAGATACTAATATGCATTTTTAATTTTTAATTTTGTTAATTATTTAATAAACTCTGGAAAGAAATTCAAAATAGTTCGCCTAGCTTTTCCAAAGATAACGATGTAACGCGTGGGTAATCAAAAGAGGCTAAGACTTAAATAGCCGGCTGGCTCGTTGAAAGAAGTTTTAGCTCAATGAGACCGACTACCTAAAACTACCGAGCTGGAATTAACTTTGGCTTCCGTAAGAAGGACGCTTGCGCTTTATTCCGGAAACCTTCGGCAGCTAGGACGTTCAAGTACTTTGTTATCTCGTAATTGTTAATTGGCCGCTTTGATAGTTAATTACTTTCGATATTAAACTAACATCAATATCTTTGAAGAGACTTGAAAAAGTAGCAACGCCGAATTTTGTATAAAGATGCATATTTATAAGAACGACAATTTTTTTATCAAAAATTTTATCTGTCGATATAAAACTATAAAAAAAAATATTAAATTATATTTAATTTACATCGTACGGTAAAATCAGTAACAGCCTTTATTGCAATAATAATATTGATTAAATATTTTCTCGCGAGTAAACACGAACTGGAAAACAAGTAATATGTTCGATTGAGCTGATTGCCTTGTATATAAATTAATCATTTCGTATATATACGCTTTTTGTTCGATGTTTCGCGTTAACACATTTGTATTGAAATTTCTATAATTAAAACTTTTGCAAAATACACTTATCACGGATTAAATGTTGCGCGAAACAGAACCCAAGGCAAAAAATACTGATTAACAAATGAAATTACATTTTGATTGTAAAATGATATATTGATCGTTATTTTGTTTGGTTCTTTTATAAGCTATTTAAAAAATTCGGTATCAAAGAAAATTATATAAATTAATTTATAAGTAATATTCTCTCTCTTTATTCTCTAAAGGTAGTTTGTGCATGAAATATTTATCTCTACACCTATTTAATTATAAAATAATGTTGAAATAATGAAATTATTAATTAAAAATAATTATTAAAATCCATAGAAATAATACTCACACACACATATTTCACCTACAATCGTGCAAAAACATGCCTACTAATACTATTGCACGCTTGAAATATCTCTCTCTCAAAATGTCCGGATATATGTACATACATTATTTTATATATAAATTTTCACCATTTGCTTGTGTAAATGACAGAAATTTACCGCTTAATGCACAGTAATCCACCCCATCCCAACGTATTAAACACGCTTGCGTTTTTGCGAAATGGATCTTTCGCTAAATTATCCGTATTGTACACGTAATTGGACGGCTTTCATAATAGAGAGTAAGTCTGACATTTCCCGTTAATTTTGCCCGCCAATTTTCTTCGTCTGTCAATTCTATTCAGAGCTGAAATGTTTAACTCTATCATCTTTCGATGTTACTGTTTAATATAATCATTATTCATGGCCTAATTAATTGGGATAAAAACAGAACAATTATGTCTTTATTTGTTCATCTTGTATTTAGTTCGCTCATTTTGGCGTCATCTTATATCTGCATCTTACATCAAAAAAGTGTTATCTTCATTAAATTATCTAGAATAATGTTCAGATAATTTAATTTAAAGTCATAGCGCATAAAAAATACTGAAAATTTATAAATAAAAATATGAATATATTTTTATATTCCTATTTATAATTTGTATTTTTTTTAATAACTGTGTTTACATAAGCAGTCTTAAACATTATTATCTAGATGAATCGTCATATAATTTCATCTTTCATCTAGATATATATTTCAAACAAAATCATCTTCATCTTATCTTAGATGAATTTACAAATTTTAATCTCATCTTTACCTAGCTAATTTTATAAAATCATCTAACAAGTCGAATACGAGCAAATAAATATCAATGTAATAAGAAGAAAATATTTACACCTTATTACATTGACATTTATTTGCACGTATTCGACCGCAGATTTTGAAGTCGAATAATATTTTTTTTCAGTGCGGTACATAAAACAGGCGCGATCACGATCGCCGCGTGTTGGCGGAATTTCTTCGTCGTTGAACCGGAAGAGGACCGTCGCTCAAGTTCCGCGAGATATCGTTGCGAGGAATCTCTATATTTTCGACGCGCCGGAGCAGATATTAAAGGTCCACCCGGTTGCGCCGTCGAGGAATCCATCGCGATGAAGAGTTTTTCGATCGAACCTCCGTGTCGTAAACAGACTTGTCGTGTTAAAAAACGACGCGACCCGGATTCGCCGGATGCCTTTTCGGTCATTACGGTCTTTAGACCGATATTAGGATCGATAGCGATGACGATGTCGAGCTCATCTAAATTTCTCGATTCAGCGATTTCGTCGCGATATTTTTCTCGCCTACGCTTCTTGAAGGTCGGAGAGTCAGGGACGTTTATTCGAATTAAATCTCGATTTGAGATTTATTTACGGAAAATTTGTATCCTCTGCACAACTATGAAAATTTAATTTACCTTAAAACTGACGTTGGCTGTTTCGAGCGAGTTGATATTTAAATTTGCATTTCATCTAAATTTATCCCGAAAGATGACCATCTCTAGCTGTGACAAGTTTACTGCTGAATATCAATATTTTCGACACTATCGATGCTTAAATTTGATCAGAGAAGAGCAGCATCGCTGGATGCAGCATTGGCGAATATATATATATATATATATATATATAGGTATATATTGATTCGACAAATCTTTCTGTATAGTTGACCTAATATCTCACAGGCTGAAGTAAGATCGGTCAATATTGACCCAAATCAATCTGACTGTTTCGCAAAAGTTTCTCTCAAAGTGCTTAGGCATTAGTCGCCGCAACCATGCTGCATCGTAACGTTATTAGGCGAGAAATTACATGTAATCTTCTTGCGCATGTAAATGTTAACGTTATTGGCGCATAGCAATACTTGCGTGAGTATCGCAATGTGCACTGATCCGAATAGACATCGATAATAACTTTGATAATTAATCGATAATAGATTATTATCAAGACGATACAAACGGCTGTATTAAAGCTCAACTCTCAAGATACAGCGCCAGGTTTATGTCAAAGTATCAATAATGTCTTTGAAATATTTTCATGGAGAATAATAATAATAATAATAATAATAATAATAAACTTGAGATCAGGATAAAAATCGAACGAATCGCAGCGAATGTTGTGGAAATTCAAAATGAAACATGCAACATGCTGATCGACTCGTGTAGCGGAACGAATCAAGTATTATTTCCACGAAAGAACCCCTCGGGATTCTCGTGTGAGAAAGAGAGAAAGAGAGAGAGAGAGAGAAAAGAGCTGCGAAAGAAGCCCACTAAATCGAAACTCCTCGTTCGTCCAACGATTGTTATTGGCTGTGGGAAGAGATCGATGCGCGAGCAAGGAAGTGCATTTCATGAAAACAAACGAAAGATTCCGCGGATCATGAAATCTCCCAGGAGACGATTCCACCAGGATCGGAACAGCGAGCGAGAAATTGTTCGATCCCCTCGTTCGAAGCGAGTCGAAAGTAAGCGTAATCTCGAAGCGCGCGATCGATATATGTATGTAAATTTTTCCGACATTTTTTTAATCTCGTCAAATATGCAATATTGGAAAGACACTTGAGAGAATTCCATTTATGTAAACCGCGATTATATGTTTCTCGAAACTGTCACATAAAAAAATTCTTTACAATCATTAGATTCTTTACAAAAATTCTAATGTTTTGTCGCGCGCCAGACACAAGAGAAATACAGAGATCTTCGCTCTTTTCATTCTTGGTCTCCGAGAATAAATTCCTGATAAAATAAAAGATGTGAAAATCCTCTCTCGCGTCGATTCGGCCGAGAAATGTCGCGGCGCTTCGCGGATAAACATGCACGAAAGACGGTCCGCACGATAATGAATTCAACGAACGTATAATGCGGGATTTAACGTCGCGAGGAGAAGTACTTGGTATTCCTGCCAAACGGGAGTCAATCTTCAAGAGCGGCAGATCGTTTGCAGCATTTATACGTTCTTGTATTTCCGTCGACTAATATATTCTGCGTCATATGTTGCAACCAAAAAAAATTTATTTATATTCGCTATATTTCCGTCAAAGGTAACTTTAGCTTTGACGGATACATTTTGTGTATCTGTGAGTCTGTATCTGAGATATATTCGGATTCAAGTATCTAGATACAAAATATGGGTACCTGAATTGCTTTTTCAGATACATTTGCAGATACATTTTCACATACTTTTTTAAATAGCCAAATTTTTTAAATTTTTACAAGATCAAGACTGCAAGTTATCAACTTCACCGGTTGAGCGATTATTAAGCATTGGTCAAATTTTAGTACCATGAAATAGTTTGAGTGACAATATCTTTGAGGCATTTTTCATGTATTAAGACTAACGAAGAAAGTAGTAACATAAACAAAAATATGAATAAAGATAAAAGAATTATTCGGTACATTTTGTGCATATTACCATTATTATGATAAAATATCATTTAAAAGTATCTGTATCTATATACATTTTAATTTGTGTGTCTGTATCTGTATCGAGATACATTTTAAATACCCATCATTGTTGGCGGTCGATTAATGTAATTTACGTAGCGAACGATCGCGAGATCATGAAGATCGATATTCACTAAATATTTCGTGAAATAGATCTCGGTCGCCTCGCTGTGCCAAGTAGATACTCGTGAAACGCGAGATTATATTCTGCACCCGAGATTATGGAGTCTGTCTCGAATTAAAGCAAAGTGTAGACGACGCGCCATCCGCGGAAGAGCTCGTTTCCTCATTCTGACGAGGTGTTTCGAGCTCTCGACAGACCCGACACGTCAGACTCATCTGTCAGTTCCTCCTCTGGAGGAACAATGCGGGAGACGACTTGTGCTACTGGCCCGTTAAAATTGTGCGTCTCGGTTTGATCGCTAGACGTCTCTCTCGTCTGGGCGGCGAGGATTTAAACGGGAAGTTGACAGCATTCGCGAAAGTTCTATACTTTCAAATATAATGCACGCCTTTATCTCTAGATTGAATAAGTTTCTTATCTAAATAAAAATCTTATTTATATAAGGCCCCTCCTTTTTTTTTATTCTTCTCGTTCAATCTCGTTAACTTGCTTCTACGACGTCCTATTATCAGATGCTGTTTTAACCGTAAATTTTATAACAATTTCAAATTTTAGATTCTTTTAGTAAAAATTTGATCGTTTAGCCCGTATTATGCGCTAGAATAACTTGAAAGCTAAGTAAATTAAGTTAAACTAACATTAAATTAAATTAAATTTCCGTTTGGACAATGTACAGTTAAAATTATGCCAAAAACGATACCTTATTTAATTATAGGTACATCTACAATAGGTTAAAGTTTTCTCGAAAATTTTAAATCGAGAAAATTTAAAATTGGAGCTGTTGTAATTAAATCATAAATTATAATTAAAAATCAATCACAACAGAGAAGTATCATTAAAAACGAAAGAGAATTATTCATTTAAAAAATAATATGCGCACAAGAAAAATATGTTTTTTTCTGTGGTTGGAATATGATATTAAAATTCTGTAGCTAAAACAAGATCCGATAATTTTCAAACTTTACATACTAATTTTAGCAAAATGATGAATTTTACACGTGGCAGCTCAAAATCGATATTTCCCTGAATTTGTGTGTATAAATTACATATGAGATTCAGCACGTAATTTCGACTCGGATAAAAATTTCAGAGAATGACAAAATGTTTGCGACAAAAACTACAGATTGTAATAATTGTTTCGTAGAGAGATCGAGGAGATCGTCCAATGAAAAGAAAGCATCGAATTAGATTTGATCTAATCTAACGGTATTATCCGGTCGCTCTAATGATCACCGTTCGTCGGTTCCGATCAAGATTATGCCACGCAAACTCCCTTTAAGTTCCAAGTTCCTAAAAGAATACGACGGACTCTTTTACGATTAACTGAAATCGCGATTCACGTTGCTAAGATTTTATGAACGTTGCATTCACGATCCGGTGCATTTAACGAGCGTCCCTTTACGAGCAATGTTGTTTAACAATCGTTGTTTTATAGCGTCCGCCGCTTGTATATTTTCTTTTTTTTCGTGTATCAATGAGAGAATAGAAAGAGCGGAAAGTGAACGAAAGGGACAGAGTCGAGAGATGAGAAGTGCGAGAAATGTTTGATGGCCGACGATAAAACGCCCGGACGCTTCGTCAAAATGCACTTTGTATTCTCGGTTGAGAGAGATACTTTTTTTTTATGATTTTCTGATGCCACGGTAAGTACAGCGGAATGTTATAAGATGAAGTTTATCGAATTCAACAGGCGAATTCGATAAAAGTTCAACGCGAAATGAACCGATTGTTGTGGTGATGTTTTCTTATATTTCTTTTATCCTATTTGTCAAAGTTGTTTGTGTTCTTGCGTTGTATGATCTTTGGATTTTTAGATTCAGGACAGAGATTATCGCTCTTTTTTTAAACTCGTCAATTCAAATCCTTATTAAATTATTGAATCTTTTCATTTAATTATCCAAATGTTAAAATTCAATATTTGCGTTTTCTTGATTTTTCTTCTTATACGTATATTTCATGCTCTAAATTTTCTCTCTTAAAATTGTTTTCACGTCTTTGAATTAATTGACACAATAAGCGGCTAATTTATAAATATTTTAAAAATATATTAAAAAACTTTTTCACGTTTAGTATAATTATACAAAGCATTTAAATTAGTAATATAAATCTTTCAATCTTTATTTTAAGCTCTACTTCTTCACTCGGGCAGCGCTCATATAAAATGTTAAGAAAACGATTATTTATATATACTTCTCACAAAATAAGAAATCGATATACTATACGAACCATACGAGAAATGTGAACTTCGTAATCCTCTTACGCTACGAAAGGATAAAGAATCTGTATTACGTTGTTTGAAATGAAATCGCGACGAGAAAACGAACGAGATGGGCCGATACGCAATTTGTATTTTTAATTAAAATCAGACCAGCAGTCGCATAAATCCATGGGGGACAGGGAGAAAAAGGGAGAAACACGACAAGAATAAAATTGTCAATCATAACGACGTCGGGAATTGTCTTTCGTTAAGCGAGAACAAATTTTTACGCGCCGTTGACTAATTTAATTAAAGTCGTCCATCGAGGTACACATATACTCACACACTCACACATATAGGGAAGAAAATAATAATGAGTGAATCAATGCATATTTTCAAGTGACAAAAATGCACAAAAAATATTTTACACGCCCAAGTGATTTTTTTCGACGAAGAACGAACGAGTGAAATTAATTTAATAAATTAACGAAATAATCAATTAACCAAAATATATATTACGTCGACTTATTATTGACTTGTTTTCGTGGAGAATTTTCTTTGCTAGATCTTCGAAGCTCGTTTCCTTCCGAGAGAGGATGAAAGAATCTCGATCTCGAACGACGTGCGCGTTTCCGACGCGTTGAAGAAGCTAATTCTATTTACCTGTCCTTGCGCGCGCTTTGACTGAGACCGTCGTTTTTCCATCCGCTTAATCCAGCGCAGACTGGTTAAAGTCAGCCCGATTATGTAAACGAATTTACCGGAGGGCACCTGCCGTGTGCGAAGCCGTACACTGCAATGGCAGGTGTTTGCGAGTTTACGTTATACGTGCGCGTAATACACGCGGGAAAAGTCAGGTCAGGTAGCCGAACAGGTGTCCAATGAAGAAAATAAACGTGTTCGAAGGTCCTTTGACTTTTATGATAGCCCTGTATTAAAAAGGCATCAGCGATTACCAGTTTAGCTATTCGAAACTCTCTACACAAATTTTCATCCCAAATCAATTATTATTTTTTACAATTTTATCTGTGTTTTTGCTGCGTTTTTTTTTATCTGAGATGTAGAAGAAATTATATTAAAAATAAGATATAGAAAAAATTATATTAAAAAATTATATTAAATAGATTATGTTTGATAAATTTATTAAAGATGAAATTACGAGTGAAATATATTTCAAGACGCAATTTATAACGAAATTTTCAGCATATGATTCGCCGTAATATAAATCCAGTAAAAATTCAAGGAAAACACATTCTCGGCTTAATTAATGTACGCGAATATTATAAAATTAATCATGACGGTCTTGTACATCGTATTTTATAAAATGCAGATTGATCTCATTAGTATCTGAGCGTTATAACGAAATTTCATTCGACATGACATTCATACTATTCGATCACCGTGAAACAGCTGAGGATTATTTAGCTTTTTGCTGGGCTAGTCAAACAGAATTATTCCATATTAAATATATATTATATATGTATATGCTAAATGCTCTTTTTGACGAGGAATTCCATAATTTGAATTCTGATTTGAATGTATGACTGATTAAATTAATTATCCGAATATTTGTGTGTGCAAATACAAAGTAAAGATTTTTAAAAAATAATTCAAGAATTATCTGAAGAAAATTCACATTTACAACTTTTTTATTATATTATTTTAAACATAATATAATTATGAAATTTGTCAATACATATAAAAATGAGATAACTATATATTTCACACATTTAGTTTAACAGAAAAAAATTGAGCGTAAAAATAATTAAATTCTAAATGATTTAAACATAATTATAAGCAAATTATTTATAATTCAAGCTCATAATCGTATAATCATTTTATTGTATAAAATCGATAAGATCTCGTAATATACGAATATTATGCGAAGCATTATATATTCTATCTCTGTTTTCAATATGTGACATTTATGGATTTTACATATTTTTATTCGAAACAAACTCGAAGCAAACTAATTTTCGCTTTTCGAAATTAACAAAATCAACACCGCGACAAACCGACATCGCCGCATATAGGAAACGTTTATAATGAGTTTTGTTAATTACGTGTGGGTCTCCAGAGAAACGAAGGTATCTCAGTTTGCCTTCGCTCTGGTCGATGGATCGATAAAATATCGGTTCCATCAAATTAAAATAAAATAACTTGCCTAGACTAATCTAGAATTCAAATCGAAAATATGCACGTCATTGATGAGATTTCGCGTATTTGTTCCGACATTCGTTACTCGAAATTTTTACATGCATGTGTAATAATCATTGTTATCAATTCTGAATCTCTAGTTTCCGAGAAATATCCGAAAAAGATGTTTGCCATTAAAGCAATTAATTTTCAACTATTAATAAATGAGATTTATATATAAGATAGAAATGATAAAATAGCTGATGTTTCAAATGAAGTGAGATAAAAATCTCTCATCCCACACAAATCGCGCAGCATCCCTGTGAAATTTCACAAAGACTCGTGTCGTTAAGGTACATAGTAATTCACTTAATAAATAAACAATGCGTTTTGTTAACCACCCCAAAACTCTTGAGTAACCCGAAGTTGTGCGAAATGGCCACTGATGTCGGGAGGAATGAATGGAGGACGGCCAGCAGGGAATCAGAATGAATTCCGGGGCTGAGCTGGCCGATTCCAATTTAACCTTAATTTACGCGAGTGCTGCTGGTTGCAAGTTCGCACGAAAATTCATACCCGACTGGTCGCGAGAGGGTGGTCGTCTCCATTTTTATCCCTCACGCTTCTCCTCGTTTGGGACGTTACTTATGAGTCTCTAAATCGTAACAAATGAGAGTTTTACGACGTAAGGAAGCGTCTCCGACTCTCGCGGCATGTCGCCGTTAGACGGATTGATGGAATTTTTCACAGCTACTTTGCCACTAAAGGGCACGTTCATAATAATGGCTTGTGAAATATGCAGCCTGTATTCGCGCATATTTCATGCAGTACAGTGTATCATTTCCTCTTGGAAAAAAAGTACAAGTATATAAGCAGAATATAAAGAATGAACTTGTATAGTCAAAATTATGTGTTTACTTAATAAGCAACGCTAGAATAATTTGTGAAAATTCTGTAGAGATAATTTCGTCAAAAAAACAAGTTTTTTTTGTGTGCATACATACTTGTATACAAATATATATAAAAAATTAATATATTAATTTTATATATATATATATATATATATATATATATAAAATTAATATATTAATTTTTATATATAAATTTTTTTATATATAAATTTATATATAAAAACAAGTTTTTTTTATGTGCATACATACTTGTATACAAATATATATAAAAAATTAATATATTAATTTTTTATAAAAAATTAATATATTAATTTTTTATATATATTTGTATACAAGTATGTATATGCACATAAAAAAAACTTGTTTTTTTGACGAAATTATCTCTTATATATATATTTATTTAAGAGACCTAAATATATCAGTGGCTCGGAAGAAAATTGAAAGAGTAACAAGCGGAAGAACAAAGAGTTCAGTCGCAATCGGAATAATGTCACTTACATAATTTCACGGCAACGATGTGCAGAGCGCGAAACTTTGCACTTGGTTAATCAGCCACAACTATACGGAAGCTATCAGCGGTGCAAGCGATGTCCCGCGAGAATGCTTCGTAATTTGTGGCAATCCTTTACCGCAGTAATTAAACGTCGGACATGTGTATGACGTAATCCGAAAAGAAGTTAGAAAGAAACAATAAATTTAGAGCGTTAAATAAAGCGCGGCTTTTCATTACGTTGCCGTGATGATGTAAAGCAGAAAATGAAGAATATTATAAATTCAAAACTCTCATTCGGCGGCGACTGATTCATTTTCATTTACTTCAACTTACTCTATTAACTCTCCATTTTAACAGGAACAATTACTTTTATATCGAATCATTATACTTTTGTCGGGGCACAAGAGTTTGACTTTAATCAGAATCGCTCCCAATTCAATCTCATTCAATGTCGCTATTAATATACCTTGCCTTGTAACGGAATATAATCTCATTAGGAATACTTTGAAAATCTTTTCAACTACTCCTGCACATGTACAATACGTAATACAATCTAAAGATTAACACTTAACATTATTAAAGTCGAAAGGAAGTAATATTTTTTTCACCAAATTAGTACTTTTATATTTATACTTTTAAACATTTCACGTATCAAAAAAAAAATTATGCGATATGATTGCAGCTCTCTTAAATTTCATACTACTACTATGTTGTTTAAAAAGTTGCAACTTTTTGAAATATCTTAAGCATGTTAAATGATTAATAATTGTTATTTTTTAATATTGCGCGAATGTATAGCGAGACAAGCGTTTAAAGGCTCAAAGGGATGAGCTCGTTGAAGGCAAAAGTCAAGATACTGGATTACCACTGACTCGGTGGTAGCAATTAATTTCTAAATCCGCGAATGTGACGAGAAAGTCGAAAATTCCAGACCAGAAGCGAGACGTTCCGCACGCGGAAATATGATTATCCGCGTGGCGCAAAAGTGTTCGAGCCTTTAATTAAGCTCTCTTCGTTAATGAAGAGAGCTTCCCCTTTGGGCCGAGAGAAGAGCATCATCTCTTTCTTTCATTCCGTCGTCTACGAAACGAATATTTCACGAATAATTCTCTTTACTTTCTTTTTTAGCGGACCTTTCATTCCAAATAATTCCGACCGCGGTTCTGTATGTTGATTACAAAAGACCAGTCGAAAAACTCTTCGCGACCCGACGCAAAAATCGAGGCACATACTGTGTAATGATGTGCCGCACAGACTGCATTCTACGAAACGTGAAATCGAAATAATTTCGTTAGCAATTTTTCATATCGGTATACTATTTCTTTTCTTTTGTATATTTTTTATCGTGTAAAAAAATCCATGCTAAAAACGTTTAATTAGTATTAAAACGTCAGATGTGGCAATCTATAACAAAAATTTCCATTATATGAATATTAAATCTGATTTATGACCGAAATTTTCATAATATCGATATTATATCGGTATCCCTCCGCGATAAAAATTTTTACAAAAAGAATTGGATATTGGATATTTAATATTATTTCTATAAATATATTTTTATTGCATATTTAAAATTATAATTTTATTATTACACATATTTATAATATTGGACATTTTAAATTATTTCTATAAATATATTTTTTAATTTTGCATTAATAAAATCAAAATAAAAATGATCAAATGGTCGATTTAATTGAATAATATAAAAGTCAATATAGTTAATTAAAAAAAAAAATGATTAATTTCCAACTTGAAAGACAAAAGAAAGTTGGAAGAAAGAAATATGAAAATCCGCAGCGACGTAATGAAAAATATTTTGAACGAAAGAACGTTCTTATATCAAAATTTTATTCTAATAAGTCCTGCGTCGGAATTGCGAGGATTGCTCGGGATTAGCTGGGACAAAAATTAGAAAATCCGGCGCGCTGGGACGGTGATATATACACGAGCGACCGCATTCGCTCGCTATCCAATGCGTGGCGTGATTAATCTCTCCCTCGTTCTCTACCCCCTGTGGCTAACCGGGTTATTATTTACAGGCCACTTCCCGGAATTACAATTTTTTACGGCGCATATGTCGCGACTAATGCCGCCCCTTGCGCGCCGAATGCGCAGTTTTATCTCAACGGAATTAAAACCGTTTCCCGGATTACGGAATTATCGAAGGACATACACGGCAACGCTTTCTCTCTCTCTCCTTCTCGAGTAGATGGGTCTAATGCATTTTAAATGGCAGCCTCCGTTTTATCGCGAGCGCGAGATTTCTACGAGATTTTGGCGAACGCGAGTCGATTTCGGGCAAATTGGATTGTCGATTGAGCAAAAATCGAATGAAATTGCCATGGCGCAATATTAGACATTAATTGCTATTTGGTGGAATTATAAAGTTGATGTAATTAAAAATTATTGGACATGAAAATGTCAAATGTCAAATCAATCAAATGTAAAATCACAAATATAATAACTCTTATTAGATAACGTTGATTTTTAATAACTTTAAATACTCATTTCAAATATATAATTTATTAATATTATTATAAAATATTTATATGTAAAATGTACAAAAATTGAATTATTGAATGAAAAAATGTTACGGGCATACACAATAGACTGACACTTTGATAGAACAAATAAAATCGAGAAACAAGGATTCTCTCTTATTTATTTTGAACTCGGTATTTCAATAGATAAATTCCGTCTCTCTCTCTCTCTCTCTCTACAATTTCTTTAAAACAAAGAGATTAGATTTAAATTAATTTTAAAACTTGGATAAATGAACGGCAGAGAGAAATTCAGCCAACTCAATTAATATTGTAAGAACGTGATTCTGTTATTAGCGTATAATTTTTGTAATAGGATATCATATATACTATTCTACTTTGTGAGTAAGTTTGAATATATAAAGAGGCCGAATTTTCAGCGCTGGCAAGTCGCGACGACAAAATGATTTAGCGAAGCGGCAACTTCTCCGCGCAAAGATCGCAATTCCGAGCAAAGTTCGACCGATTGCTACCTTGAAGGGGGTGTTTGACCAAAGTACGACCTTTTTTTTTCGAGAAAGTTCGCGATTGACGTGACGCGTTGAAAGCTCGGCTCGACGCGACGATCCGACAGACGAGTTTCCCGGAGAGAATCCATCGGGAATGACGGCTCGATCCAAAAGTTGGAAACTACCGGAAATTCTGAAAACGTACGAAGGTTTCAAAATGAATTGAGGAATTTTTGTATGAGTGGTTTACAGAATCGGCGAAACGATGACAGATTATACAAAAGCAAAACAAATGCGATTGAAAGAGGAGTTTCCCGAGATATAGAGAAAGCTTTAAACATTTTCTTGACGATTAAACGTAATTACAAAATAATGTACAATATGTGCTACGCAGGAAAAGACTGTCAATATTTTAGATATTTAGATTTTGTGAGATTATTGTGTTACATTTATAAATTTGTGTGAATCTTTTTTTTTTTAATTGTTTCTCACGTTAAAATTTTTTAACGGATAGGTAAGAATTTGTCTTTCAAATAAACTTAATCTTAAATAACAGTATTAAATATATACATTAATATTATTTATGCATATGCACGCGCAGAGGAACAAATTATTTATCTGAGTATAATTTTAAAACAATTTTCTATATATTTAATTTGAAAAAGTGTATAAGAAAAGTTGTAATTTTTTTTAAGTATAACTACAAAAATAAGAGTTTTTTGTTAAGAAATTGTAAAAAAATGATCATTATATTTTTCAAATATCTTAAATTTCGAATTGTTATAAAATTACACTTATAAACAAATTTTCGCTCGAATAAATAATATTGATATATCCGATACAAATTACTTAAAAGATTAATTTTAATAAAATATATTTTATTCGAAAGATTAATTTGTATATACTCTATACTTTGTTACCCAACTGTGTTAACTTCTTATGTATACAATATATGTATACCACGTATTTTTAGCCTCGAGAAACACATATTTCACCTGCAGTCTACAATCATTAAAAGTTTCTTATACGTGACCTATAAATCTACGGAAACCAACCAGTCCAGAATTATTTTCGAAAGCCCACGGGGCATCTAAAGCCGCTATATCTTGGTCTTTAAAAAGGACAACCGATTACTCAGATATATCTGACGAATTCGATAATGCATCGCAGTTCCAATATATAAAGAGAAATCCTATTTCTAGAGCACGGATGAAGTTTATAACAGGCTAAATTTTGCGAAAACTCAATAATTCTACCAATTTATGTCTAAAACATGTTTAAAATTTTAACATCACACTTTATATAAAATATTTACAATTATATTATTTATGTGCATAATATTTATAATTAGTACATAAGTGTGTGTATGTTGTCTAGAAGATGATGTAAATATGTTGTCTTAAATATTTTTTCAAATATTGTCAGAAAATTTGAGCTAAAATGTCGTTTGATTGTTTTAACGTATGACATTTTAACGTTTGATTGTTTTAACGTAATATATATTTAACTTGTGGCTTGTGGCGGCAGAGAAAGATTATCTATATTTAAATCATTACAATGAGATTTAAAGTTTATTACGAGCAGCTGTTTTGAAAGTGAATTTAACTTGTGTTTTAAGAACATAGTTAGAAATTCCTTAAATTTAAATGACACTAAATTTTTTATACAGTACACTATTCAAAGATTTAATCATTATATTTAACAAATTCTAATATTTATAGAGAGAAAATTCTAAACATTTTTTATTAAAGACCTGCAAAAAATAACAAATATTTTTTATTTAATTATTATATAAATATATTTTTTATTCGGAAAAATATTATTCTGAATAAATATATATAGAAAAGTTAATTGTAATATTTAATTTAATTGGGAAACTAAAACATTCTTTAATTTTCTATATATATTTTATACTAAAGTTTTTTAATTAACAATAAAAAGTTTTTTAATTAACAATAATCAGTAATTGAATTTGTATTATTAACAAAAAACTGTGAATTACATAATTAACAGAATATACTTTCATTATTAACTCTTGTTCTTCAAACTATTTCAACATTGTTGAATTCACGTTGTTAAATGTAGATAGGTCGATAATTAATTTTTGCGATTAAATTTTCGCTAGGAGATTTCTAGGGTATATTAGGTATGACGATATTTTATTGGCGAGAAAATACTTTCGGAAGCATAAAATGCCAATGTCGTTACGAACTAATTGTAAGATGGTAAGATCTAAGGAGCCTGCTTTAAAATGTTTTTTTAGTTAGCAAAAGTAATGAAACCTCTTCTTTCTCTAAAGAATAATTTTGATCGTGGGAATTTATCGAGACTTCCATAAGCGTCGATAAACTGCAAAATAGTTTTTTTTTGTTCGCAATATCGATATTAAAATTAGATATCTATTGTGTCTCGGTTTTAATTCTATTAGAAACTTTCATCGAACATTATAATGAGCATTGCGAGCTAAACGATACAATATAATAAAAATATATTTAGATTTATATTGAAGTTTTACACACGTACACAACTTTTGAAATCTTAATTTAAGTTTTAATTTATAGAGAGATGAGATGATCAAAGAAAAATCAAAAAGCCTTTGGCTGTTAATATTTATAAAGAATTTAAAATATTAATTATAAATAATAAAAAGATCTTTCTCTGCCTTATGTACATGCACACATATTTCATAGTTTGGTACAAATTTTGCTTGAAATTTGCAATATTGTTGCAGTTTTGTTTTTTTTTTGTGCTCTTTGTTCTCTTCACACGAATTTCATTTTTCCCCGTTGAACGCGATACTATTCATCCTGGTTCTTGTTAAAATAAACATTCCATGAATTCATATTCCAGTATGGCGGCGAGCCAAGCAGGAGGTTGGCGTCCCAGGAGAAGCCGCTGGAGATTCAGGATCAATTTCTTCAAAGGCTCGGCTACCAGGATGTGTCTCGACGCGCTCGTCTAGGAGTTGATCTCGAACTCAGACATCTCGTCGGTTTTCATGTAGGTTAGTATAAATCATAGCAGAAGGTATATTTTTCCTTTCTTTTACGAGCCATTATAATATGTATATGTATATATAGAAATCTGTCATTAATATTTATCCATTTTTTTGTATATTATCAGACAATTTTTTATACTATTTTTTTATATTATTTTTTTATACTATTTTATATATATTTTGTATACTATCAGACAATTATTCCGCTCGTGCGAATTAGTTTCTAAAATAATCGTTATCAATTAGAGTTTCTCGTTTAAATCCAGATGAATAATTCTGTCAAATTTCGAGGTGTTTCAAAAATCCATCGCTATAGCGCAAATTAAAACCCATTTTTATGATTTTTTTGTATATTATCAGACAATTTTTTTATACTATTTTTTATATTATTTTTTTATACTATTTTATATATATTTTGTATACTACCAGACAATTATTCCGCTCGTGCGAATTAGTTTCTAAAATAATCATTATCAATTAGAGTTTCTCGTTTAAATCCAGATAAATAATTCTGTCAAATTTCGAGGTGTTTCAAAAATCCATCGCTATAGCGCAAATTAAAACCCATTTTTATGATATACTATTTTTATGATTTTTTTGTATATTATCAGACAATTTTTTTATACTATTTTTTATATTATTTTTTTATACTATTTTATATATATTTTGTATACTACCAGACAATTATTCCGCTCGTGCGAATTAGTTTCTAAAATAATCATTATCAATTAGAGTTTCTCGTTTAAATCCAGATGAATAATTCTGTCAAATTTCGAAGTGTTTCAAAAATTCATCGCTATAGCGCAAATTAAAACGCATTTTTATGATATATACTTTACTCTAGTAGACTCTATCCTCCCTCCTTTGGTAATTACAAAGCATCTTGCAATCAGATTTTGTTACATCATTCGACTGCTCTTTCAGAAACGCAGACCATATAATGTGCGCGAGTTAATTGCATTAGTTGAACACTTCCATAGCGCCTCATCAACTTTGCGCTCGCGAGATGACACGAGAAATCGCGTCCCCTTTAATTCCCGTCGTCGACGTCGGAGCCGCGATGATGATTAATTAACGAGACGAGCGGTTTGACTAATTGTAAGCGACACGCCTATTGATTATGTTGACCCGAGCGTTTATATGTATTATATATCCGCGAGATAAGAACGGAAAACATATTTAACGGCACAAATAACGATGCAATATTCATCGAATGTTGACATTTACTTCGAGTCAGTTTCGCAATTGGAAGTAAAATAAAAAAAAAGTAAAAAAGAGAAAGAGAGAGAATTGGCTTCGGGAAACGTAATACACATATATTCTGGCACATTTCTCATCTGTGATTTCTTTCTACCGTAAAAAAAGAGAGAGAAGGGGCAGTTCTACGCTCTGCTAACTCTCGCTATATGATAATCGCCTCTCTGTGGAGTCGCACGTTTATTGCGAAAGCGAAACTTTCATTCTTTAATACTTTTCCTACATTCACGATCGCTCGCCGTATTTCGATATACATATAGTATATATATGTATACCTGGGGTTCTCTTAACTTAAGTGGAACACCCGGTGTACGACAGTTGTTGTGTCGGTACATAGTACAGCACATAGAGAGCCTGTATGTAAGTAGGTACTTTCGCGGACGCTACAGAGAGACACGAAACGACGAGCGAGGCGCGTGCTCCGCTAATTATAACGTTATTGCCGCTATTAATGAGCAATTTCAGGGCGCTTCTGTGCTCCGCTCGGTCGCCAACGATATAAACTCGCGGAACGCATTACGTAACTTACGTGGCGCAATTTAGCCGAGTTAATTAAGTTAAAGTGTCGCGTGCGTCACGTCGTCATCGTCGCGAAACATTTATTTTCTCGCTTATATTTTGCGTTATTTATTTGCTTTGTTTCTTTTCTCCTTTTACTTCTCCGTCCCGATTTCCTCGGAAAACTCGCGCGAGAATTCCTACGCCTTCGACGCGCGTAATTACAATCTTAATAACGGTAATAATATGTATATAAGCCAATTTATATCTCCGCTTTAGCGCGTGTTTGCCTTATAAATGTAATCCGAGAGAGCTCGGGGCGACTCTTTCACCCTGTAAAGAGTTTACTTGTCCGAGTCTACTTAACTGCTACTTCTCGCGGACGAACTCGAAAATTGCCTTCCCGACTTCTGTTTACCGTCGCGAACGTTCGGAAAATAGTTTTTGTGAAACAAAAAAAAAAAAAAAAGGAAAAAGGAAAACCTAGAGTAAACTGCAACATTTTGCCGTTAGACGATATTGGAAAAGGGTCGGTGATTGATATTCTAGCTAGACGGAGAGATGGTCGCGCGACCATGTTTTTTCGTCGAGAACTGATACATCGGGAAAACTGACAATCGTAAACACTTTTGCGTCACACAGACTTCGACTTCCGAACGATTTTTCTAGCGTATTTTTCATTTTACGCACGCACCCATATATGTTGTTTATTATTGCAAGATATTCAGATAACTGTGTGAGAATATATATGTACAAATATGCAAGGATACAAGTAACGTATCGAAAATAAATGTGTATATTTTAAAAGGTTCTCCCAGGTTCTCTCAATATAAGCGTCGAATAATGTAAATGCTTAATAATTAATCAAAGCGCGATAAATCCAAAAGTTCACGCACATCTGAGCACGTGCAAATCGATATACGCATATATATTCTTGCTCTCTCTCTCTCTCTCTCGTCTCGCCTACAATACTTCATGAAATATAAATATTGCGCGGAATATAATTTTCAACTTTTATTTTTTTTTCACAACCGTAAGCTGGAATATTCAAATTTGTGCAGATATTTGTTTTGTAAAATTTAATTGTTATGTATACAAATTTTGAACGTGATGTTTACGCGTCTGGATGAGAAAATGGGATCGAAAATGCGAATATATTTTCAGCGTGAACAATCGAAAAATCTGAATATTCACAATGTGTCGTCCAGATATATTCACTTATGCTATATCCCTCTTGCATTCGTTTATCTAGTTTAACGTAATTCGACTAGAGCGATTCTTCGAGGATTCTTCCGCGCCACGATTGCGAATCGTTCACGTGTCGTTTGACGTTTCATGGCGTAGAATCGCATAGAATCGCGGCGAGAATATACGTTGCTGATACCCCCGGGCTCTCCAGGGGGTTCGAGCGTTAAAACAGCAAATTTATCCAACAGACGGCGCGAGCATATTTAACCATAATAACCGCTAACGACGAGAGTTTCCTGGCCGGAAGTGCCGGAAGTGCGCGCTCTCGCGCGTCGCCGACCCAGCAAACGACATAACCGCCTGCTTAGCTAAGCCAAAACGTTAAACGTCGATTATCATGTTGCCGGGTTTCTCGTCTGTAATTTCCCGCGGAAACTTTGGTCCCCGAATTACGCCAAATGACAAATATCATTCACATTTTTCACGGAGAAAATATAGATTCGCCTCCGAGTAGATTCAGCGCTCGATTTGCTTCAAATTATCAAAAGATAGGAAATTATGTATAATATTCGAAGCTAGATTTGAAAAATGTAACAGAGATTTTAATCCAGGATTCAACTGTCCATACGTATAATCTCATTTTTACGATTTTTCATTTTAAGCGAGAAAGTTTTGTTATCGTCAATCATCATAATTTTAGGACGTATATTTTTTTTATTTAATAAAATTGCAGGATTTAAATTCGCGCATAATAAATTGCTTTCCCTTTGAAATCACTGAAAATTGTGGCATTTTCTAACGCTGCAATAAAGCCGCACGCACGCTGGCTTTAATAACCGCGCACGATTTATTGGATTTTATCACGGAGAAATGGCGAAACGGGCAAAGCTCGCAAGCATTTCTCGCCAACGGCGACGTGGCCCGATGTTTACAAATTCATAAGTAAATATCACGCTGCCAAGAATATAATTATTCGTTTTGTTCCCTTGTTTTGATAGTCCGCCTTTTTTGCATATTTATGTTGACACAATTGGCTTCCATATATCGATCTTTAATAGATTTTCTAATAAAACGTTCAAAATTGTTTAAGCAAAGCAATTTTTATAGGAAATTACTATAGTAACTATGATTACAAACGCGATAAAGCGAAAATAATTTCATTTTTGCTTCGTTGGAAATAATAAATTACAATTTTGCCTTGCGAAGAATCAAGAAAAAAAATCCAATATTACCCAATTATTATTCGGAGAGATACTGCTGATAACTGGTGTATATATGTATATATAGTATTGTACGACAGACAAACAAGTTGAAAAAAAATATATAAAAACTGCGATCGCGATATAACGTCGGATATTTTTTATGAGCCGGCTGTGATGATTTTGCCGATTCTCCAGAGCAGTTAAAGGTCTATATCGCTACACAATGAGTCGAAAAAATAACATTTTGATTCGCGTGTGTCGCGTATGGTCTGCAAAATTCCCCGGGAATTTCGCATCTCTGTTTGTAAACGTAACTCAATTTTCTCGCACGCCGTTTGCCGCCGCATATGCAATGAAAAATTCCATATGCCGCAGTATATAGGGCAGTTTTGAATAGAGTCAGCGAAAACTCTCAGGGAACGATAAAGAAAGAAAAATAAATATTTTACGACAAGTTCATATATTTTTAATCAATTCGATCATACTCATATAAATAGAATATAATTTAATGTAATATATTTTAATGAATTTAATTTTTATTTTTTCGTATTATCTATTGTATATAAAGCATATAAAAATATAACTATTGTGCACACTTTTCATTTTCTCTAAAAAAAAAAAATGTTTACTTAAAACTGAAATTTAAAATAAATGTTTGCCGTTTATAAAAAACAATTGTGACTTCAAATTCTCCAGAGAATATAAATATCTATCAAAAATTTATACAAATAAATACAAATTTTCTGATACGAATTATGTATCAATATAAGAATGATAAAAAAATATATATAATATATATACCTATATATAAAGGTTAAAAAAGGTGCAAGATTCACAATATGAAACATAAATTCAATTATTTTTCAACTAAGTAGGCTCTCTCTTTTCATCGCGAGTTTCGTGTGAAATCGTAGCAGGACCTCAATCCTTCCATCCCGAAAAGCGTGACGCGTATCTAAAAGGCGTCATCTAAAGAGCGCGTTGATTAAAGCCATAGTTACTAACTGCTCCATCTCTTTTTCCTTTTGCCAGGACCAGCATCGCCATTGCCAGACCTGGCGGGATACAGCCGCTGCGGTTACACTCTGGTGTTAAAGGGGTTGGTTTTTCCCCAGTGGAAACGGCGACCGCTGGCCGTCATCGGCTCCAGACTCTTCCTTTATCCGGGTAAGTGTCCCACTCGGAAAACCCTGCCAATCTCTGAGATAAGAGAATTCAGAACGAAAGGAGGCAAGAGCGCGGTAGATAACGTCCACGCGAACGAGGTTAACAATCCCTGAACGCCTATCGGAGATTAGGAATTATCCGACAATCGTATCTGTCTCCTTTCTTCTTCCAAACAGGATTCGTGAAAGAACTCGTGAAATTAGCGCTCGATGTAGGAAAGATCGAGTTTTGCGGATTTACAGCGTCGCGCTCGTAATTGAAGAACTTTATTGCTTCAAAGGAGTTGTTTTTCAGGAAACAAGCGAAGAAATGTTTTTTCACATTTTTACATCAATTTATAAACTCCGAAGTAATGTAATAATTTCCAATATATTATATCCGTTATCGAATATATTATAAGCGAAGAAAAGATGATTTCCTTCAATATTAAGAGATGATGCTTATCTACGATTCGATGTATAAATTAACATATATCGAGGATCGTTCCGCAAAATCTTTGAGCTGCGCTTATGTAAACGATCGCAAACGGCGATTCCCTTAGGGAAGATAAAAATGCCGGAAAGGAAAATATCGCGAGATCAAGATTCCCCTTTTCCTCCCTTCGCTTCCGACACCTGAAACATCACGATTTATCTACGTTCGTCCCTTATCCTTCCGTCGGAAGGATCCTGTCACCGATCAGGATGCGTGTCATGGATCAAGAATTTCTTCGGCCGAAGGGATTTATCTCGCCCTGACGGGCAATTACCGTCGCCGAACATTCAGATACGGCGCATATCGTTATCGTTATCGTTTCAGAAAAATGACGCGTTGCCTACGAATTGTATTTATAGCACAGATACGTAGGTAACGTAGTAAAAGTAAAAATGTTGAATTTCAATTAATATCTTTAAATATAAAATATATCTAGTATATGTGCAAAAATTTAAATCGCGCCTTACTAAATAGATTTACATTCTCAAGATATATAGCAGAATAAATAATATACTAAAAGACTCGCTGTGGTATGAAAAACTTTTTTAAAAGATAAAAAAAATAGAAATATAAGATTGTATATATATTGCCCTTTTTTATACCATAAAATAAAGATTCGATCATGGTCTGAGATTTACGAGACGCCCATTTCACAATCGGCACGCAATATCATGTCGCGTCCGTCCATACGAAACCATCTATTGATTCAGACATTTCCGGCAAATGACAACGAAGTTGGACGCGACTTTGCCGAACGTGACCGGAATCTCCTCCGCGTAGTCGGGGATCGCATTCGGCATTTTCCAGGCCATAAATGCGCGCGACGTCGACGACAAGATGGCCAAGAGAGAATCCCGCGTCGCAACAATTTCTCCCTTCCCACGTGAAATGACTATACGTTTCCACTCCGTCCGGCCGCGAACAGAAATACCCGCGAAATTTCCACCTCGCGATTTTGCGCGATTTTTCACTCGAATCGCGCCATACGCGCGAATGTTACCCGAATGGTTACGCGATCGATATTTCATGTGCCGGCGCGTCTATTGACGATGCTGTCAATTGACGACGCTGTCGAAAAGATGTTGAATTGTTTAACGCGAACCTATTGAATCTGTGTCGCGCACAGAGCGAGTTATTCGTGATCAGTGCACAAATTTTTATCGAACACACCCCGAGCCCGTTATTTTTCGATTTTATTCATTTTATTCAATTTTATCTGAAATGTATTCTTTTCTTTCAACATACATCACTTTACAAAAGGAAGGAAAGTACATTTTGTTTTATATAGTATCAGTGACTCGGTGTCTCTATTGGAAAAAAATACTCGCTTTCTTTTCAAATAATTATTGCAAAATTGATCCGTTTATATAGAAACAACAGAGTGTTTTAATTATCTATATGGATTTATAATTCTGAAACTACAGATTCCTTCATGTTGAAGTAACTGCTTTCGCAGCGTGCTATTTGCATAAGTTTGTACACAAGGTACAGAATTACATGGCAACGTGTAATTAATAATCTATTTTGCGGGAACAAGAGAAAAAGAGAAAAAAAGGAAGGAAAGAAAGAGAGAGAGAGAGAGAGGATAAGAATAAACATTTTCCTTTTCGATATCGTACAATCGCTTCTTCTTTCTTTCCTCTCGAAAATCTTTTAAAAAATTACATTAATATTTGGAATTCATAATGTGAAACTTACAAATTAATTCTTTCTCTTCGTGATAAGAGATATCTAAGCACTTTGATTTTTATTAAAATCAATACTACAAATCTACTATTATTTCAAGAGAGCATATATAAAAGCTTTTTAAATTTTAAGATGAAAAATAAAACATGCAAAAAGTATTATAGTTTGAACAATTTCAAATTAGCTTCTTCTTTACATAGATTTATATCAACGATAATATTTTTAATCATTAATAATTTTATTGTCGCTAGTAAATTAATAAATCAAGGTATATTTATAATTCGACCAATATTAGCTATAAATTTGTTTATTTCTTAAAACGTTTCGACCATCAGATTTTGATCCTTTTCAATTTGGAATAATAAAACAATAATTGTAAATCATTCTATATATTTAAACATTGTATTATTATATAACTTTACTTGAAAAGAAGCAAAATCTGATGGTCGAAACGTAGTAAGAAATTAACAAAATAGCTATAGTATCGATCAAATTATAAATATACCTTGATAATATTTTTCCACGTGATTATGAACTGTGGAATTCGAAGCGAGACATAGGAATTGACATAGATACTGTTTAAATGGCATTTCTGTTTGAAAGGTCGATCGGAATATTGCATAGGGACATTGCTGACGATCGACGGCCGATTTTAACGAGCGTGTCCCATAAACGTCCCACGTCAGTCACGAGAGGAAGAAAGGGAGGAAAGGGCCGAGGGAGGGTCTTTTGGGAACCAAAGGCTTGATTAAACTCGGGATAGTCGTGGTAACAGGTGTTCGCTATCGCGGACCCGTGCTGAATCAACAGCGAACAACTTCGGACCCGGAACGGGTCCTTTCTCTCAGTCGTACTTCTCGGACATTGTCCTCTCTCTCTCTCTCTCTCAGATTTGTATCCAGCAAACGTGACGGAAGGAAGAGCATCCGTGTCATCCCCGACCGGACAATCCTGATTTCGGCATCCGCGTTCTCCCAGTCACGCATCCGAAAGAGTTTTCCCATATCGCACCGACGTTTCTCTATATTGGAGCGATTCCATTCGCTTGACGATTTTACCATTTACTCCAAACTTGAGAGTCTGATAAACTGGACTAATTTTAAACGACCCATAATTTGCAACAAAACATTCGAGGCAGAATTTTACGTGCCGCTTTTAATAATGAATATGTATATATGTATATCTAGTTGAATATATATATATATATTTTTGCGCGATTTATAGATTGTCTAAAAAAACATGTTTTATATGTAAATATCGGAATGTAATTATCGGAATATTTTTTTATATTATATATACATATTTAATAATTAAAATATATGATATTTTGCGTGATATAAATGAAAATTGAACTAGCATGAAATTTCACTGCGCTTTCGGGCGACGCAAACATTTAGGAACGTAAAGGAGATTGATAATTTCTCTTAAACGCTCTTCTTCGTTACTTCGAGCCACCGTTTAATTTATCCTAACAAGCATTCACCGATTTCGCAGAAACGCGCGTGGACATCGATGTACACACCCTGTGCATCGCTGTTAGGAAATTGCCCGCTGCTCGATACGTATCTTGCAAATGAAACCACAATCTAGCATGGACTGTAGAATGGTAGCTATTCCGGAAGTTGGTCAGCCTCGCCGGCATTTACTGATTTAAGCTGCGGCCACCGCTGGCTTCAATTAGGAATTGCCCGAAATCCTACGATTCGGAAACGAATATTCGGCAATCTCTCTCCTTGCCACCGGATATAGGCAACCGGAAGTTGTCGCGCTGTGAATTTAACACCAGTCCTCTTATTTATGTCAATCTTTGGAAAAGTATCTTGGTAAAGTCGGAAATTTCGGTCGCAGAGCCGAAGATGTTGAAGAGAAATTAAAATCGTTTTTCTTCAAGTAATACCTACGTACGATCAAAAAATATATTCATGTATGTTTAAATGTTCCTCTTGAGATTTTTAAATATTTAAATATCTCAGGAATGTACCTTTTTACTTCCTTCACATTTTTGTCGCATAAAGAGGAGAATGTAAGTACCTAACTATTTAATATATATATATATATATATATATATATATATATATATGTATATATTTGATGCGATAAAACGTGAATAAACCACATTTCTTTGTATACCATATTTTGAGAGAGATTTAAATATTTAAATATCTCGAGAGGCATTTAATGATATATGAATACATTATATTTGATCACGTGGATTGCTTGAAGAAAAACGGTTTTAATTTTTCGCAAACCCGGAGCTGCGCTTTACTGTCTCCTCTAAGCATTTATTCTATTCGTGTTTTTACGTAAAGTTAACAAAACACGTTAAACTTGTTAAATTCTAACTTAATGAGCTGCTAGCAAGAACTTTCCGGGACGTCTAGTTTTCGAACCAGAACGCAGAAATTAGTTGCACGGCAGTCTCATCGAGAAACGATGCCAACCGCGTGTGTGCGCCATATAGCTTAACAGCTGTAACAAAGTATCGTCGGCCTGAACTGTTTTCCGACGCTTTGCACCGCGATTCACGAACAATGGGAAAGCGCGACTGTTCAGTCCGCATTCCGTAATAACCAATATTGCGACAGAGAAAAAAGGGAGGCGGATTTCAATTCTGTCGGATAAATTACTTTAATTAACATACCGCTTGTCGCTTTGTGTATCAGGCGAAGCCTGAGAATACACACAATATTTGCGAGAGCTAAAAATATGGTTTTATGTAAGGCTAAGATTGGATGATCTTTAATATTGTGATGATGAAACAAAGAAATTATCCATGTATCATCAACACATAGTAGTCTTTACTATTTATTATTATTATCATCAATAAAATAGTTGTGACAATAGTGTTAAAAAGAGAGCTAGAACGATAAATGTTTATATAAAATATAACTTGAAAGATTTCACACATGACTATAAGCATCGAGAAATCTCAAGGCTTAACGAGTCACTAAATCAAACGTACAAATGACGATCTTTTTTAAATTCCTCAATAAAAGGGAGAATTCTAGCACGCTGATTCGATAATCATCAGGCTTACTTATTATATCACTTATTGCTTGACGGAAGAACGCGGCGATATTTTTTATCCGTCCATCGTTGCAAATAAATAAGTTTCGTATCGGATCGAAGCATTTTCGACATTTCTGTTTTTCTCCAATAGCCACGCAAAAATTCGATAATATCCGATGGCGCTTTGTGTCTGCGAGAACCGACACACCCGGTGATGAATGTTCTCTGAAAGCCGACGCTGTGGAATGTAACGGGCCGTCATCGGAATATCAACGACCGTGCGGCATTCTCGGACATAGCTGAACGTAATTAGACATCCCGCCGAGGGCGGGAGATATGGAGTCATCCTTTCGCCGCGTCGCGTCACGCTTAAAACGAAGGGTTTCGGAGCTAAAATGCGTGCGGATGTGTCAAAAATCACTGCTTTCGCCCAAGAAACGATAATTAATGAATGCGATAATTAATTAATTATTAATGAGCGATTAAGGGAGGCTATCGATATTTTAGAATATCGTCTGATATAAGACTGATGTAAAAAGATTCTGAGCGCAATTAGACATTCTGCTGAAGAGAGATATGGAGTCATCCTTTCGCCGCGTCGCGTCACGCTTAAAACGAAGGGTTTCGGAGCTAAAATGCGTGCGGATGTGTCAAAAATCACTGCTTTCGCCCAAGAAACGATAATTAATTAATTAATTAATTATTAATGAGCGATTAAGGGAGGCTATCGATATTTTAGAATATCGACTGATATAAGACTGATGTAAAAAGATTCTGAGCGCAATTAGACATTCTGCTGAAGAGAGATATGGAGTCATCCTTTCGCCGCGTCGCGTCACGCTTAAAACGAAGGATTTCGGAGCTAAAATGCGTGCGGATGTGTCAAAAATCACTGCTGTCGTCCAAGAAACGATAATTAATGAATGCGATAATTAATTAATTATTAATGAGCGATTAAGGGAGGCTATCGATATTTTAGAATATCGACTGATATAAGACTGATGTAAAAAGATTCTGAGCGTAATTAGACATTCTGCTGAAGAGAGATATGAAGTCATCTTTTCGCCGCGTCGCGTCACGCTTAAAACGAAGGATTTCGGAGCTAAAATGCGTGCGGTGTGTCAAAAATCACTGCTGTCGCCCAAGAAACGATAATTAATTAATGCAATAATTAATTAACGTAATAATTAATTCATTATTAATAAGCGATTAAGAGAGGCTATCGATATCTTAGAATATCGATTGATAAGAAGATTCTATTTACAATTCTCTCTACTTAAACATTTTCTAAGAAACGATGCTTTCAAACGTCAGATATATATATATATATATAGCTCTACGCCGCGATCGTACGTAGTAGCAATTTATCAAAAGGACTGATAAATAATGAGACAAACGCGTTTCCCGCAGCCTGTCCAGAATCGCGAGCGGAATGGATGGAGCTGGGCGGAGGCGGCGGCGCGGTGTGCTATGCGCCGTCACGTCTGGGCAAACTCGTTTTGCGTGTCACCGGGTTTCCCAGGGTCACTCAACAGTGCCACGTGAGCCAACACCCTGAAGAGAATCACCATCGCGAGACCAGGCACTTGTATCTGGGCTTCCATCATCCCTGGGATCGGGACCTTTGGAAAGGCTGGATCAAAGAGGTAAGATCGCTATTCTTCCGCGAGAGATCGAGCGAATTTTTCGAGATTATTTCTCATGAAACATACATATAATATAGAGGAAGATACCAGAGACGCAGTCTTCGAAATACCAAATTTATTTGTCCGATAATTTATTCATTTTTATTCTACATTCATTAATATTTAATATCTTCGCGCGTACCTGTCAAATTAAAGCACTGCTTTCCCCCAAAGGTAATCGTAGGCGTTATATATCAATTTAATCTATTTCGACATGTTTGGAAAAGGGATTCGATAAATAAACACAGGGAAAAGATGCTCTCGCGGTGGCGCGTATCGAAATAGGAACAGAGAAATCCATTTTTCAAGAAGCGTGTGAGAGTATCTTTGGCACATATAGAGTCGATATTCGCCCGACAATTTCAGTCGCCTTCAAACTTGAGCCTCCCTCGTCCTCGTGAGCTGAAACCGATTCTCGGGACTTTTCTTCGAGAACACACGTTACGGCGACTTCCGGACGAGAAAACGAGGCAGATTCCCGTACAGAAAAAAAGGAATCCTTGATTCAAGTATATTTTTATTCTTGAACGCTATTTGATTGATTTAAGCATAGAATGCTCTTTGTCATCACAAATTTTCATTTGCCTTAATAATAAATAAGTTTGTGTTAAGTATATTTTATCCTTAAGATATATTCTTGTTTTAAAAATCATTATATAGTAAAAACAAACTTAGTCACATTTGAATTAAGAATTATATCGCTTATATCCGATGCTCACTTGTCCTTGCAATATTTGTAAGTAAATTTCAGCTTCAACCAAGAATATTTTGCGCTTTGTTTTAAGGATAAATTATCCTTTATCCAAAATTATTTATATTTGGCGCTATTATAAGGATAAAATATACTCGAATCAAGGTATATTTGCATTCTTTCAAGGATACTGTTTTTTTTCCGTGCGGAAAACGCAACGAGCAGCTCTCGGACAAGCTGAATTTCGCACGACACTCTGGTAAAGATAAGCGCGGAATCGATATGCATAAAATGCAGAAGGGTCATGTCGAACATATGTGTAAACAAAGGGATATATATCGAGGATTTACGTAAATTTTGCTGGATCCTCACATCTTTGTGCATCCCGCAACTTTGTGCACACACCCTCTCCTTCGACTCCAATAACCATCGAAAGAGAAGCTCTTGCGCATGTAAATAGGTCATGCGGCGAGTAGATAGGTAATATTCCGAAGCATACCGACCGCGTATCTGGAAAGGAATAGGTGGAACGTCAATGCGGCAGAGCAGCAGCGGGCAGAGTGCAACATGCCGGAGAAATTATGTCGGACAGGACACGGAGGAAGAGGTACGGGTGGTTTCCGATAATGTCGTTACACGTCGACGCGATGAATTAGAATTGCGTCGATTGTCGGCTCGCGCCCGATGCAAATGAGAACAAACGTAGGCGTCATTTTCATCAGCGTCGATGGAATTCACCTAAACAAAAAGAACAATTTCCATCTACGCGCTACGTTTCGCATCGCCGAGAGAGTAATTCCGCGATCGAGTATATCGCTATATCGAGGGTATAATTCGCTCTTCGAGAGCTGCGTGCCTCTTCGTTACGCACTCGGTTATTCAATAACCGTTGCCTGTAATGCATCTGTGTCTATAATTACAAACGAAACGTTATATAGCGGAGGAGAGAAGCAGCTCTTTTCGTCCCCGAGATTTTATGTTGTACGCGGCTTAAACTTTCTTTTTTTTTTGTTTTTAATACATGCGCTGCAGATATCATGTCGCTGTCGGTCGATTCTTCAAAGGGCGTTTGATTAAAGCGTCAGCCAGAAAAGTCAAAGGAAACTTTTCCCTCTCTCTCCTACTTCGTGTCTTCTTCGCGAATCCGCGAGTGAAAAGATCGGCGAGGGATGCGCCAGGTCGGAGTTGAAAGAAGAGTCGCTCGGGGACGGATAGCGAGAGGAATCCAAAATGATGCAAACATTGGCCTAAAGGCACATCCTGAATATGAAATCACGATGAACAAACTTCAATATCCAAGTGCGGGAAGAGATGAAAAGGGATAAAGAGGCTGGGATAGATAAGGGACGAGAGTGTACACATCCTGCCGGACGTTACAACCGGATCGTCGTCAGCATCCGACCGCGAAATTATCAGTGATTCACCATCGATCCCTCTCGAAACCTGCCGACGACGACGTAGCGGTTAGAGATAGGATTTTCCGTAACTAACATAACGTTCTATGTGGTTACTTCAAGCCAGAACGTATATATTTCGAATCTCTCTCTCTCTCTCTCTTTTTCGTCCGAAGTGCGATCGAAAGGATCCTTTTTCGAAAACATTAAAATATATGGTGCGCACACGGAGAGAATTTTCTCTTAGAATTTACCCTGAAAATCATGGTAATCATGAACAATATGGTATTGGAAGAATTTTATAAGAATTTCTTTGATTAATATTTATCACAATAAAAAATATTAATATGTACATCGTAAATTTTACTATATACATAGTAAAATTCATTGAACATATTTTATATTTTATTGTGATAGATATTACTATTTTTATTGTGGTAAATATTAATCAAAGAAATTCTTATAAAATTCTTCCAATACCATATTGTCCATGATTACCATGATTTTTAGGATAAATTGTAAGAGAAAATTCTCTCCGTGCACAGACTAGTTAGATTAGAAAAACTATTTTCCAATTAGTTACGGATTAACTATTAATTACGGATTTTCCGTAACTAACATAACGTCCTATATGATTACCTCAAGCCAGAACAACGTATACATTTCGACTCTTTCTGTCTCTCGTCCAAAGTGCGGTCGAAACGATTCTTTTTCGAAAACATTAAAATATATGATACGCACAGACTAGCTAGACTAGAAAAATTCGGAAGAAATATTAGAGGGCACGGATGAAATATTCACAAGCATACATTAGAACTCTATATGTTAACTGCGAGCTCTTAAAAGAGAAGAAACAGATAGTGAAAAATATATTTACAGAACAGAGCATCTCTCGCGGCTGCTTGACAGACCACTTGTCGAGAAAAGCAAAATGTGTATATAAAGGTAACTTTACTCTGCTTCCGACTCTTCTCAATCCGGACACGAAATTGATTTAACGTATATATTATTACTGCATACAGGCATAATGAAGCGCACGAATTCGCCAGGGTTGCAATAATTGTCAGGCGTCGAAGTTGAACGTGACGTCGCTCGAAACGCGAGATCATGATTCGGATAAACACGTTGCTAAATATTCAGCGATCACTTGTACAAATACGAAATGCGACCCATCTCTCTCTCTCTCTCTTTCCCTCTTTCTGTCTCTATCGCTTCCTCCCTCATTTCCCTTGAATTATTCAACACGCGTAGCATTTTGCCGCTTTTCTCCATGACGCAAATGCACCGTCGCCTGCGAAACACTATTATTGCATCGACCGGATGCATCGTGATCGCGCTTAATCCATCCGTTGAATTTTCCGCTAATGCATTGTTGCGCGTTGAATGACGGGAATTTCCACAAATCGCGGTAACGAACTTTTGACAGCGAATCTTTTCCTCGCTATTATTTACTTCATTTCTATGTCATCGACTTTGCATGCAAAAATATTTTTATGCAACGCGTATCAGAATTTTTTGATGGAGAAGATCGAATCTTTATTCTCTGCCATCTTCATTTTTCTCGTCTTATAAATTCTAATTGCAATTTGCTTATATTATACAATGAATTATTTATATATTCGCATTATTAATTATATTAATATTATATTGTTATATGTATATAATTCGCAATTATATATACCTATATAAAGCTTTTTAAACGTAAAATTTAACAATAGACGAGCAAAAGCAAAAAAATACCGATTACAAGACAGTTATTTATTGTATGCAATATTTATTGCACAAAGAAGAAATTGATTCGCATTTAATCCGCGTTTATCGTCGCCTTTTGTTTAATATTCGTCGGTAGAACGTACTCAAAGCGTCAAAGCGAGTCATTTTCAAGCACGTGTCAGATAATGAAACAATTTCTTGAATGCCGGGTGCCAATGACACGATCGAGTGGACCGTGACGTTTTGTAGTGGAAGCGTCATTATTTGTGTAATAGAAGCGGAGCGGTTTTAAATGAATGACTCTATAACAATTCAGTTTGATACATCGTATTTGTTGCCGAAAGTATTGACATTTTCTGTCTGTCGAATGAAACGGCTTATCAACAAATATCCCGTTTTTTTATTCTCAAATTATTTTCTTTGAATAATACAATTTTTGTGCGTCCTAAAATAATCACTTAAATCCACTTATTTTTCTTATCGTATAATGTAATATAAAATTGTATTATTCCTAAAAAAAAAAGAAAAAGAAAATATTAATAGAACAATTTTTTGTATATTGAAAGTAATATTTATTGACAATTTCTCTCAATATTAAAATTAATTAAAGCACAAAAATACTTGACAGCACTTAATAATTTTAAATTCCAATTGATATCTGAAAATAAATACGTGACGAGAAAATATATTCTAATTTAGAGAGAGAGAGAAAGAGGGAGAAAAATATCCTTCAATATTAAAGCTATAATATATGTATGTCTATCCAATTTACCATACATCTCAATGTAATTTTATAAAATTCTCGATAATATAAGAGTATCACGGTTAAATGAAGATAAATGGATTATTATTGCAAAAAAAAAAAAAGAATCGAGATACTAAGAGCGAATATAATATTTGAAAATTGGAAGCTCGTACACGCGCGCGCGATATAGTTGACCTAGTATATTAAATTCTCCGGGTTAAAAAATCGAGTTCGATTAATCGCGACCGACGTGTCCGCATATTCGATTACGCTCGCTCGAGGACATTCTGGTCATGATAAATTTATCGCGTCGTGTTTTGTTTGATGAAAAACAACGGGAAAAATGAAAACTAAACAGTTGCGGTTTCCATGCAGTATAACGAGAATGATACCTCTCAATCTGATTATCCACGTGACGCGTGTCAACAGGACGCACTGACCGCGAAGCAACATTGCGCAAACGTTGCTGCATCTAGTTTGCGTGTTATCGTCTCATTAATTAATCGTAGCGTATCTACGCTGGGTTTGCGACTGAAATCGAACATCGGCGACGATGAGGTATCCACCGAGAGTATCACGAAGTGTCGTGGAATTATCGATGATATTCGCGCTTCATTCTTCCCTTCGATTTGCGATCAAATTTTTAGTTCGTCGAAAAGTCCCGGACTCTCCTTTCCATGTCATAATTTTTGTATCGGCATAAAATAATAATCCTGGATACAGGTACAGTTCACCCGTTACGTATTACTATATACAAAAACATAATCCTCCTATTATTTACAACTGTTATTTTATCCCAACGCGCTCTCGGATGCGTATATGAAAAAATAAAAGTTTGTATCTTTCTGTCTCTCGCGAGGTGTATTTTACAATATATACTGCAAGTTTTTAACACCGCGTCCGCGACGATACACGTTTTAATGTTTGACGCAACTGCACGCAAGAGAGATCGATCTTTATTAGAAATTCCGTCGAAAATCAATCTACGTCCGTCGAAGTTAATTTCGCACTGACGCGCGACTCTCTCTATTTATCCAGAAAAAAGGGCGTTTATATATACATATATATTGATATGCGAAAAGTGCAATCCGTTTCGCTCGACGATAATGTAGCAGCGCGGCATTAACCGGAAATTATAAGAGGCTCAGAAATGACAATGAATTAGCGAGAATGAGAGATCGTCGTGTGCGATCAATCTCGCAATGCTGCTTTTCGCGACACAAAATCACGAGCGACAACGAGAGAGATTAATTAATGCCAATGATACGGTGCGTGTGTGGGTGAGGATCAAATCGCATTCGGCGATGATTCGGTTATTTATACGATAGAGGCGCACATAATTAATTACTTCATAAATAAATTAATAAAACGGAGAGGCGATAATTTTGTTTCAATAGTGTCACTTATGACTGCGTCATCAATTTTTAAAACAAATATAATAATCTGGAAGAGTCAATATTATTTGCGTTTGATTATTCAAAAGACGCAAAAATATCAAGTAATAAAGTGTTTTATTTTACTAAATAGGACTTGATGAAATATGTGATGTCTCGATTCTCTATGTGTTGCATTAAAATTCAATCTGTACTGGATTTTATTTATAAAACTGTGTCAAGAATCTAAAATAAAAGTTGTTTTTTTCAAGTAAAATTAGATTAATTAAGGTTGATTAGAGATATACTTTGGATTAATAGTTAAAGATTCTCATTCGAGATTGGACTAAAAATTAATCTTAAAAGTTAATATATAATAGTGATTTTCTCGAAATTTTTTCTGAAAAAGAAAATTAATTTACTAAAAGAAAAATTTGTTATTAAAATGAAAACTAAGATATATACCGTATATTGTGTAATATAATATATCTAAAGGGCAATTTATTCACTGACCTGTGACTCAAGCAAAATTCAATAATTTTACTTAATTAATTAATTAATGGGAGCCTCGATTATCTCGTATCTGCATAATATATGTATTATCAAATATAGCAATTCAATCTTTTGTATTACGCTATTGTATCTGCTTTACAGGTAATGAAATAAGGATTAAAACTATTCGCGCTTTGATTCATCTATGAATATTACACGGCCCATCGATTTCCGTCGAGCCGTTTATATAGACATAATTGAATCAATTCGCTCTTTAGCGTTATTACGCGCAATTAATATCATATATATCATAGTTTAATTTTTGCCATAAAATCCGCTCTTACGCGCGTTTGACTGAGATTTCTCACCACAAAATTCCTGTCATTCCTGATATATAATCTATCCCGAATTAACTTCTCGCTGCTGCAAAACATAAATCATAAACTTAACGTGACGATATTATAAAACGCGAGCGGTTTATTTCTTATCTCGTAAATTAATCAGATTTCACGGTTACGGATCGTTAAACGTCAGTAGGATGATTCGAAGATTTTTCCTTCTTTATACGAAAGATATTTATTCGCACGCGAATTCTCGTGCATCCAACAGTTTTTCGCTGCGAGCGCAAAGGTAAGGGAATAGAATAACGTGGAAGAGAAAAATCGAGCTCGAGAGATAAAAGCTCTGCCCTAATTTCTCACGCACTCAGAAAGGGAACTGCCCCTGAAAGAAGATAGCGGCGGCGATTAGCCTTGCGAAGTGTTCGAAATTAGGGCTGACTGTTTTTAGGCATTTATCACTGAGACCCTGCGGAGAAAAGCCGGAAGATCTAAATTGACACATTTATTATTCGAGCTATCGATTAAAAAATAATATTGCAGACAATGTGGTAGTTTATACATCGTTTTTTTTTTTTTTTTTAATAATTAACGTCAAAAAATATAATTTTTTTTATACGCATACAAGTATCGAAATAAACTATTATGAACTGTTTCAAAGAAGCGATTTTTTCATTTTTGAGTCGATTGTTTCAAATAAAAGAAATAATAAAATAACTTTTTTGTGAAAATAAATTGTAAATTTTCAATGTGCTTTTCGCGAATTTTGCTTAGATTTGACAGATCGCGAGAGAACGAGCAATATCGCCATGTGTGTCTTATATCACATCTCGCGATAATGTTATCTTCTGTCACAATTAAGTGAGTTACGTTCGATGCTACTCAAAGCCATCTACATCGCGGAAAACTCGTTTGGGAAGATATAAAGTTCAAATAGCGATTTCAAGAGTAAATCCCCGATTGGACCCGCGAGGTCTGCGGCTCTCCTTGAAATCCACTGTAAATCGCGAAAGTTTCCCCTTAATCGCTGAAAGGCACTTCGGAAAAGTTGCCAGTTACAACACTCGCATCGCTATTTTCGTCTTTCCTTGTCCATCCCACATCTCGGATTGCTTCTCAATCATTCTTTATAAGAGACTGTTCGGATATTCCGAGCAACCGAACACCCATTACGTTTGTTTCCACAAAGGCAATAAAATCAACTTGCTTCCTAAACTCATTTCAGAAAACTGCGAAATTTGTAATACATACTAGAGGACGACTGAGAAAATAAGAAACAAGTCGGATAAATTTAAAGTGAAAAACAATTCTTGGCTTTTATCGTAACTCGTCTCGCTAACGAGAACAACTGTAACTTGTAACTTGTAAATAAATCCGACGAGAGAGAAACGTACGAAGTAAAACATTTCCTTCGATCATTATAATCCATTTAAATATCTGTTCGATATCAAGAGCTGATATTTCTTTAGCGTAAACAAAAAATACATTTTTCTACCATTACTTAGAAAAAAAAAAAAATCCAACGCACGCTCCGTTTTTCGCGCCGGTAATTCGTGTTTTTTGTCAAAGTACGTTATTATTTACTAGTTTATCTTGTTGTCAAATCCCCACCTTTCTCTTTGTTTGTCGCCTCGTCCCGTTTTCGCTCTCAAAAGATCTTCATGAGAGTAAACCAGCAGCGGACGTGCGTTCACATGAATTCCGCTTGTTAGTCACAAAGGGGAAAACACGCCGAGGGCAGGCGGAAACCCTTTCGCCCCTTTGTTTTCGTTTCTTTTGTTTTTTTATTCGTCAACGAAATAGTTTCCAAGGGCCTGTAAAAGAGCGGCGCGCATATCTATCTGCTTAGCGGATGACTGTCGTCAAAGCAGAATTCTTATTAAGGTTCCTTATATTAAGTTCTCGTACTTGCCTCGTTACGAGCCTTAGCCGCACAAGCTCTCTCATCTGAATTCATCAAATTTCGCCGAGGAAACTTGAAGTCGCGCATTTTTTTCCGCAGCGCAACGGCGCATTAATTATAATGTTGTCGCTCGAACTATCACAAGAATCACCTTTCAACCCAAAACTCACGGTAAACAGTTCTTATCCTATTCACTAAAGATTAAATGGGAAGAGACGCCGAGCTTTTCCGGATGGACACAGCGATGGAAAAACACCCGGAAACTACATCTTGTGAATTCCGCGCAGGAATTCTCAAGAAAAAATTTCGCGAACTTTGGTATTAGCCAGAAAAGAAAGAGAGAGAGATAAGGAGAGAGGAAGTAGAACGAGAGAAGAAACAAAAGGGGCATCTCGTTCCACCTGATTTTCCAAATCCTTCTGGAACAATGTAAGATCCATTCAAGTGGAAAAACAGAACATGGCACGCAGGAGAAGAAAAGAGAGGAAAAAATCCGCGAAGACGATAATGATGCTCTCGTTACGGAAAAATCGACCAAGTTCACCTTATATATACCGGGCCTCCTGTTAACGAGATCACGCGATAACGGCTCATTAAACGCGGTTTCTCATGAAGAAACGCTGCAGGAGCGGCCGGAAAAGCATTTGAATAATTCTTCGTTGTTACGGATCGAAGAGAGAGAAAAAAAAGGAGAGAATAATAAAAATACGACGATGCAAATATCGCGAAGAAAAATATCAATGTTGCAAAAGCGTACTTTTTTTCCACAACAAAGAAAGATAAGAAATAGCGAAACGACTTGTTGCGCGATAAATCTGCGAAAAAGAGTTTACAGAGTCGGAATCTTCTTTATTTTAATGAAACGCACAATTGCTTCGCCGCCGGCAATTTGCATCAGAACTTATATCAGAGCGTTTTGCGATTATTAACACTTTCGGAAATTACACTCGGCAAAATTGATCGGTTTCTACAAGACAAACAGCTACGTCGACTATCACTTTCCGGTTCATTGGACGAGATTAACGCGTTTACGATGCTGATATAGATTGTGTTCACCGCGATTGTCTAGTTAATCTTTTGAAGTATATCGACGCGTATTATAGCATTGATAATTGCACATATTGAACAGACATTGTTGTACGCTTAAAAAATGATCTTTTTTACTAAAGAATTATAATGAAATGTATAATCCTCTGTCAAGTCGAGAAAAAAAATTAAGTACATTTATCCCCATGCAAATTTAAATAGCTGTTAAATAAGCACAATAATTTTCCTCGTGCAAACAAATAAATTATTCACCTGCATTTTTAAATGTTTGCACATTTAAAAATGTCAATAAATACATGTGTGTGTAATTTTAATTATAATAATCATGAGATTTTTTAAAAATGTAAATATTCTAATTATTCAAATAGGTACGTAATTTCTATATATATGTCTTTATGAAGAAGATAAAAAAGAAATAAATATTCACAACACGCGATGAATATAATTTCTCTTTCTTTATAGAGTAAATATATTCATTTAAATATAGTTTAAATATTTAAAGGAATTGTTTAAACATTAACAGTCGAGACGATTTTAAAAATCCGGATTATTAAAGCCAGTTCCGAGATTGTAACACTATCTTTGAAGAAACGAACGAGTTAGATTCGAGTAAGAAGAAATGCTACGTTGATATGGCAGAGCTCTGTGGAAGAACTAATGTAACGATGTATAACATTTTAATTGCATCTTCCATATATAACAATTACATGGACATAATAAAGAACAGAAATAAAAAATCAAAAAAGAAAAATTATCATGAATGCAAAAAAAATAATAAAAAAGCAACAATAATATATAAAAATAAAAAGAAAGTTTACAATCCAATAATAGAATAAATGGCGACATGGAAATATGAAATATTCCCTCATGTAAATTATTTTATAAAGACGATTTTAGATCCACTATAATTGACGAAAAAATTTGAGACAGAATTCTATTTATAATTTTATGTTAGAAACATTTGAAGAAATAAGATATATACATATATGCACACATTAAAATATTGAATACATCAAATTATAAATAGATTTCCACCTTAAATTACGTCGCAAAATTGCTAAATTTCAAACGAGTTTAATAAATATGTATATACCTTAAAAGGAAAAAATCAGCGAATAATGTACGAATGATGAACTATTTGTTGTCGAAAGATACAATTTGCGTTCGTGCCTTTTTCTCCAAACGATTTCGCATCTCGTCCCTCTATCCAAAAAGTCGAGCAAGATTCATCTTCTCGCGCGATCTTTCCTAATCGACCAACCGATAGATATCATCCACCCTCGTCAACCTCCCTCTGTGAAAACACATGGCAATGTATTTATCGAACGCCCGGGAGAAAAGAAAATCCTTATCGCGTTATTCAAATATCCTCCTCGGCGCGCATTTGCGATCGCGCGTGTATCAAATATTCGCTCTCCTGTCGCGGCAAAAGCAGAACTTTGGATAAAAGACTCACGGTGTGCAACGTAACATATCCCCAAGACGCTTCCTATATTTCCGCAGATCCTTCCTATATATTCCCTTCGTTCGTAAATTACCAGGCAACGCGATATCGTCGAGCTTCGTCCTTATCTCGCGTTTTCGCTCGTGGGGGTGTAACTCTCGCGAGAGAGCAAACAACGAAACTAGAATTGGAGTTTATTAGCCTTAACAGCCAGTCATACGAATCATGATTGTATATATATCGGTATAATTAGGCTCCCCACGACTATTACTGCGACCGAATGGGAGGTTCGTGCGCGGATCCATCCGATGTTTATCGCGGGTGAAATTTAACGATCGGGCGACTCGATTCCAAGTTATTATTACATTGTTACGTCGTGAAATCATATTACGAGAGTTACGGACCGACGCGAGCGTCGTATACGTATACATTATATATACATACGCTTATTCCCGGGATTATACGTTATCCAACAGCTTTCTTTCGCCTTCAAATGACTCGTTCGATCAGAAGTAAACTGCGGAATTTCGCCTTAACGAACGTTGCTCGTTCGAACAACTCGAGATTGGATCGACACGCTCGGCCCACCGTGAAATGCAAAACCGAGGCGTTCCACGGCACGGTTGAAAAAAAAAAATCACGTGGCCATCGTCGCGAAATCGCCGGAATGAAAAGGGTACAAAGTGCCGTTCGCAGGTCCCTGCAAAAATGGCTTTTCGATGGAAAGTTGTCGGGCGAGAATCTGCGAGAGATGGAAAAAGTGCACCGAGGAAAAGGAAAAAAACTTGGTTCATCGGCGATTAGAAGAACGTTGATAGAGTCGGCCAATTTTCTACGGCACGCGTAAGAGCACCGGAAGTTTAATTGAAGTTTATTTACCGCGCGATTTTCCTCGATCGCGTCGCGAAACTTCTGCGCGAGAACGTTTCGCATTTTTTTTTTTTTTTTTTAGATTTGAAAAACGCGAGCCCCTTCGTGACGTTTCGCTGCGCGCAAAATATGTGACAAATTTTGGGACGTTGCTTAGTTGGATAAAATATGTTTTCAAAATTATTATTGATGATTCGTTCTTGCACGCGAGGATGTATCGTGCGTGTTTCGATGATACGTCAACTCGATGAAACTGAAAAATATGTGTGCGTGTCGTTGCTTTAAGCTAGACTTGCCATTCACCACGTCCAAAATATTCCCAATCCGAGCAGATGCTATCTCAGGATGCTGTATATATCTCGTGCATGCACATATATCTCGTGTTGCATATGATACACTCTCCAGTTATATATATTTAAATATATTATTTATCCAGATATAAAAGGACAAGATAGGGTGGCAGAGCGAATTTCAGTCGATATTTTATAGCAAGAAAATAAATGTCGACAAGAGGAAACATATATTCTCGGAAAAGAAGCAGAAGAGAGAAGAAGCGCACACCGTTACATGTGCATTCCAACGGTACGCGAAATTGATCATCAAATTGGCTATTAGGGAAGTCTTCTGGCCGAGTCTCGCAATGCGTTTCCGTAATTGAGAAGGGAGGAAGGACTCGAGCGTGTCTCGCCAATTACTTTTATTTCGATCGCCATCGCGGTAGAACGCAATTACGCTTGGTAATACTCGGAAAAATACGTAAATTACATTCTTAGATTCTCCTCGATATTTTTATAACTTTAGATTTCTGAATTCCGATTTCTCGAATTACCGTTAAAGAACCTCCTTTCAATCGCTCGCGAATACGTAACTCTGAAATGCTTGGCAAACTTTGCATTTTTTTTTTTTATATCGATAATTGAAAAATTAAGTTCGCCTTTTTTTAAATCCTAGCCCCTCTCTCTCTCTCTAATCTTCTCTTCTCTCCTTCCCTAAATCCTTTTACATTCGGAATTCACAACGAGATCCTACATCATTCTCTCGAAGCGCACTATCTCGGAACCGAATAGATATATCTGTACATGTCACAAGTAGAGTAAAGTCGGAGAGGTCGAGGATTTCTCATTCGAATGTACGTGTATCTATATGCGTATGTATATATACATATATATATATATGTGTGTGTAACTTTCCAACGGTTTTGAACGTCAATGTCGGAGCAAGCAGCACGTGTCGTTCTCTCGAAGCTAAGAAAGCCCAAAGTGTCTAGCAGGAGTAAAAATTGCGCGTTCTAAGCACCTGAGCGTGCTCTCTTCCGCTTTTTATGTAGTGCAGGACACGCGACAAGCTCTTCGCGCTACTCCTCGCAGTGACGTGCCAGCGGTAGTCGCGAATAATGCTCCGTATCCGACGAACAAAAACGGGGTCTGCGCGCGCGAACCAGAGTGTCTTTTTCGATCGTTTTTGTTTTCGGAAAAAGAATCAGTTCGCAAACGTGGGCACTTGGTGCATTCGAACCATACCCCGCGATTCGGGTTCAGTTTCTCGATAGCAGAAAATTATCGTCGGGAAATTGGAGAAATTAAGACGCCAAAGAGCGACGTTCATTCTGGATGCCGCGACGGTATTTCCGTAAAGTTTTCATTGAGTTATCGCGGCGAGTACGTACTTTCGCAAATTTTTAGCCCGTCAAAGGATTCAAAGCGTAATCATGAAGATATTTCATATTAAAGATTAAATTTAGTTTGTTAGTTATAAGTTAAATTTTTTTTAATTTTCCAATTTGCAAAAACTATATCGTATCTATATTACACGAGTGAATAATTTCTAGAAAGATTACTTCAAATTTACTAAAAAAAAAAGCGAAATAATCTGTACCGTTCTGATCACAAGATACGAGGCAAATAAGGGTGCTACATCAATTTCCGAAACACTTTGTACTTTCGACTTCAATAAAATCGTGCACTTTTGCATTCGATCTGTCACATCGAATTTAGCGACAGCCGCAGAGAGATAAGCGGAATTGTCGCGCATGGTATTGGCAATTAAATTAAAAGTACGAAACGTCAAAGAAGCTTTCGAAAGTGCGTTTGAATATCACGTTTCTCTCTCAGCACAATTCCAGAGAAATTAATCGGAATCGGATCGATTGTGGTCAAAAATTTTTAACCGTCCGTGTGGAAACCACTAATACGCGGTTGTGCGATAATCGATTAAGCGAAATTAATCCGACTTCGTGTGTAGATGTATATTATTAAACAAACCGTAAACCGCCCGTGATGCGTGAATTAATATAAAAAAAAATTGCGGTCGAGTGAAAATCTGCGAGGATATCATGAAATATTTATCTATACGTACACGATAATTATATCAATTATTTTGATAAAATTAATAATAATCGATACAATTTTCTATATTAAATCTTATAAAATAATAACGTGTTAACAATTGTGATTTATAGTTTATAAAAAAAAAAGATACTCTCATACGCAGATTTTCATATTTTGTATAAAAAAGATAATATTCATTAATAAGCAAAGACAGTCCAAACCCTTGAAAATGATACTGAGAATCTGTACCACGCTTATCTCGCTTTGGCGGAGATTGGTTTGACGAAAGTTTCAACTCAGCGTTCGATATTGCCATCCCAACTCGTAATAAAATTTATGACAGTGCTCGAGGTGTTTTTACATTGGAAATGTCACACTATCAATGATAAACGTTTTCGCTTTAATTCAACTGAGTTTAGTCGTGCTCCGACCCAAAACTGCACTCGGACGATGAACTGTCGAGTATTCAAACGTTATATTAATCCTTCCAAGCCTCGCGATCAGGTAATATTCTATCCTCGACAGTTATTAAAATATACGTCTTTTAATTTAAATCACTTGCTGATGATCCGATCCAGAGACGTACATTTATAGAATGAATCAATAAATTATCATTGTTAAACGCGCCTGACTCTTAATAGTTCATTCTCCTATTAATTAAACATTCAAGACCAGAGTCTAGACTTTGCATTTTTTAAAAAGATGTCTTTTATAAAATGTATCTATTTTTTAAGACTTTTTAATTCAAAATTATCAATTTATTGTTTTCAAGAAAATAAGTTGATTTTATGAATTAATTCTTTAATTTTGAAACTAATCATTTATTTATAATGCGTCGATATCGTTTATCAAACTATGATTATGAGACAGTCATGTATTATTGATTAGAATTAAAAATAGCTATAATTTTAATCACCAACTTTCCTAATCGCCTACTTTTTGTCTCTAATCCGTGCATTCGTTTAACGGTTTACATTATTCTGATGAATTTATTCCGAACGGTACGCGAATTCGCGCGTCCGATATATATATATTAATAACAGTACTCGCTACTAATTATATATCTTATAATAATCTTCGCGTGCGCGTTACGTCGTATCTACATATTTTACAGTTCATCATTTACACCCTCGATCGTCGGCCCGATCTGTCACGAATACTTATCTCCGTTACAAGATCGGATTATCCCAAACTATCTTCAGATTGGCATTTTCCGATAAGAAAAAAAGAATAAAAAATCTCGAATTGTTAAATAAGTGATTCTCATTGGGAGGAGACCGGATTATCACGGATTCTCGCTCGACTGACACATCAGTATCGTCGACCGGTCGCGAACTTTTCCGACATCTCCGGGAAAGTTACTTTCCTCGTTAGCCACCATCGACGAGCGCAGACGATCGAGAAGAGATACGAAGAGAGCTTCTTCTTTCCTCCTCCATCTTCGCCAAGTTCTGCTCTATACCTCTCTACGTCCCTTCACGGTGAGCTAAGCGCGTCCGTTAGCTGGGAACGTCGTTTCGTCTCGTTTCCTTCTCGTTTTCACGCCATCGCCGTGTCGACCAGCCGATATAGACCGCCCGGCGAGATTTTCTTCACCTACCCTTTTCGCTCTTCCTTATCTCTAGTCTCCGGTTCTCCTCGTCAAGGAGAGTTCCAAGAGTTCCGGATCGAATGAAAAACTCGAGGACGGTCGAATGAATTCGAGTCGCGATCGGAAAGTAGAATCAGGCCGAGTTCCGATGGGAAATTATTCGTCGGGAAATTGATGAAATCGAGATAAAAAAAGTGGAATTTTCATTCTAAGAAGCCGCGCGCGCATACGTAACATTCGAATAAATTTTATTATTTCGATTCTCGAGACCGATTTTTATTTTTTTTTTATTTTTCTTTCTTTATCGGAAAATGTCCGAACGTCGAAAAAACAATTGACTCCGAGAGGTTACGAAAATAATGCGTATAAGACTATATATATCGAATCTGCAGGATGTAAAAGCACTTTTCTGAATCTGATGCATCGCGCGACCGGAAATTAACGCGGTTGTCATGATGAGACGATCGTGTTCGCTCACTCGCGACTCGAGACTTTCCCGCGATATTGACGGTATCTTGTACGTTTTTCCTCGTATAATCCTATTTTCCTCTTCATCTACGGTGCTACTTTCCCTAATGGCGTCCCGAAGAAAAGGTTCGCGATTATCACGGCAAACTGCATTATCATCAAACAAAGAGTTCTCATTTTCTGATGCGAATCTCAGCGCTAAGAAGCTGTCAAACTTCAAAGATTGGTCATATTAAGGATAATAGTTAATAATTCGAGAATATGGTTCAAAAATCATAACTCATTCTTTAAAAAAAAAATACAAAAGCTCAAAAAGCTTATAAAATAAAATTTTTCGCTCGTTCACCTTATTTTCAATGAAGAATAAAAATATGATAAAAATTTAAATGAGGTTTAGACAAAAATTCCGGAAAAATTGAAAGTCACTTTCATTTTTCGTGACGAAAGTTGAGGAAAGTCGGGGAAACTTTTTTAATGATAGTGTTTCGCACATATCCATAAATGTGTAAATGAAAACACTTTTGATAGAATCATTGACTGCGATAAAATAATACACGAGGCTATCTGTATTTTCATTTTCCATTATAATTTGATTTGACGCACGCGTTCTGCTTTCTAACGATACTTCCGCAGCGGAGATTTTTCCGTCGTATTGTTTTCGGGAGCTTGGCACGCGCGATCGCGCGGACGAAATCTAACGTCGATAAGAAAGCTCTGACTGACGTCTTCATTGTTTGGCTGAAAGTTCACCGTCCGGACAATGAGGCTATTCGTAGCCGGCGCAACAAGCAGAACAATACTTGTCGGCACAAATATTGCTCGTGCACCGTCGCTACTTTACGCCGGTTTCTTACAATGAAGTTCAATGCGGCTGAATGTATTATGAATCTTTAATCTTTGACTCGCCCGACGATAAAACGCACGGTGCAACTTAAGGTTTTCTCAGAAAGATACAGCGTGTAAAGAATGAAACGCAGATTGCATTTTTACTCGGCACGTATATCGAGAATAAACGGACGCGAAATAATCCATTCGACGCGATTTAAATTATTTTTGAAGATAAACCTTGTTCAATTCCATTGCTCGTTTACATTTAAATGAAATTTTTAAATTTTGTAAAGGATAATATTTGATCGTTTGTCGTATTTTTATCGCGATGTTATATAATCCCAACTGAATTTTATATTCATTAACAAATGATTAATTTAAATTTTATCGGTTTTAAATTTATTACAGATTTCTGACCAAAGCAGAGTTTGTTGTGTGGCATATAATTTATATTTCCATATATATAAAAAAAGCTTATAAAATATACACTATAAAAATACATAATTTTACATAAATCTTTTTATTTGACTATGCGCTACATCGCTCTACTTTAGATTTGCGAGTAGTCCGCGTTTAACTTGTACGCATTCCGATAATTGCGCCACATTGATTGGCCATTTTATAATTTCGAATACGCAGGAGAGGACAAATCGTAACAACGTGACATGAAATTATAACGTTAAAATTTATTTGAATGTTTGTTTCGGCGAGTGCAGACCCTTCACGTTTGATTAATCATCGTGCCGTGAACGCTATTGTTGAATTATTGATTCGTTATTAAGCGAGATCCTTCTCTCGTCTCTACGCTAACGAACGGATTGAGAGCAACTATTGCGCTTGTAATATACAAAGAATTGCAAGGGAACAAGAACGTCATTTATATCGCAAAATCGGCATTAATTAAAATAATGCGATTTACATTTTAAAGGATCGAGAGTTTCACGAGAGACGATATAAAATTACATGAAATTAAATGCGAGAAACCAAAGTGAGCATTTTTATAAGCAAATTTTGATGAATGGAACTCTTACGTTTTGTAGAACGAAATTATGTGGTTCATATTGCGAAGGACAATTGCATCGAGATGCACCGAGTATGTTTACGTTAAACAATTAATTGTGCACTCAATGAGAAAACGCGCGTGTTCGCGTAAAAATAAGTGGCTGTGCAGAAGATGCAGAAGGTGCGTATCAGCAATTTGATCGCTTGATCATGAACGACTGTGACAGGGACACCATAGACACGGACTCCTTGGAGTTCGAGGTAAATAACATAAGTCGGTTCATACAAATATTGCAGCTATAATACATATGTATATCTTGGCTAGCAATAATATAATCCAGCTAACGATAATATAAGCTAGCATAATTACATCTCTCTATTTACGTAAGACAAATATTTTATTTGAAATGGTTAATATTGTGTGATATAATATTACATATGTATAATAATTATATATGTTTCAATATATTAACATAGTATTTTCCAATTAATTATTCGCTCGATAATTTGTAGCATAATAGAAACCCGAGAAATGTTTTAGATCAATTTACTCAAGACATTGTAAGACTTTTTTATACTTTTACTTTTAGGCTACGCAGTCGTCGCCATGTCCGAAACGATTAGATTTGAGCAAGGGGGGCCTGTCAAGAGTACCTGAAAGTACGATTGCTTTTCCAGCGATAGAAGAGCTCGCGTTAGGGTGGAACCAATTCCGTAATGTCGACAACAATCTAAAGCTTCTACACAGGTATATATACTATACACATCTATACGTTCTCATATACAACTTTTTCTGATATATCGATTAGCAGCGAGAAAGCCATTTGGTTCTTTTTGAAATTAGTTTCTTTCCGAAATTAAATCAACTGTTGCGAAATACATTCTGAGATAATTAGAGATTAATCCAGCCCCGATAAGAGCAAGGAAAAGCGCGAGCGCACGTGCGATAGTGAAACAAAATGCGGCGAGGAACTACGGACTAGAAACTTTAATTGGCACTTAATTCATACGTAACTCTCTTTCTCCTAATTCCCGCACATAGGTTTCCAAAACTTCGCGCCGTCCATTTGGAGTGCAATGATCTCCGCGGAATCCCGAGGGAGCTTCTGGAGTTGCCGGCGCTGACCTATCTTAATCTCTCGGACAACAAGATCGAGATAATTCCAGCTGACATCTGCCAACTAATCAAGTACGTACATCATTTCTCACATGTGTGTTTATTTCTTCGTGTCGCTCATTTATTTAGATTAGCTAACATTTCCTTCTTTATTCTTCGTTATCAGAAAACCCGGGAAAACAATTTTTATATATATTATAATTATATATAAATAGTTGTATAATTATACATATAATCGTAAAATTATATGTGAAATATCATGTTTTCTATACAGAATTATTATAATTCTCTACAGATTATATTTCTATACAGAATTAGTATAAATTTATATAATTTTATATAAAAAACACTTTTATCTAATTATGTATGGACATATTTTATATATAATTTTGCGATTATATCTATAATTTTATATATTTTTATATAATTTTATACTGTCATATATAAAAAATTTTTTCCGGGAAGCTCAATGGTATATTACTTGTTTCTCACTTCGGTAAATTTTGATTAAAAATTTATTTCGTTTTTTTATTTTTGCGTGCATGAAAGAAAAATATTCTTGTAACAAATTCAAAAAATTTAATTTTTTTTCTAGAGAGGTTTTCTCACAAATTGTGCGATATTAATATTACTACAATAATACGTCGTACTCGACGCCTCGATGACACATTTTATTTTATTCCGCGTTACATTTAAAATTAATTGATATTAAACACTGATATATTGCATATTTACATTCACGAGATTTATTTTATCAGTCGGTTATTGGCGATTCGTACATATTGCATTAATGTGCATACGGCTAAATTTTCTCTCCACGCCGCCTGATTTATGCGCGTCAATCTAGGAGCACAATTAATTACCAACGCATTAATCACATGCTATTGTCGATCAGCTCTGATAACGGGCTCGTGTAGAAAATCAGCGCGCACGATAATGATCGAATAACACTGTTAATTCTCCGGTTTAATGAAAAACATGTGACAACTATCGACTATTGAATAAACTCGAGAGAAACGTGTCAATGAAAAAATATGTAAATTTGAAAATATACGTATATTACAAATAAAATAATTATTTCGGTCTTTCCATTCGGCTACATGGAAAAAATTCAAACTAAACCGGCAACGAATAAATTTTCTCTTTTTTCAATCTGATAAATAATATTTGAATAATTTATATATATATATAGTTATATATGGTTTATTTTTAATCTTGAAATAGAAAAATTTTTAATCTTGAAAAAGAGAAATGTAATAATTTTTAATGAAAAAAATTAATGACATCCCTCATCGATCAAATTACATTTTTTCTACAAAAATAATTTATAAATATAGCCATTGCTTTTTCTCAATTTATTAAATAAATAGTTAATAATCAAACATAAAATAACAAAAATATTGAATTACGTTAACGATTAAATATTTTATTTCATCGTGTTTGATCTTGCAAAGATATCTACTCATCGTCTTCTGTACTTTAAGCTATCTTACACCGCTGAGCTATTTATCCAAAGTACCATAAAAAGAAGGAGAAAAAGAGAGAGAGAGAATTGCAACGAGACATGATACCCAGTCGTACGACAAGACAAAAATCTCCCCGATCTCATGTAGATACGGGAGCGCACAATTGAAACGGAGATTACGTAAAATTTCTCGAAAACCGCTTTCCACCGGCCGGAAATGAGGATGCCGGCACTCTGCGAGAAGAAGAGAGAAAAGGAGGGAGAGAGAGGAACTACGGGGTGTGAACACGACGACGACGACGCTGCACGTGTGCGCACCTACGCACAAAGATAAAAGTACTTCGTACGTCGTTCACCATCGGTGAATCTAAAGACGAATCTATACAAATCTTGACAATCGTCGGAGACAAATCATTCCCTTTTCCCTCTCTCTTCATCAAGATATATAAATTAATTTCAGGATTAGATAAGTTAATGATTTTTTTTAAACTAAGTTAAGTCAAGAATTAATTTAGTTAAGTTAAAAGTTGCATGAGCAAAAAATTAACTCAATTAAAGTTAAGATTAAATTAACTAAAGTTAAATCAAAAGCTAATTTTTAAAAATGTTATTTATATTAAATTCAAATTTCGTTTGTTAATTCCTTTAAAATTTATAATAACAAATAACAAAGAAAATTTGATTTTTATATAGAAATATATTTTTTGGTAATTACAAGTGATGCGACAAATAAACATGAAAATGAATAATACTTTAATTTAAAAATAATATACGTTTATAACTTATAAAAAAACAATACTGGTATTCAGAGATAAAAAATGTTAACTTAGGAAAAAAATTAATAAGTTTAAGATCAAAAATAATTAGTTGAAGTTAAAAATTAATACATTTTAAATTAACTAAGCTAATTGTAAGTTAAAAGTTATTTTTTAATTTTTTTAACTTTTAACTAATTAACTAATTATTTTACCCAATTGTTGATCTATTTATTATCTGAATTACAACCGAAAATCTCAAATTATTGTTTTATATAGAAAACTTGTGCTCCAAAAAATGTTATCAATGAATAAATCCCAACTCTTTAAAAGTCTTTTCTGAAATCTCTTGCACAGAAAGAATTTACTTCAGGATACTGAAAATCATGGTAATCTAAGACAATATAATATTGAAATAATTTTAGAAGAGTTTCTCTAAATTTAATATTTACCATAATAAAAATATTAATATCTATCACAATAAGATATAAAACATGTTCGATTAATTTTACTATGTAGGTGCATATTAATATTTTTTATCGTGGTAAATATATTAATTATCAGAGAAACTCATAAGATTCTACCCATACCATATTGTCCCACAATTACCATGATTTTCCCAACTCTTTAAAAGTCTTTTCTGAAATCTCTTGCACAGAGAGAATTTACTTCAGGATACTGAAAATCATGGTAATCTAAGACAATATAATATTGAAATAATTTTAGAAGAGTTTCTCTAATTTTAATATTTACCATAATAAAAATATTAATATCTATCACAATAAGATATAAAATATGTTCGATTAATTTTACTATGTAGGTGCATATTAATATTTTTTATCGTGGTAAATATATTAATCAGAGAAACTCATAAGATTCTACCCATACCATATTGTCCCACAATTACCATGATTTTCCCAACTCTTTAAAAGTCTTTTCTGAAATCTCTTGCACGGAGAGAATTTATTTCAGGATACTGAAAATCATGGTAATCTAAGACAATATAATATTGAAATAATTTTAGAAGAGTTTCTCTAATTTTAATATTTACCATAATAAAAATATTAATATCTATCACAATAAGATATAAAACATGTTCGATTAATTTTACTATGTAGGTGCATATTAATATTTTTTATCGTGGTAAATATATTAATCAGAGAAACTCATAAGATTCTACCCATACCATATTGTCCCACGATTACCATGATTTTCCCAACTCTTTAAAAGTCTTTTCTGAAATCTCTTGCACAGAGAGAATTTACTTCAGGATACTGAAAATCATGGTAATCTAAGACAATATAATATTGAAATAATTTTAGAAGAGTTTCTCTAATTTTAATATTTACCATAATAAAAATATTAATATCTATCACAATAAGATATAAAACATGTTCGATTAATTTTACTATGTAGGTGCATATTAATATTTTTTATCGTGGTAAATATATTAATCAGAGAAACTCATAAGATTCTACCCATACCATATTGTCCCACAATTACCATGATTTTCCCAACTCTTTAAAAGTCTTTTCTGAAATCTCTTGCACAGAGAGAATTTACTTCAGGATACTGAAAATCATGGTAATCTAAGACAATATAATATTGAAATAATTTTAGAAGAGTTTCTCTAATTTAATATTTACCATAATAAAAATATTAATATCTATCACAATAAGATATAAAACATGTTCGATTAATTTTACTATGTAGGTGCATATTAATATTTTTTATCGTGGTAAATATATTAATATCAGAGAAACTCATAAGATTCTACCCATACCATATTGTCCCACAATTACCATGATTTTCCCAACTCTTTAAAAGTCTTTTCTGAAATCTCTTGCACAGAGAGAATTTACTTCAGGATACTGAAAATCATGGTAATCTAAGACAATATAATATTGAAATAATTTTAGAAGAGTTTCTCTAATTTTAATATTTACCATAATAAAAATATTAATATCTATCACAATAAGATATAAAACATGTTCGATTAATTTTACTATGTAGGTGCATATTAATATTTTTTATCGTGGTAAATATATTAATATCAGAGAAACTCATAAGATTCTACCCATACCATATTGTCCCACGATTACCATGATTTTCCCAACTCTTTAAAAGTCTTTTCTGAAATCTCTTGCACAGAGAGAATTTACTTCAGGATACTGAAAATCATGGTAATCTAAGACAATATAATATTGAAATAATTTTAGAAGAGTTTCTCTAATTTTAATATTTACCATAATAAAAATATTAATATCTATCACAATAAGATATAAAACATGTTCGATTAATTTTACTATGTAGGTGCATATTAATATTTTTTATCGTGATAAATATATTAATCAGAGAAACTCATAAGATTCTACCAATACCATATTGTCCCACGATTACCATGGTTTTCAAGGTAAATTAAGAGAAAATTCTCTCCGTGTGTCCCCTAAGAGACAAATCACTCTTCGGCGAAGAATGAATACGATTCCGCCAGTCTGAACTCGCACGGCGATTTCCACCTGAGTCGTCTCGCACCAGTGCATCGACGTATACGAAGGCGACTGCTGGTATTACCCAACCCGGTTCTACCGCAGGAAGAGTCGGCAATTTTCAAACAATTTTGCACGATTCACTTTCGACCATCGCATCGCCCGAAATCGAACGAAATGTCCGAAAGAACGAGGGAAAACCGCGAGAGGTCATCTGAATTGAAGATTATATACACGAAGATAATACAGGGATGAAGCAGGGGAAAGCTTTTCCTCGTCCCAGGTATACACGGTTGACCTAGATACCTAGTAAGAACAAAGGATTTCCAAAGACAAAGGATCTTAAGACGAGAATCTTGAAGAAACTTAAATCTTATTTATATGTCCCTGGTATAATTAAATTTGCTTTTTTTATTAATTCGCTCTGATAACGCAATATTCATTTCCTCGAGCGAGGATCCCGCTATTTTCCGCGATAATAATAATAATAATACCGATGACATCGTCGGCTGTCTGAGCAACTCGAATATCCAAAGTGATTTCTCGTAATCTCGCCGATGTAAAGCGCGAATAATCCTAAATTATGATCTCTCGGAGATTCGGGCAGAATATTTGGACAGAAACGTCCTGAATACATCACGCATTATTCCACGAGCGCGGTATAACTTGTTATACGTTATTCATCCGGGGATTTAAGGTATTACATGAAACAAGGATTTCGCGCCGAAACGACTGCCGTCACTGATGTCGGTGCACGTTCGCATCGAGCCATGGCACATTATCGCTTCGTATATACACCGACAGACAACAATTTCTGTTCTGTTACGTCAGAGTGGTCAGCCGTTCGTGCCGTCTCCCTCTCTACTCCGTTTCTTTCCTTCGCTAGCTCGAAAAGACGGTATCCTCGGGAGGAGAATAAGTTTGCCTTTCAACCGACCTCTTTAGTCCTCGAAAGAGCGGTCGCGAGCGTGCATCTTTGCGAACCACCGGAAATCCCGCGGTTGCCAGAACCGAACTTCTTCAGTCGATAATCGAGACGACGCGACGCGTTCGACAATTTTGAAAATCCGCGCGAGTTTAGGAAATCGATGTGAATCGAGAAGATATCATCGCGCAGGTGTCATAAGAATTTTGATATATATATATCGCGTACAAATTGAAATAATTATATAATTTTGTATGAAACCATGTTGAAAATTATACACGTAAGAAAAGTGTACGATTTGTGATCGGTCAAGTTACAATGTAACTTGCAGCGAGAACATAATGTTGATTGCGATGAACTTGAATACTCCAGGACTTTGTAGTATTCGGAAAAAATGGAACATCGAGAGATATAATCGAGGAGATAAATCATTAATGTTAAAAGAGCCTTAATATACATGCGAGTATTATACATTCGTATAACTCATATGCGTTCATTAAAATAAATCTATAATAAAACAATGATATATCAGCAAGATACTGATATAATAAAATAACAAGTGACTAATAAATATGTATGGGCAGAAATTTCAAAAATGTTCAATATTTCTTTACGTGTTACATGTGTGCTAAATTATTAAAGCATCGATCAAAATTATTAAAAAAAAGAAATATATGGTGCAAGAATCGGATCTCGAAAATATATATAAAATGAGTGTTTCCTGTACGGTATCATCTCATGATAACAATCATCTAAGAAAATACTTGAGATATATATAAACACACTCTACTTTACTCTCATAAACGAAGGTGTATATGCAGCAACGAAACAGCGAAACGTAACAAGGCAGGTGAGAGAAGTAACAAGCGTTCTAAAATAAACGCGACTTGGTAAAATAACACTGTTAACGCTTTTAATTTTAAATACATTTACTTACGATCCGTTATAATTCATATACGTTTATATCTTTTTCTCGGAAATATTTTATAATTATAAATTTCTTTTATAAAAGTCTGTTCTACAATATTTAATATTTATCAATTTATAATTATTTACTTTCTTATATTTATTGAAAATCACGGAAAATGGTTAATAATTGTCTCTGATTTTTTAATTGCCCATTACATAAAAGCTATTTGCTGACGTCATCAGTGAGAAAAATAATCAATTATTAGCTGTTTGACGAACTTATGAATAAAAAACCTATATGTATATACGAAAGAAATAAAAGTTTTTGAAATTTTTGTTAGATATTATATTTTGCTGCATTCGTTAGTAGAATCGCTATTACTTTGACGGCAAAAATCGAAAGTCCGTCCGATGACACAGATGCTTACTGCAACGAAGTTTTCACTAAAATTCGAAACTTTCTACTCAAGTGCACATCCTGTGGGCGGCTCGCTCGTTTAGGTTCACCGATTCGCGTGTCCGAAGCTTCGCGAAAAATTACACCGCTACGTTACGTCGTAAAAATTACAATTTACGAAAAAACTCTTTTTTGCGAGAGACACAAAGTTCTCTTTTATTAATTTTTTCATTAAAAGTTTAGTCAAAAATTCTCCACATAACTGATTTTTACTGACAATTTTATCTGATGAAAAATAATTATCTTTATAATTTTACGTTATATAAATCAGCACAATCAAATCTTTACATCTTGACAGATTTTTTTAGCCACTTGACACATTTTTGTCGTAAATTTTCTAGATCAGAAAAATTGTGCAAAGTACCTCGCATGTAACAAAATAACAGAACAGAGAAAATTTTAAATATTAAATATATTAAATTATTTAACAATTTATACATATAGAAAAATATTTAAAAAATATAATTTCCTTTGAAAAATATAATTTACAAAACTGTTTGAACCTTCTGTCTCTCTCTTCCTCTCTTTCTCTCTAAAAATAATCTATCTCTAAATAAAAATTATTCTTTTAAATATTTATATTTTTAAAATAGCACGTGAAGACGTTTTTCGCTAATCCATTTTGTTCATTAAACATAATGATTGTTGCAGTTTGAAGGAACTGATCCTTGATCGTAATGGCATCAAAGACCTACCAAACGAAGTGACACGGCTGAAAAATCTGAGGAATATTTCCATTGTCGGAAATTTACTCAGCACTGCACCGTCCTTCTTCAACATGCGAGCTCTCGCTCTGACGGTATGTTAAACTATCTTGTTTAATAAATAAAGTAAAAAAATAAATTTACATTATTTATAGTACTCTCAAAATTCACTTCAAATAATCTTTAAATTATGAAAAAATTCGGAAAAGTTGAGAAAATTCTCGGGAGTTTTTATAATTTTATGTGCCGCATAATCGAAATCAACCATTTGTGAAAAATCGGATCGAATATACACATTACGGCGCATAAAAATTGTAAACAAAATTCTACTCAAATTCTGTTATAAATTATAGATTATTTAAAACCAGCTTAATATATGTTTAAATCGGAGAGAGAAAGAAAAAGAGAGAAATAAAATGAAAAACCTCTAATAACATCAAGTCAAAGTATTCTAAGTAGTTTTATTGATCCGTACTATTAAACCTTGGCCTTCGCAGTCTAGCTATTCGCACGTATACGTGTGTGTGTAACATTCCATTACTGTCTATATCTACATGCCAAATATGCAATGACAAACATGTTTCGCCTATAAAAATATGCTCTGTTTTTAAAAATAAAAAAATTTCTAGAAAAATTAAATTAAAAGTTAACATATTTTTCATATAATAAGTGATATAATTTATTATGTTAAAGTAAAAATTATTAACATTTTTCTATTACTATATTATATCGCTATTTTAAAGAAAAATATATAAAAATAATTTATAAATTTAGTTAAACTTTCAATTTAACATCGCAATATATAAAAGGATGAAAGTATATATTATTATAAGGCATTTGCCATTTCGATTAATTATAAAGTAAGGATGCAATTATATATAAAAGAATGTCTAAAATAGAGAATATTTCTTCGTATAAATTCTCGAATCTTCAGTAACATCAAAAAGAAGAAAAATATATAAGTTTCTATATAAATAACATTTTTCTTATCCTTTACGTACAAGAACAAGTTAATGTTGAGTAATTTTTTCCTCTGTAAATTCATTTTGGAATTAATTTGTGACCCAGCTTGTGCTGGGTACAATCAAAAAATATTTTATAGACTCATCGAGTCGTTCCCCTCCACGGAAATCTTTAGTAAAAGGCGAAAGATTTATTCGTGTGTTGAAGGGAAACCAGAGTTTGACAATCGGTGCTCACAGCAGCCCTTATGTACCCAAATGGCCGAATTTCACTTACGAGAAACGTTTCGATTCGGTAGACCTCTAGTGGCTTTTTTCAAAAGTAACAATATTCAAGGCCCATAAGGCGCCCCTACGTAATGCGCGCCAGAAAGCAAAGACTAGCGTTTCATACCATGTAGAAGGAAAAAAACTTTCGCGATATTTCTGAAAATTTTTTAATTAAAATTTATCAAGTTTGTAAATAGAGAATATACCTTCGTATAAATTCTCGAATCTTCAGTAACACCAAAAAGAAGAAAAATATATAAGTTTCTATATAAATAACATTTTTCTTATCCTTTACGTACAAGAACAAGTTAATGTTGAGTAATTTTTTCCTCTGTAAATTCATTTTGGAATAAATTTGTGACCCAGCTGTGCTGGGTACAATCAAAAAATATTTTATAGACTCATCGAGTCGTTCCCCTCCACGGAAATCTTTAGTAAAAGGCGAAAGATTTATTCGTGTGTTGAAGGGAAACCAGAGTTTGACAATCGGTGCTCACAGCAGCCCTTATGTATCCAAATGGCCGAATTTCACTTACGAGAAACGTTTCGATTCGGTAGACCTCTAGTGGCTTTTTTCAAAAGTAACAATATTCAAGGCCCATAAGGCGCCCCTACGTAATGCGCGCCAGAAAGCAAAGACTAGCGTTTCATACAATTTAGAAGGAAAAGAACTTTCGCGATATTTCTGAAAATTTTTTAATAAAAATTTATCAAGTTTGTAAATTTTCAGTTTTAAAAATTTCAATTTTTTTCAAATTTTTAACATAAACGATTATTTATCCTCTTATCTGATAATTCGCAGGAAGTTCTGTCAAAGACAGATCATGGAAAGCCTTACAAGGAGGAAAAAGCAATGCATAATAATTTAAACAAGATCAATCTGAGAAACAATCAGCTGAAGGGAAACATAATCTTGGGAAATTACGGTGTAAGTTTATTATTCTGCTGTACATGACTCTCTTTTTCTTTTACTTTTCTCTTTCTTATATTTATTTGTATATTCTTTTACTTTTTTATTTGTTATATTTAATTTTTTTAAATCTACTAATTGACAAGCGTCTTTTTGAAAAGAAAAATAAAATCAGAAAACTATACCGACTTAAAGTAACTTGGCGACTTTATTATTTTTTTCTGTTTGCAAACACATAAAGAATCTGACGCATCTGGATGTCAGCGAAAATAGCATTGAAAAATTGGACATTAGCGCCTTGCAAGAATTAAGAAGCGTACGATGCGCTCGAAATCATCTGACAGAATTAACTCTTTGCGGTCGAAATCTGGTATCACTCATCGCTGGAAACAATAGTGAGTATAGATTTTTTATGCGCTTTTAGTTAAGTCGCTTAAGTCGGTTAAAAAATATTGAGAAAGAAGCAGAATTTAAAGCAATTAAACTAAAATGGATAATAAAATGCAATGAATGCAATTTTTACAGAACTGAAAAAGCTAACCGTCGAACCTGTGCCAATTAATCTGGAGCATCTAGATGTTTCCTAGTAAGTAAATATATTATACAAATTTCTATATATCTCGATATTAAAAAGGAAAAGTGACAGAATATTTAAAAATTATTAATTAGTCAATATTTAATTTCTTTAAATATATATTCTCTTTTTATAAGAATTTATTTTTTGTTTTACTTTTATGTTTGTTTTTAATTAAAAGTACGAAATTATCTATTTAACAGACATTGAATGAAATATATTTCAGCGAGTCATTTAATAATATAATATATCAGATTCAGTATATGCCTCTTTAAACATTTCGTTAATTTTTTAGTTATATTAAAAATTATGTACACTTTTAGCAACAATCTAGATGCATTGCCGGAATGGACAACTGAATTGCCAGCATTGCGCGTTCTTTTCGCGTCACATAACACATTGACAGCCCTACCAGACAGACTACTGTCACAGCCGTCGAGATTGGAAGTTCTCCATCTGCCTCATAACCGATTACAAGCCCTACCGCCACCAAGAAGACCACTAAACATCGTTCATTTAACTCTTCAGGGCAATATGTTAACCACGCTACCTACTAGCTTCTTCGCCAACACCGAAAAGTAAGACATCAATCTTTTTCGCTGATGTAAATAGACTCATCTATCAAAGGGATAATAAAGTTATTATCCCAAAAATGCGAGTAATAATAATAATAATATTGCATCTCATGTATATGCAACAATAATGGAGAAAAAGCGTTATAAATTTGACGTGAAAAAATGTGTGCATAAATTTGATCCTAAAATTAAAGTTTCCAACGCGTGTACCATCTTATCAAATTGTATTTAACTATCCGAAGTAAACTTATCGTCGTAAACTGCAACGAGAAGCTAGACTTTGCGCCTCGCACTTACAAACTCCTTTTCAGAATGAAAGTTTTAAACCTCTCCAACAATCGGCTCTCCGAACTACCGTATCGCGAAGAAGCCGGTAGGAGCCATCAGGGATCGCACACCTTGGAGAAATTATATGTCACGGCGAATTGCCTGACCGATACTGCCCTAGATGCTCTCGCCAAGTTTACGTCCCTGCGAATTCTTCATATTGCTTACAACACCCTGGACACGTTACCGGAAAGGTGAGTGTTGCATCTGTTCTATACGATAATTCCGTATCGCCATACAGTAAAATACAAAATATGCAATAAAACATTATTTTATCGGTAAACAATTCTCTTTTATCTCTCTGTCGAACTTTGTTAATAAATCCATTGTCGATTTTTTTTCAGACCTCTTAATTAAAATTGCAGACTCTTCCTGTAAAGTTTCTCAGTTTCGGGACTGATAAGAATCCGAGTACTATTTTATCGCGCGTCGCATGTTAATGTAAATAATAAATATTCAAAAGCCAAGGTTTGAAATTAATGGGAAAAATTGTTCAGCTGCATCGCCGCGTGGAGCGACCTGGAGGAATTGGTGCTGTCCGGAAACCGATTGCAGTATCTTCCAGATAACGTGGCCAATCTGCAACATTTGCGCGTGCTGCGCGTGCATTCTAATCGGCTGTTAACGTGCCCCACCTTCGGTAAAACGGCGTCCTTGAAGGTGAGACTCCAACACGCGCGTAAACGTTGTTCATGCGATTTTCAATGTACGTAAGGTAAACGAGACACCGAGATCGAGACCGAGATCGCAAAATCCGAATTTAAGACTGTTACACATTCTCCGCTTACTTAAGCGGAAAATATATACGCAAGATGTTTATTGACTGTATTAAGGTGCTAATTAATTCTTCGGATTTATACGGAGTTGGCCTAGAAAGCAAAAGACTGTAGCAATTATCTCCCTAGACGTATCTTTTTATGTAAATAAAGATATAAACTGTGGATAGAAAATGTATACATAAAAGGATAAAGAATCTAATTAAATAATTCTTATTCAATAATAATTATTTTGTTTAAAATATCAATACATAATATTCTTAAGAATTATGTATATAAAAAAATATATATATATATAATTCTTATTTGATAGAATAAAAGTATGTTTCGTAAAAATGCAATGCTTGCAAAATGTTCGTTTAGAACAATGCACAAAGGATATTTATAAGTATGAAAAATATAAAAATTTTAATATGATACGTGTAAACAAATAACGAAAAGTAAGGAAGAATAACACAAAATATTTGGTATCTCATCCAGGTGCTGGACCTTGCGCATAATCAACTAGATAGGGTAAATCTTGCCACGCTAGTGCCTCCGCAATTGCAATTCCTCGATATATCCTGCAATTCCCGACTGCACGTGGATCCACGACAGTTTCAAGTCTACAGATCTCAGAGACCGATATCTTTAGTGGACGTGTCTGGACAAAACAGGCCTAGTCTACCGTCTCATCCGCATCAACAGGAAGTTGTTGTGGGCGAAAAAAATGCCGAACAACCATGGCGATTAGGCTTTTCGGAAACTGCGGGTTCTCGCGAAAAGTAATTATTTAATAACGTATATATCATACACGATGTTTTCCTCCGCAATAAAAAAAAGAATAGACAAGTGATAAGAAATTGATAAACAGAGGGAAAAAAATCTTAATTTTTTCGTTTCTATTTATCTATTTTATTTTTCCTATTCTTTGCTATTAAGAAGATTAATTTATTTTTACGAAAGAATTATCTCTCGTAATCTACTTCTCGCAGAACGCAAACAATATCGAAAGCCCATTACTTCAGAAACTCAAAAAACAATTTGATATTTACAGGCTGTATGTTTCTCAAGTACGAATGCCGTCCTTCTGTAACGTCGAGGGTCTATTTGGCATCTTCGACGGTGGTTCGAATCAGGAAATACCCAGTGCCCTACAAGAGATGATACCGCGTCTTTTACTGGAGGAGCGGACTATACGGGATACGTCGAAGGAATACCTGAAGTACACCTTGCTATCGGCACATAGAGAACTCAAAGAGAAGGGTCAGAAGTACGGTGTGGACGCGACTCTCGTCCATATAGTGAAACTACCGTCGCAGCAGGGATACCCAAAATCCTCGAGCAAGTATTCTTTGAAGGTGGCTTCCTCTGGGGAGGCGAAAGCCGTTCTCTGTCGAGCAGCTGGACCTTTAACCCTTGCCGCGTCTAAGAAAGTTGGGGAATCGGTTAAGACTCAATTGGGCAACGCTGCCATGTTCCCGCTGGTGGTGCCTGATCCGATGTACGAGGAAGCGATGTTAGAGGACGACGACGAATTCGTCATAGTCGCCAATAGGAGATTGTGGGAAGTCCTGAGTGTCCAGGAGGCTGTGAGAGAGGCCAGAGCCGAGGCCAGTCCAGTTCTAGCTGCAAAGAGGCTGCAGGATCTGGCACAGGCCTATGGCGCCGAGGACAATTTAAGCGTTATCGTCGTCAGATTGGCCGGGCCGAGCCCAGGTGACATGGATCAGCTGATGCGCGAGCTCAGACACGCTGTCGGCAAAAATAGAAACCAAACCGGTGACGGCGCATGTCCCTGTCCCTGTTGCGTGCCGCCGGCGGCACACAAACCTCCAGCGGCCTGCTGTTGTCACGCAAATGAAGGCTATTATCTTAATGGCGTGTTAAAGAATATAGTGAGCAGGTAAGAATAAAAAAATATGATAATGCATCATTATACAACAAATTTAATGGCCGAAACCGATCGATATGTCGCGAATTTATGCAACGGTATAAAATACATCTAAAATGTGCGAGCAAACAATAACGTCAAACAATTTTATAATTTATGTGTTCAAATATATTGAAAAAATAAATAATATATATTAATTAATATATTATAATAAATATTATAATTAATTAAAGCTTCTCTATCAAAAATACTAAAATTTATTTTTATTTTTATATATATATATATAAAAATCGAATTTTTCTGCTATAAGTATACATAGAATAATCGGAGAAAAAATTGAAAGATTTTATTCCTCTCAATAAGAATTGTAATAAAATGAATATTTTTTTCCTTAGCAGATCCAACAAGGTTCACGGAGGTTCCGGGAGGTACTTTAAGAATTCTAGACCAACTCAAGAAAACGAAAGTCCTCCGTATAGAGACGATCGTAGCTCGCCGAGCGGACAGTCCGATCAAGCTAGCGATAGTACTTTCAAGTCTCGTCATCCATCAGGAAGGATGTGGTCCGGAAGTGCGGCTTCCAGAGCGACGAACAAGGCTCACCAGAGCGTTCTCATGCAGGAAACGCGAAAGGTAAACCTCTCTCCACTAATTCGCTCTCGAATAACTTTATATAGAAAAATATACACGGAGAGAATTTTCTCTTAGAATTTACCCTGAAAATTATGGTAACCATGGACAATATGATATTGGAAGAATTTTATAAGAATTTCTCTGATTAATATTTATCACAATAAAAAATATTAATATGTACATAATAAAATTCATCGAACATATTTTATATTTTAATGTGGCAGACATTGTACTATTTTTATTGTGGTCCATGATTTTGAAGGTAAATTCTAAGAGAAAATTCTCTCTGTGTAGCACCATGCGCGCTGTAAAAGCAATTCTTTCTATCGAAGTAGCAAATATTGAAGAAGAAATATTGTCGCATTAAGCTTACAAAAGTATTTGATTTGAATAAAGGATATAAAGAAGTAAAAAAATCTAAAAATTCTCCCTCTCTTTCTCAGGTATCACCGTGCATACCTACGCAGGAGGACGCCGTTTCGGAAAGGATCCGGCGCCCTCAGCGAGGAGCAATTCCGTTGCTGGGAGTACATGCTCGAGCAAAACACTCAGCTGTTGTTCGACAAGGAGTTGGACACGCTGACAAAAGCACCGTTGCGCCAGGCGAGGTCGACGCCGCAGCTGAGCGGAGGCAACTTGCCCTTCCTGTCAAAGAGATTCGGCAGTGCGAGATCCTTCAACCCTACGATACCCCGACCGCCAGTTGTCCGTTTCGGCAGCGGACGGAGATTGCTAAACGGCGGCCCGAATGCCGCCTACTTCGGTAGTCTACAAAGGCTGATGCCTTACAACCTAGAGTACGACTTCGCCGTCATCCAGGAAAGGACCGGCATGGACTCGCTCGAGCAGGATGCCACGAGGATGCAGCAATATTGGGGGGTGGCCACTACCGAACTATAGAATAGACCAAGATTTATACAAGAGGATGCCTGCGTTTGTTTAAAATTCGGGATTCTACTTGGAGGAAACTTTCATATTATTACATCATAGTATACATTAAATTGCGGAGTTGCGATCTGGCAACTCGATGTAAAGCCATTTGTTTGAAGATCGCAAGACGATAGATTAATTCCGGCGAATAATCCAATAACCTGGAGTAATTTATCTCGGATAGCTCGGATGGCGCAAAGTAATTGCAGCTCCGTAGTCTAATTATCTCATTGAAAGGCGTAATTAATAGAATACAGCGAGACGGAGCGGAACATCGTCAAGCGCAAACGCGCACAATAGCATTGATATCGATCGTACTGATAACAATGACGCGGCAATAACAAGCCGCGAGATTCTTCTCGTCCAACCGAGAACGTGCAGGCGAGAGCAAGGATTTATACCGTAACTTTGTAACTCGCTCGTTCACCGCAACCGAATCCCGTGTAAATAAAGAGACCCACCGCGCTCCTTTACGCTACACAAAGTCCGCTTTATTCCTTTATAACGGTAGATGCGCGAAAGAGATGCTGCGTTTTCGTGAAACGACTTCGCGAAGAATAGGTCAAGTAAAAGTAAGAGATTGAAGAAAATTCGTTCATAATCTTTCAGAGATTTGACGTTCTCTGTCTTTTTTTTCGACAGTGTCAATTCCCCACGTGGATTTTCTTCCAAATTGTCTTTCATAAATCTCAATTATATATATTCAAATCGCTCCTGTTTTTTTTTACCGCATGCTTTATGTATGTTCTCATAAAGTTTTAGAATTTATACTTTGTACAGATTTTTCTATATTTTACGCGTAATGTACAAATATAATTTATAATATACCCGTACGTTGTGTGACATTTTTACGATAAACTGTCGACAATATTAAGAAAATACGTCATACTATGGACGGAATGTATCGGACGATCTCGCACTTTCAACGTTACAACAATACATGTGCATCGAGATATGTGTCGATATCTCGCCTTACAATATACAAGATTATCTCTAATGAATCATGTCGTCTCTTTGCAATTGATTTCGTATATGAAACATTTATATGTTTAAAATATCGACCGATTTTTTTTTTTTTTTTTGAGAAAAGTTTATTGAATTGAAAATTAGACTCTGGTATTTTTAAATTAACAATTGTACATTTTTTTTATTTCATAGATAGACATTTTAACGGTTGATAACGGATAAATTAAAATTTCTCATCACCGATTTTTTTCGATTTTTAACAAACAATAGTCAACACATTTATAAACATTTAATTTAATGACAAAGGAGCGAGATTGATCAGAGATACCATATATTTATGAGAAAGATTAACAATAAGTCGTGTTACGAAAAATCGATCTAAGAGCATGCTTCCGAAATAAGTTAATTATTTTTCATGTTTCTACCGCGTGCGTTTAATTACATATTTTATTCTTTACTTTGATCGGAATTGTGCTCTTTGATTACAAGAAAAAATTATACAAAAAAAAATATTTTTTATAAATATAAAGATATTTTTGTATTTTTAACGTAATATAGAATGTGTCCCGGAAAAGAGTATGTTCCAATAACAGATTTATATTTATTTGTCTGAAATATTAAAATATTCTTCGAAGACAGTGAACTTGAAGAATTGTTGAAAAATAAAATTTATAAAAAAATAATTAAACTAATTAATATATAATATGAAATAACAAAAATCTTTAAAATTTATATTTGAAATATAATACATATAAATTAAATTTTTAAACTAACAATAAATCTTATTGTGTAGTGTGCAATGTTATTAAATAGGCATATGCATACACGTACACAAATATGTAGTGAATTAATTTCGTGTATCAAACGCTGCTGTCGGTACATACATTCTCCGGGTCATTATCTAAAAATATTGTACCTGAGACTGGGTCAAATAAATCATGACACGCAGTGACCCGTTGTTAACGCAGAACGAATAAACTACGTCGCAAATATGGCATATTCAGCATTTAAAGTGGAATATTCAACACTTGCATATGCGTTGAAAAAAAATTCCCGTTAAAAATTTCCAATATTTAACATTTTTCGAATATTTCAGATTTATATGTACATACATACATATCGAAAGAGAGAGAAGGCAAAAACGATCTCATGATTTTATTCTATTTCGTTATCTTTTTTGTCCTCGTTGTCGAAATCTATTTTGTCTCAGTCATGTGCACTGTAATTTCTCTTCTCATTTTTCTCTTCTTTTTTTCACATTTCAAAGAACGATCAAATTCATCCAAAATCGCAAAAGAAAATCAAATTGCGAAGGAGATTGAAAGAATTTATCAAAGGGGAAGATAGATTCGCGTGGAAGATAAAATTCCCACACATCTAGTGATTGATTCTAAACATGTCATTATTCGTTACATTCTAATTTGACTTCCTGTCTATTCTTGTACGTCCGCACAACCGTGTAATCGCTTCCTTCCGCGACTCTATCATGACGAGTACTCGTATAAATTATAATAGACGATGATATTTTCGAGACACGCTAAGGTTCAATCGCCTATCTTCGTCGATTAATTTCTTTCCGTCGACCTTGACAGGTGTTATCTTATTTGTAGCACGCTATTACGCTGATATCGAATTTTTCTGTCCGAGTCGCGAGAAGAAGCCAGACGGTAGGAGAAGATTAAATAAAGTAAAACTTTCTGCCTTATACGAAAAACTTTGCTCCGACAAACTGATGATAAGAAGAATACTGAAGATTTCAAAGTTTGCTTTCTCTTTGCAAAAATCTCAACCGAAGCTTAATTGGTATAATAATATTTAAGGTGAAAGATTGAAGAATCAAAGAGTTATTACAAAATTAAACGAGAGAAAAAAAGAATATTACGAAATCTTATATACTTTCCGATTAATCTCTAATTGGAGATTAGAGATAAAAATTTTAATTACAGAAAGGAAGAAAGAATCTTTTTTATGTGTCGAAGTTTATTTAAAAAATAAGCTAATAATTGATAATTCTTTAATAAGGAAGATTTAAAAACCACAGAATTAAGTCATAAATTTTAATGCACGTATATATGAACTTGTAGCAAAATAATGTTCTTTCCTGTTTTACTTAAAAATTTATAAAAAAATTTGAATATTTTCCTACGTCATAATATAAAGCAAAAAATATTATATAGTATATGTAGTTTCTATAATCACATGTGATGGAGACTTATCTTACGCGATTCAGCACGTGCTTTTCCTCTAACCAGTCTACCAAGAGCACGATAAGCAGTTTTTTATCGAACTTTGAAATATGTTAATTCATTTGCTACTATCGACAACCGAAATTATTAATTAATTACAATCCATTTTTATACATATAAGCGACTCTCTATTATTAAGATATGTAAAATACGTTTTTTTATCTTGACATTATTAATCGTTCTCAATAAGAGCAAAAATAATTGCTCAATTGTTTCGAAAGAATTTCTCGTTATTTTGCCACAAATTTCCTTGAATTACGACAAGAATATTGCAAAATGCAAAGTAATTCAGTTAATTAATGTTTTTATCGTAAAAAAGAATTTTTCATTATTTTCTTTCGGAACATATCCTACTAATTTGTTTAGCTGCGTATCCAGAATTAATAACAACCAGGTATACTCTTTATTAATTTTTAATGCAAACTTTCATAAATTGTGAATAACGTTCAATTAATGCCAATAACAATAATTAAGATAGACACTATCGTAAAAAAGAGAATGACTCATTTTATATCTCTATAGAGTTACATCTCCAACAGTTTTAAAAACAATTTTATAAATTTCCGACAACATGAATATAAATAATGCATTATAAGATAGAGAACACGGGATCGCTTGTGTCGACATTTATAGCATAGGCAGAATGTACATGTAAAGAAAAGATAAGTGCGATTGATAAGCGCTAATTGTATATAGTAAAGTTGAGAGACGAAACGTATTATGAAACAAAACGCAAATTTTGAAATAGGATCTTACAATATTAAATCCATATTGCTTTAATAATTTTGCAATAATTTTTTTAAAAGTCAAATTACGAAGAAAAAAAAAGAAAGAGAGAGTGCGCGAGATTTTTAAACAGTTACGTAAACACTTTGACGATACTATCGAGATATCGATAATAATCTTGAGATTTCGCTATCAAAGTGTCTTTATTTTTTTATGCTTCTTTCGATACAGGTATACTGATATTTTCTGACATTACAAAATATTCTCAATAATGAAACTTTTCATCGATATTGATCCAAATATCGAATGTTTAATTATAAGGTAGCAACATTACGGTCCAACAATAAAAGATATCCGTATAGTTCCACGAACATATATAGGGTGGCGCGATCGTTCTTGCGACACAATATTACCAACATCGTCACTCGTGTATATATAACGGGTAGTCGAAGAGAAGGGAAACCTAAGGAGAGAGCCAAGCATCTACCTAAGCCTAACGCGAGTGCAAAGCTAGTAGCTTTCGAGCATTCGCACACGTCGGAACGTACGTTCGAGCGATTATTTTCTCTCTTTCGTTTTCTCTCTTTTTCTTTTTCATTTTTTTTTTACATTCGCGATTTTCCCGGGGTAACGGATATTAAACCGGTTGAGTGAAACAAACCCGTTCCCGGAAAATAAAAACCCGTCCGTCAGCATCGACGCGATCGAGAAGGTGGCGATGATCGATAGTGTCGCGGACCGATGCACGATGCAGTCTAGCGGAAGTTAGCACGTGTGGAAAATTATTTCTGCAGGTGAGTATAACGGAAAAATGACAGCGTTTAACTATCGGACTAGTGGTTCAAACAGAGAAAATATTGATGCCTGAGAAAAACGAGATATATTAATATTCGAAAAATCGCGCGTTACTCACGGTAAACTTTTTCTTTACACATCTCTACAAATTATTTATTTTCTATTAGTTATTGTACATTTAATTTTTTGTCTTAATATTACATGCACTCACTGTACATGAACACTTGTTTAAATATTATTATTACATAAGTGACTGCATAAAAGCAAATTACATTTAAAGGCAATTATCTATTATTACAAGAATATTTTTTATAACAAAATATTAATAGTTATATGTTAAAGAATATATATAATATTATCCCTATATAAAAAAAGAACACCGAATGAGATGCTAATACTTGTAGCATTAAAGCCAATTTAATGCAATATAGAACGTGCACTCATGCAAAGTCAAGGTTCCGATTAACATTTTAACTGCACATAAGCCTCGATCAATTGAAAAAGATTGCCTATAAATTTTTATATATAGAGTGTTTAAAAAATGTTTTGCCACATTTCTTTCAATTCTACATTTCAAAATAAAAAAAAAATTGCATTTTTCCAAAGAAAAAAAATTTAGAAGTCATTATCAGTTCGAGCAATTTATTATATTTGTAAATTATTAAAAGCTTATCAATCCTCATAATTCCTTTATATTTAGAGGTAAATTATGTTTAAAAAAACGATTGAATTTAAAATTGCACGAAATATCGGCGTAAAAAAGAATTATCGCGTCCGTCGCATTAGTATGTCAATATGTTTCGAACGAGCAGTATGACGTATCATAAATAAGACACTTAAAGAGGGAACAAACTTTTCGGTCGATAGACTTTGAACTCTTACGAGGACGACGGGAAAATAGACTGTAGCTGATCCGCGTCACAAACAACTTTCCCGATTGCGCGTCATCTGACAATCACGATAATAATGCTTGACGTTTCTGAAATCTTGGCATGCGTCATTCACTTTCTCTTCATCACGAGATACACTTAAACAGTGCATTCGATAAATAAATATTCGCGCTTTTTTGCCAAAATTTTTGCTTAACGTAATCGATAAGAATCATGAAAAAATAGACTCAAGATTGAATTCCACATTTGAAATGACTAATTAATACCGATCTATTAGTTTTGGTACCAAAAATATTTATTTTTCTTCTCTTTAATCGTATCTTAATTAAAATGTTTTGTATGCATATATCTTTATGTAGATAAATACATATTCATCTAAAAAAATTAACAATATATGTATGTATAAATTATCAATTTAAGTAAAATATATAAAAATACATAAAAATAAATTATCAGTTTAATTATAATAAATTACTAAGCAAATTTCAATTACATAAGAAGCTTATGCGTTGAATTACATATAAATATTCAATTGTTTACTATGATACGATTAAAAGTAATAGAAATAAATATTTCTTTTTTGCTTTCACTAATTCAATTAAATTATAATTCTTTTCATGCTGATAAATCTATTTTAATTTTTATTTGAAAAATTATTCTTATATGTTATGATATTCTGAAATAAATTCATATTTTGTATCGTTTAAAAATTATAAACTAAGCTCGAGAAACGAATCGTATTTTTATCAATAAATAAATTAAATTTTGAAAATTTTGGAAAGATACAAATTATCGAATATATATCTAATAAGAAATTTTTTATTTAAAATAAAAGAGCACAATTTTTCTTCGATTCTGTCAATATCTTTTTACCTAATTTTACTTTTTCGATCTTTTCAAGCAAGATATATTATTCGTTTTCTTACATTTTCTCACGTACATCACAGCATGAATGCAAAAAAAGTCTTGAAAAGATTAACTGCTAAAGAAAGGAAATTATCAGCATAAAAAGATTAACTTGAAATTTTGGAAAATATTTTTGTGTCGAAATATTTTTGCTAAAAAAAGAAAGAAAAACATATTCTTCTCTAAAAGAATTTCTATAGCGTCGAAGGTATTAGAAAATGTCAAAAAACAAATTTAAATATGAATAGAAACAGTGTCTAAAAATAAAAGACATAAATCTTCACAGCCATGTTAAACTTGTATAGCAGAGAGCAGACGAAATTGTTTACTTATATGAAAAAAGGGTCTTCAAATTTTTGAGTAAGATTTATACGTCATTTGCAATTACTTTCATCTTTTATGTCAATTGCTATTATGATACGTATTTATTTGAGTTTAATATAATGTTTTGAAAGATCGCTTTGAAAGATTTTCTTTTGAGAAATTTTTATATTAATTAATATATACGATGAAATTATGATGTTCCGATTAGCGCAAAATAATAATATAATATTAAAATGTAATTAAATAATACAAGGGAGAAAAAGAGCTTTAGGAGCGCAGATTATTACGTTATTGCAATTTACATTGTAATTTTCAATCTCCAAGATTTTAAAGTTTTAAATTATTTAGTAGAGAGAGAAGCAGAGGATAACACTTTAATAATTTAAAGCTACGTAACGAAAATGTGGAAAGACTAAACTGAACGGATATAATAAGCCGTTTTAAAATTCTGCTTGCATGAATATAATATGTTTTACATTGGTTACATATATAACACACATAGTACACAGATATAGTTACCCTAAATTAACATAATTAATTCTTCAAAAAATATGACAAAAACATACCTTATTACGGCCAACAGATCTGGTGAAAATGCTGAAAATTCGATCACGAGACTTCACTCCTTGCTAATTATATATAAATAGCGAGCGAAATATAAACCGCGGATACACGTGCCAATGTTTTTCTCGTCGACATTTTGATTAGTAGTTAGGTAGATATGAACCAAAAATATCTTAGAAAATCTCAGGAAATTCTACGTTACAAATAATTCAATATAAGCGAGCTTCTTGTAAATAAAAAATAAAAATTTAAATTTCTTAATTGGATTTTCGCGGTTTTAAATTTAACGAAATTTTTTTGTTATTTTAATTTAGAAAACATCGATAAATACAAAAAAAATTTTAAATATTTTTTTACCATATAAATGACATCTTGCACATATAAACAAAATCAAGTATATACATGTGATAAATTCGATTTTTCTAATTATGTTTAATTAATAATTAAATTAATTAGTAATACGGTAATCATATCGTCAGTCGTTAACAATATATTAACATATCAAAAATATAATTAAATATATTTATTTGCTGTCGAACTGTTGTATGCAATATTATAAAATATCTGACGTGTTCTTTATATAACTCGTTAGTAGAATTTACAAAAAATATACGACTTCGACATGACGTCTTTGCAATTAATCCGATACTCCTGACGTAAAACCGATACACGTAACAGCACGATAGTAGTGTTGTTAGAATGTGTCATGATAAAATCCGTGAATTATGATAAATTATTTCACTGCCTTAAACGTAATCAATCGCGATAAATTGTGATGTCATGTAAACAGGCATTCTGTAAGAACATGGCAACAATAATGATTTACAGAGAAATCAATTTACTAGAATTGCTTTTTAATAATGGTGCAATATTTTGAAAACGCTCAAAAATCACATATGATCTTGAAATATCAATCTCAATCATATGATAAATATTGCAGATATTAATATTCAAACAGAGTATAGAAAATACGATAAATATATGAAATATTCCTCACTACATCTCATTTTTTAACTTGTTTTCATATTACATTTTTATATTTTTTATATTTATATCCCAAAAATTTTATAAAAATAAAGAATCAAAATATTTATAATATATTTATAAATTCAAATAAGGATATTTAGAATAGAAAAAACATGTACAATATGCATTATGATAAAAAAGTAAATAAAAAATATTTTTTGCGTATTATTTCGATGTTCCTAATATTATTTAAAACGTAAAAGTACGTCGAATATTGTAGTATATCCTCTTTAAAAATTCTCTCGGTTGATTGTCACATGGCAGGGAAATTTCCGGAAGGAATTTCTAATCTTTCCAGAAAATTGTTTCGCAAACATTTCGCCGTGTCATCTCCCACAACATGTCTCCTCTTCATGTCACTTTTGATTAAAACTCTTTTTTTATAGTGTGCGTATTATTTCTATAACTGTATTTTGCTCCGATTTATCCGACATTTACGGTTTAGAATTTTAATTTCGAACTGCTCGTAACGTGTCACGCTTACACACGACAAATGAACTTTGGTTAATATACGTTTCTCATGCATTGCAAATATTTATCGGCAAATATATTTTTACATCACAGACTAATAGCGATTGCTATTATTAACGTCTAGCGAGAGATGATTTTTTCACAGAAAAGGAAATGTATAAAAATGTGGGTAATACGAAGGAGAGCTTCTTCTCCGATTTTGCGAAAATTTTACAATATTATGGTTTACAATAAAATTGTTACTCTTAAGTAGGAAAAAAGTAAGAGAAAAGTTATAACGAGTCCGCCTCACTTTTTGCAAAGGGGAGAACGGATTTTAATTTACAGTATTTACATACAAAAATATACAATATTGTAAAGTTTTCACCAAATCGAAGATGATTTTCATTGCACAAAATTATTACCCAAAATTAAAGTAAAAATTGATATGAGACTCACTGATGATGCGCAGTGGCACGCAGTGTAAACTGTGTTGTAATCTATGTTGTAACCTGTAAAAAGATACAAGGAAATTATAATATATATAGTATACATTATAATACAATATAATATACACATAATATTAATAGTTGAAATTTAAAATAATTAAAATGTTTCATAAAATAAAATAATTATATTAAATTTAATAGTAAAAATAGTAACAAGATAAATAATAAATAAATTACCATGTAGTTGTTCCGCTGTTGCCCGATGCCGCCCTGGGCCTCCTCCTCCTCTCGTAGAAGCACTTACACTTCGAAACACTTACACTCGCGTTACTTTTTTCGTTCGCGACGCGGACTTTTAGTTATCACATTTTCGACGCATTAAAACGCGAGAATATCACGGGAGCTTTTATTCTCGTGCGCGAATAAACCCGATGCCGCCTTTTTCAAGGCCCACTTTTCGGAGGGCCTTATCGAACGACGACGACGACTTCCTCGCGACGTACTCAGGAGTCGTCGATATTCTCGAATTGGCGAACATAAATAAAATAAAATATGGCGACAAAACCGTAGTCGTAGGCGACCTACGATTTTTCGGCAAATTTATGCTAAATCGTCGCGTGACGATATACTTTGACACGATGATGCGAAAGTACGAGCGGAACCGCGTGATCGACTGCTTAGAATCGCTCGACAACGTCGAAAAACTTCGGAAATTTTGCCGCCAAAAGCGCCCGGTGAATATCTCGCGATCCGCCCTCGTGAACTCGCGCGCGCAAACTTTTGGCGGGTCGAGCTGTGACGTTGCGCCAAGAATGCGAGGAACGAAGTGAAGGTGAGCGAGATTCGCGACCGACGCGAATTGCGGTTATGATGTCGATACACGCGACGCGATCGGATTTATACGGATATATCGGGTTATACAATTAACGGATTGTACAATTAATCGGATCATACAAGAATTAACGACGTAAAGACACTATAATAATTAGTACTCACGCTCGTAGACTTTCGCGGACCGACGATATGAACGCTCGAATCTTGATGGCGAAAGTGTACCATAGAGAGCAGCAGCATTCGAGATTGTGTTCGAAAATTCGTACCTCAAACTTCAGAATTTGATCGACCAATCGGAAACCGCGGATCTCTTTGTCCTGATTGGTCAATCGAGCGCTTCATCTTAGATGATTAAATTTCCGAACACAATCTAGAATGCCTTTTTAGAAATGTTTTTACTTGTATTTATTGATAGAACAATGATAATTATCAATAGAAGAATTTCGAAGGAATTTATGCATTTTTGCAATAATGTACGTCGGACCTCAAAAACCGAAACATGAAACATTCGCATATTAAGTGCTGAATATGTGAAATATAAATATAGATTGTAATAATATCGCGATATCGTAAATATATGCACGAGTCGCTTGGAAAAAGCAAATATGTAATAATATTACATTCGATATCATTGACCATTTCACATATATATATATATATATATATATATATATATATATATATATATATAAAAATGTTGCATATTCGAATAAGAAAATACGATCAATATATACATATATATATATATATATATATATATATATATATATATATATATATATGTGTATGTATATATGTATGTATTGAGCGTATTTTTTTATTTGAATATGCAACATTATTAGTCACTTCTCTTCCCTAAATTAAAAAGAAATTATTGTCTAATAAATTATTATAAAGCAACAGTCTCAAAACTAATTTCGCGTCTTTTTTCTTCAATCATATACATATACATTTGAAATGCACTTTATTGTAACCGAAAAGATCTAAAAATCTAAAAATTTACAAAAGAAAATAAAATAAAATTATAAAATATCTCTATAATAAAATTGCAGAGAATTACAACGAAACAAAAAAGGCGCACTCTGGCGGTGCGTGGGTGCAATCAATTTTGGCGCGGACAGAAAAATATCCCGAGGCACGCTCTTCTATATCTTATAGCTAGTCTATGGACGAAGCGAGCGAACTGTCACCTGTCACTATCGTGTTGCGTCGTCAATCGTCATCGCGGTGCATTTTGGTGCATTTTCGCGTCGCGCGTGTATGCGGTCTTGCGTGTTCATAACGTCGAAGCGAAAATTACGGTGACGATTATGTCGAGTCTCCCGAAGAATCCGGAACGACCTCCGCAATCGTTCATTAAATAACGCGAGCTGCCGGACAAAGTGGAGGGCCGGATTAAAGCTGTAGCCGAGAAACTCTCGGAACGAGATCGTCCGAGTCGAGACGTCGCCTCCACATCGTAAGTAATCTCCTTCGCGTTATTAGAAGAAAAAAAATCGTATCAAGAGAGAAAACTACCCCGTACTACTAGTACTAGTCAAAAATCTGATCTACGAAAATGTTTAAGTTCGTCGTGAAATTCTACGATTCTACGGGACGCTGTTTACAAACTACTGTATGATGGGACGTTGCTGTTTGCAATCGTTCTTGCAGAGTGAAAAATATTCAAAGAGAACTATCTTTGTTTACGAAGGAACAATCTTGGCACATGGATGTTTCTCTCCGTTCGCTCTCGATTAATTTATCGCGTTTTTGCCATTTTTCAACTCGTATCTCCCGTGTGTATTTTATATAGTCGTGCCATCGCGTGTTGAAAATGTCGAAACCGACATCGATCTGCACTATGTATTATGACGAGCTATTAGAATCGTACACATTGTACGTCGCGTAGGACGATATAAACATACTTTATGTCGCGATGAAAAAAAGATTCTCTCGACAGCCACGTCAGTATGTGTCAATGACACTTCTCTCTACTGTGTACGAGATACAAAGCGAAACTGCGTTATTTATATTCCAAAAATTCACAAACAATAATTTTAAAAATACATATATCGCCATGCTATTTGTGGTTTTAGATCATTTTATAAATATAACATCTTATTTGTTCCATCTTAAAATACATTTAATTATATAGGTTTATATTTTACGTAGCTTTATCTTGGTTGAATAATTTGCAAAGCAAACATCAATGGAATCTATAGATGGAAAAATAGACTGAAATCTTATCATAGTTATATTCTTGATGACGCATCATAAAATGTTTATGTACTTGATTATACATGCTGATATATGTATATTTAATGTAGAGATTTATACTGTAAAGATTTATTTTTCACATAATCCTTAGACTTCTGATGAATATGTATTATATGTTTTATATTCATAAATTCTTGTTTGCAAAAGATATTTTATGCTTTAATGTACAAGATATATTGTAAATAGTTCAATAAGAGGATAGAATTTTCTATAAAAATATAACAAAGAACACAAAATAATCCTTTCTATCTTTTATTGCAATAAAAGATTATATTGCTGTTACTCAAATTAACTAACAATAAGAAAAATAGGCTTGCATTCTAGCTTTCTATCTTTACCAAGTTCTTCACAAGATGGAATGAATAATCCACAGTTTGAATAATTGTGTGAAAGATATTAAATCAAACAACTGAAATAAATAATTAACAAAATATGTTAAAAGAGTTTAATATTATACTTGGAGATTGATAACCAAATATTATTGAAGTAGTTTGCAATAAATCTTACAGTTAATAATCTCAATTTTCAACATATCTAAAAATATAAAAAATTGAAGATACATGATCCTAAGAAAAGATCATATTATGATATTTATATTATGATTTTTAGATTAAATAAACAAGGAGAATATCAAGTATTACGTAAATCTAACAACACCGAAGTGGCGGCCGTACAAAGTTCCGATATGAAGGGATCTAAAAGAGATTGGATTTTTAGAGTCCAGGTAATTTACAAATACTGTAACTTATTTATTACATCTTTGTAAATATTAAGAGCATTTTTAATTAAAGAAAAAAAAACGGGAAAAATTGAAAACACATTTGACTTGCATCTACTAATTATAATTTGCTTTAAATTTAAAGGTGTACAACCTGGAAAAAAATGAAGTTGTTTATGTAGTTGGAAATCTGCCTGAATTGGGTGCCTGGAATCATAACCAGGCTGTTCTGATGTCACAGGAGCATTGCAGTCGCAGGGAATCTCCTGCACTGTTTGATAATAATAGCAGTGGAGATTTCTATAATGATGATAGGTGTGAAAGCAATGCAACTGACAGTGTATCTGACAGTGAAGGAGAGTAAGTATATACATATAATATATGCTACATGATGAGACACATCGTTTCTCTTCTTATAGCGAAAATTGACATTTTCTTTGTTGTCAAACTTTAATTTTTCTTGTTTTTATTCCCTAAACTTATATTGAACATAGTATTAATGCCTAAAAAAACAACCAATTTTATTCTGTAATTTGGAAATAAAAAATTTAATGTTTTAATTATATGATAAAGATTTAATATTTGTATATTTACATTTAATAAAAATTTCAGAAATGGACGAATATTCTCGCAAAAGGTTTCTCTTCCCATCGATGTTAATATCGAATTCCGATATTTTATAGCTGTCGTCTGTCAATCAAATGGCACTAAAAATTCAGCTAAAACTCTAATTATTCGCAGATGGGAAACTCATATGATACCAAGATTAATTAGAAAAAATAGTATGTATTGATTAATATTTTTTTTGAATAATTTATATATAATTAAAGTATGTTAATTTTGAACACACATGAACGATGAATATAATCAAACAATTTCTGTTTTATAGTACCAAGCAATTTTGATAATGACATATTACCAGACCCTGACAAATTTGGCTATCACAATAATTACAACAAGATTGAACGAGGTTGGCTAACAGATGAAACTGTGATACAATTTAAACTTTTTAACAATCCTATTAAACTCTGGAAGCATCGACTTCAAAATAGAAAAGTTCATATTAAGGTATCTTATAAATTTATTTATTTGTCCTAATGTATTTCTCTATTCTTTTTTCTATCTTATTTTTTTTATATTTTATAATTTTAAAGGATACTTAATTATTTATTTTTAATACATAAATATATTAAAGTTTTTTTTGCGACATTTTGTTTTTAAATCAAATAATATGTTGTATTACAGATGACACCTGTAAATCTAGTTAGACACAATTCCTTAGAATTGCAACAGTTTGGGGGCGACTGTGTAGACGATAGTCTTTCTATGGATACCCAAGATATTGTCGATCAACCTGCCTTTACCAGTATTACAGAAATTGCTGTATGTATAAAATCTCAAAAATATCTTTCTGCATTGTTCTTATTATTAATGAATAAAATTGTAATAACATAAATGATATATACGTTTCCAGGTGATGAACGAGGAAGAGGCCAGATTCAAGTCCCAGGAGCAATTCGGCCGTCCTTACAATGAAGATGAATTTTTAATCTTCAACGTTGCCGTTCGGTATCCTGAAACAATCGTAAGTTGCCGCGTAAAAGATCTTTGCATTAGGGCATCATTTACTATACACAGTTTGTATGTGAAAATTATTGGCTAGAATTTATTGCTTGCATTGCTTGCGATTTGAGCTACAAATCAACAAAGTATCAATTTTTGCGTTTATATCTGTCTCTTCGATACTCAGACAACCATATATTCGATTCCATAACAAAATCAAAAATATGTACCCTCAATCTGATCTTTTGTACAAAATTTGTTTACTTATACTCCATTTTTCGAGGAAATTCATATTCACGATTACAGAAAGAAAGAGTAAGAAAATCGTTGGCACGACAGAGCAATAAATTACTGGTTAATGATGGACTCACGAAACGAATTGAGTACACTAAGAATACCCATTGACCATACCATATGAGTTTTCAGTAGACCACGAGTAGGCCGGCCACGTCTCGCGCGACTTATTCAAATTACTTGATAAACGATAATTAAACTTGTCCAGCAGCTATCTCCCTCGGAAATGCCAGCAGCGATGTGCTCGCGGTGTCCGGTCACGAAGAACACGAAGACGACCTGTTCAACTTGTACAAAAGCAAGACCTCTGGTGCAAATGAGGATGCTAACATACAATCTGGTGTATTGATGCTAAAAAGCATCGTCTACCACTTTACATCTGTGTCACATGACATCACACAGAGATATGATGGTTTTGATTGTCGTTCATCCTACCAGACCCATCCTTCTGGCTGGTCTCTCGTAAATCATCACGCATTTTTTTTTCTTGCCTGAAATTGAGACTATGTATTGTCACGTTGTATCGACAAATGGAGTTTACGCTCGTTTGTGTTCGAGCTCCAGACAATTCATTTGTCTAATAGTCATGATTTACGCAAGTTGCGCAGCCGTTCCGTAAACTCCTAAAACCGTTGCGATATCAACGCTATCACATCTCATATCCATCTGTGTGCGTCGAAAATGGTGAGATTCCCATCACTCCTATATCCTTTTAGTATTACTACTAATATTTTCTAGCTCTGACCGACTTCTTCTTCGTACCGTACGTGCCACCGCTGCGCGGCCAATGCCAGAATCTATGCTGTCAGAATCTCTTCTGAATCCGAATCGCAAACGTTGCTGACTCGCTCTTTCTAATCTGTTATTTCTATCTCCATTTCACTCTCTCGAAATTTAATACTTAAATAATCTCGGCAGGTGTTGTGGGGTAACGCGTCATCAACGGCGGTGTACAACATTTGCCAATTTTTGATCCGATTCATTAGCCAGAAATTTGTTGCTCTTGTGCCTACCAACAATTCTATAATCTTCCAAATTTTCACTTATCGTGAGCTATATAAATAAAGGAAGCTTTAGGCAATTTAGTTTATCTATCTAATCTAATATCATCTAATATCATTTGATTAAAAAATATTCGCGAGCTAGCGTGTTATTATAAACGTTTCGGAAAATCAAATACAAATCGTTTGTTGTGGCAAAGAATAAAACAAAATTCTTAATTCAAATAATATAAATAAACCATTATTCTTATTTGTTTAATGTCCTTAATTACAGGACGTATGATATTAATATTGACGCAAGCACGAAAAATGGATGAGCTAAAATTGTATTGAAAGGAACATTGGTGTTGTTCAAAGTGTGCTAGGGTCTTTTCGATGAAGCATTAAGTAGATTTTTTTTCCAGGCATACTTAGTGGACTACTACGTGTACAGCTCAAGATGTTTCCCAGGAGAACCACCAAATCACATTGGTTTCAGCTATATCCTGCCTAGTACTTTACAACCCAGTGTTGGACTTCTTACAGTACCAATTACTAGTACAAAACACAGACCCATCGGTAAGTATGTGAATACTGTAGGAAAAATACATGTAGGAGATCTTTATTTAATTTTTTATTTAAAATTGAATAACACTTAGTAACAAATTTGTGTAATTAAAGAATAAATTTTTGGATATATAAGAATGTCTCATACAAAATTTTTTTAAATCTAATTTTGAGTTGATTTTTTCAATGAAAATATCTCAGAAAACTTTTGTTTTTATGCAAGTTTTAATTTCATCTGAAATTAACTGGAGAATTAAGTTTATTAATCATTTAACATACACAAAGTATGCTTTGAGAAAGATCTTTTTTTTCAATACGTGTAACTCAGAAGTTATACATGCCTCGATATTTTTGTTAAGAAAAAATGATCTCCAAACTGGTCAGAGAATCAATTATTAAAATATAATAAATTTAGGATACTTTATACAATATATATTACACATTCAGTCTTTATTTTTAAACCACAAGATGATATTGAAACTATTGATTGCTTATAAAAGTTTACTAAAAATAACTGATTAAATTTAAATAGTCACAATCTATTGATTCGCAATCGATTAAATTTTTATGTAAATATGGTAATCTTTTGTAGATACTTATAAACATTATTTTTTCTTACATTATATAGGACAATTAACAGTGGAGTATGTCGTCATAAAACCAATTCCGGATTATCCATGGGACACAAGTATTTCGTATGCAAAACATTGGGAACAACAATGGTCAGGCTTGGATGTAGGACATAGAGGACTTGGCACATCTTTCAAATTTGAAATGAAGAAGTGAGTTGATTTATATTATTTATATATATATATATATATATATATATATATATATATATATATATATATATACACATAAACTACTTACTTGCGATATGTTACACATAAATTATATAAATTTGTAAGAAATTTCTTTTTTAGACATTGTGTATTTAATTTGGTATATCTTTACAGCTGCGCCAACGTACGCGAAAACACGATCGCGTCCCTGAAAACTGCGTCGTATCATGGTGCAGATATGGTCGAGTTTGATGTTCAATTATCGAAGGATCTTATACCTGTGATTTACCACGACTTTTATGTATCCATCTCGATGAAACGTAAGAAGCAGATAGAGGCTATGGATATGTTGGAAATACCCGTTAAGGATCTTACTTTGGAGCAGTTACATCTACTCAAGGTATCGATTAGTCACGATGATTTATCTTATGTCTCTTATGTCATGCATTTTCATTTCTTGCATATATGAACCTACATATGTATATATATATATATTTATTTATTTATTTATTTATTTTTAAATTTATATATTTTGTGTATACACATAATATATATATATTTACAATTAATGTATAGCAATTGATAATTACGATTTACAGATTTATCTTCAGTTTTTTATTGTGAATTTGAGAAATTTTTAAAAATTAATATTATGAAACTAATAAAAAAAAGAATATGTTGAAAAATTTCTTACTTCTTATGTACTATTATATTTAAAAAACACTAATAACGAAAATACGTGTGATAAATCGACTTTTAAAAATTACGCACTAAATAGGAAACATTTATAACTTTTTTATATCGTAATTATCTATGATTATGTGAATCTTTGAATTCTTGAAAGTTTAAAATTATGTTTTTATTGTTTACCGATCTTTCGCTAGTTTAATGAAAGGATGCATTTATTACAATTGATATGATATGTATAATATTATAAGGCGACGTAATATGTTTCAACGGGAATGTTTTACGTATCAATGTTTTGCTTTTTGCAGTCCTTATTCTTTTCTTAAGAAAGGAAAAGTATTGCTACACAAGAGTATGTCGTACGTAAACGTTCATAAGCTCTTGCATTCAAACATTTGAAAATAACATGCTCTTTTGACATGCTCTGGATTTTTTAATATTTAACAGGATTATTGTTACCCGGCGGACTCGTTGGGTAAGATGCTCTATTTCATTGATAAAGCTGAACAGAGGGTTAACAAACTGGTGAGCTTTCACAGTGCTTGCGCCGGTTAATTTGTCGCTAAAAGCATATAACAACCAATATGCTTATCCGATTTGCATGCTTTCTTTGTAAATGCTATCAAAAGCGACTGAGTCCATGATATTGAATCATAATATTGATTATCGCTACTGTAAAAATAAACAATTTTCTTTTTCACTATGCAATCACAGCGCTTTTCTTAAAAGAGCTGAATGTTCATCTTAATAAATTTCTCTTTCTCTCTGAAAGCGATATGCAATAATCAAACTGCGATAAATTTATACCTAAAAGCAGTCTACTTGAAAAATTTATATGACTCGATAAGATAATATATTTATACTTTTAATAAGAAAATTAATTAAATTTGAGCTCCACGATTAGTTTTACATTTACTGAATTTTATTTTTGTCGAATTGTGCTCCCAAAAAGATATATTTGAGATATATTTGATAAACATTCAGTCAAATAGCTTGTAGCTATTAAAATTGTACAAAGATAAATATGGCTAAAATAACATTCACAAACTTGCTTTTCCAATGTCTCTGACATTTTATATCATTAGTAAAATCGATAATCACCAGTTTCACACCCTCTTCATCTACGACTTTACGCAATTGCTTATAACTTCAAAATTTAAAAATATGAGAAGAATTTCAGAAGCTTTCATAATTCATTAATTTTTGTGACGAGTCGAAACATTTTTAAAATATGTCTTCGAAAACTACTCTGAGATGAAAATATATTAATAGTTTTTTTCACAATTGTTTTCTTACAGCTGAATTCCACAATATTTCTGACATCTTTTATAGTTTAGTTTAATCATAGCGTGCGCGACTATTATGTCAATAAACGGCACAAAATTGTAAGATATGCAATTCACATAAAATCAGTACTGTTTGTTTTGTCTTGCTTTGAACATTTATTACGTCGATGATGATTAATCTTTACAACTTTCTCAATTCTTTTGCGTTTCAATATGTGTCATGACGGGTTTATTTTATTAACGAAAATTCTTTTCCACAGGTTTATCACGTTGCTGAAGGCCGTGAGAAGAATCCAAGATTCTTCGATGAGGATTTGGAAGATCATCAGCCCTTCCCTACGTTACAAACCGTGCTTCAGGAATTGGAACAGCACGTTGGATGCAACATCGAAATTAAGTGGACCATGCAATTGAAAGTGAGAATAATTTGATATTATACTGCATTTTTTTCTAATAGCGAAACGTAAATTAAAATTTTTTATCATTATATAGGACGGCACTTTCGAGCTTAACCATCCTTTTGATCTCAACATATATCTGGATATCATTTTGAAAGTGGTATTGGAATATGGAGGTGATCGAAAAATTGTGTTTTCCTCTTTCAATCCGGATATTTGCGCCATGATCCGTCTCAAGCAAAATAAATATCCAGTAGTATTTCTAACACAAGGAGTTACACTGAAATACCCCACTTACCACGATCCGAGATGTCAGACGATACCGATGGCTATGAGACATGCGTTGGCCGCAGACATTTTAGGAATTAACGTTCACACAGAAGACATTCTTCGAGATCCGTCTCAAGTCAAGTTAGTCAAGGACGCGGGTTTAATAATCTTTTGTTGGGGCGATGATAACAACGATAAGGCCACTATCCAGCATCTAAAGAAACTCGGTTTACACGCAGTCATATACGATAAGTAAGTAATTTGATAAGCTGATAATTTGATCAGAAACTAAAAGACAATTTTTTTTAATTTAAGGAATATTTCAAAATATTTATTTGATAACTGTTTTTAGAATCGATGAGTATAACGCAAAAGAAGTGAAGGAAAGTATATTTTTGGTTAATGCTAGAGAAAGCCAGAAGGAGCTGATAGCCTTGGCACATTGCAGTCAAACACCACAAATCTCTGCTCCCCTGAACACAGAGAAGGTTATTTTATATAATTTTATTTTTTATTTTTATTTTCCATTTTGCATCAATATTTATTAGATTTAAGGCTAAATATATCATTTCTAAGAAATGATATCCCTTGAAAGATAATGAATGAGATATAAAAAATATAGATTCACAAATAATATTTATAATATTAAAAATAGAATAAAAAATGATATATTGATAAAATTTTAGGAGTATTACTTGGACCGACCATCGACAACTACATCGCTCGCAAAGAACAACGTCGACGGCGAGAGTATATATTCCGTACCGACCGACTGCGAAGAGAATGGGGAAATCAACGAGATAACCAAGGATTTTAGTACCTGTGCAAATACTTTCGGCAATTCGGCAGTGAATACGAAAAACATCTCCGAAATTTATGAAGAGGATGAGACGGCAAAGGATTGCCTTTGATGCTTTTCTTTCAAGAAGCCCTTGTGAATTTGATAAAGACGTATCACTAAAAGGAAGAGTGATGGGATGCGATAACAAAAAAGAAAACTTGTTTTCTCATTTATGATGCGCTATATTTGTAGCTGTTAAGCCAAAATATTGCCGATGATTGTTGTTACTTTAAAGTATAATGTGCGATAGTACAATACGCGAAGAAAATTGGCCGATTTACTTCTTTTACGATGCGTATTATTCCTTCAATCGGTCCATTTTTCTCGCGCATTGTACAGCGTGTGTCGGAAAAGTTTTTTAATCGAATTTTTTTAACATTGGGATCGATATTTTTTTAGCAAATATAATTTTCGGTATTCATAAATATACTATTCGATTTATTCGTCGAAAAGTACAATTCTCAATCTAAATACAAAAGATATTTAACAATTTCGAAATCTTAACCAAATCTGAGCTTTAAAGACTTTAGATGTGCAAAAATTTAAACATTTTATTTTCTATCAGATTCAAAAATTGAAATTAAGCATTTACAGAAATATAATTAAGCACCGATTTAGGAATTTAAGAAATTAGCAATTTGAGGATCCGAATACTTAAAAGCGTAGAAATTTAAGAATTTAAAAATATAGTTTTATTAATATATAGTTTATCAATTATCAGAGGAATAAATTAGATTAGTTTCCTTATAGTAAAAATCGAATGCATATTTGCCAGCAGTATTGTTTTATATACATCTTAATACTTTCTAACAAGGATCTCCCAAATGCTAATGAATCCGACGCAGGCTGTAGACGATTCTAACTCCCGCAAATCCACACTTGTGACAGGTAGCTGGCGCGGAAGTTAGGTTTTTAGTACAAATGTCTTCAGATATATATCTTTATTTAGAATTGGGAAGAGAAAAAAAACATTCACTTCCTCCGTATTTCTTCCGCACTATCGCGATTCAAATATTGTAACACAAATCGAGAAAAAAATAGATAAAAAAAGAGCAAGTCGCTTGTACTGTATGAGCGCGCAATGCCACTAGTTGATATACTTTTTACGAGCTGTCGAACGAAAAAAAAGATGCGAAGGCAAGAGCGAACGATTGCGCCTCACCTTTTTAAATTGCCTTTTCGACAGCTGCATCTCACATTTTAAAATCGTAAGATAAACTATTTTTAATAGCGGAAACGTTACTACAGTTTTAAGGCTCCATTTTGCAAAACTGCAAAAATAGACTATCAAAATTTTGCGCTTTACTCTGGAACATATTGCGTACCGCCTTGTAACGCCTCCGCTAATTTAGTAGTCAGATATTACGTAGGACAGGTATTACTTCATCTTCATTTATTTATATCATTTAACAACGCGTGTTATTCGATCAGTATGAGCACGATTGAAGAAAATAAAGAAAAATCTTTTAAAAAACACGCACGATTTTTTTGTCATTTTTAGCATTGACGAGTGCTCGTTCTGATTAATTTTATAACATTGCTGCGAATTATTTGCAGTCTTTCCGTGATGTAAATCGCGAACTCTACTATTCGTCGTGTCGAGTATCGGTAACTGGCGAATTTTAAGACTCCAAAACAGCCCTGTACCAAGTGCGATCGAAAGCGTTGAACGCAAAGCATTCATTTTTTATAGAAACAGTTTCTCAATTGCACTATACTCCTCAAAAAAATGGGAAATAATGCTAACCCTTCAACCGATAGCTTTGTCCATCTGCCGATGAAAGCGAGCCAAGCTCGTTGCACCGTCCGCTTCAATTTTTGATATCACAATAATTCGCATCTTTCATTAAGACAGACGAACTGTTTCGTCGTGGATAAATGAAAGATCGACACTTTGCGCTTGGGAATGCACAAAGACTCAGAATGTTATTAATTGGACAGATTATCGTTGCAAGATATTTATTGCGTGACGCGATTAAAGATTTATATCTCTTTATATACACAGATTAAGAAAATATAAGTTGATAAGATTAGATTACTTTTGAATCTTTGGAAACAATGAAATTCAAATTATCTATTAAATTCTCTCTGATACTCAAACAAAATAAATTAAGATATCTAAATATCAAGTAAACAAGCATAAGGAACAATTTTGCTGACTAATTTCGCAAAAGTAGAGAGAATTTATATTAAGTTTAAAAATAATTATACAAAAAAAAGGAAAATGTATATAATCTAATTGTTATTGGAATAAAATATTTTAATATTATGTATGTGTATACGTAGTATAATATGTTATACTGTTATAAGTTAATAATATATCTGCTATGTATTATTATAGCATTGTAACAATAATAATACTATTGTAATATACCGAGATTAAGTTGACGATTCACAGCGCAAAGGGTTGGTCTATCGGTTGAGGGGAGTTCATGAGAGAGGTTCACATATACACAGAGGTACAAGCAGCGCGAATAGCTTTCTAAAATTTTTCACGAGAAAAAAAAATGATGCGTGCCGTATTGTCGTAGTAAAAAGTACCAGCTATGGAGCGATTGTATCAATCGTCGAAATAATGTACAGTACATTTGTTGACAGATAATAGCAAATATACATAATCTATACGTTATTACGAGAGATTGTGTCGCTACGTTATTAAGACAGAGGACGTGTAGTTATTCTTTTATTTTTCAATCAAATTTCGCATCTTTTTAAAATCGTAAATGGTATCGCAATAAGTGGATGTCGCCGGAAAAAGTTTTTTTTCGGCGATAGAATTAAATTGTTAAAATGAAATTAGAAAGCTGACCACATGCAAGTTGAAAAAAAATCGATAGAATTCAGATTTCATTAATATGTAATAATTATTTTTTTATAGATAAAATAGCAAAACGATTACTACATATTAATAATAGTATGATATGTATATTATTAACGTTACAATAAGCGCAAACAACAAAAGGTTCGTTTCAGGAGAGGCTCAGAACTTAAATCTTATATTTATATGTTAAATATGCAGCATATAAACGACAAAATACATATTTTATACACGTAATTAAATCTGTGTGTTAAAATAAAAAATTATTCTCATTTAATTGAAACTTTTTTACAAATTTTGCTTGAAATGGAAATTTTTAAAGTTGATACTTGATTAAATTAAAAAAAACACATATATACATAAAATACATATATTCAAAAGAAATAAAAAACCAATTTTTTTCTTATATTATTATTAGCCATATGTGATGTTTAAGTACTGAGTAACTCCACATGCACATTAATTAGCGAACTATTAAACAAAATTGCAGAGCCGACTTATTGCGGCTAAAGTGTTTCGATTTTTCCGAGTTGTTTAACTGATAAACTATAATTAAGATTTCTAATAACACTTATCTATATTACCACTTTTATCTTATTGTTTACGTTACATATATGCAAGGCTCGAGAGAAGAATTGAAATTGTTTATTCTTACCGAAATAATAAAGAATTTGTATCGTCATTATGCCTGTCGCAGATTGATGGCCATTCTAAAAAAAATCCCTAATTATTGCCTCACTCTTTTTTATTATTTTCTTTAGATATATTAAAATAAAAACGAAATATTTTACGAATTATCTTTATGTTGAAATACGTAATCGAAAGAGCTATACTTTTGTTTATTATCTAAACTCAAAATAAGATGTGCAAATTATGATAAAATGTACGATACATTTTCTGATTTAAATTCTAATATGTATCAACGCGCGTTTTTTATATTTTGTCAACAATTATTAAAATAGAAAGATCGAAAAAGATCTTACCGAAATAAAAATTTCGCGCGTCTGTAGGATGTATTTTTTGAAAAAGTATGACGTCATCGAAATATCGAAAATATCGTTATCGTGGAAATCAGGCGGGAAGCTTCGATATGGTGCGGCGAAATCGGCGCAAGTATCGATAGTAGGTATCGGAGTATCGAAAACAGCGTCCTTACTGGTTTTTCCCCTTCCCACTCTGAATAAGCGCGATCATAAAAAGCGAGGCGATCGAGGTGTCAACGACGAGACGAGGCGAGGCGAGGCACCGTGCGGACTGGAGTTCTCGCGTGTGACGTTTACATCACGCCAGTTTGACATTTCGTGGCAGACGCGACGCGCCGAGTTTCGCGACCGTGACGAAAAAATTTAAGGTTACCGTCGACGCGGTCTCGTCGAGGCGAACCTCCCCAGGAAAGCCCGCGAGATTCATCTCCTGCGATGTTTTGATTACTCTCGACCCTTCATCCTGCGCTCTTACCGTTCCTCGATGAGGAGGATGTCCCGCGACACCGTTCCGGGGAAAGCGTGACCCGGTCTCCAGGATTCGACTTTCGCCGCAATCCCGAGGAAACAGAGAACGCGAATCCTTCCGAGGAATTTTGTTATGCCATGCTTGTCATCGTCGACGTCGTCGCCGTCATCTCGCGATAGGTGCGGAGAGTTCATGGACACGTGTGTATGTGTATTTGTGTGTCGCGTACGCTGATTTGCGAGAGTGTTCGTGTATGTCATTTGCTTATTTGTGCTTATTTGCAAATTGATCAGGAGCCGAGAGTCTTGCGTTCTCGCGCGATGCAGGCTCGTTTCACGGGAATGTCCTTCAACACATTGCACGTATATACGTTGTTCGCGATTGGCTTTTTTTTGTTATCGTATGCTTTATAATTAACGATATTGCGATACTTCTTTAGAAAAATTAATCGGCCTCGAGTGTTTTCATTGACAATAGTTTTATTATTGTATAATCAAAAGTTTTAGAGCAAAGTGTAAATATCAGTTTTAATTAATGATATAATTCTGGAAAAATATTACATGGCGTGTATATATTGTTGCAAAAATGTATAGACATCTGAGAAAGATTTGATATCTATATGTTATTTCAAAGTTTGACAAAAGGGAAACAATTCAAAGTCTACTTTAAAGAGACGTACTGAATTACCAATGTAATATTAATGTGGATATAGTATATTGACATTACAAGTCTCAAGGCTGATACTTTGTATATATTTATTTCTGATGTGTAGAGTTTGCACTATGCTTTGATACATACATGTAGACTTTGCATGTGTTAATATTACTATTATGATGTTACCTCCCAAGGCTTAAAAGTCAAGATATCTTGAAAATAAAATTGGAAAAATTATATATGCTCAAGATCTAATCTCACATATTACATTGTCATTATACTATGTAAGCATTCTATAAATAATTGCACTATATGTTAATGCAATCATATTAGCACATAGCTGTGTAAATTTATTTTTAGACATGTGAGATGTTTCTTATCTCTTAATGAGTAAAAATTCAATGACACTTGCAAATGAAGTAACACGTTTTATATGTCTTTTTCAGATATGATTCTTTCCACATACACTATACTGCGTAATTGCTCAAGAAATTATCTGATGTGTGCGGATGATGACTTGTGTACTAGTTCGACGACAGTGAGGTGAATACGCTGTGATGGGGTGGGCGATATCCACCGCAGCATGGGTTTTTATATGGAGTTGTTTGCTGCGGGGCATCAATCTAGCTCCACAGCCATCTCCAAAGCAAGTGCCGTGCGATAAGACAAGAAAAGTCTTCACAGACTCATGGGGAATTATCAGTGATGGGCCTATGGGCTCGAATTACACTCAAGATTCTCACTGCGAGTGGCTCATTAAAGGTATGAATAAGAAAGGAAAAATTGAAATTTCAAAAACAAATTGTAATTATTATAAAGTTAGTGAAAGTTTATTTTGTTCAGATAAACAACGAGATATTTTAAATCCAGCTGTTTTCCTCAATAAAAGTGCATGTTGTCACTTAATGTAAACATTTGAACATCTATATTTTTCACATTCTCATCTTATCTAAAACATATGCATATCAAAAATACATCTCAGATATACATATAATATAAAATTGCATACGCAATAATGTCTCATGATAAAAATGAATAAGAAAGGAAAGAGTTTTTTAAAGAGTTCATATATAATTTGCTTATCTTTTTGCAGCTAATCATAGTCGCCAATTTATTACATTGAGTTTCCGAACTATGGGAACAGAATGCAGTTATGACTATGTGTTTGTTTACGATGGAGATTCCTTTCGTTCCCCACTTCTGGGTAGCTTTAGTGGCAAAACAGAGCCGCAACAAGTGACATCATCGTCCGGTTATGTAAGTACATATATATGCTACATCAATGTGAATAATATGCAGATTTAAGTTTTTATAGCAACTTATTATCAACATTATCGATCAACATCATTACATGAAGCAAACATAAAGAATAAAAATTTTTACAATGAATAATTATAATTTGCAATTTATGCAATTTTAAAAATTATAAAAATATAATAAAATGCTCTATAATTAAATTATAATATATAAAATATACTATTAAAATTATATCAATGAAATATATTATAATATGTAGCACTGTGAAATGGATGTATTATGGAATATCTTTCTTTTTTTGCAGATGTTAATATTATTATACAGTGATACAAACTACGTCTTAGATGGTTTTCACGCAGAGTTTTCAGTCACGGATTGTCCAAACAATTGCACCCATCATGGAAAGTGCATCAACAATACATGCTTTTGCGAAAACGATTGGGGAGGTAAAGACTGCTCTCGAGCGCTCTGTCCGAACAATTGCAGTGGAACCGGTAGCTGCGGCTTGAAAAGATGCGAATGCAACAGTGGATACTCTGGACAATCTTGTTCATTGCATAAAACACGTCCAGAAGGAAATCGGTACGTTTTTCCGAAATTATGAGCTTCGTGTTTTTATTTTTATTGTTATATAACAATAATATAAAGTTGTGTATAATATTACTTTCTTTTTAAATTGTATTATTTATATCGAATAATAGAAGTAAATGTGAATAAAAAATTTATTATAATCTACTTATTTTATACAGATGGCATTGGCTCTCTCATTCGGAAGGTGGACTAAAACCACGCGCAGCTCATACAGCAGTCTACGTTCAGGAAACGGACTCACTTTACGTTTTTGGTGGTTACGATCTCAATTATATTCTTAGCGACTTGGAAGTGTACAGGTTTAGCACAAGTCAATGGGAAGACAAATACGGAAACGTATTAGGTAAATATGGAAATTAATAATGAAAACTTTACATCAAAAATTTTAATTTATTATTTCTTTATATAATTTATTATTTAATTATATACACAGTTCCCCCCCTATTTTATCTTGTTATATTTTCTAATACGTATATTTATAAATAACTACAAAAATGCAAAATATATATTTGTGATGCTCATGCAAAACTCATTTTTAAAATATTATAACATTAAAATTAAAAGTAAAAATTAATTATGCATACATATGAAAAAAACTTATTTTGTTATAGTAAATTTTCTATATTGTGTGAAAATATAAATGTATAAAACTTGTACACTCTAAATAATATTGTTAATGTTACTGACTGAATGTGTAAACAGAAGAGTAATTATGTGATAATTTTATATTACAAATAAACGATTCGCAGAGGGTGCTGCATCCGCTGAATATCTGGATCCTATGTTGATCGCTACTGAATTACGCAATCCCGGCGCCAAAGAAATATACGGCCTACCTACAACGTCTTTAATCTGGCAAGTCCTTTATAGTATCAAGGATAATAATACTTTCGGCCTGCTCGATCGGGCCGCTAACGGCAGTCACCATGGCTCACGAGAATTCAGAAACATGCCTAAGGAGAACGAGAAGAGCAAAAGCACCATTAGAATCGATAGAAACGACAATTCTAGGAAAAAGCATACGCGAAATATAAGACCGCGATATTCGCAATTGTCATCAAGGTAAGTGATGGATTATCTTTGTTAATCTAATTTTTTCAAAATTATCTTTGCGAATTCCGAAGAAATTTTATTGTCTTAATATTTTTTGTTGATATAAAAATATGTAAGTTAATAAGTATACGAACAAAAAACTGGAAATTGTGTTCCTTTAATTTAAATATTTAATTAGTCACACAGATTATAATCGAAATAATCTTCGAGAAACAGCATTTTTAAAATTTATGTTTTTTTATATGAATCTTTGCAAAATATTTATTAATTATTTATCATAATTATTTGTACACAATTAGGATTATAAATTACTATTTAATTTTGTTTCTTCATTAAAGATATCGCAGAAACTTAGAAAATTTATATAGAGAACATGATGCGGTAGACGTACAAAACGACAATGTGAAATGGGAGGAGCAAGTGGTGGCAGGACCTGCTGAAGATAATATATTCATACAAGAATTTATAGATCCGAAAGTAACCACAAGCGAGTCATTAAAAGAGGAAGTTACGGAACCAACCGTTGACGATTTACCCAAACCAGGTCCCCGATATGGACACGCCGCGTGTAAATATCAAGGTCTGTCGATGTAGCATTTACTGATTGTTATACATACATACTACATACATACATTAAAGCGAGAAATTTATATATTTTTTTAACGTAATCAAAATTTATTTTTAATTATCTTTAATGAATTAATATTTTTTTAATAAATAATTTATTTCTGCATTTATTATTGCCTTGATTGTCAAATTGCACTTTGCAATCAATAAATAATAGAATTATTATACTTGATCACAAATAGACAAAATTTACAATTATTATAAAATAACAATTTTTATTTAAAAATTACTCTGAGTTATACTATAATTTAACATTATAATTGTAAAATTGTTGACTTTTCACATAATTATTTGACTATATAATTGTCAATATTATATTGGTAGTTAATAAATTTTTTTACATTTTTACATTACATTTTTAGATGGTTTTGTAATCTATGGAGGAAAAGTACCAGAGGAAGATGGTTCTGTATCAAATGAACTGTGGCATTACAATGTAAACAAACGTATGTGGACTTTACGTGCTAAAAACTCTCCCTTCTACCCGCCCAGACTAACGAGACATACTTTAACCCTGGCGGGCGACTACATCTACTTGTTTGGAGGCAGCACTATTGACGGAGAATTTTCGTCCAGGCTTTATAAAATCAAATTACATTTATGTGAGTTCATCAAAACGAAAGAATGACTCAAAGAATATATATTTTAACACGTACGTACATGTAACTTATAAATAACACTTGATAAATATCAGATCACTTGATAAATCAAATAGATTTTTCAACCTATATCACAAGGGCAGCGTTTTCTACAATAATACTTTCATTGGGAGTTAAACATTTCTGGAATAAGAATTTGTAAAAAATATTTAGATATAGAAACACATAGTTGGAAAGACATTTAAAAAATGTCAATGCAATTACAGCTGATCCTATAGCAACCAGCGAGAGATGGATGGAGGTGCGACCTCGAGGTGGTAAGGAACTTGACGTGCGTGTGGTGGCACACTCGACCGTGTATCATCGTGCTACCAATTCTTTGCTGGTATACGGCGGCGTGGTTGCCAGCGTTGCTCGTTTCAGCAAATTGTCGGATCGAATGTTCGTCTTTCAACTGGATAGGAAAGTCTGGTCTGAGATTCATTATCCGAGGGCACATTTGCGAGACACGTATGTGCCGAGAGAGCGCGCCTTCCACACTTGTAATATTATTGGTAATTTATACATTCATTATTATGTAAGATATTTGTGTGTTTCCGTTTTTACATATTATATTTGTTTAATATAAAATACTTAATATATAATAATCTATAAATTTTGGTTTCTATTTACGGATATGTACTTTTTTTTAGTTTACATACATACAATGTCTATAATTTTACTCATTGAGTGAATGGCTATTTATGATTGACATAGCTTTTAGATTTTAAATAAATGTTAAGAGTATATACCAATCATGAACATTGTACTAAATACCTAATTATTATTGTATTATTTTGATAGGAAATTATCTGGTGGTATTTGGCGGATATTCTCATAGACATAACAAAGAGGAGATCTGTTATGACAATCAGATGTATCTCTATCACCTCGGATGTCACGCTTGGGTGAGCCACGATGTGCTAGGCTTAAACGATAAAGGTAAAACACACTTTATTTGATATTTTATATGTTTATATTGATTTAAATGCGTTTGTGCGTTTATATAATGATTTCCATTTTTTTAGATTCTCGTTATCCTAAGCAGCAGGGCGTATTTGCACACGCAGCGGATGTACGTAATGGAAATATCCTGCTACTTGTTGGTGGATATCACGGTAACGTAAACGCCGATCTTCTCGCATACACTTTACCGCCCATGTTGGCGCCAGGAGACGAAGACTACATTGAACCGGAACAGATTTGTTCAAGACACAAGAGCTTGATGGAATGCGCGGCAAATCCCGAATGCGGCTGGTGTTCCGCGGACGAGGTATTCTATTTATCAATTTCGTGTTAATATATTCTTTATTTTCTCGCTTTTCATACTTTTATTTATGAAATTTCTTTGTAACATATTGCAGATATGTTATGGCCGGACGATAGGCAGTAATTGTACGACAAATCTGCAGACGACGCGTTGCCCGGGGGTTTGTCCGGCTTTGGGCGACTGTCATTCCTGCCTGATACATGGTCAACCGGGTGGCGGCTGGGGCACAAACTTTCGCGGTAAAAAATCCGTCTCGAACAAGCTTAATCTTGGTACGTGCACGTGGTGCGTCCAGAATGCTCGTTGCCATCATAAGGACGACAATTATGGAGTGTGTGGCTTGCGAGACGACACACCCTCACATATACCAGGCTGGTGGGGTCCAAAAGGCACAGAGATCACCAAGGTTGAGGAGTGTCGGGAAATGGATAAGAGGCCAGGTCTGACTTTCCTTAAATACAAGCCGCCGGTGAATTTCAGTCAACCTGACTCAGTCGCCATAGTAAACGCGACCACGGTCGATTTCAACGTACCGTCCATGCAGGGTGCGAAAACAGAATCTGCACTGGGTGGCGAGATGATCGCCAGACTGACCGGCTTTCTCAGACCGAATTCTTGGGACAACGAGGAGCTGAAGATTTGCGTCAGTTATAACAGCGCAACGCTTCATATGTCGCGAAACGACGATCCCGATAAGTTGGTGAGTTAGCCTTATCATTTTGACATCTATATATATAATTGTATTAGTAAATTATAATAAAGATCTTTTCTGAAAGAAAAATCTTGTATCCAGGAACTGGTCGCCAATTTAACTGCGGAAACTTCACACTGTATACTGACAAAGTGGCCGGACGGACAACCAATGAATCTGCAATCAGGCCGTTACTTGTTAGATTTTGAGTCGAAAAGAATGGTGACCGCAAGCTACGCTTATGCAAGCAAGATGGAAATCACACATAATAAGAAGGCAGAAAATGCAAAAGTCTTTACATTCGAGTATCTGGAGCCGTATCAAAACGGTTCTTGCCATCAATACGGCAACTGTCTGCACTGTCTGACAGATTCCTCATGCGGTTGGTGCGATATAACTTATCAGTGTCTACCGCGCTCGGCTAACGAGACGGAGAGCTGCGCGGCGGATGTGGATTGGGACGAGCAAGGTGAACCGATACGCGAGTGGCATTACTTAACAATCACGCCATCGGCGTGCGCCAATTGCTCCAACTACATCTCCTGCGAATCATGCGTGGGTACCAAATTGTGTGAGTGGTGGACGGAAGAGGCGAGGTGCGCGCGAATCGGCCGATTGCCAAATGCTGTAGTAAATCTGGAACAGTGCCCTGTTCCCTGCCGGCAACGCTTCAATTGCACTCAATGTCTGGACGAGCGCGGTAGATGTGTATGGTGCGAGGCCACGCGCGAATGCTTCTCCTTCTCCGTGTACACGTCCGAGTATCAGTTTGGTTTGTGCCGGGAATGGATGGATCAGGCAGGTCTAATGGGCGTTACATCGCGCAGTTCATCGCTGACAGGCAATGATCAGTGCAAGAGTTGCAGCCGGCACTCAAACTGCTCCAGTTGCTTACACTCGCTTAGCTGCGGCTGGTGCTACAGTCTAGATAACCCTATTACTGGCGTGTGCGTGCAGGGTGATTTCAATCAGCCTCACGTTAACTGCAGCGCGGTCATCAATGAAGATCGAAATGGTAGTCTGAGAGCGGAGGAATCCGGCTGGGCGTATGCGCAGTGCCCAGACGTAGACGAATGCGATCTCGGCCTTCACGATTGCCATCCCGACGCACTCTGCACTAATACTCATGGCAGCTTCAGCTGCCAATGCAAGCGTGGCTTCAACGGTGACGGCAAGGAGAATTGTACCAAGACCTGTTACGAGAGATGCGTCAACGGATATTGTAGCGAAGCACCGGATTACAAGTGCGAATGCAACCTTGGCTGGACCGGACCGGATTGTCGGACCAACTGTGGCTGTTACAATCATTCCACATGCGTGCAGGTAAACACAAAGATTCTACATATGTATATACATAAAGACATGCGTAAACATTTTAATTTTTGGATCTCTAGGGGCCAGGCATCTGCGACGAATGTCAGGACTGGACAACCGGACGCTACTGCGAGGAGTGCAAAGCGGGCAGCTATGGAAACGCGACAATGCCATTGGGTTGTCGCGAATGTGATTGCAACGGACACGGTGATATTGAGCTCGGCGTGTGCGACCGACAAACCGGGATGTGCTTCTGTCGTGACAACACCGAGGGTGACAAATGCCAGCGTTGCAAGCGCGGTTACTACGGTGATCCACGCGACGGCGGGATGTGCTATTACGGCTGCATGTCGCGGGGTATGCTGGGCGGCGAAGGAAACGGCAAGCAGGGTCTGGGCAGTCGACATTCTCAATCCTCGCTCTGGGGAAGCCACGCGGGCGACTCGCCGACAAGGGAGTGTCTCTGGATCGTCAGTCCTGAAACGAATCTTTCGTCGGACGCGACTGCACCAGCGATTCAAAGCGTGATACAGTTTACTATTCACGATGACATCAACGTGAGTTGTCAGGAGAACAGTGTGTACGTATATGACGGTTTACCAGAATTTGTCTCATCCACTGGTGGTCACCAGAGCCAATTACTGGGCGTATATTGCACGGAGAGCACCGATTATCCGGTAACGGTGGAAGCCAAGTCCGGCTTTCTGACGGTACACTACAAACAACTAGACGAAGTCGAGGGTTTCAACGCAAGCTACGTGGTAATGACATGCAACAACTGTCCAGGAAATCGCGAATGCCGAAACGGAAACTGCCTCTGCAAATCCGGATATGTCGGCATCAATTGCGACGTAGAAATATGTCCGAACAACTGCACCGCCTCGGAAAAACACGGTGTCTGCGACAAAGGATACGGTCGTTGCGTTTGCTTCTCGGACTACGGTGGTCGCGACTGCTCTATCCGGCTCAAGGATTATCAGTTGATTTTCACGGAATTATTCAACTCGGAATATCTGGCTGATCACCTGGATCATTTGAGGAAAACGCTGCCCCGTTTCGGACATAGTCTGGTGGCCGATCGACGCGGCAGTCTATGGATGTTTGGTGGTTATTCACTTAGCCATGGACCTTTGAACGACATCAGGTTATTTGATACGAAAAACAACACATGGATGCCGGTAACAGTTGAGTCTACTTCGGAAGCATCCATGCCACAGGGTCGCTACTTCCACGCCGCCGAGATTGTACATAGCAGACAGCAGATCTACGTATATGGCGGTCTATCAATGAAGGACGAGGACGTGCAGGGATTGTCGAACAACACTCTAAGCGACTTTTGGAAATTTAGTATACAGAATCAGCGATGGAGCCAGATCGTGCAGGATGAGTCGAAGAAGGAGCCACTGCCATTAGCCGGTCATACGCTAACTCTTCGCAGAGACGGAGAGTCTGAGAGTTTAATTTTGATGGGTGGTTTCAGTCCTAAGTATGGATATCTGGACACCGTTTGGGAATTTAATCTAGAAACGGAGACTTGGAACACGGTGAAAACCGTCGGAAATGGACCTCTGGGTGTTTACGGTCACTCTACAGTGTATCATGGCAAATCGGATAGCTTCTACATATTTGGTGGCTACACGTACGCGGTAAATAGGACGTTCATCTCGAACAAGTTGTACGCTCTGGATTACAAAACACTGACGTGGTCCGTATTGCCGCCGTTCGAGGACGATTTCACCGATGGCAACAGCTTGCCACAAGCTAGGTTCCTACATTCTGCTGTCACGACGGACGAATATATGGTAATATTCGGCGGTCGACAAAATCCTCACAATACCTCGGACTCCCTGATAGCGTACAAGTACTCATGCAATCTGTGGATACGCTTAATAACGAAAGACATGGAAACAATCGGCAGTCCGCCACCACCGGCCTATGCTCACGCGATGACCCACGCCGATCCGGAGTCGAACGCCATTTACGTCGTCGGTGGCTTTGACGGCGGTATAAAGAGTCACGTGACGTTGATCAACGTACCGGAGGATCTGTGCAAACTGTGGACAGATAAGATCACATGCAGAAAATACTTTGGCTGCTCGTTCTGCGCCGTCACCAAGTTTGACGGCGTCAATGACTCATTCTGCTTTTCGAATGAGGTTTCGAGCAATCGTGACGACAAATGCGACATCAACGTCACTCAGGCGCAACGATCGAACGGAATATTCTGCAATTCGGACTGGATGGCTAGCAGAAAGTGTCAGAACTTCAAGACTTGCACGGAATGCCTGGCGGAATGGCCGTACTACAAGGAAAATAAGCCGGTTTGCAAATGGTGTACCAACTGTCCGCACGGTGTCTCAACCAGATGCATCCCATTCGAGCGGGACTGCGACGAAGGATCGGATAAGTTGTCGTGCATCCTGTCGGTCACCAATGTAGATCAATGCAAGGAACGCAAGTGTCCGGCGAGCGACTGTGAGAAGTGCAACCGTCTCGGCGATTGCGTGTGGACGAGACAGGTGCTGAAAACCGAGCTGGGTCCAAAGTTGACAGGTGAGCCGGTCTACGATTGGAACTGCGTATCAGGACAATATCTTCGAGCGATCCAGCATCAAGATGAGCAGCACGCAGTGCGAGAGGAGATGCTCCGAGCACAAAGACTGTAAGAGCTGCTTGAAGGGTACCGGCGCCGAAGGCGGCTGGAGCGAATGTAGATGGTCCACGCGATTGAACGAATGCATTTCACCGTCGTATCAACCGCTGTACTGCGCCGGCGGTGTTTGCAGTTTGGTATTGCGTAGCGCGGATATGGATCATTGTCCAGAACCGTGCTCGGTTTTCAAGCAGTGCAGCACCTGTCTGAGGCACTCGCACTGCGGTTGGTGTTCTCTAGACTCTGCCGACGTGACCGGTCAAGGAATATGCACGGAAGGATCGCTCGAAGCGCCCACTGATCATCCAGCGGGGGGTACCTGCGAGATGCTCTATCATCAACATTTCCCGGGAACCGAAGCGCCAATCACTACTACGACATTACATCCCATGGATTCTCTGGAATCGCAAGACAACAACGTCACATTGTCATTATCGTTATCTAATCACGTGACGATACCAGAGTTTTCGTGGCACTACGTCCGCTGCCCGCCGGAGAACGAATGCGAAAACGGACATCACACCTGTTCACCGAAGAGCGAGAAGTGTTTCGATCTGGAAGAAGGGTTCGAGTGCAAATGCGGGGACGGATACAAGACGGAGACCACTTGGGCCACCGAATTCGGTAAAAAGATCTGCGTGCCAATGTGCACGCAGGGTTGCGTGAGAGGCACGTGCGTGGAACCGGACTCGTGTCGTTGCGACTTTGGCTACGTGGGCGCTAACTGTTCTATCCAATGCCAGTGCAACGGTCACAGCGACTGCTTGGGGCCGGCCAGACTCACAGAGTGTATAAAATGCCACAACAACACAAAGGGACCGCAATGCGAGAAGTGCAAGCCGCTGTACGTGGGCAATCCTGCGGACAACGGTCAGTGCGTGCCCTGCCTTGAGTACTGCAACGGACACACGCGGCTCTGCATCAACGACAACACGTCAATGATACATGATCCGCACTTGGTGGACAAGATGTCGCTGGAGAAGTTGAATCAGGAGCTGGTCGAAGGACCAGTGGCCAAGGCCATGTGCATCCTCTGCGGCAACAATACCTATGGGCGACAAGTGCGGCGAGTGCATGACCGGTTACTTCCGCGGAACGGAGGATCTACGTGACGTGTGCCGACCGTGCGAGTGTCATGGTCACGGCTTCACGTGCGATCCCGTGACCGGCGAGAAGTGCAACTGCGGTAACAACACGGAAAGCGAACCGTCCTGCATCAACGGTCCCATGAAGAGCACAAACACGGGTGGCACCCCGTGCTGGAAAGTGCAGTGCAGCAAATGCAGGGAGAACTACGCCGGCACGCCGACGATGGGTCATCAGTGTTACAAGACCGTTACGGTTGATAATAAGATGTGCTTCGATTCGAAATTGATAGGTAATAACAATTGATAAAAATATCAAAGAGAAAATAGAAAGAATCGCTGAGCGATTTTTTAATTTTTTTTTAATTTGACAGCTGCAGCATGATATTTTTATTTTTATATTTTTTTTATTGCAAAATATGTAAATAATATCTACAACATTTTCAAGTAACTGTTTTTCTTAAATTGCAACATTCTGTTTTGCGTGGAAGCACCTTACGGTTCGTATTTCTCTTCTATTATCAGCTGTTTGATTCTGTATTATTTTAACAAGTGTGTGAAGGATTAAGCTAATGTACAATGTTATCTTATTTCAGACGAGTGCAAAATGAAGCCAAAACCCTTGAACCCCGGACAAACCGTCTTCTACATGGTACAACCCCGATTTATGAACGTGGATATCAGAGTGATGGTGGACGTCACTCAAGGTGCCTTGGATTTATTTCTGAGTCCTCGAGACGACTCCTTCGTCGTCACTTTGAACTCGTCGACTGGATATCAAGATGTATGATATTTTCTTTTCTTTAATCTTTTCAGCAACAAACTATTTCGATTCTTTTAATGAAAATTAATATCAATTTCGCCAAATCAATTTTTCTTCATTTTTTTCACTAACAATTTCTACCTATCATTTTTCCATCAAAGAAAGTTAAAAAGCTACATTGTCATAATATTTGCAGGTCGAGTTGGACAGCAGATTCAGGTGGCGACCCGATCATTCCGATACATGGATGGACGAACAGTCCAATATCAAGTTCCGGATCGTCGAGTTTCATTCTCACGGTTTTAGCGCGGTAAACGGCACCACCACGGAGCCGACATGGGACACCGGGCCGCAATATGTCGTGATGGAGCGCTGCGCGGAGAAGTTGGCCACCTTCCTGACAATCGAAAGGCGAAACACGTTTTTAGTCATACGTAATCTGACGAATCGACTGGTGCTGACATTGCCGCAGGACAAACACGAACTCGGCCAAACCAAGTTTCACATCGCGCTACGAGCGATCGAGCCGGCAAACCCGGAACTGAACGGTCGTGCCGCCTACGGGATGATCTTCTTTCGGCAGGACCAGCTGCACATCGATCTGTTCGTATTCTTCTCGTGTTTCTTCTCCTGTTTCTTCCTCTTCCTGTCGGCATGCGTGGTCGCGTGGAAGACGAAGCAGGCTGCGGACGTGCGTCGCGCCCGACGTCGTCACGTCGTCGAGATGCTGCACATGGCGAAGCGGCCGTTCGCTTCGGCGACGATCATCTACGACCGGGATGGCGGCGAGTGCAGCCCGAACTCGCCGCAGCGCAAGGGCAGACGCGGCAAGCATGTAAACTTTCATAGTGACGTGAGACCGGTCGCTGTCGAGCCCACCGATGACAGCGTCGCAGCAGTCGCCACAGTGTTCATCAGGTTACCCGGCGGTCGCCAAGCACCCGTCAAATTGGCCCTAGGCAGCTCGCTCATACTCTTGACCAGAGTCTACCCTGTCAATAGCCGAGTGTTCCTAAGGCGTAGAAATAGCCACGCGACGAACTGAGTTCGCGTTACAGTGGAATCTCGATCTCGACAATTTTCGGGTTCCACACCACGGCCACATCCGACCTTTTCGTCGTTCAACTCTTCCGGAACATCGTTGATGAGAGTCTCCGATGTGTGAGTGCAATATATCATGAATTAAGAATAGTTATAGTAAAGCCCCGGGTTCAATTAATGATCCTGGGAAATTATATATAACAACCATCAGATTTAATGGATGAATTTCTTCTTTTTAAACGCAGTCTTAACACACTAAAGATAACAGATGAAGTGTGACGTAATCGGATTATAATGTAAAATCTAACAAAATGCGTATTTCGCTATATCTTCGATTACCGTTAAAATTTTATATCGCCTCTGTTTGGAAACTGTTCTCTCTTATTGATCTCATCGCACACGTGTATTATTAATTGGCAACAGGCACAGCCAAATATCGGAGCTTTACAGAAGTTTTTCCCGCACAATAAATATGTAATATAGAAACTAATCGAATTACAGGGGCATGTAAAATAATTATAATTAATTTTAATATTCCGCCGAATTTTATATTACATGATTAGTATTGTATTCACGAATCCGAAAACTTTCGAAAACAAAGATTCTCGAAATCGTAGGTAGAATCAAAGATGTTTAAATACATAAAGGATTCGTGGAAATCAACATCTTACAGATTGAGATACGAGCGCATCTATCGATCCGAAAAAGAATTTACAAATTCTCGGAATCTAAGGATTCATATATGCATGCATCGATACACCGATCGTATTGTAGATTTGTAAATGAAATTTTTTTTTATTATTATTTTTTTTTTTAACTCTATTATTGCGTAACACATAGTTGTAAGAGGTAAAGAAGCGAAATCGTTAGATTATTTAATCTAAATATAATATATTGTCGTATACCATTCCATGACGAGACTGTATACACATTTGTATATACAATAATCTGTAATTAGGTATTAATTCGAACTTTATATACATTTTTGTAGAAACATTTTACGAGGCATGGTCTCGCGTCATGGAACATTCGTGGCAACTATTCCCGCAAGGTGATGAAATCGATCACGTGTCTGTATCAACTGAACGAACAGTATTAGAATTGTTGTTAAGGAGACGGAGCTCGACGACGATGCGTACGTTAACAAGGTTCCTATGCCAAAACTGAATGAATGTGAAAACGTCCTAATATATTAATTTATCATATTAAGTAAGGGGAAGGGGGAGAGGAGAAGTAAATAAGAGTTAGGGAGAAGTAGATCAGGTTGAAAATGTTCTTCGGGAAAGAACTGTATGTATTCATAAAGGAAGAGTTGCAGACGCATGTCGCAAACTTTTCTAACCGAAAAAGACACTTGTGTACTCTCGATAGGCTGTTTTTGATTAGAGATGACGATTATAATATTAATCAAAATGTATAGATAATGTGAGTGTTGTAACGATATTGACATTGACGTGCTTAGTAATCAGTAAGAGCCTGTAAATGGGGTAAGGAAGGGACCATATTGTTTTATATGAAGTTCAAGACAGTCGTATGAGAATATAAATTTCTATAAATCAAACAATTTTTTCTAATAAAGATTCAAAAATTGACATAAATAAAATTTGATTTCTATAAATTTAAATGTATGTGTAAAATTCTGAATGTAAAGAATATCTGTGTGTGGCTAAAAAATAGATAGATGATACGTAAAATATTGAGAAGTAATGTCAAAAATTTACGGAATCGAAAATCTACTCATGATTTGAAAGAAACTCGATAACACACACACACACACACAATATTATAAGACGTATAAGAAACGTCTATGCTTGAGGGATTTTTGACTTCATAAAAAACAATGAACCATCTCTTCGTTATCTCATTCTCTTGTGCTTTGTTCTGGATTAGAATAACGTAACGGTATTTTTTGTGTGTGACAAGGAGGTGGAAATCTAAGATCTCTGCGCATATGTTTCTCTTGTAAACAAAGTGTGCATATAAGCACAAGACCTTAGATATACTAATTATACTCATTGGTATGCCATCGATTGGCCGGAAGAACGCACGAGTGCTTCTCTCGACCAGAGAAAACAATATTCGATGATTGATTATTAATTAAACGAACACATCGACGATACGACGCGACCAGTTTGTTGTGAATCTCAGAGTCTTTTCTTGTCATCACGTTAGTCTCGTCATTGCGCGCAATGCAAATCGATTTTTTGTTGTTTTGCAGTATCTCTATCGATGCAGCTATTACCTGTCTATTGCGATTTCTCTTTCTCACTCTCTCTCTCTTTCTCTCTACTTTTTCTACATAGATTTATAAGTTCAAGAATCCACAGAATATAGCAAAAATTTAATGAAATGTAGGATCTCTGTAGGAACTAAGAATCTTGTGATGCTGTAAAACAAGAATCTAAGAAAACATAGATTAGATATATCAAGAAGCCAAATATCCATTATCAAACTTTAAAGATACAACGAACGTTTCTGTTGAATAAGATCGCTTGGAATTTCAACGATCTTCCAAGAATTCGAAATTAATCCTTCGATTTTAGATAGCCATAAAATTTTGTCTTTAAAGTAAACGTCAAGATTCAAAGTTTCTGCAAGAGATCTATATATATAAACTCGAAGGATTTTTCTTCGCAAATCTATGTACATTCTAAAGACCTGCTTATTATGAAGATTATTGAAGGATTAAAGTTGATTCGTTATTATATCCGCACGTGGTCGGATCTATTCAGAATCTATAATAATTCACATATTATTCATACGCACGATCAGTCGCGCTGTCCTAAATACTCATCCGCGTGGTGTAAACGTATTAAATACACAGAATTGATACAGTATATGTATGTATAAATTTACTTAGGAGCGTATATATATATATATATATATATATATATATATATATATATATAAAATAACGAGTATATAAATACGAGACGCGGTGAATGTATGTATAATTTTTCGGTTGTACAGATCTGTGAATGCGCGCGTTATTTCCGAAAATATTCTATTTTATATATAATTATATTACACATCGCGTCGTCGATGGCAGAGAGAGAGCGATAATCTTCCAATGCCGGCATTGTAATTTCGCGCGGAGAGTCAGAAAATAACAACGGTGTGCAATCATGTAAGAACAGTATGTGCTCCCTTATTATTACAAGGGAACACGCGAAAAGGTTGTGAAATTTAAAAAAAAAGAGAACAAGCGGCATCTCTTGTCGGACTTTCGGCACGAAAAGATGCAATTTATCCTTTATCACTCGCCCACCCTGAGGGGAAATGTAAGGTTGTGCAAACGATGATTAATAAATTGTATTTGCGGAAGCTTTAATAAACACATACGTAAAACCGGAGCTTTCATTCAAGAAGCTGACATTATGATCCTTCAATAGAAAACATTTTTTTTAAATTAATTTATAATATAAATTTCTCCCTTTTTCAGAATCTTTCTTAGCACAAAATTGCTCAGTTGATTTTTTAAATTATTATTATTAATTCAAAATAAAATCTTCGGTGTAATAATTTTATTTTTTAACTAACTAAAAGCGAAATAAAAAAATATTACATAAGTCACATACAGGATAAAATAGAAACAAGATCTACATATTGATACTTTTATTCATTTAGCATTAAAAATGTGTTTGTGATGAGTTTTATTTATCTGACATATAGAGAAAATTATTATCAATGTTTATGTACGAGTTAAAAATCTGAGTCATCTTGTTTTAACAGCTGAATAAGTAAACCGAAGATAAAAAAATAACATATATATAGATAATGTTAATCTAAAATAAAATCAGGAGCCCATCATTGTAATTAAATCATCTTTATTTTCTCTCGTACGTCGATTCAGTAAAATCTCTCAAACTCAATTTGTCCCATATATATACATATATATATGAGACATACATACATATATAATTATCTTTTCTCTTTTATATACTACTTTTATCTGTAGAACGTTCTTAGAACGTGTCATTCTGTGCAATAATTATTTACATATGTAGACACACACACATTCATTTGATATCCACGCATACACATATACCAAGCAATCTAGGAAACCAATTGTTAATGTTGTTCCCAGAGTTCTTCTCAAACAGTTCTCTCCCCTTTAACAGCAACAAGAGACTCGCAAGCAAGTCACCGGTCTAAAAAAAAAAGCAAAATGATATAGATCCTGATTAAAAAAACAAAAAGATATACGCGCAAAAAGGCAGCTCATTCGTCATAAGAAAGAATCTCGAATCATTCTATTAATAAAATCAACCGGTTTACCAATAATTTCTTCATTTACTTACATCTTTAAAAGCCATTTTTCATGAAATCTTAAATTAGGAAAGTTTAACGTCAATGATTGACGAATTTATTTTCTTTTTCACGCGTGTAAAGCAACGATTTGAACAAAAGCGAATAATCTCTTTAAAAATATATGGAAAATTTCCAAAATCGTCTCTTGAATTTTATCGTTTCAGTAAAATATTATTATAGCTTTTCCGTCGAACGGTTAAACTTGTCGAAAAATTGATAGGAGATTCATTACAGACGCCAGAGTAGACACAAAATCTCGATCTTTCCTCCCTTTTCCCGACATATAAACTGTATTATTAGAAACACTCAAATCGAAGTCGTTATGAAATTTATCTTTAGCATGTTTTAAGTATTTTTCTATCTTATTCAAAAGTACATTTTATCTCGGGAATGACAAAAGGGTAGGAGAATCATCTTTTGATTTTGTACGATTTCATACTTTGTACAATTTCGGTCCGAGTCACAACATTCGTGATCATTTCGTGATCACGATTTAGGATTAATGTTCGCATTTCACTGGGAAATAAATGCGCGTGCAAGTGCAGTTAGTTTTATAAAATTATTACAATTCTAGTAATATAGAACTCGAAATGTGTCGTAAAATGTAGCACGCTCTAATTGCACGCACAACATCTCTCTTAATAAATTAAGCTAGAAGCTTGTCAGCGATTTCACAAAAAATATCATTTTAAAATATTCACAATAATAAAAATGAAAACGTCGACGCAAAATCCGTGTTTTAATGCAATCGATTTACTTCATGTTTCTCCTTTGCTTCTTAATTATTGCATGCCCCTTATTCACTTGGTCTCGAAACTTGTAGAGAAATATTACAAATTTAGCTTGTTACACTTATTGTCGGTATAATATGTAAAAATTCTGCGCTTACTAGAGTCCAGACAAATTGCGAGATGCAGGATAGAAAAAAATGTCATAATTGCACGTGCAATTATTGCTCAGCGCGAGACAGGTACAAGAACGTTTATAATTGTCATCATAATCATCATTCTACTTTAACATTAGCCACCAGCAACGTGGCAAATATATATGTATTTGTACATATACATACACATGTATGTATGTATATATATTTACATTTGTAACGAGATTTGTATTGTAAATAACGACAAACGAGAGATATATATATCTATATAATTTAAGATATATTATATAATAATAATAATATAATAATAGATCTCGACGTATTTAGTCGTAATTTTCTGATAATTTCGAACTACCTAAACGCGATAACTTTGACGATACCTTCGACGAGACTCGAATCTGTTTCTAATGTTTTAAAAAGAATATAAAAAAAGAGAAACACATGTATATGATATAAAAGATCACAAGTTGCTTAAAAAAAAAAAAGATTTCAATATTCTAACTCAAATTAATAAATACAACGCGATACAAAGCGATAAAAAGTTAATCTCTTAATAAACCTTAATCCTACAAAATATAAAAAATATTTCATATACATAAAAAATTTAAAAAAATCTTGCCTGATGTCTATTAAAATATAAAAGTCGCATATATATGCATGTATATATTGCAATAAGATTATTTCTTATCTTTAATCAAGCTAGAAATTAATTCTTTTATTCAAATTCTAAGCGTATAAAAAAATAATATAAATTATTTTATTATATTCATACTTTTAAAGATATATAACATATCGACAAGAACTTCATCTCATATTATTAGAGCTTTCATTAGATCCATTAGATCTCTCACCAAATACAAATTCGAGTCTTCGAAATCTATCGTCTGTGATGTAAAACACGATTACTTCTAATAGTAATCGTGAATATTTCTCGATCGCGCCTTCTCCGTTCGATGCACACAATGTACACACCAATATACACACGCACACGCACACAAATATACATATAAATGTATAGAACATCTCAGAGAATATGATAACCAGTAGTAGAAATCATATTATAAAGCTAGAGGTTTGATATTGCGATTAAGAAAAATTTAAGTTTTATAAACAACTTTTAATTTTTAACATTAAATATTTTTCTGATATATAATTCAAATTACAATATTTACAAACAAGATTTCGAATTAATTACGAATTAATTAAAATAATCTATTTACACTCTTAAAGCTCGATTAGCTGCATCTCTTAATTTTCAATCTTAGATGCCGCTATATTCAATTGTACTGGCAGATGTATCTTCGGCTGAGAAATCGACTTTACATTTTCCCTTCAAGAGTGACCTATATTACTGATTCTCATATTTTCTACGATACTATATATATATGCAAGGCATTCGGGAAGTTTTCCATAGTTTTTCAGTTAACAGTGATGTACACATTTAAGTAATAATTCGTTAAAGTATTTCGTTTAAGGTATAATCGCCACATATCTTTATAGGTCAGTGTTCCTTAAACTGCGTTTCACGAAAAAAATCTGTAAATATGTAACTGATGATTCTTTTTAATGATTAGTACGTTAATTGCGACAAATATTTATTCCTCTGTTATATCTACTTCACACTGTATATAATTCATCCAACAAAAAGTAAGATTTAAATCGTAGAAAGTTACATTGAAAAAGTTTACACTACTCGTGTTTTATATACAGGGTGTCCTGTCACCCAAGATGTCCTTTCAATAGGATCTTATAATTTATAATGTATATACATTTATACTTGACGAAACTACTTGTGTGAATGCATCGATGTTGAAACAATCTCACCGCCATCTTTAATTTAACATATTTACGTAATTAATTGAAAGGACATCTTCAATATAATCGCAATGAAACACCTCTTTTGCCTGTTATGATTTTTCAAACGAAAAATCTTTATAGAGACTCGAGGGACGACAAAGAAATGATTCTACAGCAACCTTTGACGTCTTCTAATTTGTAAGTTTAAGAAGCACTGGCTTTTTTCACATTCATCACGATGCCAGGATGTTACGTGTCGCGCGAGACAGTGGTGCACGTTAAGTTTTATAATTTTTCCATAGATCGACTGTCTTCGAGACTAGAATCGATCGTCTATACATTTTCGTAATCTTTCTACTCTGGTTTCATTGACCCTCTTTTCTCTATATTCTTCCTTTATTCCCTTCTGTCCGCGAAATAAGAAAAATGGTCGACACGAAACTAACTAGCACATAAGATACATAAGATATTTGACATCTATTACAATCAAAAATTAAGTTTACAACGCTCGCTTATATATACATATTATAATATACATACACACACATATATAGATATATAATGTATATGTATATATACTATATGTATATAAATATATATATATACTCTTCTCCTTTACTACTGGAAATCACCAAAAATTCCGCGCCCTAATTCCGTACATTCTTTCTTTAAAGTACTCTGATAATTCCAAGAATCTATGGAACAGAGATTTGTAAAAACGTAGCTCTATTGAATCCAAGACGGAAGATCTGATATATAATAAAGATCCAGAGATATTAAAAATTGATAGCCACATAGATCAGATTCCCTTCTATAGGTTCTATAGGTATTCATAGATAGAGAATCAAAGAGACATTAAAAATTTATAATCTGACTACAAAAATGCGTGTTATCAAGGTTCTCTGTGCAGATGAACACACTGTTTCAAGTATTTTCAACAAAGAATTCATTTAAAAAAGAGCCATTTTAAAAATGCCAAATATCTGTCAAATTGATTCTTCCTAATTTATCAAACTTTAAAACTAAATTCTACAAAGACGAAGAGAGAATTTGACAAACTAGAATTTAGGAAACTAGAAATTTTTGGACTCGAAGATGTAAAAGAGGGAATCGATTAAGGGTCGATATTAGAAGCTAATGGAATCAGGAATTTCTAGCTACGAAAGATGCGTTAGATTAAGTATCTGCGGAATCGATGGTTCTTGAAGTCAAGCATCCGGCGTTTGTTCTCGATGTCTTCTACAAAGAAGAAGTTTCAAGCAGCATTCAAATTCGCCAATTGGCGTAACGCCGATACTTTGGCTCGAGTTGCATCAGCACTTGTTCGAGTTCGTCGATTTCATCATCCTCGTCATCATCATACTCCATCAGGCCTGCCTCGTATGCTTCGCCACCACTATCTTCCTTCATCTCCATCGCATTACTTCGGACTGCAAAGACGAAACATTATCATGTCGAAGAAAACAACAAGAAAAAACTTGAAAAAATTTTTATAATTAAATCAAATAATAAAATAGATAAAGTTGCTTGTATAACTTGATTATTTGTTGTAAAATTGCAGTTTTTAAATTGTAATAACTAATATCGAAATTTATGCAATGATGAAAACATGCAGCGACAAGAGGTAATCGACAAAAAAAAGATAAAAACGTGAAATTATATAAAGCAGGCTTTAAAAGACATAGTTTTTTTTAGCCTTCATGTTTTGCTGTTAATAAAGCAGAAGCGTTACTGTTGTCAAAGGGTGAGGAACCAATTTAGCAGGGAAACGAACGAAAAGATTGTAAAATAAAAAGCTCCATAAGAAAATCTTGTAACTTTCTACAAGTTTTCATATAACGTCCAAATAATCGACCAAAAGATCACATTTTTCATCGTTTCCCGCTTCGTACAAGTCGCAATGCAGTTGCCAAATATTTAAAATCTTTTCGATTTTTTTTCAGATATTCCCAACAATAGCACTGATACAAAAGCAGACGCTGATGGCATAAATTGCAAAAGCGAGCAAGCGGGAAATCAAGAAGAGTCGAAGCAGTGGGAAAGAAACATCCTCTTCCACACATTAACTCTTAGAATGCACCATCTTTCTCAATACGACGTAACGTAGAAGTCATCTAATTTATTTGATATTTATGTATTTCGTTCTTCGATCGGACGTTGCTCAATCGGAACTGTAAAAGAAACTCTCTCAAGTTAAAACAATTCGATTCCCTACATCGAGTTCTATCTTGACATAATAACATTGAAGGGATTATCTGCCAGTTTTATTTATTTTCATCGGCGAGCCAAAATATAAATCATCTTCTCCTCTTATTTCAAGATTGTAAGACGACGACTAAACCCGTTTTCGATTAATACAAGACTCAAAGTTTAATAATCGCGAGCGAAACGCATTCTAAGATTCCTGCAGGAAGTTTCTCAGAAGAAGAAGCCTAAAGAGGAGAAGCACAGTACACGCCGGCCTATAGTACACTCACCTGGTGCCGTGCACGGGCGCAGGGGAGTGCGCGATTACCGGCGGTGCCGGTCGAGCGACTCCTTCATCGGCAACAGGCCGCGTCGTGCCGACGACCGCGCACTTGAGATACGGGACGACGACGCCGACGCCGACGCCGACCACGCCGCCGTCGCCGTCGCCGTCGCCGCTCGTGCTATCGCTATCGACCAGTCGAGTCTCCCTCGCGAGGAAATCCGACGCAAACTCCCCGAACTCTTCCTCGTCGTCGTCGTTATCGTCACGCGTGGGCCTCTTCGGCGTCGCGACCATCTCCAGCGTGCTGATGCCAGAGGTAGCGGATTCCATCCTGATACATATCGACGAACACTCGGACTCGATCCCCGAGTCCACGCTCTCCTGAAGACTGCTACGCGGAGGTGGAGGTGGAGGCGGCGGCGGAGGTATCGACGGGATCTCCGTCATCCCGACAACAGTCGGAATCTCGTCGATTGTCAACGCAGTCTCCTCGATCCCGGAATCCTGACTGTTTCTGTGCACGTTTCCGGGATTCTCGATCAGAAGCGTGCTGCTGCTCGTCGACGTGGTCACGGTGGTCCTCGAAACGGGAGGCGACAGCTCGTCTTCTACGGACGTGCCGTCCGTGGAGACGTCGGTCATGCAAAAGATAAGCTCCTCCGCGTCGGATTTGTCCAGACTTGTCTCGTGCGGCGATAGAGTGACAAGAATAGTCGAGTCAACCGTCGGCTTGCTCCGCTCGTCGTCTTCCTCTGGATGACTGACGGTCTCGGCAGCGGTTTCAAGGATAATTCGATGTTTGTCGACGTTATTTGGCATGAACGACCGTCCTCCTGGCACCTCCTGGCTCTCTGGTTCGCCTGGACTCGTCGTCTTCGATTCTCCGTGCGGATCTATCTTAATATTTACACTTGTACTTGTTGCACGATCAACGGAATCGCGGAGATCCTCTCCCTCCCTCCTGTTCGTTAAATCGCACCGACGATCTCGGCACGTGTTACTGGTAACTTCCTCGTTTAAGTAAACGCTCGCGTCCTTCGACGACGTCGACGACGTCGACGATGGTCCGTTGTTTCCTGACACAGACCCGATCATGTCGACATCGTCATCCGTCGTGATCGACGCGATACTTACGCTATCTACTTTCTTACTATCGTACGCTATGTTAGAAATCGGAAAAAACCTACTATCACTAGTCTGATTAATACTGTCCGTGGTTGTATCACATGTCCTTACCATCGCGGCATTCGTTTCTTCCGCGTCGTCGTCACGTTGTAAACACTTTGCATCGTTATTCCTTAAAATCTCCGAATCGTCGCATCTTAAGCATTCGACGTCATCATCGCACTTGGTACGTTTTGAATCCTGTGCTACATCGTCACGCTCTTCCTCGTTAACAGAATCCTCAAAACGTTTAGCATCGTTACAGTCTACGCATACACCGGCAATTTGACTTAATCCTAGAGCAGAATATCCGGCTACGTCTGTTAATCTTACATTTATACACGCGATAGACTCGCTCGCCGGCGACGACGACAACAAGACCGCTGCTGCATTTGTCGTGACCCGGACGTCGCCTAATACTAAGTTATCCACGAAATCGTCCTTTGATTGCACACTTTCAGGTAACAGTCGATTACTAATTCCGTCAGACTCCGTTCGAATATCCTTCTTCTCGTTAACATCGCCTGCGTCATCTCGCACACTCGCAGACTCTTTCCCATCGTTTCTTGGAACATCATTTCGCAGTCTCTCATCTTCCGAATAGTCATGCGCAACCTCATATCTTTCCTGTGTATCCTTGCTTTCTTGAAAATTTTTATCAACGTTCCTAACAATCTCCTGGCTCTTCTGATCTTCTAAATTCCTTTCACCAATTTCTATAGTTTTTATCGGATCTAATAATTTATTCTCATCACTATTCGAAACTTGACTCTCTTCCTGACTGGTAAAATCCTTCTCATCGTCCCTGCTAATCTGATCTGATAACTTTTGCTCGTCGTTCTCAGGAATCCTACTACTCTCTTGATCACACAAATTCTCGTCCCTCCTAATAATCTGATTCTTCTCCGTACTGACCAAGTTTTCTTTCTCGTCCTTCGTGCTATCATTCCGTTTTTGATAAAATAAATTATTCTCGCTATTCTTAATCACTTGATCCTGCTCAATCAGACTATTACCATCGTTTCTCGTCACTTCGGTTTCTTCCAAATTCCTGTCTCTGATATTCGTATCCTGAGTTTTCATTTGATCAAAGAACTTGGCGCCATGCTCGGCGAGACTCGCCTGCGGCTCGAGCTTGAAAGATGCAAATATACCAGTCAGATTCTGCAACTGCGATATATTCAATCCTATCGATTTATTCTTCAAGGGAGATCCATGTTCCGAGGACCACGAGCCGTCAATCTTAGTTCGGCCTTCCTTTAAATACTGCTGCAACCTGTCGCCCAATGCCATCACACCGCTGACATTCTCCTGCAAGGAGCTTCTCGTGTCCATAGAGGCGCTCGAGGAATCCGAGAATAACTGTCCAGGATGCTGGAACAATGATAGGAGCCTCTCTAGACTGGACTTGTGCTTCTGCACCGATGTGCTCGGTTGTTCCCGTGGATGCAACTCGGACGTGCGAGTCAAGGACGTTCCCGTCCAAGCGGTACTCGCGGAAGATCTCGACGTGCTGGTGGATAACTCCTCCGAAATTGCTCGATTTAATTCCGAAGTGTTATCCAAGGACAATTCTATCGCGTTCGAGGCCTTATCCCCGACTACACTAATCGAAAGCGTATCTTCATTCGGATATGCAGGTACTTGAAGTTCCTTTGTACTCGTATACACGATGCGACGATCTGCGATCGCCTCGGTAACCCTGTCGGTTGTCGCGGCACTCTCAGAACCCGTCGTAACGTTGCTCTGATCACCTTTGTTTTCGTCACAATAATCCGTCTCGTTTTTTTCAGATTGCGACGACGTCTCGATTACACCACTCCGGTCCACTCGTTCTTCTTCAATCTTCGTCATCTTCTCATATTCATCCTTGGATGTCGCGGTAATGCTCTCATCAATTTCGAGTCGTTCTTTAACCTGCTGTTCGCTCGACGGAATCTTCGTATCTTTGACGCAACAATCTTCATGCTTGACGATGTCTTCGCTTGAAGAGGACGTTTCTTTCGCTAACGGAACTACGTGAACCGTATCGGATACAGACACGACCATATCACCGCTGATATCCGTCTTATTGATCACGCTGTCGGCATCATCCGAGTCTGCCGCGTCGATTTTGAAGCCGATCGTGATTGAGCTGCCGCTAGTAGAGGCGACGACCGATTTGGGCGACGAGGGGCCGGCGTCCACCGACTTGACGACCGACACCCGAAACCGCGACGACCCGCCCGGACTCGACGCACCGGGGAAGAAATTCGGGGAGGAGCCGAGGGATGGCGGAGTAGTGACGGGCGAGGTGGATGCCGAGGAATCGGTGGAGCGTAGCGAAGCCTCCGGCACCCGGCATACGACGAAACGGTTCCGAGACGGACTGGGGATCGGACTGGCTACGGGGGAGGGAATCGGACTGGGGGCTGGGGATCGCAGACGGCCACCGCTGGTGCGTTTTGCCGGTTCCAGCGTGGCGCGCGTCGCCGGCTCGTCGGCGGCCAACGATGTCGCCGATCGACCGGATGACGGGCTTGGCAGTGTCTGACAGGTGAGCGAGATCTTACGGGAGCTCGCGTTCAGTAGTCGACTCGGATGCTGCGGGCTCTCGGCGTCCTCGGCGGATTCCTCCAGCAGACGACGCTCTTCCTCGTTCTGGTTGCAACGACCGCGAATCTCCGTAATCAGTTTCATGTACTCGTGCAAGGGACCATCCTTTGTTTAGAAAAGATAATATTAATGAAACGAACATAAAGAGAAGATTATAGAACAGATAGAGAGAGTATATAAGTTCCTACAAAACTCACTATTTTTATCCGAGGTTTGTCATCCAAGTCGATCTGCGTTACGGTCTTATTCACCTTCATTATATTCGCGAGAGCACACATTCCGCGTATTTGTATGCTGTTATCCCGCAAATCTATTCTCTGCAAAAGCGAAAAAGAGTTGAACAAGGCATCAAGCGTAATCGGATTAATAGTATAACCGGAGAACTTACCTGCAAAACTTGATTCGTCTCCATAATCTCGGCCAGCGTAATTATTCCCTCGCACGTGAGCTCCGTCGATTGCATGCCCAATTGCAGGAGAACGCGATTCTGCTTCAGTGAGTCGTTAACGACTCTTAGTGTCTCGTCCGTCAGCATATTCTGACCGATATTCAGAGTCTCCAATGTTTTTGATAATGCCTGAACATAATTATTGCGGATGTAATAGGGCAGCAAACGCGTTAAGCTACAAATAGCATACTTTTTATTGCTTCATTTATTTATTTCTTGATAATTCAAATAATTGCAGATCTTTCCTCGATTTTCCACGTGTAGTACTTAAGCTATTAATGATATTATTTCAATTTTCTATTATTTTTCTATTATTTCTCCATTATTTTTTCTCTGTTATTTCTCTATTAATTTCTCTTAATTTTAACATATACTAACAATAACAACATGAACATATATAACACAAAATAATAAATATATAAAAAATAAACGATGCAAGAAAAAAACAACAGTAAAAATTTTAATAATTCAACTCATATTGAATAAAATTTACTTGCAAGAAGACATCGTGCACAGTGAGTTACAGTTATTAATAATTGATGTGTTTATATAAATCACAAAAAAAATTATCGTGACGAGATGATAGCCGACATTACGATTGTATAAAGATGATATGAAAAGCCACAAGATATTCGTTATAATACATACTATAATCCTCGAGAAGTAAGGTGACGAGTTCTTAGTTAGACGATTGTTCCACAATACCAGGATACTGAGTCCTCTACCGGTCTTATCTTCGTTCACTTGATTGATTAGACCCTCCAAAATGTCTCGTACCCCATCGTCCTGGACGTTATTATTACTAAGGAAAAAAACATTTCCAAAAGAAAGAGAATCTGTACTAAAAACATCGTTACTCGCTTAAGCGCAATGCTACGTCTCTCACAGATACAAAGCAACATCTACACAACCTACACATAAAAGTATATTTATATAAGAGTTACTGCGCACAACTTCTACTCATTTTCGCGACAAATTAAAAAAAAATAGTTCGTAGAGAGAAACCTACAGAAAATGACATGAAAAAAAAATACAAGAAAAAAAGACTAATATACAAAATGTATATACTTTACATATACACATACACACACCACACATTCTTACATTTATCTTTCTAAAGAAAGCTAAGAGACAAATGATGGTTCTTGATTATCGAGCAATTAATCGTACCTAATGTCGAGCAATTGCAAATGATTGTTCATCCTTAAGAGAGATCCAAGTTGTATAGCATCATATAGATCAAGCCCGTTATCGGCTAAATATAATTCCCGTATACCGCTATTCATTTTCAGGGCTGTAACTGTTAAAAAACACAACAAAGAGTCATAATTCATATAAATCATTGCAGAAAACTTTCCGATGTTTTACCAATCACGATAACATAATGTTTCGATACGCTTAATACTACTCTTTTATCTCTCAAAAATTATAAACGTTGATAAATATCGTTACGATCAATGTGATAAATTTCAAACAAATACATATAATAGATACGATAAATAGATGCGATATAATATCATAATGAGAAGAATATTGTTACATGATAAATACCAAGTATGACGATTGCTCTGCCTGACAATCCACAGTTTTCCAACTTGAGAACGTGTAGATGAGAAACTAATCGTAATGCACGGCTCAAAATGTTCATATTTTGTTCGTTGAACGTGATGTCCCTTGCTTCAAACTGCTCTAAACACTGAGTCTAAAACAATCAGAACATATTGATTACTCTTTTATTATCATACTTAATATATAACAGAGTGACACTATAAATTAAATATTACAGTAATGAATTGGAATTTAGCCAAGTTAAAAATAAAGATAAAATTTGAAAACTAATATTGACAAGATCGTACCTTCTTAATCATATGGGAGCACGCTTGCCAGCCGCGGGCCCCAATTTCCGGATTAAACGAAATATTCAAGTGTTTTGAGGACTCGTAATATTCCAGCATATCAAATAATATCACGGAACTCTGTAAAAAGAATTGTTCACGTTAATACAAATTATATATGTATATGTATAATATCTAAAAATGTATGTAATTTTATAAAAATACCTCATCATTGAGAGAGGTCCCTTCTAGATTAATCTTATTAAATTGTACTCTCTTCAGTATCTCCTCCAATGGCTCAGAATGATCCTGATCCAAGACTTCCCCTTTCAAATTCAGCTCCTCACATCGATCTTGAGATATATCCAGGGTCTGTATAACAAGAATGAAGAAACATGAATACATAAGAGTGAAAAGCATTCTCTCTTGCAAAGCTGAGACTCAACGTCGAAATTCGGGTAAAATTTGCAAAAAAACGCATTCCTCAAAGCGGCAGAAACTATGTCCGTGCACTACAAAGGCACTGTTAATCTATCTGGTGAAAAAGTCTCGCTAGATCGCTAAAGAACTGCCAGCACAAGTAGCATGTACAAAATGCCATGATTAAAGTAAAAGTAAAAAGAGATAAACTTCACGTTTTTATATCAGCCAGTTTAATGTTTTTCGTTTCAAGTAAATAAGCTCGATACACACTTCCATGTACATAGAACCGGTCCTTTTGCGAGATCATTATTTTGTTGCAACATGCTCACACCTGAATTTAATATCAGATGTGATTTACGCCGGAGAAAAGACGGCATAATATCATGAAATTATATAAATATATGTATTGTAAATTGTGAAGAAGTGGATGCATTTACCTTGAGCTGAACTAAAACGTTTAGCAAGGGTTCGGTGTTGTGACGTGCACAGGACTCCTTGTACGAGAAGATTAAGTCCTCGCGATTCACATTTTCAGCTGGGAACAATTATTAATATTTTTATTTCTCGATATATAAAAATAGCACAGAGATTATAATCATGAGCACGCAAATTTAAAAAAAAAAAAAAATATTATTTTTGAAAATATTTTTATTTGAAATGCAAAAATATTTTTTGACTTTATTGTATTATGCTTTTGAATGTATTAGTATTAACACTTACAAAACGGAAAACATATACGAGAATTTTCAAAGATATTTATAATTGCTGCATTATGCAATTTTTTTTTAATTTTCTAGAAAAAGTAAAGCGTCGAACATGTATATAATATCAGAGTAAATATAATATATGTAAAAAGGGCAGAAAATGTGCATAAAATTAAAGAGAAGTAAGCAATGTGTTGAAGTAAACAATACAGTGTATGGTATATAATTATTTATTTGGTAAAATCACATTACACCTTACACGCACTAATTACAATGAAAAAAGAGAATGATTGTTACAATTTTATCGTATATTGTATGAATCAGATAGACTTTAACATTGCATCAAACTTATAATTAGTACAAGATTAACATTGCGAAATCCTTCACTTGGGACAGAGTCTATAAAAAAAACCTAATATAGCACAGTAACGATGTACAACTGCACTAATAAATAATTGATAAAAAAAATTGTGCAAATGATTAGAGGATATTATGAGAATATTTCCACAGACAAACATTATTATCCTGGTTACGATGTGAATGTTAAGGTATAATTTACTATTGACCCAAAAATTGTACGCAGTTAAACAATTAATTACAAATTTATCATTAATATATTTTCAATACACTTATATATTATATATTGTACACTGAAAGTCTTTTAATATGGTTCATGGAGTGTCTTGCTGCATCTTGAAAAATTTACAATCTTGATGTCAGATAATAATAATTAATTTATATAAAATTTTACAAGTAGCTACATATCGCTGTGTTTTAACCAATATTAGATATTAATTTTATTTGAAATCTTGAGAGCAACAAACATATACAAAACTATCCTGCAACATTATAATAGCATAGGATTAATTATCTACAAATATATATATATATTTATTTATACTATTTGTACTAAATCAGAGATACATGTTGGTTTTATCAAAAGATAATTGACATATTAGGAATAAAATTGAAAACATGCTTCTTTATACCGTACAAAACATTCTTTATAGAATCTTTATAACAAAACATCCACAAACTGATCACATCGACTTTTGTTAGCACTAATCCTGGTTAATTATGTTATCTTCCTCTGTGTCTGTGTCATAGAGGTCAACAACAGATTGCTAACCATAGAGAGCTATTCAACCTAGAGATTGTCGGTGCAGGAGACATGATAAATCATTAAACCTAACAACAAGAGTTAACGCACGATGCACTCCGAGAGAGAGAGAGGTACACTCCAAGGAGGTGCAATCGCGAATGCTCGCTGATGAAGTGATAATACGAAAAAGGAGCAAGGGCTGAGAAATACAATGAATACTCACCGTGCCGCCAGGGATTGGCGGGCTCCAGGTAACCCGTCACCAGATGATTGTCGTTCGCAGGGAAGCTGACTCGTAACGGGGGAACATCGGACGGCTTTGTTGGCCATTTGTTGGTCCAGGAGAGCGAACTCCGCAGCTGACGGCCGTCGATGAAGACGTACGGCGACGGAGGTGGGCCTCCGGTACCGAAACGCGGCCTCCTACCAGCGTACGTCGTCGTCGTCGTCGCTGACGGTGGTGGTGCTGGTGCTGGTGGCGACGAGGGCGTCGCCATCCCGGTCGTCGCATGCTCATCCCCGCAGGTTTGCGTAACCGAGTCCGCTCCCTCGCTCATGCTTCCGGAGCTGCCACTGACATATCTCGTTGTCGCGCACTCGTGTCAGAAACGCGGCTCGCTCGCTCGCTCGCGCACGCACACGCGCACGCACGCACGAACACACACTGGCGTGCGCCACTCACGCGACCGAGTCGCGACACCCTACATACACGCGCGCGCAACGCACGCACGCACGCACGCACCTTCGCGACAGCTTACCGTCCGCCCGGGGGGTCGGCTGACGGCTCTCCACACGGGACAAGCTCGTCACGGCGTACGTCAACGCGCCTCGGCGGTACTTACACGATCGCTGCGCGCATTACCGCGCCCGCCATCTTTGTTGCCATCGGTCATGGAAGTCGCGATGCAACGAGACGTGCAACGTGGAATGCAGACAAGCATCAAATCCACCATATCGCGCTCCTATACTCGTCCAATAGCAACGTTCCATGTGGTCGAAATCGGTCCCGATTGGTCCAAACGCTTTCGACGAGGCCAATCGGAATGATTCATTGACTGAATCTGAATTACGGGAACCAATCACGTTCGATTTTATTATCGAATCGAACGCACCGTGTCTAGATATTCGTGCATCGTGATCGTCAATTTTTTTCCACTTGTCAACAACATAACGCCTTTCGCGTATAGGCGGTGTTTATGAGGCGGTGTTTATATACATTTTTCGCATCTATTTCTCTATATGTAAGTTTCGAGATTAATTTATATATGGAACTTAGTGATCTCAAACCAAGAGATACAGTTCCGAATAATTAATTTTTCGTGCTTTGGCTCTGTTGGCCGATTTAAAAAACATCATATTTATATTCTTAATATTGAGAGCCGATGAAAATATTTCTTTCTGATATATATAATTGTTCTATTACATTTCTTACTCACGTAGAACTGTTAAATAAAGATTGAGATCAAATAAAGGAAAAAAGTAGAGGAAATTGGAGTAAAAGAAAATGTCAGGACCAATGGTACTGTGTCAGCTGTGGATGGGTGGTGTGAGTAAATTATTTAAATAAATTACACGCAACCTAGCACACATCTCATTTGATTCACGATTGATTAAATAGATAAATACAAATGCAATTGTTAACAATTATCTTACTTTAGCTGGAGCCATACATGACGGAGAGCTTCATCATGAATGCATTTCACAAGATGGGCGAACAGCCACAGACGGTAAAGGTAATGCGGAATCGATACACAGGTGAGCCTGCAGGATATTGCTTTGTACATTTTCCAACTGACGAAATGGCTCTCGATGCCATGCACAAATTAAATGGCAAAGTGATACCCGGTTCAAATCCTGTGAGTATATTGCGATAAAATGTACACATAAAATTGTCGATTGTTATTCTAATATTGTGTTATCCTAATTTTGCAGCCTGTACGATTTCGCTTAAATCATGCCAGTACAACGGGAAAACCTGCAGCTGAGAGAGAATTCAGTATTTGGGTAGGCGATTTGTCCACCGATGTAGATGATTATTCTTTATACAGAGCATTTGCTGCAAAATATAATTCAATCAGGACAGCTAAAGTTATATTGGATAGCTCAGGATTCAGTAAAGGCTACGGTTTTGTTAGATTTGCAAATGAGGAAGAACAGAAGAACAGCTTAATCACCATGAATGGTTATAGAGGACTTGGAACTAAATCTCTGAAAATTTGCAATGCTGTACCTAGACCCTGGAATAAAATATCTGGGTAAATTAATTACATAAATTGTATTGCAATATAATTATATATTTTAAGAGATAAATTTGTTCTGATATTATTCAGAGAAATATTCATCTTTAATATTGTGTTACAAAGAGTCGTTTATAAAAAAAAAAAAAAAACTTTTTTATCATTTTGCAGTTCAACACCACCACAATCAACTTCTGAATATCCAGCATCAAATATGAATTCAGAAGCATATAATTATTATGATACATCATCATATTGGAACAGTTACAGTGCTTGGCAACAAGGCTATTACGAAAGTGAACCAACATCAGATGCCTATAACAATTATGTATCTGATCAGAAACCTGAGGAAGACGAATTAGAATTAATCGGTATATATGTATTTACACTCAATTGTAGTTTTTTCAAAAAAATTCAATCTTAACTATTTTAATCTAGCATATTTAAATTTATATTTCTGTTTCTTTTACAGAACATTCGGTCCCTATTGACATTGATAAGGCAAATAGAGAAATAATCGAACAAGACTATAATTTATGGGATGCTTTGGAAAGTTCAAAATGGATTCCATGCGATACTATAGAATTGTGCTATTAATTAATTAAGAATAAAGTATAAAGAATATATCTCACTTTTAAATGTTTAATTACAAAATATTTTTTATTGATTCTAAGAAAACGTTGAAAATTAAAAATCTGCACTTTCCTTACACAACATAAATTTTTCATTGCAAAGATAAATGCATGCATATTCATCATAATTGCTCGTTATTTTATTTATGATAGCTGCATTGATGTATTCGCTGCAACAATTTTGTTGCTATAAAATAATCAATTATGATAATACATCTTTACATTATATACACTATCATGGCAGTACATTGGCAATACCATTGAGCTCTATACATTATTAGAACTGACACTCAAGATGTTGACTGAAAAAGAACCTTTACAATAGATTTTGTCTTTCTCAGTTCTCATCTTCAATAAGAGTTTTCTATACTCAATGCTATAAAAGGTAATAAGTGCTTAAATAAATTTTATACATGTGGCTACTTGTATAAAATCGTTGAGACTAAAACTTATCCTTACTACAACGTTTCCTTTTAGCTTATATTCTTATTCTACAAATGTTTGTGTGCAATAAAATTATATACACAAATATCATATATGTGTGCATATGCACAAAATAAAAATGTCACGCGTTTTATCTCTCTCATTAGTTTTCTTCCACTATGGTTATATGACAAATGAGTATATGAGTAATATAAAAGAACCACACTGGATAAAATCTCACTTTGCACACAGTTTTTAAATGATAAACGAGATTACAATTACGAGCAAGAATTATATGAGAGTTTGCACATATGATAATTCATATGATATCATAATATGAATTATACATACAGAATTAAACTTTGACTTCAGATAAAAAAGTAAATATTACAGGAATAAATGTACATAAATACATTGCGCAATTCTTATATATCACAATAAAGTTTTCGATTTATCAGAATAAATTAATTTATCTCTAAATAGAAAATATCCCACATGCTATATTACATAAAGAAATTTTCGTTTCCAATAAAAAAAAATTTAATATATAAATAACAAAATTACAAATGTATCGTCTCGCACATATTTCCCGCAATCCTTTTTTTATATTTTCTTTTTTAATCTATATAAATTAATATTCAATTCTGGCAAATCGAAGATGCGTATTATCTTTGTAATGCTACCTAAAATTAAATGTTATATTTATATAGTTATTAATAACTATACAGCTAAGTACAAATGGAAAAGATCATTTTTCACAAATATTTACAATGTCAACCGATTTAGCAGTTTCTGGCTTATTAGTTAAAAATTCCGATGGCTTCTGCGGATCCGTCGTAGACTCATTAAGCTCAATCGCTGCATTAGCAACGTTATCAACATTCGGACTCACCATATATACTTGTAAAATAGTGTTTCCAGGTTCCTCTGCAGATTCCTTTGTTACGATCACTAAAGATCCCGGTTCCATTTGATTTATATTCGGTATTACGTTCGCAATATTTTCAGGATACGATGTTCCCACACTTTTACCATCCTCAGTTGGAGTGTTTACGACCTCTGTAACTTCCACAGCCACATGTGACGGCATTACCGTTTCGCCAGAATCGTCAATTACTGACGATTCGTTCACATCATTGTCAGATATTGTATTAGATATATTAAGCATATTAATATCAGGTGCTTGCAACTTTTTCGCCTTCTTCGGCTGCCTACCGGATCTAGTCGGTCGAACTCGATAAATCTCTGGAGAGCTGTCTGAATCGCTACAGCTTGCACTCTCAACATCGGAATTGTCAGATGTATCATCCAAACGCCTTTTCAACTTTCGCGCTTTACTTCCCTTTCGTATTTGTTGCGGTGTAGTATTCGCTTCGTTATTTATTTCAACGTCAATTTCATCGCTTGTCAATATCGTTGTGTCTTCAACTTCTTCATTGTTAACAGATAGTGCTTCACATTCCCCGATACTATTCGCTACCAATCCTGTAATGGTTTATTGTATAAATTAATTTATTCTTAAATTATTAATATTCAATATACAGGTTTTGATGTTTAATTATTCATATATATTCCTGTTTCATAAATATCGCTTCAAAATAAGATTGAAATATACTCACGATGCTTACGTCTTCTCATTGATCTGCTCATAGTTTGACCATTTTTAATTTTCTCTGGTTTTTTAAGCTCGTTTTGAATATTTTCTAACTTTTGCAACATTTCTAAAAAAACAAAACAGACATTTCTTATTAATTTGCTTTACTCAAAACAACTTAAATTACCTGTATAATAATAAAATATAATATTAAATTATATAATAATATTAATAATATATATATAAATTTAAAGTATAAGACAGGCAATAAGAGCCGATCGCGGAAGACAGTGCGTTATCCCAACGAAACTAAATTTTTCGTTAGAATTAAATATCTGTGCACAAGGCACCAAATTTTACTTGGTCACTGCCAAGATTTTAAAATATAAAATATTCTCATATATATATATATATATATATTTGAGATTTAATTTCAATAATCCTTTAACCCCCCTACGGAAATAAATAAATGCAAGAGAGAAAAATATAGATCCGAAAGAAATGGCGAATTCCCGATTCAGCGACTCGTTGGGATAACGCACTGTCTTCCGCGATCGGCTCTTATTGCCTGTCTTATACTTTAAATTTATATTTATATGACAGAGCCTTGTTAAACTCTTATATATATATATATGTGTGTATGATGAATAATTAAACATCAAAACCTGTATATTGAATATTAATAATTTAAGAATATATATAATATATAATATATATAATAATATTAATAAAATTCAAAAGCAACAACTTTTTAAATTCTTCATTATTTTGAATTTTTCGGTTCTTTCTTTGCAGTCCAAAGAAAAGACTGTCTATAACAGATTGACTTACGTTGTGACCTCGATATTATTCTAAACAGTACAGTAAACGACAGATATATTATATAATAAATAGAGTCCTGTTTTGTATATCACTGAAATATGGAACATAAATCGATCTGCTTAAGATAATCCAAAGAAAGAATCAAAACATTCAGAATAATTGGTAAAAAATTTGAAAACAAGTTTGTTGTACCTAATATTTTCATCTGGCTCTTATTAGCCTTTCACGTTTAATTTTGAGCTTATATTAAATTTCAAGAAAACAATTATCAATGTGAAACAATGATCAAAGTAAATAAGTAAGACAGAAATAGAGCAAAAATTATTCAATACAAAATCATCAAATCACTCAATATTAGTTGAATATTTTAATAATGCAGTAAAATATTAATAATTTAGTATTATTAATTAAAGATGTAATTAAAAAATACTATAAAAGAGAGAGAGAAATGTACCTAATTGCTCTTCTAACATTTCGGTATCAAACTCTTGATGATATTTTAGAGCTTTTTCGATCAACGAACGATTAACTCTTTCCTCTTTCTTGTATTTTTGTTTAATTTCTTCTCTAGTCCTATTTGGGAACAGAGTCTGCATCAATAAAAAATCGGTACCAACTACGTTCAAGACTCTGTAAAATTTAAGCGTCTCCCATTTCGGCCAATCCTTGCTTCTCTTGTGTTTCTTATAGAAACCACCATTATTGCAAATACCTTCTTCAATAATAATGTCACTCGACATTATTTCTCTAACTCTTTTTGCATCTTTTTGTTCTATTACGAGACTCTGTTCATCTATTATCAATTGACCATCAGGACCGACTTTCACTTGCGGCACAGGCATCACCGACGGATTGTCCTCTTCTTCCTCTTCCGGTATTTCCATCGGTCTGAACAATAAAATGGAATTAAAGTCACAAAATATTGATATATAGATAACGTTTTGTACATATGTGTGCGTGTGTGTGTGTACTTAATCATTACAATTCAATATACTTACTGTGCTGCAATTCTTTGTGGACTTTTGTTCGGCTTCATAGGATTCGTTACGGGATTGTAATATATAAAATCATACATTTTCATCTGACTTTTATCGGGCGTTCTATTTTCGTGTTTCAGTAAAAATTCCCTTCTCGCTTCGGCTAGCCTTCTCGCCGATTCCGAAACCTGCATGCGTCTTCTCTGCATCGCTTTCATTCTTGAAGAAGTATTTTGATTGTCAGCAGCAATACTTTCCTTGTTGCTCTGTACGGAACAAATAGAATCATTTCGTATGCGACTCGGCACGACAACCGTCGTCGCTCTCTTGCCGTGCTCATCTTCAGATTCGCTTGCACTAGCACCACTTCCCTGTATGCTATTCTTCCTTACTCTGCCACCAGTGTCTAATCTCGGTACAGGTCTCATAAAACACAGACGATTCTTTGCAGGAGAAGCTGGAAAAAAAATATATATACATAGCTTTCGAAATGTATTTACACTTTGTAACTGATATATTTTTTAAAGTATTTTTCAATATCAATTTTTTAATCATTTTATATAAGCTTTACTTTCTATTCCTGTCAATGGCAGATCTGGTGGTGGTGAAATACTTTTCTGAACCAAATGATCTGTAAATTTTTCAGGTTTGTCATTTATTTGATCACACAATTTTTGAGAATCCGATTTTACTTGAACACATAATTGTTGAGAGTCTGGTTTCACTTGAACACATAGTTCTTGAGAACTTGGTTTTACTTGAGAATATGGTTCTTGAAAATCTGATCTTTTATGAACTATGACTGGTTCTGGCTCTACAAAACTAGCTTCTTTTTGTTCTTTTTCAATAATTTCCTCAGATGCCTTTGCAACATCTGTAACAACATCTGGATCTTGTTTTAGTATAACAGTATTAGAGATGCCTTCTTCTCTCTCATTTTTTGCCTCTGCAATATCTTTGATAGCTTCTTGTTCAGATTTTGACTCAGCAGCAGCTGCACCTTCCTTGTTTTGTTCTTTATCAGACACACTACTTATATCAGAAGCTACTATATCTTGTGCAGGGTTCTTTCGAATTGGCACACTTGCCAAAGCTTTAATACGTGCTCGACGCATGTTTCCTTTGTAAAAACTTTATATAGAATCTGAATAAAAAATATAGATCAATAAATTAATAAAATAAATTGTAATTAATTATAATACAATATTTATAAATTATAGACACATGCACACACACAAAATATGCAAGCTACAAACACAAAACAATGATATGTACAGATTCTAACTAATAAAACAAAACTTTATTTTAAAAATAAATTTATAATTAATGAAAATTTATAAACATCATTGAGATTAATGTGAAAATTATTATTTATCTACTTTTCAGGTTGAACAAAGATTAATGTGAAAAAATATGAGTTCTAAAACATCAATAATTCTAACGATATAGCTTTCCTCTATTTAATACTTCTTTTAAATATTATCATCGACGTCAATCTCTAGCATAATTTCCGCGTGTAATTTAAATCCGTAGCCACGCATGACACAAAATCGTGGTAAGATATAAATGACAACTGTCACGCGTTCATCTCGAGGTTAGTTTGTCATTATCACTTACCGACAATTCGCTATTTCGACACAAATAAAATGCGAATGCTTTGAAAATCAGTGGATATAGTTTTTTTTTCAATTTACTGCTCAAGTATGGAAAGCAGCTTTATAGTCGCTTCGTTTTTATAAAACACACGCGGATCAAACCGCACGAGACACGCATCAATACGTATGTACATACACTGACTATACACTAACGTAGGATATATGTATACATGCGATACATACACACGTACGCGATACGTGTCGATATAGATCGACCGATTATCTTTCTTGATAAAATGATCAATTTTTTACCGAATAAATAAAAAAAAAAAAAAACATTAATACATTAATGAAATTGAACAATTTGGTACAAATTAATAAAGATATAAGTAAATAATTATATTGTGGAAAAGATATTTTTTATTTTTTAATTCTTGATCCTTTATCAAAATAATCGAATTGCTAATTTGTATGATAACAAATATACATATACTTAATTATATTATAAATGCTTACAAATATATATTTTGTTTTACAAAAGTTACGTATGAATATGCTCATATTATCTGAAATCTCTAATATTGTATTGTAAAAAGATTTCTTTATGTCATATTTGTCATATTTACATTAATTAATTGATGTCTATTCGTGTAACTAATGACTATCCATAAACTGTATATCTGATAATAATAGGACTGTATTAGGCAGCGGTCTAGGTTGTGGGCTTAATACAGTGAACGTCTGCCTCTCGACATCCACGTTGGTTCTGCAAATATAAAATGTATTGTACAATTTGCAAATATGTAAAATTTATTTTTATATATAAAAAATTATATATAATAATAATATATGGAGTTTCTATAGTAAACTGTATACTAACACACAGACAAATCCAGCCACGTTAGTCTGCACGACATCATCCTCGGGAGAATCGGCAAACGAGACAGACAAGAGATGATGTAACAAACTAGGTCCTGGTGTAACAGCCACTAATTTTGTCAAATTATCTTCCGCCTTCATGCCCAACGGCATACAGGAAGCTGGTAGAACAGGTGCTCCAATCTTATACAATCTAGCCTCGCTCCACTTTACCTCAAAACTGTGTGGATATAATGGAGTTCGAGAACCATAAAAGTATTCTCTGACACCCTGATCTCTAGCTTCGGTCCTTTGCGCCTGACTTCTCTCGACAACCCCGCCACTCTTCGGTAAAAAAACCACCTTCACAAAATCCGGCATATCTCTCACCAGTTCATTGTAAAGTCTCTCTTGATCTAGCACAAGTATCGCATCCACCTCGAATGCCTGTGCACTATGCGTGAGCAATTTGTAGCCATCGCCTTTAACCCAGCCACATGTGTTTATAACAATTCCAGAGGCTTTGGCTTTCTTGTTAGCTTGTAGTCTGTCTGAACAAACCTCTGCCAAACGTGTGACTAGTAAATTGTACAGTGTTACATTGGCTTGTGGTGTTTTATGTCCAAAATGAAAGACTAGAGGAGCTTGCTGACTGAATCCTTCCACTACATTGGATGGCCGTTCCACCAGCAGAGCACCCACTGTACCAGGAATCGCTATGTGTCCCTGACCGACATCGAGGTCAACAAAAATTGGCCTTCTGCCCATCCTGACGGCATAATTCAGTAATATCCTACAAAGTGTAGACTTTCCCACATCGCAGGGACCTACGACCATTGTTATCGGACCCCTAGTGTCGTCCTTCTCTGCAGTTTCTCTCATCCGTTCCATCGCTGCGTGACAATTAAGATACAAACCCATAGGAGTTTCCTTTGCCACATAGCTGACATCGGTTTTCCCAACTAATTCAACAGTGCAACCTTGCCAAGTGTAAACCGCAACTTTTGCGCCAGCGGTAAACTCATACTTTTTACCCTTTACCAATTCTGTTCCAAATACTTCTGCCAAGCCATTCTTCAACTGCAATTATACAACTCTAAGTCAATTAATGATAAAAAAAAATGTATAACAGATTAAGTTTATAAAAAGAAATTGTGTTACCTCCAATGTAACTTTTTCATTCTTACTTTCCACTTCGAATCTTAATTCACAGTCCGGATCCAATTTAAATTCTTGCACTGTAGATTTTTCGTCAGACATTTTTGTTTGAATAGGTTAAAGGTGACACGCTGCTTGAATCATGAAAAATTCTTTTTCTTCTATAACTTATTAGCTTTTGCTGACCCTGGTCATGAAAAATCCGAATCTGTTAAATCTATTTCTCTTGCTAGATCGTAATAAATTTTTCGTTTTCTGTTTCTCCAATACTTGATAAATCGAGTTGATTCGAATTGTCTTTCAAACGCTGAAAATATTTATGGATACTCACCTCATCCAAGATGCGTTCGAAAATCCTACCCATTCAATTGACCAATCAGGATAAAAGAAACGATGTTCTTTGTCTTGATTGGCCGATTAAAAATCGTTTCCATTTACTCTACTAATAGGATTTCCGAACTCATTCAGTCACGTGATATAATTTGTTTACTGCCGCAAAAGTTGGCAACCCTGACCCTGACGCCGACATTTCGCGTAATTACGTACATTGTGCATTTTGTGATGCTGTCAGAAAATTTGCGTTTTTACTCCGTGAGCGTTGTTCGATGCAGATTTATGCGATATTATGCAATTATCTGTCACATATGCACAGTGTGATAATTGCGACACACCTTTGCTGAGTTTCGGCGCTCAAACTTGTTTGTTAAACGACATTGACGTGCACGTTCGTGTTTAACGGTTCCCGCTTTTCCTAACGGGTAAGCTGATAGATGTCATGAGACGTAGTTTTGTTGCACTGAAAGAGAACGTTTAATGTCACTTGAAATGAAAATTTTATTATCTCTCGCAATCTGTACATACATATATTACATATATTTTGTGAAAAAACAGAATATTTACATACTTAATTTACAACGCAATAAAATTCAAACTTATATTTTACTAAAAACGTACCTATAATTAAATTTACTATTATAATTAATATCTGTGATGACTTTACATGTATTAATATGCATTGATATACATTGGTGTTTGTAGAGTTTATATAGCAACCTGAATTAATTTGAGAAAAGAGATATTTTTCTTTTTGTTGAAATAAGATTCTATTGTACAAACAATACCTGAAGCATGAGTATATAAATAATTAAATTATTGCATCATGTTTTTAATTAAATAGCAATATAAGTTTTTTTATAAATGTAAGATGGAAAAGGTATTTCTGGTTATATAATATATAAGTTTTCTACTCACTATCAATTATCAATTTGATTGATATTGAAATTGATACTGAAGAAAACTGAGAGAGGCCTTGAGACATTAAATGGCATTTAATATATATTAATGTACACTTAACTAAATTGGTTATAAAATTGATGTCAACTAAATTTTTATCATTATGTTTCCAGATATAATTCAATCAGAATGTCTACAACTGGGATGTCTACACGTTCCTCTTGTCTGAAATCTCATCACCCTTCTATAAAGGCTGTACCTGAAAGTAAGCTCAGATCTAAAAGAGTCATTAATAAAACCAATAAAAGTTTACAAAAAATTAATGTTAATGCAAACAACAAAAGATTAAATGTATCAAAAATAAATGTGTCTGCAAATAGCAGTCAATCTTTACGAAGATGCTTGCGTCCACGGAATAAAAAAAATTACTGTGAAGATTCAAAATTACTGCAGCAATATCTTTCACCAAAACAACAAAAGAGTGTGGTAATGTTAGAGAACTTAGATTTGGAAAATAATAAAAAAATGCCTGTATACAAAACCATAAAATCTCCTGAGAAATCATTAGAAAATAAAATGGATGTATATGATTTTAAATTTGATATTAATGATTCAAAAGAGAAAGTTACTAAGAAAAAGCAGAAGAGAAAAGTTAGCAAACAGAAAGGCAAAACAACTAAAAGAACTACACGTAAGAAGGTTACTATACAATCGCAAATAATTAACAATGAAGAAAACAAATTTCTTGGACTTGATACAAATACTGTAAAGTCTACACAAAATAATTCTTCAAAATCTGCAATAGAAGTGATAGTTACAAAATCGACAAAGAAAAATAAAGAGAAAATTAAGACACCAGATGCAGATATTCAGATGGTGCAAGAATCAGTAAAGGAAGATAATGTGATTGAAGAGATTGAATCACCAAGCATAAATACAGATATACAGATTGTAAGAGAATCAATGGAGGAAGATACAGAAAAGAAGAGTGAAACGCCAAAAATAAATATCAATATTGAAACTGTAGGAGAAACAAGTTCATCTGATAGAGCATTTCCAAAACAAATTAAAAAGCAAAATGCAAACAAGCCAAAAGTTATATCTATCAAAAATGCAGATAATATTACAATCCTTAAATCACCACCATCCAGCAACACTGAAGAGTTTTGGCCCTTTCGGCCAAAGAATATATTTGATAATAAGACCTCGGTAAAACAAGAGAAAAACTCATTAAATTATTCATTATTGACCAAATCTTTATCCCCTATCTTGAAGACTAGTGCCTTGGATCAGGAAAGTCCCTGTCGACTTCCAACAACATTAATGTTTTCTCAGGCTAAATACTTTGCTCAAAGTACACCAAAATTGAGATTTGAAGATAAGAAAATGAATAAAAAGAATGTAAAAATGAGTCAAGAAAATATGGAAATAAATAAAGAAAATATAGACATGAATAAAGAAAATATGGAAATGAATAAAGAAAATGTGGAAATAAATAAAGAAAATATGGATAAAACAAATATACGTGGAAGAGAAAAAGATAAAAAGAAGAAAATGACTTTCCACAAAAAGCACAATATAATTAAAAAAAAACTTCCAATTAATCAAAATACAGAAAAAAATCGGACGATAGATACAAACAAGCATATACATGCAGCACCTGCCAGAATTTCTCTAGGAGAAATAAAGAACTTTTTACAGCAAAAAAATATAAATGACAACAAACAAACAACAGATGAAGTGCATGTTAAAGATGACAAATCACCTACGATGCAAAAAGATAAAGATCTTATAAATTTTCTCAATTTTTCTGACACATTTGATGTCTTGTCTGAAACAGAGAGACTATCGAATTTTAGAGCTGAGGTTCCTTTGTTCATGGATTTAGAGCCCACACATTTTTCGAAGGTATTTTTACACATTACTAAAATTATATCAATATATTCTTTTATATATTATACAATATTGATATTAACATTATTATATACTTATTTAAAATATTACAGCCGCCTCAACATTCATATAGGAAAAAACGAACTGTAAAATTTGACCTTCTGGAGAGTGACGAAGAACAAGAAGAGGAGAAAGAAAATGTGAAATATCAAACAAAGAAGAAGAAACTCACAAAGTTGACAAAAGAAACTGAAAAAAAAATAGAAGAATGGGCAAAATCTGTTAATAGTACATTCGAAGAAATTGACGAATATGACTTGTTAATTGAGTAATATAGAAAGCAGATTACTAAAACACATAATTAAAAATTTAAGAAAGCCTGAAAGTGCAAAACACTAAATTAAATATTTTTTCTACCTTTCAAATTATATTTGATCTATAATGATATTTAATATTTCCCTATTCTATATATTTATATATAATTTCTTCAATTACACATATTTTGTGATAGAAAAAATAGTTTAAAAATTTGTTTCTCAAAATTATTCATAAATATTTTTTTTCTAAATTGTATTTGAGTTTCATAATTATAAATTTTCTAAAAAAATGTTTAATATTTATATGTAATAATTTTATGTGATGAGGTAGCAAAGTAACTATAAGTACATGATAGAGATATATTACTATAAATATTTATATTATTTCTGCAATAACTTGTAGAAAAAGAAGTATAACGTTGATATATAGTAGTATTTGGAAATAAAATATATTTAATTGCATTGAGATCAGTACCCAGACAGCCACAGTAATTATTATGACATCAAAATGATGTCAATAATTACTGTGGCTATCTGGGTAGGTTATATAAAAGTAATTACTTGTATATTGTATATATATATATATAAAATTAGTAAAATATTTTTGAAAACTATATCTTTCCGTCTTTTTAATTTCTCTAAATCTGGATACTAAATGTCAGACTTAGAGAATTGAGTTAAAGAAAAAAAAAATTTTACTATACGCGCGTATATTTACAAATTGATACAAATAATATTTTAAAATGATTTTTATTGAAATTTTAAAAGGGACAAAATAAAAAAGTTAAGAAAGCATGTGTAATTGTTTATTTTACTTGCAATACACTTGTAAATTTTTTTCTTGAAATTTTTCTGTATCGTAAACAAATGTCGGCTGTTCGAATCTACGCATGCGCACTTAAAGACATACGACGCACATGCGTGTCGAAAAATCTCAAGTGAGACGCAACGGTGATATAACCTGTAAGCCACGCGCGAAAATATTAATATCAATGAAATATCGGATTAACTGAAAAATGAAGCGACTCAAGAGTGTTATCGAAGATGTGATTGTGCAATCTGATAAAATCCAACCAATTATTGGTAAGATGGACATGTGTTATACTTAAATAATACCATTGTTACTATACCGGTTTTATTGTACTTTAATTTACATATTATTCATAATACACATATAACATTACTTCATGCTTATTTAATTGATATCATATTTTATCCACATATATACATATCATAATTACATTCAAGTATCATCATTCTTAGCTTTTGTTTGATTATTTAAATAATTGCTTTCCCTGATTTATATAAAAGAAAAAGAGCATTCAAATATGTTTTTATAAATATAAATAAAATCTTTGTTGTACAGTGAACTTTCAACATGGTAAGCTTAAAGATGAAGAGGACAAGGAGATGTCATGTGGTTTATTCCGTGATCAAAGGGAAGATAAAACTGTTTTGGCATTATCAAATGGACAGATTGTATATAAAGGTTATAGACCAGATTTTGAAAAAGAATCGACAAGGACAATGCTGGTACTCCATAATAAGAGAACAGGCAAAGTACGATTATTTGAAGCAGAACGGTGGCAGGTAACTCCAGTACTTGAAAAACCTATTATTGAAGACAACAAAAATGATATGGACGAAAAGATTGTTTTATTGAATAAACAATTTGGGTCGAAGAAAATTAAACGTAGAACCGAGCAATTTGAAAGACTGAAAGTGGATGTTAATTCTGTTAAGGAGCAACTTGAGAAAACAGTGTCAAGTAAGTTCTTTTTCTATTATTAAATATAATTAAATTGTAAAACATATTTACATATATATCATTTAAAATTACTAATAATATATTGATATATCAAAGATATTCAATATTTATATTCCATACAAAATCTTATTGACTTGTTTTTATTTTTTAACAGATGTTGAAATTGATAGACTAGATTTATCGGTTCAATTACAAACTGATGACTGTATTTCCACAATATTACCAACATGCAACAGGGATGCGAGTAATGTCAAAGATGTGTACAATGTATATGACATTATTCCAAGGAGTAAACTGGAAATGTTATATGAACATGCAATGAAAATTCTTAATGGAGATGTAGAAGAAGAGTAATTTAAATCTCTTTAAATAAGTTTTTTATCGTCATTTTTCTATATCCAATAATATTGTATAATTACATTTTTCTCATTATAGGAAGACTACATTTTTCACACACACTTTAAAATTTATTAAATCGGATCCAGATAATGTAAACAAGGTTGCTCTCTTACTCTACATTGAAATGGTCAGTGTATGGTGCGATATGATAGCAAAGGATGTAAAGAAACGCGACATTATTGTGTGTCCAATATCTGAAGAGGTAAATCGGCACATTATTGACACATACAGCGTACCCAGCGCACATGGACGGTAAGTTTTGATCATAAAATGCAATTATAAGAAAAGGCATTTTTTAGGAGAATTTCTTTTACAGAATGAGGCCAAATATTATGAAAGATAAAGGTCTTGTACATTGCTTGATCCTTGCACTGATTGTATCAAACTTTGAACTGGATCTTGAATTGTTTCGAGGTACACTGAAAAGAAAAACTGGTCAGAAGAAACTAATAAATTTTGTAAAAATCATTGGAGCAGTGTTTTCTAAAAAGGATAAGAATATTATTATGCTCAAGGTTCCATTGCCTTCAGTGACTCTTGTTAAAAAAGGAAAAAAACCAAGATCATGATTTCATTATTCAATAGATTTATTTCAATAGAATTGACGATATATTTTTATTTTTGTAACATCTCTCAACTATTTCTGATATAGTTTATAAAACATTTGTTGTACAGCCAAAATTGCGTTAATGTTTTATAAATCTTGTAAATACATAAAATATACATATTTCCATATTACTCTGATATAGATTTAATAAAAGAACATACAAATTACATTTTACATATATCTAGAAGAAATTTTTAAAGAATAATAATTAAAATTACAGATAACAAAACAGTTACAGATTAGAAAATTACAGATAACGATATTTTTTAATGTGTATTAAATTATTTTAAATATCTGAAGAATGTAATTTTAAAAATTATTTCTCTACGTTTTTTCTTAAAATTATATTAGTATATTATCATCGATTATTAATGTCCGACTTGGTCTTCTAACATCGTAAAAACGAATAAGAGGTTAGAGAAGCGTTTGGAAATTGGAAGTTTATTGTCGCACACAGATTTTCAAATTCGCTCCAAAACAGCAAACTGTTAATCACACAGTTTCTGTTTTACACGAGATTCCAATATCTTAAATTTATACACAAAATATCAAGTTTTCGACATGATAGCCTTATTGACCGCGCATATGGTAGAGGGAAGGGGAGGAAATCACGTTCGAAAGTGCATATCGCGCATTGTGAAACGCAGAGATTTATCCACTACTGCTTCGAATAGAGCAAAAATGGTAAGTGCTCGTTAGAACCTCCCAGTTGAAAGAAGAACCAATTTAAATCGAATAGCGAGCAAATTTCGAACAATTAAAGACGTTTTGATATAGATAATTACTTGTGTTTAAATAAGTAGTTGGAGGTGAAAGTGGTACAGATGCAATCGGCCACTTGTTACACAAAATCATGTCTATTTGCATAAATATGTAGAGTAATAAAAAAATGTATCGCTTGTAAAAACATTACCATATGTTGTGACCGAAGATCGCGTAAAATAATTAAATCACATTTGATTATAATTGTATAAGAGAGAATATGTATTGCATATATTACTATATAATTTAATAACATTTGATAACTATATGTTGATCTTCATAGAGTAATAAAAATAAGCTCACTCCAGAGGAAAGAGAGCAAAATTTGAATCCACTGCTCTCGACAGGATGGACTGTTCAGTCAAACAGGGATGCAATTTATAAGGAATTTGTATTCAAGAATTTCAATGAAGTGTGTTTTACACATCTGTTAATATTTTATATACAATCATTATGTTACATTATATATACTTATATATTCTAATTTCTAGGCCTTTGGCTTTATGACAAGAGTTGCCTTACAGGCTGAAAAGATGGACCATCATCCTGAATGGTTTAATGTTTATAACAAAGTGAATATCACTCTCTCATCTCATGATGTTAATGGTTTATCAGAGAGAGATGTGAAACTGGCGACTTTTATAGACAAAGTTGCCAGCAAATAAGATTCTTTTGGCTTATCTACCTGGGACCTGTCAGAGCATTATCTATTCGAATACTTATTATATACATGTTAATGACAATAATGAGAAACTTTTGTTATTACTTATTTGTAACATATATAACTAATATGAAATAAATGAGCTTTCTTTAGTTCATTATACATACACATTTCGAGCTACAAACTTTTATAATAGTTTCCAAAACTTTACTTGATTAAAATTATAAGTAGTATAAGAAAGAAAGCACAATATATTGTCACAGTAAATAATTTATTCCCGAATAATTTACAAGCTACCATCCCTTAAAAAGTTCTTCATATACTAACGCAAACAATTATTTCTGTATTTTAGTGATAACATCTAATTGGATTTCTGTCTTTCTCTGTCTTTACCTATTGCCCAGCCACTTTTAATGATCTTTGTGAGACCAGGACCGTTGTAAATTAGCAGAAGCAGACCAGCGAGAGTTGCAGCGGAGAGTAGATTTAACAGGAGGAACGACACTTTTGGAACTAATGTGCCTACTACAATGGGCCGTGCATAATCGAGTATGATAGCCTCCAATCCCCTGTAATAAATTTATTCTTTCGAGCTTTCTATTTTACAGTGTGTGCAAGAGATTCGTAGAAGAATAAATTTAACAAAAAAATACAAATTAATATTATATTAGACTGAGCCAATCAATTACCAATGTGTGTGCATGACGACAGCAGCTGCTAATAATACATCGATAAATTTACTTTCAAAGAGCAGAGCAGCAGGTATTAGCGACAAGAAGGATGCAGACACCATCCTTTCTATCAACCACAAGCGTACATGGTCACCATGGGCGCTTGCTGCACGAGTTTGAGTCACGCTGACTGTTGATTGCACAGGCAACTGGAAAGAATGAAATAATGTATTGTGCATTCACTCTTATTTCCTTTAGAAAAATTTGTTATAATTTGTTATCAACCTTGGACAAGATACGGCATGTTGGATATTTATTTGCTATAGGCGTTATGCCACGGTTCAGATTTGCAAGACTTGAAGTGGATTTGGGGAAGTGCACTGGATTGCATCTGCATACCTGGAGTAACCCACTAGGTTTTACCAATGTCTCTGCAATAAAATCATTGATTGGCGTGTTATAATTTTATATCTCGTTTTTAATCATTGATCAAAATGATTATATTGTACACTGCTACAAAAATACCCTTCGATATTATAATAAAAAAATTAATGTAAACTTATATAAAACGTAATTAAAAATTGTTTTGAGGAAAATATCCATCGATTGAAACTTTCCATATATTTTCTGCTCATTAAAGAGATTATGTAAAACCATCTTGAGGTTATGTAAAGAAATTTCTGTCTAAATCACGAAATAAAGCAGGAGCACGCTCGAAACTGTCGGAGACTTAAAGTAAAACTTACCGAGCTGTCGAACTTTACGAAAGATATTAATGTTAGCTACTCTTCCTAAATTCATCTTGTCAAAATTGCTCGTATCGAGTTTGACGTTAATTCGAATCAAGAGATAAGAGACAAGCGTTCAAACAATCAATTTTTATTCGAAACAATTTGCGTCTGCTAGAACGAAAGCAAATTTTTTAGAGAAAAAAGAATTTTAATTCATACATATATATATTTATTTTCGGAATAGAACAAATAAGCTTCGATTCGCAAACATATTTTTGCTGCGCTTTGTGCACTCTCTACCTACACTTGAAACAGTAAAAACGTGGAGAGAGGAAAGAGTGAGATGAAAGCTATAATTTGACCTTATATAGAACATATAATATATGTTCTAAGAATTTGACGAATGGACTTTTATATAAAACGCTAAATGTCTGTTATAATTGTGTATACAGGGTGTCCCATAATTCGCGAATCACCTTTCATGGGCAGATAGAGCGTGTTAAACTGAATAGAAAAGTCCTGTATCATTTTGCGATATTCGCAATAATTATTGAGTTATTAACTAAAATATCTAAACGAATGAGCGGGTAGAAAGCAGTAGGCCGGACTCGGTGTGCACTTATTTGTTATGTGCCGCTTAGTATCAAAAGTATCATCTTACTTTTCGGCGTCACTACATTGGTCGCCGCTCGCTGCATGACGCCGCCTCTCGATCAAATAATGCTTTCTACCTGCTTATTCGTTTAGATATTTTAATAAATAACTCAATAATTATTGCGAATATCGCAAAATGATACATGAATTTTCTATTCAGTTTAACACGCTCTATCTGCCCATGAAAGGTGATTCGCGAATTATGGGACACCCTGTATACAGTGACCTAAGTAGATTATAGAAAACAATTATAAAAAATATTGCAGATTCCATATAAATAAACACGTTTATATTATAGAAAAATATTTTATCTTTTATCAAGCTGACAAAAGTTCTGCTTGTAAATTAATCATAACAAAAAGATAAATTTCAAAATATAAAAAATCCTGTTCATAGTCCGTCTCGTGCTACATGTCTATTTCATTGGTTGGATTAAATCTTAAGATCGGACTCTCACACGCGTAAAAGCATTCAGCCAATCACTTTTCCGTTGTACGAAAAAGCCGCAATCTGATTGGTTATCGCTATCGCGTTCAGATGCGCAGAAGCAATAAAGCTTAAATACAAATTCGAGTTCAAATCTATATAATTTATATACATCAGGTTTTTATCAATCCGGTGTTCGGAAATTATGTCCCTCCGGTAGTGAAATGTCAACGTGTGACGTGTATGTAATTTACAGCAGACGTTGAAAGTTTATCGGAGGAAAAGAATGGAGTATTTTAAAAGCAGTCTGAAATCCGTTTTAGGAACCGCTCCAGCTGGAACTCAGCCGACAGGTGCCGATACGGTAAATGAAAAGAAAAAAGCTAATATTCCATAATATTTTTTCCATACTCGAGAGGTTATTTCTTATTGTTGAATCAACTAATAAAGCTTCTTATCAGTGACAATTAGTAACAAATTTATAAATTTGTAACTATTTTTTTACAAATTTTTATTTACAACTTTGTTACTATTTTTTTACAAATTTTTATTTACAAATTTGTTACTAATTGTCTAACAAAGTTGTAAAGCTACAATTGCTATTGCTATATATCTATGTATTTTAATACAGGTGGAAAGATTAGTAGATAGATTGCAATCTTCCACATTACTCAATGACAGAAGAGATGCCTGTCGAGCACTCAAAGCATTATCACGCACATATCGTGTGGAAGTTGGTGCTCAAGGGATGGATGCGTTGAGGCAGGTGCTGGAAATGGACAAGACAGATTGCGAAATAATTGGTTTAGCTCTAGACACACTGTGTAATATTACAAGTCCTGACATATTTGAGGAAGAAAGTAAGTAAGATGTTCTTTGATGGTTATTCGATTTCATGTCTAATTATTCTGTATAATTTCAGTGAACAACCACGATCCTCAAGCCAAGATAGGAGAACAGTTTACAGAAATATTTATCAAGCATTCAGATAGTATTGGATTAGTACTAACATTTCTTGAAGAGTTTGACTTTCGTGTCAGATGGCCGGCGTTGAAATTGTTAACACATTTATTAGCAAACAGATCTAAAGATATTCAAGAAATAATTTTGATCAGTCCTATGGGAGTTTCTAAATTGATGGATTTGCTGAGCGATAGTAGAGAAGTTATACGCAATGATGTATGTTAAATTAATAGTATTTAAGTAAATATTTTTGAAATATGAAAAGAAAGCATCCTCTTGTTGTTAATACATATTATTTACATTTATTACTTAGGTTTTGTTGCTACTCATTCAACTAACAAAAGGCAATGCAAATATTCAAAAAATAGTAGCATTTGAAAATGCATTTGATCGCATATTTGATGTTATTCAACAAGAGGGTAATGCAGATGGTGGTATTGTTGTAGAAGATTGTCTCTTATTGATGTTAAATCTTCTCAGAGGAAATGTCAGTAACCAAAACTTTTTTAAGGAAGGTAATTTCAATAGGTTTTAATAATCAACTTTTCAATAATTTTTCTTTTGTGTGATAATTTTTATATTGCAATATGTGTAGGTAGTTATATTCAGAAATTGACGCCAATGTTTCAAATACCCAATGAAACAGAAGATAATAACTTTGGTGGTTGGAGTCCACAAAAAGTATCCAATGTTCACTGCATGGTGCAAGTTGTACGAGCATTGGTAGCACCAAGTGCACCTGCTCAGGTAAAAATATTGACATTATATTTATAAAATTTCTCTTTTATTACGTTTTTATTTTATTATTATTTTATTATAATAACTAAATAATATATATGTGAAGGCAGTTGCAGCTTGTCAACGAACTATGAGAGCTTGTGGATTGTTACAAGCATTGTGCGATATATTAATGGCTAGTGGAGTACCTGCAGATGTGTTGACAGAGACCATTAATACTGTAGCAGAAGTCATAAGAGGAAATGCTAGTAATCAAGAATTTTTGGCGAGTGTTATGGCACCGAGCACTCCTCCAAGGTATGATAAGCTACATTAAATAGAGTCATTTTATATTTAATATTATTCAAAATAATGAAGAACAATTTATCAATACATTATAGACCAGCTATTGTTGTGTTATTAATGTCCATGGTGAATGAAAAGCAACCATTCGTTCTGCGATGTTCTGTACTATATTGCTTTCAATGCTTTCTCTATAAAAACGAAGTAGGACAGACACAGTTGATTCAAACTTTATTACCGCAAGGCAACGAAGCACCATCGCTAACTACAGGTTTATTAAGCTCTTTTTGATAGATCTTGACTACATTTAATATAATATATGTATAATAATAATATATGATAACATATATTTAATAATATGTGATATGATATATTATTATATGATATGATATATTATATTATTATATGATATGAAAAAAAGGCGTTTTGACAATGGAATAATGCAAATTCTATATTTGTTGTTAGGACAGTTACTGTGCGGCGGATTATTTTCTGCAGATTCACTGTCGAATTGGTTTTCTGCAGTGGCATTATCTCACGCTTTGATCGAGAATATAAGTCAGAAGGAACAGCTTTTAAGAGTGCTCCTTGCGACCAATATTGGGAAGCCACCGGTAACACTTATACAACAATGCGTTATGTTGTTGCAACAGGGTAATAAGACACAGTGTAAATTGGGCTTATTGATGTTGCTCTGTCAATGGACCTCGTATTGTCCGCTCGCAGTCAAATCATTCCTAGCTATCGATTCCTCGGTAGCGTATCTAACAGCCCTTCTATCATCGCAAGAGAATAATGATGATCTACAAGAAACTTTACTACAGAGCATGTGCGCCTTACTTATCGGTATTTGCATACATTACAACGATGATAGTGTACCAATTTATACAAAGGTAGGTAATGCCATTTATATAATTGAGATAGTTCATGACGTTTATGGAAGTTACACAAAGTAAAACGTGTGTAATTAATTGCAATAATTTGTGTATATTATCTCGCAGGAAAAAGTGTATAATTTAATTGAGAATAGAATAGGTATGGAAAAATTTCAAGACGCGATTGGCGGTATTGCTAGACACGAAATTTATTCCCGAACGTTAAAACATCCGCAACCTTCGGTGAAAAATCCGTCAGAACTTTTATTGGATCACGAATTTTGCAGATTACTGAAAAGTTTAGAAGGTATACATTATATACATAATATTTTTTATAATCGTATGTCGAAAATAAATGGTTTTCATAATGATAAAAAAATTTAACATTCTCTCTCAATTTCTTTTTAGAAATAAAAATTAAGATTTTTTTTTCTTTTAGGTGTTGTAATAAAATCAGTGATAGATGCTAATAATAAACATCAAAATAGAAATCAATTATCTATGAGTGTATCTGACAATGCATTGGTTTTGCAATACAAAGGTCTTATAAGAGAACAAGATGTGCAAATTCAAAAGCTGAATCAAGTTAATGATACTTTATTAAAAGAAAAACAAGAACTTGAGGTACTAAGCAATTTTTTTTTATTTTTAAGAAATGTGTTTGATGTACATATAAAAAATTAATATATATTTTTCAATACTATTACAGACACAACTGCAAGAACTTAAATCAACTATTAGTCATTTAAGAGATCAAAATTTGGTTCTTCGAGCAGCACAAATAAATATGGGGGATGGAAAAGAGACAGTTAATTCTAGTAGTAATATAGATCTGGAAAAAGAATTACAAACCTACAAAACAACAGTTGTAGATTTAGAGAATCGTTTAGCTGAATATGTGCACATGACGCAAGAGCATAAAGAGAAAAATGAAAAGGAATCAGAATTAGAGAATCAATTAAAATCAAAAACAGAGGAACTTGAAAAATTGAAGAAAGACCAAGAAGATCTTTTAGAACTTTTGACTGATCAAGATAGTAAAATTATGTTGTATAAAGAAAGATTAATTGAATTAGGCGACAAGGTATGTTTTATGAAATGAAACTATTTCCACAATACATGAAAAATAAAATATAACTTTTCTATTTTTAGGTCGAGTCTGATGAAAGTTCAGGTGAGCTTGATACAGATGATCAACCAGAATCAAGCAATTAAGATATTCTAATTGATCGTTTCATCAGATAAATAACAATTTTTTTTATACATAGTAAATGTCTTTCTATAAAAATTTTATTTTGTGTCATACATATTGTAAAAAATATGAAATGTATTTCCAAATGTATATACAAATATATAACAATTACCATGTGTAATTGTATAAACAGATATTAGTATTTCTCAGAAGTAAAAGTATATAAATTTAATGATAATGTATGTTTAAATAATTTAGATATTTAATGAAAAAATGTTTCAAATAAAGTATTATATATTTTTATTTCTGCACAATTATATTCTAATGTTTTTTTATTTAAGTATATTCAGTTTGTAAAAAATTATGTAATTGTTATAAAAACAGATTGCATTATTGAAGAAATTGTCTTAAACATTCCTGTAATATATTCAATATAATTTAATAATTCATGCATATTCTAATGATATATTTGTATATAAAAAAAATTACGCAAAACGAAAATAAATTTATTATATTTATTTTAAATAGTTTATATTATCCTATTAACAACAAATATACAATTAATGGACTGATAGGACCAACATTTATAGATTCCCATTTTCAGAATTATTTAATATACAGAGTTCTATAAATACATTTTAATGCTTTGTTTTTATAATTCTTTTATTACTGGCTGCAGGATGTCATAATATCTAGCCAGTGTTATCAGATATACTATTATCAACTAACAAATGAGAATTTTATTCAATACAATATTGAATAATTTATACTGCACTTTGTCGCTGTTTCATGACTGCTTGAATACATTTTGCCATAGTTAAAGACGCTCGTGATACTACGTCAGTCATGAAAAATTGATCCAACGTCTTTTGTTTAATATCCACCGGGTCTGCTAAAAATGATTCTCCAGACTGTTGCTATAAACATGTCATAAACAACATATATAGATAATATTGTCTTTATGTTAAAAAATACATTACATCTAATCGAGATACAAACCTTAGCTATTTCCAAAGCTTGTGTAAAGAAATTAGCTGGTTCAACATTACCATATCGTACCAGATGTGGCGCGACTTCTTCAAGCCTGAATCTTATTTCGTTTAAATTATCATATGGTAAAGTAATACCGGCCATCTATAATTTAATAAAGTATATAATTGTCAAATATACACATATCTTGATTACTTATTTGAGAATCTGCATTTTTTGACTATGAACATTTATTTATTTAATTTATTAATTATTACCTCAGAAAGGGCGCGAATAATTTTCCAATCTGGACGTGCTAAACCAGGTGGTGTAATTGCCGCGCACGTTTGTTGGGAGCGTCCTTCTGTATTAACATAACTTGCGACTTTTTCAGTATATGCTGCTCCAGCTAATACAACATCAGCAATGGCCGCTCCAGCATCACCATGACTTCCTAAAATCATAAATAACATTTACTGTAATCTTATAGTTAATAATTTAAAAATTATAAATTAAATTGATATTGCTATATAAAACTAAATAAAATATATAAAGTTTTAAATTTATAATTAATAATATGAATAAATATAATTAATTTTATAAACTTAATATATTACAATAAAAATTCAATTATAAATAATTCATATATATACATTAAAAGTAATTTATATATATATTTAAAATGTTTTCAGCATTGTTACATGTGCATAGACATACCTATATAAATGATAAATGTGTTTGGAAAATCTTCTCTCTTAATATTGACATCATCAGCACCCAAAAGGAACAGAACATTCGGTTGTTGTTCTTTGATTTCTTCTACAGTCGAACCATAACCGATATCTAAAGCAGCAACTTGAGAAGCATTTGTATGCAATATATTTAAGGTTTTCCATTCCTGGGGAGCCTGAAATTCAAAAGATGAGCGATTATTATAATTTCTAAAAAATTACTACATATAAGATTGGGGAAAATTTACTTTTAAGTTATCTCCTAAAACCTTCGCTAATGCTTGCGTTTCGTAGAGAATCTTAGCTCCGTCCTTCCGAGCTAGCTGATCGGCGCCTAAGATGACAAGTGGTTTCTTAGCTTCTTTCAGGGTAGCAGAGAATGGATGTGAACCATCACGTAACTTCGTTATTACATCGAAGGATTCTCCCAAGTGCTAAAAAATAAAACAAAAAGGATATATTTTACTGAAGAATACATTAACAGGAGAAATATAACGTAAAACAGATAAAGATTATACCTCATGTTCGTACGTTAGATCAACGTCCGAACCGATAAGGGCAATTGTTTGTTCGCCATGTAGATAGCCCTTCCTGAGACGCGTATTTACTAATGGTGCTTCGTATCTAGGATTTGTACCAATCAATACTACGACATCCGCATCTTCAATCGCGGCGATGGTGTTGTTCAAAAGATAGCTACTTCTGAGGTCGATGCCCGAGCCGTCTTTCGGGAAACATTGTTCCGTGGCTAGAGCTTCGCTGCCCAATTTGTTCACTAAATCTTTCATGGCAATAAGAGCCTCCGCGTCTGCCAATTTCCCAGCGATCGCAGCACATTTCTCCGCCGACACATTCGCTATGGATCTAGCAGCTAGTTATCAGAATGTTGATGTATAATTGAAATCAATAAAACGTGACGAATCTAGTAAATACAAATATATAATAGATTTTACCAGCAATGAGCGCATCTTCCCAATCGACAGCTTGCAATTTTCCATTAATCTTAATCATTGGTGTAATGAGTCTTTGTCTTTTGAGTCCATCATATGAAAAACGGGCTTTGTCCGAGAGCCATTCCTCATTCACTTCCTATCAATAATTATATAATTATTAATAACATGTAACAAAATCATATTTTTATTGCAAGTGTGTTAAGAATATTTACCTCATTCACTCTTGGTAGTATTCTTAAAACCTCACCAGTTCTGTGAGAGATAACTATGTTACTACCAACGGCATCGTGAACGTCGATACTGTCAGTGCGACGTGTTTCCCATGGACGAGCAACAAATGCATACGGTTTACTTGTTAATGCACCCACAGGACAAAGATCAATGATATTGCCAGACAATTCTGACAAGAACAATTTCTCGACATACGTTCCCACCTAAAATTATTATATTTATTTTTAATTACTTTAATTACACTAATATATTTCTTGGAATAATTCCTATATTGTTAACAACTATTATCATGATCATATAAAACAATTATTCAAGTTTATGCAAATAAATATTTCTCAATTTTACAAAATTTTTCAAGAAATTCAAAGACACAATATTATATGATAAAATTAAATAAAAACAATTTACTTTAATTTGGTAAAATTATTTTGCAATAATAAGCTAATAAGTTTCTATACATTATCTAAATATATATAAATCAAATCTTAAATGTACCTGCATATCATTACCACGACCAGTAGTTCCCAAATCATCAATACCAGCTACTTCTGAAGCAAATCGAATACACCTTGTGCAATGTATGCAACGTGTCATAACTGTCTTGATTAAAGGTCCAATGTCTTTGTCTTCCACTGCTCTTTTCCCAGAGAAATTAATATCAACAAATCTACTCCTGTCACTTCCAAAAGCCATGCTTTGATCTTGTAAATCACATTCTCCACCCTGGTCACAGATCGGACAGTCTAATGGATGATTAACCAACAGAAATTCCATAACACCCTCACGAGCTTTCCTTGTCAGATCAGAGTTAGTTTTCACTTTCCAACCTTTCATCACTGGCATGGCACATGCAGCAATTGGCTATAAAATAAAAAAATAAGATAAATATAATAATTAATTTTGATATATTATTCATTTATCTGTTTTGTTATTTACCTTAACTTGCTTCTCTATTTCAACAAGACACATTCTGCAATTACCAGCTACAGCAAGACGTTCATGATAACAGAATCTTGGTATTTCAACTCCTACTTTGGCAGCAGCCTAAAAAACCAAAAATATCAATCAGTTAGTAAAATCTCATAAATATTAGTGTATTATCTATCATTAATTTTATTATAAATACAATATGTACTTTGCAATATTTGTGATAAGAATATTCTTTCATTGTTTGTAAAATCTGTAGTCTATAAAATCAGAAGTAATATATATATATTTATATGTATTGATAAGAGAAAGATTATAAGATATATAATATATAATATATAATTTTATTTTTATGTATTGCTCTTCGCAACAAGATAAGAGAGTTGAAAGTGGATAAAGAGAATGCAAAAATTGATATCAACACAAACCTGCAAGACTGTTGTTCCTGGTGGTACTTGCACAGGCTTGTCGTCAATGAAGAGCTCGACCAATTCCTGCTGTGACTTGTTAGACGTTGTGTGAAAATTGACAGCGCAGAACCTTCCATTTGCTAGGCCTGTGGCCCGCACAACCGGCAGCCTCAACATCTCGCCACGCTATCAACAACTATCAACATCGCACTTTATTATGTAATAAACAAAAATTTCGCACAAGTCAATGGCGAATTAACCTAACCGAGGAACTATAAATAAGCAATAAAGGCATATGTTTCCGAAACATAGGATAATATCAAATGTTTTTATGGGATATCACGATAATTCTGAGTATATTTTTTTTTACCGAAATTACATATACAAATTTCAATCAAATAAAAATGATCACAACCATTTTTAAAATACCTTCTCTAGACGTCAGAAACACCTAACGGTTCGCGCTGAGCTCATGATGAGCAATGGCGAGTTCGATCGAAGAAAGCAATTCCTATACTTTTACGTCACCGTATATATAGCATCTTGTCGAATTCGATCAACAATTTTTATCTAAAAAATAATGGGATATTATGTGGCAGAATTATATATCAAATTCAATTTTTCTTAAAGATTTCAACAGAATTTTTATAAATATTTTATAATATTTTTTTTATATAACATTATATATTTATAATTTATATTTATAATATATGTATACATTTATATAATATATATATTCATAATATATTTACAATATAATTAATATAATATAATATATATCATAAATTATATTTATAAATTATATATTTTTATAATAAATTTAATTAATGATTTTTATAATTATATCTTTATAAATCGGAACGAAGATTTTTTGTTTAATAAAATAACAAAGTAAAAAAAAAATAAATTTTTTTTTGGAGCAGAGAAATATTTAATTGACCAATAGGGATAAAGGATTTGTTTTCTTTCATCTTGATTGGTTAATCGAACGTTATCACAGATTCTGATTGGTCGTCCCTCTATCTCTCTCTCTTCAGTGACAGCGACATTCCCCAGACGTCACTATCTAGGGATTTTTGTTCCGCGCGCCTCGAGGGCCCACCTTGAGGAAGGCGCACCGGAACGAACGTCACGTCGGAGTCGCACGAGTCGGCTGGTGCACGCAGCTCTCTCTTCCGGCGATCAGACGAAAGGGTCCCCGCTGAGTCGTCGTGCTCTCGGAACAGCTATTATTTACTCGTCCAGAACACGCTCTCGCCATGGCAGTCGGTGACCTGAAGACCGAGAAGGGTGTCGAGGACCTCAACACCTATCTCGCCGATCGCAGTTATGTCGACGGGTGAGCCTACTTCTAGCGCATTCCAACGCGCTCGCCGCGATATGTCTCCGGTACACGTGCTCCGCTTATTAGCGCGGCATCCTCTCTCGCCCAATATCTTGCGTTATTTCCTCCCGATGATGTTCCGGGCCCGGAAACTCGCTCCGATCGCGAGAATCTGTTGCACTATGTCTATTTACGACCGCCGAACATTTCCAGTAACACGTATGGATATGTGTCACACAGACGACACACACACATATGCGTAGCATCGCACGCACTTATTACTTATTTTTACGTTTTTCTTTTATCTTTTTTTACTTTTTTGTAAATTTTTTTTTAGTAAATTCGCATTTTAATAATATCGCATTCCTTATATTCTTGGATATTCTGCTTTCACACATTTGTGTAAGAGAGATATTTGAAGATTTTTTACAGATGTATAAGTCAAACTCTACTTATATTTGTTGCTCATGTTGCGTGTTGTTTTTTATATATTATATAAATAATATATATTGCAAAATAAAAAATATTTTATTCCTGTTACATACAATTGGATGATCTTTTCTAGTTTGAGTATTAATGAAGATTTAACGTAAAAGAATCTCTGTAAGTAATATTTTCCTTATTTTCTTTATGTATCTTTTTAAATTTTGTATATTTATCTTTTATCTGTATCTCTCATTTACTTTTTAATTTATAGGAAGTATGATAATAAAGTTATAAAGTTTATATCAATTATATATAATATATAATCAAATCAATATATACAATCAGTTAAGTATTAGAACAATATTTAAGAAGGTACATTAGATTCTTATTTTTTGATAAATATATATGATGATATAAGTATAAGAATTTTTAATAATGATGCTCGAATTGATAATAAGGATTAACTTTAAAATACAAAATGTATTGTATAAAAGAATTTGCACCCAATAGGTGGCAACCAACTCAAGCCGATGTTGCAGTACTCGAGGCACTGGGAAAAATACCAACATCTTCGAATCCTCATGTACTCCGTTGGTACAACCATATAAAATCCTACGATTTCAAGTCACTTCCTGGAGAAAAGAAAACACCTTCCATCTTTAGTACCACTAGTGCTCCAACTTCGTCCACAGCAAAAGCGAGCGAAGATGACGACGACCTAGATTTATTCGGCTCGGACGAAGAAGAGGATGCGGAAGCCGCAAAAATCAGGGAGGAAAGGTTAAAGGCATATGCAGAGAAAAAATCAAAAAAGCCCGTAGTTATCGCCAAATCGAGTATCGTCCTAGACGTGAAGAGTTGGGGAGACGAAACGGATATGAAAGAAATGGAAAATGCGGTAAGATCGATCGAGATGGACGGCCTTGTTTGGGGTGCATGTAAGTTGTATTAATTTTATTACTCTATTGATATACGCTGATTGATTTGCGTGATCAATAAAAATTATTGTTAATATAAATTTAATATTTTTACAGCGAAACTTGTCCCGGTGGGCTACGGCATAAACAAGTTACAAATAATGTGCGTGATAGAGGACGAAAAAGTGTCGGTGGACTTGTTGATCGAACAGATTCAAGAATTCGAGGACCTAGTTCAATCTGTAGACATTGCTTCGTTCAACAAGATCTAAGAAACGAAAACAGCTCATTACTTTTAATATTGGGATAATAAATATTATTTGTTTGTATATATACATATAATTTGTTACTCTCTTAACACACCCGAAGAATATTCCTAATACAGTCTTCAAAAATGACGACAATGCTGCTAAAGTTTCATCGCAAATGTTCATTTTATGTACATTATTAGGCAGAGACGTTAATTAGTGTGTTGCATGTATATATCGCAGTACAGAAAAATAATCTTTCCGCCTCGATACGTCATTGTTGCATATTCAATTTGGATTTGTTAGGCCGAATTTTATTAAAGTCTATCTATCTATAATGTCATTTGTGCCAAAGTAAAAAATAGAATACAATATATAACTGAAAAGAAATTTACATTATCGATACTAATGTAAAAGCTTTAATTGCAATTATTAATAAAACAAGCCATTACGATTTTATATACAAAGATATTTTTTGTAACATGGAAAATACATCAAAATTATTGCACAATAGTTATTGACTTCAATTTTAGCGCACTGAGTTATTGATATCTCTATTATCTCAATCTTTTTATCCTCGTATTTAATTTTTTAAAATTCAAATATCGACTTTGTTGAGATATCTTCAAATTTATTTAAAAAATTTTTCTTATATACAAAGATATTTTTTGGAAAATACATCGAAATTATTGCATAATAGTCATTGACTTCAATTTTAGCACACTGAGTTGTAGATATCTCTTTTATCTCAATCGTTTTATCCTCTCGTATTTAATTTTTTTAAATTCAAATATTATCGACTTTGTTGAGATATCTTCAAATTTATTTAAAAAATTTTTCTTATATACAAAGATATTTTTTGGAAAATACATCGAAATTATTGCATAATAGTTATTGACTTCAATTTTAGCACACTGAGTTGTAGATATCTCTTTTATCTCAATCGTTTTATCCTCTCGTATTTAATTTTTTTAAATTCAAATATTATCGACTTTGTTGAGTATCTTCAAATCTATTTAAAAAATTTTTTTATAATCATTTATTATATTGCTTCCTATAATATATTCGTCGATATTGTACGAACTGATGCGACAAAATTTTATTATGCACAATAATGTGTATTACATTTGTATATGTATTTTTTTCTATTGAATCATATTCAATTTATTTAAATTATTTGGCCGAAATTATAATGTGTATTTTTACGACAATATTGAATTATGTGTACATATAATTGTAAAGATATTTTATATAAAAATATTTGTACAGATGTAAAATTACATCTCGTTATATTTTGATTTTCGTTATCAGCTTCGTGTAATAAAAAAGATATGATAAGTAGCCGTAGCAAAAAAAAACAATTTAAAGACGTCGTAATGTGGGATAAGAATTATTTTACAAATATATATTGCTTGTACGATAATATAACGGGAATTTCAGAGATTTTATCCGCGTCAGGCTAATATATATACATTGATTATTCATGTATTTATGTATATATATATATATATATATATCTACTTATATATTTATTACAGGAAGAGTGGAGTTTCCTCGTGTTCGTTGATTTCATAACGTCACTGCGGGAATTTCAATGAATAATTACGATTGATATATAGTAATACGCCGAGGGCACAGAACATCTAAAAACTTGTTCCCAAGGAAAAGTACTATCAATTGTACAAGTTCGTAGACGAGAGCAAACATCCCACGCGCTTTTAGGACATTGACATTGAACCTGAGGATCCGGTTGTCGCGTTCTTGCTGCAAGTTTTACAGCAACTAGTTGGTGTCTTACGACGTCTCGATGTTTATGTTTAGAAGGGACATTAGGGATCGCGAAGGAATGCGAAAGGATTATCCAAGGTCTGTCTCTTCCCACCGCGAAACTGTCCGAGTCTTGGTATATCTTGTTTTTTATTTTCGAATTTTCTTTTCTTTCTGTTGTAGATTTCTTTTATGTATGTGTCGACGTGCTGGCGCCGATGTTTAATACTGCAGGACGTGTTGAGGATCACGAAAAGATGCGGGACTTGTGCAAATTTTCAACAGGAAACAGCATGCGAGGTAAAAAAAGATATAATGTAAAAACTATTGAATATATAGAATATAGAAAGTTACGTTTTTACTATCGCATCTTTGAATATATATGAATGATAAAAAAGTGATTAATATATAGAGAGAAAGAGAGAAAGAAAAAATGTGTATATGTTACAGCTAATATTTATTGAAATAATAAATAATGCATTGTCTCTCAGAAATTTCAATTAAGATATATAAATTGATTAATATTTTTAATTGACTATTAGATTAACGATTCATGCAGATATGTAAATGCTATTATTTATTTAAAAAATTTCATATAAGAAGAAAAACAAGTTTATCTAAAAAGTCATTGTTTAATTTTTCCACATATAAAGATTATATTTGTATTTGTAAAAAATCTAAAATTTATTCCAACTTTGCTACTTGATAAAAAAAATCTTATTTGATGAATTAATGGGTGCAATAATGCTTAATCGTTTACAGAAGGACAGAACATCGTTTAACCATTTATTTTCTACTTTCAATTTTTGTTTTCGTGCTTTTATTTCTCTTTTTCTCTCTCTCTCTCTCTTTCTTGATAGGAACGACAACGAAATTCTCGTCCTTCGACAAATGCTTCCCCCGCTCTTTCAGCATCACCGTATCCTTCGCATGATTGCTATCGCCGTATATAAGAAAGCGATCATCGAGGACGGCTCGAAAGCGTGGATCATCTCGGCGCGAGGACAGTGAGCTCATAGACGTTGCTTCTTGTGGATCAGCATATCTTTAAGATGTTTGCGAGAGTCTCGTGGATCATAGTAACAATTGCGCTTTTTGGCATTTGTACCTATGGTGAGTTATTGATACTTGTCTATTTTCTGTTTAGCAGAGAAACTATTCATAACATGTAAATTTCCTCCAAATTTGCGGAAATTTTAATTTAATTATTATTACTGTAGATAAGAAAAAATATAACAGCGTTACAATTAACAGTGATAAAATTGTGATAAGTATTGTAAATGTAGAAAATATGAGTTAGAGAATAATATTAGAAATTAAGAAAAATTTGATTGAAAAATTTGTCGAATCGAATCTGATTTAAAGATAATTCAATGTAAATTTTAATATAAAAAAGATAGGCAATATTCAATAATTTGATTGAGATTTTCAAGATTTATAAATAAAAATGTATATAAATACAATGCAAAATAAGTAAGCTTTTTCGTATCATTGTAACAAGTTAATTCTTTATCAATTATATATTCTAAATTAATTTTTTCACGTACTCAATTTTTACAGTTACCTAAATTTATAGAATAATTAAAATTATTTGAAAATCGAAAGAAATTGCAAAATAAGTGGATGATTTCTATCACAATTTTTATGTACTTTTTTGCAGATTTAAAAAAATAATGATTACATCAGAGTTATTTGTTTTTCACGATTTATATTCAAACGAATTTTTTATTCTAAATTTTTTTTACTTTGCATATTATGTTTATTGCGATATTTAAATATCTTTTTATTAGAATTATATACATTTTAATGCACAGTTCTGTGTTGAAGTTAATTGATCTGAAAGATAGAGATTCGATCGCAAATCTGCATGTAAACTCTCTACCGTTAGTTCCAAGAATTTTTAATATCTATTCACCGTTAATAACAGTTTGCGCGTATATATTGACATTGTTTAAAAATATTTTCATGATCTCTGATCATTGCATGCATTACGTCTGTTGAGAATTTTCTTATTCCATCAAGCTTTTCACACACCTTAGGCGTTTGTGTCAATTCTGATATTTATGATTCATAAAGAATTAATCATTAATCTTTTAGAAAATTAATACCTAATAAGATTAACTAATATTAAGCGACATTTTTTAAACATGTTTATTTAAAATGAAAAATTACTTAACTATTCTTTCCTTTTCTCTCTTAGAATATATATATATATATTTTTTCTTTTTTTTCTAATAATCATTAATGATTTACGTAACGCAATAAGTTACGTACGTATAATTACGGTATATTATTTATAAAACTTTGCTTTTTATTCCCTTTAGCGATGTTATGTTTGTCACAAAAATTAGATGACTAAGTAAGAATAAGATAATTATCGTATGAACTCATTCTCCGTTTTATATTTCACGCAAACAAATGAATACAACCTTACGTTTAAATTGCAATAGATGTTATGATTATTGTTTTTTTTAACGATACTTTAATTATGCATCTTTGACGATGAATGCAGAAATGATAATTAATAGTGTTAAGGATAAATTTGCTATTAGTTCAATACGATAATTGTAGTTTATTTGCGACGAAAACAAAATTAAGATATAACTACATTTTATTCTAATGTGATAAGAATTTTTTCCGTTGTGTTTTCTCGTAAATCACTTTGATAGCCTCATTAAATGCGACGTTAGACTATAATAGTCATTATACATATGTCAATTATCACTGATGAAAAATTTCGACTAAAATAAAAAATATTAATAATATTAATTATAAAATAAAATAAAAATATTTCTAAATCACATATTAAATGTTAATCAAAAATAATCAGAATGCAATGTTTTAAAATAATTAAAACTAATGTATATATTTTGTAATGCAATCTGGAAATACCGAGTATCAATTTATGACGACGAAAGATCTAACATAACGGTATTGATAGCAGAATCCGCGAAATAGCAAATTCAAGAGATCTAAGAATATCTCTGACCTTCTCAAATGATTTGCTTCAAAGAGCCACATCTCAATTATTTAATAAAAATTACAAAATGATTCGCGATTATAATCTGACTCCCCAAAAAACGAAGTGTTACAGATTAATTAAATATTAATGAAAACATGCATTATTTATTATAAATTTATTTAAAACGGAATAGGACGATTCTCTCTCGCGCATTATTTGGACAAAATTTATTCTTGATAATATGTTCTTCGTTATATTTCAAAGTATATAGAGATATAAAAATTGCATTATAATTGCAAATTCTAAAACGTGCATAACTTTAATTACGATCACGTGAATATCAGAATATGAATACATTTGATGACACATGTAGGATAATTTTATTGGAACGAGAAAAAAATTAACAGACAATTATTATCGTACATTTCATTCAACAGTTCTGAAGAGATTTTAGACTTGAAACTCTCTGTTTGACTCGATTCAATATAGAAATAACAATAAGACGAGATACGATCTGCATACAAAAGTGCGAGTCAAATCAGAGAGGTTTTTGCAATAGAGTTTGTCGCGTGTCTGGACGAGCTGTGATTTAAATTCACAGGCTGATTTAAGTTATATTTTTAACCATGACGCCGCAAAACAACCACGCCCGTACAGATAGATGCAGAGATATATATACAATACAATCAAACACAAATGTATTGTACTGCGAAATTCCGAAAATGCCGATTCCAGACATGTCGCAGACGTCTAATGATTTTTTTTTGTTTTTTTTCTCATTGATATTCCATAGAATCGTGTCTTACAAAAATGATTTTCAGATAATTAAATTCTAATAATATAAAATAAAATATAAAATCATATAAAGTCATATAAAATTCTAACAAGATCCTACGAGAGAGAATGTTCGTCCATTTTGTACAGAAAAAATTTAACGAATTAATCATTATCATATTCTTATTCATTTATTATTAATTATGAACACCACTATCTTCTCACTGAACTTTTCTCATCGATTAGACCTTTAATAGAGAGATAATATTTTTTATAGCAGAGAAACTGCTGAACTTAAAAATAAAATTTATCTTTCTTTAGAGAAAGATTCAAGGATGGAAAATATAAAAAAAATATTTTGAAAATTCGAGCGAAAAATAATACAGAAAAAATTTTGTCAAAGTTTATTTTTTCAAATTGTACTATTAATATTTTTTTCTCGTAGAAGAAAATCAGTATATTTCTCATTTAATATTATTAGAAAACTGATTAGTACTAATTATAGAATTATGATACGTCTGTATATTTTGATTGATTTATTCTATTTCTAGTAGATTAACTGTACTTGTGATAAAGCACATTTGTTAAAAATTGCAGAAGTTTATGCATTATAATGGTTTTTTTTTTTTTTTTTTTTTTTATTACAGCTCAACAGCCACAAGCCGCAAGTCAACAATTAGTGTCACAAGTCTGTTTGGGCTGTATATGCGAAGTTACAACAGGATGTAACACCACTATTGGCTGCCACAGTTCCGTATGTGGACCTTTTGCTATAACATGGGGCTATTGGGCTGACGCTGGCAAACCAACTCTAAACGACGAGCCGAATACTGTTGATGGTGGTGAGAAAGAGTTACATCTTTTAAATTAACATAGGCATCGTGCTTTAAAAAAACGAAATAAAGAAAGAGCGTAAATAAATGTAAAAATATAAAAAGCGTAGCTAAAAAGAGAAATTTGAGAAAAATTACGCATTAATTTAAGAATGAAGAATACTGTCAATCAGCAATTCAAAAATGCATCGTAGTAGCGTAAACTAAACACTTCCAAGAATTCGTATAATATTAGTTAGATAAATGTAAGAATGAACAAATATTTGCGGGATATTTTTCTGCAAAAATATATTTATCTAGTTAAGTAGTTTTCCTCATCAAACGTATACATTTAATTTGCTTAGATGCGTAGAATATGAAAAAGAAATACAGTTACATATATAGTATACAAAAGGAAATAGTTACATAATTAAACCATCAATTAAATAACTCTATCTTATCTTTTTTTTTCCAATTCATTCAATTTCTACAAAAAGGAGAAATTAAAGGAACGTCAAATTTAAATATTTATATTTGAATTATATACTCTAATGAATAGAATTTAATAATATATAATAATTATTTCTTCTTTTCATCTCTAGCTTATCCTCGATGTGTCAACGATCCTTATTGCGCTGCTCGTGCGATACAAGGCTACATGGCCAAATTTGGTCAGGTAAGATCTGTACTTGCGTCGAGATATTTCAGATATAGATAATACTTGATATCGTCTGATACGCAACATCTTTTATTTATAAAACAGGACTGCACCGGGAATGGAGTGATCGATTGCGATGATTACCTGCGTATTCATCGATTGGGCGGATACGGCTGTACGGGCCCGCTAGACAGTAAATATGAAAATAAATACAAGTTGTGTATACAAACTTTCGCGAACCAATAATACATATCATGTTGAAATCTCAATAACAATCCATTAATTGTCATTATATATACATGAATATTTGATAAAAATTTATCTTTGTCAACTATTTGGAATTGTTAACTTTCCCTTATCACACATATTGCAAGAATGTCTGATATAATTAAAATCTATGAAGATGATGTATAATAAATAACCAGTAATGAGTGTATGTACAATTCTGTATAAAATCGTGTCATATATAAAGCGCAAATACATTTTTATAAAACTGAGATATGCAATATCATATAGTTTTAAATATATATGCACTTAATATAATTATATATTTCGATTTTCGTAAACAATGTATTTTATATCAAGAACATCTAGTTTTATTAAAGTTTTGTCATTCACGTTTTAATTTCTTTTTTTTATTAGTGTTACTCTAGATTTAATAAATGAGCTATTCTTTTTTTTGCTTTAATCGGTTTTTTAATCTTTGCGTGCGCAATCTTTTTTGACTAATTAATTAAAATAAATTATAATTATACTATATAGGCATATTAAAATACATCTTAATAATAATATTAAATTATTATGTTATATAAAAATATTGACGTATATTATGCAATAAATATAATGCAATCATAAAAATGTATTAACAATGTTATTAACAAATATTTTTAAAACGATTTGTGACGATTATAATTATATATATTATATAATTATAATTTTATACATTGACAAAATCATATATTTAGATATCATGAAGAAACAAATGTCATGTGCTTTGTGATATTTTGGTATAATTATAAAAGAAGTATTCGAAAATTGATGTACAAATATATATTATACATTTATACATATTTACAGAACATTATGTTATGTAAAAAATTATATCCAACTATAAAATCTACTCTTAAAATACAAATTTTGATTCGCGAGTACTTAATATTTTATCTACCCATTCTGCCCGTTTATTCAGTAATTCACTTTGTTTCTGCAAATTTTCAACAGCACTGACATTTTTGACAAGAAAATGATTTATGAATAATCTAAGACTTTCCCTGAAAGTTTGCAACTTTGGAGATAAAGATATTTTTCCAAATACTTCTAAACAGGCGTCTTCATTTTCATGTAACAATATTCCTAACATAACTTGTCGTATAAGTCTCATGGTTAACTTATTTAATTCAGTAAATTGGATTACCTGTAATTAAAAAAAAATATATAAAGAAGTATACAAAAATATAATAATATGGACGTAACAGAAAAATAAATGTAAAATACAATACAGGTATTTACATACTTTTAAAACGGAAAGAGGAAGACCTTTGCCTAAAAATAGATGAGTCAAAAACTTTGCCAGATTTGTTAACTGTTTTGTATTTAAATCTTCTAATGTCTTCAACTTATCCCACAATGCATACTGTATAGTTAGCTGCAATAATTATTGTAGAAGCATAATTATTGTAAAACAATTATAATCATTAAAATAATTGCATAAAATATATTATATTTATGTACCTGATATTTTCTGTCAGAGTCACATAGCTTTTGTGCCAGTATGGCATAATAAGGATTAAATTTTTTCTCTTGAATACAACAATTGAAGATAACATAAATTATTTCCCTTTGCTGTTGATTTTTCAAACCAAGATGATGAATCTTTTCAAACGCATCTAAATAATCTTCGGCTGTCATTAGCACGCAAAAGATATCTCTTCTAACATCAGTATTCATTCTTTGTTTTCGTGCCAACTCCAATATTTTGTCGCTATATTTTTGTTTCTTGTCTTCTGAAGTATTTTCCAATTTACCAATATCTTTGAGACCAGACCAGGCTGACCCTACTATCCACCATTTTCCTCTTTCATCAACTAAGGAAGAAGATACATTCTTGGTATCATTTTGATATTTATTTTAAAAAATGATGCATTTTTTCCATCATATATTATTTAATATTATTCCATTACCTTCTAATAAGTCTTCTAGAGTTACATTAAATTGTGTAACATTATTACCCTTATGGATAAAATTTTTTAAAATTTTCTTTAAATGTTCTATCTGAGATGGATCATATTGAGGTATTTTGCTCATATTATTATTCTTTATTGCCAGTAACACGTCTAACATAAATTTAACTCTTGAACTACAAAAAAAAATATATATTAAAAATATAATAAAAATATAAGAAATACAGAAACAAATTTATATGCAGTTATTAAGGCATTTCAGTAATAAATATTTATTATATTGAGAAATATAAACCTACTTTTCCAGAGTAGCATTGTTTGCCTTTTGTTGCAAATTTAATATCAATTCTTTCAATGCAATTGGATCATCTTTTCTTAATTGAAAACCCACTGTTCTTAAAATCAGTAAAATTAGTTCGATCTCTTTCTCTGTGAACTTTGCTATCAATTTATCTAATATTTGATATAAAAGTCGATGGCCATACACCTAGAAAAAATAACATTTTAAGTAGTATACCTAAAAACTATTATTATTAACAATATTTTACCTTGAAATTATAAAGATGTGAAATTATAAGGATTATATTATCTAATTCCTTATTCTCAATACAATGAGATTCTTCCAGCATTTGGTGAAGCTTTCTTACAACAGTCAACAAAAAATGTGCACCAATTTCTGTACCAACATTTGCATGTAATATGGCAACCAACATCATATGTTCACATATAAGTCGATCCGGAGTTAGCACTGGTGCAACTATGCTTTCTATCATTAGTTTAGATAACAGTACATTCATGTCATTACGACTATTCGACATGTACATTTCCTCTACCTACATTAAAAATATTTAAAGAAAACAAATCTTTCATTAATTATGAAAATATTTTTTAAAAAATATTTAAATTACAACTGTATAACTTGATAATCCTAATTATCTCTATTTAATTACAAATATAATTACATATGCATTTATAATTAAATACCTGATTCCCAATAGTATGCATATTTTGCTCTGCCAATCGATTCAGGATTCCTTTCAATTGTTTTTCCAATCTACGAGTCTTCTCATCACCGATAGAGATATCTGTACTTGTAACACGTGCTGCAGGTGGCACATATTTCTTTGATACAACATTGCCCTTCTTGTCTCTTTGCCTACCATAAATATCTTCCCACAAGTCTTCACTATCATTAGATTGCTCTAATGTGACATGCCTTGACTCTTCATCCTCCAACTCATCCTCATCACTTGCTGTTGGATATTTCTCAGTGTCATTTGTCTTTTCTGGAATATCTTCACTATCATCTTGATCTGAATTTTCATTCGTTAAAAGACTCTTATTGTCCATATCTTGCTCTGAGTCTTCATTATCATCTATATTACTGTCTCTGTCAAATTTTTCATCTTCATCCTCAATATTATCTTCAGCACCAATAGCTATATTCAAATCCTCTTCCAATTCTGTACTGAATCCAGTTTCTAATAATTGCTTCTCAGTTTCAACTATGTTACTCCTATTCTCAGAATCACAAAAGTCCAAAAGGTCTATATAACGAAATGTTAAGGACATATAAATTATGTTTGAATAATTGATATTTATAATGTTATATGATGTTCAATATATAAAAATATATTTCAATGATTTATTCAAAAACATATGACATATGTAAAAAAATTAATAAAATAATACTTTAAGGTAATTAAAATTTACATATTTCATACTTCATGATAGACATGTAAATATATACAACATATACATAATAATATAAAAATAATGAAAATTTAATATCTGTTATTAAAATTTACATATTTGAAATATAAGTTTATTAAGTATTTAAATTTTGCTATACTAAAACATGCTAAAAAGTTATGCAAAATATATTTAAAATTATATTATTAAAAACGCGAGAAGAAAACATGCATGTTCACCACTTATAAAGGATACAATCTAAACCATCCGATACGAAAGATTTTGGAGTGGATTTGCTCTTTCGTTTGTTCAACTTCAATCGTTTCTCTAATTGTTTAATCATTCTATCCTCGTCCACGTTGGCTCGTTTTAATTGGTCCATTTTTTGTTTTTTCGCATTTATTTCCTGTCTTTTCTCCTTCGTATCATCAGACCTTGGTCGTTTTTGCGCTTTCGTCGATGGTGCTTCTTTAATCTCGTTCTGTTCTTGTTTTTGATTTCTCTTTTTTGAGAAATATGCTGCCTTGTTTATCTTCTTTTGTTGCCTCTTTTCTTTGCGTAATACTTTACGCGTTTTCTCCGCTGGTTTATTCTTGAATTTACGTCTCATTTTGCACGTAAAAAAAGTTTACAGTTTCTTATTTCTAGCAATATTTTTTACTTCCAACTTAGAGTTATTGCGCACATATTTATCTACACTTTTAAACACTTGAAAATATTAAATTATTTCCTAATTAGCAATAAAATTATAAATGATTTTTAAAGTTCTTAATTCATTTTCTATCATTTTTCACCAATAAAAAAATAAATAAATGTAAATAAATGTGTTCCAACCTCGATTCATTACACACACACGTGTCGATTTCATGCGCCTGCGGTATGCAATATGCGACCATGGTTACCAACAATCACGGTGCACGAATATCAAGATACGATACGTCAGACTCAGAAACGGTTGTCCAGAAACTGCGTACGAAAATCTATCAGAAATACGTTCGGAGTTTCTATTCGCGTGGACAAGATTTAATTGACCAATGGGAACGACGAAGAAATTTTTTCGCCTCGCAAGCGATCAGCTGTTCCGAGGAGAGTAGATTTTTGAACGCAATTCGAATGCTTCGTGTGCGCGCACAATAATTTTATTAATTTGAAAATTTCACTGTGTTTCGTTCTTCGGAGTAAAAGGTGTCTGTGTAACTGTCGCCACAAAACACCAATTGTATGCTTGGGCCGATTTAGGTCAGCATAGAACGAAGGAAAACGAATAAGCGATAGTAGAAGGTAGATCTAATTAATTAGAGATTAGAAAAATCTCGAATTAATTTGTTTAGCTATTGAACCAGAAAATACGAAAGATTCTCTTTCTTCCTTAATGGATTAATGGCCACTTTCATAGCAATTAATTTGCTGATGTAATATTTGCAATATTTTATTAATAATATTACTAATTTTTTGGTTTTCTTCTTATTTTAGTAGGAAAAAAATTAGAAATGATGAATTAAAGTTAAGAATTTTGTTATAAATAAAGTAGCTAATTATTACTATAAATAATCATCCATTAAGTTAATCATTTTTTGATCAAAACTATACCTTTCCTAATGAATTAAGATAGTTCTTTGTCATATTACTTTTCTTTATTATATATTATTATTATTTTTTTTATTATTTGTTATAATCTTGTCTATTTATAAGTGGAGTGTTCACTTCTATTATTCTGAATATTTTAATTCAGATGTTTTACCCTAATGTAATACTCATCCATCGACGAAAAGCTGAACTAACTGCTGCTTGGTTAGCTGCAACATTAAGTGAAAATGAATTTAAGAAACGCTATAAGTCTGTCAGTATAAACAAGATAAATGTCACAAAAATTTGGTATATTTATTATTTCTATTTCTATATATTATACACAAACATTTTTTATAATTTTGTTTCATTTGTAATTTTTTAAATATTTTAATTGCATTATTAGCGAAGAGGTTCAAGAAATAGCATGCAATAGGAATCAAAGTGGAATAAAATTCAGTTTATATCTATTATCACAATTAATGTGTGGTATAACAAAACTTCATTTATATCAGACTACATATTTTGAGAGTAAGTTTAGCTTAATATGTTATTAAGTATTGCTAATTTATTGTTTAATTTGATATGTATAATCTTATGATTTATCAGAGGATGTTTTTGAAATTCAAAAAAAATTGAAGCCAACAAAAGGAGATGACCCAGATATTGACTCATTAAAGGATCTTAAAATTGATACATTATTTGATGTGCCCCTGGTGAAAGATGTAAATCCTCAATTACATGAAAATATGTATTTGTCTCAATACCAAAATCTAGATGATAGATTAGATATAATGGTACGTGGTTTTTATGCAAATTAATTAGATTATTGGAAGAAATATTTGTGATAAATTTGGTCTTTAAATACTTGAATTTTTATTTCTGGTAATTTCCAAATCTTTTAAATTTACATGATAAACTTTGCTACTTCTAGATAATATATTTTGATTTTCTTTTCATTCATGCAGATGCAAGCTACAGCAGGTCAAGATTTTGGTGCTTTGATTGATGAGGAGATGGACTTTATATGCGAACCTGATATTATGTTAGTTTCCAATATCTGAGTTTTTCTCTTATGTAGTAATAATTTCCTTAATCCCAATTAAATGAAATTTTTTTACAAAATATAATAATGAAGTAGCATTGTTTACTTCATTATTCTTAATTCTTCTTTGCTTTTGTATATTGAAATTAATTCAGAGCATATATTTTATATAAAAAAATAACATTAATGTTTTGTCTTACTGTAGAATGGAAATGGAGAAAAGATTGAGAATACATGACAACGAAGAAAGAAATGGTACAGAGATGGTTGAAGATATAGACATTGCAGAAGGTAAATACATAAAATATAATCAAATATAACATTATATATCTTTTATATTTATAAATCAAATTATTTATTTTGGTGTAGAAATTCATCAAGAGAGACACTCATCTCAGGAAATGCCAGTGCTTACAACTCTATCTGAATCAAATGCCAACTTACTGTCATCCCCACAAAAACGAAAAGTTCAGGGTCAAATACAAACAGGAACACCTACGAAAAAGAGACGTGTATGTGTTTATTTATGATAATATAACTTTATATTTGGGTTAATCTCAATATTTTGAGTCTGTATATTAGAGATAAAAGGTAAATGAGAATAGATGACTTAAGAGTTTTAAAAAATTACATATTTTTATTTTATTTTGTTTGATTATTAATTTTTTTCTATTCTTATTAATTGTAATATATTATTTTACAGTTATCTTCCAAGAATATAGTTGTGCCTCATATACAAAATGTAATAGAAGGGACAAGTGTGCCTGCACAACCAGTAGCGCCAATTTCACAGGAAATAGAATCAGACGTAGAACTGCAATCCTTAGAAAGTTCCAACAAATCCTTTCCAAGTAAACAACGAGCGCAGACGAAAAAAATTATTGATGAGAAAACCATGTTGAGTGATAAGGTGTATGTAAAATGGTGCCGTGACGTAAATATTTGGTGCAGATCAGTAAGTTTCTAAATTATATAATTTTATAGAAAATATATATTTGTATATATATAAATTTGATAAAGTTTAAAAATGCAATCTTCTAAAAATTTTAATTTGAAGAAAATTTTAAAGTTCTAATTAGATCTTTTATTATTTTTAGAAAATAGCGCGAATACACTTTACACCAGCAAAAAGCCTTTTAAGTCAACCTTCGCATAAGCTATATGCAGCCTGTTTACGTCTGCTTTTTTATAAACATTTTACTTTTAATCGTATTACCAGATCATCGAGCGCAGACGAAAACATTGGGTCTACAGAATCGACACCATGTAGATTTCTATTCAGACATTTAGTAGATATAATTGTATTGCCTATTATGAGAGTAAATTTACACGCATCTTCTCATTTTTAGTGGAACAACCGCCGTTGCGCACGGAAAAATCAACAAGCCTTCTTGCAGAAGTAAGTGAACTCGGAAAAAAAACTATAATTATAGCTAATGGTTCTACTTTACTTCCTGAAGTATCAGCGATACCACTATCAGAAATGCCAGATATAATTAATGCAGCAGAAGGCATAGCAAAGAAGTTTGTATTATCAGTGATATAAAATTTATAAAGTTTTAGTTTTTAAAATCAATAATCATAATATATTTACATTTAAATTATCAAAACAAAAAATTGAAGAAATTATTTCATTTAATTCTTAATTTTTTTTACATTTTAATATCTTTTAAATCTTTTGACACTTCTTCAATGTGTCAATATTAATTTAATATATTATCAATATTTTTAAATTTATATTAATATATATAATCAATTAAATTTAATTATTTCAGTATCACTATACACAAGGATTATGAGGAGAAAATAGATATAAATGAGACTAACGAAACGTTAGAAGATATAAGAGATTTATTGGAGAAACAACATTTGCAAAATGATGTTAATTTAGAATCTTCTTCTGCGAGGTACTTTGAAATTATTTTTTGTTAAACAATTCTTGATGTAACAATTTTCATGCTTGAAAAAAATAAAAATTATTAATTGAAATCCTAACAACACACATGTTCGAAAAACGTTTAGAGGATATCTAGAATGTTCTCTGAACGTTTTTCGAACATTTGTGCTATTAAGAAAGATTCAAGAAAACTAAAAATCTTCACTACTTGTTTTAGCTTAAAAATTTCGTTTTTTTTTCTATGAGACTTAGTATGTTATTGTTACCTCAAGTTTTAATTATAAACTCTAATTACGCAAAACCTACTACATATTTAATGAAAATATTATTTTATTATTAGCTTAAGCAATACCTCACAAAATGTACCTCTAACAATTCAGGACATTTTGGGTCTGTTAGAGGCTTTATGGTGCGAAAAATTATATACTTCGTTTAATGAGCTTGTGCCCGATAATACTTCAGCTTACGAGAAGATTAAAATTTTCTATTTACTTCTCGGTATGTATTGAATCGCATTCATCATCTGTTTGTTTTAAAAAAATAATAGTTAATTTTCATATTTTATTCTTTCTTATTATCAATATTATGTCAATAATTATACTTACTATTTAGATAATCATACATGATCTATGTTATTAATGAAACATTTTCATTATAGTACTGCATGCACATGGAACAGTTGTTTTGAACCAAAAAGATTGTTGTAGCATTTTATACATTTTGAATAAAGTGTAAACTTTTACTCCGACTAGTAATTCAACGGATTAAAGCGATTATATTATTGATATTATATTATTGATTGTATATATATGAATAATTATTCTACATTCAAAGTAATATTAAAAACTTATTTATATAATAATTAATATATATAATTGTTTGTGTGTGTAAATCGATATTAATCGCATGCAATGCGATTAATTTTTAATGGCGTTTTTTAGTTCTTTTATAACAATTATTTTTAACATTATTTTTTAGTATTTTTTTATATAACTTTAATTTTTTGATAAGCTTTATTACTATTACCAATCTTAGTATGTTAATGTTATTTGATAATATTTTGATCATTGAAGATTTTACTGTTTTATTTAAAAAAAGATTAATATATCATCACATTTTCGTTTTTTTTTAATTCGTTTTTCATCATAAGTAATTAATATCATTATATATTAATTATCATTAATGATTATATTTAATTCTAATATCTATCATTGTATTATTTATACACACACACACACACACACACACACATATATTGTAACACTGACAATTCATTTATGTACACTTATGTTGGATTGAAATGTTCTTCAAAATAAATAGCTATACTCCCGTTTTGTGATTTCTAAAATTCATTGGCAGTATTGCTTTGTTTCACCTTTGTCTAACATTCGATCAACGTAGTCTAAAAAAAATCATCTCTTATTTTTCAAAGCTTCAAGAAAAAGATTATTATTAGAATCATTTTATTACTAATAAAATTTGGTCACAATATAAAAACGATATTTCCAAACAAAAAAATCAAAAATGTATTAAAGACTTAATCTTATACTCACAGAAGTGTTTAACAAAATTCACCATGCATGTTTTCTTGGTAGATTAGAATAAGAAGTAATCAGATAAATAATAAAAAATATATTATACACTTGGCGTAATTAATGTCATCCAATAATGAATCGCATATTTACATAAATTTTTATTTTTGTGCATAATCAGAAATAATATATAATATACTTTCATATATATACATATATATATATATATATATATATATATATATATATATTCTATTTGCTATATTTTTATTCTTATTTCAATCTAAATTAGAAATTTAAAAATTTAATGATGAATTAATGAAATTAAATGTAGAAATTGGGAAGAAATTTGAGATTTCTATTTAAATATTGATTTTATGAAATCAGTGATATATAAAATAATAAGATTGCGTATCGTAGTTTTTCATTTTATTTTTTTTCTCTGTAGGTGTATACATATTTCTCGTAGATCGTTTCTTTGGCGTATACAAATTTCTGAATTGTTAAAATTGCCAAAAAACGGCTCTTTTTATTAAATTTTTTGTCGTATATCGTTTTATTTTGCTCCGCATTTCTTTTTTCTTTTTATTTTAGTTATTCGAATGGACAGTCTTGGTTTTACAATTCTATTTGCGTGATGGATTAAGACATTCACACACATACGTTTCCGTTTTCCAAAACGATCTATTTTATATTTTCCAGACTGGACAGACAATGTACAGTCTTCTTTTTACGATTGCGATTGGGCGATAAAATAAAAGATGCACATATCCTCTTACTTCAAAAATTATTCGTATTGGGTCTAATTACTTAAACAGAGTATATCGCCTTATCCTATCGGAAATAAATAAATTACAAAGAATTGACAATTCTTAAACAATTTTCTTAATTTCAGAAACTAATCCGATTTATTACAGAATAAATTATTCTGCTATTCTTTTTTATTCATTCATTTCTTGTAGGATAATATTGCGATATCGACTGCAAAGGTGCTTGCATATATTTTTTATCCTCCAAAATAAATGCGCAATCGTGTGCTAATCTCGAAAAATCACATTTTAATCCGACTCATGTTCTCATGTATGTACATACATATTGCATCTACGCCGTAACTCGTTATAAGGGACATATATCAATTTTCATAAAGTTCCTATGAGACTTATTCACGTTAATAATGCCTTAATAAAAACAGCCGACGAGATAATTTTATATAAGCTGCAAGTCTTTATCTCTCTTTATTTAAAAAAAAGAAAGAAACTGGAAATGGATCGTTGCGCATTATGCATATGTCTTCATTTTTTGGCGTGATTGGAAGTGTCACTTGGTCCGAACGACTGACCGTTTACTTTCTTTGGCAGAAATCAATGTAAGCGTACTCGGTTCACGTTAATCTCAGTCTCACGTTACGGAAGAGATCTTCGAGATGAAAACGAGACGCCGAATTTTCGGCGAGAAGCTATGGCTTTATTCGAAATTGCGCTATGCTATTACGAGCTTCTTGATTCTGTCTTGAAACAGATACTACGGCTCTCTGCGTACGCATGATACTTCATAATCGTTAGCGTATTTTATGATCACATCGATAAAGTGCCGTTTCGTGAAGAGTATTTATTTACATAGTTAAGGCGCTAGTCGCTTATTCGAATGATTGATTCGTAAATACTATTTAATATAGCGCACAAATACGTTCAATTAGGATAGAAGAAAGCACATTCGTGCCTTCCTTGTTCTCCCAAGTTTTTTTCTAACGTTCTTAAGTACTAAGCTAGAATTGGCACCATTTGAAAAATTGTTCCGTGAAAGTCGATTTTAAAATCAAATTAATCGAATCACATCGCGCATTTTAAAAATTTCATACCGAAAGAATAGGAATTTAGAAAATAACATTCAATATTTTTAGATTTAGAATTTAATTCAACACAACAAATGTTTGCCATTTCTTTTTAATTAATTGACCTATTTTTTTTATTAGATTAACATGTAACGCTGCGAAGACGTTGCAACATTTTTAAAATCTTTTAAATTGTAAATACTCTCATTCCTGATAATAATAATCGGTCATCCTTACATTCGTACATCGAATGGCTCGTTAATAAGTATAGATCGCACTAATAAAACGGAGGTACTCGTATGGAAGTTGGCGTTCACCCTGTATATCAATAGTTGGTCGTCGCGAAAGTAATGGATCGGTCAATCACACTTTTTTTATCGTGTAATCACGTTTCGTAAGATAATATAATCGTAATTCGGTGATAGAAAGAATAGAAAAGTCGTAATTCGGTGATAGAAAATGCTATCAAAATCGTATGTAGTTAATCATCAATGTTTTTCCGTCATTTCTGGATTAATTATGTATATATCGCCGGTGTAAATTTGGTGTTTTTCCTCTCGGCCACGATATCGTACGTGGTACATACAGGGTTACGTGTGTACGAAGGCCTTGTTTTATATATATATACATATATATATATATGTATGTATATATATATATATATATATATATATATATATATATATATGTGTGTATATATGTATATATATTAACGGCAGTATTTTTTTGGTGCAACGCAGATGTAGCAGTAGGTGAGACGTTTCTTTGACGAATACACCTGAGAGTCTGTCTTCTGTTTTTACTCTCATTCTTCTTCTTTCTCCACTTCATCGATTAAATTGTCTGTGACATATATTAAATTCTACTATCCTTTTTAAGATTTCGAAAAATTTCCATCAACGACGATAGTTTGAGAAGAGATTCGTCATCTTTCTCTTTCTAATTAACATTAAATCGTCCGGCGAAGATACCAAGTCGAACCAGCGAATCTCGATCATACATGTATGGTGAATTCTTGCCTTTCTTGTTCCTTTCTTTGTTGATATCTGTAACAAGATAATGCGCATTCGTCTTTAAAAATATAATTTGATTGCTAATGTATTATATATTTTATTTCAAAAATAATAAAAACAAAATTTTAAGCACATGCATGGAGAATGCTTTCTAAATCTTATCTTTTGTTTCATTGATAATCAATATTAATTATCTTTGAGATAATTAAAAGTAAATTTAAAGTTTCACGAAATATCAAAATCTAATTGAGAGATACATCATACTTAAAACACCCTGCATACACAAACAAGCTTAATTTTCAGGAGTGGTGGTCTCAACTACCCAGATAGCAAAAGTAGTCATTTTGACGTCAAATTATGTAATTTTGATGTCATAATAATTACTATGGCTATCTGATGGGTATTTAGTGCTTAACATGCCTGGTTTACGAAGACTCGTCTCGATACCTAGCTAGCATAGATTCGACGGCCTCGATCGGTAATCTGCCCAAACTGCCGCCGTGACGGGTTCCGGCTGACAGACCCTGCCATTCACGATCACGATCACGTTCACGATCACGTTCACGATCACGATCACGGTCGCACTCCACGTCGCTCAATTCACGGCTGTCACTGAACCCGCTTGGCGGCAATAGCGTCATGTCTTCTACCGAACTGTCGAATAGATAAAAGAATATATTTACCAGATCAAATGGAAAGTTGTCTAAAAAGTTATGAAAGAAGAATAAAAGAATAAAAAGATCGATAGAACACAGTTTCGATTTAATCGCATTCATAGTCAAAATTTTTATTTGTTAAAAAATCCATTTTAGGATGTTTATTCACTATGATTTCATTATCAAGAATATCTCTGATATTATCTGCATTCAATATATAAAATAAGATTATTTTTAATGTACGTGAACTTTTCATCGATCAAGATTTAATCTAGTTTTCTGTTTGATAGCATAATCATACAATTTTCTTTTAATATAATAGCGCATTTTAATATCAAATATATACTACACTTCCTTATCGTATATGAGGCTGAATAAAGCGCAATGATGCGAATTTATGTATATCTTTAGATTATATTATATATATATATATATCAGTATTTCCGTAAGATAATTTTTAATTACTAAGAAACTAATTCGCATTGTTGTGCCTTTTTCTCGCGTCGATGTGAAACCGATGAGAGACCAATATCGAAAAGTTAAGACTGAGTGCTATGTGGAAACAAACAAACCTTGGCTACCTGCGAGTAGACCGGCTCGGTTGTCGGCTTCGTCGTCTCGCGAGCGAAGGCGAGCCTTCGTTGTTAGATTCCGTGCTCGATTCCACACCTCGCGAAAATACATCTGTAAAGAATCATGTTTGTGAATATCACAGTTCAGCCATATACATGATATGCTCTTCCTCAACGTGTCATTTCTAATAATTTTTCTAAATATTAATCTATATTGCAAGAATATATAATTATTTATATATATTCTTGATATAGATTATATATTACCTCTACAAGGCTTTACTGGCACCCTATAACTAGGCCCGGCGCATTCGCCGCAAGGACTTCCGGACGTGTCGCTGCCGGAGCCTTGTCGACTTGATCGTAGCTTGCTCTCGGCTTCCGCAATGCTCGGAAAGTAACGTTGCTTGTGCCACCTTGGTGTTTTGGACCTGCACATGAAAGAACACCAGAAAGAGGAAGAGAAGGGGAGAAAAACAAAGGCGTAAAAGCGAAATGAAGCGAGAAGTTTTACGATAAAGCCGGGGCAAGCTAAAGAACGATATTTTCTGGAAGAAGACAATTACCTTTCGAACTCCACGCTAGATCTCTCGTAATCGATAGTATTGATGTCCTCATTCTCCAAGTGACCAAACGTTTTGAACTGCATTGTGTAATCGAGCGTTGCCGTTGTTACCGAACGGTTCTCTCTCCCGGGAACGCTAAATGTAGCATAAGGACTTATCTCGTACATTTCTGTAAAGTATATCGAGACATTTAGAAATTGCATTCAGAAGATAATTTAACGCTATATAGATAGATATACATACCTGATCCATGATCGGTGGATTTGTGATTTTCTTGCTTTACGGGTGAACTAGTATAAACCTGATGATTACGTCTGTTGTCACGTTCAGCCGTCGATTTGAGTTGCACTGTCGACATACAGCTGGACAAGTGATGATGCTGTTGTTGGTGCTGTTGTTGTTGAACCATTCCTAATCCTGCCTGCTGTTGCTGCTGCTGACTCGGTAACATTTCGCCTAAATAGGTCGCTCTGCCAAAGAAGAAATTAATGAAGCTTTTATGTTGACTGTTGAAATAAAATTTCGGGAACTCGAAAGGATTATATTTTACCTGCCGTTGCGTTTGAGCATAACATATCCTAGAATAACGGCAGATACGACCAAAATGATTGCGCAGATGAGCGGTACAACGACATATAAAACTTTGTGATTGGGTACAGTTTTTCTGACCTCGTCCTCCATTATCAAATCGTTAGGGGGACCAATACTGACTCCGCTCAACGTAGTCGTGGCGAATTCCATTTGTGTCTGAGTCGAGCCGGCATCGTTGTGCGCTGTTAAACGTAGATTGTACCACGATGCCGTCTTTAAATCACGAATTACAAGGTTCTCGGTCGCTCTGCTAGCCACTAAAATCCAAGGTTCCGTATTAATTCGCCTGCGATATTCGACAGTGTAGTGCTGAATAGGACATCCTCCGTTAGGCCAGGATAATAAATTCAATTTCACCGACGTGCCGTTTGCCGAGATAATATCTTTCTCCTTAGGCAATAAAGGCGCTGAAACATAGATTGAGAAATGCACTTAAAATATAGTTCCTTTTTTTAAATAGCTAAATTATATTAATCGAAACTTGAATTCAAAAACTCGATAAGTTTAATAGTACATGGGTCATTCTACAAAAATATATAGGAATTACCCATATACATTTTAATATTTAATATAATTTAATATTTTCATATATATATTTTTTATTTGCGCAAAATATTTTATTTACCGGTGCCTTTCGTTGTTGCGCTGATTAACGAACTTGGATCGCCGGTGTCGACGCGATTATGTGCCGTTAAATGTGCCAGATAGGAAGAACCACATTTCAATCCAGAAAGTACAAATTCCGTCTGTTCAGGAGATAAAGCGATTTCTTCCCATCCACCCTGATCTCTCTTATAACTTAATACATATCCTATTACATAGGTAAAAAAAGAATCAGTATACTATATGTATATAGAGATGATATTCCTTATTAGTTACTTTTTTAATTATTAGTTACCTTGTATAGTAGCACCGCCGTTGTCAGGATGATTCCAACGGAACCTGATACTATTAGTTGTTGTATATTGTAATTCCAACGACGGTGCTTTGGGTGGCATCACTACGACTAACGAATATGTGATCGAATCCTCGCCAAATAAATTACTAGCTGAACAAGTATAATTTCCCGCGACCGATTGTTCCAGTCCTGAAAAATAATGAGAATTTCGAGATTTCTCCATTTTTTTCTTGAAAGAGATTAATAGCATAATATAGTTTCTTGCGAGGGAGATGGAAGAAAAAAAAACACTTACCACGTATAACGAGATGTCCATCGGGTGTAAGTTCGTAATGCCTACCAGTGGTAATTTGACCGTTTCTGTAGGTCCAGATAGGTCGCGGCGTAGGATTTCCCACCACCAAACACGACAGCATAACCGATGATTTTACGGCTCTTCTTAATACTTGCGAGAACGATGCTACTCTAGCGGGAGCTGCGAAATGAGTATCCTATGTTCTTATATTGTGAAAGTTTTGTTTTGTTGCTTGAAGACCGATATATTCGGCAAGATATAAGATATGCAATATATGTAAATTAAACAGCTAAATTCTAAAATCCAGTTTTTATGAAAATGATGATTTTTCGACAAGTACCTCTGGTATTCGTTGTTTGCGTGACTATGATAGTTTTTTCTCCTTCTCCAAGACCAGTTGTCGCTGACACCCAGAATTCGTACGATTGTCTAAAAAATTAAAACTCAATCCGTAAAAAAATTCGCAATAAGAATGAAGGAACATAATGAAATGTTTGTATGTGCAGGTACCTTTCCACTAGATCTCGTAATTCCATTGTAAGGGTATCCGTGGGTGATGATGGTGGTTCATGCATCATGTACATATTATGATTATTAGAACCGGCTTCTCTGCTGTATACAGTATATTTTGAAACATTCCCGTTAGGTTGCAAAGGTGGCAACCAAGAAACTAATATGCTCTCTGCCGTTAACGCCAACGCTTTGATACCAGCAGGCGGACCTGGAACTGTAAAAAAGAATCCGTAGAGAATTATCGTCGTGTAAATCGTTTACTCTTATAATCGTATAATCTTATTGTACAAGATAAATAGAGCTGCTTTCATTTTATTGAAATTAAATTATATATCTCACCATCCTCTTCCGTCATGCAGAAGATCGGTGGACTCTGTGCTCCGTCACCCGCACCGGTGTAAGCCAACACCTTGATGGAATAATTCGTGTACTTGTACAACGTGTGCAAATAAGTCTCCATACTAGAAGTTCTTTTTACTTCACCAACCGTCGATATATCCACTGTGATAGGAAGAATAAATTAAACGTGAATATTTTATGAAGTTAATTTTTTGCAACGCAGAAAACTATCAGCATTTCGGACGACTCACTGTTATCAGTAGGAACCGGCCTATAATAAACCTTGTATCCTTGGATAATTCCACCGTGTTGATGAGCTGGCGGCGCGTTCCAGGCTACCTTGACACTTTGGGAGGATAATGGAACGCATGTAACTTGAGTCGGTGGCGTTTCTGGTACTATAAAACAAAAGTTTAAATTTAAATTATTATTGAATTAAATACGTGAACATCATACATTTGTTTTTATGGATAAAATTTCATTTTTTTGTTCTTTTTGAACTCATACCTCCTTCTTGAGTGGTACCCACGATAGGAGCGCTAGCTGGTCCACTGGCTATACTGTTGAAGGCTCTGATCGAAATGTCGTATTTTGTAAATTTTCTCAGACCAGTAAGCTGCACCTTTGTCGTCGCCCAACCATTCACGTTCAGACTTTTACTTTGATTAACACCCGAGGTCGACGACGAATGTTCCGACCAAGTCACTATATATCCCTGTAGATCTCCATTACACGATTCTTTTGGAGGTGGCTGGAAAAATAAATATGTCTTTTGATGACACTCTTTTATCACTTCATTCTCTTATTACTTTATCCTCTTTTCGGATTAAAGTTGTAAAATATAATTTTGTAGCATAATTTAAAAATATTAAAACCGCGATCGTAAAGCATTCCAAGTCTCTAAATGGACGGCATTACTTACTTGCCAGCTGACCATGAGTTCTCCAGGCCCGGCGGATTGCACTTTGATATTTTGCGGCGGTTCTGTAGGTGCTATTATACAAAGAACGATGGTTATGCGATATGCTAAGATTTCAGTCATACGATCGCATTGTCATACAAGGCGTTTTACCTTCCTCCTGAGTCTTCGCCACGACGGGTTCCGTAGGTCCGCTCGCGTCGATGGAGTTTATAGCGAATATTCTGAAGCTATAGGTGACGGCCGGATGAAGACCACCGACTAGCGCTACCTCTTGATCATCGCCAGTGGTTTCGAACGGGGATAAGCCTAGTAGAATTGATACGAATTACGCGGATAAACGGACGAATAGAGACGCGATATCGATCGGAGCATGTGGGACGAACCGTTTTGGGTTGGATGTATAGAATTACCGCTATTGGAGCTTCCTGGCGTGTACGTGACGTTGTGCGTTTTAACGGGATTCCAATCGTCGGTCATGCCGTGGCTCACAGGACAATATTGTATCATGTAATTTCTTATAGGGCTATTTCCGTCGAAGGCCCGCTTCCATAATAGCCGAATCGATCGAGAACCAATTTCTATTACTTCGAGTCCGGCTGGAGGATCCGGTCTCTCTGTAAATTACACATATATATATATATATATATATATACATACATGTATAAAGCAAAATCTTATCACGTGCTGTGATTAGAATGTAATTATTGATAAAAATTGACACAGAAGAGCTCAAGAGATTGAAAAATATAAGGACGTACACTCTCACCTTGAACTGCTAAATAAATCAAATGTTCGCTTCTTCCGTAAGCGTTATCAGCGGTGCATCGATAAACTCCCGAATCTTGCCGATCGCTATTTGCGATAGATAATTGAGACTTCAGGCCATTCTCGGTCTTTATTTGACCGATGCTTAATCTGTGATTGCTCATATCTAATCGATCGCTGTTGTGCATCCACTGTACTTCTATAGGATTATCGCCAATCACGGTGCAATCGATCGTCACGGATTCTCCACGGCGAATCGTTACGTTTTTACTCTGAAACTCGAACCTCGCCGGTTCTGCGAAAATACAAATCAATTTCGTTGTGCTTTAGTAAATTATATTTTTTTTTTACATATACATATATTATCTTGATATTTTTAAACAAAATATTATATTTATTCGAAAAATTATTTATTTAATGATGTCTTTGAAGAATCCGACAATCTTGTAATTAATATTTTTCTATTTTGATCCCAGAAGAATTTCTCCCGTATTATACCTATACATATTATATTCGGATTTTAAAAAAATTTTATTTTGTACCGAATCTACCGCTATATAATTTAGTTTACAATTTGTAATAGCAAATTTACATTCTTACCATGCACGGACACGTATATCACTTTGCTTAGTCCCGATCCGATGGCATTGTTAGCGCGACAGAGATAGTAACCCTCATCCTGTGGACCGGCCGAAGCCGTCCACAAAGACCCATTAGGCAATATCGTGAGTCTACCGTCAGAACCATCAACCAGCGGCTGATAGTCGTTGGACGTTCTGCCCCTGGCACGGAGCCACGTAATATGCGGCGGCGGAAAACCCTTGGCCTCACAATGGACATTCAGCGGGTTTCCTAGGAGGGTCGCCACGTCTTGCGGTTCGAATATCCATTGAGGAGGTACTTTTACCAGAAGTTCTGCCGTGTGATTGACCTTGGCGGCGCTATTCGTAGCCACGCAAGTGTATTTGCCGCTGTGTCTAGATGATAGTTCCTTGAAGACGAGCAGACTGAAAAACTCGGCGCCTCGCTCTTCGATCTGCGCAGTAAATCAGGATTTATGAAACACATGAAGAGTATTTTTTTCATTATTTTGATTAAAATGTGTTTTATTTTGATTAAAATTGCATAATTCTCGAAACAGAAAAGAGAAATGAAAAATGAAAGATATCTCTCTCTCTCTCTGCATATTATTGTATGACCGGTATGAAATATGGTAAAATTCTTTTATATTAAAATTTAATCTGCACTAGATTCACATTTGTTTAAAGAGCATTATTCACGAAGAATGAGTATCCTCTCATAGAACTCTTATTACTAGGAAATACGTATTTTCAAGAGGAGAAATGCGTCAAGAACATGTAGAAAAAGATTATAGAAAATTATTTTTAGTAGATAAAATATGTGCATAGGTTTAAAATGAAAAATTTTAGTTTGTTTTATACTTTTTTGCATTTATCGCAGACATAGAATACGAGAGAAATTAGCGAATTATCTCGTCGTATAAAGTTTACGGGCTGAAATAATATGCTTACGCGAAGGGAAGAAGGCAGTGGCTCGCCGTCTTTCAACCAGGAAATGTAGATTGGAAGATCGCCCGATGTCACGCTGCACGTCACTTGAGCACGACTACCTTCTTGCGAATTCGCGGGAAAGCTGAAGGGACTCATTACTGGAGGACCTGTAAAATTCCCAGGCAAAAAATGTTATATACATTGTATATGTGTTGTCATTTTTTTCACAATTTCACATTTTTCTACATATATTTTTTTATAAATATATAATTAAAAACTGTTACATAATATTTCTTATAAAATGTTAAAAGAGCGATATTTAACTTATCCTCAAAAACCTACATAAACCTATTAATCTCATTCATCTAATTAGCTGTATCGTTTAACTAGTCCAAACTTCAGTGTCGCTCCTTCGCTCATTTTAACTTACTATTCACATTTAGTAGTATATCTCTGTTGGCGGTTTCTCCAGAACTTGCTCGAACTATACACGTGTAGGTACCGCCATCGCTCGGATCTACCGTCAGGATTGTAAGGTGGCCCTCGCTGTCGACCCGTTGCCTGATGTCAAAGGGCAACTCGCCACCATTTCTAGTCCACCCGACCGATGTGATCGGATATCCTGAGTAAGGACACGCTATTGTGATGTCGGCACCGGCGATGGCGCGAACCGGACCGATCGATCGGATGTATGGAGGTCCTAAAAATGGTTTCTTATTATAGAACGGTGTCGAGTTCAACTCGCTTCGAACAACTAATCAATTCTCGTGCTTATTCTCGTTTCTTCCTTGTCATTATTAAATTTCCAAGTTGTATTAAAACTGTTCTTAATATATTATAAATATTATATGCATATAGATAATTTTAATAATATAAGTCTATATATAAGAGATCAATATATGTAAATTTGATTTGAGTTATATCAGTTTCACCCATAAAACACCAAGTTTATCTTGTGAAATTTTTGTTCCATGCTTTCATATTTATTTTACTTAATATGCTTATAGATTTATGTATTTAATATAAAATTATTCTCTGCATATATAACATGTGTGTCGTACCGTAAATATTTAATCTAGCTTTGTGCTCGACAGTCGCCAGAGTATTGGACGCTACGCAAGCGTACAGGCCGCCATCCTCGGTACCCGCGGATGAAATGTTTAAGTGACTGATCACGTCACCGGATTGATCCACATATTGGCCTATCGCGTATCTGCGCGTATTAATTCCCGATTACAAGTTAGCATGGACTACAACGCTATCGATACTGGAATATACAGGTGTACGATCTATATACCTGTGTCCGGTCGCAATCTGACTCAATGGTTCACCGTCGAGTAACCACGTAAAGGATGGCGTCGGTGAACCGGTGGCGGAACATCGCAGGGAGACCGGTGGTCCCGGTCGTAGAGCTTGCTCGATAAATGTGTACTGCAGTTCCGGAACCGTGTCTGAGAAAAAGTCAAGCTTTTGTTAAAGAAATTTTCAGGCGAGACAAGCAAGGTAGACTGTTTTGTTTTTCCGAAGAAATACAAGATTATTTTACATGAAAGAAAAAATCCAATCACGATTAGAGTGGGAATAAAAATTTAAAGGTGCATTAAATATATAAAGAGATGAAAACGCAAGATTAAAATATGAGAAGGGGGACTGGAATGGATATTAAAAGCGCTCGCTGACCTCCGAGCTTCAGTTCAGCGGTGGCCTGTGCATTTTCCTTGTCGCTCCTCACCAAACACTGATACATCCCTTTGTCCCTGCGACCGACGGAGCCTATCACGAGCACCAAGGGAGCCAACAATCTGATCCTCGTGTCCTGCGCGGTCAATACTGGCACACCGTCGTGTAGCCACTCAACGCTCTCGACCGGATATCCCTCGACCGTGCAGTTCATCGTAGCGGTCTCGCCAGAATTAACGACCTGCGAATGACGATGAGCGCATCTATCTCGTAGTTGGACCATCTATTATCTATAATACAATACGCGATTCACATGATAAAGAATAATTTTTAATGCCCCTTTTAATTTTAATTCTTGCGTCATTCTTCTCCACGATGCGTTATCTCTTATCATCTTTAGTACTTACACTTGTTGAGTTTTATTCAATGTTACATTTAGCATGCAATTTTTGATATATGTATATGTATATCCATTTTGATGTAGATCCGTTTTGAATTTATCGAGCATTAGTCATTATTCAATCATCGCTTCGCGTTAAATAGTAATTTTATATTATTGATATTATCGTTAATTAATTATCGCAAATGAAACTGTAGCTTACGTAATCAAACAAATTATTTAGCTTAACCTAGTTTTACATTACTACAGTGAAATGTGAGTACTATAATTTGTAGGTGGATTTAATACCTGATTTTCGAGCTTATCGGGGATAAACGATTTTCATTAAATGATAATATTTATCTCGCAATGATAGAGGCTTAATAATTTTTCAAAGCATATCTTTATATTTTGATTTTTAAATTTCAAGAGAAAAAAAATCTCTTTTTACGTACAACAAACTGTTCTACCATTGTAGTTATAATTTTATTTTATTCTGCTACTATAAAACTCGATGCATTTATAAGAAAAATATTATTCGTTCGAATCGAATCACGAATTTGTTCGTACCTGTACGCGCGGCTGAATCCGAGCGTTTAGCTTTGAAGTGACCGACAAGTGCGTCTCCGCTCGTTGCTCGCCAAGTTGATTGCTGGCCCGGCAAACGTATCTTCCAGCATCCTGCGCGTCTACACGACGAATTTGCATTAAATCACCCCAAAGCTGGATACGACCGAACGACTCGACCGGTATCGAGTGGCCTGCGACAAGACATTCGGATGTATCTGTCCTGTAACGATCATGTCTGCGAAGTTACTTCGATAATTGTACTTGGAGCACTAGATTAGATTCACAATCGAACATAGAATCCTGGATAGCATTTTATAGTACGAATAGAGAGACTTCTGATTAAAAAAAAAGCAGATTATCTGCAATTATAGTTTCACAAAACGCAATATGTTATCAATATTATAACGGCACATCCTATGTAAAGTACATAGCGTATTTTTCCTCTCTTTCGCGATATATATATAATATATTCATTGCGCGACAACGCCTGTTTAAACGTAATGCACGGTATCCGCGCTATCGAGGAATCGATGTTTGAACATGGATGGTAGTTTGTTCGGCGCTACCGTTACGTTAACATAGCTTATTCGGTAAACATTCCCCTAATTAAACCAACCATTAACATCGCGATACCAGGTAAATTGCGGCGCCGGGCTTCCTTGCGCCGAGCACGTGAGGTGAACATCGGAGCCGCTTTCGGCGGAAATAGCGATCTCTGATCGTTGCATCAGTCGCGGCGACATGGAACCAGTCGGTTCTACAAACAAGACCAAAGGATGACACGGGTATCCCAAGGAAGGGGATACATGAATAAGTGGTGAAAAGCGAGAAATCTTTTCTTCTGGCTATTATAGAACGGAAGCTTAATTTTTTTTTGACAGAACCTTCGAGCCTTCTACTCTTCGCGACAGAAATGTCCGGTTACCCGTGACTGTTAAAGTAGCGGGTTCGCTTCTCCTCCGTTCGCTGGTCAGGGCATGCAGAGTTAAACACGAATACGTCGCTCTGCCGTCTTCTGGTCTGGCGGCTCTAATATGAAGATCACCCTGCGAGGTAACCACGAATCTTCCGCCTGTGAACAAAATTGGGTCACATATATAGGTCGAATATACAACGTGACTCGAACGGTTTCTCTGAGCTATAGATTCTCTGACAAAATTAATATCGAGTTTTTTGTTTTTTATCGAAATCGGGAATTTATTAATTCTTTTAGCAGGTATATATAAGTGTCTTTTCTCTTAAATTATCTAGAAATTATTTAAAAAGAAATTCACGATTTTACAAAAAATAATTTAAGATTTTTTAATTTTCAATCGGTTCAGTCTTACTTGTAATATTATAGAACTAATTTTCAATTATTTGTAATACTAGATTCTTCGATTTTCTAATTAGAAAAAATAATATTTTTAAGAAAATAATATAAAATGTGTTTAAACTCGATTAATATTTTTTGACAGAAATCAGCTGATAACTGTCAAAAATATTAATTAAATTAAAAGAACTATAACATATTATTTAAAACATATTACTATTTTAATTTTTAAAACAATTATTATTTTAAAATTTATTTAATAAAATTGATACTTTAATCAGCTTTTGCCAAAAATTATTAATAAAGTAAGTAACATGTTGTAATACCTTATACCCGCACGATTAAAATTTTTTGACAGAAATCAGCTGATAACTGTCAAAAGTATTATTAGTCGAGTTTTAAAGTATTATAACATATTATTTACATATTATTATAATTTTTATAACACATTATTATTTCAAAATTTAATTAGCAAATTTTCGCTGTATTAATATTTTTGATAGAAATCAGCTGATTCAATTGTTAATTTGCTAATTAAATTTTAAAATAATATGTTAAAATATTAAAATAGTAATATGTTGTAAAATAATGTATTATAATACCTTATATCCGTGATTAATATTTTTTGACAGGAATCAGCTGATAACTGTCAAAAATATTAATCGTGTAAAGAGGCAGCAATACTTGCGAGAATTGACTTGCTTTTTTAAGGAGTAAGAATTATTGATGTTGCAATGTCAAAAATATTTGCGAATCTTTTGAAATTAATGAGCTTACAGATATGGCAAATAATTTGACGAATATGCAGAGATCTATGGAGAGATTAAAGCTACATTTCAACGTATATGGTAGTTGATCCTACATCGCTGAATAAAGATTTCTCTCATCACTATCGTGGTGAGGAAATGCTTCTCTCGACTTCGCGATTTATTCCACTTCCTTCTATATCGCGGCAGACTGAGCGAAAATACCATTCGACTTCTCAGAATTCAGAAGCTGGGAAATATCAATAATAAATCCTTGAACGTGCGCGCGCGATTTTGCCCAGCAATATTTTCTCTCGTATTTCAAGTCTGCGGGAATGGGAGAGAGAGTAAAGGGTTATGCAAAATCCTCAGCATCTGTCGATGAAACCCCTTCGGATCACGGCCGCGTACCCATCAGGCGTGAAATTTTCAATTTGGCTCAACCATCGGACAACCATCGAGCAGCTACGGTCTACCGACTTGCTAAAACCGTCTCTGACTATTTCGGAGATTGACCTGCCAGAATTTTTTCTTTTTCCCATCATATCCGGAACATTACGAGTTTTCGCGCGCCTTCTCTTGTCGAGGATAATTAACATCAAAGGAATATTTTCTCGCCGAGAATAGACTTTTTTGTTACATTGTTATACTTTTCGATTGATGAAATAGTATTATTGTTCGAAGGATGAAAGATTGCAAAGCATATATGTTGAAACACGTGTTATTTCATTTCAATCCATCATAATCCATATTAATTTAATTTCTACATGTCTTTATTATTTTTATCGATTTGTTTTTGGTAGTTATATACGGGAGAGAATTTTCTCTTACAATTTATTCTGAAAATAATGGTAATCGTGGAACAATATGGTATTGGAAGAATTTTATAAGAGTTTCTCTGATTAATATTTATACCACGATATAAAATATTAATATGTTCATGGTGAAATTAATCGAACATATTTTATATCTTATTATGGCAGATATTAATATTTTTATTTTTTACCATGATTGCCATGATTTTCAGAGTAAATTCTAAGAGAAAATTCTTTCTACGTATGTTTCAAGAGAGAGAAAAAATACTGTAAAATAGCTTCATTTTTGAAATTTTAAATAAGAGTACTAATGAAACGGACATATATTTAAATGTCGAACATTTATTTTAGTTTGCTTCAAAATTGTGTTAAATTTCATTAATCTCGGCGAACAATATACCCCTTCTTAGTCGCGGTCCGAATAACCCGAATAATTCTAATGACGATATATCTCTGCGCTTGAAGATGTATTCACCACGGATTCCGAATAGTTCTCCTCCCTATGATGTCTAACAAGAACCATTGTCATAGATTCGATATCGTTATGTGTATGTGTGCGTGTGCGCGCGCGCACACAAGTCAATGATAGAAATGTCATGTTCTTCCCGTACAACCGGAATCTCATGTCCTCGAATCAGAGCGCGATATTCGCGACATTATGACATAATAGTTATTATTACGAAGACACTACGTTACACAACACGTATACTGTTATATTTCAATTTTTCCTTATAAAAAATTGTATTTTACTGTCTCTCTTGTCATTTTTCAACATTTTTTGAACTCTATTATGAAATAAAATATGAATGAAATAGAAATGAATACTTGATAGATATCCGAGTATAATTACGTAATATATAGAGATCAATATTTTATAGCGAATTTGGTTGGATGCACTAGTGCGCACTGAGTGAACAAAGATTATTGCACACAATTTTACAATAACATAAGTAATTGAAAAATTAAAATAATTAATAGTAAGAGCTATTATTATTATTCATATTGAACAACAATAATAATAGCTCTTATTATTAATTATTTTCCTTTTTTAATTACTTGTGTCATTGTGAACTTGTGTGTGATAAATCTTTTATATGTATGCACTCAGTGCGTATTAGTGCATTCAATCGAATTCGCTATTGGAGATCAAGAGATTATCTTAAATATTAATTGTGTAAAGTCTGCTTTACATCGAGTGACTTTACTTCTATTACTTCACTAAAAAAATTTGTGTGAAATTAAATGATTATATATAGATTTCTTCTTCGACTCAGCATAATCATGCAATACTGCTAATTGCTACCTATATGGAAAATTACAGATTATATGTAATTTCATATGAAATATATTCTTCTACATATATTTTCATAATTAAAAATATTCCATTAAATATGGAATTGCACATACGAAATGCTGGTAATGTATAAATGATATAAAATAATGTTATACATAAAATGGATAAATGCTTATAAAATAAAGTTGTAATAAAATAAAAAACTAAATTTAAAATTACAAGTGAGTTTTGCATGAAAATTGTAATTTTACCTATATATTTTACATTAATATGTATTTTCATTTAAAAAATATATGGAAAAAATTACAGTGACAATTACGTAATTTTTCCAGTTTCGAACAAACAATTTCTACGTAAAAGCATAAATGTTTAGTGTTCTCCGTGGCAAAAAGAATGAAGGAAAAGAGGGAAAAAGAGCTGAGCGAAAGGTGACGATTCACCCTCCGCACATCTTTACGCGGAAGATCCCTCGCACCAATTTCGGGAAGAGTTCTTTACGAGCGCGACTCCGGTTTATGTCACTCGGTTGACTCGCTTCCATTCCTCTCCATCACCGACAGATATCCTTAGACACCTGCCGGTTGACGGACACCGCGGACAATCGACGTCGTCATCTTCGAGACGCGATACGGACACCGGTGATAACCGGCGCCGCGCGAGAACGTTGACGACACGACGTCGTCGTCGTCGCAGGAGGAGGAACGCATATAGAAGCGCAACATCCCCCCAGATGTGCGGATGCTGGCTTTCGTACATACGGCAATGTTAGCCGCCTAGTTACGAAACAAACGTATCAAGCCCCGACATGACGCGATGCCTCCCATGATATTCCAACGGCACATATCGTATATGTATATATGTATATTTGTATATATATATATATATATATATATATATATATATAGAGTTACGCGAACACACTGGTACGTTCCCGTTACGTGCAACCGAGCGGCATAAATATGTATGGGACATGAATGCCTGAGCGTGTACAGGACGATCTAAACCACACCGAGTTAGCGCACGTACGTGCGAAGCTTGTGCACGCGCGCTTGTGCAACGAATAAGGCATATATGTGTGTGCGCGCCGGATGTTGGTCCGCGAGATCAAGCATTTTACACTCTATGTGCTCTCGCGCTTCGCCTGGCGGTCGTAATTGTGTTAATCCTTTTTCAGCCAAGCTTTCTTCTTGAGTAATTCACACGGTAATATGTGAAAAAAATGTAATACACCCCCTTTTTTTCTTCCTTTCAAATAACGTTAGCCTTGTTTTGTGTTTAAAGATGCGCGAGAAGTCGCGGAAAAAATTACGTATCTCTGATTCGTTCTCACTCCATCTATTTTCATTCATTCATTTATGCTATACGTTCTCGATTATATGTATATTGTACGTTTTAATTAACGCTGATGATTTTATCGAGCCCAGTTTGTGCTCTCGTAAACTAATTTCAATACATTAAAAAATACCTATACATTAGAAAACCGCGCGCATCCAGATCAAATCGATCGTCATCGCGTTTATCGATAAAAAAATTGATGGATCGGAGAGTAGAGAATTATATATCGGAAATTTGTTTCCCCGAGAGAGAGACGATTTACTATAACAAAACGGAGAATTAACGACGCGTGATATATACGCACATATACGGGTATCCGGGTACGTATATACAGCGTCGTCGCCGTTCAAACAGAGGCTTGATCTCGAGATTTAGCACGCGCTATACTTAAAATTAAAATAGCAAATGCGCCGAGATATATTATATATATATATAACTCACCGGTATCTGTGTTTCCAGGTAAGAGAATAGCGTCGTCGCGAAACCAGGAGGTCACAGTGAGGTGTTCTTTGACGTCTTCCCGGGCTGTACAGGACAACACGGCGTTGCATCCTTCCATCACGGGTTGTCTATTTACCCTGACCTCGTATCCGGGTACCGTCAATACTGCAAGTACGTATGAAAAATTACAACGATTTAATTTTGCAGTTAATTACTGCAAATTTGTATTTGCGCGACACGCTGAATCCCCAAGTTGAATTTTGAAACTCTATTAATTGACAATGCGCAATTGGTTAATTGACAATTCACAAGTCAGTAAAACAAACAAAAATTAATCTCGCAAACAATTTATCTCTATCAAATATTTTATATGTATTTTATACAGTTACGAATAAATAAATAAAAAAAATAAATAAATTGTCAATAAATTCATGCAGCCTTGTATATTAATCGTGCTTTTTTACCCTGCAGATATTTTTTTATCAAAATTGTCGAGGCACTCACTATTAGTTTTGTATTATAAAAAATTAAGGCAAAGAATTTTTTTCAATTAAATTAAGCTATGAAGTTTTGTAATGAGTAATAAAGGTTTATTCTTTAAATAATTTTAAGCAGCAGACTTTAACAGAATTTTAATTTCATGTTTAACTACTGAGGAGTATATTATACGCACAGTAAAATGATAAAAAAATTGCAAAAAAAATCGGTGAGAAAAAAATGGATCATTAAAATTAATCAAAGAATCTATATGAGTCAAAGTAAGTACATTTAACGTGAGACATCCGACGTATAACGTAAGAGTTCTGTTATATTCATACATAAAAGAAAGTCGGAGAAAAAGGAACGAGAAACTAAAGCGGGGCAAAGTGACGTAGCGTTGAAAGCGGAAGATGGATGATTATTAAGAAGTTACCACAGGCAGAAAGTGGAAAATAAGACATAGGAAAGTAGAGGTACATACATAATGGACGATCAAACTTATTTCAAGTCCATGAACAATGGCTCCGTTGTAATGCGATTCACCCCGCTGATTCCGTTATTACCGGTTAACTTTATTTATGGCCATAAAATTTTAAACACGTGCGCGTTGTATATATGGTAATATATCAGGAAATTTTTATTTAAAATTAAATCCCTCGATGAAAAAATTTCACATAATCACATGTATTTTTTTTTATTTCTATAATCACATGCATTTTTATTTACAATGATAAATTATTAAATTAAGGCCATGTGTAACGAGCAATACGATATTATTTTATTATTTAGAAGAAAATTCTTAATTTGAAATAATAATTACACAAACGTTTCGAGCTCTACTTGCTCCTCTTCAGTGCGCAAAAAAATAATGATAATAAATAACGATAATAAATAAATACATACATAAAATTCTAATAAAAAATCCGCAATACATAGTCAATATAAGTTATATAGTTAAGTCATAGTTAAAACGCAAAATATATTTACAATGAATTGAAACCATTAAAATAGTTCAACAAAGTAAGAACCCAATTAGAAGCAAAATGATTCGTCCGGTTATTCATAAAATATTTTAGAATTATTAATAAAAACTCGGAGTGACACTTATACATTGCTCCAAACGAACCACTTATCGTTATTTGACGAAAGTCCCTCGATCTGGCAATGATTATGTCCATCCTCTCCAAATTATTTGATATTTGTTAACTGAATTTAGAGAATTTATTCAATTGTAAAATAGGATTCCAAAATTGTTCCGAATAACTTGAGATGACGATGCTTCCAATTGTTGTTGGCCTTATTGTTAGTACTTGACTGTCAAGTACTAACAATAAGGCCAACAACAATTGGAAGCATCGTCATCTCAAGTTATTCGGAACAATTTTGGAATCCTATTTTACAATTGAATAAATTCTCTAAATTCAGTTAACAAATATCAAATAATTTGGAGAGGATGGACATAATCATTGCCAGATCGAGGGACTTTCGTCAAATAACGATAAGTGGTTCGTTTGGAGCAATGTATAAGTGTCACTCCGAGTTTTTATTAATAATTCTAAAATATTTTATGAATAACCGGACGAATCATTCTGCTTCTAATTGGGTTCTTACTTTGTTGAACTATTTTAATGGTTTCAATTCATTGTAAATATATTTTGCGTTTTAACTATGACTTAACTATATAACTTATATTGACTATGTATTGCGGATTTTTTATTAGAATTTTATGTATGTATTTATTTATTATCGTTATTTATTATCATTATTTTTTTGCGCACTGAAGAGGAGCAAGTAGAGCTCGAAACGTTTGTGTAATTATTATTTCAAATTAAGAATTTTCTTCTAAATAATAAAATAATATCGTATTGCTCGTTACACATGGCCTTAATTTAATAATTTATCATTGTTTTTATTGTCATACGAGCTTGAACATTGGTATGTGATGGTTTGATTAGGTATTAATTTTGCATTGCATTTTTATTTATTTTTATATATCTTTTTGTTATAAAAAGTAATCAAAAAGTCCTAATAATTACATATGTAAACTAATGATAAATATTTTCGAAGTGCACACCATTTGAATTTGTATAAAATTCTATTCTTGTACGAAAACTTGTAAAGACTTTTTCCAACATGTCATTTTTAATGTTATTGACGATCCTTTTAATAACTGCATGCTATTAAATCTGACACTGTTGAAAATATTTATCATCAGTTTATGTGATTATCAGCACTTTTTCCATTACTTTTTATTAATAAAATAAACTAGTATACAACCATTTTATTTATATCCATGAAAAACTGCAGCCTTTCCTCTTTCCAACAGAAAATGTTTGTTTGTTTGTTCAATAACTGCGTGTATTAAAAAATGACAGCTATTTTCCTATGGGACACTGTATTAGATTCACAAACATATTTGACCTTTCAATATTAACACACCATTATTTTACTTATTCAATAAGATGCGTCTTATTCCCGATTAGGGTACACGAGACACATTCGAGGTACGAGAGACAAGACCTCTCCCTAAATCTAATCACTCTCAATCTAAGCACACACTCATACATCAATATGTAACAAGCGATGCTCGGGAACGACGCTTAGGTCGCATATCCCATTCTCCAGAGATACACTTGGCTCTTGCACGTATACACCCTCCACTCACACATTCCTCTATAATGAATGTTGGCACAAAGTGTGCGATTAATTTGCCGCATTTGCATCTTCAGTTATATTAACCATGTAATCGCTAAGCGAATATGATAACCCAAAATCTTATTACACCTATACCGCGTATCCCATTGTTATCTTGAAACGTGTGTTATCTCACCGATACGTTGATTTTAGATAGGATATAATTTAGGGAGTATAGTCTTTTATGATTGAAACAATATATGCTCTGTATATATCTTATACTTGTAATATATTGTACCTTTATGTTATGCAACCGAGATTTAAAAAAAGAATCCTCGGAGTGTTTAGTGGAAAATTGGAAAATAAAATTTAAGAACATTTCAAGGAAATTTGGCACGAGTTTTCAGTAGTATAATCAAGATGTACAAAAAAACTGAACACTTTATTTTCTTTATCAAGTCCATATAATTGCATGTTGATGAAAATTAATATATATATACATTACGAATATTAGATACAATATATTCTCTTATATTTGTGAACGCTTAAAATCTACTTGAATAATATCTAATAACTTGAATAAATAAGATGAAATATTTTTTACTTAAATAGTCTCGACTGCTCTTTTAGCTGAATGTTTAGAAGCGACGAAAAATTCACATTTCCAGGATTTTGAAAGAACAAACAAAATTCCAGAACATTTCAAAGATTTCAAGACACTCCTGATTCTTTTAATAATAATAGAACGTATCCGCTTTTATTGTTCGATGTTTCACGAAAAAGGGGTCTTCGAACCCCCTTTTAGACGCCAGTTCGGGAATTGGGTGGCGAGAAGAGGACGACGACGAAGGAAGGGTGAGTGGTGTACGTACGTGACGATAAAATTGAGATGCGCCGGCGAGAGGGAGAGAAGTGGGAGTGAAACGAAATGTGCAAATAAAGCCAATATGCGCGCGGATCTCCAACCAGGCGGGCAACGATATTTCCACGAATTTCTAGAAATCGTCGGAATTAACTTTTCTCCTCTCTTCTCAGCTGGAGAATCTCGACAGCCCGCCTTCTCTCTCTCTCTCTCTCTTTTTCTACCCTTATACTCTACCCTAGCGCGATTCCTCACAGGGCTCACGGCTATCTCTGATACCGTCACCCATTACCCGCTGATGCAGCGTGAAAACGCACGTGCATTTCGTGGCGTATCGGCTGCATCGCCGCCACAGGCGTGTTTTACCAAAACTCTCGTGTGCGGGATCTTGCGGAAAGAGAGAGAGAGAGAAATGGTAGATTTTTAAAATCGAATCTTCCGGAAATGGATCTTTCTGCCCTGGGAACCGAGCTGGGAATATATTGCCACTTATATCGCTACTAGCCAAAGGGACCCGTCGAAAACGAGGCGAATAGATACACATATATGTCTACTATATATCTAAAAAGGATGAGATAAGAATAGCGAAAAAAATGTAATAAACGGTGGAAAGTTTATTTTTCGAGAAAACTGAACCTGATGTAAATGTAGGATATCGTGTCTTGAAAAATCTAAACAATTGGATTAAAACACATAAAGACCAGAATGATGACTCCAGCAATTCGAATGTTGTATATAAAATCAATTGCAGAGACTGTGACGCAACTTATATTGGACAAGCAAAAAGACAAACGTACCAGACTTAACAAACATAAAAACAATTTTAAATTAGACTCTGCAAGACATTCGGTAATTTCTGAATATATTTTAAATAATAAGCATACTTTTGACTGGGAAGGGACTGAAATATTAGATCATGAAATCAACTATAATAAAAGACTTATTTCTGAAATGTTATACATAAAAGAACATATGGTCTTAAACATAAGACATCTAAGAATAATTGTTTCAACCATTGTAATTAAATCGAATGATAATCGAAGTTTCGTCTTTACATAGCTTGCGAGATTATATTTAAATTTCTTTATTATATTTTATAATTGTATACTTGCGGTTGATTGTATTGATAAAGACCTAGTAAGGTCGAAACGTCTACATTTATATTGTGAATAAATAATTTTCAATTATCCTTACATCTAAATTATTTTGGCTCGTTTATTTGGCCTACTTTTTACGTTTCATTAATTTTAAATTTTACACGAGCGTTAATTTGTATTTTTATTGTTATAATTCAAAAGTCAGATGTAATTTCTTAATTACGCATTCCAGTGTTTTGCTACATGTCCCGAATCTTATTACCGTACACATCCGCGAGACAAATTTTCTCTCTCGGGCGTTTTTCTTAAAAACAAAAACGTGCCTCGCGCGTGATTAAAACTGTCGACCGTTTTCTGCGGAATTACACATACACAAGCATTTATCGTCCGAGAGGTTTGCGGACCTTTTTCCGTCCGGGACCATTTCTCGGGAACTAGTGGCTGGTTGCTAATGTGGTTACGTTCTTTTTCTAGTCGCGCGCACCTTCTCTTTCGTTTGATAAAATGGAGAAAATAAAGAAGAATAAGAGCGGTACGTTGGAGAATCGTCCGTCTGCGCGCGAAAACGGGTGATCTCTCATCGTGCGGTGGGCAATAATTCTTTTCTATAGCACATCCCCCATATAGCCGGGGCACCTGTATAGAGAAATACTGTTTCGTCGCGAATTCTACGGCCAAAATAAATATACTGTTATATACGCAAAGTTTTTAGGGATCAGAATGTAAACTGCAGAATATATATATATACGAGAAATATTTAATCTCTACGAAATGTGTGCATTTTCTAGAACGCATTAAATTTTTCTCCCGGAGCATGTGCATACACTTATTTAATCAGTATAAAAAGCTCTCTCTTTCACATCCAATCTAACATAAGTTTTTCCGTCTCGAGTTTTAAGTCTCAATTTACATTTGTTGCATGGAAAATGAGGTAATTATATATTCGTATTTATTCGGGATTAAATTCATAGCGCGGTGAGAGAGAAAGAGATAGACGCTATACATATACTATCTCGACGTTAAATACTCTCGGGTGATATATTTTTTTGTTGCCGCGCGGAGAATTGCAAAGTACATGCATGATATATAAGACTTCAACGGTCTCTTGTCGTACGCATTTCTCGCGGTATAACCTTCCGTAATGAAATCATTTGAAATGAAATTAAGATTAAGCGAGCTGACATCCGAGAGCGACGATTATTCTGCCCGTTAAAGTCCGCGCGATATACATATATATATAAGCTTTGAAATTTTTAAGACGCGACACACACTTTTTCAGGCATTATTATTCCCCGGTATATAACGAGAGGATAATGAATATTCTCTTCGCTGGTGGTTCCCGAGAGTGTTTCTTCTTCAAGAAGCGCAGCACCGGACAACCTTTTGGTACCGAATTCCTGGGGCTCGTCGAAAAACGCGATTCTCGCACACACAAAAGGGGATTTCGACAATGACTCCTCCCTTCGCTCTCTCTTCTTTGGAGCATAAGTCCTTTGGCGAACACGTGGGGACAGCCGATGTCATTTTAGATAAGTGAACCGTTCCTTTTCGGCTCGCTCGTTTCAGAGGGAGCACCGCTAGAAGATTCTCCTTGGCTCGATGTTCCCGTGTATAGAAGAAAATAAAGTGAGATAGGAAGGGCTTCTTAGATAATCTTCAACTTGCATTAATGAACTCGTGTCGGACGATTGTTCGAGAATAGTAATTAACACTTAACTATTATTGCATAGAATATACGATGTATAATTATCTTCGTTTAGGAGTCTTCATTTTTTTTAATAAAAAAAAGTACGCATATATATCGGTTAAATTACGTACGCGCTAATGATGTTACACATTCGAAGTTAAAATTTAATTTGATTTCATTTCCTCATTTATCGGAAATTACACGCTATTCATTAGCATCGACGGGAATTTTTTTCCCTCCTCGATGCTCTGACGCTGATGGAAATGATGGGGAAAAAACTCCAAACAAAAAATGCATCACTGTTAAAAGTGCGATGTCACTTCCGAATTCATCAAATCGTGTTATTCCCCGAGATTCGGCGGAAAAACAATCGCGATTTATGTCGGCGCCATCGTCATACATCATTTTGGAACTATATTAAAACTTGTTTGCTCGAGGAAAGAGCGCGAGCACAGAATGGCTTGATTATTTATGCCTATACTTCGGAGCGGACTGCGAACTTTTAACGAAAGCGTCGAGAAGAGGAGATAGAGAAGAAGTTCTATATCGGCAGACGAAGGGTCCATGAGGGGCAAGGACGAGGTGCGGCAAACAGATATTGATTGGACGTTCTTTCATCGTCCAGTGACTTTGCGAAGAAGAAAGATAGGCGGAGAAGGAAAGGGAAGTTTCGAAAACCACTAGCGGCGAAGCGAATTTTTCTTCCCGTTTTAGTCGAATCATCCTGGCAGAGAAAAAAAAACTTCACCCCAAAGTTTTTCGATCGAGAGGGCTGGTGAACGTATTCCGCTTCGCGCGAAGAAGCGGCTTTGAAAGAAGAGAGACAGCCGCCTTTCCGGACCGGCATCAAAGGGTATTTGGATTCCTCGCAGTTTCTTCCAATTTGTATATACGTGCCGCATTGAAATGATGTGTTTCGTCAGAAAGCGCGTATCGAAGAGATACTTGCATGAATATACAATTGTTTGTCACGCGGCATTTTAAGATTGTCATGGTATATATTTCCCGCGAAACGTGTCGCGATCTTTGCTGCTTTGAACGTCGGCAGACTCTTTCGTGTCGTCTATCGCGGCTGTTTTTAAAATAGTAACTATCGCCTGAATTTTTGACATGAAACTTCTCTCGCGGCTTGTGTGACGATAGCCGGGGTCTTGCAAAAATCGACGATGTCTCTTCTCGCCTTTCCTTGCAAGGTTAAAAACCCGTCATGAAAATGCCGTTGAGAAAGCAAGCAACCTAAGTGCAAGGTAAGCTTGGGTCCTCGTCGTGAAAGCGATCGATGTTTACCCATTTAAAAGGTTACATACACCGGCTAAAAAGCGAACAAGCATGTCGCTTGCTTTGCTGTCAATAGAATCTGCTATGCATTTATCATTTCGCGATTTGATTCGCTCACGATCTATCTATCGTTCGCTTTTATCGTCACAATGGGATTCGAACAACTTTGCTGCGAAACACGAATGTCATTTAAATAACGTTGATAAGATATGTAACTCGCGATACAATTTTTTTTTTTACATTTTTATTTGATTTTTCTCCCTGAGAAATTCCTTCTTTCAGCTCCCGAAACTTATTTCAGACACGAAACAAATTTTTCTTTCTTTCATCTCAAGAAACATTCGAGGAGAAAGAAAGAGACGTATTTTCGATACTGCTAATATCGATAGGGATAAAATGTTTTGAGATACAATCGACGTTATTACATCAGATCTTCCCTTTTCGATCCGTTATTCGGCTCAAGAGTAAATGAAAACGCGAAAGAAAGATCCCTTTTCCGATTGGAATCGTGGAGTATGTAGCCGACGTCGGCGAATTCAGCCGCCAGTAGTAATGATCGGCTTAAAATCAGCCATTTAAATGATGGCTCACGTAGCTTCGACCGGACAAAGTTTTGACCCTCCTTGGGTCTTTCAGAAGCTGGCGGAGAGACGCGCCCACGTACTCGGAGATCGAACTTCCTCCGATACAATTTAACGGCTTTCAACCGTTTCCCCTTCGGTATTTACTCGGATCGCGCGAAGCCTTTCGGTTGAAAATGCTAGGTGTTGGTTCCGACATAATGGGATAGGGATTCGTTATCTCCGAGTCCGATATTGCAACGAATCCCAAACGAAGAAGGATAGTTTCTTCGATAAATGATGAGATAATCCGTAAATGTATTTACGTAGCGGCATCAATCGACTGTCGAGTAGTGAGTACTCCGGTTCTAATTCTCGCGAACTACTTTTCCACTCAAAATAGAAAGCTACTTCCACGATAAATGATAAAACATTTTGAAATCTCTCTCTCTCTCTCTCTCTCTCTATATATATATATATATATATATATAATAAAATAGAGAGTTTCTACGAGTGAGTCTACAAGACTATGCTTTCGCTTCCTCAGAGGGATAAGACGTGGATAAGATAACTTACCAGCCCGAAGAGTGACCTCGCGAGAAAGTACGGTTCCGACGGAGCTGGTCGCGCGGCACCTATATCGGGCATTGTGGACCTCGGCTCTAAAGTCCTGAGCCAGAAATGGCGGGAAGTATAGCGTTCCGTTGCCCAGAAGTTGTCTGAAAAAAAAGAGTATTGTGTCGAGGAAGAGTAGAGAAAAAGAACATTTTGGAGCGATCTCGTAATATTTTTAAAAAATTCCAAACCTAAATTTTGTTTAGGCATCTGACATTTGAAGAACCTTGACTCTCTGGCTTGATTGAAAGGGGAGTAACGCCTCGAAAGAGAATTTCTAGGAGAGATTGTCGAAAATGCGATCGCAAAGCGTAGAGAAAAAATTTTAGAGCGATCCCTCATAGCATTTTTAAAAAATTCCAAATCTAAATTTTGTTTAAGCATCTGATATTTGAAGAACCTTGACTCTCTGGCTTGATTGAAAGGAGAGTAACGCCTCGAAAGAGAATTTCTGGGAGAGATTGTCGAAAATGCGATCGCAAAGCGTAGAGAGAAAAAAAGTAGAGAAAAAATTTTAGAGCGATCCCTCATAGCACTTTTTTTAAACTCTAAATCTAAATTTTGTTTAGGCATTTAACATCTGATTTGAAGAACCTTGACTCTGGTTTGATTGGAAGGAGAGTAACGCCTCGAAAGAGAATTTCTGGGAGAGATCGTCGAGCACGAAAATGCGATCGCAAAGCGAGCTCGAGCCAAACAAGAGAATGTTGAGGCGTGACTTACCTGAGTCCCGGAACTGCCGTAACCGATCTCTGATCCGGGCTGGTAATCCACGTGACGTGCGGCGTTGGGCTGCCGTGTGCGGAACAGCCTAATTGGGAGCCGGTGGTATTTGAAAAGACCAGGGTGCTCGGCGGTTCCAGGATGAAGACCGGACCTTGCTGACCGAGCGCAAATTTCTCGCTGCACCCTGAAACGGAAAGCACATCAGCTCGTTAATGTTGTAATATGCCGCAGCAAGGGAGAGAGACTGCGCGGTCAATGAGACGCGGTCAAGCGAGATTAATTTAAATTGACTAACTTATATTGTCTTTCATTCGCTCAATTTTTAACAAGCCCGCCTGATGAGAAATTGCGCGAGTTTACTTTACACTGAGGCGGTTAAAATTTCACGTTTCAACAGGCCCGATTTGATAAACAACGGAGAGAACTAGAGATCGATTTGCGATCTCGAGATATGAAGCTATTTTAGAGTGTGTTATCGTTATTTTCACATATAGGTGTATCCGAAAAATGGTTTTCTTAAACCGCATACTTTATAAGTCCTCTTAATAGGTAATGCTTTTTGGAATATCTTCTTAAATTGATATATTTTTTTGCAACTGTAATTCCGCAATAAATAAATATAATAAAATTAAAATTTATAAGTTTATCAATTAATATTAAAAATAATAATATAATATAAAAATGTGTATTTTAACTATGTCGATACATAAAAAAATATTTATTATATGTTTAACATTTAAATATATGTAATAAATAATAAATGTCTGTTGAGAGAATCCTTTTGGCGCTTATTTTAATGGAAGATATTATAAAGATATACTTTATTGACAAATGCGCGACTAAAAATCTTCTCGCGCATTATAATTATCTAAGAATCGATTTCCTCCGCTCCTTCTCTCCTCCTTTTCTTATTCTTTGCATATAAGGGAGGCATTTCAGGTCAAAAAGCGATATAGCTCCCTTCTTGATTCGCCCGCGGATTAAACTCGATGTTGAAACGATTATTCGATTTGTTGGTTGGTAAGCGCCGCGGATAGAATTTTATCTTTTGTCTCGTCGAAGCGGGCGGAACGACCTGATTCGCGGAGCCGGTCTAAACCCCACGACGTATACATTGTTCGCATCCGAGAAACCGGAGAAATCAATTCCGCTAAGCCGAATTCGACCTAGATTTCGAATCGATTCGAGACCACGCTCGTTCCGGGATTAAATGCACGCCGGAGCGAATGGTCGCGTCACTGCCCGATAGCATCTACCAAATATTTCATTCGAAATCCCTCGGATTAAGAAGCAACGCGCGCGAGAGCGCTTCTATAATCCGTTCCCGAAAACGCTGAAAGCTACATTTACATATAATGCAGGTTTTTGCCCGATATATATCCAAGTAAAATAAACGCCCGCCGGCGCGACTCGTTGCTTATTCAGGAAACAAAATATTTCAACCGCCGGAGCTATATGATGTCCGCACAGTCAACACTAGAGAGAGAGGATTGCATGCAGTCGTTCAAAGTGATAAGTTATCTATTTTCCCGCGAATATATATTTATATTTATATTTATGTATTGGAATCTACGGAAAAGGATATATGACGCGTAGGAAAAGAGGCGTGGTGCTTGGATTGCTGAAATATGCAAAATGCACGATTACGGAATGATCGAAGGAGACGTAACGAGAGGACAAAGTACAAGACGGCGAGAGAAGGGCGCGCCGATCAAGCAGATCGATTCTATCGTTGCAAGTCTGGAATAGGAACGGAAATAATTCATGGAATGAATTATTTAGAGACCGGCGCGACCTAGCGAGCAATGCGGTTTAAAATACGATTTCACGTGGTTTAGATATCAATGTATCTGTATGACGAAAATAAAAAGGAAATTTCATTAGAAACGGAGATCAATTCGAAAAAAGGCGTCAAACCTATCTAATGATACATATTAGAGCGGACGCAACGAATCAGTAAAAAGTCGCGAACTTAACTCAATTTCGTCTTTATTGTTCAATGTTTTTCATCTAATTGTAAGAATAAGAGCAATCATCTGTCACAGAGAAGAACTGTCACATTTTATGCAAATATATAATTATATATAATATCTATTTGAATTTGCGCGATATAAATATATATTTTTAAATGCGAGTTACTTTCGATCTACTTCGGCGAGAAAGTCTTTCGTCGAATTATTCGCGCGCAACAGATATAACCATCGAAAATTCTCTTCCGCTCTCGCGTATGTTCGCCCTCTTTATACCGAACCATGCACTTCGATGCATAAATTCTCGCACTGTTGTCAGGAAGAATGTGGACACGTAACCACCTGTGTGTTTGCTCGCTCTTTTCAAAGAGTAAAAACCAAACCGCTCTAGATTGTCAATTCCGTTAGCGAGTCTATATACACTTTTATTTACGCTTTCATTCTTGACGAATAACGCGCGATTTAATGATGCATCGCCATTTTTTTTCGATATAATTGATATCCTTAAGGTGCCTTTTCACACGCAGCATGCTGCAGCAGCGAATCAGTCACATGATCAAAAATTAGAGCATATTTCTTTGTTCTCTTATTATTTCAAAGTTAAAAGTACAATTTTTGCGTTTATATTTTTATACTAATCTATTTTATTCTTCAAATCCATTATTTAACTAATATAATAATAATACTAATTAGAATTAACTAGTTGCGTGTTCTTCTGCTTTGCTGTCTTTGCTGTTTGTTCAATTCAACTTCACCAATAACAACAAACTGCTACGACAGTATGCTGCACATGAAGTGGTACCTTTATCGTTTCTGGAGCTCTGACAGATTTTTGTCACACATTGTATTTACAAAAAAATATACAATATTATAATAAGATATAATAGAATAAAAAATATTATAATAAGACAGAGGGACATATTACGTATAATACTAATTAGAATTAACTAGTTGCGTGTTCTGCTTTGCTGCCTTTGCTGTTTGTTCAATTCAACTTCACCAATAGCAACAAACTGCTACGACAGTATGCTGCACATGAAGTGGTACCTCTATCGTTTCTGGAGCTCTGACAGCTTTTTGTCACACATTGTATTTAAAAAAAAATATACAATATTATAATAAGATATAATAGAATAAAAAATATTATAATAAGACGGAGAGACATATTACGTATAATACTAATTAGAATTAACTAGTTGCGTGTTCTGCTTTGCTGCCTTTGCTGTTTGTTCAATTCAACTTCACCAATAGCAACAAACTGCTACGACAGTATGCTGCACATGAAGTGGTACCTCTATCGTTTCTGGAGCTCTGACAGATTTTTGTCACACATTGTATTTAAAAAAAAATCATCATGAAGTGGTACCTCTATCGTTTCTGGAGCTCTGACAGATTTTTGTCACACATTGTATTTAAAAAAAAATATACAATATTATAATAAGATATGGTATAATATAATAAAAAAATATGATAATAAGACGGAAGAACATATGCAAACATTCGCCTACGACGATGCTCTCTCATCTTTCGTACCTGTATCATCGTGGATGAGCGAAAGTGGAGGAGGGAGTCGGCTGACACAAAGCTTTTGAAAAGCCGTCGCATTGTTTTTACATCGCGTCGTCGCGACTGTGTCTCAAAGTGTGTCAAAGGAGCGTAACTGTATGACGTAGAGAGAAGCCCCTGCATACACACAAAACATTCTCCCTCCAAAGCTTTTTTTCCATCCTTCGAATTCCAATATTTCTTGCGCGTCGTTGATACGGACGCGTCTGCGCGTTTGCATTCACGAGGAGGATGTTTTCTGCTCATTGGTCGCTGAAACGTGAACCCAATTTGCGATTCGGCCGGGATTTTTCCGCTACGGCTCGAAAGGTCAGAGTACGTATAAAGATTGCACGAATGAAAAGTGTATGTGTCCGGGCGAAGCGGGATTTATTCGGGGAAACAAGTTACACGTTAACTATCCATGCACTCGTTGGGGCTCAGGAGAGGACTCTTACATTTTTAAATTATCTGATATATCATTTTTAGTATACGAGACGAAAATTGAATATTTAATGCATCGGAGGATACGGTTTCGTGTTTACCGCGATACGCCAATTGATTTGACAGCGATGCATAATCCATATTGCAGGCAGAATACCCTGCATGGTTCGCATGAATCATAAATCCAATGTACATCAATTATGTCAGTGCGGAAACGATAAACGTCATATTCTGATTTAGGGCAGACTGTTCGAGATAAATGTTGAAAAGGTCACGTTTCTTCCATTTTATTTGTAATTTCCGGAACGTCTCTCTCTCTCTCTCTCATATATGTCGATATGTATTTCCCACTAAATGGATACCAACGTTTCAACCACCTCGCATTATCGGCTCCCGTGATAGATTTACTAGAGAAAATTCTAAGGTATACCTAGACGAAGGAGGCTGCTGATGCGGTCGAACGTGCGCGACAAGGACGGAACGAAGAGTCTTACCAAAGTCGCGACGAGAGAGTGGGTGGGTAGTCAACGTGAAAGATCGTAATTGCGAATTCGTTGACCCGCGACTCGAGTGAGCTTTTCCACGGGAGAGTCGCGATGGGGTGGCTGGGAGTCGAGAATGGAGGAAGAAAGAGAGAAATAGACAGGAGCGAGAAAAGCGACACGATGGTGTTGGTATGTACAGGGTGTCGCAGACCTATCGTATCACACGTTAACGAAAGATTCCTGAGGCGATTTGGAGACGATTTTTCCTCAGCGAAAATGTCCAGGCACCAATCATTTTCGAATTATAAACGATTGAAAATAAAAGCTTTTTTGTAAACTAAGCCTTGTAAAAATAAATTAACAAATCTACATTTTTTAGTTAATTTCGGGTAAAATTTACTTTAACATGATTTCAAAAATTGGGAACATTAAAAAAATGATGGCTTTTCTCGACATTTTCGCCGAGAAAAAATCGTCTCCAAATCGCCTCAGAAATCAACATTAACGTGTAATACGATAGATCTGGGACACCCTGTATATATGTGTGTGTGTATGTCTACGTGGAGGGGTGCATGCACGGGAAAGGTAGATAAAAGAGAGAGGATGAGATAAAAGGAGATGAGGAGGACGACACCCCCGAATGAAGGGATGTGTAACTGGGAGGAGATGGGAGGTGAAACCTGAAGACAGGGTACGAAGAGAGGATACCGCCTCGCTGGTGGTGGAGAAAGACGTGGGCAAACAGACTTTGCAATCGTTTATTTTTCTGGCAATTATATCTTCCCGTGAAAGGAATCCGAGCTCTTTTCACTCCGTATTTATTTCTGTCGTGAATGCGTCGCGTGTCGTCGAGCCTATACACTGACGGTCCTCAAATAGTGGATTCTCCAACGAGGGAGGAAAGCTAAAGGCTTTCGCGGTATTATGAGACTCTCGATTTAGCGAAACCTATTCTTCATCGTCTATTTAACGACTTGATGCAATTTGACGGAAACGATTTAATGACAATTTCTTCACATCATTGGAAAGAAATTCTTCTCTCTTGGAAACGTCTTAATTTGTCTCTTGTCTGCTAACAGCAAGATCAGGGTGTCCAGCAGACTCAATAACGAAAATTCCCTGATTTTTTCAGATTTTTCAAAATCAGAAATTAATTTTTTTCCTGACTTTTTAGTATTATTTTTTCCAAATATATAATTTGCATATATCTATATGATAAATCAATCAAATGTTAAATCATGAAATCCTTGAGATATTTTTGTCAACAATAAAAAGATTCGGAAGTAAAACAAAAATTTAAATCAATTCTACAATCTGCATTATGTACGATAATTGAAACAAACATGTCATTCTATAAACTATTTAAATAATTTTTTTTATTTATATTATATCAAATTTTTTAGTTTTGTTTCTATCAAACATATTGAAATAAAATAACACGGCGATAAAAATATAAATCAACGAATGCGCTGTAGATGAATCGATTTTTAACACAGAAAAATTAGCGTGCTGGGAATCAAGGAAAAGTTTATATTTACTTAACAAAAAATTTCAAATTATTGAGACAAGTGTAGAATAATGTGAAAAAATCCAGATAAATAGCAAAATTTCCTGATTTTTCCCTGACAATTCCAGATTTATAAAATTTCCTGACAATGCCCGGTTTTCCAGATTTCCCTGACCGCTAGACACCCTGAAGATGTAAATAACAAAAGTTTGAGAAAATTGTTGAAAAAATTACGAAAATATATGTCGTACATAAAAATCTGATATATCTTTAATACAAATATTTATTCTATTCGCGAAGAAGATGCCTAATTGTCTTGCGGAAAATTACAGGATATTTCGCGCGCCGTTTCATTAACAGCGATGAAGCGTCGTGCGAAAGACAACTTGACGACGCGATCGATACAACGATGAAGATTAATGATTGTCTGGCCAAGTAATTACCGCGTTTTATTACTTGCGATGTGTAACTTGGCGAGAACGGCGTCTCGTATCGTATCGTATCGCCAAGATTGCGATCGGATTCGTTATATATAGTACATACATATATGCCCAAGGATCGAGTATTATTCAACAGCATTGCTACGCAATCTAAGACAATCCCGAGCGTCCGCAACGCGATCCGTATAATTCTCCGAGGATATAGCACAGGCGACTAATTCTCGTTTAATACGTCCATATGCATAATTGCCGCTCTCTAGCGGGATACCTAAACTTTCCAAGCAGCATAAACGCGGTTGAACACAATTTATTCAATATTAACCGAAGGCTTGTATTTTATTGTATCCTATTTAATTGATTCTGTAATCTGTAATTAATACAGATATATATATATATATATATATATATATATATACACACATGTGAAATCGAAGTATTAATTACATTTAATTAAATGATTGAGATTATCTGCCACACAATAATCTTTTGGGCAATAATAATAATACATATTTTAATACATATAATTGTGTGATTTATTTTCTCTTTCTTTCAATCAATTGCGGAAATTGGCATTTGAAGAATCGAGAGTGTTGTTATATAATTATCAGATACGAGAGTCGGAACGGAGACGGTCGATTCGTCGAGCTAATTTACTCGAGTCACATATACGTCGCCTTTGAATAAGACTCGCGTACGTGCGCGGATAGAAATCTCCCAGATGCGCGAAGCCCGTAGATTGGAGATTTCCGCGTGCGTATTACGCGCGGGGATGCGTCGCGTCGCGTCGCGGGGATTCGTCCGATATAGAGAGACATCGATGACACTATACATATTGACAAGACACTCGAGACCGCCCGGGTCGCTGGAGTTGCGCCGCTCTTGTCGTCCGCCCTCACTCGCTCGGTTGATACCCTCGGCGAACCCTTCCGTCGTCGACGATATATCGGTGTTATGCTCAACGAGAGAATGTAGATGGATATATATATATGTAGAGAGAGAGAGAGAGACACAAAGAACTTTATGTATCACTATATATCAAGCGCGGGAAGTTTCGTCGTACTCGAACCAGCCGACTTGGTCAAGTAGCACTTCATGAGAAAACGAGAGTTTGCACAATAATAGAAAGCACCATCGGACGATCGGGTCGGGCATTACCGGGGTTTTTTTAGCCTCGCAAAATATCGCGCGTCCAAGGGAAAAGAGGAGAGTTTAATCGGCCAGCTAACGACGAAAAGGTTGGGAATGCAGGAATTTGAAAGATAAAGAGTCTTTTAGAATCTGTAATAACTGTTTCATGAATTTTTTCTACTCACCTTTTTTCTTTTATTTTCAAATATATTCAAAGTATGATAAATGTATATCAGATATACATATATATGTATACAGGGTGTAGCTACATAAGTGCGAAACATTTTAGGAGATGATTCTTTGTCGAAAATTAAGCAGGATTTTTTATACAAACGTAATACTATAAACATTATATCCCTCCGTAAAGAGTTACACTTTTCTAAAGAGGGAGGTAAAAATTAAATTTTTACTTTTTTCCTCAATTTTTAGACAAATTAAAAATTCAAACGAAAAATATTTATCAAGTTTCATTTTTTTAAATTTATCTGAAATTTGAGAAAAAAAAATAAAAACTTAATTTTAAAGCGACCTACAAAAGTATATAAGAAATCCCCCTTAATTGTCGAACGACAAAGAATTATTTCCAAAAATTTTTCGTACTTATTTCGATACACCCTGTATAATTAAAAAATCATAAAAAAGTAACAATCGATCAGCTTTCATTGAGCGAAAGAATAATTTTTTTGATCGATAACAAATGGTTTTCTCGCTGAATGAAAAAATGATTTTCGCTCTTACGGCGAAGCAAAAGATACGAGTATGTATTTGTGTGTGCGAGACCTGGCAAATGTATCCGGCAAGAAGGAATCAAAGGGAACGAACTAACGAGCCTCGACCTCTCTGCCTATAGGAACCCGATAAACGACGAGGAACAATGTCCTGCGTTTATTCGACAATACCGTTCGAAACAATGAGCGTTTCGATAGGGAATACCGCGAAACAATACGCCGCGCGACAATAGCGATATCTTTCTGCCGATGCGGATCCAAAGTCGTTGATGAAATAACGTTCGTTCGGCGTACAAGGGATCGAAATGGGATCGTAAAACGATAGGGCACCGAGAAAAAAGAGGGAATATAGACGAGACGCACTAGGGTAGACGAACGACGTTTCCTATTGCCTCGTATGCACGCCTTCCAAGTATAAACGCGACATGTAAATTACCAAGTTCGAAATTGCTTAGTTTGCGATTCTATTATCTGACGTACTTATCGCGGCGTGGAGAGACTTGGAAGTTGCTTTTCGCATGATTTACGTCGCAAGTTTGCATTGCACTGGCTTATTTTTTTGCACATCCCCGAATCATATTTTATCACTTTTCTTTTTTATTTTATTTAATTTTTTTTATAATAGATGACGTGCGTAAACGCGTTCGCAAGTCTCTGTCTTTACGGCTTAAAATAATTGTTCTTACTTTACCTTTTTTTTTTTTTTCACACGCGCCATTATTATGATATTATCAAATAAGCAAATGTTCAACGGCACAAGCGTAATTATTTTTATTGAGCATCCGTGGACATGTATTTTTTGCGCTCGAGTTTTTGCAAGGTATATATAATAAATTGCCTTTGTGTATTATCTCTCGCAATTGACATTACTCTCAGGATAAACGCGGAAATAAGATAATAACTACGGCTTTTCACGAGGTGCCTTTAATACGAGCTCATGAAGAAGCAGCGGAGTGAGATAGACTCTTAGAGAATAAAAAAAAGAAAAAAGAAAAAAAAGAAAGAAATGTGCTCCCCAGAAGAAGAAGGTATAGTCGAGGGTGGGTTATAGCTTCGCCGTAATGGTTTGGTGGCGCGCGGTTGGCGGTTTAAAGACCGGTCAAATATTTACCGGGACTTTGCCTCGGCCCAGACCTCCTTAATAAGTTTTTTATTGCATTCGCTCTTTGTTTCCAGGCCACGCTCTTTCGCGTATTTGCGCGCACTCGATCGCGCTTAACGCGACTGAGAATCCTTTTCCGCCCTTTTTCTACGGCTTCCTCCGTATTTCACTCAACATGGACTCGTTCGACTCTATATCGGATAAGCTTCGTCGGAAAGGGGCAGACAGACAAAGCAAATGATTCCGTACAGAATACGAATTTTTGTTCGGTCACACGGTTTATGGTACATAACGATTCCACAGCTCTCACGCGTTGATCGCATGGCGAGCAATTATGTTCTTACGTAATTTTCTACGAAATTCCGAAATTATGTGAATAATGAAAATGTCTCATTTTTGCATACGCGTTCAAAGATTTTTTTTACGAAAAAATGTATTTCAGGCAACCGCGACGTATTCAATATTATATTGCTAGTAAATTACGTACGGATTTAATATCGTACTTTGAAACTTTGGAAGACGGACGTGGCTGGTATTAAGACGTACGTAACGTCGGTTGCTAGACCGGTCTTTAATCCTACAAGTCGAAGCACAATCCAACATCGGCGGTGAGACAAGGGTTAAAAAAAAAAAAAAAACGAAAAAAGGGCATCGCGCGCGAACGGAAGTTCACAATGAGAGTTTGGATCGGGAGTTTAGCTCGCCAAGTCGCTCGAGAAAATAGACATTCTTTGTAGTCGCTCGTACATTTTTGCTAATTAAATTAGAAAAGGCTGTCTCGCTTGTTCTCCTGCCTTTTCCCTTAAGTCGATGAATACATCTGACTTTTCTTTTGCCTCTTCAGTAACCCGGTTATTCTTGCACGCGTTAATACGTAGTTGTAAGTCAAAGCGGATGTTTCTGACATCGTCAGAGCAACGAGAAAGAGAGAGAGAGAGAGAGAGAGAGAGAGAGAGAGAGAGAGAGAGAGAGAAAGATTGCGACGTAAATGGGTACGCAAGAAAAAACTATTATCCATAAAAAGCTCGAACCTATTTCAAAATGTGCTTTTGAAGCTCGTTGATTGCAAGGAAAATTCAATTCCACGTCGAGTAAAATCTCTTACTTATCCCTCAGCCGAATTTGAACAAATATTTAAATAAAAAACTAGTTTTTCCTTCTCAAAATATATTAACACAAATTATATCCTCAAATTGTTTTCATTAAAGCTGATTGAAAACAAAAAACTTGATAAAAATGTCTCTTTTTTCCGTTAAAAAAAATATATATGCAAATGGTGTGTGTCAGCGATGATGTATACATATATCTACCGTATCGTCGTGGCATGTTTCTTTCATGGAATTGTTTAGCCTCAGAATGTGACATGATAAAACAGGACGTCTGTTGCATCCGTGATTCGCTCTCGGCATAAAATTTGCTTCGACTGATAGCGCCGAATCGGAAACGAAACGTCGCGTCGTACGTACGTACGCGAGAGAGGGACCTTCTCCTTTTCGCGAAGAATACAGAATATACAGGTTTAAACAAACGATCCTCCATCCTCATCTCGCTCCATCATCAAAACCCAACAAGAGGGTTTCAACCGGAAACTAATAATTCCACCTTAATGGCGATTCAATTGATCATCCCGAAGCACGATATCCCTGTCGCGAGCAGCCTGTGGCCAATATAACCTCTCTCGTTGCGCGAGACTCAAACGAATTTGCGCATCGCGTTCCGTTTCATTCGTTCGCGAAGTCGAGCGGAGAGACGCGTGCGAGAGGAGAGAAAAGGGGGTTATATATATATCGAAGCTTTCGAGGTATTGGGGCTTTTGGGATCAAATCCGTTCGTCCGTTCACGCGCCCGTCAGGCTGTTATAGTGTAAGCCGATTATGCCGCGCTGTCCCATGAGACTCTCACCCCATCCACCCTCGTAACAACCCCTTCTCTTCTCCCCTTCGCCGACTGATACATCCCTCTCTCTCTCGGTAGAAAGATTATCAAACATAGCAATACGGAATGACGAGGTTAAATATCGTTAATCTCTAACACGGATATATATATGCGTATATAGAATAATTCCAGAGGTGCTTTTTATTTTTACAATATGGTCATCACAAGTTATTTGGAGATGTTTTAATTTGGCGAGATCTTTTTTTTTTTCCGACACATTTTTATATATAGTAATTGAAACAATATCGGTAGAGATTGTATATAATATATATATAAAAAAAATACAATATCTTTTCGAAGAAAATAAAAATGTGAAAAAATGATTTGCAGAAGTGCTTCACCTGTTCTTATCCACGCGCAATATCGCGTCGTTGTATTATTGACTTAGTTCTCTATATCATTTCTACAAGGCTATTCTGTAAATAGTTGTCAGTTATATCAGGACTTATCTGACGATAAATGCAAGAAAAATGCATCGGGAGATGCGAAGTTCTCTGAAATCTATATAGCGGCGCAGTGAAGGATATAGGCATCGTATTTTTAAAGCGTTTTCAAGTGGCGTCATAACATGTTCGAGAGGATAGTCAAACTGTTTTTGACCCGGTTTTCCCCAACACACACGTACGCATCGATAAGCAAGAAAAGTCTACTCTGAGTCTAGGGTCCTCGGATGCGAGAATTTGAGATTTATTTGATACGTTTGCGAAATTGAAATACGCGGGACGGACTCCCGGCGGAAAAAGAGTACACGCTCGACTCTCTTTCACAAGACAAATATATGAGATTTTTAATTTTAATATTACCTTTGCGGGAAAAGAGTGGGATGAGAATCTCCGATGCACGTATAGAGCATATACATGTACGTGTACCATATATGCTCTCGCTTTATATCCGACTGGCCGAACTGTGCGGTGTGTTTTTAATGCGGAGAGTTATTCCAAATCCGATTATAACGTATGATTGATCGTTTGAAAAAGCACGTAGCAGGGATATCTGGGAAAGATAGTAAAAACGTACATATAGACGGAACATTAACCGCGAACAGTCATTACACGCTTACGATATATGACGGGGGTGAAATCCGGGTCAAATTGTATCTCTTTTTCGATGCATGCATTAACGGTCTTCCATCTGCATTATTCATTTATCGTGTACCGAGTGTATCGAGTATATACTGTGATTATAGGTTGTTATCGATTTAGATACGTTAGTACGCGTTATTGTTGTCAACTTTATTGAAAGCGAATACACTAAATATACAATATATATGTACCGATATGATATTAGCGACGGGAAAACACGGAATTATATTTTCTAAAAGATTTTACTAAAGTGATCAATTATGAATTACGAATAATCATTTTTCAATATTTATGATTTTCATCGGCGATAATGCTACGATTTTTATTCTCTCTCATCGATTGCAACTCGTTTTTTTTTTCTCAAGTCGAAATCGATTATCCGAAAATCCGTTTAAGTCCAAAGAGGATTAATTTTTTTTATTATAATCGGCTTTAATGATCCAACGTTCTAATTTACAGAAAGTTTCCTTTCTTTTTTTTTTTTTTTTTAGTTTGTACGCCTCATAGAATGTGCTCGCTCCCGAAAATATATTCGGAGGACACGAATTCTTTCGCTCGTACACTCTTAATTAATCGCGGAATCTTATTTCTCAATCTACTTTATGGAAAATGAAGTTGGATGTCGACAGCTAAGCGCACGAAAGCTGCAATCAGCCGCCAGCATCAGATCTTACATCCTCGAGGGCTGACAATCTAATGTAATTTACTTCCCGTCTAACGCAATTAAAGCGCACTTTGAGGTGTGGCGGTACGAGAAATTAGCAGTGAACTTCGGTTTACCGATAAACTTCCTCGTGAAATCGACACCGTCGTCGTCGTCGTCTCGTTCCGCCGTCTTAACGGAATTTTGCGATGCTTACTAAGCGACGTTACTCCGAAATTCCATAAACTCGGGCTTCAAGTCACATTTGATTTAAATTTCGCATAGTTTGTCATAAATATCGACCGTGTTATGTATACGTGTATTATCGCGTGTTTTGTACAGCGAATAAAGAGTTGTCAGAACTAAGAGATAAATTGCAGGAAGAGAATTTTAAAAACGTGTATCCTTTCTTCAACTGTTGTCATCTCTTAGACTTATTTTATAATAATGCTCGACAAAACTTTTAAGCTACTATTATAAAAAAAAAATGTTAAATCGTTCAATTATTGTTAATATCAATTTTGTTACGTTGACATCTTTTTAAGGCTCTTCATTGATTTTACAGCATATTCTCGAGATAAAAATTGCCATATCGAAAAAAAGGTTCGTACTTTTTTTCCCCACGCAACTTTATTTTCATTAATCCCTATACAGTTTCAATTGGATTAGAGTCTGAACGATGATTGCAATCCAATATTTCGATGTCATTTTCCTCCTTTCATTCGGAAGCAGACAGTTCCGATGTTGTGAGTCGTTATCCTCTTGAAGGATCTAGTTCTGACAATAACTGGGACCTTCTGCATAATCCCGTCCTGGGGAAAGAGCCCTTCTACCAGCTCGTTCAAAAGTTTTCGATGTAACGGTTTTCAAACAGAAGTTTGCCTCAACACGGGCTATTATTAGCCAGACTTCGCAAAGTGAAATTGTGTGTAAAACACGGAAGAGATACGCGACAGAAGAGAATCTCGTTTTTCGAAAATAAAACAAAATACGCGACAGATTACGAGAAAGCAATGCGAGTATTTGGCTCTCTCTACCCATGTTCAATTTTATTCCATTGTACCATCGATGGAATTTTCGAGCTGCTGAAATCGAATAAGCGTAAAGATGGTTCTATATATATATATATACACGTACATTCGCCGACACGTGTTTGAAGAATTGCGTGATTATTGGTATCGGCAAGTCGCGCTCTTTCTCTCTTTCATCCCTCTCATTTTTTTCCTCGAGCATGCATTTCTCGATGTTCGCGCGTTATTCGGATGCCGAAGATTTTAGGATGCGCGCCGCGCGCGCTTTCGATACCGGGCGGCTGCGAGTGGCGAAAGATAAAGCTCGGAGGAAAAGCGACGGAGAATCGGGAAAAGCGGCAACTCGCGCGCCCCGGAGCTTTGATATACGACCGGTTTGGACCACCATCCGTGAGATACCACCACGTTCCACCCTCGCTTTTCGTCGTATCGCGCTGCCCCTGCATCCGTGACGACTACCAATAATCGAACGTTATTGCGTTACCTTGCCAAAGCTCTTCCACGGTCGCGACACGTGTGCAACGAAAGATATAGCTAGTTGGAGAGAGAGAGACTGCACTGCACTGCACTGCACTTGCACACACCCCACGGTAACGTATTCGCGAATCGTATGCGGGAAAATGCGATTCTCGTCGCATATATGGCACACACGCTGTCGAACGAGCAACGCTTATAAACTGCGAAAGGGGAGACCCTAGTGCGGTCCTCAACTTTACGATGGAATCGAAATAGTTGCGCCGATACGTGCACCGTATAGAGAGGAAGAGAGAGAGAGAGAGAGAGAGAGAGAGAAAGGGAATTTCGCGGGAGAACGATCGAATAAATCAGTAATGAGATTTGCAGTCGGTTACATCTTGCCTCTGAAATGGACAGTTTCCATTAATTTTCGATAGGATCTTTAATACAATTTATTCGTATTTCCCTCCTTCTTATAGCGAGATCGAAATTTATCTTATAATTGTATCCGCTTCTCTATCTCATTTATTGTATATACTGTGACAATAGTTGTCTTCTTTTTTTTTTACAATGTTTTTCTCGCGTTATAAATTACGTTTGAACGCTCCCTCGATTCGCTTACTTTTGCGGCAAAGATCTACCTCAAGTTGCTCGAACGCCTGATGTCGTCTGAAACCGTTTTTAGCGATTTATAGAGCGTGAAAAAAACGTGACGCTCTTGAGTTACGAACTAAAGGAATTCGAATTCTGTCAGTGGCTTGATATTGCAGTTCGTCGGCGCGCGTAGAATGTCTGCGGGGTATTGGTACACGTCTGCGTCTTTGCGTGGCACGTCTACGCTAAAATATGGAAGCGCTTAACCGCCAGTCAAAACCCTCGCGAAGATACCGCGGAAAATTTTGCGAAAAAAATGCATAAAATAAATAATAGAACAGTAAAATTAAATCTTCGAGTTCTTTGATGGATTTTGAACGTTCTGAAAATCATTATGTATAATTACTGGTAAGCTATTTGAATGCGTCAAGAGTACTCTTATACACTCGTTTAATAACACACAAATATAATTTATTTGTATAAGATAATGTATTTATTTTTTATTTAGTTTACTTGTATGGTTAAAGAGCGCAGTTTTGGAGCGACTCGATATTTCTTTCGTTTGCATTGCAAGGTTTATCATTTCTGATAAGCTATTTAAACGCGTCAGAAGTACTCTTCTATATTTGTTTAATAACATACAAATATAATTTATTATTTATATAAGATAATATATTTATTTTCTTATCTATAATTTACTTGTTTTGGAGCGACTCGATATATTTCTATCGCTTGCATTGCAAGATTTATTATTTCTGACAAGTTATTTAAATGCATCAAGAGTACTCTTATATATTTAAATTGTTTAATAACACACGAATATAATTTATTATTTGTATAAGATAATATATTTATTTTTTTTTATCTATAATTTACTCGTTTTGGAACGACTCTATATTTCTTTCGTTTGCATTGCAAGGTTTATCATTTCTGACAAGCTATTTAAATGCGTCAAGAGTACTCTTATACACTTGTTCGATAACACAAATATAATTTATTAAACTATAATTTATAATTTATTATTTTTGTATAATAAATATATTTTTTTATCTAGTTTACTTGTTTTGGACTCGATATTTCTTTCGTTTGCATTGCACACTCGCACACTCGTGGGAGCAAAAACGACGCGACAGACGACGACGAGGACGACTCGAGAGGGTTGGCTCTTGGAAATATTTTCTTCGGGGTTATCGCACCCCGTGCGATTATCAATTTTCCGGTACACGTTACCGTCCGTTGTCGCCCGACGTTGGCTCGCAAACCTACGTTTGTTGTGTCGCGTTGACAGGCCAGAACGAACTTTAACGTGCAATAACGAGCATTTGCGCCGACGTGGCGACACGCCGCCTAACGCGGTTGCCGCACGTTGATGGATTAGATGCGAGACCGACGTATGACGGATACGTCGCGGGGAAAATGCGATTCGAATTGCGAAATGCGCTGGAGCGCGAGAGAACTGCCTTGACATACATATGTCTCTCCATATATACATATATACTGTACTATTATATGCTATGTATCGAACCTGGGAATCATTAACCCTTTTCTGGATTTATGCCAGCTCGACAGACCAAGATACGACATTTTCTTCTCGGTCTTTTTCGTTCATTTGAAATAGAAGCTATATTTAATGGAACATTTTTCAATCTTGACGTATATTTTTGAAACTTATGTTAATCGACCGATTAATTATATTTAATATAGTTTAATTATAATTAAATATATTTAAATATATTTAATGGATTTAATTAACAATATTTGACACATTTCAATCAACGAGAAGACTATTGTTTTTTTTAAATATGAAAAATTCAATTACAAAACAAACTTCAATTTTTGAAGAGATACTGTCAATTTTTCTATGAGAAAATACGTGAATTCTCGTTTCGTTTGCGAACGGGTAATGAATTTTTACGAAGGAAAATTGTTTCCGAAACACACAAATATACAATATATATCTATATATTTTTGTGTTTCGGAAACAAGTTTTACTTCATAAAAATTCATTTCCCGCCGCAAACGAAACGAGAATTTAGCAAACTAGATATACTGCTTTTCCGGAGATTTAAAACAACGGTGTGCAAAAGCTCATGAATGCGAGTAACGCGATTTGTGCTGGAAAATAGAAGGGAAAAAATGTGGGAAATCACGGCAAGGAAAAATCGAAATCAAATCAACGTAATAGTAATGCCACGCGTGAAATTAGTTTTCAGCGCGATGCGCGAATCGTAATCGAATAAATATCGATCGGTATCAGAAGATACCGCGCATTGCTCCATTCGTAGTAATTACCTCTACGTATATACGGTGCCTATATCGAGAGAGGAGATATAATCGATATACGTCGAGATGTCTCTCGTAATATGAATCAAAAGAGCTTACAAATATAGAAGCTAATTTTCTCATACATTTAATATCTTACTCAATACGGATATTTTCTCTTCCTGTTTTGCGAAACTTAAACGTGATTTCGCAAAATAAAGCTTTCAATTATCGTCATACAAATTATAATACGTTATTACACACACATATTTTCACGTCAATATCCGCGATATATATTCGAAGCAGAAATATGATTTTACCTCATCGCGTACATCAGAGTTGATACGAAGCTTTATAAAATAGCTACCTGAAATGCAATCTCGGTATACATGACCGAAATGAACATACTAAAGATATTAATATATAACAATTACACATATTCATTAAAAACAAATATTGGATATAGTATTAGAAATTGCGACAATAATAAGTTAATAAGTTTTCGACAATTTAAATTAATAATTCGTTTAAATAATGAATTTTTGACTTGTATATATAGTTCGGCAAGATTTCGATGTAATATATTATACCATTATTCTATTTACGTTATTACAACACTATTATTACGTCGCGGTATTTAATTATTCATAATAATGTCATATAATTATTCTCATCATAATTTTTGTTTAAATAATGGTGCGCTCTCTTTCTCCCCTTCTATATACAAGTTGAATAATTGAGAATGCGTATTGGTACTGTTCGTGGTAATATTTACACGTGTCAAAATTTCATTTCCATAGTTCTCGTCAGTTTCGCCATTCACCATATACCCTATTGAGTGGCGATCTCATTGATGACATCATCTCTCGTATCGATTTTCACGATCAAATAGTAATTCGCTCACCGGTTCGTATAAATCGAATGACTGGCGGTAAAATAGACGCATCAATAAATGACAAGCCAAAGTATTGATGGATAATCATTTTTTTTACAACTTGAACAATTTTGTTTTTTTTTTGTTTTATTACATTTATGCTTGAAATACTAAGTAGAAAATTACACATAAACATTCAATACATAATTATTAATTATCATTACTGTTTCTGATAATCGCGTTTATATACGATTTAAAATCACAATTAGTAAAATTAATAATGATATATAAACAGATAAAATTAAATTTTTTTACAATAGATTAAACACAAAAATAGCGATTCTTTGCGATCGATGCATTTACCTCTCTGAGCTAACAATAAGATCGCACCTATGACATTATTACGTCGCGAATACTTATGAAAACGCCATTCGATCAGTGCATTTAATAATGAAATTTGTTAATGCTTGACAGCCATACGTTTCGCCATGCGGTCTGGAGTAAATATTAAGCGCATATTTTAGCGCCCCTGGCAACTCGCCCTGCGGCAGTTCTCGTGCCCGCTAAAATCCCAACGTCACTGATGATGCGGTACGATGGCCGATGGCGCGACCGTTGCTGCCCCGAAATCGATTTTGTCGAAATCGAATGGTCAAAATACAACCCGCACGGTCCCGCTTTTACGAAGTAACTGCGCAAATGCGTCGAAAAACCATTTGACATGTTTTTTTCCTCGTTTTTTTTCCATTCGTCTTTTTTCGAGCGGAGAGAATCGACTGTATCTCACAGCGCACGATGATTTTCCCATCCAGTGATAGGCGGAGCGTTTGTATAAATAAATATGAGAAACATCAGCGACGTACTATCTGTGTATATAGGCAAGAGGGACAGAGAATTTTTCTCCGCTTAAATGGTTTTAATATAATGTTCGCGAAGAATTCCGCGGTTTTTCATCGGATTTTCGGATTCGTGATAAATTTAATCCTCAACGCTTTGTAACGATGGCTCTCGGTATAACGTACACATACCGGAATGAAGAAAAAGAAAAGATAAGGAAAGAGAAAAGCAATTTCAAGGGATAATGGAAATAAAAATATTAGAGCTGGACGATGGATATAAGAGCTTTTTGCCAGGGATATTCATTGGCACGATTTTCACGCATATACCGATAAAATAAACTTTCGATAAAGTTATTGTTACGAATATCTGGTATATTGCGCAATTCAGTCACAGAGACATAAAGTCAGAAATGTGATATGACATAATTGGAAATATCAACATTATTACCAATTTCTCGAAAGATTTTACATAGATTTTAAGATATGTTCACTTCATATTTTTATATAAAATTTCTCTCTAATGTTGCAATATTCAATTCTATTTCTATATTCAATTTGATATACCGTCGTCAATAACAGTTGCCTTTGATATGTTTTTTTTATTTAAAAAAAAAAAAAAAAAGGAAAAAGATATTACATTTTTACGTCAATCCAGAGCAAAACCATGCTGTTATTCATCACCATTTATTTGATCCATTACGATGAAATTTCGGCCAGTCACCGATGACCCCAAGCGAACTTGTTGGCCGATGCATGTATGCGTTATATACATATATATATATATATATAACGTTGTATCTTCCAACGATAAAACAAAAATCAGAAACATGTCATCCATGCTACCTGTCCATCCCGCTCGGCTCACCGAACGCAGCCTTCATATCGAGATATAAATAATTTCATCCAAGCGGCGAACGTGATTCGTATTCCGGATACACTGATAAATGAATGGTGCGAGAAGTCTCCCCGTATATACGCATTTGCATGCCGTCTATTACGTACTTTTACGTCATCTAGATTCTAGTTCAATCTCGTATATTGTTATCCGCCGCGAATTACCATTTCATTATTGCATAACATTTCTATCTAGTATCGATTATTAGGGGATTAATTCGCATTTGCCTGAAATCGGCAGCCACTACTTATGATATCGATCCAGATAAAGCCCACTAAATCCATAATCTCCACTACACTAATTTGGAAGAATTAAAATTACTTGATCAGTGTTAAATTTTTCGAGTTTCCCTCTTCTCTCAATTTTTGTCCAAATTTTCATCTTGATATATCGACCTCGGTTTAAAAGAAATAATGAGTAAAGGTATCGAAGAACTCGGGCGCAAAAGTAATGATCCATCTCGCCCTCGGATGTCCACCTTCGCTTCACGTGTGCGGCCACGGTATTGAAAATCGCGATACACGCGGACACAGGGTGAAGCAGCGAGAGAAGGGTTCGAGCGAGAGGGTAATAGGGTGGGAGTGAAGAGGACGAGTCACAAAGAGAGGCGATCGGGGATGGAGAGGAGCGCGAGAGGGTGGTGAGAGGGCGAGTATCGCGATACTCCATCGGACAGAAATCGATACAGGGACGGCCGGGGTAACCGAGTGCGGGGGTGGAGAGGGGTTGGGTTGCCAGCCGGGGGTTTCTGTATTTTTCGCGAAAGCATTACGAACTCGTCCGCAAATATCTCCGGCGCATGGCTCTCAGCTATGCTCAGGGATTTGCGCGACAGCCACCTTCGCGAGGGTATATCTTCGTCCGATATCTAGAGTGTTGATTTCTGGCCAGATATCCAATTTCCCCCGAAACTAATTCTCGACGTGCCTTACGTAGATCTCGACAGCGTCTCAAATTATCGCAATATATAAGCGAAGGTGCCGAGGAAAGACTTAAAACACTCGATCGCGCGGTGGAGTCCTTCCCACTATGGGGATTCGAAGAACGTTTTCTACGTCATCTCTTCTTTCTGTTTTACTCTCTTTTTCTCTCGCTTTCGCAAATTTCGAGGATATTGGGATGAAATCGGCCGCAACACGCGCGCGTAGAGTTTTCCATCCCGGTGGCGGATGAGAACCACCATGTGCTCTTCGCCACGTAGTGTTGGCAGAGTGCTCGTGATCGATTACTCGTCATCCGCGCGCGATGTCCCGAGTTCGACGCCCACCGCCCGCTGCCAAACCAAACGTACTCCTTTCTTTTTTCCACCTCTCTATATTTTTTTTGCCCTGCTCCCGCGCATTCGTCCTCGCTTTCCTATCCTTCCACGTGGTCATCGACCGTGCATGGTGGTGCGCGGATGCGACGCCGTTTTTCGCCTTTCTCTTCAACGACCGACTCCCGAGACCGACTCCGGGATTATATTCCGCAAGTTTACGAAGCGTCAAATCGGGGAGTCACTTTTCCCCGAACTGTTCACGCTTCGACGGAGACTGCGAAATTTTATTCCCTCTCTTGTTGTACACTCGCGCGCATTCGTGAAAAGGGAGTCGTATGAGAATATTGGTAAAAATGCGCGGAGATGCAAGTGCGTTCGAAAACTTGACGTCGTTTTTGTGTCTCATCGACCTACTTTGCATGAAATTGTATCTCTCCCCGAAAAACTTTGTTCGACTCTTAAAAGATATCCGAAGCTCCATTGGACTGTAATATATATATTGTATATTATATATAATGGAGCAGAGGCATTTCTCTTGTGTATATTTCATTTTATTGAGCGAAGAAACAGTATTGTCACAATTGAACGATTCACCGAACAATTCATCAAACGCTCATTAAATAAACGAGCTTGCTTCCATTCGTAATTTAAAAACATCCGCGATAAATCACGCGATATCATTCTCATAGACAAGTTTTACTTCTTTTATACGATAATGTGAGTGACAGTTTAATTAAGTGAAATGGAGTAAAAAAACTTTCTAATAACACAATTTGTGCCAACTGTTTTCTCACTTGACAAATATTTCCTCAACATTGCGGAATAACTCATTGTCGCAAAGGAGGAGTATCGCAAGACTGAAGTTTATAATGAGTGTGACTTTCCACCAAAGTTTTGCCGAAACTTTCAGATATAGTCTCTGCTTGAAAGTCCATTTAAAACTCTTACGTTAATGGCCGTTAATAATCAGCACCGAGGAGCGATATGTCTTGCGCATATAATTTCTTATGCATAATTTTATGTTACGTTAGACTTACCGATCAGTAGGAGCAGCAGTAAAGTCGACTCCATTCCCAAATACCCTAGTATAGTTCAGATGTAATCAGCTCAACACATTCTTGAAACTCTCCTGAAACAAAGTATACAGCGAGAAGATTAGAGAGATAAGCTCTTAATCCAGAGTATATCCGGTAATTGATCGCGAGCGAATAATTGAAGCGCAAAACTATATAAAAAGAGATTAAAGTAAACAGCTTCTAATTCGTTAATGTTATGTGCGCGCTTTCGAAGCAGACGCGGGATTTTATTTTCACGCAGTTAATCCGGGGAAAAACTTTAATTTTATTTTTCATTCAATTTAAATATGTAACGAGAAAATCATAGTCTTTTCATAAAAAATTATGTAGTAATCCGGAGAGTGTAATGAAAAATAGTCAGGATAATAAAATTTCAAGCGGATTCCTTGATTTTGCATGTTTATGGTAAGTTAACGTACAGGGAGTGTTTATCCTGTCTCTCTCTCTCTCTCAGTGCACAGATAATGCGCGCAGGTCGCGCGAAAAGTGTCGAGAGACAATTACTATAATCACATGCGCGACTGGACAGCTCTCATACATACAAATCCACATGCGCATAAATACGAGCACGCGCGCGCGCGTATACGGAACTATGATAAAACGCTTGGTTTGCGCGACGTCAGAAACACATGTAGCGCGTTGCGTCAAATGGTTCGAGCGCGGGTCGATGGCCAAAGTCGGACAGGACAATGGTAAAAGGGCAGAAAGATAGAACGCGCGGCAGAAGGGAAGGTCGGATAAAACGCGTTTCGTCCACGAAGCTTGGAAGTAGGATTCAGTAGGATATAGTTTGGGACAGGGAGAAGAGAGAGAGAGAGAGAGAGAAATGTTCCCATACCGGAAGCGCAACGGCGGCCATTTTTCACGGTGCGGACATCCGTTTCCGGTCCACGATCGCCGCGAAACACAAACAAAAATGGCCGACTCGGGGGTGAAGACGAGGGTGCGGAGGACCACCGAGCGAAAGAGGAAAATGGGAAAGACGGAAATCAAGTGCCGTGAGACAGAGGGGACCGCGAGGCGGAAAAAGGACGACCGGCTTGACGACACGACGGCGGTTCCATTGGAGAGGTTCTTTCTCTCTTATCTTCTCTTTTTTCCCTTTGCCATTTCCTCCTTCACCCTCTCTCGCTGTTGCGTTTACGCGTTACACGTGTATAGGATACTTTTATCGATCATGCGAGGTGTATACCTTGAAAATTTTAAATAACGATAAAATTAATGAAGTCGCCAGTAATGAGTAAAACCATACAAATTTATTGAAATTTCGACCTAACTGGCCAGAACAATTTAATTAGAAACACTACGTTTCGACCCTTAAGTACGAGTCCTTTTCAAGTGTAATTTTCAAGATGTTGATTCGACAGTAGTAAAATAACTAAAATTTTTTTTTTAATTTTCTTCAGCTTTAAAGACTCCTCTCCGTTATGCGCTCACGAGACGAGATCGACAACTTTTACGATACTTAGCTTTACACATGTCAATGAGGCAATGTCTTATATACTATCACCACAGCTGTCTCTCTAGATTCGCACATACTTCAATCACACTACTATCGTTCAACTCTAAAGTTAAAACTCAAAAGTATTATAAAAGTATGAAAAGGCGTAGAAGGGAAGAAAAACACGACTTCTTAAGTAGCAAATATTAACTTCAATCTCACTTTAGTTGATTCTGTGTCCCATTTCAAGATTAAAGCTTCAGAAACTATACAATAAAAGTTAAAATCAACTCAATGTATAACGAATGCATTATACTTAATCTCGATTCATAAAAAGTCAAGCATCGCGGCGGATATATACATACATATTTAACATACATTTTAACGTGTTACATGAGAAAGAAAGGAGAGAGAGAGAAAGAGAGACGCACGATGAGGAAGCACAGAAAAAAAGGAATCCTTGATTCAAGTATATTTTTATTCTTGAACGCTGTTTGATTGATTTAAGCATAGAATGCTCTTTGTAATCACAAATTTTTCATTTGCCTTAATAATAAATAAGTTTGTGTGAAGTATATTTTATCCTTAAGGTGTATATTCTTGTTTTAAAAATCGCATATGGTAAAAACAAACTTAGTCGCATTTGAACTAAGAATTATTATATATACTTGAAAGTACCGCTTATTTCCGATGCTCATTTGTTCTTGCAATATTTATAAGTAAATTTCAGCTTCAACCAAGAATATTTTGCACTTTGTTTTAAGGATAAATTATCCTTTATCCAAAATTATTTATATTTGGCGCTATTGTAAGGATAAAATATACTTGAATCAAGGCATATTTGCATTCTTTCAAGGATACTGTTTTTTCTGTGATGTTTTGTACACAGAAAAAAAGGGATCCTTGATTCAAGTATATTTTTATTCTTGAACGCTGTTTGATTGATTTAAGCATAAAATGCTCTTTGCAATCACACATTTTTCATTTGCCTTAATAATAAATAAGTTTGTGTGAAGTATATTTTATCCTTAAGGTATATTCTTGTTTTAAAAATCGCATATGGTAAAAACAAACTTAGTCACATTTGAACTAAGAATTATTATATATACTTGAAAGTACTTGTCGCTTGTCCTTGCAATATTTATAAGTAAATTTCAGCTTCAACCAAGAATATTTTGCACTTTGTTTTAAGGATAAATTATCCTTTATCCAAAATTATTTATATTTGGCGCTATTGTAAGAATAAAATATACTTGAATCAAGGCAAACTTGCATTCTTTCAAGGATACTGTTTTTTCTGTGCTAGGGAATAACCGTCTTGAGCGGTAATAATCCGAGTTCCGCGGATATAAGGTAGTCGTCTTTGCCGTTCGAGACGCCAAAGGGGAACCACTCGGCATCCCTGCCAATCTCCGTCCTCGCCGTTCTCAATTTCCATCGCTCTCCTCGCATAATAAAGCCCCCTTTGTCTTCCACGGCCGTAGGCGACGGTCTCTTTTCGCGGTTCGCGCCAGACTTCGTGAGAAACGAGAGAATGGAAATTTAGTTTTCTAGGACAGGGCACGTCTTCGCGGCCCTCGCTCGATTATCGTATCGGGCGACAAGGACGAATGAGCTCGACGTAACTTGGCACCGATCCGGGCGCAAACGAGCTTTTGAAGTTCACCACCGTCGATATCATAACATGAGCTTGTCAAGGAGATCAAGATAGGGGATATGTGAGAACGCGACTGTGAGGATTGTGGAATGTCTTATCGAAACCCCAGGGAGAAAGGAGAGAATGGGGCGCTCTACCATTTGTCTCTCCGATTTTCAATTTTTATCGAAATCAGAGATTGCTTATAGAGTCGAATGGTTTTCGCCCTTTGAAGTTTCCAATTTTCGATATTTCAATTTAAAATACATTTACACTCGAATGCTATGCGGAAAATTGTTAGAGCAATCTTAACAAATTTCGGAGCCTTGAAGGGCTTAAACGTGGAGGTTCTAGTAAGGTAATATCAGTTTTGAATAGCTAATTTAATGTATGGCTTGAATAAGGAAACCAATAAGGGTCTTGTTAAGACTTGATGAAGATAGCAGTTATTACAATTAATTACGATATTTTTAACTTATTATTTACACGATTTCTGATTTACACGATTTGATGATTTCTTTTTCTATCAAAACTTGACTAAGTTATAAAATAATTACCTTGATCAGGCCCTATCAGTACCTTTATTCCTCGATTAGACCGTACATTAAATTAGCTACTCAAAACTGATATCGCCCTACTGGGACCTAATCTGGCAGTAATGTGAAAATCCCTAATTGCGTAAGACTTATATATCTATTTGATGATATATATAAATGTATCAGATAGATATATATTTCTTTAGATATATCTTTGGAAAGATTTATTTAGCCGAAGAAACTGTAACTGAAAAGATATATTATCAGAGCAATGTGTTTAAACAATGCAAAAGACTGGGATAAAGGACGCAAAATGCGTGAGTCATCGGCAAAATAAACGGCAGAATAAGCAGGCAATAACAATAATAAGTTTGCAATTTTATCGAGTCATATATTATATATAATACATATATTGACAAATAAATTAAATTCCATTTATTTCTCTATTAATTTTACACACACACATCCCAAAAAAGCGGGTACATTCCTAGAAATTATAGGTCCATTTTAGGGTAATATAAAGAATTTCATAAGGCAACTATCAAGACCCTGATTACTTAACCTTTAAGGGCCCTCGATGGTAAAGCGTGATCGACCTTTCAAGGGTTCTTATTGGGCTTCCACATTAGGACCCTAACAAAGTTAGAACAAATGAACAGGGGCCTCAACAAAGCTTTAACACCTAATTTCCACATTTCGGTATTTCAATTTAAAATACATTTACACTGGAATCAAAGTAAAACTCTCTTCCTGGCCTGGTGTTAGAAAAAAAAATCACTGGCGTAAACTTGTTCGAGTATCTTCTAATTTCCGGTCTTCGGAGAGTAATTCGGTTTAAGCTGGCACGAGCAGTTCTCTCCGCAGAAGTTGAATGGCCGTACGCGCGCACGGTAAGACAAGGACGGGCAAGAGTTATGCATTATGATTCGCTCCGTTCTCTCCCTTACAACCCTCCGGCGCCAACCTAATAACGTCACTTGTTGCACGAGCCCCCCACGCTCTCTCGCTTCGTCTTGAGCGAAACTATCGTCCGCCCGGCACGGCAGAGTCCCGGCGTCTCAAGGATATACCCTCGTCTTATGAATTTCATTTATCTCGAGCGCCCGTCGTGAACGCGCGCACGCCTTCAAACCGCAACGTCGAAACTATATACCTTCTCTCTTCCGCGTGTGTGCACGTATGTTTGACTCTCCCTTTTCACGAATCCTCCAGACCGCGATGTCGCGTGTATACGCGAATTCCGCGTCTCAACGAATGGAAACGCGAGCCTTGTTCTTTGTCCACTAATCCAAATACGACGGGACGCGGCTTTGTCGCTTTTCAATCTCGGATTTCTCGCATTTTTGCGGTAAAAAAGTGCCGCGAGAAATTGAGCAATCGAGGATCAAATCTACATTTTTCCTCCCACCTTTATTTGATACGTTGGAAGAATGCGCTGCAATATCGGCCGACGCGCGTTCTATATATCTCTGGATATATAGGTATAACCGCAATTTATTAGGACAGGGAAAAAAATTGACGCGAAACGTCCTCCCCGAGACCTCCACTCTTTCGCGCACAGCTGAAAATTTTCAATTGCGTATATACTGGTAATTTAACGATATGACAGCCTTTAGCAAGAGGTTCATAACTATTCGATCGACGTTGCTAGAAATGGCGCGTATCGGATAGTTCCGTCCAACTACGAGAATACCTAACGCTGAAACGAATCAATTTGTTCCAGGAATTTTTTAATTAAACGTTCCCTTTCTTTACTTCGTTACGCGTGCGGCCGACCATTGCGTGACTAGCTTACATAGTGTACGGCATTACACGTACGAATGCAGATCGAGTTTGTATGCAGGTGTGTGTTTTAAATGGGATAACACACGAGACAAATATATAGAAATTTCAAATTTTTAATTTTTTGCGAAGACGAAAATGCTTAAGAACACTTTTTACATTAATTTCTTTATTGCAACGATAACATCATCCAATCCATCTATCCCGCGTCTTTCAAGATTTGACGGAAAACAACACAGAAAAAACAGTATCCTTGAAAGAATGCAAATATGCCTCGATTCAAGTATATTTTATCCTTATAATAGCGCCAAATATAAATAATTTTGGATAAAGGATAATTTATCCTTAAAACAAAGTGCAAAATATTCTTGGTTGAAACTGAAATTTACTTATAAATATTGCAAGGACAAGCGACAAGTACTTTCAAGTATATATAATAATTCTTAGTTCAAATGCGACTAAGTTTGTTTTTACCATATGCAATTTTTAAAACAAATATATACCTTAAGGATAAAATATACTTCACACAAACTTATTTATTATTAAGGCAAATGAAAATTTGTGATTACAAAGAGCATTCTATGCTTAAATCAATCAAACAGCGTTCAAGAATAAAAATATACTTGAATCAAGGATCCCTTTTTTTCTGTGTACAAAACATCACAGAAAAAACAGTATCCTTGAAAGAATGCAAATATGACTTGATTCAAGTATATTTTATCCTTACAATAGCGCCAAATATAAATAATTTTGGATAAACGATAATTTATAAAGGAAAACAAAGTGCAAAATATTCTTGATTGAAGCTGAAATTTACTTATAAATTTACTTATAAATATTGCAAGGACAAGCGACAAGTACTTTCAAGTATATATATTAATTCTTAGTTCAAATGCGACTAAGTTTGTTTTTACCATATGCGATTTTTAAAACAAGAATATACCTTAAGGATAAAATATACTTCACACAAACTTATTTATTATTAAGGCAAATGAAAATTTGTGATTACAAAGAGCATTCTATGCTTAAATCAATCAAATAGCGTTCGAGAATAAAAATATACTTGAATCAAGGATTCCTTTTTTTCTGTGAACGAAATATTGACGTATCGTCCATTACTCTGTCGATTATTAACGCGTTTATGAGAGATAATTCGGTTATGCGCACGATGAGTCGTAAAATATGGCATCGCGAAATCACGGTCTCTCGGTGACCGGGCGCAAAAGGAAAACAGTAAAGCGAGATTGTTCGAATGACTTTGCGCTCTTTGCGCGTCGACCGCCCCATCGTGGGGGTGCATCGTTAACGAAACTTCGCTGGAATTTCAGCGCGCCATTCCTCACCGCGCAATCACCGCCATATATCACGAAAACCACACCAAAGTATCAACCTGACACGTTTCCTCGTTAATGCGGAAACGATCTCAAGTACACTGTCGTGCCAAGGATCTATCAAATGCAAGGACGTTCCCGGCACATTAGAGATTCCGAATTACCGGATTAATTTATACGGAATAATTAGAAGCAAATGTGATGTGCATTATGCCAGATATTATCGCGATATAATATGCGGTAATTTTAATTCTTGGCGAAAAAAAGTCTGAATCAAAATTGCGCACACTCGAATCGAAGATCTGTACACCCTTGTTAAAGAGGAAAATTGTTGCGAAGAATTTAGATTTTACGGGTCAGCGTAAAATGTAAAATTGTTTACTACCTACGAATAAAAGCGCTGCTTTGAAGCAAGTTACGGCTTCCGAAAAAAAACAAAAAAAAAAAAAAAGAAAAGAAAAAACGAACAAGTAAAATGTTCCCGATAATAGGAGCTTCGGGCGATTTTAATCGAATCGAAAGCAACGAAGCCGCGGGAGGTATTCTGATTGTAATTCGATAAAGTTTCGCTCACGCTCGTTACATTGTCAGATCGCATAAAGCATAAATTCGGACGGTGTTTAACGAACGCGAGAAAGAGAGGGCTTTGCTCGCTGGTTACGGGAATACCGCGGTACCAGTGTTTCACCACGGGGAAAATAATCGACTGCCGGCTGTCAACGTGTGCTTGAATTGTAGGCAATAATAGCATCGCTGGTACGCGGGATTAAAAGCGACGGAAAAACTGCGCCGCACTCGAGATATATCGTTGCCCGATATATATGTATATATATATATATATATATATATATATATATTTCGCGCTAAGCTTTCTGTTTTCATGCGACACCGCAGAAAGCGGTGTTCTGCGTGTCGAAAACGCTATATCTCGACGAACCTTCCGGGACGCGCCAAAAAATCGAGGGATTGTTTTCAAAAGAGCAAGTATTTTAATTTATTTTTTGAAATATCATTCTCGGAAAAAAGGATCGTCACTCTTCAAATATTTCTCTGAATTATTTCCCCGAAAAGTTCGTGAGGGCGAAATACAATATATTTTCGAGAAATCGAAATAAGGATTCGACACGGCGCGAAATGTTAAATATAATTAGAATTCATTGTATATATTCTTCTTTTATATTTTTTCAAGCTATTCTGTCTATTCTATTTTTTCATTTTCTGATATTGCGTTTCTATTTTTTTTACTGTATAGTCTCAAAGTGACTCTCTCTACTTTATACCTCTCAAAGTGATATTTCAAACAATAATATTTCGGTGAAATGAATTTTGGGTGCTTTGTCATATTTTTTTTTAATTCCAAAATTTCAATTTTCTGCGGCTTTGCGCGTCCATTTAAAATATAAATAAAAGATATATCTTTTATTTTTCATGATTGGACGTAAAATATAAGTATTATTACGTAATATTTATATAAAAATATTGCGACTCTCTTGCACTACTCACGCACGCGCATATACAGACTCATAATTTTGTGTTATCTTGTCAACGAATGATCAATATTAATTTTCGTCTACAATTCCAAAAGTTCATTTACATATCTACTAGTCCAACTTTTTAGTCGTAAAAGAGAGGAATGATAGTCATTACGAATATGTCTCTCATACGGATGCGACTTAATTCCAATGACAGTTTGAAGTTTTCATATTCACCGAAACATTAAAAGTAAAGATATTCTTCGCAAAACACGCATTAAGGCTGTAATAAGCGTATAAAAATACTCATTATGCATTGAAAATACTGTTTAATGCCGCGGAAAGGCATCAATATATCAAAAGAGCTTTTGAGCTTTCGTCGCTTTTGAATCTGCGTTACGAGTTCTGCTCACAATGTGAATTCATAAACGACTTGAGGAGGAACGAAGAACGAAAAGGTATTTCTGCGTAATACCGTGCTTTCTCCGCTGAAACACAATCGCGCAATTAACTCTCGCTTCGTTAACAGCCTCCTTATAGATGGAGAAGAGAATATCGGACTAACATTCGTCGTGGCCGAGTATAATTTTCCGTGAACAGAAAACCAAGAAAAGATTGCAAATGAGACCGGAAAAGAGATGTATTGTATACGTGTGCTGCTCTCGAGTTGTCGAACAATCGTTATTCAAATGTCGGTTTATATTCATTTCTGTGTGTTTCAAACGTATATATCATATACACGAAAATCTAGATCTCAAACATGCGCAACTCTTGTAATTATTATTTCATTTCACAAAATTAAAATACACATCTCCCATCTATTAGATGCGTCAATTTATTTATGTTAAAATCAAATTGAATACTTAAAACGTCGCTAGTGGTATTTAAAATAGGAACGATATATTTAATTCGACCCCGAAACTAGCCAAGAAAATTTTTATTTTTAAAAGTTTTATTTTATTTCCACAATGTGATGGAAATAAAATAAAAATTTTCTTGGCTAGTTTCGATCGAATTAAATATATCGTTCCTATTTTATTTATGTTAATTGCTATACTACCCAAAAAGATGGAGCGATTAAATGGATCATTTATTCTTTTTTTTCCTCGCGTTTATCATTTTTTTCTTTATTAAAAAGTCGGAAATTCCAGTTAAAAAAAAAAAAAAAAAAAAAAAAAGAACAAGGAGTAAAAAAAAAAACGAAATGAAAAGAAAGCGATGACGGAGAATAAGACACGGGGCAGTGATGCTGTGGGTAAAAAACGAGAGCAGAAGGAATTGCGCGGGAGAGCATGCGGAGGATGTGCCGTCGTTCCAAAAGGATAGATCGTTAAGCTACTGCTGAATGGAAAGAACGAGGGTGGGAAAGGGGTTCGGCTACCCTTTCTGTGGCTCTTGGTTCGGTCTTTTCTTCCGCCTGTCTCTCCAGCCGACTTTCCGATTTTCTACGTCGTCGCGAAGAAAGGATATTGTTCCGCCCGCAGTGTAGCAGCGACGTGGCGGAGACAGTCGCGAAGGAAAAAGGGGGATCCCTCAATGAGAATTTTTCATCAGCTCGCCGCGCCGAAGTGCTGATTAGCGACAACGAACGAAGCCGATGAAATTAAATTGTTTTCACCGCCAGCGGCGCCGGAACTCGAAATCCAGTTTGAAGAACCTCGAGCAAGATTGAGGATCTTGGAGTAAATCTCAGTCACTGCATTTTTGCCGCTAGACCAATACTAATCGCGAGCGAGTGCTAAATTGTTCGACACTTTTGTTGCCAAAGAGAAAATTTCGGTCGTTCGTATATATAAACAATAATAATAGTCGGTTTATTGATCTCGTGTAAATATATTTCATAAAATTATCATTCTCGAAATTTAACGATTAAAAGAATTTCTTCTAGAATTACTCGACTAATCTTTTTTTAAATAAAATTGTTTAAAAAGTTTATTGTTTTTAAAAATATTTTTGATAGTATATTCTTTTTCTAGAGAGCTAGGGATTTGTCCAATCTTTTCTTACCCGACACACATGATCGATACAAAAGCTTAATGTTACAACAAGTAATTAATAATAGCACAGATAATATCGGTATCAAATGTAAACATCGATAAATTATCCATCTTATTATAATATTAATCCATAAATAAATTATTCATTAATTAGTAAGTATATTTTATGCTGCAGCAAATTGCGGAAACTGTTGTTGCTGTCGGTCGGTTGCTCCGATAGTTCATTATCATTTCACGTTATTAAATTGCTTGCTTCAATATCATAAAATCTCAAAATAGCCAAATATTTATTCCGTGAAAATTTTGTGTATCGAAAATGAGAACATCTAATTTAACTCAAAACGCACGAAATTATATGTATAATGAATTTTTATACTGTTATATGTTATGTATATACATATAAAAAAAAACTTTAAATCATCGTTTAATTAAAATTTTTTTCAAGATTAGAAATTTATTATCTGTTATATTATCATATTATCTTTCATTTTTATTTGTTTCTTTACAGTTTATCTTTTGCGTATCATATATACTTACGTAAATTATTTGAAAAAAAAATCGAATCTTAATCAAATCAACTTTTACAAAATATAAGACTTTCTGAGCCTAATATTTATTTACATCTATTTACAATTATTTATTTCCCAATATGCAATCTGCGCGCGTAATCGAAATTAGAAATTTATTACTAATATTATATTAATAGCCAATCCAGCTGGACCATTAATGCATTACTCCAGTTACATTGCATTTGCAGAGCATTACGTACATCACAGACCATATAATTGTTACGTCATCAAATACTTAATAAGCATTGTCTCTCATTGTCTATTGATTATTGGTTAAATCGGACCAATCATTTGTTACTCGCAAATAGAATTAATATCAGAACATTAAGTAATTTATTTCATCATTTCAAAAAGATTTTTTTTGTGAATATTGAAAATTAAATTTAGTCAAGAAAATCTTGTTTTAAACTTTTTCCAAGAGAGTTTGCTGCTAAAGTTACTCGTTAGTTAGTAAACAAGATTGCATAAACACGAATGTTTTCACAGTTTCGACCATTTTCCAAATGGTTTATTCAAACAGGCAAGAGATTAGAAAAGTCGTCTAAGAGAAAACAAAAAAAAAAACATCGTGGAAAATATCTCAGCAACTTGGAGAGAATATTCTATTCTAGGAAAACGATCCCGGTGCATTAGCATCTTTGGAAACAATCACGTTACGACTCCGATTTAGCTAAACTACAGTTTTTTTCCTCAGAATCCTCTACAATATTTATATAAATCTGTTCCCCCAGGGGCACGTTTTCCCGACATTTTCCATCGAATCGCGATCAGCTTTTCGCCACTTCAGAATTTATCCGACCGGAAATTAAACCTGCCGCTTGGCCGATCCGTTCGTCTTTCTCGCTTTATCCAGCTTCCGGCCTGCGGAAGCGAGATCCTCTCTCTTCACGTACTCTCCGTCGTAGCCCTGGCGAGATGGAAACGATCTCCGAGATGTACCGTCGAGTGACCAGAAAGTAATATCGTTGCGGGTATTGGCCTGTGATCGAGTCGATCTAGAATTTGCATTGCTGCCTCCCCGGTTATAGCGCGGCTCTGAAGTAATATACCGGGATGTCCTGCGAAGATACGAAGTATACCGAGTGTTTGGTAACTAACGGACCAATGATTAAGGGCGGATTCTCTGGCCAATTTGGAGACGATTTTTCCTTAGCAAAAATGTTGACAAGTCAATAATTTTCGAGTTATAAGCGATTGAAAAAAATGGGTTTTTTGAAAACTAAACGTTTTGGAGTTAAAAGTCTAACATAATTACATTCTTCGGTTAATTTCAGGTAGAGTTTACTCTAATAAAATTTTAATTTGAGGTTTAGTTATAAAGATACATAATGACAAATATTGGAAAGTTGTAAAAAATGATGACCTTTTTCGACATTTTCGCTGAGGAAAAATCGTTCCCAAATTGACCAAAGAATCCATTTGTTGGTACATGAAACGAGATATAATTGAAGCGACTGTTTACGGACATAATCTGATAACGAAATTTTTCTGTTGCTCGCGTAAATAATCCCAAAGTGTTTTCGAGTTAAACAAATATCACAAACGTCGTTGATTCGTTTCTTCAGTTCGATATTTTCGCGATTCTCATATAAGCACGGTCTTATATACAGGTCTTATATCAGGACACTCATTAAAATAAAGTGTATATCAAAAATGTAACCAGTATGGCGGCCAACTCAGGCCTGTCGTATAATAATATATTTATTACATATGTAATATATATTTCATTATTTTTTAATAATTTAATAAAAACTATTCTTAATATTTATTCCGACGGTTATTCTTAACTGTGTTTATTTTTAACATTTTTTTTCAATTATGCACAAGAAGATCTAACATAAAACTGTCAAAAGAAAAAAATCTGTGCTGGCGCACATTGAATAAATCGGCCCGAGTTGGCAGCCGTATTAGTTACATTCTATTACACTTGACAGCATGTAGCCGATATAGAAGTGTCCTGACCTGTATATAAGACCGCGCTGATAAGTAACTCTTACGCAAATTCGACGAGATGGGCAAGCGGTCAAACCGATAGATACTCAGGTGCGATTTTCCGGTCGTAAATTAAAATAAAATAAAATAAAATAAAATAAAATAAAATAAAATAAAATAAATAAAAAAGTGCGAATGTCCGCGTCGCCCGAAGCGCGTTTCCTCCGTCGTTTCATCGGCCTGAGCCGTCATCGTTTACCCACTGGCGAATAAAACCCGCCCGTCTCCGTCGCTTCCTGCGGCGTTGTCGCGGAAACGGAAGAACGCGTATTCGGAAAAGTGGACGTCCATTACGTCCACTCGCGTCGCTCTGGATGGAAAATTCCCTGCCGTCGCCGGTTGCGCGCTCGCTCACTCGCTCGGGGTCTATAGACGCGTAAATGGCATTCGTGCTGCAGAGGGAGAGAGAGAGAGATCCTGGGGACGTTACCGGCACACAGAGAGAACCTCGCAGATTTATGTCCTATTCATTGCTCGGCGACACACCGACGTGGAGAGAGAGCGAGCGAGTACTCCGGGGCCCGCAAACTCTCTCGCTCCGCTTTCAACCCTCGTCGTCGCTTTTGCCCCGTCCACGTCCGCTTCCACCACGCGGGCACCGATATGTTTACCGTGTTGCAAACCGGTATTTGCTCGACGCGCATAGCACCGCTCGTAATGAATTGTGTGTGTGTGTGTGTGTGTGTGGACTATGTACCACCCGCCGCGATGCTAACGTACGTCGTGTGCGTGGCGATACATTAATGACAGGCGAACAGACGTCGAACTGTTCGGCAATGCAGAGAGGACATTTGCCCCCCTCTTGGAATCAGTAAAGAAATTAAGTATTAAACGCTGAAATTTATTTTCGATTTTATTTAATATCAAGATATTAAAATAATACAAGAATTAAATTTAAAAAATTAAGAAAGAATGATAAGGAACGAACAAAATTTGATTCATGCCCTTCTCTGGAAAAAATCCTGCGGACGTCCATATATGGTCGGGAACGAAATGAATTTATTTGCAATTTTATTTAATATAAAAATATATTAAAATAATACAAGAATTGAATTGAAAAAATGAAGGAAGAGTAATAAGGAACAAAATTTTAATCATGCCCCGACGAATTAATCTTAACTTGGGAACTCGAATTCTAAATCTCGGTGTAAGATGGTGGGCTCTTAGAATTGGATTAATTTAGATCTTTGAAAATTTAATAGTAAATCTTTTCTCATTATTTTTATATCGAAGGAATTTATTTTCATATGTACAGATAGAATTATACAATGGAAAATTACAAGTAAGCGAGTTTACAGGTATTTAATAACCCCTTCTTGATATTGGCAACGTTAATTTGTTATCCCGCAGGCAATTTCCTTCGGCCAACTCCGGCAAACTAAATCGTACAGCGGGCATTCGATTATATCGGCGTGTACTCGGGAGAAACCATTTGCATTGCAGGGATATAGAAACAAAGTGACGCGGGTCCGCGACCGTCGCGATCGAACTTGTATATTTAAGTCAGGATATTTACGTTTAGCGGATACACAACGGAGACAACGGAGAACGCGAAAGAGAACGTCCGCGAACGTTCTCTCCAGCCAGTAAACGTCATTATTCGATCACGAGTTCGGCACCGAATATTGCAAATTCGCCGTAATACTGGACTTGAAACACGCCCGATCACGTATTGCATATATACAGGGTGTCCGGTAACTAACGGACCAACGATTACAAATGGATTTCTTTGGGAACGATTTTTCCTCAGCGAAAATGTCGAAAAAGGGATTCATCATTTTTTACAACTTTCCAATATTTGTCATTATGTATCTTTATAACTAAACCTCAAATTAAAATTTTATTATAGTAAACTCTACTTGAAATTAACTGAAGAATGTAATTATGTTAGACTTTTAACTTCAAAACGTTTAGTTTTCAAAAAACCCATTTTTTTTAATCGCTTATAACTCGAAAATTTAAAAATTTTTGCTAAGAAAAAATCGTCTCCAAATTGGCCAGAGAATCCGCCCTTAATCATTGGTCCGTTAGTTACCAAACACTCTGTATATATATATATATATATATAACAATCTGTATATATATATATACAGGGTGTCCCAGAACTGGCGGAAACATTTTTAATGGTAGATTTCTGGTATCATTTGGAGACGATTTTTCCTTAGTAAAAATGTTGAGGGAAGCCATCGTTTTTAACATGTTCCCAATTTTTGTCATTATGTATCTTTATAACTAAGCCTTGTATTAACATTCTATTAAAGCAAACTCATCTAAAATTAACTGAAGAATGTGGTTCTGTCAATATTTTATTTCCACAAGGCTTTAGTTTCCAAAAAAAGCCTTTATTCTCAACTGCTTATAATTCGAAAATTATTGGTGTCTCGACATTTTCGCTGAGGAAAAATCGTCCCCAAATGACATCAGGAATCGGTCATTTAAAAATTTTTTCGCCAGTTCTGGAACACCCTGTATACATACTTACATACATACATACATACATACATACATACATACATACATATATATATATATATATATATATATATATATATATATATATATATACACACATGTACAAGCATTCGAGGTTGCGCTGCGGTATCGTCGCGTTTGATGGCGTGGCCATTCTCGCTGAATTACGATGGAAGTGTGCACCGTATACCCTCTCTCCTCCCATTCACCCTCTTGTCGTCGGTGGTGGTATTCCGGCCCGGTGATTTCCCGTCGCCTAACTATTCGCGAGCAAAGCTGCTTGGAACGTTGCATTACGTCCTTATCTGACGAAAGGAAAAAGAGAAAAAACACAGGAAGGAGAGGAAAGAAATTCGTGTCTCGCGAAATAAGTTTCGAATCGCGAGACAAATCGTGCTTCGGAAAGACACTTTGCCGGCGATACAGCATCCTCGTAATCGGGGGTTGCGACTCGAAGAGTTTAGATTTTACCGCTTCACTTTGTTATCGCTTAAAGTCTCGCTTAAATCGCCTGGTTCCTCTCGTAAACAAAAGTGTTAATTCGAAAATGAGATACAATCTTTTTGAATTACGTTAAAAGGTTTTTAGTATACCTATGTTACATCTTCCCTCTTTCTACCCCTCATGTGCTCGCGGAGTCGCGTGCAGGAGAGATCCTTTGAACTATGACCTGCGCGAGAGATAATGACTCGTATTTACCGTCCTCTTTAATTTTTCCAGAGCGCGCGCTGTAAAAGATGAATCCTTGCAAAAGATGTCGCTTACATACACGACGTGAAAAAAAAAAAAAAAGGAAAAACGAGGGAAAAAAATGTGTCTGACATATTGCGGAGCTTATTTCGCTTTCATCGTATACGCGAACTCTGACCCTGCATATCCAATTTATTCCACTACCGTATTCTTATATTATCTGTAGATTTCCCGTCTTGAAGGTTTATCCACGCTTTATGCGCGATGTCAGTGTAACGTCAAAAATTCTCGGGCAAACTTGGGATATCTAAATCTGTAACAGCGCGATTTTCATAATCATTCGATATGAATGTATAATTTGATATTAATGCGACGGTGACGTATCGCGCATATAATTGATTGATATGTAGGAATATAGACCTTTATTCTAATCACATTTGCTGACGATCTCCGATATATTTCGGACTTTGCTTTACTGTTATACCATTAATTCGTTTTATAGCTTCCTGTGTCGGATCTAACTTAATTTACGGCTGACAATTAAACGACCGAGCGCGTGATAAAAACAGATTTGATGATCCGGTCAAAGCGGGATCCTCGACGAGCATTGATGATCTGTTTGTGAAAGATAAATGCCTATGGAAGCTTCGCCAGTCATGTCGGCCAACTTTTATCGCGCGTCAAAAGTTCTTCCATTTCGTCGACGAACGGCGCGAAGCGGACGTGTGTTATCGGAGTATCGGATCACCCGATAGCAGAGAAATCGATAATGTCGCACCCCCGTATTCCCGCGTTCTTAGCGTACCGTATTAGCGGCAATCTCTTTCCAGGGAAAGGAGAGAGAGAGAGAAAGGTGTGTTTGATTACACCCAGTTTATTAAGATTTGCAAAGTCGTGCGCTCTCGTTATATCGTTAAGCGTCAAAATAAATTAGCTATAGGTTCGACACTAAAAAGCTAATAGATGTAGATAAAGCAGATGGGAAATAAATACATTTATAAATAGATGTTAGACAGCTGAACTATTAACGTATAATCGCAGATAACCGGCGTATTGGAAAATAAATATGACAGAGTTCGAACAAAGCAAACAGACGACACGTGGAATATGAAAAACAAATGTTTAAATATTTACGAGCGATAAATATATTTGTACGCGTCCTCTCTCTCTTTCTCTCACTTTATACGCTATTTTCCGCTTCACCTATAGAAGTGAATAATCACAATTGCTGGATTCACATTCTCCGTATATAGATATATAAATTTAAATCCTCGAAATTTCTCTCTCGCGAGACACATGCGAACTCTTCTCTTGTATATTAAAAGCACAATAAATTTCTACGTTATAATAAATTTCACCAAACACTTGGGCTTAATTTCGAAATATAAGTTCATATCTCGAAATAGCTGTTGTTATCTGACATTTGCGAACTGATAGCCAACCATGGGGCCAGAAATCTTTAGGGGATGACACTGACGTATCATCCCTCATCCCGTAAATGTCGAGGAAGATCTGTCGACTACATCGAGAGACATTCGAGATAGACGGGAATGTAACGAGCGCGTGCGGTAACATTTTGTGGATGAAGAAAACCCCCGTGGAAGAGGTTTCTCCCGCATGTGTGCCTGCGCTTTTTTTGACCGCGTCTGGTATCATGAATGCACGGAGAGAGGAGAGGAGACGGGGGCGAGGGATTTGCATTTACATGCAAAAATCCGTATCGCGCGTTCCGGAAGATCGATAACGCGGCGGAGATTCTTTTCGCGTTACGCTATATTTCGATACATTCGCGATACCGGGCATTCGCTTTACAAAGAGAACATAGTTCAACGAGATATTATTGCGCTAACCGTAGAAACCACGTTAATCGATTGTTACAACGTTAACGCGTTGAGTGCCGCAGAGCGAACGCTCGTGTTCGTTGTGATATTTGACACTTGTACACGCAATGTTTCCTTTTACACGAATTTAACATCCGCGTGTAATCGTACGATTGTGATTCGCAAAATTATTTTTAAGAGTGTAATAACCCGCGCACGCCATGTCTGCGTCAAACGAAATTTTTTCAGAGGATTTGAGCTAAATTACCTGGGTAACGTTACTCTTCATCCTTTGAAATTCAAAAATTAAATTATATACTAGATGACGGATCATATTAAAAAAAAAAAAAAAAAAAAAAAAACGATATTCACTGAAAAGATATTTGTGTAAAATTACGTGATTGTGCTAGGTTTTTTTCAATCCAGCATAATCATATTATTGCTACTTATAAAAATTAGATTACATTAGATTATATGTAATTTCATATCAAATATATTCTTATATATTTTCAAGATTAAAAATATTCCAACTGAATATGGAATTATACATAGGAAATATATAAATGCTATAAAATAATGTTAGGAATAAAAGGGATAAATGCTTATAAAATAAAAATAATAAATTTAAAATTACAAGTAATTTTTGCATAAAAATAGTAATTTTATATTTTTCTATATTTTTTACATATATTCATACATTAATGTGTATTTTTGCTTTAAAACAAATGAAAAAAAAAAAAAATACAGGGATAAGCAAGTATAACTTTTCCAATTCTGAACAAGTATAATCTCCATGTAAAAGTATATGGATTTTTCCAGTGTCCAACGTAGAAATGTATAATTTCGTGATTTCCTTTTCCATGAAAAATTCCAATCTGATAATCGACGAATGATATATCAATGATTGCGCGTGTATTGTCCGGGTCGAATAATTCCCGTTCAACCAGCAAAGTACAAAAGGCTAACATTTTGTCGCGCGTAATGCGAGAACATACTACACGCAGGTACGCCTGCACGCGTTGTCCGGTCCATTGGCTCTCAAACGTTATACGCACAATGGAATATACCTTCGAATACCCGCAGCACCCCAGGGTGGCCCGTTTAAACAAGCGAGTCACACGGACGTGACTTCGTTTTATCCCTCCGGCCCTATAAATGGACGAGAAAAGGGAGAGGTTTATCGTTACGCCGCGCCCGCGGAATTCCCCAGGGCAATCATAAGGTGTTTATATAACGCTACGCAATGCGCGACCTCTGCTGGGAGCTACTCCTAATCGCGGGGACCGATGCGTGCGACGCGCTTGCGTTGCGGACAAGGTTAGAGTTAGACGCTTATCTTCGTATATATATATATATATGTATATATACACCGTAATCCCGTTGAAACAGTGATTTAGCGATCCGAATACTATGCGCGGAATACGGCGGTGTAATAAACGACCGTTTACCGAGATACGGTCCCAGGCACTCTGCGCCTCCATTATCGCACGACCCCCGCAATAAGGGATCTTGATCGCCCCCGAATACGTGCGGATTATTGAATCGATCAATTTCTCGCAACGCATATTATGCGTCATGACAAATTGGTGAAGGTACAAGTGAGATTTCGACTCTATTTTATTTCAATATTTCTTAATATTGACATTAGTATTTTTATTTCTCAATATTATTTGTTAAGATTTAAGTAATTATTAATATTAAATTAATTAATGTTAAATCGATATTATTATTTTATATTTATGCGATAAATACTGCTGAATTTGTCACATGTGCTGCGATATGTAGCTGAAAACAAGCGAATTTTTGAAGATGTATTAAAATATATTTGTACATATATCTAGCTTTCAACAACATATACGGCAAATAGTAACGATGCCCTTACTTTAATGACCTGTTACATTATACCGTTATATACCACTGGTCGTTACGTCGGTCGTTACGTCAAGTTTATTATGATGATTATTTGGAATAGTGCATGTGTGTGTATAATGCGAATATTTTTTACTTCTTGATTGCTCTCTCTACAGACACAGCATCCTAATATAACTTTCAAGTACTCTTCAAATTATAAATCTTGGAAGTTGATCTCGAGAGTAAGTTTGAATCTCGAAGAGAGATATAATAAAATTGACGCGATAAAATTCACGAGATTTTATCTCTAATCTGAATGCTACTTATATATTCGCGCGTGATAAAAAAACTTTATAATAATGAGTGAAATGAAATTTTGACATTGCTTGTGCATGTGAAATACAAAGTTTTTTCTTACATGTATTTGCATTTTGTCGCGTCCCTAAATCTATGTAAAAAAGGAAAGAAAAAAAAACATCTAAAAGGTCAAACGTTGGAAGTGAGTTTTTTCAGACGAGCGAGCACATCGGAAATTGTTTCCATGGCATAAATTCTTAGTGCGAAATTCTCCGGGGAATTAGGGTTTCCCGATCCCCGATAAAGATGCTGGCACCGGTGGAATATAAACTACGGAGTGAACTTTCCAACTCTGTCTTTCTCTCTTTTTCGCGAACTCGACAGAGAAGGATACAGAGAAAACGATGATCGGATAAAGGATATTTCTAGGCAAGAGACCTCTTCGGCCATCGCGAATGTGACAGTTTTATCCCGCCTTATCGATACTCGCTCGTATAATGTTGAATTTGTCCGAAATCTTTCTCGCCGCCGCCACTGACAGCACGAGAGCGATATAAAACGTGGAATATTTTTCAATGGAAATATATATATATATATATATATATATATATATGTATACACAACGACGGGGTGCAAGACCTGTCACCTTCGAGACACGGGGCATGCATAATGCATACGCGACATGCTAATTCTATTTTATAAAGTTAATATACAGATCGGCTTATATAATCACCGCGAGTGTTTGTATAGACCTCGAGTAAATTGAAAAGTGTTGGATGTGTGTGAGGAAGAAATGTGCCTGATCGAGCGAACCGTCACGAACCTCTCTCTCTTTCTCTCTCTCTCTCTCTCTCTCTTTCAGTTTGCAGTGATTGTGCGCGATATCGAATCGAACGGTCGAACATTCACGACAGAGGATATTTGACCCGACCGATAGGAGACCTTTCTCTCTGAGCTGAGACAAAAGCGATCCCCGAAATCAGCTCGCGTTTCATCGATCGCGCCGATACAAGCTCGCGGCTGCGGAAACCGCGAGCGTACTAATTCGGAAGACCGCTTTTCAAATTAGCTCGATGATGCGATAATACATCAGAGAAGAGCGATATCCCGAGGAGAAACATTATCGATGAATCGTAACGTTTAGATACCGTCTCCTAGAAATGATTAATGAACGATTATTAAGCAGGTAAAGCTCCATAATTGATTTCGTTTCGATTTAGCCTCACTTCCCGAAAATCAATATCGTCAAACTTTCGCGTTCGGCTGTAAGTTTCATCGAAAACTTACGTAGAATAAACTCAAAAAATTTGCTTCTTACTTATTTACGACATCGGCGAGATAAAAATAAAAATGATTATTCAAGATGTCCAGCAGACTCAATAACAAAAATTCTCTGATTTTTTCAGATTTTACAAGACCAGAAATTAGTTTTTCCTCTGGCTTTTTAGTTTTTTGCAAATATATAATTTGCATATATCTATATGATAAATGAATTAACTGTTAAATCATGAAATTCTTGAAATATTTTTGTCAACAATGAAAAGGTTCGGAAGTTAAAAAAACCAAAATTTACATCAATTATACAATCCGCATTATGTACAATAATCGAAACAAATATGTCATTATAAATTATTTAAATAATCACCTCTTTTATTTATATTATATCAAATTTTTAAGTTTTGTCTCTATCAAACACATTGAAATAAAATAACATGACGATGAAAATATAAATTAACGAACACGCTGTAGATGAATCGATTTTTAACAACACAGAAAATTAGCGTGCTGGGAGTCAAGTAAAAGTTTACATTTATTTAATAAAACATTTCAAATTATTGAGACAAATATAGAATAATGTGAAAAAATCCAGATAAATAGTAAAATTTCCTGACTTTTGCCTGACAATGCCCGGTTTTCCAGATTTCCCTGACCGCTAGACACCCTGGGTAAGTTTCATCGAAAACTTACGTCGAATAAACTCATTAAAAATCCGCTTCTTACTTTGCGACATCGGCGAGATAAAATTAAAAATGTCAATCATTTGCGATACTATGCCGGAATTCGTTTTGCGATTCTATTAATTGTCAAAATGTTTGGAAAAAAATTTTGATTCGGAGCACTCTGCGAGTTGGAAGGAGATAGTTTCGGGAGGAAGGAAAGTTATAGAGCTCTTAATGAATATTAAATATTTACGTTGCATAATTATTTACTGACGGCTGGTCTGCTCATCCGGTGGCTTAGGCTATACCTTATAATCACCCACGGCTATGGCTAGGCGCCGGCCGGTCAATAAATCTAAACGTATCGAGAAGGGATTATATCGAACGTCCGCGAGTTTCCATGACTTCCCGAGTTTCCATAGCTCTGGCGCATTAGCCGTAATTACGGCGACTGGACGTGAATCTACCGGGTGCGACGACGCATCACGTAGATCAAACGTTGTCGCAATAATGATGGAGTATCTTGAAACTGGGGTGGATAGAGGAGGAGAGGGAGAAATGGTCCCATCAGCCTTTAGTCGGCTTTTGACCCCGCTTTCATCGTTATTAGCTTCGTACGTGTACGTGGACGTCTGATCATCCTGGAGATTCGGAGACATTGGTCCCTCTCTCTCTCTCGTTTTATCTATCTATCTATCTCTCTCTGCTGATCGCGCTGGTGTGTCGCCCTCGACATCGGTCGCACGTGACGCACGGCTCATATACGCGCTCATGTGCGAGCGTATACGATGTTACGTGAACGGGTCGTAGATATCTTGCGGTATGGCCGTTCTCCAAATACACGTTACATCGGCTGTATATATGCGAAGGCACTAGAAATTGTCCCGTTGTTCTCGTTACCTGCTGACACCCATCGCAAATAGGAGTGACGCTCCCGAAAATCGAACATGCGAACCGGCCGCTTCAATCAGCTTTCGAAAGAGATATCGATTTATCTCCCGCGACCGATATTTTCATTAACAATTGCTCTCCGAAATATTGTTTTATTCTTATCCGAAACAAAAATTATTTTTCACGGTTTATTGCAACAATTATATTCCAAATTTACATCGTGAAATATTATTTTACAAAATATTTATAGAATAAACTATATTATTATACTTTAATAAGCTTGCTCATATTTATATAAATGAATGAATTAGATAGTTTTATTTTTATTTCTGCGTTTTAATTTCTTCCATCTCTTTTATGTAAAATAATTGATTACATTTAAAAATGCGGTCTACTACGATTTTCGGTATAACTAAATGGTGAACTGATGCTAAATGTTTACTTATATTGCGCATCGTAGAATATAGCGACGCATTTGTATAACGGAGCGGAAAATGGAAAATCTTCCTGCAGTTCGGTTAAGTGTTAAGATAGATTCCGCTAGGGAGAAGCCGCATATAGAGAATGTGTACATATCATTTAGATAAACGTAGAAACGACATTTGGGATTTGAACTCGCGTAGCTCCATATTTGAGTCCACCCTGGATTGTAGCCACAATGATATCCTCCGCCGCAATGATATTGCATTACGAATTGAATACTAAGGATATAGTAACTTGTACGTCACAACGGTATATGAAGGATTTTGATTCTTTGATAAATTACCAAACCTCGAAGCGGCGCCATTTTTCATCAAAGATCTCTCAATCTGCTCCTTCTTCGGCATGAATTTCAAAAATTTAACGGCCGACTTTGACGGATCGTATAATCCCTTAATCCTATGAATTTAATCGCGATTCACAAAAGCACGCGTAATCTTTTTTACGCTAAATTTTGTCGATATTAATTAAAGGATTTATGCGCATCTTATACAATACTGTTCTATATATATAGCACGATAATCAGAAGATAATCGTCAGTTGATGCTAATATAGCTTTCGGTGCAAAGTCGGATTATGCAAGCAGAGCGTATAGAAAGATGGGAATGCGATTGTACAAATAGTGAAATAAATTAGAAATGCGAACGGAAATGCCGGCCGGAGAGGCGGAATCGTGTGATTGTGTCGGAATACCAACACTTCCTGCAATACATTTCGTTCGCGGGTGGACAGAAATTCTCTCTCTTCTCTCGTTCCGAGGCTACATTGTTTTTTTTTCTCTTTGTCCCGCTATAACGTCGAGTTCTCTTTCGTTCTTTTCATGAAGCGTACAACGAAATCCTAAGCCGCTTAGAGGCTTAACAGACACCGACGAAAATTCCGTCCGCTGGCCGCGACTAAAACGAAATTCTCCGACTTGATTCTCCGGTCCTCTATTCCGTCCTATTTTTACGTCGCTACTCACGGCAAACTATTCAATAATCAAAAAATAGATAAAGATAATTATAGAAGGAAAGAATAATAATTAAAGTAGAGAGAAGAAACAAAAAGGTGTAATAAGTTCAAACACGAGACATAAGCAGAGAGTGATAAAGGATGATAAAGAATAATAAGAATGGAGCGGGAATAAGAGAGACAAGAAGTGGAGAGACTAACAAGAGAGCCCGGGAAAAAGAAACAAGAGGGAAAACGAGGGAAGACAGCAGAAAATGGGAGAACCAGAGCGCGGCGCGGAATGAAAGCGGCAAATGGTCGAGGAAGGACGAGAAGAAAATGAGCGCGCGATTGCGAAATTCCGGAGGAAAAAAAAAAACACATTTTTGGCGCAAAAACGATCATTTCGATCTCCGAATGACACGAGCGTGAGCGCGACGCAATGAATCGCAATTACTTTTGTTGCGCCAGTCCGGACGAGCGACAAAACCTCATTCCAAAATACTGGCCGTATAGAGTAGGCAATTAACGACAATTAGTAGCGCAACCAGCATTTTACTCGCGCCGGTTGGTGGCGCGTTCGTGTACAAAATCTATTATCCAGGTGTACCACGCGGCCACGCTCGTGCATACGTTTTCCACCCTCTATCTCTCTCTCCCTTTTTCGGAGGACCGATTTTATCATCGATAATCGTCATTGTCGCTCCCGAGTGTTTATTCAAGAGTGCTATATCCTGATACCCGGCGTATGTATATTTGTTTAATAATTTGTAATTAGTAAATTAATGATTCGCGCACACGCGCTGTATGTATGTATAAGCGATTCTGTCGCTGTGCGTGACACTAGAAAAATAGATTGATCTCGCGCGAATGAGTTTGACCGTTTTATGCCGTTCCGTTTGATGTCGCGAACTTCCTCGCAATTTGTCTTTGATTTCCGAACGCTTGTTGAATATTGCGGAAATAATAAAAATCGTTAATCAATGAAAATGTTGAATATAATGTTCAAACAGAATAAAATACTCGATATGAAGTCCCTTCTCTAAAAATAGATAAGTTAAGAGATTAAAATTGTAGTGAAATTATCAACTTGCAAACTGAATAAATTTTATCTATTAAAGAAATGGAAATTTTCCAACGTTTTAGATTTGCAGATCCGCGCGTCATTTTTTTTTCTTTTTAATTATAATATCATATCCTAATGGCATAGATTTTGCGGGGGATAATGTAAAACATTTGCGATTAAAGGAAACGAGATATAATCTTGGCTCGATATAATCCTCGGAATGTAATCCTCGCATTACCAGTTGGTACATCCCAGCTCTTTCGCGGATTAAAAAAAGAATCGTCATTCTGAGGTTTTATCGCGCTAATTTCGTTTATAAAATTAATGAAATTTACTCATTACTTTTATCGTTCTTTTGATAGGCTAATACAAGAACCAAGTAAAATAAAAGTTGATCGGCTTTATCCCTGGCGTTTGACAATGGTTGAAGCTTTACGATACATCCACCACATTTTCTTTCATATCAAATAATGTCACAAAATCTTGCGCCGAAAAATATATTACATCATCGAAAAATGTATTACATCTTACGCGTTCAATATACTCGTTCGTCGAAATATATATTGCACTATTGAGTGGAAAGACATTTGCCAGAATGTTGCAGAATACGCGGATCAATCCGGAGAGTAACGTATTTCTCTTCTTGACTACTTTCTCGTTACTACTTTGAGCGCTAAAATCGATATCTCCCGTTATCAAACATTCATGAAACGAAACAGATATTCGATGTAATGTCAACAAATTAAAATAATTGATTATGGAATGCAAAGTGATTAATTATAAAACAAACGGATTGTAACATCTATTAAAAATAAGATAAAAATAACATATCGGCAAGGAAAGATATCATTGTTCCATTACTGGCGAACAGTTCAAATATTCTGATCGAGTAACGAGTTCGACGGCGATAATAACGTCCGATGGCTCGCAACGCTCGGAATGAATATTTTTTGGAGACACGATGGTGCTCGGGATCAATTCTGTTTGAAAAAAAATTCGCTCCCCGGAGTACTGTATTTATCGGCAAGTAGAACGAATCAATAACGCTGGTACAATACGGCGCATCGTATATGTCGGAGCAAATTTTTTTTCCAATGACCGAAATACGCATACATATATATTTCCGTTGTCATATATATATATATATACACACACGACGATGAAGGCTTCCCTCCATCATGGACACGCACTCACGTTCCACCTTATATTTGTATCTTTTTCAATAAAAGTCTAAGAGAGAGAAAAAAAGAGAGCACGATATATTTATATTCATTCTCGAATATTGAAATAAAAATAAATTTAAAATATCTAGAATTTTTTGCAGTTACACGATTTCATTAGAAATATATTTATATTTATATCAATCCTTCTTTAACGTTATCCACGTTAATCAGAATAATTATATTGTTTATAAAAACTCCAGCACAAATGAGGAATCAATGAAATAATTGGAAAGATAAAAACTGATATGTATTTCTGCGCGGATATTTACATATATTTATGGTATGTTTTCTTATATAATAAATAAAAATCTGAAATTTATCTCGCAGAAAGTCGAATATTATATTATAATGCTGCGTAGATATTAACCGCAAAAAAAATTTATCCGCTCGCGCAACAATGTTGTATATCTCATCAGATAAGATGCTCGCTACTTTTCATATTTGCTCACAGTAGAAAGGAGGCACATTAGGATGGTGTACGCGAGGGCAAACGTCATTTCCCGCGTTCGTCGAGTCGCGCGAGCAAAAGTGACGAAAGACGGAAAAGGGAAGGCATTAAATTGCAAAATAGTTTCGCGGATAAATAACGAGCGGGAAGTTCGCTTCGAGGAGATGTACTGGCGGTGGTCGTCGCGGCGCAAGTAGACATTTTTCTTGGTAGTGTACCATTACGCACCCCCGTATACATGTAGAGCTGGATCTGGTTTTCCACTCCCTTTTTTTTCTCGTCGCCGCCCCGAGCAAACAAATTTCAGGCCCGTCTGCTTCTATATTTTTTTCCTCGGTTTTCCCATTACATTTTATATACCACTACTACATGTTTTTACATTTTATCGGTTTTGTTAAATTAATTTGATCGCGATGAGATATATATATATATATACATATATTCGTATACATAGTCGAAATAATTGATGCATTTTCATCATCATTTCGAAATTCGTATTTCATACAAAATTCCTTCGGCGTTACTTTAAAAATTGAGGAGATATTTGATTTCGGAAAACTATAATTAACGACGATATTACATTAAAATTCTCCACCATTTGTATTAATTAAAAAATTTTTTGAAATCTCCTATTTTAATTTTCGAAACTTCCGAAGAATGTTGGATCAGAGATGGAATTTTAAGACTATTTAAACGTAATTCGATAATATCGCGAAAGGTGATGCGATTTCAAACGAATCACCCGATATATATTGCCGTTTCGTCCTCTCGAGATTTTCTCTTATCCGAAACGAACCTACAGCTACCACGAACTACCGAATCGAATTTAATTACCGATGTGCAGATATTTACTTCGTAAACTACCTAGGAACGGGAGAACCAAATGGAAGGACGAGCGCGGCGAGCTCGTTAAAAATTTAATTTTATACGACGACAGCCGTCTCTCCCAGCTTCTCTGAGCTTCCAGCTGTCTGTCACAAGGGTTATCCAAGATGGCGTCTGACAACACGACTATCTACGAGATTCTCTTTCTAATTAAATCTTTTTCATCATTTTTATAATTTATTTCAATGTTGCACGTTACTCAAAAAGCATCGAATGCAACGTGATACTACACATTATATACAAGGATATAGTTATAATTTCGCGATACTTTGCTTTTACTGCAGATTTAATGTAATATATATATATTTTTTATTTATATTACTGGATTATAGAAGATGTAATACGACTGAAAGAGACACATCAACGTTTTTCATTAATCGGATTTGTAATACGTAAGAGAGAAAAATTACAAATAAAATAAAAAAAAACTAAGGGTGCAATTTTCTCCGTATTGTTTTCTAAACCATCCGTAGATTAACTTTATAAATGTCTGATAACACGCTGAAAATTTTCTGATGAACATTTTTCAAACGCATCGATTCCCTCTTTGGTGCAAGAGATTACGAATAGAGAAGGGCTCCATCGATTTAATTACTCCATAAAATGACATTGCTCGCCTCGACGAAATCCATATCACAGATAATAGCGGCCAAGCTACTTCCCGAGGTTCGACCAAAACAAGTTTGCGGACGGATATGCGCTTATACTGAACCGCAAGGGGTTAAAGCGATTTCCGTTAGTCATAGAAACGCCAGACCCGGGCAAACCATCCGCACAGTTTCAAGCACTCGCGAATAGTCGAGAGAAAGAGAGAGAGAGAGAGAGAGTTCGGTCGCCTTTTAAAAGTTTCATCCATTACCAGGACCGCGATTCTCTTATACTGGCATTTTCAATAACTTTATAATGCCTTGCAGCGGCAGGATCGCTGCGATGAATATAATTGCGCTGAAGTTCGGACAGTTCGCAGTTATTTCTCGCAATGTCGAGAAACGAGTCTTGCGTATAAAAAAATATACAACCAATTTTTACATGACCATCATTCTAATATTAAAAGTTTGATAAATTAAAAAACGCGCACGAATTTTATCTTAATTATTCCCGCATATCAAAAATTTGACAAGTTAGTTAAAACGCATAAATGTCATCTTAATTATTAAATCTGAAAAAACATGAAAAGAGATATCGCATAAATAGAATTGAAAATTAAAAGCGTTTATACAGGTATACTAGGGGAAAAAATTCTCTAGATAAAAGTTAATAGTATTAATCAATCAGACACTGAAAAATCCGCTGTCGCAATAATCGTTTATATAGAATGACGAAGCAACAATTTTTTTTCGCAAACGTAATGACTCGCGGTTTACAAAGCGAGCGTTAAACTTGAATTTTCTTTTTTTTTGGGAGGGATAATAAATATCTATAAACAATTTACTCTTTCACGTCTAATGAGAGTTCGCGAGAACGAGGCAACGAATTGTTGGTATCATGCACATTTTTCAAGTGTCGCGATTTGCATTTGCACTTAAAGGTACTTCAATTAGTGCGCGCGGAGACAGTTTCGCGAAAAAGAAAACCGAACCCGCCGGCTTTCCGGAGTTTCCTTTAAGCCGCGCAATCGCAATTATCGCGGCGGTACTCGCCGTCGATGAGTTCGTACTTTCCTAGAGTTCCTTTGCTTATACCTTTTATGCTTGTTAAACCTGGTTAAGCGAGTAATGTAAGAAAATAAGTAAAGGTATACTACTATCGCGAGGTCTACGCGTAGTTAGGCAGGTTCGTGGCGCGCCATCCTTAATTACTCGCAACATTAATATTTTTTACCATTAATTGAGCGATTAGTGCGCAAACATGACCGCCGTTTTGCAAGACATAACACAGAAAGAGTTTTCTGTAATTATTTTTTTATATAAATATATAATATATATAATAGAAATATAAAATATATATTAATAATAAAATAATTTATATATTTTTTAATATATATACACACACACATAATTTATATAGAGAACAATTCATCATCAGTGATGCAAATAATCTTAATGATAATAATAATTTTTGAACTTTATCTTTTTTTAAATGTTAACTTTGATTTATTTTCTTTAAAAAATGCCTATTTGTATTTTTTATAAGACGTATATTAATAGAGCAGGAAAAGTGAGTGAAATACATGTAAGTAAAGCAATTATTAATAATTATTCTGTGTTGATCTTTAAGCTATTGATTCTCAAATTTCCCCCTGATTACGCTATAAGCTGGCTATTGTTCGAAAGCTTAAAATCAAGTATTACATCTCGTAAAGCTTGGTGCGGACTACGGTATAATGAAGTATCTCGAACTCCCCCGAATCAACAAAGTTTCATTAAAAGCGACCTCGTAAATAAGTACCTTCTACTTATGTGTGTACGTATCTCGAATCGATTTACATCGAGTTATCGAGTCTCTCTATATATATATTCTCCGAAGTCGAATTCAATTCTTCGGATTTTCGACTCTCCTTCGACTGTATTATACCGAAAAACGTGGCCGTACGGCAACCTGTATTTACATTCTTCCTGCCACTTTTCTCACTCGAATGGCACCGTAAGTTTACATTCGTCCAGATGCAACGTAACGTATTGCAATCGTGTCCATACACATTCTTAACCGGGATGCGTCCGTACATTATTCGACTCGATAGACACACACATATATATATGTATCTATCAAATCTCTGAATTCACAAATCTTAAAACTTCGTACTATTTGAAAACCCCTCGAATCGTTAATTTTAATATCTTGTTCTTAAAGCTATGAACATTCTACAATTTTTTGGATTACGATATTCTCGTAAAGCGAAAAGAATTTTCTTATAAAATTTACCCTGAAAATCATGGTGGGACAATATATGGTATTGGAAGAATTTTATGAATTTCTCTGATTAATATTTCTCACAATAAAAAATATTAATAAATAGCAAATTTTATTATGTACACAGTAAAATTAATCGAACATACTTTATACATTATTGTGATAGATATTAATATTTTTATTGTGGTAAATATTAATCTTTTATAAAATTCCTCCAATACCTTGTCCCACGATTACCCTGATTTTTAAGGTAAATTTTAGGAGAAAATTCTCTGTGTATATATAGGCGAGATTTTACTGCCTTTGATACATTGATCGAATTTTAAGACCACGATTATATATTTCGGGAGAGGTAGCTTAAACAATTATTTTTTTTTTCGAGACGCAACTCTTCTTGCATGGAGCTATCGATATATCGGATATGCCGTGAAGGCCATTGGGGAAAATCCTGCGTGACTAGGCGAGAGGATTTAACGACCCTCGTTTATATCGCAGCGGCCCGTAAACGCGAGGGCGGGCTGCGATCCAATTTTTTTTTGCTTTCCCCTGTTTCGCGCTACGACCTTCGTAATACGAGGCGCCATTTCTTTCGTCTCGTCCCTTACCACATCGTATCTCTCTCAGCGGAAGCAATTACGTATGCAAAGAGGCCAAAAAATAACGACTAGTTAAGACTTATCCACTAGATCTATCGATCGAAGCAGTATCAAATTGCCCTTTATCAGTTTATTATCTTTGCTTCGTAAAATGAAAAAAAAACTGATGCGGAAAAAAAGATTGCAAAAAATCGATCGCACATCATAAATAATGTGTGGTAATACTAATAAATTTTAATATTAAAATGCCTTTCGGTTATATTATACGTGAGGTAGCTATATATATTTTACATTGCATATCAATTTAACGATTACAAATTTATAAACATTGTTATATATGATTCAAGCTGAGGATTTAAATACAGGACATAGAAATAAAGTATGTAAATTGCATCGTAAATTTGAGAAAAAAAATATATCATCGTATATATTTTGAAAAATATATTATAGTTTTGAAAATGACAAAAAAATCTTGATCGAGCGTGACCACTTTTTCATCATCCTCGTTCATATTACGTGTTCGCAATAAATAACGATATCTTACGCAATTTTAACCCGAAGAAAGATGCACGCGAGAACACTGTATCAATTTCATTTTACCGCGAGCGTAAAGTGAGAGCTTTGTTACTCTCCATTTAAAGGTGTTTTATGCTCGCGGCTTAAAACTCGTCGTAAAGCGGTCGTAAACCCTCCTTTTCGTGATAAGAAACGATAAGACACGATGATCCAGTCGCCTCTAAGATGGATGTTCCCCGATTAACCGCGGACAATCAAAAAATAATAACCCCCCCACGGTTGTAAGATCGAAATTACCTCGAAGCGTACGTGCTCGTGAATTTTTTCTTCCTTCTATGTTTTTTCCTCTCTTCTATATACATAAAATTCTTACGACGACATTCGCAAGATTTATACAGATGAATTACTAATTATTACCGTTTTTACGAAGAGATTCGCGTTACGACAAATCACCGATGACGCACGACTGGTTATAAAGCATTTTACGAGCCATGATTATGTGGCAAATGCATGCCGGTCTCTATAATAATAGTGCAAAATATTTGTGAAACTACAAACAATTCAAGGATTTTATAAATCTATATACAAAACGCGTAACAATGATGATCGGAACGATATCATCAAGATGTAGACGATAGACAATGGTCGGATAATATTAATCGCTTTATATCTTGTCCGATTTATGCGCAATTTTATTTTATCACAAATTTGGTAAGAAACTTGTAAAAGAAACGTAGCATCGTGTATAAAATAATTTAAGACTCACCGGTACGATGAGCAACGGCGGAACTGTAGTGCACACAACGTTGATCTGCAAGGTACAAAAATATTTACATTAATAAAATAATGTCTAAAGTCTATAAAATATTTCTAAAAATAAATATCACACTCAGTAGATTCATATTTCTGCTTTTAAATATAGATATATAATAAAAAAATTTGATAAAAAAACACATAAATTCTCCTAAACAGAAATTTTTTAAAGCGTAAGTTTCTACGATTCTACATGGTGTCTAGTAAAATTTGAAAATAAAATTTAAGGACATTTCCAGAACATTTCAAAGAAATTTGCATAATTTTCCAATAAAGAAAGATGTACAAGAAACCGAAAACTTCATTTTCTTTATCAAAAGTTTATATAATTGCACATTAATGAAAATTAATGTATGCATTACAAATATTCGATACAATATTCTCTTATATTTGAATGCTTAAAATTTACTCTCTAAATTTCTTGAAGTGGCGACTCTCACTTCAAAAAGAGTGAAATCTTACTCTTTATTTTGGAGTGAGATTCCACTCTTTTGGAATGAGATTCCACTTCAAGAAATTTAGAGAGTATATATAAACAACTTATGCGTACACTGAAAAAAATCCATGTACTTTTATGGAAATTACTTGTTCAAAACTGGAAACTGAATTACTTAATTATCACTGTAATTTTTTCCATATTTTTTAAAATGAAAATATTAATATAAAAAAATATATAAAATATAAACAAAATTATTATTTTTATGCAAAAATTATATGTAATTTTAATTTTAATATTTCTATTTTATCAGAACATTATTTTAAAAGCATTTAACCATTTTATTTATAACATTATTTTATAGCATTTATATACATTTTCTATATGTAATTCCATATTTAGTGGAACATTTTTAATCTTGAAAATAAGAATATATAAGAATATATGTTTCATATGAAATTACATCTGTAATGTTCCATATGAGTAGCAATATTGCATGATTATGCTGGGTCGGAGAAAACCCAGCATAATCATGTATGTTTACACAAATATTTTATTCAGTGTTGCACATATGTTTGGATTCCTAAATAAAAAATATATTGCATTATTTACAAAAGTAAGGTGAAATATTTTTTACTCGAATAGTTTGGCTCTTTTAGTTAAATGTTTAGCAGCGCAACGAAAAAAATAAAAAATCTACGAAAAATTAAAATATATTTCTCTTAATTCACAGGATTTTCAAAGGACAAACAAAATTCGAGAACAATTTCCAGAAGGAAGGCTAGACACCAAACATCTGGAATCTCATTTATATACGTCACATTATATGGTGTGAAATAATTAATTAATGAAAACCGATTATTTAATCGCGGGTATAAACAAGCAATTAATTTCGCATGGGTAATAAATAGTAAATTGAATAAGTTATAAATTGTTCACCTCACGATTACCCGATGCCTCCCCCGGGTCTGTTCCTCCTCTCGTGTTTATCCTTTGCTGCTTCGTCATTCGGGACTACATTCATTCGCGGGAACACGATTAATTACGATCGCGCGCGCATTAATCGGTAGAATACGACAATCGCGCGAATATTACACTTTGCACTGCGTCCCTGAATGTATAATATAATCACACGCGAACGCGCGCTTCATTATATCGCGATTGGGAGAACAATGCGAAAATTACGGCCGCATAAAGTTACGATTCCCTCTCGAAAATCACGCAGTCAAATTCAGGTGCCACTCATTGCGGCGCATTTGCGACTTTTATTGCTAACAAATGGTATACGCGTGTAATTTTAGATAATTTTATTATATATATATATATATATATGTCACATTAAAACACGCGCGTGAGTGAACAAATGCACAGTTTAAATTTAAAGATTAAATATCCGAGGAATATATATATATATAATATTCAAAGATATGTCGTAGTTTTTTTGTCGATTACTATAGCGTGATAGATTTTTGTTGAATAAATAATATAAAATATATATCGTTTTAAGTATAAATGTATTTCGTGTAACGACGTTCAATTCAGAGTCGATCCATTTGCGACGTGTTTTATTAATCACGAAAAAAACTCGAAAATATCACTGACAATTTTGCTTTGATATCGTGCGATTCCATTTACAAGTTAATAATAGTTAACCGAAAGATGCGTTGTGCCATTCAAAAATAATCCGAAATTCAGTATTGTACACGTAATATATTTCGAATACATAAATCTCTCGAAATAAATGTATTATTAATAAACGATCGATATATCACGGCTTTCCGTTATGCGAATTATTTCCGGTGATTTGTGTATTATTCCGAATTTATACGATACGCCAAAATGTCAAGTTAGAAAAGAAGACGAAAAATGTTATCGTATTAAAGCGAAATACATTAGAAGCGTATTTATAAAGAAAAGTCATTATATATATCGCTTGTTCAAACACGATTTACAATTACTATCAAATATAATTTATTTTTTTCAGCACAATAGAACAACTTTACAATTTCCATCGCGCACCGCTTCGACTTTTCTTTCGATTATGTCACGCGAAACTCTTTGTTCGAGAAGAAGGATTGCAAAGCATCATCGCTTCGATAAATAGCCGTTCTCGCAATACTCGTGCAAACGCTGACTGATAATCAATAATTGTAATAATAGTTGTAATAATCACGTTCGGCGTCTCCCAGCACCTGTCGCGACCGAGTCTCAAAATACACTATTGACCTACGACAATACATAAATACACTCCTCTCCAACATGTTTCCTTCTTCTCGATGTGCGAATAATTAGTCACAAGAATGTCTACAAGCGTCATGTATATGTGGTGTTTGATTATATTATTTCGTTGCCAACATGAAATATTTTATACGCGTATTATAAAATTAATGTGCAAAATATTCTATTTATTTCACGAATTAATTGGTACTTAATACTGAAGAAAATTCCATCTTCTTCGATTTTGCCGAAACTACAATATCGTGTATTTCTATGTGTATATGTAAATTAAAATTGTCGCTCTTAAATAGAAAAAAGTTACAATGAGTTCCCTTAGGAAGGCGCATTATAATTTATAGATTCGTGTTTCACGCACTAAAATGCACAATAATATTGTTAAAGTTTCGGCAAAATTGAAAAGGATTTTCACAGAATTATTATCCAAAGAAAAAATTAATGAGACTCACCGATACAATGCACAGCAGCAGTTGTAAACTGTAAAATATAAATACATGAAAATTATTAAATGGGGAAATTTAAAATTTATATATACATATATTGATAAAAAAAAATTATTATTTACATAAAGTTTAAGGCTCTGCGCACAATAAATAAAATATTAAATTATAAACAGAAGAAAGAAAGAGAGAGACAGATCTTTTTTCTTTCTCTCTTCTGTTTAATATTTAATCTTTAATATTTAATGCTTAATATTTAATATCTTTCCTATTGTGCGCAGGGCTTAATAATAAAAATATAAGAATTTAATTACTCACCATATAGTTGTCTGGACGTTGCCCGATGCCACCCAGGGCCTCCTCCTCGGAGAAGCTTCAAAACACTCATACTCGCATTTTTTTTTCGTTCGCGACACGCGACGACGCCCGGCTTTTAGCTGTCACATTTTCGACGAATTCACTTAAACGCGAGAATCGCGAGAGCTTATTCGCGCGCGACCGAGGCTCCGTTTCGGCGTCGCCGCCTTTTTCAAGGCCCACTTATCGGAGGGCCTCATCGAACGACGAAGACAACCTCCTCCGCAACGCACTCGGAAGTCGCCGATAATCCCAAAGTTAGCCACGTACTCGACGCGATTCCGAGAATCCGATGCTTCACTTCACGAAACCTCGAGCACTTACCGAATATCGTATGCACTCGCGATCGTTCCGCGTCTCGATAATACACGATTAATATGCACATGCTCGCTCTTTGTCAAATATTTCCGACTCGACATAATTCTGAGAATGTTGTGGAAAGCAACGTTCGATGTCGAGACATAATAATAATAACATGGCGACGCGACCGTGCCATAGTCGACATTGGCGAATTTTACGAAGATTATGAATTATATTCGTCGCGGAACGATACTTTGACACGATGACCCGAAGATACAACCGGAAACGCGTAATCTTCCGCTTAGGGCACGATCGACAACGCCGAAAACCTCGAGAAATTCGCGTCGAAAGCGCAGCTTTAATTCGACGATCCGCTTTAAAGTGGACTGGCCCGTGCACTGACTTCCGCGACTCGAGACGGAGCCGTGACGTCACGACAAGGACGACAAGGCCGCGAGGAGCGAAGCGACATCGAGCGAGATCTCTGGCCGACGAGATCGATCTCGCGCGCGCGATCGCGATCACGATAACGATATACGCGACGAATGTATATAATAATTAACTGCGTAAAGAGACTCTCTAATTAACATTCACACTCGTATCTTCGCGGCACGGACCGGCAACGAACGCGGGAACGTTGAGCATGAACAATGCGAAGAGCACCAGATGGCAGCTCCGATTGGTCGGTCGAATTCTGCGCCGACCAATCGGAGCTCTTCGTCCTGATTGGTCGGTCGACGCTTCAACCTAGGGGGGACAGATTTCCGAACTCAATCTAGATTGCTGCTGCCATCTGGTGGTCTTCGCATTGTTCATGCTCAACGTTCCCGCGTTCGTTGCCGATCCGTGTCGCGAAGATACGAGTGTGAATGTTAATTAGAGAGTCTCTTTACGCAGTTAATTATCATATACATTCGTCGCGTGTATCGTTATCGTTATCGTGATCGCGATCGCGCGCGCGAGATCGATCTCGTCGGCCAGAGATCTCGCTCGATGTCGCTTCGCTCCTCGCGGCCTTGTCGTCCTTGGGGTCAATTGTGTAATTTTTTCTAAAGTGAAAATGTGAAAAGTGAAAAATTTCTTCCAATCACACATCGATTTTCTTTTAAAATCAATGCGTGATTGGAAGAAATTTTTCACTTTTTACATTTTCACTTTAGAAAAAGTTACACAATCGACGCCCTTGTCGTGACGTCACGGCTCCGTCTCGAGTCGCGGAAGTCAGTGCACGGGCCAGTCCACTTTAAAGCGGATCGTCGAATTAAAGCTGCGCTTTCGACGCGAATTTCTCGAGGTTTTCGGCGTTGTCGATCGTGCCCTAAGCGGAGGGATTACGCGTTTCCGGTTGTATCTTCGGGTCATCGTGTCAAAGTATCGTTCCGCGACGAATATAATTTATAATCTTCGTAAAATTCGCCAATGTCGACTATGGCACGGTCGCGTCGCCATGTTATTATTATTATGTCTCGACATTGAACGTTGCTTTCCACAACATTCTCAGAATTATGTCGAGTCGGAAATATTTGACAAAGAGCGAGAAGTGCATATTAATCGTGTATTATCGAGACGCGGCACGATCGCGAGTGCATACGATATTCGGCAAGTGCTCGAGGTTTCGTGAAGTGAAGCATCGGATTCTCGGAATCGCGTCGAGTACGTGGCTAACTTCGGGAATATCGGCGACTCCCGAGTGCGTCGCGGAGGAGGTCGTCTTCGTCGTTCGATGAGGCCCTCCGATAAGTGGGCCTTGAAAAAGGCGGCGACGCCGAAACGGAGCCTCGGTCGCGCGCGAATAAGCTCTCGCGATTCTCGCGTTTAAGTGAATTCGTCGAAAATGTGACAGCTAAAAGCCGGGCGTCGTCGCGCGTCGCGAACGAAAAAAAAAATGCGAGTGTGAGTGTTTTGAAGCTTCTCCGAGGAGGAGGCCCTGGGTGGCATCGGGCAACCTCCAGATAATTATATGGTGAGTAATGAAATTATATTTTCATTACTATTTTTACTATTAAACTCTATGTGAATGATAATTTATTTTTAACAATATATGCATATATTAATTATTTTTAATTTCACCAGATAATTTCCATGTATTTATATTTTATAGTTTGCAACTCCGCTACTGCGCTTCGTATCGGTGAGTCTCATCAATTTTTCCTTAAATTTTGAATAATAATTCTGTGAAAATCCTCTGATTTTGAATCTTTAATAATATCGCGCATTTTTGTGCGTGAAACATGAATCTATAAATTATAATCCACCTCTCTACGAGAACTCACTGTAACTTTTTTTCTACTTAAGAGCGACAATTTTAATTTACATATACACGCAGAAATACACAATATTGTGAAGGTTCGATATAATCAAAGAGAACGGAGCTCTCAGTATTATCGAAAACATTAATATAGCAATATATCTGTCACGTCATTATCTTCTCTTGCATATCGAATTTAATAAATATTCGTCGTCATAAAGGTTCACACGAATCGTTAATCATGTGGATCACAAATCACAAATAATTATATATTTTAATAATCACGAATTTGACGTCCTCTAATTTCTCGCGATCGTGTCTCGACAATTAAAGATTAAAGATGATAAACAAGTGGCACGCACTGGTATATATATAAAATGTATATTTTCCTTTTCCTTCTCCTCGACGTGCAAAATATACGAATATCAACTGAAGCATTTCTCATGTTTTCCCGATCACGTTTTATATGTGTGTATAGATTTACGAGACATTATTTGTGTGCGCAGTATCTTATCATTCTCGCGGCGAAATTCGAGTGAGAAAGTAGTAAAGTATGATTTCGTGTGTAACCACATCATTAGCCTTCAAGAAATGTCATCATTCTCCGTGATATTAAATTATATTAGCAATTAAAATGTATCGAAGCGATGGCTATTTATCAAAAGTATATTTTCGTGCAATTTTTTTTAAATATATGAGTGACAAGAAGTCGAAGCATGATAGAATGATAATTATGAATTATTTTATTATTTCAATATTTTAAACAATTGTTTCTTCGATACATAGATCTAAATGTATCGACAATTTAGCATAGATTGCACAATTATCGGGAGTAATATACAATTACCGTAACAAATGATTCAAATAAAAAAAAAGTGCCGCGATCATATATTGACTATTAATTAATAATTTATTTCGCGGGATTTATTATGTATCTCGTGTATAATATCGTGAATTTCGATTGTATATTTCGGGACGGTACATTGCCTCTCAACTGGCCCATTAACTCAACTCGCGTTAATATCGCGCGATATCAAAGTGAATGAAGTTGCCAATGTCATTTTCGGTCATTAACAAAACGTTGCGTTTACGAAGCGGATCCAACAACGTCGCGATATGTTCAATTATAATAAGTACATTCGTTATTAATTCTGCATTTTAATATTTATCAATCGCGCATCATAAACTCGGTGTTTGTAATACATCGTTGTAATTTGTCAAAGCCCATATTTTGTGAGATTTATTTCAAAATCGTTCGTGCAAACAGTTCGACGAACTTAACTATATCTTTGAGTATATCTCGTACAAAAAAGAAAATCCTCGAATATTTAATTCTGTACGCTTAAATCAAATTTGTTAACTTAACTAAACCTTTTAACTAAATATTATTTTGTTATTTCAATACGCACAAATATTTAAATTAAATATAACATATTAAATTCAATATAGCTTATATTTGACTTAAATATTAATATATGTTCCATTAACAAATTAATAATTTAGTTGAAAGGTTGTGTCAAATCAATTTTTTTTTCAGTGTATAGTCTATTCAGACCTTATGATATCAGACACTAATTATAATAAAAGGAAATACGTGTATACCATTTATTAACTATGAATATAATGTCATGCAAGGAACTCGTGAATTTAAATCGCGACATTTTCTAGCCATCATTTTCGCATTGTTCCCTCATCGCGATGAAATCAAACGCGTGATTATACGTCGAAAGTCCCGTGCAAAGTGTCGCGCTATCGTCGTATTTTATCAATTAGTGCGCGCGCGATCGTAATTAACCGCGTTTACGCGAGAGTCCTGCAAAAGTATCATAAAGAAGCAGCAGCAAAGGAGGAGCAAGAGAAGAAGGGAGGCATTTGGCGACAGCGGAGTACTGTAATTCATAACTTGTTTATCATTTATATAATTCCTCGTTTTTTAAATTAAATTTGCTTGTTTATATTTCCACGCTGGCGATTTTATTATATTATTGCGTTATATATATATATATATATATATATATGTATATATACTATATTGTCCATATCTCTCTTACATTTTATAATTTATACAGAAAGAAAAACTGCTTTCTTGAAAAATATCTTTCCAATTATCTTTATTTGTTACAAATTCTCTCGCTCGTATCTCGCAAAAAAAAAAAAAAAAAAAAAAAAAAAATAGACAGAACTTGGATTAAAGATACCGGCTCGAGACAAAGCTATATATACATTCTCTGACGAGAAATCGAGCGTTGGTTATTTTCGCTAGTTCAAACGCTCAAGTTTTTCCAATTAATCTCAGTCCCGTCCGGGAGAAGGCGTCCGTGTTTTATCAACGACAAATAAACCGACGTTTTGACCCAAGGGTCTCTGATCGCAGCTCGAAATAATTGAAATTTAAGACGCGAAACGAGCGTACGGGCGGTGACTCTTCCTCGTCGTTGCCTCGACTCGATTCGATCCAATTAAGCGCGGCCCCGAGGGCCCCACGGAGTGCTGTCGGGAACTTCGATTCTCTTTTCGTCCCTTTCTTTCTTTCTCAGCCACTCCTGTCTTCCTCGAGACCCTTACTGCGTTAAGGAGGTGACATTCGAGCGCGAGCAAAAACCGGCCGAGACGAAACACGCTCCTCTATCTCTTCCGCGATATTCTCGTTACGTTAATTACATTTGGAACTTAAACCGCGTAATCAAAGAGGACGGCTCTATCTCCTCCTTGCAACAAGCGAATATTTTTTCCCGCGCGAAATCAAGTTTTCGCGAAGAAGCGCCTGACAAATTCGGTCATATGTCTCGTAAGATTGAAGATATCATTTTTATAAGTTTTGGCACAATTAAATATGTTACATACTATTTTATTTTAGTTTATTTTTTTGTAAAATTAAATCTATAAATATTTTTCGAAAAATATATGTGTCTTATTGTCTGACATTTGCTCGTAAAAGAAATGACACGATTAATTATTGTATAATATAATTAAGGATCTCAGCACTAATACGAGCACAATGAAGATACGTCACCATCTAATGTTCTCAAGATTCCGCCTTATTCTTGTTTCCATCTTGAGCTTATTTCTTACTATCGAAAATACTTCGTTATGGCATTTGACATTTAAAATCTTTTTCATCGATCGTCTACTACGTTGAACCAAATTTTATTAACAGTCAATATAATTTTGTCAATAAAGTTTTGGCATAATTAAATGTTATAATACTATTTTAATTTAATTAAATTTTATTTTGGTGAATCAAATAATCGACCAAACTAGCAAACATATTTTTGCTAGTTTAGTCGATTATTTGATTTACCTATTTATTGACTCGCGATTGGAAAGAATTACGTCTTTATTTAATTTAATTTAATTTTTTTATTTTTATTTTTGTTTATTTATTTAATTTTTTTTTTATAAAATTAAGTCATACATATTTTTCGAAATATACATTTGTCTTGTTCGACATTTGCTCGTAAAAAAATGATACGATTAATCGAGGATTAATTATTGTAATTAAGGATCTCAGTATTAATACGAGCAATAAAGATAAGTCACTATCCAATGTTCCCAAGATTCTCTTCCGCCTTATTCTTGTTTCAATCTTGAGGTCGACATTTAGTCTTCGAAGGAACAAACGGGCAAACGCGAACTACAAGTAACGTCACCTCCATTAATCTTCCTCCCGCTCGGATTAGATTTAACCTAAGGGATTCTCACGATCTTGTCTCGACCGAAATTACGATCGCGACCTCTTCGTGACTCTGCATCATGAAAGCTGATTCATTTCGCAAAGGAGAACAATGTCCGAAATAATTGAAACTATTATAGAACACATAAAATATTTAGTAAATCAAATAAGTTATGTATCAACTCTATTACATGATATTGTTGTTACATGATTATTATACGTATTTTGGAATAGTACTCGTCGTCAAGTTGACAAATTGTATAAACACAGAGAGAATTTTCTTTTAGAATTTATCCTAGAAATTATGATAATCGGGGGAATATGATATTGGAAGAATTTTATAAGAGTTTCTCTGATTAATATTTACCATAATATAAAATATCAATATCTACCACAATAAGATATATATAGTATGTTCAATTAATTTTATAATAATAGATAATAAAATTAATCCAACATATATCTTTTTGTGGTAGATATTAATATTTTTTATTGTATTGTGGTAAATAATTAATCAGAAAACTTTTGTAAAATTTTTCCAATATCATATTGTACGATTACCATGATTTTCAGAATAAATTCTAACAATAAGCGAAAATTCTCTGTGTATATAATAATTTAAAAGTCTTCTAAATAATACATAATATATTGAGTGCTTTGTCTCTCTCTAATCATTATAATATATACAATTATCTCTACCAATTCGCCGCAAAATATTAAATTAAATCTACAATACAACTCTCTTTAAATTATAAGATATGTGTGTTAAAATATGAAAAATTATGTAATGCTTCTTTCTCTTTCTCGAGGCGAGATCATGCGTTTCCGCCAATTGCAGAGGAATGCTCTTAACGCGAATGTTTTAAACCGCGAGCTTGAAGATAGACAACGAACAATAGTGCGACAAAGAATAATGGATAGCAATGAGGTATTGTTTCGTGTGTCGCTTTCAACGAGTCCAATTAAAGCGCGTTCTTCCGTGGCTTAAAGTCGGGAGGCGCACGATGAAGTTTCTTTTTCTTTTTTTTCACCGACAACGAATGGGACGGAGATTTGTGTATCCTAGGTTTCAATAATAAAAGTCTCGTTATACGTGCGTTGCCGTTTACGCTCTCGCTATAGATTATCACGTTTCCTGTCCGAATGCTTTCTATCGCTGATCGCGATTGCGCGTCGCAGAATAATTAAAGCATAACGAATTGACAATGTGGTAAAATTCGTATTGATTTTCCCGCGACCTTTTCTGTTTTCCGTACCAACGATATATATATATATATATATATATATATATATGTATTTGCCGATATTCACGGTTCGACAAAAACACTCGACGCGTATATAGTTTAGTTTTGCGATGGCCCGACAATGAGAGGGAGGTACGCTGCGCCCAGCATCGGATCGATCTTATTGAGAAACTTGAAACATGCTGGTTTGAAAAACAGTTCGTTTTACATCTCAAAATAGACATTTTTGCTTTAATGAGGCGTAGGGAAAAAATTAGACGAAGATTTATTTTAACCTCATATATATATATATATATTCCGCGAATTCGCGTGAAACTCTGGGCGAGCATAAATTTCAAGTAATATGCGACGCGAGATTTTTTTTTCACGTAAATTATTCATGCAAAAGTCGCACAAGACTGACGTTAAATCCGGATTAACACGGGTAAGGGTAGTTTTTTTTTTTTTTTTAATAAAATGAGTACTCCACGTCGATGCGGCTGCGACAGTCGGATCGATACCGAACGAAGACGCCGAAGTAAGCGAAAAACAAAATTCAATTAGAAATGCAGGCCGCGGGAAGGCAAAGCCGGAACCGAGCATCCGGCAAGCCGGATGTAATGCTATTACCAGAGACTGAAATTGTATTCCGAAGAATCGAATTTGCGGTCAAACAAAATGGTCGTGTGTGCAATGCTCATCGAACGATCGATGTGGAACGATTCTGCTCGCTAGAGCAAGAAACGAGCAACTCTATAAACTTCTTGGTGGAAGGAAAGGGCGAATAGGAGGGTGGAGGGTTGAGGAAGAGACAATTTTACTTCCGCTGGAGTAGAATAGGGGTATCGATATCAAATGATAAACTCTGTTGTATAAGAAATAAGAAGGATGAATCAGTCGCAGATGAAGAGAGAGAGGGAGAGAGAAAGATGTTAAAGAAGCTTTGGGTCAATATTTGTTGGCGGTATCTTATTATTGAAGAGATTATTAAATGTCTGGCAACAAATATCTAAGGATTATCAATAACAGAGAAAGATGGAAATCAGATTGTTCCTTGCATTATGGATGAATAAGTTGAATAGATGATAGCTCAATCTTACAACTGTACACTACAGTTTAACCGGAGAAATCCAGAGTTCTTGCAATTCGAATACACATTCTCACGTTCATATTTTCTTTCATTCTGTTATTCTTTATTCTGTTATTCTTTATTCTGGGACATTTCTAAGATACCGCGAACAGATGATATTCAAACACACTATCTTTTATTGAAAAAAAATATATATGAAATAACTAGAATCTTAAATAAATTGACATCTCTGAGTTTTATAAACTCTGATATGCGCTTCTGGAGTTAACAATAATTAGCTGCGCGTGATTCGAAGTGATGTTTTGATGGACAGAGATTTTCATCGGTCTTTTATCGCGTGAAAAAAATAAACGAAGACTCTCTCAGAGCGATATATACAAATAGCAATATTTTTGTCACGTCAAAGGGATCAAGTCACACCTGCCTGCGTTCTCGTTTGACTATCTGACTTCTGTCTTGTACAGCGCGATGTAGAATTCGCGAGTTGGCGTATGTGCGAAGAAAAAAAAAGAGAATAAGAGCGAGAGAAGAGCGAGCAGAAAGGGGTAGGTCAAGTGCGTTTGAACAGACACACTCGACCGTCCGACATTGTCCGTGTCTTTGTCTCCCCATCTTTGTCTCGCGCGATCTGCGTCCGTCTTGTTGCTCCCTCTGATCCTTTGTATCGTTTTACAATAGGAGCCGACGTAGCCGGATAAAGATTTTTTGACCCTCGCGCCTGAAAAAACGAAGCACCGTTCATTTTCGCGCCACTTCGTTGCATCCTCGTTCGCAAAAGGGATCGGTAAGCACCTTCGGAAGTAATTGCGGAAAAGTCGTGTAAATATTGTCGCGCGAGTTAGGACAGATGGCTTTTAAAGAGAATGATTTAGCAAAAGTGTAAAATATTCGTTTACACTTGTAAAATCAATATAGGCGAAATTGAAATTTGATCTATTTTATTTTTAAATCGATTTTGCTCCGTTAAGAACGTTAATTATATACGGCGCGTGAAAAGAGAAACCGATTTGAAAATTTTAAAAGGAATGTATCGTTTTAAGAACAACATTGTGAAATGTGTTACTATGATTTATATATGCGACAACTAAATTTTATAAGCGAAATTGAATTAAGCGCACAATGACAATGTTTTTACCTAGAATAATCAGAGTAAGCAGGAAAAAAAATGCGTCTCTTGATACGCGTGTGTTTAGTTTTATTATACATCATGATGAATGTGCGGTTCAGTATGAAAAGCGTTAATTTAAACAAGAGTTGCTCGCGTGGGATTATGCAATGGGTTAACATAATTTTCAACGGGAAAGGAAAGACCGACCATAAATGGTCGCGGTCGTGGTACGAGAAATCACAGCGGTTGCGAAAAAATGCAATGCCGGGCCGCGATTTTTCGCTTCGCGCACGGAGATTTTTTCCTTCCGCACTCTCATATATAGCGCGGTATGTTCCCGCTGTTACCGGATAATCCATTTTCTAACAATCACTCTAATGGTACATTTTTTGTTTTGATATTGCGGTTTCGTTAGTTTCGTGTTAGTTGGACGGACGAGGCAGAACGTCGATACGTTACTTTTATTATCGAGAAGCATTGACTTTGTGTACGCAAATTGTGCCACGTGAGCTTCGCGTTTTTACTTAATAATTTTGAATGTTCTTTGTCATACATGATATATAAAATTCGTTTTATACTTAATTTGTGTGATTCTATCTAATCCGACGGGATTCGCGCATTTCAAAATTCTATTTTCTTTTCCGACGCTTCTGTCGCTTTCTTATCTTTTTTTCCTGCAGTGACAAATATATGTAGGTACGTACATATTAAAATTGCTTAATTTTATAATGCATATGCATGTTATGTCAAATAACGTGTGAAGTGTGAAAATAACATGTGATTTTCTTAGCTCGTGAAAATGAAGTAATAAATGCTGTCAAAATTACTTAATTTTATAATGAACATGTGTCACGTCAAATAATGTGCAAATAAAAATAACGTGTCATAAAATTGATCGAAAAGAATCTATCAAAAATTGATCTTTCTTTTTGTGATATCATTTATGTATAATTCATTAAAATATTTCGCTACATTTGTTCACTTCATTGAATCAACTATAATCACCATCCAGAAATTGTCTTGTATACACAAAATAATTGCACAAGATCAATTAATGAGCGAAAATAATTCATATACATTGAAAAAATCCATATATTTTTACATGAAAAGTACTTAATTATATCATTATAATTTTTGTCCATATTTTTTAAAGTAAATATACATATTAATGTAAAATATACGTAAAATATAGATAAAATTACTATTTTTATACAAAAATTCCTTGTGATTTTAAATTTACTATTTTTACTTTATCGAAGCTTTATTTTATAAACATTTATCCATTTTATTTATAACATTATTTTACAGCATTTATACATTACTAGCATTTTAGATGTGTAATTCCATCTTGCAATATTTTCAATCTTGAAAATATATGTATATAAGTATATAAAATTCATATAAAATTATACATAATTTGTAATCTTCCAAATGGATAGCAATATTGCATGATTATGCTGGGTCGAAAAAAAAATCCAGCATAATGTATAATTTTACACAAATATTTTTTCAATGTATACGTATATAAAATAAATGTTGATTACTATGTTTAACTATAAAAATAACTAAAAGATTCTACACTGAACGTATAAGGTCAAGCAATTTTAGCAAAACACTCCGTATACGAGAAAGCTTGCCTCGACATCTCCGCGATTTCGAACATCTCCCAACATTTCACAGTCGTGTTTCACGCACTCACATGTATATACATATACATGTATACATACACATGTGCGCGAGAAGAGCGCACCTTCTAACTCGAGCCAACAGCTCCTGAAAACGAACTGCTTTTCGCCACTGTGGAAACATTTTTAACCCGGTGCTCGCTCGTTTCTCTCTCTAAATCGCTCGGTGCCGCCGCGATACGTTAGCAGGTCCCTCGAGCGGGCGTTCGCGCCACCAGACTCGTTTCTTTCAAGCAAACCACCGTTGGGATCAGAGTAGCCGTCGCGCGGTTATCGATATTCCTCACGGATAATCGTCTTACGATACCCGCTTCTTCCGTCTCCCTACGTTCGCTATCCCTCGGTCGATCCGTGCTTTCGAAGAGACCCCGGGTTGTTTGTCTCGGGATGGAATAAGTAAAGTAAGTTTCGCTTAGCTTGCATGGACGGAGAAAAAGACTCTATTGCGAAATGCAGCCTGTGTAGCCAATATACGTCGCTTTAACGTCGCCCGTCGGTGAAGTAATTTGCGTGAAACGCATTCTAACTCATAAATTTCCGCTCCAATTACTTGCTATGCACTGTCGCGGACAGCGAGGAGTTGCGACGTTCCTTTTTCGAATGCACGAAAATTGTTTTCGCAATTTTTCCGCGTGTCCTCGAAAGAAAGAGTGTCGCAATTCTTCTGCCCGCGACAGACAAAGTATGGAGATTGATATCCGTAGAAAACACCGTAACACCGAAAAACTTTTGGCAGTATGAAAGACATTAAGAATTTAAAGTTATCGCTTATTGTTGGGATCAGTTTGCTGTTATATCTATATATAACTCGCGGAAAAGTTGCGAAAAGTCGCGACTACTTTCATTGTCTTATTTAATCTTTAATTTTCATCTTCTTCGACTCTCCTTCGTCGACTCTTTTCTCGAACCTCTTCCGTTCTCGTTTCTCTTTCAAAATTATTACGAACCGCAAATCGTAAAATTATATGACGATATGTGCATTGCGAGACCAGCAAGATTATGTATCATTGACGTATTTTATGGCGAGAAAGAGGAAGGAGAACTGTTCGCTGGGGAAACGTGGAGGAAAACATCGGTCGCCGGGATGGCAAGGGATGAAATGCGCCTGCTGGCTCCTATTTGCATTCTCCCGACACAAGCACGATTCTATTTCCGGTGCCAGTAGAATTGTTTCGCGTGGTTGGTCAAACTTGAGATCGATTTTCATTCAAATAGACGATCTTGAGGCGCAGTCGTAAAAGGAAGTACCGATTTATGGAGAATAGTTAAACGTGATTTTTGTTAAATTCAACAAAACATTGTCGGTATATTAAGAAAATGTAAAAAAATTCTTAAGATTTTACGTTATAATTTACGGAACAAATCTAGAATCTTTAGTGTAACGCGATGAGAAGAAGATGGAAATTGTTTAGACTACTTATTACAGAAGTCTCAACTTCTACTGACTAACTTTACACTATTTACCTGCATCAAATATAGCGGCAGAGAACATATTTATTCGGCAATTTTCAGCAGGAATAAGTAAATTATAGTACGCGGAATGGATCCCATCATGTATTTGACATTTATCACATTGTCGTCAGACTAATGTCGTCGCGTTGTGTAAAATTAATCGAATTTATCAGGCACGCGTTCGCGCGAACGCGTCGCTCGCTTAGTATAGTATCATACCTCCCCTCGACACAACCATCCATAATTTTCGATCATAATCGTTTACATCTTCTCGTATATACGTTCTAAACGTCACCGATGATAGGCGCTTTAAAATCGTCAATTTTGTTCTCCGCGGAGAATTTATTGCCACGAATTTGACATCTTCTCGTTCGAAGAATCTTATAGCGATCTTTGACGATCCTCTCGATTAGGTGTGTGTTATCGTTTGTCGCAACCCACAAGTTTCGATCCGAATCGACGGATGGGCAACGAGTTAACGGTACGCTTCCCTCGCTCCTATCCGGGTGATTATGTACGTTTCGCTCCCGTGCACATTCATCTCGTTACAAACCGCCTCATTATAGTCGATTGCTTTCACTGCGCGGACGCGTCACGCGCATTGCGGCTAGCTGCGGACACACTGATAACGATAATACTAAATGCAGAAGACAGAGAGAATGAGAGAGGAAGCCGGGAATTGACATTTGCAAAATTCTCTTTTCTAATTCATTCCGCGTGACTTTTTATTCTTTTCAATTAATGTTTTATTTAAAAAAGGTATGTACACCATGCCGAAGAATGCTTAATAATGATTTCTATCATGTGTCGTACGCATGGAATTAAATTAAAATATTAATTAAAATATTTTGTTGGTAAATGGATTTTTCAAGATTTCATAAAACTTTAATGCACGTTTTTTTCATTGAAATTTTCCTGAATACAAGTAGTTATTTATTCGTAACTCTATATGTTAAATTAAAAAGCAACCGATTTTCTATTATTAATATATGGAAATCACTCTCCCCTCTCTCTCTCTCTTTCTCAAGTGCAAAATATAATATTTATGAAACGACCGAACATTACACGATCATCCATAAATGTTCAGGGTTTGTGGATATCCACGTCGAAGTCATCTTAACGCCCATAAACGAACGTGCTCGGTGCTTATGTCGCGAGTTTAATTATGCACGCATTTACCTTGTAATTAGCACGGGCTGTTTGGTTACGCCGACCCGATACTCACGGAACTGTAACTCACGTGACCTGTTTGTGAGGTTTGAATTACGTAATACGGACTGCTATCCATACGAGAGCTCTGGAAATGACACGCCTATGATACATGACCGTGCCGTATGTATATCTCGCAAAGATGATTACATATGTAAAGGTATTTATTTTCAATTAATGCCACTTGATCGGCTCTATAAAATGCATCGCGGCATTATATATAGCCTCACGTTTATTTACATCACATTCGCAGCATTTTTAATGTTTGCGCGCAACGTGATACTGCCGCTACATTAATGAACGATACAATAGGCGCTCGATTACTGGATGAGAAATAAATTCCAACCGTGTGAAAAGAGAATCCGAAATTGTGTATTCAGAGTTTCTACATAAATTGCTCAAATTTTAATACGTAATTATCATAACAAATTAAATGTACTCACTTTTGCTTTACTTAGCTATTATTTTTTTTTTAAATAAGGAAGGATAATTCATGACATTTATTTGTCGATAAAACAGCTGGTAATGCACATTTAAAGATAATTTGAGACTCCAATTCCTTCTACGCGAGTGCACTCGAACGACAAGGAGAGCTATATCGGCGATTACTCTGTTAAATGGTCCGGAAGTATTAAGTCGATCGCGTACGTACGACAAAGTGGATTATCGGTCTTCTTTAATTCGGTCCTTTAAGAACGAAAGGAAATATTTTTTGCGTCAGAAATTTCCGAGGATAATCAGCTCGCAAACACATATAGATAAAAATCAAGATTTTTCTAATTTCAAAGTTGATGAAAAAGGCGATGATTATTCAAGAAATATGTTATGCATATATTATAAATATACATATATGATCCATCATTATCATTGAAAGAATTTTGGAAATGGGTAATGTGTTCCGATTAATAGGAAGAATTTGACGAAGCAACAAGTGTTTCCATTATTGTTCGCTGCATCAATTTGCGTTTTCATTTTAATTATTTGAATTAACTTGGTTATTGAATTACTTAATTGTAACATTATCGAGGCGATTACGTCACGATCTCCTCGTCAAAGTTACTAATAATTTTGGAACAACGTTAAACACTTCACGTCCCAAAGGCGGACAATAATGGCGGGCGTCGAACAGCAATGCTTTGATCAAACGCGTTAATGACACACCAATGGCACAACAAACGCCACAACGGACCCGCAGAATGCAGAATATATTACGCGGCGTAAACAAAGTTTGCTGCTGGATTTAACATTAAAGGTTTTTATCAAATACTAATAATATAGAAATTAATGACATAAAAATTAATTTTTTTGATACTGCAATCATATTTTGATAATTGCAATCACAGAGAGAATTTTCTCTTAGAATTTACCCTGAAAATCATGGTAATCGTGCGACAATATGGTATTGGAAGAACTTTATAAGAGTTTCTCTGATTAATATTTACCACCAAAAAAATCCTAATGTACATAGTAAAAATTACCATATACCATATTGTCGCACAATTACCATGATTTTCAGGGTAAGTTTTAAAAAAAAATTCTCTCCGTGTAGATGCACTAATATCAGAAATAACCAAATAAACAATTAAAGTAGTTGAAATCAAAGCGTGTAGTCAGTCAAAGTAGTACAAGTCAGTAAGCGGTCAGTCGAAGTAGTACAAATCGGCGAACGGTCAGGAGAAGTAGTACAGATCAGTGCTTAACGAGCCCGATACAAGTCAGTTGATAATTAATGATATCGAAGGCCTCTATTATCATCGATCTATTTGTCTGTTTCAATTTAATAAAAAAAAATTGTTATATTTTTCATTATTTAAGTTGTGGTTCCTTCAAAAAATTCTTATAGAAAAATTCTTCGAAATATTATTAGCAAAATTTAAGACAGATTGAGGAAATTTGGAAGTAACGCTTATACGTGGATAATGAAATATTTTGATTGACATAATTTTGATTCTGCCGATCTCTAATCCGTAAATTATTTCAAATCGTAGAAATATCAAATATGCGAACAAGCAATTAAAGTAGTTTAAATCAAAGTACGCGGTCAGTCAAAGTAGTACAAGTCAATAAGCGGCCAACCGAAGTAAAACAAGTTAATGAATAGTCAGCCGAAGTAGTACAAATCGGCGAACAATCAGGAAAAGTAGTATAGATCAGTGCTTGATGAGCCCGATACAAGTCAGTTGATGATCATTGATATCGAAAACTTTTGTTATCATCGATTTATTTGTCTGTTTTAATTTAATAAAAAAAATCGTTATATTTTGAATTATTCAAGTTGCGGATCCTTTGAAAAGTCTTCAAAATATATTATTAGCAAAATTTAAAACAGATTGAGGAAATTTGGAAGCAACGCTTATACGTGAATAATGAAATATTTTGCTTGATACAATTTCGCCGATCTCTCATCCGTATAAATTATTTCAAACCGTAGAAATATCAAACGTGCGAACAAGCAATTAAAGTAGTTTAAATCAAAGTGCGCGGTCAGTCAAAGTAGTACAAGTCAATAAGCGGTCAACCGAAGTAAAACAAGTTAATGAATAGTCAGCCGAAGTAGTACAAATCGGCGAACGATCAGGAGAAGTAGTATAGATCAGTGCTTGACGAGCCCGATACAAGTCAGTTGATGATCAGCGATATCGAAAACTTTTGTTATCATCGATTTATTTGTCTGTTTTAATTTAATAAAAAAAATCGTTATATTTTGAATTATTCAAGTTGCGGATCCTTTGAAAATTCTTCAAAATATATTATTAGCAAAATTTAAAACAGATTGAGGAAATTTGGAAGCAACGCTTATACGTGAATAATGAAATATTTTGCTTGATACAATTTCGCCGATCTCTCATCCGTATAAATTATTTCAAACCGTAGAAATATCAAACGTGCGAAAAAGCAATTAAAGTAGTTTAAATCAAAGTGCGCGGTCAGTCAAAGTAGTACAAGTCAATAAGCGGTCAACCGAAGTAAAACAAGTTAATGAATAGTCAGCCGAAGTAGTACAAATCGGCGAACGATCAGGAGAAGTAGTATAGATCAGTGCTTGACGAGCCCGATACAAGTCAGTTGATGATCAGCGATATCGAAAACTTTTGTTATCATCGATTTATTTGTCTGTTTTAATTTAATAAAAAAAATCGTTATATTTTGAATTATTCAAGTTGCGGATCCTTTGAAAAGTCTTCAAAATATATTATTAGCAAAATTTAAAACAGATTGAGGAAATTTGGAAGCAACGCTTATACGTGAATAATGAAATATTTTGCTTGATACAATTTCGCCGATCTCTCATCCGTATAAATTATTTCAAACCGTAGAAATATCAAACGTGCGAACAAGCAATTAAAGTAGTTTAAATCAAAGTGCGCGGTCAGTCAAAGTAGTACAAGTCAATAAGCGGTCAACCGAAGTAAAACAAGTTAATGAATAGTCAGCCGAAGTAGTACAAATCGGCGAACGATCAGGAGAAGTAGTATAGATCAGTGCTTGAAGAGCCCGATACAAGTCAGTTGATGATCAGCGATATCGAAAACTTTTGTTATCATCGATTTATTTGTCTGTTTTAATTTAATAAAAAAAATCGTTATATTTTGAATTATTCAAGTTGCGGATCCTTTGAAAATTCTTCAAAATATATTATTAGCAAAATTTAAAACAGATTGAGGAAATTTGGAAGCAACGCTTATGCGTGAATAATGAAATATTTTGCTTGATACAATTTCGCCGATCTCTCATCCGTATAAATTATTTCAAACCGTAGAAATATCAAACGTGCGAAAAAGCAATTAAAGTAGTTTAAATCAAAGTGCGCGGTCAGTCAAAGTAATACAAGTCAATAAGCGGTCAACCGAAGTAAAACAAGTTAATGAATAGTCAGCCGAAGTAGTACAAATCGGCGAACGATCAGGAGAAGTAGTATAGATCAGTGCTTGACGAGCCCGATACAAGTCAGTTGATGATCAGCGATATCGAAAACTTTTGTTATCATCGATTTATTTGTCTGTTTTAATTTAATAAAAAAAATCGTTATATTTTGAATTATTCAAGTTGCGGATCCTTTGAAAATTCTTCAAAATATATATTATTAGCAAAATTTAAAACAGATTGAGGAAATTTGGAAGCAACGCTTATACGTGAATAATGAAATATTTTGCTTGATACAATTTCGCCGATCTCTCATCCGTATAAATTATTTCAAACCGTAGAAATATCAAACGTGCGAACAAGCAATTAAAGTAGTTTAAATCAAAGTGCGCGGTCAGTCAAAGTAGTACAAGTCAATAAGCGGTCAACCGAAGTAAAACAAGTTAATGAATAGTCAGCCGAAGTAGTACAAATCGGCGAACGATCAGGAGAAGTAGTATAGATCAGTGCTTGAAGAGCCCGATACAAGTCAGTTGATGATCAGCGATATCGAAAACTTTTGTTATCATCGATTTATTTGTCTGTTTTAATTTAATAAAAAAAATCGTTATATTTTGAATTATTCAAGTTGCGGATCCTTTGAAAATTCTTCAAAATATATTATTAGCAAAATTTAAAACAGATTGAGGAAATTTGGAAGCAACGCTTATGCGTGAATAATGAAATATTTTGCTTGATACAATTTCGCCGATCTCTCATCCGTATAAATTATTTCAAACCGTAGAAATATCAAACGTGCGAAAAAGCAATTAAAGTAGTTTAAATCAAAGTGCGCGGTCAGTCAAAGTAGTACAAGTCAATAAGCGGTCAACCGAAGTAAAACAAGTTAATGAATAGTCAGCCGAAGTAGTACAAATCGGCGAACGATCAGGAGAAGTAGTATAGATCAGTGCTTGACGAGCCCGATACAAGTCAGTTGATGATCAGCGATATCGAAAACTTTTGTTATCATCGATTTATTTGTCTGTTTTAATTTAATAAAAAAAATCGTTATATTTTGAATTATTCAAGTTGCGGATCCTTTGAAAATTCTTCAAAATATATATTATTAGCAAAATTTAAAACAGATTGAGGAAATTTGGAAGCAACGCTTATACGTGAATAATGAAATATTTTGCTTGATACAATTTCGCCGATCTCTCATCCGTATAAATTATTTCAAACCGTAGAAATATCAAACGTGCGAACAAGCAATTAAAGTAGTTTAAATCAAAATGCGCGGTCAGTCAAAGTAACACAAATCGATGAACGGTCAGCCGCAGTAGTATAAGTCGGTGAACGGTCGGACGAAGTAGTATAGATCGGCGGACGGTCAGGCGAAGTAGTATAGATCAGTGCTTGACGAGCTCGATACAAGTCAGTTGATGATCAGCGATATGGAAAACTTTTGTTATCACCGATTTATTTGTCTGTTTTAATTTAATTTAATAAATCGTTCGTTATATTTTTAATTATTAAAGTTACAATTCTTTCGAAAAATTCTTTAAAATATTATTAGCAAAAAATGTAAAATAAATTGAAGAGATTATTCAGAAGCAACGCGCTTGTACGTGGATAATGAAAAAGCATTTTGATTGCTACAATTTCGCAGATCTCTCATCCGTAAATTATTTCAAACCGTAGAAACATCGAATATGTTGCCGTTGAAATATTTACACGTTTTTCATCTCGTCGAGCGCGTGCCTGCCTTTGGTCTCGTGAGACGACGACGTGAAGAGGAAAGGATGTGGAATGGATGACGATGGGAATTAGGTTTTCCGAAGGATATGTGACCGGCTTTCCTAGATGGTGTCTCTATACGATGTCAAAGTACCGCGACAGCCAACTTTCTCGTAAAGCTTTTCTCTGCTTTCAACGCCTTCTTGCAATACACGACATTCCGTTTCGTAGAAAAAGAGCGGGAAACGCGTACGAAGTTTTTTTATCGCATTATAGTCACGACCGGCACGCGGAGAGTATTCCAATAAACGCGAATCTCTATATCGTCTGAGTTGTTAATCCTTGAACCGCGACGAAAAATTTTATTTACCTACCTGGCACGAGAGGAAAAAGTTGATTGAAAAAAATGAGTGTTAAAAATATTTCGTTTATCCAATCCTCTCTCCATGTATCGCTACGAGCTAAAATATTTATTACAGAACGGTTTTAGTAGTTAGCAATGCTTCCGGGATTTTTCATTTGTTTATGAAAAATTCAACGACTATCTGGCGTCGCATTGTTTATTGATAAAATGCCGTAACAAAAGAATTAAAAAATATACAACACAATGTTTTCCACACATTAGTCATATCTAACGAGCAAACGCATAAAAATTATTGGACCGTTCGCTCTTCTAAAAAGCAGAAAATGTTGGAAAACAAAAAGAAAAATAATTTGCTATTTTGTATATGTTTAAATCCTCGAATCAAATATTAATTACATTGTTTACACTAAACATTCGAGTGTGCAACAGAATTTTTAATCAAACCCAACACAATAGTTTGAATTGATATTTCTCCGTTTTTTTCGCGCACTCGTGTAGAATCAATCCATGGTAGGAAATATCGGTATTGATGCGAGGGGTCGAGAGGAGGAACGCGGTGCGACGTAAAAATCGCAAACAGATCGAACAAAGTGTGACGGGAACAACGCGGGGACGGCGACGTATGCATTGTCTATCGCAAATAACAGCGGAAAACATCGGCAATCCCGCGACGTACGACGACAAAAATCCACGTAAACGTCCGCGAGACGAGGAGAGAGAAGCCCGCGTGATGGGAAAATCCAAAGAATCTTCCGAGGAGTGAGTTTTTCCGCCGATCGTTATATAACCGGAAAAGCTCGGCCGCGATAAAAGCGGCATAAAAGGAATCCAGGGCTGATTCCCGCGAGCGCGCACCGCCGTCTCCGGCGCGTTAATTGTAATGGTATTAATTACGATAATGGAGCGCCTCCCTCTCTCTCTCTCTTCTTGCATCGATCCCTCTTTCTCTCTTCCCTGTCTACGCATCCCTTCGCGCCCACTCCCTTTCTCTCGCTCGCGCCGTGCCGCTAACCCCCACCATTTTCTACCCCTTTGTTCCATCCCCCGACGCTGGCGTCAATTAAGTGGATATCTCAAACGAAAAATTCTAATAAGCCCGTTGAAACGAGTCCGCTCCAAAGCTAGAGCGTGGTTCTTTATGGAGCTTCAACGCGGGATCGTCGAAGTAGATGGCGGCATCGCCGATGGCAATTTTTTTTTTTTTCTTTTTTTCCGTCCTTTCCGAAAGTGCGAGACGAAGAGTTCGTTTCGCGAGTAGTTGGAGTACACGTTCGATCGGCCGGAATTCTCCCGCGAGAATAGCTCGACGGGAGGAGAGTCTCGCGAGGATTCAGGACTTCCCTCGGTGAACGAGATCTATTGACGGCAAGGGAAGAGGGTTGATGACGGGGAAAAAGGAAATAGACAAAAAGGGGTGCAAGAGGAAAGAAGTTTGACACAGGTGAATACGTTTTCGAAAAGGCGGATACGAGAACTTTGTCAGGCTTCAAACACTTTTGTTCCCGAGTAGTGTCATTTGACGTCCGTAAACGAATATAATATAGAGAAGACATATATATATATATATACAGGGTGTCCGGTAACTAACGGACCAACAAATGGATTCTTTGGTCAATTTGGGAACGATTTTTCCTCAGCGAAAATGTTGAAAAAGAGATTCATCATTTTATAACTAAGCCTCAAATTAAAATTTTATTATAGTAAACTCTACCTGAAATTAACTGAAGAATGTAATTATGTTAGACTTTTAACTCCAAAACGTTTAGTTTTCAAAAAACCCATTTTTTTCAATCGCTTGTAACTCAAAAATTATTGACTTCTCAACATTTTTGCTAAGGAAAAATCGTCTCCAAATTGGCCAGAGAATCCGCCCTTAATCATTGGTCCGTTAGTTATCGGACACCCTGTATATATTTGATAGTACGGAAATACTGTATTTTAGATTGCCTTTGTAGAGTTACGGATACGCTTGTCGATATAATGTATCGTTCGATGCCTCTCGAGATCTTTGACGAGTTCAAAGTCGCTCTTGCTTTAGCAAACGTTCGGTCCATATATACGACACAGCTTCTCAATTTGCATTAAATATGCTTCAATTAAGCCTAGGTTTTCCCGATAGCCTTGATACAGTTATATACTCTTATTTGCATAAGGACGTCGAGACAGATTGAAAGAATTATATAGCAATGTATTCATTTAGATATAATCTTATAAGAGGAATTTACATAATTCCTCGATTTACTGTATCCTTAATATGTATGTACGACTGCACTGAAAGTAAAAGACTTTATATGAGTTAAATTAATCTATATAATATCATAAATATACATACGTAAGCATAACGTTTTTATTTTCAGGAAGTTAATTTTTTTGTGAATTTTTTCGGACATACGTTAAACTTCTACTTATTTAAGATGGTTATAAGAAATAAAAAAATTATAATTACTAAATAGAGATGAAAATATTATGAATCTTGAAGTTCTATTAACAAATGCATATGAATTTAATTCTCGTCAGTACTTAAACGCGCGTAAAATTATTTTCCAAAAAAAAAAAAAGTTTGTAATATACATAAAAATATACATGCTTAATGTATACTTTAACTAAATTTTAGGCTTAAACAATCGCATTTGCGAATTTAGCAACAAAAACTAGATTATACAATATTTTTGAAGTCTGACGAAACTTAACAATTTTTCCTATCTGAAGACTGTTCAAAGTGACTTTGGTGGCTCATGATATACGATCACGGGGGGACTCTTACATTAATTCATATGCGGAGAAATTAATTATTCCGTCCGCGTTATAAATGCTCTCCATGGAATTATACCGTTTCCTTGGCGACGGGACTTATTGATAAAATTGTAATATGCTAACATTAAAAGGCAAATAGGATGTCACGAGATACCGGATGATAAAGTGAAATTTAGAAGTTATCTATATCCAAAGATATAAGTTATTAATTAAAGAATTCTTAATTATTCAATAATATACATCATTAATTTAGTGTTCATCATGAATTTAGTGTTTAAGAATGTCGATATTCGCGGCACAGTTTTGTATTCGGAGCATAAACATTTATATCTTTAGATAAATTATTAATTTTTTCTAAGTGATAGAAAAAAGGAAAGAGACATTTGCACTCGGACATTAATTTTCTATATACATTAAACCAGTACGTATTATATGTCGCTAAATGGAATATTGCGAACATATAATTACGAAAAGTAATTCTACTCTTACGATTTGATATTAATATATATATAATATGATTGTATATAAATATATAATTATATACAAGTAGTAATTAAGAAAATTAAGTTAAAAAAATAAAGACAGATCATTTTTTTCAGAATAATAATTCTTATATTGTCAAAAAAGTTGGAAACGTTGTTTGACTTGTAGAATGGTTCGTAAATGTAGATTGATTTGTGCGAACGAAGAACATTAATTTTGCTAGGTAAAACAATAAAGTTTGCTAATTTTGCTCTTATAATTTCGTAACAAATTAAAATTTCAAAAGTAAGACATTTCGTTTGTTACCTATATAAAATTTATAAAGAAATATTATTCACATAAGATCTCTCTTATTAAATTTACATTAATTATGGAAAGGTAATTCTCACAGTATCGAGAAAAATTATTGAATGCATAAAAATGGTTAGCTATTTCTGTACAGATTTTAATTTCCATAGATGGAGAAGAAAGTTTTATTAGTAATAATTAGTATTTTAAATCCATAGATGTGCTCTTTTGTAATAAGGATCTCTGTGTAATACATGTAACTATAACGTAATTATAAAAAGACGCATATATTTTGGAATTGAATTTGAAGGATATTTACAATTAATTGTCTTTTTAACCTAAATTAACACAATTCGATTTTTTTTTATTTAAGGGGTCATAAAAAACCTACTCATTCGATATTTGATAAAGTGAGATTAAAGGATAGATAATCGTAGAAAGTTTCTTTTTGCACAAGTTTAATCCTCTCTTCCAAAGGATATAGTCGAATTCTTTTTACATTGGCTATAAATTTCGTTAATACATTTCAAAAGAATAATGTTCTTTAATCGTTTAATAATATAATTTTTACCACATCATTTTTCAATTTCACAGATCAAGGTATTTTATTTGTTATTTTGTCACAACTTTTACTTGTGCAATAATTTTAATTATAGTTATTTTCAAGCTTTTACTGAAACGAAAAATATACATTTTAATGCATTTACAGATTGGAAAAACAATTAAATTGTGCATTAATAAAGTACGTAATGAGTAGAATGCAAAATGCGTATAAAGTAAAATTTATTTAACTCATAAAATAGTCAAGTTATATATTGAAACATTTATCTTAATATGACGCGAACGAGATATATTCTGTTTATGAAACGGCTGTTATGTAAAAGAATTTTATTTTGCTCTTTTTCATTTTCGTTTTGCTTTTTGACAAGAGTTGAAGTTACAACCGCAATTAAGGAATCTGCCGCATATATATATATACAGGAAGTAAATTTTCCTTAAAAGTGTACCGTAGGGAAGATTTCAACGCTGGCAGTGTTTTAGTTTTTAGAAATTAGTAACGACCCGGAAGCACTTGAAAGAGTAAATACAGTAGGCGGAAGTAGACAACAACGGATAATAATGGCCAAGTTGGTTACATCGTGGCTTTGCGTCGGCAAGAAGCGCATAGTCGTCCTTCTCTATATCCAGACTTTAGAAAAAAGTCAACATCCACTGATCATGATGAAAGTTCCGCCGTCAGGAAATTCCGGAAGAATATACCCGGAGTATATACAATTGTACTCGCAGTTTGATTCTTGTATGTGTTATATACAGAAAATGCGCGTTTGCGCTACCATGTTATTGTCAGAAAAATAACTGGAATTGATACAGCGCATTTTTTAATAAATTTCCGTAAAACTGTACGTTCCTCGTGTATCGATTGACTTTATATCTTTCTGACGAAAATTCCATGCGAAAGAATAATGAAATTTGCCTCATTTATTAGGGAGCTTTTACTCTCGCTTATTCATCAAGATATTAAATTTCGGGGAGTGTGATAAATTAATATGGAATCTACGTTAAAAAAAAAAAAAAAAAAGATTTTTACATTTTATTATTCCAAAAGTGGTTCTTTGCGAGCTCTTTTTCGGTCCCCACGTGTTCGCCGCGTCTGCCAATTTCCTTCGATTCGCTATTGATCGCGCGAGGAACACTGAAATTTTCATAGAATCCGCTCGGTTCCTCGGATTGTAAATGAGACGAGAGACAATTAACCCGGGGTTAATCGGCGACACCCCCTCGACACCGCGGGAATTACATCGCATCGAACAAAAATACGATAGGTGGTTTGCCGCGCGGAGAAAGGAAGCCCATTAGCAACGTCCGTGCGGGAGCGAAGTGGTCGTTCATTCATGAACTCGCGGGGGTAGCGTCGTTGCAGAGGTTGTAGCCGCGTACTACTACTACTACTACCACCACACACACACACACACACACACACACACACATCCCACCGCTACCGTAGTATTAACGCTCTATCGTTCACTACTACTACTCGCGCTCTACTACGCTACTACCACTTTTACATCAGCATCGCCAACGCCACCACCATTACAGCCATTCGCCATCATCGTCGCTACCACCCTTCGGCACCCACCACCATCACCACCACCACCGCCGCACTATACCACCATCACCACCACCATCACTACTACTACTACTACTACTACTACTATTACTATACTACTACTACACCTACTAATACTAGCACCGCGCTTACAGGGTGCACCAACGTCGGTTACGTGTTCTACCACAAACCGGCATCGGTATCGTCGCGGCGTGCCGCGTTCCTGGCGTTCTTATGCGCGAGGTGCCTCAGATACCCTCCTCGGATATGCAACGGCCTTTTAGTGCCGATGCACTTCTGTGTCGCGTCGAACGCCTTGACATTGAGAACACCGACGCCGATTCCTCGAAGACTATGTATCGCGACTATTCCTAGTCGTTTCCCGACTGGTCCCGGAATCTAATCGAACGAATGCCGAGAATACCTAATCTTCTAGCGTCTCCGAGAACATTCGAGATCCAACGTGTATATCGTCGATCTTCCTCGATTGGAAAAATAAAAATGAGATATGTCGCAGAGAGTGTCTATTTATTTATTCGCTTGCTTTTGAGATTTTGTCGCACAATTTTTCCAATATTTGATATAAAAACAAACTTTTGATATAAAAATAGACTCTACAAGTGATACAAGTGAAGTGACACGAGCAAATGTTTGTCAACTCTTTTTTTTATGATTCTATAGATACTGATAGTAACTGTGTCTAAATCAGATTTTATATCAAGATTTTTGATAATTATTTGACCTGAATATTACTGAGAACCTGAATAATTGAGAAGTCTTTTTCGAGACTTCTCAATTTTGAATGCTAATTGACAGAATGAACATGAAATTTGTCAATATGTTGAAAGTTAATTAGATTTTTACTAAAAACTAAGACTGCTATCTTGTTTTTAGCTACAAATTATTACAAAAATAATTGACAGTTCTACATTTGCAGCAATTTAGCACAATAATAATAGTCTTTGTTAAACCAAGCACGGATAAATAAGTTACGCTGGTCATTTATCTCAATTATTGCAATCGCGACAGCAAGCACGTTAATAGCTCGAGGTTATTTCCCACGTTCGGTCGAAACTCGCGTTAATTAGGAGCTCCTCCTCTCTTCCAGGACAAGGCTGGGAGATCAGCTCTTAATTTTGATAATGGATCAGAAATTTGTAGATGCAATAACAGCGATGCAATTATTTTAGTTCTCTATAAACTCGCTGACGCGTTCAAACTATAAGCTTTAAATATACTATTTCAAAATATAATCAAGGATATACGATATTGCGTGAAACATGAAATCATCATTTTCAATTCGCGTTTAATTTTTGATAAATGATTTTTGATCCGATTAAGTATATATTTTTTTTTTTGTACACATGCAAGAAAAGTAGCAACACGAGAAAAAAAATCAATAATCACTTTTCGATAATGGTATCTCTCTTAAAAGTCCCCGTCAGCGTAGCTTTTTTCTCGTGACAGGTTGTTAGACGGTACGAGCGGACATTTATTTTACAAGTTTGTCAGTCGATGCGTCTCGAGAAACGTGATTAAACTTTCGTGACTCTTACGGAAATCGATCAAAAGCATCGTCCCCGTCGCTCGCTCGGCGTCGCTTCCGGTTATCCCGACGGCTTTAAGGTCAACGCGCATACTAGGGTCCTTGACACTGAAACAACACGAAACTTCGGCAACTTGCCGGCAAGTTGGCGAGATTTCCATACGTTATTCCCCGGTATGGAGGGAATGCGTCTAATTAAGACGACGAACAAAACTTTGACTATTTCAACTCGAGCAATGTAAAATGTTTTGGTTCGTATTTACTTTTCGTTAAACGTTACTTTTATAACTGAACAGCAAAGAAACGAGCTCGGAACAGAAATGTAAGAACACTTATAGAAAGTGTCAAAACCGCAAATGAGACACTTGATATAAAAAGTATGAAAAATAAATTGCGTCGGTGAATAAATTCTCTATGTTTATGTCCGTGTAATTATGTATTTATACGTATTTATTTAAACTAGAGATGCTATCAGAGTTCGTAATTAAAATGTATATTAAAATTAAATTAAAACGGTTATTTAAATAATAAAACTCATTATTTATCGCCGATTACATTATTTTAAACTTGTCTTTTGCATTATTTATTTTCAAATAACGATTTTGCACTTTTCACAATACCATTCTTTATATCTTACACGGTGCCTTTCAAAAGTTAGCGCGCGGTAAAAGAAAATTCTCACTTAAAACTTAAATTAATCGATCATTCACATTGCTATATCTATCCTATAATCTTTACGCCATTAATTACACTACAAATTTAATTGATAATATTTCAATACAAAAGCGGCTGAAAAAAAAATCAACTCGCGGTCAGCGATGACATCAAGCAATTGACAGCAATTTGCAAATTGTCTATTTCTCGAGGGCACAAAGCGCGACTGACCGATCCCAATCAGGACAAAGGTAAAACGTCGACAGCGGACGGTGGTGACGGTGGTGTTGGTGACGGCGACGCGGAGAAACAGAAGTTACAAAGATATATTCTCACCCCCGAAGAGCAAACAACTCTCTCGCCGCTTCCGCCGGAGCCTCGGACCGTAAACACACGTCGGTGGCTGGTCGCGTACTGAAGTTTCCACCGCCGGTGGATTCAGCATCCCCGAACGGGATGGGGGAAGAGAGAGAGAGGGACATCGCACACACCAGCGTTCAACCCCACCGCTACCACCCTATCTACCTACCACTGACGCGAACACCCTTTAACCCTCCTCCGTTCGGTCCGTCACTCGAAACCGTCACCGTCTCATACCCTTACGAGCCAACCACCTTCATCATAATACCTGAGCAGGAAAGGGGTGAAAGATGCGCGAGATAAGATATGCTTGACATCTGCGATGCTATATGTTAATTCGTAGGATAGAAGCTAAATTTGTCCGGCGATTTTTTTCTCGCGATTTATTTATAAATATGTGTGCGGAAACTCGTGCAGCGAGTGCTGTAAAATCGATCGGAATTTGACACTCGAGCTATTTTCAATCATCGCGACCGACAATTGTTGTGAATATCAAGAATGGTTATATATCTTTGTTTCCGACGGGTATCATAAACTTGTTGAAACTTTATATACGGAATTGGAGATGCATACGTATATTAGATAATTAAATAATATAATTACACATCTAACTAATTTTTTCTCTATATAATATGTCATATTTACAAAATATAGAAAGAAAATATATATCTGAAGCAGATATATACTTTACGAAATTAACTTTTATCGATTCACATTTATCGTGTAGAATGGAAAAAATATAATAGTTCGCGCGTGGTTAGAGATGGAAGAATCGGATCAGGAGATGAATCCACACACACGCACATACACTCATACACAAGAGCTGGCTGGACCGCATTGAATGCTCTCGCCAAGAACCATCTAAGGAGCCAAGAGAGAGAAATTTCACTCTAGATCCTAAACTGTGGATCGTACTAAACACTTTTCTCTCTCACTGGCCCCACACTGGCACTAAAGCCACCTCCGTTCTTACGAGTATTCGTCCTAATAAAAGTAACCGTTTGGCCGGCGAATCTCTGCCGACGAGCCTCGACAAAAAGTCGTCGAAACTCTCGAAAAGTTTTCCACCTTCGTTCTGCAATATATTTCATTGTCGGCTGCCATATAAATTGTGAGAGATCCGCGCGGTCTAAGGTTTACTTTGTGATTTAGGAAACGTTCCGGAAACGCGACTTTCAGGAGAGATCAAATCCCTTGGAATCAACGGGGTGCTCGGACTTTGAAGATCTCGGAAGTCCCGCGTGATTTAGAAAAGTTTTCAGCTTTCTCCGCCGAAAGTTTTTGTATCTCCGACTTCTTGCTCGAAACTCTTTCGGAGCCTCTCTTCGCACGCATCCGCATTCCAAATGCATATCACATACGTTCATATGAATATATATCCGGCCGACATATATAATAGTTCCGTGACGCGGGTATTTGGATAACGCAAGAAATAAAATAAAATCAGACGTGTTTCATTGAAAATTTCCCGTTTCAGGAGTATCAGTTTCACAATTAAGCACATTTTTTCTTTTTCTCGCAACTGAATAAATTTCGCGTAAATTTTGTATATTTTAAATTTGTGTGCGAATATTTACACACTACTATAATATATATTTTTTTTTTATTAATATCGTAAAACATGTCCAATTGTTTTTTGTGACTCGTGCAACATAATAGTTTGCTGCAACTTTTTATTACATTATTGTTAGAATTTTTATCTCCATATTTTTTATTTAAGTTAATAAAAGCAAACAAAATATGTACCTATATGAAAATTTCATCATCATATTTATTTATATTTATAAATTGCAAACGTATTTGAATGAAATATTAATTTTTCATATTTTTATTATTTATTTAATCATTTTCAATTGTTTAAAAACATATCATATAAAAAGTAAAAATTTGCAATATTTAATCACAATTAAAGTTTTAAAATAACACTTATCAACTTCACTGTGCTCTTTATCAAACATTGAAAAGCTTCCTCGCTTTTCGATAAATAAACATACTCTAAAAGCTTCGACATATGTTTCACACAGTGTTTATGTTTGTTCTTTTGCTTTGTAACCCGAGTGGCGTGAGTGCATGTGAATGTTATATAAATCGGGACTGGCAACAACATAGTATTAGTCCGTAAATCACATCGAGTGGGATAAGTTTGAAGCATAAGGGAAGGAAGTTTTCGTGAAAAGCATGGAAAGCTTCGAGATTGGTGATAAACCCATGACTTGCCGTTTATTTGAACTTTTCATGTGCAAAGATATCTCTTATATATATGCTTGCGTTAAAACGGTTCGATATAGTAAAATGAGAAAAAAAATGATATGCGCATAAGTTACGTTAAAATTTTATCGACAAACATGATTGCGATTTGCAACTTGAGAAACATTTATATACCTAATTATATACGAGATATGATGCGCGATGTGATATATGTATACCATCAGACAAGCTCATTTTCATGCATGAAATCTTGTAGATTCATAATTAGTCACTATCAAAATACATTAATTCGCGTTCATACTCTACTGACCTTTCTCTTGCAATATAATTCACATTTTTTAATATTCTCATAGCAATTTGTTTTTCCTAAATATTTTGTAAAAAGGATATATACATATTATAATTTTCCACGAGAAAAAATCAAAGATTAAAGCATAATAATTTTGCGTTTTTAATTAACAAAGACAGCTTGAATGTGCAAATATTTAATTTACATAATTAATAAAATACTATATCAAAGCATGTTTGTGATACTAATTGGTACACTCTATTAAATAAATCATTAAATATTACTAAATCAATAAATTTGGGGAGGGAATTATTCACGATTAAAGGATTTTTGTCTATGTGTGGAGCATGAAAAATTTAATATATTTACACAGGCGATATGGTGTAAACAACGTATATGTATTTTATTTCAGATAAATATCTCAACATTGAACATTGACTAATGTATAAGTACATCGTTTACTCATTTATGTCGCAGTGTGTGTGTGTGGTAGTCCGATATATTTTCGTTTAATATGTTATATACTTTTCTATCTATCGTTGATCTCTACGGGATCCGTTACAAACTAATCGCTTAATGTCGATTATACGCAATAATGATTTTTATCCCTTACGTAATATCTTTATCATCCCTGTATGCAGTTATTTTTTTACTCGCGATAATCTGTCTCTTATCTACCGATAAGATCGTCGTTGTAATCCGCGTCGACGATCATTATATCGTACGTAACGTTTGCCTACTAATTAACTAATTTTTCTTTTATCACAATTACGGTATTATTATTAAAGCCGTTAGAGCGCCGGGCGAACCTTGCCGGAACACTTTGATGATCCGTTTATTTCTGTATGAGAATAATTATCGAAGATAATCACCCCTCTACACGCTCTACTCGTCTAGCGGGATTTTATTCCTCGCGTAATTTACTTTCGATTGTCCTTAGCAAAAATTTCGCCGCTTAGTTGATGAGAAAACGTTAGCAAAGGAGAAAAAGATTAAATGCTTCTTTATCAAATTTTAAATATATGAGCAACTGAACTTTGATGTTTAATTAAACTTGACATTATATGTAACTTACATTGAATTTTAATTAATTAAATTTATTAGACTTTTAATTCTCTATTAATTCAAATTAATTCATCTTTTAATTTAAATCGAGTTAGATTCAATTTTGTTGAATATAGTTACTTAGATGCATAAAAAAATTGAGAAATATCTGAATCGCGAAATTTCGTTAAGGACACAATTTTCTCGATTGTAAATTCCTTTAAGGATAATTTCTCTTGTTAGCATCTTTATATCCTCTACATCTTTTTTAATCTGTATATTATATTGTATTATGAGAGACGTTGTTTTCTGTGGTCACACAATATTATTTTCTTTCACTGTCGTTTTATTACACCTTCTAATATTGCTTTAAATATTCTTTTTTTTTTTTGCATACAAAGCAAGCAACGAAATCGGCATCAAAGTTGTCCTGTATTTGCGAATTTGCCGATCGGCGAGCGCGATATTTAACGTCTTGGATCACTTTCTTGGCGCTTTCTCGTTAAACAATAATATATATATTTAATTAATTAACAGTATCGCTTATTGCTGCTGTTTCGTGCATTGACTTGAAGGTGATGCCTTGCTGAGAACGAACCAAGCTGCGTGCCATGGTAATCTATTTGAAACTTAACCAGAATCATGAGATGTTAGATATAAACAAACATAGATAGATATGATTTCACAGATATACGAATTAAAAAAATAAGCACAATGATAAGACATTAGATATAACGATAATTAACGATACATAGTTTCTAGAAGTATCAAAAATTTATAATAGAAATACATATTTAGCGAAATTAGAACATCCTAAAAATCAGAAGCGCATTAGTCTTACATTGTATATCGTATCTTTTCTCCCTTCCTGTATACATCTAGTTAATACTTACACGAGAGACAGCTCCACGCTTAATTTACCTACTTTTTTCTAACATAAATTGCGAAAGCTAAATAAGATACAGGAATTAAAAATCCTGAAATTGAATAGAAATAAAGATAGATATATACATACATCTAATTGAATACTTACAAGAAACAGCTCCACGCTTAATTTACTCCCTTTTTTATAACAAATTATGAAAGCTAAAGAAAGAAAAAAAAGAACAGGAACTGAAAATCCTGGGATCGAACGGAAATAAAGAAATAATAGGCGTAGAAAAACAAAATAATTCATGGATTTATTAAAAATAACACAGAAGTTCGAAATGACACAACAAATCAGAACAATAAGCCGCGCTAACGGATTAAGAAGTCTGACGATTATTATAGCGTATCACAATCGCGGGATCATTACACACAGATCGATTAGGTGTCTCGATCTTTGAGAAAGTCCCTCGACGATATTGCCAACGATCTCAAGGAAAGTTTCGCGTCACGTGGTTCATGATTTTCGATCGCTGTCGGAATAACACTTTCGAGACATTTACGTGCAAATATATTCTCTCATGCCCATTTCCTACTTATTAATCTATTATTGCATAAATATGTTTCACTAGCCGCTCAGCGGAATATATTTTCTCATCGCAAAGTCTATAATTATTCTAAGAGTTATAGTGCATATAAATTGCATTCACCTTTTACCACTTATCTAACTAAAGCAATCCCTGAAAAAATAATAGCGTTAAAAATAAATAACGCGTATTATAATTTGTGAAATGAAATATTTGTAGTAATTCCTGTGCAGAAGGTATAATTGCAAAATGACGTTTCTAACATTTTTCCGGGGATTTCTTCAAGTATTAAATTAAAGTGATTTAAAAATAGAAAAGAGAAAAAAATTATATATATTATATTGAATTTATAATTTTTGTAAATATATTTTGTCGCATAAAATAATTTGCGGTTTATAATTTGCGCAATTAGAATTTATATTATAAAACGTAAATTAAATTGACAAACAAAATATTGATCGCTAATTAAAAGTATTACCACACCACGTGACGGTACTTTTCCTGGCGAATAGTCTGTTTGGAAATCTCTTTAAAAACTGTTCAAATCAAACACCGAATATATCTCTGTTTCGAGATATTCCTAAGTCTTTAAACAAAATTCTCTAATAACAGTTGTATATCGCAGTTCAAAGAATTTCCAAAAACTTGTTCGCCGAAGCTATGAGTATGAAATAGTCTCTACGAGGGTCTCAACCCTAAAAGTAAGTGTAAGAAGATTCTGTGATCGGCCTTTTTTACTTAAAAAATAACATTTTTATCCAAAAATATTTTAGCAATTCACATTTTTCTCTCTTTTGTATTCATATAAATATGTATATATAAATACATAAAAATAATATATAAATAGGCAAATAAAACCTGTAATGTTCAAACACAAATATCGTAAGAAGATTCTTCATTTAATCAAGATAAACTCATTTGAACTATGCAAGGTCTACCAAGCCTCTCTCTTACACTTTCTGTAAATAAAGTATATCATTTAGGGTTAATATTTAAGGTCTAAACAAAAACAAACATCCATCTCCAGGATGACTTACTGTCTATCGTGAATCGTGTATCTATAAATAAATATTAACGCTCGATATATTTCTCGCTATCGTTTTCACAGCTTCTAGGGACTACGCGTTACCTACGGGAAAAAGCGCTCGATGTGTTCTGTTACACGGTAACCGTAAGAATTGCGATTATCTTTGGATAAATTGCTCGTAGTTGATGTTGCGCGGGTAAAACGTAAAAGAGATAAAATTCGGTCGCATAATCCAGAGACGTTCGCACTGCAATAATTCGTAATAGAAATTTGATTCGAAAGACAGAAAACTGATTCGTCGCACATTATGTGGAGATCCTAAGAGACCTAATTAAGAAAAATTAATATCACCCATATTAAAAATATTTAATTCTTAATGTAATTTTAAAAAATACAATACGCGATCTCCAAGTGCAAAAATGACTGACGAACAATCTAACACTCGAAATAAAACGCGAGTGCAAAGATGATCTAAAGCGTACAAGCCGCAGCATATTTGTCTAAATCCGACTTTCTTTTCTTCCCTCTCCTTCTCCCTGCCAGAAATTATTATACTCTGTCGGCCTGTAATAAAGATATTAAAAACTACACCAAATCACGCAGCATCGTTCGACTTAACGGCATCACTTTCCCTACTACATTTTTAGGGATGTTCACTACTCGCTACAATTAAGAGACGAAAGCGCACGATGAATGAAACAAGTTTCCGGATATATTGTTCATATTTTCGACATTTTTCCCCGATTTTTATAATTCTTTTATTTCCTTTCTCAATGTTATCCAATTACTGCATGTCCGTTTAAAGTAATATATTATGACTAAAAAAAATGTAAAACTCTTTTTTTTATACGTAAAATAAAATGATTAATTATCATGGCAGAATACACAAAAGAATTTGACAAGAGAATAGTTTCGTTGGTTTCGATCATCATGCACTTTTGTTTGCCCAGATATTTCGATTAGCGCGGTCACTTGTCGTCTACAAAGACGCGCACATAGCGCTGGGAGAATTCACAAAACGCCATCTAAAAATTTGTTAATCTCACAAAGCTCTACTATTTCTCTTTCTACTCTCCCTTTCTCTATTTTATCTTCGTATGGTGTTACAATGAATAAAGATTTTTCATTTAACACTCTAAGAGTTCCCATCGCTAGGTGCGCTAGAACAATATGGTCTCTCTATGTAGTTCTTATGATTAATTCGCTAATTAAATAGATCTATCTATGCTCTTACTTGTATTATCTATTATTATAAGGCATGGAGTATGTTATACTTGTCCAGTCAACTCTTTCTTCTCTCTCTCTCTCGCACACTTTCATTCATACTTTCTCGCTTTCTTCCTCTTTTTCTCTCATTCATTTAACTCCATCATGCGATACCCTTTTTTCGTTTTTAAATCTATTCCGCGAGTTATCTATACGTGTAAGTGTTGTAACGATTCCGTTTCTTTTCCGTTGGAAACTAATTTCTTATTTACGGTATGCTTAGCACGCAGATAAGTATGCACACTCTACCACCCCTCTTGTGATCCGAAAAGAGAATTGGACTCTGAAAAATTTTGCGCACGCCTCTATAAATTGGCACACTGTCTTTTTTTCTATTAAAGATTTTTTTGGCCGAGTCGTGCTACTCGCATGAATTCGACTCACTTAAATTTATTCCATTCCGAAATTCGATTTTTGCGCGGCTATCAAGATAAACAGTTCGCATTCATTTCTCCCTTTACAACTTGTAACAACGCGGTCCATTCTCTGTTCAGAGCGATACGCTAATCGCATTTAATATAATCGTTAGGCGCTTGGTAAAAGATGAGGGGCTCCGCTTCGAGAGAGGAACCTCTCTTCATACATCTCCTTTCGCTCTCGTAATTAATCGTACATTAATAATCGTACGTTAACATTCGATGAGACTATTTACAAGCTCGTTTATCTACTGGGGTGACTATGTGAACGATCGAAGAGTCGAAACGCTAAGCATGTAGGTACCTCTATGTTGTCTCGTGTCTTTTGCATGCGCGTATGTAAGCACGTAAAGATACGAAGTTGCGATTTTGTTGGCCGTGAAAAGAGAATATTACTTTTGTGGAAAAAAAAAAATAATGTAAAGAATAAAGATTTGAATTAAAAAAAAAAAACACATTACTATAAACTCAGCACTGCTGAAGCGATAATGTGAAGCTTGAATTTAAACGTTAATACAGTTATGTATTATCTCTTTTTTCGCACACGGTTTTGACATTTACTTTTGATCGCGATTTTTCCCGACAATTTTCAGTGTACGTAATAGCAGCGGTCGAATTGATATTTTTTTAAAGAAGTAAAATTTTCCGTGATTAATTTTTTGTAGTGAAAAACAAGTCTCTCTAGCAATAATCACAATTTGAAGTATAATCGCATAATTTTATTTCCATGAATACGCGGATCAAACTCTATTGTTGAGAAAATTGTCGAAAGCTTGCCTTGTTTCGCTTTGATTTTGGCGCGTAAATGAAAACGAGTATTACCTATTGTTCCATCGATGCGCAAATTCGTAAACACGAGAGCTTGCTGCGTGACTGAGTGTACGTATGAGAATGTGAGTGTATTGTACGATACGCGATGTGCATGCATGAATACATATGTATTCATCTACATATATGTATACATGCATCGCGTTATGTCGAACGAATTTCTGCAAGAGACTGTCGTGAGTATCGGTAGTTAAGGCCGATTCAGTGTTTCTCGCCCGTTCTCTCTTTCTTTCGCTCTGAGAGCGAATATTTCTCTCTCTCTCTCTCTCTCATAATATATTAAATTAAAATATATTAATCACATATTAAATTAAATAAATTTCTTCCTTTTTTTAGTCCAGCGTATGATTGAACGGAAACGAAATGACTACGCCGTATAAATAAAATAAAATTTCATTAATAAACTTAATGAGATAATAGAAAATATCATCAATTGAACCCGTTGTATTATAAGTAACGTTAGGCCAGCAATAAAAGGACTACTATTTTATTTTAGACTGTTCAATTAGTTAGAATTATATAAGCAAGCAATAACAAATCATACGTACTACGTTATACGTACAAAGTTAGATTTTTAATACTCCTTTTTCAATTAAACATCAATACCATTCGTTAGAAAATATTAATTGTGCTAAAATGATACTTAATTTCATGATTATTAATTCTTTCCCGTCGCTTATTACTGGTTTTAAGAGTACATTTCTTGTCACTTTCGTTGTTGATGAAACGAAAACAGATAATCTGAACCGGGCTTAATCAATCGATCAATTTTGTAACTTAATAAATCGCAATCGTAGATAACAGGCTGTTTTCAGGCCAGATGAGAGAATCGATAAAAATCACCGTGCCTTAGAAGATAGATTTTGCACGATCGCACTTATCGAACTGCTTCGGTAACGATCAGATCGATGAAAGATGCGATCGTACGAGAACACTTTAAACGTTTCGTATTATACATATCGTCATCAAAATTTGTATACGCTCATGTCCATTCTTCGCTGTAATTCGTTTTTTTTTTTTTTTTTCGTTTTCTTTTTCGAAACGCTTTTATAGGCCGGCCTCCATGCCGCGCGCGCGAACCTTTATAAAAATCATATATTATTATTATATATATATATATTTATCACCAAATCAACAAATAAATATCCTAAATATATTAAATATGTGTAATATATATATGTAATATGTTCTCCCAACAAATAATATATATATATATATAAGTTCATCTATTTCGTTAATAATATAATTTAATATACATAGTAATATATATGTATATGTATATTACTATATATATATATATATGTATGTATATACGTATTTATAATATATTTATATATTACTTCTCATTTATATATACTATATTTATATATTAGGCATACTCTATATGTGAAAGTCTACCCTTGTATCCCGGTAGGATCGGACTGGTCCGTCCGACCTTGCTATTTTTAATAATATTTCTTTTTCCTTTTTTCTTTATAATATTGCCTTCTCACTATTTATCACCCACCTTCACTCTAGAAGGGTGCGTTCTCTTTCATTAGAGCCACACGGATCTCCTCCTTCGCATGTGGTCGTAGCTCACAGCCGAAACCAAATAAATTCTAATGCATTCTTGCACCGAATCGTTCCTTCGTGTCGCGTCTCTTTAATATCTTTGTGTGCCCATGCAGCTTTCTTTCTTACATATGAAAAATCCATATTATCGCGCAGACAAAAAGAAATGCATTATTTGAATCAGAAGCACCTGTGTTAACAGAAGAAACGCGCGTACACAAAGGAACGACTTTTTCAGGCAAGAACGCATTCGCGTAATAATCCCTCGTCGTTATCTCAAATTTTTAATAAACGTAATAAAAACTTCCCTGATTACAATCAAATGTCCATATTGTATAATCTATTGAATGTCCGTAAAGTAAACTTCCTCTCCTACGCTGCTTTCGTCTGTCATGCATTCACGATCACCATTAAAACAAGAGTGCAGATGGAGAAGATAATTTACGATAAGGAAAGGAAATTCATGATAAATTAACAATATGAATATAATTGACTGTACAGTCTAAACATAATAACCCGATACTAATGACTTTATTATTTTATAATGCAGCTAATCTCGCTGTATTATAAAGTTTTATCAAGCAATCACTCATTTCCATCTATCTTAATTTTTCTCTTCTCGAAATAACACGTTTCTATTATTTCTCGCGAACTTGTCATACACGTTCTATTAAACAGATTTATCTGTCACGCTTCATTTTCGTATTTTTTCAAAATACGCAAGCACGATTAATAAATCTTTCCCTGTAGAACGTTAAGAAAAAATCAACCATCCCTGCTAATAAAATCTCCGCGATTTCCATAGCAAAAAAGAAATAAAGAAAGTTAATGAATATCCTGAAATATCGTCTAAATCGTATTTCGAAACGATCAACGAAATATTTCAGCTCTCTTTTCATCAAACCTTGTCTACCATCCTCGGATCTCCGTACTTTATCCTATCCTGTAGGATGATCACACCTTCTCGACTCCATGTTCGACTGGGCTTAAACCAGTAATTAAATGTATGAGGCCGTCGCCGTTCGTAGGGTGGAATGAAATGCGCCGTGAAGCGTGTGCAGAGGCATCAGCTTTTCGAGATCTGCCTGCGTGGATGACGCGAGAGACAAATCGCCTCCGTGCCCTTCCTCGTGATCGCGTCTTAGGTGCTCGTCGACGCACTGTTTGTCACTATTATTATTACGATAATCGCCACGATCTTGCTGCGAGCGTTGCGGCGAGTAAACCGTGTTGGATGAAGGGTGCGGGAGGACGCGACGGAACTGAGAGGCAGGCTGCACCCTGCACGCACCCTGTACCCCCTCTCACTTGTCCTCGGACTCACCTCGCGGTGACGTGTCCGTATCCTGTCTATCGCTGTTATCAGAGAGTGTGAAGACGATCGTTGTAATTTTTTTTTTTTATACCCATCTGTTATATATCTATGCAAAACTTTATCCTTTCGGCTCAACTGGCTGCACTAGTTCAGAGTTTACTCCTTACATTGGAAGAAAAGAGATAAATTTGAAACTACTGCAGCCAGTTCAGCTGAAACAGACATTTTGTGTGAACGAACGGAAGTATAAGAAGAGTCTGCCAAGACTTACCATATGTATCGTATAGACTTCATCTTGAGAGCGGTGGAGTTCTCTTTGCATTTATATGCTAAGACCTGTTTCACGCTGCTAACGTCCACTGACGGAAACCTCGACGTCACGTAAGCTGTAACAGAAGATATTCATTAAATTTTAATTTTCGAGGAAAGGAAGGTTTACAGAAATGTTTGATGTACATGCGTTTCTTAATGTATCCCTCCAAGCATCGTCATTTTCATCGCGTTTACTCACATATAATGGCTTGAACCTTAGCCTTATCGAGGGCAGGTTTGACAGGACGTTCGGTAGCTGTGCCAGCGCGGCTCCAACGTTGACCTGTGACGGAGCACGTCGCCAGCTCCGTCGGGCTGAACAATATCGCGGCTAATCCACGTGTCAACTTGCGATAATCACTCCATTTGACGGCTCTGAGCTGCTCCTCGCAGACAGCTATACCCTCACCTAAATGGACCTGTAAGAGAAGAGATCAGTGCTCAAATTATGACATTGTTATTATTCACATTTATTTGTGAGAGAAACGTGTAGAAAAATTAAACGTGCAAAGACATTTGCATTGTCGAGCGAATACTGTAAAAAGATCTGATACAATTTAAGCTTGAAGTAACAAAGGGATCATTTATTTGTTTCAGGGATGTTAGAGAAGAAATTCATTGATACTGACCACACCGTCCGACGAAAATTCTTCGAATCCACGGAAGGCAGGCATCGCGGTTGGCGGAGTCGTTCTCATATCCAAGGGTAGCCATTCGCTCCTGGAGGGCGAATTTCTGCGAACGGACGGCGATGGATGTTTGCCACCTCTGGTTCCGAGTCGCGGTCTACCGCGACGTACTCTTCGCGCTGGAATCATCAATTGTGAAAAGGTATGCATTTAATTTTGTGTTTCTTTCTGCGTCGCATAAACCTCGGAGAAGAAATGTTAGATGTAACTCTACCTGTTATTATGCAATTATCTTTGCAACAGACATGAAATTCAAACTTTGCCAAAATAATTGTTATATAAACAATAATGTTATGATGTTTATTTTATGAAAAATATGCAAATGATGCATTCTTCTACTATATGTATAAGTTGGAAAAGAAATATATTATTTAGATTATTATTTGATGGTCCAACAAGAATTACAAAGTATTATTAGCTGATGAAAAATATTTCCGGATGAGCCGAACATATATAGGATACATATACAAGTTTTCTGAAAGGATATATTTATTTCTTTTTTATTTTATAAAAAAAATGAAATCTAACATATATGAAAAAAGAAATCATTCATTTAACTTAAAACTACGCAATATTTCCAAAAATGTGGAAATGACGATTTTAGAGGTTTAATATACGTATAATAATAAATACTTTATGCTGCATAATACTTTCAAAAATTAGGAATGATTATGTGCAGATAAAGCAAACTATTTTTAATGAATTTTGAGAACAGTATAAGAGAATATCGGTAATGTTGTCACTTTGCAACAATCTTTTTAATCGAGGAATCGATTCTTGTGCCGATTTATCAGTCTGTCGATACATATAGAGGAACGTGAATAAAACACACACAGACTTTTCATCACTTATCAAACATTCATGTAATCTAACTTAGCTTTCTAAAGAAAACGATCTTGCAATCGTGTTTCACTCTAACTTTTATACACTGTAAAAATATATATAATATATTATATATTTTTTTAAATATGTAATATATTACATATTTTTTACAGAGTGATAATTAGTAAATTTAATTAAGCCCTCTCCCTCACAATTACGCATTAAATCGTTCTTTCAATATCAATATCATAATATGGTTTACTGTATCGATGTATTAAAAACATCACGTTGATAATGTCCATCTTCGTCGAAGAAACTTATAAGTTGATTCGTCCGTTTGACATTACGATCTCAAAAATATTGAAGAATGATATCTCCTGAGGGAGACTTGGGGCGTCTGATAGACTGATGACTCCACGGGATGATCATGATTACGTTCCAACAATCTCTTCCTCGGAAGAAGAAGAGGAGTCGGCAAAAATGAGGGAGGAGGATGATCTTCCATCCTCCGTGACCACCATGACCTTCCGTTGCAACGATGTCATCTCTAGGAGGTCGGGAGCGGTCGCATGGGCCGACCTGAGGTGTCTGCGTAGATTACTGTTGTTGCTGTAGACGCGGGCACATTGCGGACAAGGCCGCGGATTGTGCCAGGTGGAGACGGCGCTGGAAACACTCGATATTTTTAACGAGGTCGGCGACGACGACGACGGTGGTGATCCCGTTCCCTCCGTATCGAAGTTGGCGATGGCTGCAACATACCAGCCGACGAATCTAGATTAGTTTCTCCATCCATCCGTCGTCGTCAGCCAAAAATCACCCTCTTCCACATCCTCTCCTATCTCATCTCTTTTCTCTTTCTTTTTTACATTTCCTTTTTTTCATCATACTCTTGTCGAGCGCAGCTAAGACCGTTTTAAGCTTACGGTCTAATAAAGTCGATTTTCCAATCGTCCCGAGATAATTAAAATATCAGAATATCTTGAGGTGACGTGCTGGGAGATTATAAATCCTTTAAATTGAAGATGCGGCTAGAAAGTATCTTAGAAATCCATCGATATTGTATTTTAATGTAGAATTATATTATTTTTCAAACATGTTCCTCTATACGTGTCGTCGAGTATCATGATATATTATTTCAATATGTCTGTTCAAAAGTTTTATGTTGGATCATATGTATCAGCGGTGTGGAGTGATTGAAGGTTGATTTAATGTAACATGTACCTTATCTGCTATCGCCTAAAATTCTCGTGCAAAAATAACGTAATACACAATATATTCCGTACAAATGTGAATTACTTTATTCAAATGTGTCGGTTTGACAAAATTTCGAATACAGAATCGAATCGCTACGACGGGATATTGCGCTCTAAGCCAGACGGAAAGTCTCTCGTAATTCGTGATTGCAACAGGAATTCGTTTTCGTAGCCGAAAGAGTTCGCGTTAGTTAATTATTACCTTTTTTTCGTAGTCGGAACGTACAAAAGCGCGAACGTAAAATAGGAACGTCGCTATTATGGTAGGATTACGCTTAGTAAATCTGCGTAGATTTGCTGGAAAAATCCCGTCATCGAGTATAACGATAACGAGGTCCTCGTCGCACATTGATATTGCAATTAAATAATGAGACTCGCATTTCGCGAGTCTCAACAATGGGAGTGTGGGCGAGGGGACGGGGTGAGGAAAAAAGCACACTTGATTACAGATCTATGGCTACTTGATTGATGCATCTGTTGTCGCTAGCGAAATTAACGCATGTGTTTGTTTATATGAGTTATAGGTTTCTACATGCTGCGCGATTCGACAATGTCGCGCGATCCTTCGCAAGCTTTCTTTCTAACTAACCATTTGTGCATTTTTCAAACAGATTTTTGTCAGTTTAGAATAATAGCGAAACGCTAAAACATTTTTTTTCCGTCAAGCAATCGATAGCTAATAAATACGTGCTACTTTGACGCGAAGATAAAATGTCCGATTCGAACTTTTTTTTTTACTATTCTCGTTCATGTTTAATTTTATTAATTCATATATCGATAAAGAACGATTTTATTGACCGCTCGTAATAGAAATTTATTTTCTGATTTATGCCACGCAAAACGATTATTTCTTTCGAAACCATATACATCTCTAAAAAATAAAATTAATGCATGCATTGAATTGATACATGTTGAAATGCTTTACAAATAATTAATGTCAGTGCAAAGGTTGCCAAAATAAATTAGTCTACCAGTCTAATAATAAGAAATGGACGGCAACATATAATACTAGTCTTTATCTTTGCCAATATCACATTTGCAAATATCATAATTTTTCGAATATGTATTTTAATCCTGTCTCTTGCACTCCCTCTCTATCTCTCGTGCGATGATGATTATAGTACAACTTAAAAAATAAATGTAAAAGCTATCGTAACGATGCAAATAAAGCTTTTATACAATTTCACGATTTATTCGGTAGTTACGAGTAATCGTGACAATTGCGAAAGTATAAAAAAAAATTCAATCGTTTGCGGCATTCATCATCATGCACAAAGGTTCAAGAGTTCTTGCTCCGGATAATTTCTGATAAATTAAGTGCAGCATATGTGCAGTAAATTGCAAGCGCACTCGATGCAAGCTTAAGCTACTTGTAGTGTTGGGCCTCGGATACATGCGCATACGAATTTCTGTAGTTTCTGTATATATGTAACTACATCTAAATATTTCCGTTCAGATAAGTCTGACGTATTTGAAATAAAAGCGATATTAGTAAAAAGATTCATCTCATATGTGAGATATACCGAAATTATATCTAGAAAAAGAGTCGTTTACGTATTTTCGTAATCTAAAAATTAATTATCACATTATTGGAAATAAAAATTATATATAGATTGATCAGTATAATATTCTTACAATTGTATCAAGCGATACAACATTCAATAGATAATTCAGTCTACGAACTTTGGATAGAGATTCAAATTTATAAAAATATAAAAAATCTTCTGTAAAAATAGAAACAGATTTAGATGAATTTCAAAAAAGTAATACCTGCACATGTATCCAAATACTGTCATATTATTTTGTGCCCATCACTTACTGCTAGTCAGTTAAATATAACGCAGTGCCGCATATAATAAATAAATTACCGTGGCGTATCAAATCTCAAGAAAACATTGTGGAAATGTTAGCCGAAAGTAAAATATATGTCTCTCAATAAGTTATGAATTCGAATTCTTTTTTGATGCAGAGCTCATTCTGTCCAGATAATTGCTTGTTGAAAAAAAGAAGGTCTATATTCCTTGAAGCATAAATCAGATCATTTGTAACTTGCTTTCGCTAACTTTCTTTCGTGTTTATATTAAGCCAATATTAAGTCACTTTTGTGGAGCATATATGAGCTCAGCCTAAAAAGAGCACTTTATCAATTTTTTATTCTATCGGTTTTGTCGCTACAAAATTGCTGTCTAGCAAGTGTCCTGATAAAAAAACAAGGGCACCTTTCAGACATTAAAACTTGTACTCTACTTAAATACAATGCAATAATTGAATAAAATAATTGAAACGATTGTACATTATAAAGTTTGCCTAATAAAAATTTACTGGATCAACAAAATCACACATATATTTTCTATATTATTCTCTCATCTTTAAACTGTATAAATAAATATATATATATAAATTGTATAAATTTTGTATAAATTATCAAGTATAAAAATTGAAGAATTTTAACATGTTAGATTTTAAAAAACTATATGGAAATAATTAAACATAAAAATGTATACTCTTCTTTCTATTAATTTACATAGATTTCATTTTTCTTATGATCTTCGAATTTCTATCAGGAACTCCGACAGGTTCTCTTTCGCACGTGCAATTTTTTTTTCTTTGCGCGTGACAAAGAGAGACATTCATGAAGCCAATACGCATTTTCTCATCAATTATCTGCTCAGAAATTCCGCCAAGTACAACTTGCTGTACTTTTCTTTCCTGTTTTCTTTTATCTCTCTTAGACGCCTTAATACAGTACATACCGCACGTACATACACACACACATACACGCACGCATACTTGCATTCGTCGAAAATCAGTCGTATATCCTTTTTTTGCAATTGCCATTATATAATATATGTGGGATAGCACGAGACGCTATTGACCTGCCCGTTTACTTAGAGAATAACTTACTTCGGATACGCCATGATTTGAATAAATATACGTAAATATTAGCATGTAGTGACTGACTACTTCAGAAGCGAAATATTCGTATTTTCGATACAGTCGTATTGGAAAAATTGCCGCTATTTACATCGAAAATTTCGCACTTTTGCTTTTCGCGCATACTAAAATCTAACACTATCTTAAGCTTATATATTTTTTGAAAAAGTACACTCGGAAAAGATCGACATGTCGATCGGGAACAGAATTTACATAAAAAATTATGTAGAATATATATTGCGTTAAAAAAATGCGGTTTCTCACCCGAACGAAGAAACAATGCCTCTTTTTGCGCTACAATATTTTCGAAAAAAATTTACAATATTTTTTTTTTTTTTTTTAAATATATATAACTTAATTTTTTAAAGAAAATTTTTATCTTATGCAAAACATTCTATCGAAGAATTTTGCCAAATTTATATGTTTTTTAACATATAAGATTAAATTTTTATATTTTTTTAATTAATAATTCGACCTCTCTCTAGCAGTAAAATAATGACAACAAGATAATAATTAAAAATATTAAGTACTACATACTCTTTCACCAAGCTTAACTCTCCTTATATATAAATCATAATATTAATATATTAAAAATATATTTAGTAATCAAAAACGTACATTCTTAAAACCATAATTTATTAAAAAGATTTTTAGAAAATATTTTCCTAAAATAAAATAAAAAATTTAATACTGTTTCAATTTTTCAATTACAGATATTAATTTTAAAACTAACATGATATTACTAATATATATACTCAATGATTCATCACGTTTTCAACAAATAATAATTACATTAACTTCATAAAAAAACATTGTTTTTTGACTAGATTAAAATTTTCATTTCGCATCATTAAATAAATAACGTAAATCAAATTAAAAGTGCAAAGTATGCTTCGCGATACTACATATACAAGAAGATGTCCATCGTTCAAACGAGAAACCATGTATATTACCTTCATTTAAGGTAATATTCCCTATAGCTACACCTATATGTTAATAACAACTAGCGATCGAATATACGAGTTATCTTTTGTAATGTGACGCGCATACAAATTACATAATAATTTACATATATACAACACATAATTAAAATGCGCTAAAAGATACTGGTTTTTATGATGAAGAAAGCCGTCGCACACTGGAAGTCGTGCGACGCGGGAAAAACCGAGATAATATCCTTTCGAACATAAAAACATCTTCGAGACGGCAGACACGCATATATGCGTTCAAAGTTTTAAATTAACGACGGCAATAATAATTATAATTGTAATAGGAGAATAGTAATAGTAGTAGTAATAGTAGTAGTAGTAGTAGTAGTAGTAGTAGTAGTAGTAGTAATAGTAATAGTAGCAGTAATTGTGGTATTGATAATAATAGGATTCGATTGATAATAATAGCGATAGAATAGTTATCGTAATAGCAATAATAGTCGTAACAACGCATAATACAAATGCTAAAATCGCAGTTTATAGGATAAAGTTAAAACTTATTATCGCAGACAAAAGATACTTTTTTTTTTCAGTGAGCTTTTCTGTACCTACTCATCGAGTTGTTTTGGAAAAAAATGGCAAGTACTGTTGGTAGTTTTCATCACAAAAAGAGATACTATTTTTTCACGACTACGCGATGTATGTCGTCGATATCTCTTATTCTCATTTAATTTACAGTAAATTGTGTATTGTTAGACCCAGAAAGAATACTAAAATATTGCGGGGTTTTTTTTCGAGCATTATTTCCTATAAGCTGTAAGTGTGCTTGTTATTGATTAATAAAAACCGTCACCGTTTTCTCTTTTTCTTCTTCTCTTTCTCTCCTTTCTTTTTGCTCTTTTGCTATGTCTCCGTGTTGCGGAATTACGGAATGTTTGCACACATTATTTGTGAATTCGTAATATAATCGTAATTATAACAGTGAATGTTCGGAATTGTATTGTGATATTAGCTAGGTAACCGGTTTTTAATGCCCAGCGAAGTCCGGCCTGTCAAATGATGCTTACTATTATGTGACATTCTGTAACACATCACTCTGATATACACAGTATATGGAATCTCAGGCAAAGGATCGAGTAGACACCAAAATGACTGAAAGCAGTAGCAAAACTTTTATAAATAGTATTAATTGCAGATCTTACTGTTACTAACGAGAAAAAAATTAACAAATATGAATGTTATCTCTATCAAGTAGTGTATAAAAAAAAGGGATGTATTAAATCTACGTTTCTTATTCTACAAGACACTGCATTGTAAAATTCAGTAGTTGAATTTTCACAACTGGAATTAAATTATATATAGTATTATGTGTGAAAAATGCACCATTATAAAAGAAACATTATTCTGTATTGATAAGAGAAGCAGAACGAAATTCTCTGTATATGATCCAAAGCCTGAGAGTTGATGAATGTAACACTGCTTGGCAAATGTATAACAATATTATAATATGATATGCAACATTTATAATCTAATCTTATTTCGGTACTAATTGTCAGTTGTGCTGGGCATCCATTCATATCATAAACGAAAATCTCGAATGTACATTCGTAGTACATTTTTAACGTGTAAAAAAACATTGCAATCGCTTACCAATGTAATAACAGATAATAAAAATCGTTTGTATAATATCGGCAATCTGTGTTATAGTTGCAGTTGTTGCAACTTTTCCCAGTACTATTGTAAATTGTATTGTATGTAAATATATTATAATATATAGCTGCATCTGTTTAGTAATTTGATTGTATGTGAGGTAAGGAGCCTGTTTATATGAATGGTACGACTTAAAAGGTTACGATTCTAGGGGACATACCCTGTGCCCCATTTCCTAGAATCGTTATTATAAATCGTACTTATGGAACTATTGTCATCTGTAAAATATAATATAAAAGATCCTGAGTTGTACTGTGTGGTACTATGGCTATGGAATTGTGCGGCAGATATCTATGCTGGTTTACTTTTATAGAAAGTTAAAATTAAAATGTTCATAACTAATAAAAGATGATAAAAGCAAAATTATGACGGAAATGAATAATTATTGAAATCTAAAATAGTTAAAGAACTGTATATATGATATAAATGTATCTGAAAAATATTAAAGATATTACTGAAAGCTTATACAAAAAAAAAAAGAAAGAAAAAAAAATTACAATTAATTATTGCCTTTTTACTTTCTGTAAAGAATATACTGTAGAGTTTTCTCTTGCAAAACTGTTGCTACATGTATGAACTTTACACAAAATGCTATCGCGTCTCTTAACATTTGAAGAATTCTTTGTTTAAAAATCGATAAAGGTAAATTAAAAATTAAATATATACAACTAAGAAAAAGAATATACGGCTTATATATAAATTACATAAATATCGTTTAAGAACGTAGTTAGATACTGAGCATTATATATAATCTGTTTACACAAGAACAGTGAAATAAATATTTTTACGGTATTGTCATAAACATATGTATCTATCACTGATAGAGTATTTGAAAAACACTCTTATATGGACGTGCTTATATAGACGAGAAACCAGCAGAGACATTGCCTTCTTATTATATATTGTTAAATTCAATCTGCTGCATTATTGCGATCACGGTTTGTTGATAACTGTTAATAATAAATATTATTACTCTGTTGAGCTGTCAATTGGCTGTATATTGCAATGTATGCATGTGAAAAATATATCATGTTATGAGCTATGTCATTGCACATTGCGTTGCAATAATAAAGTAAATATAATCCTCTGTAAGAATATAATATTGTAGTAAATATCTGTAGTCTGTATAACACTGTATAGCATTAAATAAAACAACAAGTATCCAGCTGCAGAATTATCAGTACGAGGTGGGATGGCTGCTCCACCATCGGCATTTTAGTCGTTCTCTCCCCCCCCCATCATCAGCGTTCATCTTTACGATGAATAGGCACGGGACTTTATATGTAAACTAGTCTCCCAAACCTATATACACTGTCGACCTTCGTATGAATGATCATTCGAATGATCTGTATAGGCGTCTTATTACGGACGAAAACAATGAAGTGCGCGACTGTCAATCATATTTGACTTCTTGTCCTCCATTCATGTTTGTGCGACAAGAATTGCATACGCGTTTCTCAAAAAGATTTAAAATTATAAATTATACCCGTGCACACACATACACACCTCTGTGCACAGGACCTGAATTATTAAATACGGAATCAGCCTTGTGTCGTAACGTTATTTCTAGCTACTTGTCGGTCAACTATGAAGATACGTTCCCTATTGAATCACAAGTTCACTAAAGAATAAAGATAAAAACTCGAAAACTTTGTTACTATATCACAAAATGATACAACAAACTGGGCACGATACAGATTAAAAAAATAAATAAACATCCTGTACACATTAGTGATACGTAGCATCGAATTGCAACATACCACTACCAAAATGCTTTGAATCACTAATCTGCGCCACCTCTACCGAATAAGCATTATCGCCAGCTTGTGCCTGATACGATCTGAGCTTTGGTTCCGTGGTGCCACCACCACCACCACCACCGCCGCTTGCGCCACCTTCCTCGGTGATATTCCGGGAAGGTGGAGCAGGAGCCGCTAAAAGCACCTTATTATCCACCTGAGTCTGAGCTTGAATCTGAGCTTGTGTTTGAGCCTGAACTTGTGTTTGAGTTTGAGTCTGAGCTCCTCCCTGAACCTGCGTTTGTGTCTGTCCCTGTCCCTGGACCTGAACCTTAACTTGATGCTGGTAGATTTCTTCCTGACGTTGTCTGTCTGCCACACTGAGGTCGTGGAAACTGACCAGGTGACGCTTCAGGTACAGCTTGGTCTTGAATGGCTTGTTACATAGAGGGCAAGTGACACTCTGAGGGTTGTGGATGAGGCGCATGTGCTGCCGCAGGTTGGACAAGTTACTGTACATGCGGTTGCACACAGGACAGGGGCGTGGGTCCAGCGAGTGCAGTTTACGCAGGTCAGCTGCAACAACACACACAACTTGCTCTAACCGGTAGCAGCCCACAGCATTGCACGTTACCACAGCATAGCACCACGCCTTTTCACACCACGTATATTATCAGAATGATACCACCCACCACAGGACAGCAACAACCAGCAAACAACCCTATTTTTAGCGCTACCCAATTTTTGCTGCCTGCATGGTACAATACAAAAAGAGTACCCCCCGCAAGAATATCACTTGCAAGGATGCAAATATGTTTGGCAGACAAAAACAATGGTAATGCAGTAAGAAAAAACATATAGTTTGAAAACAATGGTAAGCATGAATCGATGAATAATGAGAACTAGTAATTAGTCAAAATCTTTTTGTTTACATGTTCATTGCACATCTCCTTAATTTTTTTCTTTTGTATTTTTTTTTCCAGTAGAAGATATGTTAGCATGATATGTAGACACATTTGTTTTGATATGAGGTAGCATATGACAATTTTCAAGTTAGGAATTATTTAAAGAAAAAAATTATTAATAAAATTTGTGATTATCTTCATAGTTAGAAGAAACGATCCTAAATTATTTTACATATAACTTAAGAACAATATATCATAAAGAATGAATAATATTATAAGATTTAAAATCTGTTACAATTCGACATATTATTTAATATTTCTATCTGTTCATTCATTAACAACTTTATTAATAAAATTTTTTTTATAAATATTCATTAATAATAGACCCCTTAATGCAATTCTATTGTATGAAACATAAATGACATCACATAAACATATTTATATATCATATTTAATTCAAAGCAGTATGTACAAGCCGATTTGAAAACTTGTCACATGTATGTAAAAATGGCATTTATAATGAGTAAACGAAAAAGCAAATGATAATAAGATAATCTATGTTGAACTGAGTGTTAACATTTTTTAAACAAGCAATTATCTTTTATATTAAATATTTTTTCAGGGTTAGATTTAATCTAGTGTATGTATGTATGCATTAATATACACGTGTAAGTGTATATGCATTAATATTAATATACTATGTGAAGCAGGAAAACAAAAGATTATAAAGCATATTGGGATGGGGTTGTTTCTTGAATATGTACACGCAGGACATAATTGTTAATTATTAAATATTTTTTTCCGGGCTATTTCGGTAACGTTCATACAACACAGCTGCTTAACTGCAAACTGCACTCTGTGGACTCAGGCCTGTTGCAGCCTCCGAGTGTCAAATGTCCTACCGCCTACCAAGACCTACCGAGCTACACACGAGCTTACCATTTCAAACCATCAAGATTCCTTTCTGCTTCCTTGTTTCTATTTCACATTTGACATTTGTGATGTAATGGCTAGGTTGTTGCTGTTTGTAATGGTGCTCGCACTACCAAAAAATAATAAATTTTGACTCACCTTGCTGCTCCTGATTTAATTCCGTAGTCCCATGACCTGATGGACCTGGCATTCCTCCTTCTACATTTTGGTTTCCTAAAATTAAAATGTTAAAGTGAATCTTAGCACAATTTTAGATTTAGTTTTTATGATGTAAAAGTAAAAAGAAAAAAACCTGAAAAATTCAGTTATTACAAAACATTTATACAATATAAAATATTTATTATTAAATATTAATATTTTTATTTTAATTTTTTCAGATAATCTTCAAAATGATTACCTTGATAAGATGATGGATAGGATGGCAATACTTCCATACCACTATCCAAGCTGAGAAATCCACTGGGTAATGTGTTAGCTTCTTGTTTTGGTGAGCAATCGTCATCACTGCCATATTCAGGTAATTCTATTTTTGGCTAAAAGTAAAAAGTTAAAAATAAATATTATAAGTATATACTATTATAAATATTATATTGTGTATGTATAGCACATTATACAATATAATCAAAAATATGTTTTCAGAATTCGACAGTGTATAATACAATATATACCTCAACAATATCGAGATCTTTATAACAATCGAGCTGAACTTGAGGCTCGATAAGTGGGCGCGAGCGAGGTGCAATAGTAGCACAAGGCGGTATAGAAGGTGTTGGACTAGAAATTGTTGGAGGTGAATCACTTTTTTTACACAGCCTTTTCAGTGGTGGAGGGCTCGAAGGTGGTGGAGTTCTACTGCGTTCATCGTCAAAGCTCGGTGAGATCAGATCACGGCCATTTGATGCATGGATGTTATTTGTCTTCAAATGCTGCAAAATATTGAAATTGTACATTATGACATGAGCATTATGCGTACATATAACGAAGATGGAAGATACTAGGTTAATGTCAAACCTTTTCGTTGTTGTGCTGATTATTTTGGGAGTCGGTGAGGCCACGAATTTGAAGAGATTCAGCTGTACGTAGAAATGTAGGTAATTCTGCCTGCGAGATATTTACCTCTCCAGCGTACATAAATTCCAATAGCGACTGTAGATGTTCAAACTCAACATCTCGCATAAAAATTATTGGATGCTTGCAAGGATTTGTCTGCAAAATAAAAGGTAATATTATATTTTACTATTAATTATTAATTTATTATAAAATATTTATAAAAAAAGAAAAACAGCCATTCTATTTATTTTTTTACATCAAGTTATACATATTATTGCATATATAATTTTCAATTTGATAAATTAACTATATTTTGCAATGTTTATGGTTCAAAAACGACTATATATATATATATATATATATATACAGGATGTCCGGTAACTAACGGAGCAACGATTACAAATGGATTCTTTGGTCAATTTGGGAACAATTTTTCCTCAGCGAAAAAGGTCATCATTTTTTACAACTTTCCAATATTTGTCATTATGTATCTTTATAACTAAGCCTCGAATTAAAATTTTATTATAGTAGACTCTACCTGAAATTAACTGAAGAATGTAATTATGTTAGACCTATAACTCCAAAACGTTTAGTTTTCAAAAACCCCATTTTTTTCAATCGCTTATAACTCGAAAATTATTGACTTCTCAACATTTTTGCTAAGGAAAAATCGTCTCCAAATTGTCCAGAGAATCCGCCCTTAATCATTGGTCCGTTAGTTACCGGACACCCTGTATATATATATATATATATATATATATATATATCGTGGAAAGTGCTAATATTTAATTATATTAATGATACAATTTTACATATATTTAATTTTGATGCCTATTTTTTCCTCATGTTTCAGATCCCCGACATCTATAATTATAGAATCATAAAATTGACGATATGGAAGTCTTCTAATTAAATAATGCATCTCATTTAGATAATCCTACTCGTCGTATCTCTCTTGAAAAAGATGCGGGAGAGATAACGGAGTAGATTACTGTTGCATAATTTCTCTGTAAAACGCGAGCACGATTAATCGTACGAACATATATGACGAGCTCGACGTCCATTTATCGACCTTCCCCCAACTCTTCGTCGGCGCGTTAATTGCCGGTCAGCAATTACAAATTTTATTCGACGCGGTCGCGAAAGAGCCCGACGACGATCATGGGGAGGGTGAACAAATACATGCAACATCGTGACGTAATCGCGAACACAAATACGCCTCGCTTTGAAATGAGGCGTGAAGACGAAAAAGATAAGAGAGACCTAACGTCACGTAAATAGGTATTGTGTAATTTTGGAATTATTCATCGCGCGAGATGAGACGAAGGAAATGCATGTTACGTATACACACGCACAGACAGGGAGGTGGGCGAGCAAGAGACAGAAAGAGAAGGGGTGGAACGACGAGAGGAGGAGGAGGAGGGAGGGCGGTTGCCAGAGGACGCGAAGGGGTAGAGGGGGGGAGAAGAGGGACCTTAACGTCTAAGGTGGGGAGCGAGAAGAAAATGGTTTTCTAACCTTGAACAGTTCCTTGAAGTAAGGGCTGCACGCGGAAAGGACGACCTTGTGCGCCTGGAGTCGCCTGCCATCGCACGCGAAGGTAACGTCGACGAAGTCCTCGTCATCTCGCAGCGCCTCGAACTGGCTCGTGATGTTCGCCTGAAAGTTATTCCACCGCAAGCAAAACTGCTGCTGGCTATCCGTCATTCTCTTCGCACGCTCGACTCCCCTTCAACAACACCTATGATCACACATGTGGGGGCTAACTTAAAGTACCATACGCCCGTGGGAAAAACTTAACTCTCTCATTACTGTAAAAATGTAAAATGTAAAAAGAGTGAATCGATGACTGAAGAGGAAACGTACGATATAAATAATGACAATCGATATCCAGGTTGCCAGCTGTCAAGCGGAAAAATTCTCTAGGCGGGAAACCTCGGTCGCGCCTCTCGCGAGGCGCGAGAAAACATCTTCCTTTTCGCGGACGCTACATTATTGAAGCTTTATGCTCTAGGCTTCGGTTCGATCACGCTTTTTCGCGTAGGATTTCAACGTTTATAACTTGTCAAATTTTTATATACATTTTATATACATTTATTCGGACACTAAATTCGAAACTTTGTCTATTATTTATATCACAAAGAATGCAAATTTGGAATATATATTGAAGGATTGTCAAATGTCAAAATATCTCTTCGAGTTTCATCTCGGAAATAATCATCGAATAACTCTTTTTTTTTTTTTTTTTTTTTTAATTAATTAATTCTTTTAAACAATCAAATTTATTCCAAGCATTCAATTTTGTTTTCAGACGCATATATTGTTCGATTTAGAATCGGGAATGAAAAAAAAAATATGGTTAGACTCTGACTCGGAGCATTTCGATGTTATTGATATACGAGAATCCATTCGTTGATAACGATAAGAAATTGGCGTAAGTCACATGTTTCTTTAATTGTTTTTTTTTCTATTCTCCTAAAAAATTGCATAAGATTCTCTTTTACATGTCAAGCGTATCGAAAGTGAAATGTGCGGCGATTATATCGACGTCGATGGCCGATTCGTATTCACGGGTGGCGAGTTACGTCACTACTCGGAACGAAATGTCCCTAGACGTTCGCGTCCAGTTGCCAAGTTCGGACGGCGCGTGCGTCATCGCGACCCCTCGCGCCGACTGTCGAAACTGACGGCGGACGAAACGGATATCGAATTTTCGGAAATAATAAGCTACACATGCAACAATGCTTCGATCCTACTGTGAGTATACACATGTGCATGCGTGTTGCGTAATTACGAATGCCCCGTTCCTGGTATACGTGCGATGCAAAAATATGGCCGCTCCGTTGCGGAAATAAAAAAGCCCATTATATCGAATCCTGTCATGATTAATGCAACACGTGTAAATTAACGAGAGATTTTAGAATGATAATTAGAGGGCAAAAAAAGAACCGTTAATAGCGTTTTTATCACTGACTGAATATTAGAATCTTTTATTTTTACAAGGAGGTATAATGTGTATTATTTATATATATATATATATATATATATATATATATATATATATATCGTTTGAAAAAATATTTCAAATATATTGGAAATATTTTTAAATATATAATTTGATATATTTTATATTAAGAAAGAACTAAAAAGGATATTATTTAGAAATTTATTCCATTATGAGTGTTTATATTTAAGTAATAAGATATTTGTTCAAATAATAGAGAATTGCGAGTAACTTGTTAAAAAAAACAATATAAAATATTGTGTAATCAATGTAAGATTAATATTCAATGATATTTAATAATATCAAATGCAACATTTATTTTTGTATTATTCATATATGTCATTTGAAACAAATGTTTCAAATATATTGGAAATATTTACCTACGTAATTCGATATATTTTATATTAAAAAAAAAAACTGAAAAAGATTATTAAAAAAATTATTACATTACGAGCATTTCATTTAGGTGGTAAAATATTGTTCAAACAATAGAAAATTGCGAGTAACTTGTTATAAAAAAAAAAACAATATAAATGTCAGATGATCAATATAAGACACAATATTGAATAATATTTAACGATATCAAATGCAACATTTATTTTTAATACGACGGGAGGTCCATCGGTTCTCGAGCGAGCGTCGGAGTTGCTCCGGCGTGAGATTAGCCGCAGGTAGACTCGAAGGGCGTACAATTATATCGCCCGCGAAATTTGACACCCGGCGTGGTATCGGCGACGTTCGTCTAAAAGCGAGGCACTCGGAAACGAATCGAGCGCGTTGCATCTAGATACTCTACGTGCACCATGACTGACTGACTCGGGATCCTCGGCGAAAACCGATATACGCCGTGTGTATTTTGAGTCATGGCGCACATAATATATCTAAGTACGGCGCGTCGACTCGCCGGCGGCCAACTTCAGACGGGGAAGGCGCAAACAACGCCGAGTGTACCCTAGAGTCGTGCGCGAGGCGCTCGTGAAGAGGATCTCGTAAAGGCCGTACGCGAGATTTTATCTTATATATTTAACATCTCTCTCTCTCTCTCTCTCTTTTTCGTCCGCCCGACCTCTCGTTATCCCGTGACTAGCTTCGCGTCGTTCGCGCTGAAAGACGACGGACACGCGGGAGAGTCGCGGCCGACACGGGAAATGTCAGTGACGTAAAGGTGCACGCGCTCGCGTCGAGCCCTTCGCCTGGTTTTTGCAAGCAACAAGAATAATGTGCGCCAGACATCGACGCACGGTAAGCTCATATCTCTCCTGTTCCTGTGCTTTCTTCGCTCCTTTAACCTAATTCCGTCATTAAGCTCTCTTTCCCTCTCTCTCTCTCGTCAAGTTACTGCGGGAATATCAATCGATACGCGTATTAAAGGAGCACGCGAGTGTAGCTCGCGGTTCGATGCACGCGTCGCCGATTCGCGACGTCAACAGCTGATCGAAATCCTTCGGCTCCGAATCGCTCTTTTATCGTGTACCCGTGTCGCGATACGCGAAGGGAAGGGGCGGACAGGTGTATCCGGAACAGTGAAGTACATCTAACGTGATAACGCGTACCTTGTACTTTGCACCGGGTATCTTTTTTTCTTTTTTTTTTTTTTTTTTTTTTTTTTCCCGCAAGACAAACGTTGTTATAACCTAAAAGATGAGTTCTCCAGTCAGTCGTAGACTTCCTCTCTGTCTCATATTTCTTTCCCCTCCCATCGCCTCTTCGTTATGCACTTTGCTTTACTTTTTTTTCTGCAAGATTTCTGCATTATAGACATTATTCGATGACGATGTACGATTTCTATATGATGCATGGATTTATGTAACACAGATAATGGTTACTGTGAGAATTCTTGCAAAACACATTGTATTACAATGATCGCTTCTCACAGACTTGTATTTTATGTTCGCACAAAAGTATAGATTTGTTTTTATCTTATAGAAATTGGGACATGGAATGAGACACGATGAATAACAGTTCTATGAAAATGGTAATTGATAAAGAAATAAGACAGCGATTATAATTAGAAAAGACAGATATACATAATCATTATGAGAATTGCATAACTTGTCAATTTTATGACCACTTTAGTAGTGCGCAACCAAATAAACTCAATAGATGTAATAGTAGTGAATAAGGTTTATTGTAAAATTTCAACAAGATTAATAATATATTCTTTTATGTGATTTCAGTACCTGCAGAACATCTTTCATTGGTGATTGTGGTGGTTTCCCATAGTGGAAACCGAAAACTTTATACTACGTTACGGTGAGTAATTTCTATTAAATTTATTTTTCAGAAAAGATATATATATATATATATATAAATTTTTTTTAAATATTTCTAAGGTTTAATCAGATTTTGTTAAGACATTTGTAAATTAGAAAATCAGTTAAAAAATAAATAGATTAATATAAATCATATAAGATATTCTTATTAAAGAATCTAATTCTCAAAAATGCAAGTTTTTTTCATTTTTATCTGGCTTTCCCAAAGATGACACATCTTATCTTCGTTTGAATAAACAGTATTAAGTATGAATTATATGACAAGAGGGATGATGATAGACTCCTACCTTTTTGCGACTCCAAATATTACTTTAAAGCTTTATGAATCTCGCGACCACCCAGCGGAAGCACCATAGAGCACTGAAAAGACTACATAACTATTGTATCATATCAACCGAGCATTACCTTAATCTTGGTAGGAGTCGAACGGACTTGGCAATGTACAGTCCGTGCAGAAAACACGATCCAAATGAATATCGGCTTTGTTAATGAGATGTCCACTTCTTTGGAATCACTTCATCGCGATTGAGTCAGTTTGCTCTTCGTTCTCGTGACTAAAGTATACTCTTGCAGTTACAATCCATTCTAGACAACATAAAGTATTTTTTTCAGCAGAGAAGCGAAATTATAAACAAATCTTATTTTTGTATAATAATAGTTTTGTATAATAGAAATATACATTCCTCAAATATACAAAATTGTGTAAGTAGCGCTTCTAGAAATTAAAAATTTATATATATTTTTTTTCTGTATAAAAATTATTTTCTATTAAAAAATTATTCTATGAAATTATTTTTATTAAAAAATAGTTCATATATATATATATATATATATATTTATAATAATTTTGTCAATGAAAACGCAGAGAGGAACTGTAGAGTTATATGTGTTGATAGATAAATATGTATAATATATAAATGTTAATTTTTTATATCTTGGTTGTGATGTTTGTGCATCATGTTTTTGCATTAATCTATTTTACATATATATTACATGTATTATTTAGAAATATTATTTTCCACATGCAGCGCGTTATAAGATGTCTTGGATGTTCTTTTAACAGCAAATTGTTATTAAACTTTAAATTAAAGTTCTATTAAATTTTATCTAAAATTAATTAAAGAATAAATTGCTTATAATTTGAACATTATTAATGTATCGATATTTTCGCTAACATTGTCTAAATTGGCCAGAAAATCTGTTATTACAAAATATCCAATGGTTTTGAGACATATCTTGTACAGCTAAACAAGATACATTCGCATAGTAACAAAGTATTAGACATTGATCTTAATAAGAAAAATTGTGTACTCCATAAATGCGTTTCTTGTAATCTTCAAGAAAAAAAACTTGAATATATTTTTCTAGATGGGAAGTGTATGCAACGTACGTATTATATCAATGTACGATGCGCATAATTAAGAGCATATATACAAAGTCGTCTTGAAACCTGCAGTTCTAATATTACATGATTAGATGCAACAGTTGTGCAAAAAATAAACGTGTAATTTAATGTACTGATCGATAAATAATTGATGAGAAAAGAAACCTATATGACTGGTACCAACCGATACAAAATTATTAAACATTGCCTTTAACGAACGATTAATGTTTTTGATGTTTGAATAGTTGATGATGATGAAATGGCTCCGACACGTGTTGGAGCAATTCTTCGTTATTGTAACTATTAATGTTGTTGTAAATTGTGTACCTATAAATTTGCATGTAATTAGCGTGCAAGTTTAACATAGCATTCAATACATTCTAATGAATTTAAAAAAATGTACATATAACACTTTATCTTTAAGTAATTTACAATGACTATTATATAACTTTTGGACAACAAATATTTAAAATAATTTATATATGGAAATGATGCAAAATCAAATTAATAGCGCATTTTAAATTTTCTTATCTATAGAATCTAGACTATGATTTTTTGTCGCATAATCATCAAATCTTTTTTTTCTTGCTTTGTAAAAAAGCATGCATTTTGAAAGAGCAATTTTACGCAAGATTGTACAATGTGTTATCAGCCAGAGATAAGAAAAAACATTTATATTGCTTTTACATATTGGCTCGACGCACATCCTGCAGAGCCTAATCAAGTTATCCGAGCGAAGGATCGAATTCGCCAAATAACGTTTCGCGGATTTTCGCGCTGTATTATTTCGCGCGTCGCAAATTGCAGTCTCGAAAATTGCAGGCTTACCTTCATATACGGCTCGTCCGTCTCGATTCGTGTCTCGCGCGCGCCACGTTTTAATGTTTAAATTACATCAGCTGTGCAAATTGAAAGCTTCGCGCGCAGTCGAGCAGCCGCCGCTCTTTATCGCCGAAGGTTGACGGAGAGATCGCCGCTTCTTTATTTGCTTCGCGAGTCTCGTGATAAAGCGCTTTTCCGTCTCATTGACACTTTGCGGATCGCACGCGAATATAAGTATGTTGCTGCGCGGAATTGCATTCGCGGAGGCGCGTCGTAATTCGGCGCGGCGCGTCTTCAAGAACCGTGACAAAACTCAGGGTAACAACGGATGCGAGCGAGACGCGTCGGATTTCCCTTACGATGGATCATCCACGCGAAATATGCGCACGATGGCGATGATGGTTTATCGACCCACGGAGCAGCCGCTGTCTCCCGTTTTTTCGACCCCGTTTGTAAGTTGTGAAAAAGAAAATTTAAATTAAAAATTAGGGGATAGTAAAATAACTAGAGCGTAAAGTAAGGTATTTTAATCAAATATTTTAAATATCTATGTGTATGTGCGCGTGTATATATGTATATGTATGTACATATGTTATTGCCACCGGTTGCATCAGTAAGTCGCAGTTTACGTCACATCAAGAAATGTTTTAATTTTGTAAAATATGAAATATTCTATTTGATTTTTTTGACTTTTCAGATAATTTGTGTTAAATTATATTTGGAAAAACGCAGTTTCTTTGCTCAATGGATTATGAATGTTTATGTCTATCGAAATGATAAACAATAAGTGGAGTTTTTTCCACTTTATAAAATTGCATCTTAAAGAGACTTTCTTAATTTGCGTCTGAATTTAATAATGCGATATTGATCGTAAACTCATTGTCAGAGTATACGAAATACAGTGCGCGATCAATGTTCAAGTAATCAATGGTATACATTTGAGGTAGATAAAAAATTCAGCTGCGTGATTATTTCGCGAAGTTAAACTAAAGATTTTTAAATATTTTATTTGCCATTACTTAGGGAATTTGCCTTGAGTAATTTGCCTCACAATTTTTAGTATTCGTTCCATCTCTCGAAAATATAGATATTAAAGTGCTTAAAATAATTTGCTGTCGAATATATCAATTTTTTCACGGTCTTCTTTTACTTTTCGAAATTCCCTTTCTTTTAGTCGCGTCGTCGGAATTATTGAGTTTCGCATGTATTTATATATTTATATGCAAAGTGTGCTTCTTAATTTAATTTTCTTGAAATATTTCCTGCTTTATTTTTACATGTCATATGATTGACTGGACTAACTATATTTGCAATTGCCCGTGCCAATCTTCTAGGAAATCATCAGTTGAAGGTAGAGTCGAGCACAGATCGATTATCTTATGACATTTTCGCGTTTTTCCTAGCGTAGAATATAACATTGTTTCTCATAACCTTGCGTCACGTTGCGTTGCGAAGCTAGAGCCGTCCAAGAAGATCGGAAAGTGAAATTGACGGCGAAACACTAACGAGCCTTGACTGACGTGTAGAAAAAAAATGTGCAAAATGCGTCTCGGGCCACTTCCGATCGCGCAGCTGCGCCGCGTTCACTAAGATGTTGAGGTTTATTCATAAATATCTTCCGCAAATTTACGTAACGCCCGCGTGTACCTTCTTTCTTTATCGATTATGCTCCACGTAAATTAAAGCGAAACGCGTCGTGGAATTAAAGTCCTCTCTGACGTCCCAACTCTTGACGATAATAACGGTATAATTCTGGATTCTGATACGTGTTAGGGACTATAGACAGTGTAATCGCGATTAAAATTATCACCGTATCATTCGCACTGATATGATATCGATGATGACGAAAAAAGAAGTGAGTTGCTGTAGAGTCGACAATTATCAAGTTCTGCAAAATAAGTTGCCTATTTTATCTTCTATTCTAAATATAATCATCTAAATTATTTATTCTCTACCATTACGTGCATAATATCGATCCTGGAATTTTTTTGTTTAATAGGGCTGTAACTTTAGATCCTAGAATTATACGGTTAAAAATTGCTACACTATATACGAATTTAATTCCTGAATTTAAAATCTGTATTGATCTTCCTTCTGCGAACATTCGCATTGATAGAATCAATGCGATCTTCGCAACGGCACGGACTACGAATTTCGTAGACAATATTATTGTGCAGGAACAGTCGAAATGTCTGCTGTCTCGAGTCAGTGTCCTGAAATAAACTCGGTAGAACCGGAAGACGAGCAAAATGAATACGTCCGCCAATGCGTTACCGGCCTAAATAAGCACGATGGTTTAAATACGTGTGTCTCCCCACGTGTATTTAGGGGTTCGGTAATTGTGAAATCTTCCCTGCAAAAACGTTTCGCATTTATTTTAGCTCTATGATATCAGCTCTACGAAATCATATACATTTATAATACAATTCAGCTGTGAAATTCTCATATCGAATTATTGAAAAGTTTATTTCTTGAATTTATGAGTGTAGTAAAAAAAAAAAAAATAAAAAACATATAGGAACATCTCTAATTCTTAAAAGCACTTTACAATAAAAACATTGATTAAAATAGCATAAAAGTGATCTCTCGAATTTTCGAAAATGCCCTTGTTACATTAATTAAAACGTAGGTGAATATCTGATTTCAGGAAAGCGAGGCGATATCATTCGTCGCCACAGCGTCCAAGCTGGCCACCGTGGAAGATGCGGGTCCAAAGCGGCCCGAAGGCCCCATCCGACCATCCGCCGCCTCCTTAAAGGTTTCACCCTCGGCCAGGGCGACTCTCCAAGCATTACGGTCACCGAAGAGCAAGCTAGTCATCCCCGTTAATACCCGCGACGCTGAGACCATCACGGGTAAGATAAAATATCTATATTTTTATATACGTACCAGCTGCGCTGCTCGGACGATGCTGTGGAACAACGTTCAAGGTTCTATTGGTTTTTTTTTCACCGGGTGTCTCTATACCGGGTGTATTTACTACGACTAAATTAATTACAAAATCGAGAGTCACAATATCACTAAATATGCGGGAATCGCGACGATGATTGTCAATATTTAAATATGATTAAAATACACACACGCACGTGCAAGTATGATTATAATTTTAATCGGACGAGGCGATTATTAAACATAGCGAGAATGAATATTTTTTTGAGAAACCTTTTTTTTATAAACGGATATTTTTTAAAGAAATTCGCGCGTTGATTTTACGCGGTTTGAGTATCTCGGCAAACAGGATGCGTTTCGTATTTACTACATCTGACGTTGTAAGCGTACGAGGAGAAACTGTCTTTGACGGTGCTAGCACGAGGAGTTTTATAGAGTGCTCTACGGCTTACCTGTTCCAAGCCTCATGGTGTTTTCCATTGGCCTGAGCTAAATGATGATTACTCCTGCCCGGCGGATAATACGCCACGCTCCATTCTCATCATCATGATCGTCATCATCATTATCGTTATAGTCATCATCATCATCATCATCATCATCATCATCATTATCATCATCATCATCATCATCATCATCATCATCATCATCATCATCATCATCATCATAAATTTTTGTCGTCGTCAGCATCATAATCGTAATCATGATCATCATAATCATCATAGTGAAAATAATTGTTATAATTATTTCGTTATCGCAGACATCTGCAAATATATATCTTTGATACAGTTCGTATCGATTGTGACATCGAAAATGCATTCGATGTTACATTAAAATTATCGGAATATTTTTGAAATAAATATTATATTTCGCGACGCGTCCAGAATATCGAGAACACGTTTTACGCAGATCTTGAAATAGGCGACCTACAAAGGGCTAGTTTCGTAAACGTTTCTAAAATCTAAGCCAAGACGTTGTCATAATTTTGTCTACCTTTGAAGAGATCTGAGCATAAACAATTTTTTTATTTAATTATTGCAATTAAAAATTAATTATAATTAATCGATTTATAATATTTTTTGATTAATCGACATTTTCAAACTTTTAGATTTTGTACGAAATTTTATGCTGATTTAACTGCTATATTATAGCGACGGGGAAAAATTTTTATATGCAAAATTAAGATTCAGGCTGTTAAGCATATACTAGTTTATTCTCGTCTATTATATAATGCAGGCATATGCATACTATACGTACGTTTTTTTTGGGTTTGGTTGACTTCGTGCTGTTTGCCAGCAACCTTGTCAAGAGTTACTACGTTAGTGAAGATTTAAACTGATCGATTGCTTGTGTTACATCTGAAATATCATTTCTATATCGTATTTTAAGAACTGAATTTCTCTCTTGATAAATTATTATTTGTGATTTAATATGCATACAAGTATCGAGAGACATTTAATAATTATTTTTAAAATATATTTTTGTATACGATCATATTAGAGAAAATCCAGAGAAGAGAGAAGAGGGCTATATCAATTAGAAAAAAACCTTGAAAAATTAATTAAAGATTAATTATATGCAGAAAAGTTTTATAGATATATATTATTTATAAATTTATTTTTCGGCACGGAGATTTAACTTTTTAATGAGGTTCATTCTGGATAAATGGACTCGATCGCGGGACTTGAAACTGGCTAAACTCCAAGTATACCGGTCGCTGCTATTTTCCTCCATCGACGTCCGTCCGAAGTTCTTCGGCGGCTGTCGACTCAAAAAGAAGTCGACTCGTTTCTCGAGTTCGCGAACGAATCGCCATCAATAATAGATCGAGAGGAGTTTCGGTTGTCGCGTAACCATCAAAAATAAAAATTGCCATACACCTGTCTCGGTCATTGTGAAGTTAACAAACGTACAGAGCATGTATAATAGTCGCGACACGACCAACATTGTCGATTACGCCATCATTTTCGCTATTATTCTATGCATCGATAAAAGGTGTACACACACTCTCATGAACGGCTTACACAACATAATTATTCGCAGCTGTGCGGAATAAAAGGATTAATAAACGGAATTTACCTTGCATAAATGATTCATTGCAAACACACTCGATGGGGGATTACTGGATCATATGTTTCTATTTGTCGATAACATCAATTTAAAACACGGCGCTTTCTCTTATTTCGTTATATTATATAAAATAAAAACATTGACTTATATTGATATACCACATGATTCGCGAAGACGAATAATTTTGCGGATTATTTTGTGAGGAACAATTATATTTATATTTATAAGAAATTTTTTGGATTAGTACACCTTTCGGGATATTTTGCTACACTCGCAAAACACAAACATTCTGGGTTATTAAGCAATCCGGCTCATATAAATTATCTCGGAGGTCATTGTCTCGAAAGCTAATTACGCAAGTCTTTCTTGGCATCTCGATTTTCGATCGGACAATTTGGAAGCTCGCACAAGTCGCGAAACTTGATCATCAATGCCTCGGTGGATCATCGCCAGTTCAGTTTTACGTAATTCGTGAGTTTCAGGATCGAATTTCCTGAATTCTGTCGAGAGCAAAAATTCGAGTTTGCCGACCACATGCTATATAAGACGGTGCTTTAATGAAGACGGTGGAAGGGCAGGGAATTCGGCCAGTGCCGGACGTGAGATTATGTACCTAGGCGGGAAGGAGTTGAGAAGGCCCAAGGGCCCGGCGAAGCTCAAAGGCATTCTCGAGAAGCGTGAGGCAGTGCTTAGCAAGTGGCGAGATGGTAGGATATTTGCTCGTATCTTTATTCGAAATTTTGCGTGCGAGAATTATCAATTTTTCCGCTATCAACCGTGGACATGTTAAATCGTTTCACACTATTGGAAGGGTGAAAACAAATGCTATTGAGAAACAAATTGAAACAATGCTAGGGTCTATAGACTGAATTGAGAAATGCAAAATTAAGGTATTCTAATTTTTCTTTTTAATAATTGATCCATTAGATATAGTTAGATTATTGTTTGTGACGATTAATTATTAATAGTGCAATGAAATTATGATTTATTACAACTGCTATCAACCGTAGACATGTTAAATCGTTTCACACTATTGGAAGGGTGAAAACATAAATGCTATTGAGAAACAAATTGAAACAATGCTAGGGTTTATAGACTGAATTGAGAAATGCAAAATTAAGGTATTCTAATTTTTTTTTAATAATTGATCCATTAGATATAGTTAGATTATTGCTTGTGACGATTAATTATTAATAGTGCAATAAAATTATGATTTATTGCAAATTATTATTATTCAAATTAATTATTAAATGATAATAAAAATCGTTTAACATAAAATAAATGTAATGCAATACATTATATTTATATCTGGTAAAATTATACTGTTTTGAAATTTATTAATAATTTGAATATTGTGGGAAAATGTTAAATATAAATAGTATATAATTATATAGATATACGTATAAAATTATTATTTTATATTTATACTTTTTTTATTTATTTATATCTCTTTTTACCAATATTCCACGTTACCAATGCAATCTACAGTTGGTAACGATATGAAATATCTATTATCTTCTGCAGTATGTATGTCGGTGATTTATCTTCTTACTTCTGATCGCCGATGTGTGGCAGCACGTATTCCGCATTTAAACTATTTTTATCACGTGACAACTACAATATTTTCCTGCACAGTGAGAAAGTTGGATTTAATCTCGTATTACGCAAAGATCTTAAATTAATGACTATTTGTCTCTACTCACAAAATATACAAAAGAGAACGACGAAGTAATAGGTATGAAATTTATATATTCCATGTTATATTTCAATTTTTTACGTTTCTTTTTCGATAAAACATCAAGGACAATATAGATTGTCAAACATTGATGCAAAAGAAATTATTTTTCGAGCATTATACAGTTTATTGTGTAAAATTGTATCGCACCAGTTATGACTGATGCTTAATTGTAAATCGCGAATATAAAGCATCTTACGTAATCAACAAAGCGATTAATTATACATACATACTATATATTTAGAATACTTTATCTATTCGCATAAGAGTTCGTCATCACTCGAGTCTGAAATATTTTACTTGCACATTTTTAAATCATCATATTCTTGTTCGACATTTTCTCTATCCACGTATGATTCCCGGGAAATAAATCAGTCGAACACAAAAGTCCTACATGCACGATCCGGTTTCCATAATTCAATTCGAACGAAGGTGTTGAGAAACGACTCCGTGAACTTAACTTTATTAGTAATCTGGGAAGTTTTTGTGAAAAGAGCGCGTGGCTCGCGCTCGACTTCGAACACAATCGCAAGACGGTCTATATAATCTAAAGAGTCATCTCGATTATGTGTTAAACCGCGATAACTCGTTGCACGGGTCATCTCGCTCTCACGAGAGACGAGTGTACCGAAAGTACAAAGTTCAGGCAAAGTTGAGGCCTACGCCGCTCTCGATGAAGTCAGTATCAGCGCAGTTGCGACATTATGCACCGGCGCTGCATAAATTATGTCGTATTTTCCTGAGAAAAAGGAGGCACCGTTTTTCTCTCTCGCTATTTTTCTCAATTCACTATGATATATTTTTTACCGCTACTCGACTTCTATGACAATCTCTTGTAAGAATCCCGTATAATATCAGGTTAGTAGTGTCGATTATATTTCCGAGAACTTTGAACGCTCCTCTCGTTGTATAATTGCAATCTAGTTGCAACGACAAATTTTAATCACAATTGTAAAGTGTATTTTTTCTTGAAAAAAAAAATCTGCTAAACAGGTCTTAATTATCAAGACCTATATTATTAATTAAAACTAAGTGGAGTAAATATTAATAATATTTATTCCATGATCTTTGTTGAATTAAATTTCGGGAACTTAATACCTTCAATTTTTTGTACAGCTCTTTATTTTTTTTTTAATTTATTCTCCGCGATAAAAAAATGTTACGCGACATGACAACATTCCATTAAGAAATTTCGCTTATAGGAGACATCCGGTTTAAAGTCCTCTAAGAATCTGTTGTTAGAGTTTTTTTTTGCACATACTTCGATATTATGGTCGTGTCAGCTTTAAAGTGCATCTACATGCGCCTCGCAGTCTTCGCACATTGATGCGAAGCGCTGGTTCTCCTGCTCGAAGGGCTCCTCTCATTTGCGGTTAACGTTAACCGCGAATTCCTCCTCCTTCTGCTGTACCGTAAGAAACTTTTTGTCACCCAGATCACGCACATTCATCTTACATTCATCTTACAGCACAGGTAGAAGATTTCTGCACGCGACGAACAACATGACACACGATACATTGAAATAACTTAATAATTTATATGTATAATTATATATGTATATAAAAATATATTTATATATTTATATAAAAAATATTTATTTATATAATTTATATGTGTAATTATGTATAAAAAATATATTTATATCATATATGATAACGATATATGTATCTTGTGTGTCATTACACGCATTCAAAAAAATAATTGGCAATTTTACCAAATTTATACTTATGCTCAGATTATATATGTGTATTAAATTTCGCGTGCTCGTCTATCTTATATTATTATCCATTAAAAAACGAAATATTTATGTAATGTTTTATCGCGTAATTTACTTCTTTCCGCTGTTTATTTTCGCGCTTCTTATGACATAAACTGTTACGCCAAGGCTATTATTAAATCACATCGTCACCATCGCGAGTCGCGCACAAGTGATGACAGATAGACTGCAATCTGCAATTGCGATTTCTCGCGTTCTAGTCGCGCAGTTAGCCTAATGCAACGAAAAGACGCGTACATACGTCGCGTTTCGTCGCATCGTAATTCAAGTATGCACGTTCCGGATCACGTCGGAATGACGTTGTGTACGTACACGACGTATATGTAATTATGCACGCTCGAGTATGCGCGCAATTTAAAGCGGAACGGCAATTTGTAACGCGCAAATATAATGGAACGCCTTTTTGCACTTAGTAACGCCATGGTGGATGCTGCTTGATTGTTGCAGATGTATGCAGCGGAGAAGAGCTGCCAGAAGTCGAGATAATCAGTCTGTTGGAGGAGCAAATACCGAGGTATCGTTTACGAGCTGACACCTTAACGCAGTTTCAAGGTGAGCTGGCTATCAGTTTCTTCCTTTCCTCTTTTAAGCTTTTATGAAATGCGTATATATATATTGCGAAAAAAAGATACGGCTGTTAATATATAATAAATAGCGGAAGAGATCCGTTTTATCATAAAATAAATTTAGTTTTATGTGAAAATATATTTCCGTGGTGATCTACATTTTAAATATTATTATTGCGTTCTATTCATATTACGTGAAATAATTTATCCATATAGCAATAAAAGATAACTGCAATAAATATGTCGATAGTGATCAGCTGATCGATTAAATTGATGAAGAAAATATATATATATAACCGTTTTGTATAAATGTTATTCTTGCAAGGAGAAAAACATCTCCTGTGATATCATTTTATCGATAATTATATACGTTTCTATAATGTGATGACGCATGTTTGAAAGGATACACGATATTAAAAATCTAAATGAACGAAGAAAACCGTATCATGTTAGAGGGTGCAACTCGTGCACCCGATCGAATGTCGAGGAAATGTGCGGCCTAATTAAACGAGGAAGCCTGTTACGAAGGTGACCATACTTATAGGACAAATGCTTCATTGTGCGGAACTTTAGGGTTTCGTATACTACAAATAAGAGTTTTATCAAGCGCGTGTTAACTTTGTAAAATTACAAAATATAATCTGCGCCAAAAGCAAGAAAAATTACGTACATAAAAATATGGTGAAATAATTTTCTCTTAGAATTTATTCTGAAAATCATGATAATCGTGGAAGAATTTTATAAAAATATCAGATTAATATTTACCATAAAACATATTAATATGTATAGTAAAATTAATTAAAAATATTTTATATCTTATTGTGGATATTAATAATTTTCAATTAAATTTCTTAATTAAAATTCTTCCAATATCATTTTGTTCCATGATTACCATGCTTTTCAGGGTAAATTCTAAGAGAAAATTCTCTCTGTATTATTGCTTTTGCATCGTGTTCCACGAACGCGTTAGATTAAAGACAGTTTGTGCCGATTGATTAATCATTAATTTGAGCTGTGGCCCCGTATCGTGTGTTCGGTCAATAAAACGAAGCTTTAAAAGGCGCGCCTCCTTCCAGGGCCGCGCCTAATGCACGCATATATTTACTAATTAGCTACAGTACATTTAGCTCGCCTCGCGCAAATCGTAACACGCGAGCAATGTGCGTTTTTTTTTGTTATTCGTCTTCAGAACGGATATGATTATCGCATTAATTAGCACGCTAATACATTGCCCTCGTGTATACAACTTGGTGTTCTATCATAATATGCAGACCGAGGCGCTTAACACATTTTTGCAATCTCTCCGTTGCAGCTGATGGGTAAACTAGATTGTTGCGCGTGAACTCGGAACGCACACTGAACAAAAAATTTATTTAATTCGAAAAAGTATTTATTTCAATACTGCCAAATGAATCATTTATTTCAAACTAGTAATATTTATTTGACGTGAAAAATATTTGATATGAGAAAATTCTTTATCAAAACAAATAAATATTTATTTGTTTCAAATAAATGATTCATTTGGCAGTATTTAATTAAATATGTATTAATTTAGTCATTTTTTTTAGTGCTGAAAAAAATTGTTGACTTGACTAAACCTTTCAATAAATATTATTTTGTTAATTGAACCTACAAAAATATTTAAATTAAATATAACATTAAATTGAACAAAACGTATATTTGACTTAAATACTAATATATGTTGATTTAACAAAAATAATAATTTAGTTGAAAGATTTAGGCAAGTTAACAAATTTTGTTTCAGTGCATCAATTCTCCGCGCAATTTAGATTAGACTGATTGCGATATACTATGCGGTGAGATTTTTCAAAGTAACATGTATGCGTGATTTTTGCAGGCTACGAGAACGCAGATTGGTTTATTCCGTCGCCTGCCCTCAGATCGGAGGACGTCGACTTGAAATTATCGCCGGACCAGATCCGAGAGACTCTTAACTACTTCAGTAAGTCCAATTTTTATTTTTCCTTATCGATGCTTGTAGATTTTTTTTTATGTAGATAGTACTTATAAATGTGTGCAGAATATAGTACGTAAATCGAACGAAGCAGAGAGGCCTGGAAATACAATTCGCAGTCATTTGATTTATGTGCGAATTAAGAGTAATCCTTTTAACCCTTTAATAAAAGCCCGCGAGTTTATGTGCACTTTCGATGTTAAAAATTTAATTTTTTTTATCATCGAAGTAATATCGACATTCGCGTAATTGCGTTATTTGTTATTTGCTTACGCAATTACTATATCTAATTGCACTGTATTATCATAGCAATTAAAATGTAATAACATAGGAATTGAAGAAATACCGCAACGGGAAAAGCGGAAATGAAGGAAGTAAGATCCATCAATCGCGTATATTCATACAGAGATCGCAAATGCTAATGCAATAAGCGGAATAAATCAAATGTAATCAAAGTCGCTTAATCGAAAACCGTCGACCCGACGTGCTGCAAGGCGCAATCGTTTGCAATTTCACGATGCGTGGAGAGTGCACAGAAACGCAAAGAGATACAATACTTACATTCTGCTAAACGAGATGGAAAAGTGGAGAATTATCACCGGGTATGTGTGTGCATTGTGTATATATGGTCAGGTGTGGAAATCGTGTGTACCGCGATCATTATAACTCGCGCAACTGACTGATCGCGTGTGAGAGATTTCGTGGGTTCTCTTTCGTAAACGAGGGAAAGAAAAAAAAAAGGGAACAGCTCGACACGATTTTCCCGCACGAGCGAAATGTGACGCACTCGCGGGTTTTTTTTCGCAATGCAGGTGCAAGTGTCGCGACCAAGATATATCTTGCGTGTCACTGATTACCGCGCGTATCATTTCTCTATCTATTCTTGAAACACACGGAGAAATAATGCCGCGATTTTATTTTCATTTACATGCTCCAGATACCGTGAGAGACAACATCTGATTACCGAACGATCGCATTGTTCGCTGTAAAATGACGTTTAATACGGTAAAATTTGATTTGTGCCACGCGCGTGATTTATTTTTTTCGCAAAGAATTGTTTAAAAAAAGGGAATATTCATCACTCAATATATTCTGTTTTTTTGCATAACCAGGGTGTCTAGTGGTCAGGGCAATCTGGAAAACTGGGCATTGTGAGGGAATTTTATAAATCTGGAATTGTCAGTGAAAAGTCAGGAAATTTTACTATTTATCTGGATTTTTTCACATTTAAAATTTTTTATTAAATAAATATAAACTTTTCCTCGACTCCCAGCACGGTAATTTTCTGTGTTGTTAAAAATCATCTACAGCGTGTTCGTTAATTTATATTTTCATCGTCGTGTTATTTTATTTCAATGTGTTTGATAGAGACAAAACTAAAAAATAAAAAAGGTGATTATTTAAATAGTTTATAGTGACATGTTTGTTTCGATTATCGTACATAATGCAGTTTGTATAATTGATTTAAATTTTTGTTTGAACTTCCTAACCTTTTCATTGTTGACAAAAATATCTCAAAGATTTCATGATTTAACATTTAATTAATTTATCAAATAAATATATGCAAATTATATATTGGGAAAAAATAATACTAAAAAGTCAAGAAAAAAATAAATTTCTGGTCTTGGAAAATCTGAAAAAGTCAGGGAATTTTTCTCATTGAGTCTGCTGGACACCCTGTTTATTTTCTTCGCGAAGAATTGTTAAGAAAAAAAGGGAATGTTCATCAATATGAATATATTCTATTTTTTGCATAACATGCACGTAAGTATTCTAATAATTGAAGTCTTAAGCGTCAGAAATTGACGTACCAGCTTTCGTTCATAAATATGTATTGCATGAAATGTGCGCAAACAGATCTATTTTCTGAATAATGTTTGATTTGGCTGGAAGAGCTGATGTTCTCCTCCGCGGTTGAAAGTAGATAAATAATCGCGACCTTTCAGTTCCTTTACGGAACATCTCGGCTCCGCGGAAGGAGTCGATATTTATGCGCAGCCAGGTCAGACGTTTTTGTGACTATCGACGAATACGGGAGAGAACGGTACCTAAGATGTACCAGTCTATTTAGTAATTGGTACGCGAAAGTATCTCCCTTTCTCCCTATCTCTATCATTCATCATTGAACCTTTCGTCCGTCTCTTTTCTTCTCACAATATACGTCTATTTATTAAATTTCATTGATGTAAGAGAGGAAGTATATTTTTCTATTATAATTAAAACTCTAAAATTATGAAAAAATAAGACTAATAATGTTGAAAAATATATATACATATAATAAGAAAAGATGTGATATTTGATTTGTATGAATTATGTGTTATTGTTCTTCTTCTTGTGTAATTTTTAATGATTTTTTTCTGTATTTATTTCGTGGGATAATCGCGACTGTATAATTTCACTGTATATACAATATATATACATTTCTTTATAACAAATGCGCATTTAATGACGCGATCTATTTGAAAATAATCCGGAAGCGGTAATAATAGAAAAAATAAGAGGAAAAGGCAATCTAAAAATAGAGACACGCAATATCGATTAAATTCATCCTCTGTGGTCAAAAGAAATGATTTAAGTTAATCGCTTTCATTTTTGCGAATTTTTGTATACACCATATTCTCTTTCGTTAATCATCTATTCAATTACCTCCGCAAAATCCAATTAGTGGACAAATAAAAAGAGATATAATACCTCAACTTGTTTGTACGGATATTTCAATAATTGTATAGAATACAATGAATATTAATAGAAAGAGGCAATAAAAAATAATTATATATATTTTCTAATATATTAACTTTCTCTTTCCCTTATAAAATCATCCAGCAAAAATAATATTTTATTCATTCATATTCATTCATGCTTTATATCGTAACAGGATGAATTTATTCTCTCTATCGAATCGCGATTAAAACTTTTCGTTCCGCCTCTCTCTTACTCTCTCTCGCATCGAGTTTGATATTATTATCGGAGGCCACCCCATTTACACAACTAATCACAGTTTTCCGCGTTATTACCGAAGATAATAATGAGAATCCTCTCACAATCTCGCGAGGGTGGAAGCGCGCGCGAGATCTCATTGTTAAGTCCTCTTTTAGCCGCTCCACTTTTCTTATTATATTTTGCATATACGTCGCCTTTTCCTCGACAGCGTTAAGCGGTGAAATTTCATCAGAGACGGAAGGAGAATGATACGACATTTCTTTTCTGTTTCCTTTTTTTTCGCTTCCCACGACAATTCATGCTTGTTTTCTGACAACGCGCGTGATTTCTCCATTCAATTTTTTTCGTCGCACCCGACGTAGAAAGTTGCTCGTAGGTTTGTCATTTAATTACGCTATTCAGTCATTTGTTGTCCCCTTCGTTCTCCGATCGATTCGAGACGTCACTTTTCTCATCGGTCGAAGAAACAAGGAAGTCGAACATATAAGTACTTGAAAATGTTGCGGCATCAAAAAGCGCGTAGAAAATATTAATACGTTTTTACGTGGTTAATGATTTTATTTGATTACCTGTAATTTAACTATTAAACCGCGAAGATATTTTGCGATTTTTATATAATTTTTTTCTTCAATAACAAGGGAAAATCGTCGTCTCGATGAGTTCTTTAATGATAGTAATAATAGATCTTTAGTGTATTGTATGAGAAATGTTATTTATATACATATAGAGAGAGTGAAGATAATATCCAAGAAGTGTACAATGAACTTTTTAATGTAATTGCCTTCGAGGCATAACTCTTCCGCGTCGACATTTTTTCTCTAATCTTTCACTAAGAAGATTAATGTGCTTTATTTATAAATATTCACCGTAAACAAGAATTAGCTACCATAGCTACATTTTAGCTGCTCCTATATTACAATCTGAAATTTAGGTATGTCTAAATTTTAGCTATGTAAACTAATATTTTTAGCTATCAAATTCTCCGTTTAATATAACTATAAAAAATATTAACTATCATAGCTAAACTAAATTTCAGATGTAATATAGAGACAGTTCAAATTCAGCTATAGTGGTTAATTTTTTTCGTGTGCATAATTTTATATAAATAATTAATGATATTTCTATGCATTTATTAAGTTACAAAATTGTTTCTTGCATTGCGTATGTGTGAAATTACTCCGAAAAATTTTAATACTGTAGGCTATTTGTACAAATATCATATCGATATATGAGATTTGTCTCTTGAAAAAATTCTCATAAAATATTTAGCTGAGAAATAAAATGCATTACCTTTTGTTAGATATATTAAATAAATAAATAAATAAATATATATATATATATATATATATTTCTTTTAGTGAATGAGAAATGCAGATTCTATTTTTGCGCTTTAAAAATCGCAACTATCCGTTAGACCTTCCAAGAAAGAGCAATGCTTTCTCAAGGAATAGCTTTTAAACGTGCTCGAAGTATCCTTAAAGATCATCTCGTGAAAATGTCGGATGCTTACCTGCGCTTAACATTCTTGTGTTTATCATGAACGATCGAACAATTTGATAACGCAATTCGCATTCTTCTTTTGCCAGTCACGAATTATCTTGCACGAAAGGATTATTGCTTATCACGAAGTATAAATTAATTTTGACTCAGACATAAAGAAATTGCGCATTTCAAAACTAATAATCAAATAATACAATTACATAATGTAATGTAATCATTATTATCAGACTCCTAAAGATAAAAGATTGGAATGTCAGATATATAAATAAAAAAAATGTGCATACATGTATATTTTAAATTAAATACTAAAAAAATTCTTAGAGAGAATGTCGTGATCACGTGAAATTGTTTATATGTTATAATTAAGAAAGATATATCGCGGTGTAATATTACACATTGTACGACACAAAACCTTGATCCAATTTTCGTCACGTGATATCATATACACGATGTCGTTCTCTCCGCATTGCGTACACATCTGCGCATCTTTTCACACGAATTCGCAATGTTACTTTTGTGCATCCTATAATTCCTTCAACTATAATTGAACGAAAGTATTGAATTGTTTTTAAAAAATTTAAAGAATCTCATGAATTTAAATATTTCTCTCTAAAAGCTTATATCATACATTCAACTTCGCGAATTGTCGAGTGCAATATGGACGAAAGTATTGAATTATTTTTAAAAAATTTAAACGATCTTATGAATTTAAATATCCCTCTCTAAAAGCTTATATCATACATTCAGCTTCGCGAATTATCGAGTGCAATATATATGAACGAAAGTATATAATTTTTTAAAAATTTAAACGATCTTATGAATTTATATAAATATCCCTCTCTAAAAGCTTATATCATACATTCAGCTTCGCGAATTATCGAGTGCAATATGAACAAAAGTATATAATTATTTTTAAAAAATTTAAACAATCTTATGAATTTAAATATCCCTCTCTAAGAGCTTATCAAACATTCAGCTTCGAGAAGAAAAAAATTGGATCGTGCAATCTTATCAGCAGTTCGCTCGAGGGTTGTCGCGATCAACTCGCGCTTCCTCATTTAATCCCGCTTTCCTCGCACTCGCGCTATCCACGTTCAACGCACTCGTCGACGGAGCAGGAACGGCTCGCGCTCGGCCAATCACGTGGCGCGACACTTGAAACGTCAACTCGCCTCGCCGGCCGGGCCGCGGCCGCCTTTACGCGCCACGCCACGCGGCTCGTTGTCAGTCACGCTCGTGCGGCTGCGACGTTTGCCTCGTCGTCGTGCGCTCTCGTGTCGTCGTCACATCCGACTTGCCCCTGTCGCGAGGTTAAGTGCGCGAACCGCATCCAGTGTGCGCGAGAAGAGATGTTTGACGCAGCGACGTGAGTACATCCTCCTCGTCGCGTCGGTCCGTAGTGCGATGATACGTGGAGCATGCGCGTCCGCTCCTCTTCTCTAGATATATACTAGTTGCCGCCCGTATCTGGATTCTGCGAAAGATCTTGCCCCGCTCGTGCGCGTGACGGAGCAAGATTTTTTCCCTTTGCTCGGAGATGCGTCGCGACGACTCGAGCATCCTCGGGCTTCTTCTGGCGGATCGCAATCCAGCGCGCGAACGAAAGCCGGATTATCGAGAGTCTCGTCGTAGTTTCAGCTCGATCGCGAATTATTTCGACGACCCGGTGCAGAGCGAGCTCTAGGTTAGGTCGCTCCGAAAACAGGAAATTGCCCACGAACGGATCGAATCCATCCTCTTTTCCATCCATTATACATTTATTATACGTATACGTATGTTTGTACGTGTCTCGAAGACGAATTATCGCTGTTCCGGCGAGAAACTCGCGTCACGTGATCGTGATCGTGACACTGTTCGAGAGATCGAAGAATATTAAAGAATGTCACGAAGTGGTGACATAGGAATTGGATTAACGTGGTGATCGTTTACGAGAAAAGCATCGAAGAATTCATTATCACCGAGGGCAAAGTTCTATTCGTATCTGTTTTTTTATTTATTAATTGCGACTTGGGAGAGAAGGTTGGTGAGTTTTTAAATCTTGGATTAGAATTAATCTCTTGTTATGAAGTTAGATTTTTCCCGCTTCTGAATTGTCCTTATATTTTATAGAAAGCACGTCGTTATATTTTATTTAATTTTTTCTAAGAAATAATTAGTCTATTTTTCATGCAAAATTTAAAGCGAGAAAAATCGATTATTTTTCATGCGGAATTTGAAGCATGTTTATTTCCGCGTGCGTAATAACTTATCATGGTAAAGGTTGAGTCTCGCTGATGATTGCTGAGGATAATGACCTTCGTTCTCAAAATACGAAGGGAGTAGACGACGACGACGATCTTTCACTCGGACCACGACGCAGTCCTTCATGAAGTAACTCTATTTCCGTCTTCCTCTCGCGTGACGTCACGAAAGTACGGCCTTGACAATCTCACGGGGGTTGACCTAGCCCTACCTACCCCTATCTGTATCTCGGATAATTTGCTCCTTCGAGAATTTTAATGTAGATTCGTGCGAGAACTCGGAAATGCGCAATATTTCCGACTTTTTTTCTTTTTAGACGCGACTATTAATAGAACGCGATTGATCCCGCTCGCGTAAACCGGCCGCTATAGATGTAAAAGATTGCATTCCGCATTGCATCAGCGATCACGGCGAAAAAGTTAAGCATTGTTACCGTTACGCAAAGAGTTCGCTGCTCTTGCCGGCCGCAATGCGTAATTAACGTTGCACACGTCAATATCGTTCGCATCCGGTGCCGTAGGCTCTGACACTCAGGGTGTCTAGCGATCAGGGAAATCTGGAAAACCGCACTGTTCAATTCATTGTTTTAAATTTCACCCAATTTGAGGTATTTTTAACCATCCCTAAAGGTCGCCACTGCTTCTATACTCAATATGTTGTTAATTTAACTAAAACAATGGAGTTAAATAATTTAATTTTAAAAATGTGTTAAATTTGACTAAAATTTAGTTTATTATTTATTAGGTGTATAAGTTAATGTAATCCTTTGACTTAATAAAAAAAGTTTCTAACTATATATTTTCTGTTAAAATAATAAATTTGATATATGTGATAGTTAAACAAATTTAACTCAAGAAATTGGTTTAAATTTAATCTTTTCATATTTAACAGTGCGGCTATTGTCAGGGAATTTTATAAATCTGGAATTGTCAGGAAAAAATCAGGAAATTTTACTATTTATCTGGATTTTTTCATATATTATTTAAAATTTTTTATTAAATAAATATAAACTTTTCCTTGACTCCCAGCACGCTAATTTTCTCTGTTGTTAAAAATCGATTCATCTACGGCGTGTTCGTTAATTTATATTTTTATCGTCGTGTTATTTTATTTTAATGTGTTTGATAGAGACAAAACTAAAATATTGATATAATATAAATAAAAAGGTGATTATTTTAATAGTTTATAGTGACACGTTTGTTTCGAATATCGTACATAATGCAGATTGTATAATTGATTTAAATTTTTGTTTGAACTTCCGAACCTTTTCATTGTTGACAAAAATATCTCAAGGATTTCATGATTTAACATTTAATTGATTTATCATATAGATGTATCCAAATTTTATATATTTGGAAAAAATAATATTAAAAAGTCAGGGAATTTTTTTCATTGAGTCCGCTGGACACCCAGTGACACTGATCAATGTTTCCAAATGCAGTGTTCCTCCGATTCTAATTAATTTTTGACATCTCCGATTCGCGCAGTCGGATTGATTCTAGTCGCGATCCAGTCTCATTTACTTTTTATTAAGTTTATTTCTTAAGTTTACCGGTTTACCTTTCGTCAAGAATTTATTTCTGACGCACACAGATCGATATTGCCAAATATTTGTAGCCTCCTTCTTTCTATATTTATCTCTTTTAAATTGAAATTCGGAATGCACGATGAATTTATTCCGAAAATTTTATATTGGTCAGCATTTAAATGCAAAACAATTTCATTATTTGATAAATTTAAATGTTTAGAGCGATCGAAATAATCTAAAATATCTTTAACACAGTCGTGGACAGAAAGAATTTTTTCTTAGAATTTATCATGAAAATATCATGGTAATTGAGGGATAATATGGTATTGCAAGAGTTTTATAAGAATTTGTCTAATTAATATTTTTATTACAATAAAAAATATTAATATCTACCACAAGAAAGATACAAAGTATGTTCAATTTAGTTTACAATATATTAATATTTTTTATTATAATAAATATTTTAATATTTTTTGTGATAAATATTAAACAAAAAATCTCTTATAAAATCCTTTCTTATAAAATTTTCTGCGTAAATTCTAAGAGAAAATTCTCTCCGTTCTCCGTGTATTTTTTTCAATATGGGTTACATGTTAAATCGAAGTAGAACTAATACGTTAGTTGACTGCACAAACAATTGTCAGTCGAAGGAGCTAGGTGTATTTACATTATCATTAGTATCACGTGTAAGGGGAAACGACGAGTTATGAGTTAACGACGCATGCGACAATCAAAAACTTCTCGTTATATTTATTTCAAAATTATACGAATTATATATAAATATTTATTACAGTTTCTTCGTATGTTATTTCGTAGACATTATTTTTCAAATATACCGTTAAGAAGATGTAACTAGCCAATAAATTTAGATTGTGTACAATCATTATCTGATCACGGCACTCACACAATGTAGGTCTTATCAAGAAATTATTTTCGATCAATCGCTGTTTATTATAATTTCTTGTTTTACGCGTGTCGATTATACAAACGCTTAATCATGTTTTCGCGATAATTCATTCTTATCTCTCGCGTTGTTTACTCCCAAATTTACTTTCAAATAGGCGAGATTATTGTCATCGTAATCAGCGATATTCAGCATTGTTCACGATCTGGGATCTCTACCTTTACGCATGATAAATAAACATCAAGCTTGTGCGATACCTGGCGCGATATCACCAGCTGGCACTTTTTCTTTTTATCTTTGTATATATGAATTTCCTATAGGTGCAATCGAAACTCCTTTTCTACGTTGCTCTACTTGAGTCTTTGTACAAATACACGTACGGTCGGTGCCATTTGACATTATTCCCAGAATGTCGTTGCACTGCGTTTAAAATTATCTTTAGAATGTAGAATTCTACTACGACGTTTATACTCTCTTCCCTTTTTACTACGCGCGTACTGAATAAATTATCTCCATGCATAAGAATATGGCACACATATTTTATTCATTTATGAGTTCATGGCAGAGTGACCGTATTTCAAAATGTTCGCGTGAAATTATTGGTCTCTGACACAATATTATCGCGCAATGAGACGCGACGATAACGATTAATGTTAGTAGCGTAATATCGTATTTGCTATAATACCGTTCGCCTACGTTGCAACGGGACGCGTAAAATTTATCCTATATACAGACACGTTTAGTCTAACGGTGGTAACGATTTTTTTTTTTTTTTTTAATTTAAAGAGGCGCGATCGAGTTCGCCGCGAGTGCGATTTTTGATACGGAGGAAGCGGATTTTTCCTTCATTTTCCCTTAATACTTTTCCTTATCACGCTATCCCTAAATTTGTACGAATTAAAACGAATTCGTGAAAAGTAAAAATTGACTCGTACTCACATTTGTGTTGCGAAAGCTTTCTTCGTTGCGAAACGATTTCGTCGATTTAGGGCAGTCGACCTCGCAGACTGAAATTAACGCAAAAGGGGATCGCTCGATATCTTTCGTTATACACGTGGTTGAACATACATATATAGTAACACAGTACGTGTATAACTTGTTTCTCTTCGTGATTAAAGTTTTCGAGTACATCCGTTCATTATTAATGTGCGGAATTTATATTTTCACAATTGTAAAATATTAACGGGATCTTTTCAATAATTATTTTTATCATTGATGAGTTAATATCATTGCGCAATTATACACTTTCTAAAAACAAATGAATTGTCCAAGTCACTCGTACTAATATTTATGAATAGATCGAATATTTTTTTTAAGGCCAAACATGATTTTAATAAAGCACTTTTAACACATACAATATTTTTTGAATATTAATATAATTTTAAAATATTTATTATACAATAACAGTATTTATTTATTTATTATTTAACGATATAGTTTTTACATTAAATATAATAATGATATTATGAATAGATCGAATATTTTCTTTAAGGCCAAACATGATTTTAATAAAACACTTTTAACACATACAATATTTTTTGAATATTAATATAATTTTAAAATATTTATTATACAATAACAGTATTTATTTATTATTTAACGATATAGTTTTTATATTAAATATAATATATTGAAAATCGATTGTCCAAGGGATTTTTTTAGAAACTTGATTGTGTTAGGTTTATCCGTTTTTCGGTGTCTGTGGATCTTGATGCATTTCGTACGAACCAATCGGTGACTCATACAATATATCTGATTACTTTGATGCTCCGTTTTGATAAACTTGCGTTTGCTTCTTTCTATTACGATATCGAACCTTCCTCCTTTCTACTTCTACCTCGATAGACATTATCATCGCAGTAACATCGCGTAGACTATACATTCGCGTGTTTAACATGACATAAATAATGTTTAAAAAAAATACATGAAATTTGATTACATAATAATAGCTATATAATTATGAATTCTGCACTGAAACAAAATTTATTGAATTCGAATAAATATTTATTTCAATACTACCTTATATATTATTTATTTGTAACTAATATTGATTTGATGTAAAAAAATATTTATTTGCGATATAAGAAAATTCTTTTCAAAACAGATAAATATTTATTTGCTTCAAACCAATTATTTAAAAGGCAATATTGAAATAAAATATTTATTAATTCAATAATTCTTTTTTTCAATGTGTAAATGGATAAAACACTTGCACTGTTTAATCTTTCGCGTAAATTGAAATATTGATTCATTCCTTCGCGGCCAATTTCCAAACGGTTCGTGTTTTCAAACGATGATTAATTGTATTTTTTATCAAGCCTTGAAAAATTTTTAATCCGTGCTAATTATTCTTTATCGCTCAAGCGTTTTTGGTCTTATCATATTAAGAATTTTTTTTTTATTTTTTTTAGTACGTGGAACTTAGATTATAATCCTTGATTTTTGACAGTCTCCGGAAATAGTTGACATTCTTTGATGAATTGAATAGATGATTGCATAATTTCCTGACTCGTGATCGAGTTAAACTGCCGTCTACATCATAAAAGTGTAAAAAATGCAACGGCATGAACTAGTTTAATGAGAAAAATCTACGACGCACATGTGCAGTTTTACGTGTATGTACATGGACTCTAAAGACTGAATAAATCTTTGTGTGTCACCGCAAGATTAATATTGATTTTCTGCATTTTCTACGGAAGACTGATATACGCGTAACGACACGTTCGTGAAAAACACTATATTAATAATCAAACAATCGCACAAGTAATAAGACAAATGAAAGGATTTATCGCTGAATGGGAAGAGACACGTGCCAAATTATCCACTATATTCGATGATTTTATCGAAAAAAATCAAGATTAGCACAAAAGCACGAAATACATCTTCGAAAATGAGAAAACGATTTTTTACGATAAAGAATTTAACGATGAATATTCACATCTTGACATCTGCTGATACATCTTGACGACATTAGAGAGACCATATCTCGGACGAGATCAGGACAAGATCAAACTAACCAGAAAACAAATTTCCACCGAGCATTTTTTCGGAGAGCTTTCGGTCTCCCAAAATCTCGATCGTTCATGGACATAGGGTCATGTCAAGGTCATGAACAGCTCGACTCCTCTTCGAACAAATAGCGACGCATCTCCGAGCCCTTTGCATTCGCCTTCCTACGAGCGTGATGAGGCCACCCCGTCGACCTCGAGAGGGAGAAGTATCGGTTCCATCATCGCACTCGGCGAATCGACCTTCGATAGTCTCGCATTGGACGTGTCTTACGCCGGTCTGGACGTATCCGCGGGAAGCGATCTCGTTGATTCCGGCGGTAGACGGGCGAATTTAAGAGGAGACGCATCGCGCGAGAATGCGCCGGATTCGCCGCAATTTTGGGAAGACATCGGGGTGGTCGACTATCTCGATAGAAAGCTGGGTCGGCCTGACGAGAGCACACCGGAAGAACGTGTCGCGACGCTCCGGGAGATCCTGTCCGAGAGAACGGACATCCACGAGGGCGACGGCGATCTCTCGGACTTCCTCTTCCACGTCGCGAGGACCAAACACGGCAAGATCTACATAAGAGTTATCCGGACTCTGCTGTTGAACAGAGGTAAACACTGATTTTTCAATTGCGCCAGATCTCTATCTTGCGTTCTCAGTTATGCGATATATACGGTTCAAAATTAGGATTATTGCGTATTTTGTGAATCTGTTTCAATCTGTTTTTATTCAACGAATATTTTTAACGATTATCATATCGTTTGGTATCCGATTCATTTATTAACAAGTACAGCATCCAAAAGGATGTTTTTATTCTGCTATTTTGACATTTTTTTAATTAAATATAACATCAAACTTAATTAACGAAACAATTTTAGCAAATTATATTTTAATATAAAAGGATTAAATATATATATCATGGAAAAAATTAGCTATCACAGTTAAATTTTAATTGTGTCTATATTGCAACCTGAATTATCATGCCTAAATTTTAGTTATGGTAACCTACATTTTTTAGCTATAGTTTAACGGAGAATTCTATAGCTAAAAAATATTAGCTATCATTGATAACTAAATTTTATGTGTAATATAGGGATAGCTAAAATTTAGCTATGGTAACTAATTTTTTCCGTGTAATGCAAATATAACAAAGAAAGAATTTGCAATTAGAGAAGCACTCCCTACTCTTCTATAGAAAAAAGGTGATTTTTCTCGACATATAATAGAATTAACTAGGAAGGATTTTTCTCGACATAGAATAGAATTGACTAGAAAGGATTTTTCTCGACATAGAATAGAATTGACTAGGAAGGATTTTTACGATCGAAATAATCTGTTTCACTTAAACGCCATTAGGATATTGTTTCATCAGTCTGATGGGATTTTTATTAAATTAATAATAATAGAAAAAAAATAAAAGGACATTATCTTTGATTAATTGATACAGAAACTTCTATTAAAAATTAATAGATCAATCATTAATAGATTTACAGAATTTTCGATTTTAGGGAAAATTACGTGGAGTAATTTACAAATGTCATTTGTAATTTAATGTGTACTCACTATTTAACTATTATAGTCAGGGATTAGATTAATATTATCCAGAATTAAGCGATTAGTGTTTTATTCTTGATCTTGACAGCGTGAAAGCGGAAACATCAGACATGTAACTCATTAATCACTCTTTTAATATAACACGCCGTCTATGAGATAAAGTCTTATGGAATCCTGGACCATGCAAATTCTGATGACAGATAAATATTTTAATCAAAGTTTTATAATTCACAATATTCTAAAAAAAATTAACAAGATACGGACAAGAATTTTATACGCTGCTATTTGCAAAATAGATATATACATTTTCTGAGATTATCGGAAATAACTATAAGTTATTAAACTCGGTCTAATTCAGTGACTTTATTTACAAGACAGAGATATAATCTTATATATATATATTGACAGATTACAAAACATTTCACAAGCTGACGAATTGATCCAATAAACATATTCTAGTATGTTTAAAATATATCTCTTGCAAAATTTGTACAATAATAATGGATTGAAAGGGAGGAATTTTAAGTTAAATTCTCGATATATACGAAGGTGTGAGAAAGTCTCTTAATTCGCGGTAAGAAAAATATAATTAACATAGAACTTCGCGCGAACTCGTTAGAGATGAGATCTTATCGAAATTGAAGAATTTCGATCGCTGCATATTAACGTTGAAATTACGAAATGAAATGTGACCGTTCACATCAACACCACCGTTTATCATGCGTCTAATAGAGACATGCAATTAATAATAATTTACAGTTAACGAAGCATTAACATCTTCTTATGCATCGCTCTTCCGGTTCTCGGGTCATGTGAAATCTGTGAACTCGTCTCGAGTATTTATACGCGTCTATCTTTATATCTCTTCCCACAATTACTTCTTTACATTTACATGGCACTTTGCACGCGAATCGCGTAGTGCGAGTTCCTTGACGCCTGTCGCTCTTAATTACAATGTTATAATTTTACGCTCGATAATTTTACACGTCGATTCATATTTTTCCGCTAGGATACCGATCTATTTAAAATAATTTGATCGAATTTTTAGACTTCAATATTTATATCCTTTATCAATATAAATTATCGGAAATTAAATTCATATATTTTTGCGATTCTTACTGCTTTTACTTTATCATAACTTATTAATATCGAACAAAGAGAGTATTCAATATTAATAAGTTATGATAAAATAAAGAATATTGTATAAGAATGAAAAAAAATATATGTAATATTCAAAGAAATTATTCAATATTAATGAGTTATGATAAAGTAAAGAATAATTACTAAAGAATAATATATTACTTAAGAAGACTAAACATTAGATAAAATAATTTTAAAAAGATACAAATATCCTAGATTTATTGGAAATTAAATTGATATACTTTTTTTTTTATTCTTAATTAATTATTTATTTTATTATAACTCATTAATATTGAAACTAAGAAAGTATTTAATATTAATAAGTTATGATAAAATCAAGAATTATAAGAATGTATATATAATATACAAATAAATTGTTCGATATTAATGAGTTATGATAAAGTAAGTTATTTAAGAAGTTTAATTAAATAAAATCGTTTTAAAAAGATATAGATATCCTAGATTATCGCTTTCGGAAATTAAATTGATATACATGTTTCGATTCTTATAATTATTTACTTTATCATAACTCATTAATATTGAACAATCTCTATCTTTCTACTTTCATTCGCTATCAGAAAAAGCAAATTTTCTATTATGTGAAAATAGTAGTTAGATCCGGACGTTCTAAAAAAATTTTATTTTTTTTCCGAAAAATAATCCCGTTAGAAAGCTGTTTGGCGACGAAATTAATGAATATAAGAAACACACATTTGCGTGTCATTTCTCATCTCTTCGGTGCGCAAACAGGAATGTTTTTTTTTTTTAGCTTCAGCATTTACTCGAGCCGGAACGCTCGACCTCGCGTTAACCTCGAATTGTCAGTATTTTTCCCTTTTTTCCATTTTAAAGCGCACGATGGAATATAACGTCGCGCACGAAATATTCGACACGCTCGAGAAATCGATCGGATCTGCGCGACTTGCGGCCGGAAAGACCGCTTCAGGACCGTGAAAATTTGATTTCCACGGTGTATTATCTCGCCGATGGGCGATGCAAAAAGGAGCGCGTTTCTTCGCGCTACTTTCAGCGCCCCATCCATTTATTTTGTGCCCTCCGATAACAGGATGCATTTTGCAACAATCTAATACCGCATAGCGCACGATATCACGCATTTAAAAATCTTGGAAGTGCATACTTCAATTTTTCATAGATCCTTGATTTTTTCTCGTTGCTTCTATAGATATTCAGCTAAAAGAGCAGTTGAGAGTAAAAACTATTTCATCTTACTTTATAAATATAATACAATATATTTTTATTAATTATTTATTAAATATATTTTTATTTAGGAATCCGAAAATGTGGTACGCATAATTTATTTATATAGATTTTAAGCGTTCAAATATAATATAAGAGAACATGCAATTATGGATTTGAAAGAAAATAAAGTTTTGAATTTCTTGTGCATTTTATTATACTACTGGAAAATCGTGCAAATTTCCTTGAAATGTCTTTAAATTTTATTTTTGAAATTTTACTAGGCACTCTGTAATAGCAGTATTATCGATCTCAAACGACTATAATATATAGTGTGCTAACATGTCATGTAATACGTCTCTATTTCTCGAAGATATGATTTGATATATTCGCCCTAATTATTTGCGATTATTGGCAAAAGCCGCAGCGAATAGTTCAGATTGCTGCAATTTTTCTATGGCTAACTTGATATTTATTACCTCAGTATATGACATATTGTAAGTCTATATGTGTTAAATGTGTTCGCTTGTTTGTGGAAAGGTCATAATATCAACGTCTCGTCGTTTTCTAAATGCACAACTTGCCTTTTAATATCACCAATCACGACGGCTTCGCTTTTCTCTCTTATTGTTACATCATTCTGTCTCGAACCGCACAATATCCCGGAAACAAATGGTATTTTGCATGAATATGACGTTCACAAAATTTTCAATAGTTTGAAAAGTGATTGCCAATCTTCTATACGATTTAATTGACGTGTCTCTCATCGATCGATACTCTTTTCCATTATCTTTTTGCTTATTTTACCTCAACTTATATAATAAGTATTTGCATTATATGTTAGAACTATAAAAATAGCAATTAATATTTACATCAACTCTACATATTTTTTTATAATACCTATTAAAATACAGAAGCAGCAATGTGCAATGAAAATAAAAAAAAAATGTACCCGCTCATGTTTTCGCATAAAGTCCACAGTTTCCCAAGATGCTAGATGAAAGAGTGCATTTTGAAAGTGGGAAACGACTTGGAGCGATTAAAAGGCGGTCATCGAGGTCTTCGTTAATTAAGCCCAAGGTCGCCGAGGGGTTGGGATCTTCATAGTTGGCGGGGTTGCGCGCGCGCGTTTCCGGTCGTTCCGTTCCGTTTCGTTCCACCCCATCCAGCCTTGCGTTCCTGTTCCATCGTCCCCGGACGGCTTTAACATGGCGCATTGATCCTGTCGCGTGACGTTTCTGCTCGCCATTTCGCGTTCTCGTTCGCGCGAATCAGCGTCACTCGCGCACCTGGAGAGATCCCTTTTTTCTTTTCCTCCGCGAAAAAACTGCGCGCAAATCTGTGCGAAACGGAAGAACGAAATTGGAAACGATGCGTTCTCGACGCGTCGCCGACTCACGCATGCCGAGGTGAACTCTCAGAACGTGACGTCACACGCTCGCTCGCCACCGGCTTCGCCTTTCGACTCGCCTCTATTCGGCGGAATAACGCGTTGAATGGTAAATATATATCGCTATTACGAAAGCTGCACGCACATAGGCGTCATTAATCAATCGGACCGTGAAATCCAGCTTTTCGATCGCGATATTGGCTCCGTTTCGGAGAGAGGGTAAAGTACGTCGTCTCGCAATCAGACTAGGCGTTTCACCGTGTCTATCTCTCTCTTTCCTTTTTGCTGTCATTTCGCCTCTCCCTCTCTCTCTGTCTTTAGCTAGTGTCGACTCCGATTATTATGACGTTTGCGTTTGCGTTGTCTAACGAACTTTGCTTGATGTCTTTTTTTATTGAAAAATATCGCTTTTAAGGACAAAGTTATAATTCAGTGAAAGATATGCTTTTACGCGATATTTTTGTTAATATTCCACGATAAACATTTAATATATGGATACATATTTTTACGTGTAATTTTTAATATTCATAAACGTTACTGAGTTTAATTCATATTTTATTTTTATTCCACGTTTTTATTTCTAGAATTTTATTTTATGCGCGTATATTTTACGATATTGCGAGCCAAATTGCAAACTTGTTATTGGCAGTACGATCTATGAGTGTAATTTTACGTGTAATCTAACAGTTTCACATACAACAAATACACTACATAAAATCTCAGTAATCAAGTTTGAGTACATGCCGATAAGACGGTCTCAAATTAACGTCTTGTGATTAAACGTTTGTTTCGTCTTTTGCGCGTGATATTATTCCAAGGCCGCTGATGGCGTAATCTCAAGTTTAACGTATTATGTGGTATATCAAACATTATTGTTATCGATTTATTAGTCTCATGCCAGAAACATTGAAAGATAACGTAAATAGCACATTCACGAATAGACTTGCTTTGCTAAATAAAATAAAAGAAAATAAGAACTAACAAATAAGAATAATAAAACAGTTCTTTAACGCATTTAAAATATATTTAAGGTTTATTTAACATTTTCTAATTTTTACATTTTTCTTATTCCTGATTAGTCTAAAATAATTTTTTATACGAAAAATATAAATTAATTAATTTTGATAATAAAACATTTCGATGCATGTCTCGCCGTAGAAAAAAGCGCGAATGACGATAAACAGCGATAAACAGTTGTGCACGAAAATTGCATATTATAGTCTTGAACATTACATACCGCAGAAATGGGACATAAAACACAATGAATGGCATTGATAACAGAAACATAAGTTTCGTAATTCAATTACAATTTTTTTTTACAATAGCCACTTTGCATTCGTGTCGCAAAAAAGCAGGAAACTCAAAATGATACTCATTATGCGATAATCACCGAGAATTCTGGGGGATACTGTGAATCTTTTTATTCTTCTCAACCTTAAACGCGCACGTGCTTTATAATTATTCGGGGAAAATTATAATGATATATAATGATTTTGGAGAATTAAAAACGTACGAGAACAAAAATTAAATTCTTTAAAAATGTACATGTATCAAGTACATTATGTCATATATAATATATTAAAAATAACCCCTCGCGTGCTCCATAAAAAATTATCTCTGTTGACTCTTATATAATATTGCTTGCGCTGTTATGCATCTTTTAAGTTCCGCAAGGTTTTGTAGATTCTCCAATTATCCGCTGCAGATTCTTATGCAAGTGCGGCAAGGAAATCAATAATTACCTGCTCATCTTTACCTCAAGCTGCTATGCAAGCGCAACGCTATTCGCAAATCATTTTTATATAAGCTTGAAATGTTTTGACACATTTTAATATATATTATCCTGTTATTATTTCTCGTTTAATATTTTTTCTGAAAAATTAGACCAAACATATTTAAAATTTATTCATGAATTGTCGACTTCAGTGAAATAAAAATTAATATTGTATAATTATATATATATATATATATATATATATATATATATATATAATATTACATAATATGTGCTATTGAAACATTGTTGTTTCTACTTGTACAATTCATGATTTTTGCGCAATAATTTTCGTCTCGAGTTTTTTAATGTTAATTACAAGAGAAACAAAATATTCAATAAACGCAAAACTATAGGATTAAAATTATAATAAATCAAAATTTTAATTGCATATAGTAGACTGATAAAGTAGCACTGAAAAATGATGTAATGACAAAATTGAAAATGTAGTTATAATCCTATTCATCAGTGCCGTCACCGTATTAAAATATTTCAAAGTGTTTCTACGAAAAAAGTCAACAGAGATTAAAATCATTATGTGCACAATTTATGCAGGAACAATATGAAAGGGAAAATATAATGGGAAGTGATAACAAAGGACGCTTATCGATCGGTCGTGATTAGATCAGAAATTACGGGTGACAAAGACGTTAATTCGAATTCCGTCGCGCGGAATGTGTCAATGATTTTGCAATCGTTTAATTTCGTTATTTATGAAAACGCGCGATCAGAACAAAAATTTGTGAATTATTTCTATTTTTATCATACATATTTCTCTCACAGTTGAAAAATTTGTGTTAAAAACAGATCTCACATGTCTCAAACGGCTCACAGAAATTTTTGTGTTAATTTAACATAATATGGATATGTTAAATGAAGACACAAATACTCTGTTAATATTTTAACTCAAAATAAATGCAAAACTTCAAATAATTTAAAATAAATTTTGTGTAAAAACATAAAATTTTAATGTTAAAAAATTAACTAAAAATATGTTAATTTTAGATTTTATCATCCCCACTTATAAAATCAAAAATCAACATTTCTTTTCGTTTAAAAATTTTAACAGATAAATCTTGTCGCTAATAAAACAGAATATAGTTATTATATAAAATTAAAATGGATGCACATTGTGTTAGTTTACATCTTTTTCAGTTGTTTTAATAATTTAACATTTATGTTCAATGAACCCAACAGCAATATACATATGTTAAATTAACACATGAATGTGTTAAATATAACACCAAAATTTGACCAAGAAAACACAAATTTTCCTTCTGTGCTCAGTTAAAATTCCACACATCGCGCAGTCTTCTTTCCTCAAGATTACACGTCCACGATACAACAACATATTTCATCGATATAAAATAAGAAATTGATTGATACGCGGTAAAATAAATGACTCATCGCACGCGGAGATATGTAGACGCGCCCATCAGACGACAATCGCTCGTTTTCTCTCATCCTCCTCCGAATCGCTATGAACAATCGCGAGAACGCGTGGGCATGAAAGACTATTTACGGCAGCTCTTGGTCCCGGAACCGGTCCACGGACGCGTATACCCTGGAGGAGGACAACGCGGCCCGCGAAGAGTGTACGCCGGACGTCGTGGAGCCGGAGGAGCCTGGCCAGGTGCAGGACGATCTCCAGGAGGATGATCCGTACGAGTACGACGACGACATCAGGCTGCCGACGACCTCCGGCGAGCGTCGCGATTCCGATGACGACGACGAGGACGAGGAGTGCCTGTCCCTGTTCGAGGCGGCGAATTACCTCGTCTCGGGTGCCTCGGTGCCGACGACGAAAGTCAGTGCACCCTGCTGGGGATGCAAGGGCTGCGCCGTCGAGGGCTTGCCGTTGTTCCTCCTCGGCTCGCCGGCGGCGGAGGCATCCTGCACGTGCACCTCCTGTCAGTAAAAATCCGTATTGTTGCTCTAATCGATGTGTCGTTCGCGTCCGCACTGCGTTCGGATTACGCGGATTAATGAGAACTCATTTACATTTAATTCATTCGACCCGGCTCTCGTTGCGTCGCGATATTATCGCCGATACTATGGGATTCTGAATGCAAGAATCAATTCATTCAATTATTAGAACAATTTTTTATACATGTATTAAAGGATAGGTATAATTAAAGGAAGGTTGTTGTATGCTATTTTTTAATTATTTTTTTTTTTTTTTTTTATTATATACTTAATTTTATAAGATTTTTAATGCTTGGCGCACTTTACAATCTTTTTAAAGATTATTAAATAAATTTTATTTTTGCGGAAATCGAAGGGGGTCGATACACTTATACTACAAAATTTATACATGTATTAAAGGATAGGTATAATTAAAGGAAGGTTGTTGTATGCTATTTTTTAATTATTTTTTTTTTTATTATATACTTAATTTTATAAGATTTATAATGCTTGGCGCACTTTACAATCTTTTTAAAGATTATTAAATAAATTTTATTTTTGCGGAAATCGAAGGGGAGTCGATACACTTATACTACAAAATTTTTAATCAACAATTGTTTTTTTCTGGATCAACCTTTTATCAGTTCGTTATAGCGAATTAGCGAACACACGTTACAAAATTACATAAGCGTAGACTTTCTCTTGACATTAACGGATGAATGATACTTTGTATTCTAATCATTCTGATGGTGCGCGACGATTATTATGAGAGATATACTTTTGTAACAATTAATAATAATCAAAGTACCTTCTTTATACACACATGCATGTCGTTTTACGTCATGCATCCGCAAAATATTTGACCAGTCAATATTTATCTGGCGCAGTGTGGACGTTCTAATAAGTGGCACCGTCGTATTCTGTCTCTTCAACGTTGTGCATTCCACTTGTCTGTTTTACATTCTAAACTTCGTCGCATCGTTTTCCGTGCTGCTTTGAATTTCGTTTTCCGTCTGATCACGATCACTTCTCAAAATATCGAGTCTGACACAGACGGCTTATTCGAAATTACATAGCTTAAACTCGAACATAAATTCTGTAATGCACGCACATTAGATAAGACATATATTGTACATCGATAATAAACAATGGCTTGTCACGATAATATTAGATAAGATACAATCGAACGAGACGTGCCGATTTTTTTCTTTTGCAAATATTATTGCGCAGTTTTTTTTATTATAAATTGCAAATTGCTTTGTTATTATTGTATAGAAATATTTTATCGTTTGCCGCTATATGCACGTACCACCAGTTTGCTTGGAAATACGCTTTTGTAGAAATTTATTTTGGAATTGGGATATTATTTAAAATATAATACTGTTGCTAAAACATATGTATTCTACAAGATAGATCATTAGCGTAGCTAAGTTAGACAAATTCTTATTCTCCCTTTAGCTTGATATATATATATTGTATTTTTTTCTTTCTGCGAATATTTAATGATAAACGTAAACTCTTCCGGAAATGAGTAATTTTCTCTTTATATAATGCGGGAACGAGTTAACGCGACGCAGGATGTTATTTGCATGCATCCTCGTGATTCTTCAGCATCGGGAAGAAGGGAGAAAGGGCGGAGAAAGAAGGGTTTATCTGCATTCCGATTATCCATACCAGATCGACGAGTCTGCCGTATGGAATGAAAAGAAACACACAGGACCGGTTTAAAGTCCCGCGTACAGAATAATCGGCATTCAATATTAATATAGTTGTAATCTGATGTTTGGCATTTTCGATGAGTAGAGATAAAATACATGTTTTGATGTATTTGTTACTTGATTAACAGTGTATCGTAGTCACCAGTAAAAATTAAAATTAAAACTTATTAAATTCATTAAAAAAACTACCAATACTGGACTAAAAAGATTTTTTTATTAATTTAATGCATGACGTTTCGACCTGTGTTTTAATGATAAAAATCTAAAACACAGGTCGAAACGTCATGAATTAAATTAATAAAAAATCTTTTTAGTCCAGTATTGGTCGTTTTTTATGAATTTAATAAGTTTTAAAATACATGTTGTTATCTCAGAGAAATTTCACGATTAAAACGAGTAGAGCATTTTTATCAAATCTTATTTTAATAATATTTCTTTTCGGCGAAAGGTTGATTAATCTATCTCGTCAATATGTAATTAAAACGTAATAAATAATCTAAAAATATTAGAGATATTATTCATCAGTATAATTTTATCTATGACACGTATATGAATCTTTCAGAAGCAATTTACAAAAAATTGAATGATCAGTTTGATTTCTAAAAGTAATAGCAGGCAGGAAAATTAACAAATTTCTGAAATTCGTAAAATAAAAAGGAAAGATATTTATATATTATTAGATTAAATTTAGTGAAATTATTGGTTGCATTCAGCCGTATCCATTATCAAGGATAACAATGCATAAAATGGCCTTTGAATAATGAGTTGGCGTTATTTTAACTATAGTCTGTGATTTCTAATTGCATTGTTTCGCAGCAAAATGAAAATTAGAAACTATTAAAAACGTGTATCAAGTTACAAACACTATATTATAACAAAAATATTACGAGGTCATCGATTTTCTTCGTATCATTTATTCATGACGAACGAAATACAATACTTACTTACTAAAGGGAATACATGAAGAAACACGATGCATTATTTAAAACCAAAAAGGCATCTATGTTCAAGGAAAGAAAGTAAAATGCCTTTTCTATAAATTATATATACAAGCAATGAAAATAGATCTGAAGCTTAGGATTTTATTTGAAAAAAACTCTTCTTTCGATGAATCTTTCTTTGCTGAAGTTTTTATAGTTTTAGAAATTAAATCATTGTAATTTCCAAAAGTCTACAAAATAATTAATTGTATTTGCAAGCTGACAATTATTTCTCGGATAGGTTCAACGCATCTTACTGTTAGTTTCTTATCATTCGATCGGTAGGAAAATTTTCTTGGGCGTGTCCAGGAATTTGCGGCACTTTCTGAAAAATTTACGTATCGATCATCGCGATCAATTGGCCGTGAAGGTGTCTGTTAAACATAATTTTCTCGTGAAGACATCTCCGTCGTGAAGATAGAGAATTCATTCGAAATGCAGTGATGGGCATCGAAGCGCGTGTCTCTCATTAGAATTGAAAGTGGCCCGTTCATTTAGTCTTGTTTCTTCAATTATTATGCAATAACTAGCCGTCCCTCCTTTTCATTAAAAAAAAAAAATTGCTCGTGAGAATCCATTATGTAATAAAGTCAGGCGTAAAGTGTCTATCTTGTCAAAGACGGCTGCCTTATATAGATTTATTTCGTTTACAGCATCTTTTACATTTAATATTTTATAACAACCTGAGAAAAATCTACGATATTTAAAAAAAATAAAAATATTATTATAACGATGTATCAGGTTTTAAATAATAATAATAATAATAATAATTCAGTGCTAAATTACATATATATAATTCCCTTAAGAAAGAGATGAATGCATAACAAAATTGAATACATAATTTTTTTGACGTTCTCATCTTGGGTTGCCAAGACTCCAAAACGTTATTTTAAAGTCAAATCTTCTCGAGTGCTCCTTTTGGAAGTGCATACCCACCCACCCGTCTGGTCACGTGCGAAATGGAAATCTTCGAAAGTGAAACGAATGCGTCTGCGCTTCTGTCAAGCCGGCGAAGTCGATCGATAGGAGGGAAGCGAGGAACTCTCGACTTCACGGCGCTCTTTTATAAGAGCGAGTGCGTCATTTCGTCTCCACGCTTTCCTCTTCTTTTCGTTCGCGTGCCTCGTTTTCTCGCCGCTCTCGTTATACGTCGCATCCCGCGAACGCAAAACACGCGATGTCGTGTGTCTCCTTGCCATTTTCCCGCGATTTTTCTCGCCAAGTTCGCCTCGCGCGCGGAACGAGCGATCAGTCGCTGGGAATGCGCGACGAGCATCCGTTGCCTGTTGCTTTGTTTGTGAAACCTTGAGAGAATTAATACTGCAATTTTCGTCAAATATTGTGATTTTGAAAAAGATCGTACGTGGAAATCAGAAGTGAAAATGTTGAGTGTGCGTTAAAATCGTCTACGGTTTAACTTATATATAGTTAGAATTCTTTTGTGTTTTAGAAATTTACAATAAAAATTAGGGATAACAAATTTACTTATATTCACATGAATAATTTTTGGTGTTTTTCAAACTTACACTTTTAACTTCCACATTGTTGAAAGTATGTTTGCGCGCGCTTTTGGCGCAATCACGTTGCGAGATCACGAGTACATGAGATATACGTCGAAATATTTTAATTTGAGAACATCAGGTAATCGGAAAATACATTGTATTAAAGAACGAACACAATATTGGTATATTTTAATAAATAGAAAATATGAACATTTTTATCCATATTTTATCTATTTTTTTATCTATTTTTATACTATATAATGTAGCTTTGAAGGGAAAACTAAATATTTTAACAAAACATGAAAATGGTATTTAAAAAAACATAATAAAAAATGGCATTATGAACATGTAAAACTCGTGAAATAATAACTGATGAGTTAATATTCGGAGGAAATAAGCGAAAAAAAAAAACAGATTTAAGCGTATGCGCAGACATATTTTTGATTTAAAAAATGGCCTTTAAGATTTTTGAGCAATAAAATTTCACAAGTTTAATGAACAAGATTAAAATATCGTGCTTTTTACGAGTCAGAATAACAATGTATATCTATTCACTATTCTTATTTTTACGAGTTTAAAGAATACAAAATAGTGCGCTTTGCCTATTCACTACAATTTTAGATATCGGAATACTTACTAATATAAGAGATTATAAATAGCGGAAAATCGATTATTGGCAACAAGATAGAGTTGTATTATGCATCAAAAAATCTAACTCGTATTATTCTTCTTGTTCTCGACTCGTTTCCGAGACGAGTGAAATTTCAATTTGTATATATAATGCAGCAATTTTTGTCACATTGCAAAACAAAATTCGAATCGATATAATTTTCGGTAAATTCAATTTTTGATACTATATAGATAAAGAAAAATCGGCTTTTTTACGGATCAGTTGACGCGAATTCAATTATCGCGAACGAACGTCGAGATTTTGCATTCTGAAATCCGAACTCGTTGAAATTACACCGAGGTTTCAATCACTGTCGTATAATGCATCGTCGATACGCAAATAGATCACGTGCGAAGTGTCGTTCAACGAAAGAAATATGATATCGTATTCATAGATCGATTGTACGCAACGTAAAAATAGTACAGAAGACATTGTATCGCACTATGCCGTTCTATATTTGACGTATTGTTAGATAAGAGGATAGCGGGAAAATATTAATATTTAATGTGTATTATTTTATCAAAAAATTAATTAATATTAATATAAATATTATATTTATATATTAATATTAATATAAATATAAATATAATATAATATTAATATAAAAACTTAAAAAACCGATGTATTTATATAACGCAATCTTTTAAAATGTATAATATTATAAGAACGACTTTTTTTTTATAATATTTAAGATTTTAGAATTGTATAAAAAATTTTTGGCAGGGCAATTATACACAGCAAGTCGCAATTATATATGTATGTATGTATAATTTTAATTAGTGTATTTATAATAAATATAAAAATATTTTAGGCGATATATTTTTTACGAAAGTAAAAGAAAATGCGGGTATAAAACCAAGCCTATCAAATGTTGCGCTTACGTTGTTCTCACAAAATTTGTACGTAATAGTCCGGCCTCTCTGCATATTTTTTTATCAAAGTGCTATGATGACTTTTTTTTTAAAGATCTGGCAATTTAACGATAAAATATTATTCCTGTTTCAGTCTTATGTAGCAACCGGGTGAGCCAAATGACCAAAACCTATAATGACATAGAGGCAGTTACAAGGCTTCTAGAGGAGGTAAGTCTGATCGGCAGCTACAAGAGTTAGTAGAAACTAAACCCCGCGTCATGCATATCATTTTACGAGTTGTGATATATCTGTATCTGAGAATATTAATGAGACGTGACAAATCGATAAAATGTTACAAACCAATAAATCTATATATATAGTTAAACCATTTAAAAATAACAATTAAATAACATATAATCGCACTTCGTGTGTGTAGAATGTATATTAAACTAATTAAAGTTTGTATTTAAAATTTGGGTCTAATTGTTACTTGAGATTTAAAAAAAGAAAACTTTTTTACATCTTGCAAATTTAAAAATAGTTATTCAAATTCTTTAGACAACATTTATATTGAGATATTGAAAAAAAATACATTATTCTGTGGAAGAGAAAAAAAAATATATATATTTTTACAGAAAGAAAAAGACTTGGAGCTGACAGCGCGGATCGGCAAGGAACTGTTGGCACACAATCAGAAGCTTGAGACCACAGTAAACGCGTTAGAAGCTGAGCTCAAGGAAGCGAACGAGAAAATTACACAGTTGAATCATGAGGTGTTAAAGAAGACCGAGCTGATACAGATACTAACGAATGATGTGGACGAATCTAGCTCGGAGGCCGGAACTCCCACCGGCCTTCGTGGAATTAATTTGGAGATGCTCCAGAGGAAGGTCAGCTCTCTGGAGGATGAAAACAAACAGCTACGCAGCGAATTCGTTAAATTGGTGCGCGATACCGACAATTCCGAGGAAAAGGAGGCACGCCTCGTAAAAGACATTGCAGCACAATTAGGTGCATATTTCTGCATTTATTTCTATACGCAAACTTTTTATCATTTTTTGCATTTGATGCGTTGATCAATCTTTTGGCACAAAATTTAACTCTTTACCAGACAATAAAATTGTATCGAGGAGTATATTAAAAAATTAGCTGAAAGCAGTTATTGATAATTTCATAATACTATTATTTTAGGCAAACTTTTTATGACTTAATTGTTTTTGAATAAAAGCAAGTGCCAACATGGAAGTGGACGTTTTATTTGTTAAAATTTTTTGCATTTGATGCGTTGATCAATCTTTTGGCACAAAATTTAATTCTTTACCAGACAATAAAATTGTATCGGAGAGTATATTCAAAAATTAGTTGAAAGCAGTTATTGATAATTTCGTAATATTATATTTTTGAGACAAACACTTTTATGACTTAATTGTTTTTGAATAATAGCAAGTGCCAACATGGAGGTGGACGGAATAGCGGAGGAGCTCGGTCGCCAAAAGGAGGAGAATCGCCTGCAACATGAGCAAATAGTCAGTCTCACAGCGAAATTAGCTGAGACGGAGCTTAGGCTCGCTCAGCTTATGGCGGAGCACGACGAGGTGGGAACGACTCTAGTCATTACTAGGGATAATCAAAATACACTTGCCAGTGAACTAGCCGAATTTAAGGAGCGATATGCAGAGGTATGTTTCTTGTTTTTGTAAATTAAATAAGACAGTTATTACATCTTTTTTTCTATACAATTAGTTATTCTTTTAAAATTTTACACGTGAAAAAAATTATTAGATCGTAGTATAAAAGATAAAAATAATTTTCACGATTAATGATTTAAAAAGACCTTAATTATCATTTTTATGTCACTTGTCTAAACCTGTTGAAATGTTCTGAATGTCTCATGTTATTTATGTACACCAGGTGGTAAACCTTCTAGCTGAAACTCAAGAACAGTTGCGAAAACAAAGGAAACGCGGAATGCCGACAGTACGCGGTGGATCTCTGTTTCCATCGATGGGCGCGGCGCCTCAACCGGATTCTATCGCCTCGGAACTAGAGTCGTCCTTATATTCGGAATTGAGTCTCGACTCCGGAATCTGTGCGGGTGACAAAATGTACGTTATAAAATTTGTTGTTATTGTTCTTAGAATTAAAACTATTATTATATTAACAATACATTCTTATATATTATAATCATGAGAAATATAATAGTTTGAACATTTACTTAATAAACAATTATTATTTTGATTCTGTAGATCAACTTATAAGAAGGTATTCGAAACCGTTCGTAGCGCATCCCGAGCATCGTACGCGGGTATGGATCCAAATCAATTCCCTAGGTTAAGCTCTATGACGACGTCCACGTTATCCAGCAGTTCTGCTGGTCCACGGATGAGTTGTGGACAAATACGACCGCAGGTATCTACATATCCTAGCTTGGATTCTACCGGTCACAGTGATAGTGAAGGCTCTTTGCTGGCCGAGTCGGAAGATTATCCGTAAGTATCTATTTTTTTATTTTTGTTTATTCGCGAACAAATATATATATAAATATATATATATATATATAATAAATAATAAAAATATATATATAATAAAATATATATATATTTATTTTTTAATAACTAAAATGGTAAAATTCTCCATGATGTTTCAGAGGGCCGCAACGAACGGGTGTACCTGGTGCTCCTGGTGCAGCTGATCTGGAGGCCGCTTTGCGTCGTTTGACACCGGCCGAAGTATTGGCGAGGCGTGCATGTCTCAGTACAGGCGCCGGTTACAATTATGATTACGATGGCGGCACGTTACATTCCCCGTCAACCTTTCTGCCGTTCGACTGTCGTACTCCCGATAGTATTATGTCGACCGGCAGCAGCGGTAATCTGAGCGGTTTTAGTGGCAATAGCGGCAACGCTTGGCGTATCCCACAGAAACTTCAGATAGTCAAACCGATGGAGGGCTCCCAGACGTTGCACCATTGGTCGCGATTAGCGACACCAACGTTGGGTGGATTGCTGGAGGACAGGCCAGGTGTGAAGACCAGGGGTGGTCGTGCTCTCGAGGATCTCGGTCTCCTTACGTTCACCCTGAGCGATTTAGAAGAGGACGAGGAATACACAAATCCTGGTAAACCTTTCCAGGATACCGGTTCCGTTTACACGTATACTAACAGCACTGTGATGCATCCGGACGATCATACCATTAGCAGCGTGACACCGAGTATCGTCGGCAGCCGCATCGCTACTGCACCTAACAGCGGTATGAATTCAGGTATGAACTCCGGTATGAACTCCGGTATGAGTACTCCTCGCACACACAGTCGACGCAATTCGACGTCGACGTTCTCCACCACGCTCGGACTAGCCAAGATGCTGAACGAAAGAGGGATCAAAGCTGTTACGCCTTCGTGCGTAGCTACGCCTACCGACGACCGTAATTTCTCGCCGACTGCTACACCGTGCAACAGTCCGGATGCGAGTTTGTCGCCTACGAGATCGTCGTCGCCGCCGCCATCACCGGAAAGCGGTGCTTCTCTGACGTTGGGTTTGCTCAGCAGTGGTGCGGAATTACTCAGGCGTACCTTTAGCTACGAGGTACCGGCGGCGGCGCAGTCTAAGAAGAAGAGACCAAAGTCAACGATTACGCGCTCCGATAAGAAGGCTCTCACGGGAATACGTCTGGTGGAGAAATTGGAAAGAATCGGAATTGATACGATTATGGCTACCACGGTTAGCTCGTCGATCTCGCCGCTAGCTCTACAAGGTGCTCTGTACACGCGTCGCTCGACTGGAAGTCCAATGGCACAATTGACTTTCCTCAAAACTTCCATGTCCTCCAGTACCAGCCAAGAGAAAATATCTCCCTCGTCTTCAACATCCTCCGCCAGTGATGAGTTCCCATTGGACAAGTCGCCAGACAAACAAGACAACAGTAAGGAGCCTGAATCTAGTGTGTCCGATTCCAGTTGGGCATTTCACTCGAGAGCATCGGGTCAATCGCCGGATCGACAACGACGATCGGGTGCTAGAGCGACGAGGCCCGATCTGGGACGAGTTAAACCGCCAGTTTCAACGCCCGTTACTAAAGAATCTACTAAACAGTCGGCATTAGGAGCGATAAGCTCGCTTCTTTTTGGTCGCAAGGGCGGTTTACTATGAATATTTTGTAGGGTCTGTATGAATGGATCGATCAATTCCAGCGAATTAATTTTTAACAGAAATTTGCAAAAGAATTATTTTTTTTATTACAGTTTATTACTTGGAATGCGTGATATGCGCCTGTTGACAGTATTGTCGACCGTCTACATTTCTTATTTGCTGATTCATGCAATACAGTTTTCTCAAATCCATCTCAAATCCATAAATTATAAAGATATAAATGTCAAAAATAATTTTGACGAATGTATTAACTTCAATTATTTTTACAAATCAGGTTATTATATACTTTGTACAGTAAACTTTTTTATTTTAAGTTGTGTTATAAAGATTATAATGGACTAAGAATGTAAATACAGAAGGGCAGATCTTTTGAACATATTTTGAATAGTGAACATGAAATGGTATTCTAAGTTTTATCTTATAATTAATTAAAAACGGGACAGAGATATGCACACCTGGAAAGCTGGATATTTTGATAATATGTGATAAATGAATGAAAATGGGGAAAGAAATCTATCAAAGAATAGAAAGAATAATTAAGAATGTGTAAACTATTAGCTCATAAATGAAGACTAAAGATTATTTTAACTTGTGATTACATTAAGAAATCTTTGACTGTATATTTATAGACTGCTAGTTGCTACATTCACGTATCTTATACTTTAGCAATAAAATAAATTAAAAGTCAAAGTATGTATATTATGTATAGTTCGCGTGCATGTGTATGGTTCACAAAATAAGATTAAAATTTGCTAGAAGAAGAGAGGAGAAAGAGTTACATAGATTATAAACATTAGTCTAAATATCTAAATATTTTTTTAAAAGATATTTATTATTTTTTTGTTTAAAAGTTAGAAAAAATGCTGACTACTATTATGAAAATGATTTTATAAAGGGGGAGGGGAAAAGGAAAGATACAAGAGGAGGGGATAGAGAAAAGATGGAGAGAGAGAGAGGGAGAGAGAGAGCAGAGGTGGAGATAGAGAGAGAGAGAGGAGATAGAGAGAAGAGAGAGAAGACAACACAACAGAGAGAGAGAGAAGAAGGAGAGATGATAGAGAGAGAGAGAGAGACACAGAGAGAGAGGAGAGAGAGGAGAGAGAAGGAGGAGAGAGGAGAGATATATAGATATATATACACACATATATATATTATATATAATATTATATATATATATATATATATATATATATATACATACACATATATATATTATATATATTATATATAATTATTATATATATATATATATATATATATATATATTTAAAATAAAAACTAGCCAAAGAGAGTATGAACAACAATTCGCAGCTTTTTAGTTCATATAGTCTAGTTATTGTATTTATTCTTTTCTTTTATATTGCCAGTATATGTTTATAGTTGAGTGAGATATGTAAATTTTACCAGAGGGACATCAAACGTTTGTTATATTTGGGAACACTTCGCTAAAATTTGCTGTAAACACAATCCATTTAACATATACAGTCCATATTTATACAGTTAAAGATTGAAGATATATGTTTCTAATTACATAAAGCGATACAAATGAAAGCTGTATAAGGGCAAAATAGTGATATGAATATCATATATTCGAAATTTGGATTATGATTCTGGAGAACAAATTGTTACGCAAATATTATATAAATAATATACAAAGCAAGAGGAATGCTACAGTACGTTTTATGTAGTTTGGCACAAAATCAAGTTGGTGCTAATTTATTTTTTTTTAGTGAATGCTTGGTGACGAAGTTGTAGTATCACCAATACTATTGTCAGTCTTTGCTCACGGAAGATTGTACATTTAGCATTGATCATCAAGTACTGTACATAATTGTAATGTAACAAGATGATAAAGGGCCTTTTTCTTTTTTTTTTTCTTTTTTTTTTTTAACTTCTATAACTTGCAATAATTTATTGCAGCTTTTCATTACTTGTAAATGGAGCTGAATTTTATGTAAGAAGATTGCAATGTGTATAGAAAAGGGGAATATTTAGCTCGATGCAGCTTTGTACATAGACGTACAAATAAATTAAATTATAAAATAACGCTGTGTCGCTATCTTACTGTTTGCTAGCATCTCCCTGTATTCTTTTGATTGTTTGAAAGGCCTAGCCAAAAAAAATTTTAGTGTAATAGCTATGTGTGTTATTGTAAATAGAGCGATTGAGGTGATTGTAAAAAACATATTTTACTGCAATTACACATTGTATATTGGTATTTGAAGAATATGGTTTCAAGATAAATATCTGTTAGCATATTCTGATGATGATTTATTCCCGCAAGATAGTATTACATATTTTAGAGATGTGATTACGTAAAAAACTTCTTGAGTTTATCTTGTGTATAAAAAGATGATTTTTATGAACAAGATAAAAATTAAATATTCTGCATGAAAGACTTAGAGTATACTAAAAAATTGCATTTAGATAGTTTGTAGATCTCTTGCGAATAGCAGACGTATCATATCTTCAGAGTGTATTATTAAGAATTGTAGTAATTGCGGTAAAATCAAATAAATGTACCATTTAACGAAGCACTGCAATACACAGATAAATTGGTTTCCTATGAAAACTGAAATCTATGTAATTATATACATTGCATAAATGATATGAAATAAGCAAAATATAAAAATAATATAATGTAAAAAGTTTCACTAATTTAATTTACTGAGAATGTTTTTACATGATTAAATAAACCTGGCAATTGATAGATTTTACATTTCAGTTTTCACAGTAAATGGACAATATATGTAATATAAACGCGGTGTATTATGAACATAGGCGGCGCCAGAACTATTTTATGCAGGTGGGCCATAAGCGGGCTCTTTTATTTATATGGGTGGGCCAAATTATTTATTTATTGTATTATTTATTATATAATATATTAATTATATAATTTAGACAGAGTAGGACAATATAATTTTAGGGTGGGTCAAAGGGTGGGCCTGAATATTTTTAGGTGAGCCTACCAAGGTACACCCTTGGCGTCGCCTATGATTACGAAGCGACAAATATAAATTAATTTTTATGATTACAAATTGAAAAGTTATGTTGCTTCGACAAAAAATGTCACTCTGGGAGAGATACGATTGTTGGAGCTAAATAAGACGTCAATGTATTACTATATATCATCATGTACACTGATGTCTGTTAGATTTACTATAAATAACGAGGCCTTAGTACCTGTAAAGCTTTAGTTTCAGTGTCTGATATTTTGTTTCAGATTGTGATATCTTTATGTCTGGCATGTACTTGAATTTCATGTACTTACATGTACGATTTGCGTTGATTTATTCTAGATTTATCCAAAGAGCCATTTCAATGAGAAATTGATATGAGTCGTGATCCAATTAAAAATTTATTCAACGAAATTTGCTTTGAGTTCAAATAATTAGAATCACTATCTTCCTGACATGCATAAATTGAAGAATTAAAAAAATTATTATTTGGTGTTTGAAGATGAAAAGAATTATCCTTAACAAAAGACAGATTATTTGGAAAATCATTTAGAGGCAGTACGACGATTTTGCTTTAAATTAATTTTTTTTCCAAATTGCTTCATCTTGAATGTTTTTTATAAGAATGATTTTCTTTGCTTTATCTGTTTTTCCCAATCGAAAGCCACAAGTTCTTAATACATTTTGAATATAAGGATAAAAAAATGAAAAAAATCTGCTTTTTCATTGAATAAAGAATGTCTTGCTATTTTGCATAGATCTTCGGATAAATCTAGATATACAATTTTTAATAATACAATAAATATTTCTTATAAACCGAATTCGATAATTATAATTCGAATATGTTCAATAAATAATAAATAAACTATATTATATTAAAATAATAAATAAGCTTTACTATATATACTCTCTATTTTAATTTTTAAGTAAAATCTATTTTGAATTTTGTTAAATAAGTTTTATTACAATATTTTACAAGTTTACAATTTTAATTTTAACATGTGTTCTTTTCATAATAACTAAAATTGTTTTTTTTTTAATCTCAAGATAATTATTCGTTTATAATATTATGAATGAAATATTATTAATTTTTTAAATAAAACAAATATTTTTAATCACTTCTTGTGGTTTACCGTGTTATATAATGTTATTAATGTATTATATAATGATAAAATTATAACGTAGAGAACAATTTTCACAAGAAGTTAAATTCTCTAAATTTTTTCAAATATTATATGCTGTGTCATATGACAGCTAGAAGGTAAGTTTGTTAAAATTAAAAATATATTCATCTTCAGTAATTTATTTATTAGAAAGTATGTATGTACATATGTAATAGAAATTCGACAATTAAAATTATGTACATAATTTTCAATTCTTAATTGCGAGCTGCATAACACTAAATAGAATATGAAATTAATTTACTGAATGTATTTTTTTCAATTTTATTTTGCAAAGTGGAATCTGGTGAAATAAATGAATTTGTATTCTAGGGAATTTTAATACACGAAAGAACCGGAAATCGAATACTATTGGTAAACTTGACGGATAAGTTGACGTTTTCGTCGTAAGAGAGAGCTGCTATGAGAAACATCATCCTTTTTCTTCATCATGGCGGTGAGTGCGAGTTCTTTGCGTCAAAAATGCTTATTTTCTTCCGATTGTATCTGTTACATCGTTCAATTCCGTTAATTATCATCTCGACACAGAAGTAGCTGATGGTATTAATAAATCGTTGCTAATATTCATTTTTGTACGAAGGCGACGATATTGTAGAAGTTATCGCTGACAGGTGGATGTGATCGCACGCTTGTTTTCGATCGAACATCGGCTCGTATATGACCTATTGTTACTGCTATTCAACTTATTTAACAATAAATTTCTTCATTAATTTATTCCATTATCGGCAAAATTTTCACATAATTAATATTGATTCTATTTCATTCAGACACATCAATGATTTACTGAAATATACGTTTTATATCGATATTAAACGGAAGAATAAACTAGTTCACGACCAATAACATAAATTTCATATGCAATAAACTTTACATTTTTTACTTGTAGGATGTAGTAAAGAAAGTATCCGAAAAGAAGTCCGAGAAAAGGACCAACAAAAAGGCGAAGAAGGAGCCGAAGGATGCGTCGAAGAATGTAATGCGCGAAGTACGAATTCGCAAGCTCTGCTTGAACATTTGCGTAGGAGAATCTGGTGATAGACTGACCCGAGCTGCTAAGGTGAGTTTGTATAAATTCATGTCATTTCTTATTTTAATTGAAATATTTTTACGAAATTAAAAGAAATAAATATTGTAGGCCAACTAAACGAGCTCGTTTAGTTGGCCTACAATATTTATTTCTTTTAATTTTGTTAATTTATACGAGCCTTTCATCAATTAATTGAAATATCTTTGATACATAAATCTTTAATGCATTCAATTATTAAAATTAGTTTTTCTTGCTTAGGTCTTGGAGCAGCTGACTGGCCAACAACCCGTGTTCTCTAAAGCCAGATACACAGTACGTTCCTTCGGCATTCGTCGTAATGAAAAAATAGCTGTGCATTGTACTGTACGTGGTGCAAAAGCAGAAGAGATTCTTGAACGTGGTCTGAAGGTAAATCAAGGATTTTTATATCTATATTCTTTTTGTTTATATTGAGATTTTAGTATTAGTATTTATTTTGTATTATATTTTAAAAATATTTATTATTAGTGTTTTATATTTTAATATTATTATTTGATTACAGGTGCGTGAATATGAATTAAAAAAAGAAAATTTCTCTGGCACCGGAAACTTTGGTTTTGGCATTCAAGAACATATTGATCTGGGAATCAAATACGATCCTAGTATTGGTATCTATGGTTTAGACTTCTACGTTGTTCTTGGACGTCCAGGTTAGCAATTAATACAACTTTAAATACTTTAAATATTGAACATTAGCACATTATTTGGTATCATATAGATATCTCTGCTTCGTATGTGATGTCTATAATTATATTAAACATGTGCTAAAGGAAACTGCTTCATATTTGCAACTCATATCCACTTCACTTTACTGGGTGTGTTACTTAATTGAAGCTACACTTAAATAATAAAATATTTACATAAAATTATTAAAAAAAAATAAAGTTTTATATGCTTCATATACAAATTATAAATTATTGAATTTATATTTGATTTGTAGGATTTAATGTAGCACATAGACGAAGGAAAACTGGTAAAGTCGGTTTCCAACACAGACTTACCAAAGAAGACGCAATGAAATGGTTCCAACAGAAATATGATGGTATCATTATAGCTGGCAAAAAATAATATGCATACTTTGTATTTTACGATTGTATCATAAAACATTTTAACAAAAATCACTTTTTGCGTAGTAATATAAACGCCTCATATTACACCTTAATTATACCTTTAAATTACCCAAGATTCTATATATATAATTATTTAGTAAGTTCGTGTAGTTTTGAAAAAATGAGTATATTGTATATATTAATATATATTTAAATTTTTATTTGAATTTTTCACATTTTGTTTACAATACAATCAAAACACTGATAAATGCAGAGCTAAATTAAGAAGATATAATAGTTTCTCACTGCAATGTATAAAAATAAGGAACAAGAATAAAAATATAGATTTATTGCACTGTACGTAAATTTAAAACACAAAAAAACATGTATCGGAATAAAATCGCATTTTTTAAATTCCTATTTAAAAAAATGTAAAGTGCTATTCTAATATTTTAAGACATCTCTTGCAGTGTCATATATTTTTCAATGGAATGACATTGGAGTTTTATTATAATCAAACTTACTTAGGCCTAAAGCATCGTAACACTTGCAAAAGGAACTTTATTATAAAATGAATATTATATACAATAAAGATTTTTCAGAATTAGAAATATGACTGCTTACATTTTATATGAAATCAAATTTCTTAATGTAATTTCTTGGACGTTTTGATATAATATGACCGGCAATATTTCTGTTTCTCGATTTATAAAACATTTAGTGTAGGAGAATGTAGCTTCAAGAAGCAATTTATGTGGTATGAATATTCACACTTCTATTATTGGCACCTCAGATACAGATAGTTTTTTTAAAGCTAATTATGTCAAAATTAGAAAAATTCTAGCTCTAGAGAAATTTTTATTTTTATTTACAGGCTAATATCAAAAATTGAATGAATAAAAATAAAAATTATTTGTATTTGATTTGACAATATGTTAAAAACATCAAGAGAGAATTTCAACTATGAAGAAAACTTGAAGTCAAATAATGGTGCCACAAATATAAATTATAATCACAATCAGATATTCACGCATAATAATTGACCGACTGTTCGACTTCTCTTTGGTTTTAATTTAAATAGGTACATGAAAATATCTTGTAAAAGAAATGAATAATTGTAATTACAACAAGCTATTAGGAATTGTGCTTATTGAGTCATTTACTATAATAGTTGCACTTGAATATCTTTTTACGAGATCTACTTAACTTGAAGTTACAAGCAGATAAAAAGGCAAGATATATCCTTCAGTCTCCATATTGTTACCTTATCTGGACGTCATATCACCAGACTTTGATATATATAAGTATATACAGAATAGTCCGGAGTTACTGTACATACAAATACGTACTTTTATATACATAATTTCTTTAATTATTTTAACCCTTTATGGTCTAAAGTTAGAATATTCCCAAACAAAGCTCTTTGTACCAAGCGACTCGAGACTGCAAAGGATTAAAATCATTTTGCATATAATTGAAAGTTTGAAGAATGGACAGAAACTCCGATTCATTCTGAATATATATGTACTTGTATATAGATATATATATATATATATATTCATTTTATTTATAACAAGTAAATATATAAATAAATTTATTTATCTATGTTCTTTCGGGGATCACGACGTAATAACGAGAAAGATATATAATATTCAACTTTCGTACTCGTACATGGGCACATGCATTTCAAATAATTATATAAATTTTTGAAATCCGACTTCAAACTCTTTCTTAGTCATTTCGTTCATCCGTATCACAAACTTCTTGCTCAATTTTGGAATACTTATTATGATATACACAATGCGTTAATTAAATCATTGAAAGAGTAAAACGTGATTTTAGCAATAACTAGACAATATATTTTCTTTCAAGTATATTATTAGAATATGCATGCTTACGCACTAGTTTAGAGCATGTAAATCGCACGAGTGATACGTGTAATATTAAATTTGTAATACATGGCCATTGCAGAGCATTGATGTTACATACAGCCATAAATAAATTCAGTCTATCAAAGCCGCATATGTGTATGTAATTTGTAACGTTTGTAAAATCTTAGGACTTTAGTATATATTAAAAAATAAAAGCAATTTAGTTTGTCCGAAATTGTCAGCTAACACATAAAAATATAACATATATGTGTGCGAAAAAGTTATAAAATATAACAAAATTGTTATATACTTAAAAATTTCCCGAATATTTTTGATTTATATTTGCTTGATATCATATCAAGTGCTGTTTTTCTTTAGATATTTTAATTGTAACATAAAAAATAAGAAAATATTAGGGTATATCTATGAAAAAAATCTGTATAAACTTGACACTTGAATTTTACAAATTCGAAAGAGTGAAATTGTCATTATAAAAACATAATTTACTTTTATAAATTAATAAATTAAATTACTTTTGCTATGAAAGAATATATAAATAAATTTTCACGATTAATTTTTTTCTTTCATTTTACTAATTAAAAATACCCTCAAGAAATAAATAAATAAGTTAATACAGATCTTTCTCAAACACACATACTAAAATGTTTATGTTAAAAATTTGATTTGTCAATAAACTAAATAAAACTCGTTTAGGTGTTAAACCTGGTAATGTAACACCACTTGTCAACAGCGATAATATTGCTTAATATTGAAGAATTTTAAAAAGCGCTACTTCCTCGCCGATCGATAGAGCTTATCGATGTTATGTTTCTCTGCGTCCGTAAAGCCCAGGATACTTTCAATAGCATTTAAGTGACCGTGATGATTCTCCTTATCCGTTAGAAAATAATAGATCGCTGATTTTAGGAACTGCAGGGTAATTTCTGGATCGAGAGAACCCTGACTGCTTTTCGCCTCTACAATACGCCGATACATTGCCTAATTGAAACAGAATGACATACTTGTTAAATAATGAAATTAAAATATCGTGACATGTAAAGAAACACATTGAAAATATATAACTGTTTATACGTATAATTATGTTCTGAATCAATTTTGAATCCAGACACATTCGTACTTTCCATTTTCAAAAAATATCCAGAGATCTCGATTAATAATACGCGTTTACTATACAATATAATAATCAAAAGTTACGCATGTGTCTCAATTTTCACATCAAAAAGCATAACGACACCATTTAAAATGTCAATTGGAATCAAAATCATTCGTTCGAACTTAAAGATAGTACACATCTTATACGCAGTGGAAGCGTGCATTGGCCATAAGCACGTGCAAACTTACATTGACCGAAGGTATAAGAAGGCTGTTTCTTCCAGGTGCACTGGATAATATCGCCCGATCTAAGAGCAACCAGTATAAGAGTATAAACCATCTACATTTGTGCCTCATAATCCACATGCAATTGTTGCAGCGAAGCATTCACTAACGCGATTGTAAAAGAAAGAGAGATACGAGCGCAATTGTGTTCTTTTCCACACGCCCATATCAAGAACTGACTCGTCAACTTGTGTGTAAGATACATTCGTGAAGTTAAATCGCTTATAAATAAGCGATGATAATTCTGGGATAATATTTGTATTTCTTAACAAGTTAAACAATAATATAAGCCATTAAAAACAGTCAATAATAATTATTAACTATACTATTGCTGTACTTTTAATTAATTTTATTTGTTTTCAAAACTTCTTAAGAATTTTTATAAGAAATTTATATAAGATGGGGACGCATTACGTTTATGGAACATCAGTTCTTGATATAATAAATAAATAAATAATAGATACACTGATAAAAGATCGGTGCATATTATAGGTATAAAGAAAGGCTACATATATGGGCGATAAGAAGTAGATGAGAATTGCGTCACGTGGCAATCGAATTAAGATACAGACCTTACGTGTGCCAAGGACCCAAAGAGAAACAGCCTCCTGAGCGCTTAATAAACTTTGGCAATGTTCGGCTGAAATGTGAGGTTCAGGCGAGTAGCTTGTGTCCTGGATTGTGAGCGGCGACCAAAAAAAGTGGCATATCGTTAGTACAAGAGTATTGTGAACTACGAGGATGCTCGAAATGTGATGTATCACGCCTTATAAGTGTGTGATAAATATAAAAAAAAATGAATAAACGATGCGTTTCTGAGAAACGTATGTAAAAGCTGATTAAACTACATAAAAAAAATACGTTCGAGAATCAATTAGGCGTGTTATTGTGTTAGCATGATTAAGATCGCGAGAAAATCTCGCTCCTCTTTCGCAAATGTGAGAAAATCGATATGATCATTACGCGATTCGGTTGTTATACTTTAAGTAGAAAACGCACATCTATTACAAAAAAGATTATGCTAATGATTAAGCGAGAGAAAATGCAAATGTCAAACTAATAAGGAACTCATTGTAGTGCAAATGTATGCAAATGTTGCGATGCATCATGAAAGCTCGTTAATGACAAAACGAAAACGATGAAAAATCTCGCTGAAAGAAATTGTCTTGATAATAATTCATGTCTAAAACGTTTAATTCTGCATGTTTCAAGTTAATGCCAATTTTTAAAATAATCCCACAGAATATAAGAATAAAATTTTGACCAAACCGCAACCACCGTTATGTTATCCTACTATATTTGTCAAATTTGAAGAATAGTTTAAAATGGCAAATAAAAATCACCTATTACCTTAATATTTTCTAATTCAGCTTGCGTGACGGTTAGCTGTTGAAGAAGTTCCGCGACGGTGACTTTAGGCGGTGATTGATGCGCTTGCACGAATATCTGTTCACGAAAGTTGATAAAAAAATATTCAAATAATGTTAAACTTTTATTTTTCATATATAATATCCTCGATATTTCATGTCATACCTGATCAGCTTGTTCAATGCGCGCGGCTTCTTGACCTTTGGCATACATTTTCAGGTACATTTGCTTATTTCTTTCCTCCTGCTCGTTCAAGAGCTCTTTCTGTTCACTAAGCTCAGTTTTCACAGCCTCCAATTCCGCTTCTAATTCACGCGCATGAGCCTCCGCGATATCCAAGGCTGGTCGCATTTCGCAATAACGTGTGTTCACATCAGACAATTGATTCAGCAAACTTTCCACCTGGGTAATAAATTTTTTATCAATACCAGGTAAAATTGCATATGCTTTTTTTTAAATTCATGCGAAAAAAATGAGAAAAAAAATATTTACCAATCGAAGAATTACCTTTACCTTGTCATTGTGCTTCTGCTTGACATCCTGCAGCTCGTCAACGTGCCGCCTATGCATATCTTCGATTCTATTCTCGTAATGACTAACCAATCGACGTCTCTCCTCGTCTCGCTCGATGCTCGTCGGCGTTATAGAAATCGTATCGGGAACAATATCACTAGATTGTACTACATTAGTCGGTCTGATCTCCGGCTGCGGCTCAGGCAAGCATACAGAGTCTTTCGAATGGACGGAACCATCTTCAAAGTGTCCGGAATCGGCCAACGATGGGGCAAGATCCGTGTGTAAACGCTTCTCCGGCGTTTCCGGGCTGGTGACGGCTTTTTCCGCGACGCTCTCATCCGGAAGATCCTTGCTCGGTGATTCTGGCGAGAAGGGATTGTTCTCACGCACGGTGAGGGCGTCGCTGCTGTCCGTTCGTTCATCCGGACTGTTCAAAGACGCCTTGTACAGTCTCAATTCCACCACCTCCTTCGTCAAACGCAACAGCTCTCGGTCCTTCTCCTCGATCTCCTTACGCGCCTCTTTCAACAGAGCCTATATAAAGACATATCGATCAAGATAAGAAGTACAAACAGTTCATTTTTAAATTAGCTTAATTTTAATCATAGATTTGACATTAATGAAAGATTTATGAAAATTATAGTCCTCAAGAATCAAATAAAATATTATTAATCTAAAGAGATACATCTTGTATTACGCTTAATATGAGCAAAAACTAATGAAGTAGCGTATATATAATCAGCGAAATAAAAAGCGCACCGAATACAATAATTGCAAATGTATCTTACTGTTAGACCTAATTACCTGAAACCTCCTCACTTGTCTGGCCGCTCTCTGAGTAGGCGTGAGATACTGTTCGTTGTCGCCGACGTGATTCGAGCAGTGCACGACATATTTTCGCGATCGACCGGACCAGGTGGTGCCGTTCAACGCGAAGGAAGCGTGCTCGCAGGCGCTCGCCGTGCTGCAAGCGCTACTATAACTCTTCACGCTCTCAACATCGCTGTCGTCGTTGGCAATTCCTGTCGTCGATCCTCCAGAGGCCGCGTGACCTGGCCGCGGCCTCACCGGTGTCAGTGAGAGACTCTGAACGGTACAGCATTCAATTAACCGAGTCCGTTAGCGCAATTAATTTAAAAGTGGAACAGACTATGTATATATTACTATGTCTGTTCGTTTTAGCTGAGAACTGGCTGAGCTAGTTCAGAATTTATATTTTTCCTTCCAATGTCGAAAAAACAGACTCCAGGTCTGTTCGTTTAAGCTGAATTGGCTGCGCTAGTTTAAAGTTTATTCTGTTCTTTCCAATGTCGAGTAAAAAAGATATCTGTGAATTAGCCAGATCAGCTAAAACGAACAAATTTACTGTTGAATGAATTTTGACAGAATACAATCATCCTGTAAAAAAAATTAGTGGCGAATTCAAAACATAAAATTTAATATAATTTGAAATTTATGAAATACATTATTAAATAAAATGTAGAGCTTTTAAAAGCATTAGCAAATTCGATCTAATTTTCGTTTGTGCTGCTCAATTATCTTCAAACTCTTTAAAGGATTAAAAAAAGAGAGAAATAAGTTAACGACTTACATACACAATTCGATTTACTAAAAGTCAATACGTGGGTGGATTTATAACGCGAGGTTCCTACCTGTTGGATTATTTCTTATATTTATACTGCTGGCTTAGGATAATGACAGACGTCCGGAATATATGTATCTGGTCACGCGAGGGAAACAGACCCGATTTATTGTGACCTACCGTGCAAATTAGTCGCGTGTTGAATCAACGGAATCTCTCTAGCCTCAAGTTACGGTCAGCGAATAAAGGTAAAGGTCTCCATACGGACTCTGACGTATAATCGCATGCAAAAGCCAGAAGATCAATTCCTTCGCGCTATAGACTTGTCGAGGTACCTTCGGCGGATCTTGGAAAAAAACGAGAGCAGCGATATTCTCTTTACTCCAACAATAAGTATATGCATTCTATTGCACTGTGCAAAGGACAAAAGGCGGAATATATCGAATGTTTAGAATAAAATATTCAGTGCACGTTTACTTGCGCGTCGAACAAAGTGCGCAGATCGGTCTCGAGAAACGTTGTTCAATTTGGAACTCGAATTGAATGATCATCATCATCATCATCATTTGTGCCTCTTCTAGTCTATCTCATTTTTTTCTCGCGAGAATCATCGCCGCGTCGCCTATTGTGAAATCTAACTTGGAGAGGAGTCCGTCTAAGGTCTACGATCAAGGGTGACCGATCCACGTCTAGTGTGCGACGATATTTTGCCAGCGTTTCCAGATTTGAGATCTTCTAAGCAGCGGGATGGTACTCACGAGGGATCGTTGTCGCGGCGAGTCGGTTCCATTCTCCGTGATGACCGGAAAGATACGATGATCCGGATGCTGATGCTGCTGCGACGACTGCAGGAGGTGGTTCTGACGACGGTGATGGTGTTGATGGCCGATCAGGGCTGCGGTGGTGGTGGCTCGCGGATGATGTGGTGGTAGTTTCCGTTCGCCGCGCAAGCGCAGACTCGCGGCCCGACGCAGAGCCGACGGCGATGGCCTCGGTATACGGGAGTCCAGCGACGACGGCGGCGAGGTGGCAGCTACTCCACATGCGTGATCATTTTATTAATTATTAAGACACGGAAAATGAAACTTGTGGCGTTCGCGCGAGGGCGATTGTCGCGGAGGAAGGCTTTGCTACTTCGAGATCGAATATTATGCAATAAAAACTCTCTATAAGAAATGCATTTCAAGAAATTTGAGAAATTAAACCATTTTTCAATTATGTAAAATAGATTCCTTTTTTTACAAGAAATGTAGGTCGGAATGAAACTGAACCACAATGAAATCGGAATGCATTAATTATGTGTCAACGAATTTTTTTACCTCTATTCTCTATGTACTTGTGATTTATAAAGGTATACGGTAGATTTTAATTAACGTATTCAAAGCCGCACTCCGAAATTAAAAATTAAATTTTTAATTTAAATCTTCTAATGGCGGGACTTTTGTTCATCATTGTACAATTGATAAATGATTACGATGATAACTTCCTGAATATACAATTGTAGATTTTTAATTTATAAAAGTAGTAAAAATTGAAAAGAAATTTCTAAATCTTCTCGAAATCATTTTAGCCTTTATTACATAAATTATTTTGTAGGATTACTTAAAAACACATATGTTACATTAGATATAAATGAAAAAATAATGAGTTCTTATGAGATAAATAATTGAAATGTAGATTTGTATACACATAATTTAAATTGCGAAAATATTAGTATTGATAGTAAAATAAATTGGAGAAAATGACTTCTCATAATTTCAGAAATTAAATAAAAAATAATAATAATTAAAAATTGTCGAAATTTAAAACATCTATTAAATGTGAAATCGAGACATTTTTTCGAGATTAATCTTCAATCGCGTCAATTAAAAAAGTTGAAAAGTTTTCACGGACTTTCACTTTTCTATTGACTTACTAGGACTGTCAGGTGACCCGTCAGTTGGCACGTGGATAGAACTGGTAGTGACCTTGGTCAGGGTGATAGAGCACGTTGTTGTTGTCGGCGTCGTTGGAGACGTCGGGGCGGCAGCGTAAGTTGAGTGACCTGGATGCATCGGTTGCAGGGAATTCAGGGATCTCTCGCTGCCGTAACGAGCCATGTTCTCCATCGAGTTTACCTCCAGGTCATCACACGACGACTGCCACCTGATTACAGCACGCGTTCCAAATTGCCGAGATTACAAAGAAATATTTCTTTCACAAACGTTTAATGATTTTCCTTATCGGAGTGTCTTATCGGAGATAATATTTGCACTCGACTCTGATATGTGTATATAGAATGAAGTATCGCTTTTATTACCAGAACTTCAACCGAATAACAAAACCCAAAAAATGAATACAACAGTTGTAAATCATGATTTAAACAAAGTAGTTAAAATTTACCGTCCGCAAAACTTTTCTGATTTTAATCTCTGTTTAAAAAGATTATTGTGTTGAGAAAACGACATTGCCTTTGTGACGCATCGTCGTTATTTTTCGGCAAACATCTTATTTTCTCAGAAATGCTCGTTCAAACGACAATTCTTCGGCAAGTAAGAAAGAGATGTATGTATTAGCCGAGGTCGAGGACGTATCGATTGAACGAAGGCGTCGTCGTACGCTGAACCTAGGTCAGTTTTGTCTCCCCGAAACCATTGTTCCTTATTTTCAGCACGATATTTTCTTGGACGAGAACTTGGACTAGTCTCAACTCGTCCAAGATCTCGTCAAGATTCATTTCCTCTCGCGACGCGATTTAATTTTATCTCAGTTCCAAATCGCGGAATATATTGCATTACAATCCGTTGTGTCAAAAATTATTTCGGAATCGAGAGAAAATTTTTCTTCAATATAAAAATACATATACACAGTAGGAAAATTTGTGTCTTCTTGTGTTAAAAACGATCTCCGTGAAAATGTTTGTGTTAAATATTTATTTAACACATTCCTGTGTTAATTTAACATATTATTGCTGTTAATTGAACTTGAATGTTAAATTATCAAAACAACCGAAAAAAATGTAAAAATAACACAATGTGCATCTATTTTTAATTTTACATAATACATATGTTCTGTTTTATTAGTGACAAGATTTATTTGGGGATGATAAAATCTAAAAAATTAACATATTCTTAGTTAATTTTTATATTAAAACTATGTTATAATTTTACACGAAATTTATTTTAAATTATTTGAAATTTTGCATTTATTTTATGTTAAAATATGAACTCAATATTTGTGTCTCCATTTAACATATCCATATTATATTAAATGAACACAAACATTTCTGTGGACCATTTGCGACATGTGAGATATCTGTTAAATTTAACACAAATTTTTCAACTGTGTAGAATTTCAGAAAATAAATTAATCGAAGTCTGTTTCTCATATATAGAGACGTTAAATTCTGTTTATTTTATACATATTGCTTTTTTTAGTTTGCAATTACATTAATGCAACGTCTCGCAAATAAATCTAAGAATCTGACGCATTTTTCACGGATATCCACAAAGTGGTGCGACCTCGATCATTATTCGCACAATTATCGAGCGCTTTAAAGCGTGCCGTATGCGGTTGTTAACTTCGCGTGTATTTCGTCCTTGTAAATACGCGGAAGCCGGATACGAACCGTAATTTTGTGGCGCACCTTGGAATGAATACGTAGAATTGCATAAAAAGATTTCAAAGCGAAATTGTAGGTCCCCAAACACACCTTGACACTTCGATCCTTCGAACGATACAAAAAAAGAATCGTAAAACAAGCATACAGAAGGCGAAATTACGACATGCAATTACGATATACGATATGCAATTTTCACGAATGCATATATATATATATATATATATATATATATATAAATAAAAAACATTTAAGCAGATAGAGATTATATAAATTGTGAAATAAGAAGAATAATAATTACTTTAAATTGCTGTAAATTATTGCAAATTATATACATTCTGTCAAAAAAAAAAAGAAAAAAACAGAAGAAAATAAGGCTCAAAAAATTGTTTTTATCATGCAATTTGAATTATACGAATTTTACGTTTTCACATATTTAAAAATTTTTATAATATAAAAAAATTAGAAAAACAAGCTCTTTACAAATTGTAGATTAAAACTCCAAATAAGTGTGATTAATTAAAAATCATGCAAAGTATAATATGGTCTTCAAATTACAACAAGAAATTACAATTATTTTTACACATAACTGTACTTTATATATAATAAATATACAACTATTCAGATAAATATAACAAAGAATATAAATTCATCTATTTATTTCATTATATATTTCAAAAATTCCTATCTGCTATTCCAAACTATTTTCCAAATATCTTTCCAAAAAAATACATTTACTTCTTTTTTTAATATAAATTTTTTTTTAATTTTACAAAATTTCAACATTCGGAAGATTTATGTAAAATACTCGATAATTTCAACAGCGTCGAGCTTACGAAATCGCTTAGAATGCGGAATCTCATTCCTTCAGATAATCGTAATTTAAGGTCGACGTGATCGTAACAAAGTGATAGCGAGAAAACAGTCGAAATAAAGTGAATGGCGCGACGAATGAAACTGTGCGGCCTTTATCGAAATAAAATAATCGATCGCGTCCACGTTCTATTTCAAGGATTATGCTGCGGCTTTTATGCAGCGTTTACACGCCGACGAATCACAGCGGTACGATTTCACGTCAATAAAAGAGAGATCCGATATAGTTCTTATATAAATATTTTCACATAAATGACATTTAGAAAATGCGTAAAATTATATTTATTTTTTCTTTACTGATTACTCTGTAAAAATTACATGGAAATTTATAGTTTATTGTTAGTAATTCGTGGTTTAATAGAGAAATCCCTGTTAATTTTATATATCTGATAAATGTATCTCCATTCATTCCACAATACTACAGTACAAGTTTTTCACATACAGAAAAATTTTAAACAAAGAGAAGAGATGATTTATTTCTTAATTTATTTCTTCAAGAAACGAATCCATATATTTTTGCCACGTATGAATTGCGTTTAACGGGTCGACTATTACGGAAACCTAGAGAGCGACACGTTACATAACACAAAAATAATTATATGTCAACTAGGGGAATAGAGATTCGCCAATTTATTTTATAAGAGAAGTGAGGATGAGTTAATATTTGCACTACGCAAAATCAGATACGTATAATTATCAAAATGATAATACATTTTTATTCGAAGCTTTCGTCTCAAATATATAGATATACTTTATAAACGACAAATTCTGTACGTTGGTCGCGTATTTTTTAATGCGATTCGCGATATTTCGCGATAAGAGATACTGCATTCATTATTTTTTTGCCGCGTTATGTTAAACCTTCTGAACTCGAAATAGATATCAAAAGCGCGATGGAAGGAAAAAAAGAAAAGCTGACGATCAAAAGAAATACAGAAGATTGAAAAAAAAAACAGACTTATTGTCGATTTAGCGTGAATTTGTTTTTTAATTCTTCACTGCATGACATTCGAAAAAAATTTCGCGGTGTCTACACTTTCTCTCTTTTTCCCTCCCTCTTGAACAAACATACTGTATACGTAACATATGCATCTAATCAGAGATCCAAAGCTTGAAAGAGGCTCTGGAAAATCGCGGGCACTCACCTCGGTGAAAAACATCGATGCAGGAAAAAAACCAGTAATTCTTCGTCAAGAGCTCGAGCTCCTCGAAGGATGCACTTAACCAGAACGATAGCGTCCACCACTGGTCGAAGTGAACGGATGAATGATCCGCCTGACGAACGTCTTTCCTCGGGCAGCCACTGTTAGCTGTGAACGGGCCACGTGGGCTGTCAGCTGTCACACGGCTCGTGTCAGTTCCCGTCAGTCGGCGAGGCCCGCCGTCCGTCACTCTCACGAGTTTCACTCGCACGAGAACGTCGCGAACGCTTCGTCGAGGCGGAAATTCATACGCGAAGAACCGGCTAGAGAGAGATAGAGAAAGAGAGAGAGACGACGTTGCGCTCCAGGCGCCGTGACGCGAATCCCCGCACGTGACGTTAGCGACGATTCATCAACGTCCCTCACGCAGCTAGATCGCTCGATCTAAATTCGGACGGAACTGCACGTGACATCTGCCGATCGCGAAACGAACACTCGATCGGCCGTCTTTTTTTGTACATGATATAGACGATATTTTTTTGCAATGACATCGAGGTTTCTTTACATCTACCCTTCCGGGAATATATTCGCGGTTTCGACGGCGAAACTCTTTGTTTATCACGCGCGCCTCGATTTCAGTACCACGTATCGATGTGGAAATATTCCTCTTCTGTTAATTAATTACTCACGGACGATGATTTTTGGAAATTCACGCACAGCGCGAGACGCTCTCGAGGATCACGTGTGTGGGTTCTAATTCTAACGATAGCGTTCGTAAAATGATAGGTTGTGCGATGGCGATTGTCTGTGATTGGTGATTTAGATCTACCAATCAGACTCGTGCCTTGAAATTGTTGTTTTCTGAACACAGCTGATTTTAGTACCATCCGTTCTCGTTAGTAAATTTCGCGTTTCGATTTGTTGAGATTGGTTAAGCTGATTGCGTAATCGTAAAATGAATTGTAAACATGGCTGCTTCCTTGATCAGGACGTGTTCGGAGTTCAGGTATTTATTTTTCCCTCTGGAGAGACGATGTCATGATGATGAAAATTACATCTTCAAAGATTCGCTGCGAAATCTATTCAATACAAGTGAACATTGTGAGAAAATACAAGTTTCTTTAAAAATTAAAAACCTAACCTACTTAATTTTATATACACATATATTATAAGTCAGTTTAAATTTGTCCCCTTTTTCAGAAATATAAAAAATTGAGATGCAATAATTTGTATAAATTACATGCTAAATTCCAGATAAAAAGTACATATTTTATACAATAATTTTATATTATAATTTGCAGTTTCCTGAGACAACAACTTTGCGAAATTGTCAGAAGTGATAATGCAAGGAAATACATCTTGCCCACTTTGTTTCTCACATGCACACAATGTCAGCATTATCATACGACACCGCAATATTTCAAGAAGAAAGAGAAACTAAAGGTAGGTCTTGAATTTTTTTCTATATGCATAACTACTTAATTTTTTTTTAATGTATACACACACACATATGTATATACTGTATTAAAGTAATATATGTCTATAGGATCAAAATAGTTTCAAGCAGTTGAAACCAAAAAAGAAATTGCCAATTGTGGATGTATGGAACAGAATGACAGTATCAGAGCTGGCAATATCTGCTAATAGGGACATAGATGATATTTTTGAAGCAATTTTTATGTCCGATCCAGTTAGAAGTTACAATGAAAATACAGCTATAGAAGATAAGAATGTACTGTACAGCGTTGTACGGAAACTTGGAGCAAAATTTAGGATCATTTCTAAGCCAGATAACAAAGCAGAAAAAGACACAAAGGATTATGATGCCGTTAAACGGTATTGAATAATAAAATTAGAGTGGAATTAATCTATTGTAGGATAAAAGAATAGTTTGTATTATTTATATCTTATTTATCAGGCCTGCACCGGATAAATCTGTGCTGCTAAAACGTCATCCAGTAGTAACAATTATGGGTCATGTTGATCATGGCAAAACTACATTGCTAGATACGTTACATAACACATCTATTGTGGAAACAGAATTTGGTGGTATTACTCAACATATTGGAGCCTTCAATGGTAAATATGATTTTGTTGGTTATTAAATTTGTTATGTATTATATGTAATATAATTATTAATTATATTACATAATAAATTTTCACAACTTTATTTTTATTATGTAATCGACAGTAACGTTGAAAACGGGAGAAAGTGTTACATTTTTGGATACTCCTGGACACGCTGCATTTAATCTTATGCGAATGAGAGGCGCACAGGTAACCGACATCGTGGTACTAGTTGTGGCAGCCGATGATGGTGTGATGGAACAAACCATAGAGAGTATACAAATGGCGAAGGCCGCTAATGTTCCAATTATTGTGGCTATCAACAAAATCGATAAGCCCGAGGCCGATATTGTAAGTTATTGTTGATTGATATAGGAACAAGAAGCAAAGTAATATAATAATAATTTTTTAATAATAAATATAATTTGTAATGCTTATTTCAGGTGAGAACACAAAATATGCTTGCGCAACAAGGAATTCTAGTAGAGGCCTTAGGTGGGGACATTCAAAGCATTAATATTTCGGCGTTAAAGGGAACAAACATAGATACTCTGACAGAGGCTATAGCGTTACAAGCCGAGATCATGGAATTAAAGGGTGATCCGACAGGACTAGTTGAAGCTGTCATAATCGAATGTTCTACCGATCTTTATCGCGGCAAATTAGCGACAGCTTTAATTCAACGCGGCACTCTAAGGAAGGGCGCGTTTCTTGGTAAGAACCAGGATGTTTCAATTCAAGAAAGAGTAGTATTGAAGGCAGAAAAAAGTGTAAGAAAAAAAATTCTATCGAAAAAAAGAATGAAATATTCTCAAGAACAAATTTTTTTGTTCTTTCTTTTTTTACTTTCTAATATACTTTAAGACAAATTTAGGACTGATAATGTGTGAAACATTCTATAATCTTGAGTATATAACATTCGAAATTTTATAATATATGTAATACATATGTTTATTTTTTTATTCAACAATAGTAAGTGGATTAGCATGGGCTAAGGTGAGATCCATGTTCGATCATTCCGGAAATCCAATTACGGAAGCTAAGTTGTCCGAGGCGGTGCAAATTATTGGCTGGAAAGTTTTACCCGTTGCTGGAGATGAGGTATTAGAAGTCGACAACGAGAAGAGAGTAAATATGGTAATACGATATAGGGAAGCACAAAAAGCTGCGCAACTGGCGGAGGAGCATAAGATTGCAGCGGACAAGAAGCACGAAGAACATCTAAAAGTAAGTTTTTATAATTTCTATAAAATTATATTATAACAAGGACATCGTTATTTATTTTATTATCTGATTGTAGGAATATTTGGTACTTCGTGAAAAAAGAAGAGCGATCGGAAGATATTCAAAGTTATCAAGTCCTATTAAAGTAGAGAAACCCGATGACAGAATACCTATAGTCAATGTTATCGTAAAGGGCGATGTCGCTGGCTCCGTAGAAGCTATATTAGACGTTTTTAGTACGTACGGAAGCGACGACAAGTGTCGATTAAGCGTTGTTCATTACGGCGTCGGACCTGTTACAGAGACAGATTTACAAGTAGCAGACGCGTTCGGTGGTAAGAGTATACAATATTTCGTGAAGAATTGATTGATATTTCTTCTATAAATCTCAACATCATATGAAATCTTTATAGCTATCATATACCCTTTTAATGTGGGCATTATGAAAGACTTGAAAGAAGAAATTGAGAAAAAAAAGATATCGATTCGTCCATACAATGTGATATATAAACTTATTGACGATATTAAGAAGGAAATAAATACTAAACTACCACCGCTCGATACCGAAGAAGTGATAGGTACAAGAGAAGCATTAGTAATCGTAAATTATCGTAAATGTTTATTTTGATTGTTCGATCTTTCTGTAGGCGAAGCGAATGTATTACAAGAGTTTGAGGTCACAGAGAAGAAGAAAAAAGTGAAGGTCGCGGGCTGTCGATGTGTCAAAGGCAACTTGAAAAAAGATGCTATGTATCGATTAATACGTGAACAGGAGGTTCTTTATACCGGTAAGAAACAATACTAAAAATTATAAGAGACAGCGAAGAAAAGATAAATAGATAAATATTACTTATATATTTTTTAGGGAAATTGGTATCAATGAGACATTTGAAAACTGAAACAGAAAGTGTCAAGACTAATGTAGAATGCGGTTTGAGATTCGAAGATTCCACATTGTCTTTTAAAACTGGAGACGTTCTAGTTTGTTATCAGATAGGCCAGGAACCGCAAGAGACTGATTGGGATCCTGGATTTTAAGCAATTCTAAAAATCATAAAGCTAAATCAGATAAAACGTGATCACAAACTCCCGCATTTATCGCCTTGCTTATTCATTATGAGGATGATGGAGATATTTTTTAAATTAAGTACAAATTTTTATTTATTATTGCCTGAGAGAATCGCAATCTTTCTTTCACATTGTTTTTACATCTTTTGAACGTACAGTCTATATCGTAATTTCGCTTCGTGGGAGAAATATATCAAATTCTTGAATACATATTGTGAAATTAAGACGAATATATATGTGTATACACACACACATATATAAAGCGCTATACCGTTAAAATTCGTCAGGACTAAAAGTACGAATCTTGTCTATACTTACGTTAAGTGGAATGAACATTATGCGCGTTTTTTAAACATTTTTTTTCTTTCATCATATGTATCAAATGATATGCAGGAAGACACATAATTGGTCAAATTTTAAAAAAACGTAACCTGCAAGCTTAATCTTAATTTCACTGTTCGTTAAATCAAATCTTTTCTGAATCTCCGCGAAGTTTTAACTTTGTTCCAGCGATCCTGCAAAAATTTACTTCGATTGTGGATCGGCAATATAGATCATCTCAATAGGATAAACGAGAAATCGCGTGGAGTCTATTAAGACGCGTAAGTTTCGCGAAATCGTCGTTGAAGATGCTGATACGCCGTGAGAACGCTGCGCTTCTTCTTTTGGAGACGACAAGGAATCGTTTCCTGGCTGGTTGTGGTGATCTTTGTTTCTAACGGTTCGATGGGAACGTTGTCGTCCGGATGTACGAAGAAGGCGATGGAATGACGACCGCGGCCGCAATGTTCCGGCATAACAACGCGATGTCTAAGCGCTGGAAGTTGCTGATTAGTCCAATGTGCCAGTAGTTCGCCAGTATTCACCAAAATAGCGCCTGGAAGATGGCCTACTCTGACCCATCGTTCCCCATGTGGAGTTTGTATTTCAAGGCCGCCTTCGCAATCCTTGAAAAGTTTTATTGTAAAAAATTAATTATTAGGCGTAAATCAATGATGTTAATTCGCAGCAAGTTGTATATATATATATACATACATATATGTATATGCTGTATATAATATAATGTTACTTTTATATTGACTCGATATTTGATATTTCTTAATCGCAGTCTTTATAATATACATATACTGCATATGAGTCACGTATGCAAAAAACTGTTTAAATATTTAAAAATTATGCGTTATCTTTTAACACGCACGTGCCTGATACGTCTTTTCCTCTCCAGAATATTTTCATATTTTAACGGCGTAGAGCCGCTTATCACAAAGTGAACTACGAACGAACGAACGTGCCGAGATATGTATCTCTGTCAGTTTTGTCGAAATTATAAAGATACGTAGAATTTACGACACTTTAGAGCGTAAGGTGCCGTGTGTAAGGAATATTTTCTAGAATATGATTTACGACCGTGTAATCGTCTCTTTTTAACTATGAAATGACTAGGTGTCGAGCTTCAAGCGTGCTTCAATATGCTGCAATCTGCATACTTGCGCCAACAAAGTGAAAGTGCCATAGTCGCAATGGGCGCCGCATCGGGTTAGTCCTTGTACCGGCGCACCGAGTGGCGGATAGTAGAGGAGACGTAGGGTGGACCCGTTGTCAGGGCCGAGCATATGCGCGTGCTTGGACAGCAGGAAGTCGTGGGACTGTTCCAAGCCCACAGACAGAGCCTGCAAATGCGAAAATTTTCAACGTACAGATTAGATTTTATTTATCGACGCGCGAGTCATGAAATCCTTGAGAATTACAATGTACTTCCGTTCAAAGGTCAAGAGCGCGGAACGCACGGTTCTTCGTCGACCGCGAAAAAAAATGGAATGATAGCGATAAAGCAGAGAAATATTTCTCTAGAAAAGATAAAATAAGAGAGTGAATCCAAGAACATTAAATTTATGACGAGATATAAAATTCACGGGAATAGATGAAATATAATTCAAGTAACGAATTCAGGGATATATTAAATTTACGAGAGAACGAAATATAATATGACAAGATGAGGTAAATAATTATTACAGTAAGAAGCATGGAGGCCAATTGTTTGAAATCGCGTGCCAGTTCCTCTACAGCTGATCTAAATCCATGAACATCTTCCTCCGGCAGGGTTTGTTCACATCCGGTTAAATTGAATGCATGGCGAAATTCCATCTCATCTGTAAATCTAATCACGTAAAATAATTAATTGGATTTAAATACAAAAAGGAATGTATATACTTGTGGAAACTTGTATGAAAGAGAACATGTATAAATTATAAAAAGAAATCTAAAAACACATATACATTAAAAAATATTTTAAAATACAGATAACATTAAATATATACCCTAATTTTATTTTTTATTATGCTTACATCTATCGAATAATTTATATTTCAGTAGCGTATAGTTATAACAATTCTAAACATTTTTAAGATTTTTATTATAAATTAAATTCAAAATGATATATATTCTTTCTCGTATACATACTATTATATCGTCGGATTTCAAATTGCATTTGACTACTAGAACGTTCATCACAAACAGAATTATAGTGAATTACGAGAATAATTTGAAAATACAATCTCCCAACTTACTTCTCCATGCCTGGTTTAACATAGCCGTGATTATCCGGCGAAACGCGCTCGTATTTTGCTCGGGTTTCGTCCGGTAGCTCGCAAAATGTATCTAGGGCTCTGTAAGCTGCCTTCATCTGTAAATATATGGAACATAGAATTTTAACAAAGTTTTAGCGAAGCGAGGAAGAATGAAGTTTTTTTTGTGCGCCTTTTCAAGTGCTCTATAGAAAATGCAACGCAAAAATATGGATATTTACGTGATGATAAGGAAACCTTGCCTTCAACAAAAATTATGATTCTCCGAGAGAATGAAGATTCGCATATCTCATATATCTCGACATTCATAATTCGCATTTTTCACATTTCGAATTACACGCATTCGAGTATTGTGTAACATGTGGAAGTTGTAAAGATATATCTAGATAATTCCAGTAATACTCGATAATAAACAATTTTATCAATGACGAAAGAGATATATATTTTACCTAATAAATTTCGTCGGTCAATCAGGAATAAACTGCCCAGAAAAAAAATATCGCGTTGTTGAAGAAACATTTTCGTGAAAAAAATATATCGCGCAAGTCTCTTAATTTGCCACATGCTTCTCTGTCATTACAATTGTACAAACATTTAGTATAGAAATAATTGGCAGGAATTAATATATCTGTAAACAGAGTTATGTTTTTAATCTTAATTTTTTCACAGAATAATTGTATCTTTATTTTAATTGAATAAAATTGCGAATTAATATTCTCTCAATAAAAATTTGATTAGATCTCTCACTTTAATTATGTTATTACAATTTTCAAATATTAAATACATATATGTACATACGTTATATACAGATTGTAAAATTCTGCATTAAAACAGAAAATTATTAATTAGTAAATATATTTAAACTGCCTTATTAAACCATTTATTTGAAACAAATAAATTTATCTGACAAACAAATAATCTGTTTTGAAAAAGATTTTCTTATATCAAATAAATATTTTTTTCATATCAAATCAATATTATTAGTTTCAAATAAATGATTCAAATTCAATAAAAGTTTTTTTCACAGTATACATACATCACTCTATAGCTCGATAACACTATATGTTTGCGGATAAATTACAAGGTAAATTTCGAGAAAGGAGTCTCTGAATAAGGAGACAATGATTCACACGCTGACGTATGGGTCAAATGTCACCGACGTGTGACGTCGCGACAGTTTTTCTTAGTCAGTCTTTACGAAGATGATCGAGTATATACGGGCGATGTGTATTCTAGCACCGTCGATGTTGTAATACTACGTACTTCCGTTATGTAATGTCAGAAAAGAATCACGAAGGAAAAAAACCGAGAATGATCTTCTAATTCCGCGAAATAATCGCATATTGTTGCATGCACGAGCGATGCATGTGTCGTGTGTTTGTGTGTATTGCTTATCCGCGAACTATTTCAATGCTGGAAATGAAAACCAATGTAGAACAAAATATATTATTGTCGTATGGCAAACATAGGTTTTATTCTAGCATATTTTATCGCATATTTTTTATCGCACAAACTGTCACTGAAAATCTCTTATTTATTTATCTTTTTCATCGCGAGCTATGCTGATGATTCAATGAAAATTATATCAAACATACACGATGAATCGTGCTCTTTAAATTTTTTGGAGCGAAAACTGAACAATCTCATTCCAAAAGAGTGGAATTCCACTCTTTTGGAATGCGATTGTTCAGTTTTCATTCCAAGAAATTTAAAGAATGTGATTATTTTTAGATAATTTTTGGTCAATCTTAGAGCTCAAAAATGATACAGTATGAAACACAATGATATAGCAAGACATGACAAAAATCAAGATAAAACGAGATTAAGAAAATTTCTTCGTCCCTTAGAAAGATTTTTAATGAACACTTCATATTCATTAAAATAAGATTGTTTTTTACAACTAAATAATTAATTTGGTCACCAACAAAATTTAATTTTTAAATTGTGTTTCATATATTTTTAAAAAATATTAAAAACTTCACACTACTCTTATTAATATATATTTTAGGCGCAATCGATTGATAAAAATAAAAGGTTTCTAAATTAATCGAGATAGGTATATCTCGATTAATTAAATTTAATGATCTCAAAATCGTCATTACGTATACATTTACTTTACGATAAGCGCGATTATTTACGTTTTAATGAACCTTCTGGTTTACGCTGATTAGTGCTCAACGACTAAATTAAGATCTCGCACAGCTTCACATTTGCGACTCTTTTATGTAAGTATCCTTGAAAAAAAATCGTCTCTTATTTTCATTCGGTACGTATATTTGCGCCTGTTTTTCGTACACATGTTTTCCAGGCGGGAATAATAACATTATATCGACACGTAGTCCTGTTTACTCGTCAAAAGACATATGTTCCTGGTTGTAAATAATAAGTCATAAGCGAGTCGTAAGTCGGATTATTGCGCGAATAACTGTAGCACGCTGTATTTGCGATATCACTCGCAAAGTTTCCGATAGCGAGCACACAAATGGCAAGGTCATCGCGAGCAACGTATAGTATTTATCGTGGGCCCTTGAAAAGAAAAACCCCGACCATTCTCTGGTCGCAACGTACTCAAGATATCGAAGCGCGTTCGATAACAAAGAAAAAGGAAAAGGAACCGCGCGATTATCAGTGTAGAATTTTAACGTTATTTATAGAAATTTATTAATATTTAAAGAAAAATTTATTAATTATTGACATTATTGAATTCTACGGAATTACAATGACCAACGCACATTTTCTCTTACAATAAAAATAATATAATTATATATGCGCAGACAATTTAAAACTTCAGAATACACCGCTTTTATTATTTCTTATCACATTTTAGTTATTTTTGTAGATTCCAATTAAGATAAGAAGACTGTGAAAATTAGGATCAAAGTGTACATATACAATTATGTAATTTTTAATACGACCAAGAATCTGAATATTTTATAAGCGCAATTTTTCTTTCCAATTTCACTTATTATTTGAACACTGCATGAAGTTACGCCGCGAGTTTAATTGACCCACTTTCAATCGATGTGTCGAATTATTCGTCACGACAATAAATTGCGACAGCGCGTGATATCGAGCACATTCTCGTGTGATGGAAATCGGCAAGACCCGGGCAACACCCGGCGCCTGATCAATCAAAGGAAGCCTCCCCAGGCCTTAATCACTTTCGCGCGTAAAGGGAGCCCATCGTACCTTGCACTCTGGAATGCCATGATTGACGAGCAAGGCCAATCCTTTCTCGGACAGCGCCCTTAGCAGTTTCGAGGCCACCTGCTTCACGACTCCCTTCTGAGGGCATCTCTCCGTGCCTGAAATCGCAAGAAAACGCCTAGTCAATATAGCACGAGGCAAAAAAAAAGAAGCTTTTTCTTGCCGCGGTTATATTTTCCACCGATAAAAATTATTATTATACATTGACTCATTTTCGGAACTATCAGTCGATCGATCAATCAGTCTGATATTTCCTAAGAAAAAAAACAGGAAACGTCAACTTTTGTTTATTACAACATTGGTTTGATTAATTTTGTCAATTTAATACCGTTGTATGTAAATGCTTAAGGAGGCTCGGGTTTCACGGAAGATTACAAATGTGCTGATTACGTCTATTTGCGAATTAAGGAAGCGTTGGGGTATTTAGTATTAAGTTTCTCTCCTGTTTCTTCTGAGTGACACCGATATTGGATGCACTGATGATCGATTATATGCGTTTTGCTCAATGAGCGTTCATTGACGTTCAGAGACCGAGACATATCGTGATAGTAAAGTAAAAAAAACAAAACTGGCTCATCTTTCTGTCATATTTATAAATGATATTCACGCGTTATATATCCGGAATTATGAGATTAAATTAATGCGCGGTTACAATTAAACCGTGTGTAATTTTTTATATTGTACTTTTTAAAAATAAAATATTTTTAGGAATAAAATAAAAAATAAAATAGAAAAATAGAAAAAATAAAATGGAAAATACGGTTGCAAATTGCATTCGCGTATCGTCATATAATGCGTGCTAAAATGCATATACATATTTACATATGCTAAGAAGTGTTTCCTCGTTTAATATGCTTACATAATTACCATTATGTATCGAAATAAATATTTTTTTCGCATGTATGCGAGAAACAATTTCAATATACTGTGTATTAACCAAAAATTGATGAAAAATAGTGCGAGGAAGTTAACGTGAAATTACTATACGTCGTGATTTTGTCCTCGATTGAAGTAAACGAAAATCAAAAATGGCTAGCGGCGCGTACACAAGCCTTGGAATCATAACGCGAGGTCATGATTCTCGAGAAAGCCATCGTCCCCGAACCTCTCGTGTCGTAACAAGATCCGTCCATGAGCGATGAGAAGAGAAATAAACTGCAGATATATACGCTGCACGCGCTTTTATCGCGCTGACGCTTATTATAAACGAATGTTTGCCCTCGGCTAGTATTCATACGGATTAACTTTTGTTTCCGGTTATGCATCCTCGGCACAATCATCCTTAAGCTCCTGCAGGCTTATTGTTAGATTAACTCTAATGCATTTATAATTCTTATTGTTAATATATCTTTTTAATTGATCAATTAATTAAAATCGCATAAAGAAAGAGATGATAATTTTTTTCTAATTTATATAAATGTCGACATAGATATTCTTTTGCAGTAAAAATTTCATTTTTAACTCTGTAACGTATATAATAGTATTTTAATTTTCTTTCCTAAATAATTATTCTCTTTTATAATAATTGTAGTATATTAAATAATATTATAAATAATTGAAAAATAATTATAAATAGTTGAATAAATTGTGCAATATATTAAAAGAAAAATATCCATTTTGCGTATTTTTAATGTGAATTCAATTTTCTTTCATGCTTCTTGTTTATAGATTACTTTGCAATTATATTGTCAACGAAAATATTGTAAAGGCGATATATTTTAATAAATATTCTGACGTGCTTCGTGAACGTCAGCTGCACTCTTTTTACTTTGTTTGCTATTTTGGTGATATCGCGACGTCACGATGACGACAGAAAGTCTTCAGAGAAGACTTTCGTTTCCTGGAGGTATATGCATATATACATCAGTTACGGGCGTTCTGCCAAAATCATTTTGTGTGAAAAAGCCGACAAAGCTGACTGAAAAATCATATTAATATCGTGAAACTACAAAAAAAAACATCTATTTATAATAACGAAATCTAACGTTGAAATTTGTCCAATCTTTGAAAAATTGCAACAAGCAGTTGGTGATATTTAAATGTCTACCTACGTCTTAATCTTCTTTGTTGTGCTAAAAAAAATTTAATACGATGAAAACCAAATTGCCACGTGGTGAAAATATATATACTCGCATCGTAACAACAAAAGATTATCGGATTATTCATGATCTATACTGGGGATACGATTCAAAGAATTATCTTGATACTTTATTTGTGAAAGCATGCTTCTCTCTCCTTTGTTAAACATTTTGAGTGATATACTCTTTGTGAGATCAGTGTATTTTCGCGTTTTAAAATAAATATTAATCTTTCGATAATCAAATATTACTTGGATCGACATTCCTTCTTATTATTCGCAGATAATAGATCGCAAAATTCAGTTTTATTCGATATTTTCTCTAAAAAAAGAAAATTAAAAATTACAATTATTATTTTAATATATAATTACGCTATATGGCACAACATTAATTTTCTAACAATTGTCTAAAATAGAATTGTCGAAATTTAATTTGACTTTAAAATATATCAGCTGATAAAATTAAAAATTACAATTATTATTTTAATATATAATTACGCTATTTGCCATAACATTAATTTTTTAACAATTGTCTAAAATAGAATCGTCGAAGAAATTAAATTTGACTTTAAAATATGTCAGCTGATACGCAAAACGGCTAAAAATATATAGCCGAAATAGCCATAGTCTCTCACGAGGAGGGAGAAAGAATATGCGCTACCAGGGGTTAACGACACGAAAGTGGGAAAAGTACAAGGGTGTACGAAGCTGACGTTTAACAACGTGAGACCAATTTTTAACGCACAAACATGCGCAACGGATACATATCGTAGAGATACATGTACAGTTGCAGCTAAAGACGCTGCAAAGACGTTTGTTTCTAGGGTGTACGTATACAATCATATATGTACGAATAAGAGAAAATATTTCTTGGAGTTTCTCCTGGTAGCGACAGACTCCCCCCGATACTTTCGCCTAGCATGTAACGATCGAATACACCGTTACCGGACATCGACTCTGAAGAAGTGCGCAATATATAGTCTACCAGCAAATGCGACACATTACATACTTACTCATCGCGAATATATTTCCTTGCCGATAGACAGGGTTGACTAATCATATTCAGTCCACAGAGCGCCATTCTACTACTAGTTAGATGACCAGTGTTGTGCTTACAATTAGATGATTTTTAAATTAGCTAGATGAAGATGAGATGAAAATATGTCAATTCATCGTAGATACGATGAAGATGATTTTGCTTTAAATTTATCTAGATAAAATCGAAAATTATACAATTAATTTAGATAATTTCTAGATAATATGATTTTTAAGACCGTTTATGTAAACGCAGGTAAAAAAAGATGTAAAAAATGTAAATTATAAAAAAAATATAAAAATGTATTCATATTTTTATTTCGAAGTTTTTATCGCTTATTGTTTGTTCTACTACTTAAGTTTCAGTATATTTTTGTGTGCTATGACTTTAAACCAAATTATCTGAACATTATTCTAGATCATTTATAAAGATAACACTTTTTTCATCTAAGATGCAGATATATATAATACATAGTTTTATTATCTATATAAAAATTAGATGACGTCAAAGTTTTATCTAGATGATCATCTATATAATTTTATTTAGATAACAGCAAACACTGTAAATTACTTGATTTCATGAGTGTTGATTTCATGTATTCCATGATAAGTGCTATATATTAATCGATCTGTTTAATATAATGTTAACGTACACGGAGAGAATTTTATAAGAGTTTCTCTGATTAATATTTACCACAATAAAAAATATTAATATGTACATAGTTAATTTTAAGGAATAAAATTCTTCCAATACCATATTGTCTCAAGATTACCATGATTTTCAGGGTAAATTCTAAGAGAAAATTCTCTCTGTGTTTCCCAGAATTTCCTTAAAGTCACTTTAAACGATCTATAATTTACGACAAAATTCTGGAGTAAAATTTTAATTATCATGTTGTACATCGAATAACGCGTAAGAAAAACATCTGAAGAAGAGAGAAAAATATGCATACATGCATACGAAACAGAATACACATACAATTAAATTAAGAGGTTTAATCAGTTTGTGTTAATGCTGTTTTGTATCTGATTGTTACATCATGTCATGTCTAATTCTCGATTGCATAAGCTCGTGGTGCGATTCATGAAAACCGAATGAATAAATTCATGAACAATACATAAACATATTTTTATCTTTGCTTCTTCGAATTTTCGATCTACACCGGCAGGAAGTTCGTGGAAGTTTCCCGCGTGCGCGTGAACGATGCGTGAAAAAGCGTATATTGATTTATAAAGCAAAAACAGCTTCAGATATAAGAGGTAAGATAAGGAAAGATGGAAAGATCCGATAATGTCTTGTTCAACGTATGCGATGCATCGTGGTCACGTGGATCTATGTTTTTGTACACGTGATTTTATATATATGTAATTTTATATGCAGTTATATATATATATATATATATGCAATTTTACAGCATATATTTTTTTAATTCGTTCTGCGAAAATTTTATTCCGATCATAAGTTTCTCTTTCTATTCGCGATTCTGCATCCGCGTTATTCACTGATGCGGTGCGAGTTTCATTGAAATTTTCGTCATTTAGTAGATTAACATTTGCCCGACTTTTAACTTTTCACTTGCGAAACGAAGCGAAATCGTTCGATATTTTTCAATATAGCGTTATCAATTCGACGATATCAACGTCGAGATTTCTACGTCATCACGCAAACTCAACAGGATGTTTTGCAATATTTTCTCCTATCATTTCTTCGCCGATTTCAATCCGAGATTTACATAAATCAAGTATAAGTTTCAAATTTAACGAATTAATTCTATTTTTTTTTAATTAAAAAAACTTCGAATTACATCTCATTCATTTACATTTGCTTCATTGACATTTTCGATCGCATGTAAGTCGCGTTCCCACAGATATCTCGAATCCGTCTCATGTTTAATGTGCACATATGCATATATTCGTCTCTGACATCAAGATATGAAACAAACCAATCTTGCAATCTTACATGTGGCTTGTAGCTACAATCCCGCAACTTCCATCGTACACGTTTTCGTGTCCTCGTTGTCTCATATTTCTACTTGCCACAACAGTCATCAAATGCAAATTTCGCAGACTTCGGCTCTTGTCTATCGCATCAAAAATTTCGCAGGCATCCAGCTGGCATGGTCATTAGCCTGGACGTACGAATGCACGTGACAATGTGCGAATTATCAGCGTACAGATAGAGAGACAAAGAGAGATAAAGAAAAGCGGAAAACCTTCCTCTCTATCCGCATATAAAGATAGTCTGATATTCTCTATAAAAGCATTCAGCAAAATAAAATCAAATAGGATAAAGTGAAATTAATTGGATAAAAAGTACATTATTATTTAAATCATTCAGCAAAATAAAATCAAATGGGATAAAGTGAAATTAATTGGATAAAAAGTACATTATTATTCAAATCATTCAAGATCGTAAAAAAAAAATATAAAAAGTACAATAAAACCATAAATTATTTATTCATATACACATGGGCGTCCGCAGGAATTTTCTCCAGAGAGAGGCATAATTAAATTTTTTTGTTTCCTATTATATTATTCTTTCGTAATTTTTTGAATTCAAAATTTTTTAATTATTTTTTTATTTTAATATTTTTATCCCTAACAGCACACGTATCCCGAAGATGTTCAGAGAACATCCTAAGGATGTTCGAATGTCCTCTGGATATCCTTTGAATATCCTATAAATATCTTTCGGATATATTGTGCTATGCTATTAGGGATATTAAATAAAATTGCAAATAAATTCCAGTGTTTATTCACAAGGAGAGTAAATGTTAATTAATGCTTAATTTTTTTTATATACATAAAGATCAAGCGACTTGGAGAGATTCTCGATTCGAAAAAAAAAAAAATGCATATTTATTAATCCAAAGAGCGTAAAAACATGGGAAAATATGGAGCATGGCGCGAAAAGATGCGCGTCAACGAGAAATCGCGAGCACTCGCAGATATCGAGATGATCTCGCTTTTCTCTCGCACGCACTCGACTTTAACACACGCGGGCCATTATAATACCTACATCTCTCGAACTCGTTCGGCGTGCACTCGAATCGCATTATCTAACACCGTCGCGCCTGCCGCACGCTCTTGTGTTATACATTTGCCGCTATTTAAGCCGCAAAGCCTGCAAAGCAAACTCGCGGACGCACGTGCGCATTTCAAAGCTGACACGGGTGCACGCGCGCGCGGGTGTTCCACTTTTTTTTCTACGTGATTCATCATTAGAGCGAGACTTTTGACTCGCGCGTGCAAATAACTCGCGAACGATAGGGCACGTGCCGATGATATAAAAAACCAATATGCAGTATTGGACTTTTCGCTGCAAAACGTAAAAATGTGCTGCAACGATGCATAATTATGTGATCGAAAGAAAAAATAAAGTAATAATTAAAACATTTAAAATAAAAGAATATAATAAAAATTATTAAATTTAAATTTTATTTGCTCATTAGAAATTAATAAAGAAAAATAATAAGTGACCCTCTAATTATAATTAAAAATAATATAATTGAATAAATATAAATTGATTTTCATATAGATATTTCTTATATCGCGTAAAATATTCAAAATGTATATTATATGTAAAAAAAGGAATGCGTGATTTTTGTTTGATATGTCTAAATATATCTATATAAAGAATGTGCGTAACTACAACTTAAATTATAGGTGATCGATGTAATGCATAAGTGTCGGTTGGATAAAACAAGTGATCTTTAAATGGCAAGCAAGCGTTACGACAGACGTATGATTTTGTTTCAGCTTTATTCTTATATAATTTAATAATGATATAGGAAGACGCGCTAATCTTAATGTATAATGTCACGTCTGAAATTTGACGCATATTGGGCAAAAGTAGGCCATTACTTTTAGGTCAGACATATCCGGTTAGAACTTATTACAGTGGCCGACTTAGAACTCCAAGAGCTAAACGCACAACGGTATTTAAAAGTGATGCGTAATGGACCCTTTGGTTTATATAATTAGGGGAACACCTTTTCTGAATTATTATTTTGAAAAAATTAATGCATTTTTTTTTAATAATAAAAATAATCGAAAATGTCCGGAAACACTGGGAGAATCGCTGAATTAATCGCTACGCTGCTTTTTAACATTCTCGCTTCGCGAAATGGCGCTTAATGAGTAGATCCCGAGTCGACTCATCGTGTGTTTACTCAACTGTGTGTGTACGCGACTTTATATGCTACTTTCGTATATAATCACCACTTCGTCCATTAACGGCAACTCCTGACGAGGATAGAAAAAGAATGACTTTTCGCGCCCAAGGACTCGCCGCTTAATTGAAATATTTAACGTACAGGTATCTCGGGAAAAAGTATACATATGTCGATACACGTATATAAAAGCATGCGAAGACGAATAATTAATCGTTGGAAAAATAACGTTACGTTGTAATTATAAATTCTTGCGCAATATAATTACTCGAGGTAAACAAAATCATATATTTTTAATAACAGGATGTCTTTCCAACATCTTAGCATAATATTTTGACCGCATAAATTAATATAATCAACGTTGTTTTCGCGGAAAATGTCGTATATAGATGGATTCTCATTAGTTCACAAATCGTTACGTTTGTATGTCGCAATTAATTTCTGCACAATGATAGAAAAACAAGTATTACAAAATAGCGTGTTTTAATCGTCTCGATCGGTTCGGTCGAATTTAAAGTGGAATGAAAAAAGCTCGCGGAGATAAAAAAAACTTCGGGGAGGATTAAAAAAACGAGCGAGTTTGCCCGACTCCGAAAGGATGGTGCACCACGTCGCGAACCCGATGATGCGTTCGAGTCGTGAGGAATTTCGAGGATTCGCGAAAGAAAGACGACGGTTTTATGGCTGCTTGGCAACGAGGCCAGGCACCTAGCCAGACAAACCAGCCAGCGGCAACCGGAGGCGCCTACCGCGGGTCCGACGATCCGTTGAGGTCAGAGCCCCTCTTCACAAAGAAGGGCCCCTCCCTTGGCGCCCTCGAACGTCTATACAGGGTGTCCCACTACTGCCGATTACCCCGAAGCGGTACCGAAATGCAGGGTTGAGTAATAACTAGTTGATTAGTTAATAGTTAACAAAAAGTTAAAAACTTTTAACTTAGCTTATTTAATTTAAAATGTATTAATTTTTGACTTCAACTTAGTTAGTTTTCACCTTAAACTTATGAACTTTTTTCCTAAGTTAAATATTTTTATCTCTGAATACCATTTGTCTTTTTATAAGTTATAAACGTATTATTTTTTAATTAAAGTATTATTAATTTTTATGTTTATTTGTCATCAATTGTAATTACCAAAAAATATATTATAAAATATAGTTATTATATATTTCAAAAGAATTAACAAACCAAATTCTAATTTTGATTTAACTTCAGTTAATTTAATCTTAACTTAACTTTAACTGAGTTAATTTTTTGTTCATCAAACCTAACTAAATTAATTTTATAAGCAACTATAACTTCAACTTAACTTAGTTTAAAAAAATCATTAACTTACCCAACCCTATGTCGAAAAGGTTATTAATCGCAATTTGAAAATTCGCTCGACCTAGTCGGCCGATGATGCATTGCAAACAAGACGTATTGTAAATAAGACTGGTAAACATGCTCTAGACTGATAAAAAATGCTATAGTGTTATTCGTCCATTATGATTTGTTTGCACGAGAGATTTTCGACAGCTCGTTAATTGTAAAATTTATCGTCCGGGTAACATTTCGAGTTTTAATAATATTTTAAGTCTTATAAAATGATGATGAAATAATAAATATCTTCTTTAAGAAAAATATTCCAGTCTGAGAATAATTTTGTGAGATTACGTAAAAAAATATATCATTAAAATATATCTGTCTGAAATGGATAATGTATAGTGTCATAAATATAGATTGACTAGAATTTTTATTAGACATGGCAATAAATAAATGCCCATTTATTTTGTTGCACTTTATGCATTTGTGTATAAAAAGCATCGTTTACGAGCTGAGATAATTATTGGTGTTCTTACTGTATTATAAAAATAGACGATTTTATATATATATATATATATATATATATATATATATATATATATATTCAAACTGAAAAGTCCAAATCTGTCGAAAATCTAATTGTAAGATTTTATTAACATAATACAAGTACATGTTATGATATAGGCAATGTGCCAATAATTGACTCATCAGATTTCCCGATAATGACTGATAAACATCAAATACAATCTATTATTGAATTACAACGTGCAACAATAGATATCTTTTCAAAATACGATAAGACAATTTCCTCACAATACGAAACATACAGATTCTTATGTATTTCTAGTTTCAAAGTGCAAATAGAAAATTCATCATTATTAAACGATAATAAAAAAGAAAGGCTATTTCAGAGTACAAGGCCGAGATATTAATAGAAAATACTGTTGTATGCACAGACAAACGCACACTTAAGTGATATCAATTTAGGTAATGGCCGTTACGGTGCTGGTCTTTTGTCTCTATATAATGTTTTTGCCGCCAATATAATTACTATCAATTTAATGAGGTATTATTGTATCGGCTATTAATAACTGTGTATTTTTGACCAAAGTGACATTTAAGGTTTTCAATCAAAGAGAACAAATATTCGCGCGACTTCTCGCACGGATTTCGAATTGTCAAATGTCAAAAGCGCTACACACGCGTTCTATTCGCTGGCAGCGTGAATTTCGAGGCACGCCACAGTCTAGTTTTGCCGTGCTATGTTAATTTCGTCATCGAGGAGCCGACCTATGACCAACTTGCGACACCCAGCAACGAGACGTTTCGCATGCCGAGACCGAAGCCAGTTTTTGCATTCCGCGATCACGTCGCTTTTACAACTGCGAGAATCGTACCGGGAAAAACCGTTTCATATATCGTTCGTAAATAAAAATATGGAAATGTCGTTCCCGGCAGAACCAGGAACCGGGTCATATAAATGCAGTTTTACAGTTGTTGCGCGCACATGCCGGCGTTTCTCGCCGAAACTGCGCAAAATAACGTTAACGGAAAATAACGTGCGGATTTAAAGAAAAAAAAATATGCATCACTCACCCATATGAGCGAGATCGATGATCGGGATTTCGCACTTGCTGAGAAGAGTCTCGCAAGTCTGCGTGACCATAGGCGCGCTGGTACAGCAGCTCATCCTGCCAAACTGACAACTGTCGTCGAGTCCTTTCGCGGAAATCGGTCGATCCCTTTCGAACGCCGAATACCCTCTCTCTTCTCTGTCTACGATGACGCTCTCGTTCCAACTCAGGCGTCTCGACTTTCTCTCTCTCTCTCTCTCTCTATCTTTCTCTTTTTCTTTTTATCGCTGCACAGCCGTTAGCGAGATGCTGACAGCGAAGGCAGGAACGAGCCACTAAACTTCGCGCGCGATATCGATTCGGCCACCCGGTATAGGGGCTCGCTAGAGCAGACTCACTGGAATATCCAAGAGATCATACTATCACTGCACACACGATCATCCGACAGCTCTCGAACACGCGCGCGAGATGGGTCAGATCGAAACGGGGTACTTATATTCTCCGTCACGCGTGAAAAGCGTGAAAATATGGCTGTTAACGGTCGTTTAACGGTAGCCGTAAGAGACGAGTTTATTGCACGATTGACGATGCGGCGAGCAGTGTACGTGGCTCCGGACTAGTGAGCACATGCTACGACGGCGAAATGGCGGTCAGAAGCGATCACTCAAGCACTAAATTCGAAATTAATCATACGTGAGAACCGAACTAGACCGTCGCGTCGCGCGGCTGTTCGCGAACTGTCGAACTTGCGCGATTTATTCAAGCGTCGAGCCGCCGAGGCCGAACGGCTCCGAGCGGCTCCGAACGCTCCCGAACGGCTCCGAGCGCTCCCGAACGGCTCCGAGCGCTCCCGAGCGCTCCCCAGCTGATCCGAAACTCGCCGAGGACGCGGGAAAAAATTCGCGCGCGAAAAATCTTGATACATATACATATACATCAACGGATTATTCTCCTTGTGTTTTTTTCCTTAGCGGATCTGGCGGCGCAAAGCTGATTCTACATTATGAAATCTGGTAATTATATTTGAGGAATGACGATTGATTATCGCATCTGACGAAAGCGATCTTTCTCAATCTGTATTGCTGCAATGTCGCTTTGATAAAATATTATATTGATGTATCATATTGTATTGATGTAATGGATATTTTAAAATAATTATATTCTGTTAATTACTATTTTGAAGAACTATTTGTTTTGCAAATTTCTTTGATAAAAACGTATTTAATTTATGCAAATGTCTTCGCTATCCATGTTTGTCTTATGTATTTTTTTACATTTATAATTCAATTTATTATTATATAATTGATATGAAAATTGCACTTACATATTATTATTCATTATATTTTGAAATCCATTTTACTTAAATGTAATATTAATCGAACAATCTGCACAAGATCGACATATGGCTTATCTATCTGTTTCTTTAAAACATATATGGTGCGTACGACTGTTGCTCGATCAAACAACCTTTGTCTTGTTATTATTTTCATAATATCCGTTATTCAGGTTTCACATGTGTTTGCATCCAGTTTAATTTCTTTGTAAAGCATACTCTAAAGATGTTCATTATACGTTATTTATACACGAAATAAATCAATTTTTAAATAATTTTTTTTTTTAATTCTTTACTTCAAAATCTTAATGTTTTTTAATAATTATTTATAATTAACGAAAAATTGTAATATATAATATTAATATTATATTTAAAGTAACGATTAAATAATTTTAATAATTGAAGATTGAAGAATAATAGAAAAATGTATTATTACAAAAATTCAAATTTAAGTATAAGAACTATATATGTTTAAAATAAAATAAAAAATCTCAAAGCTCATTAAAATAATTACGATAAGATCTTATTAATTAGATGTTTTAAGTGACAAATGTTAAATATGATTGATATGAAATGATCAAAAATATTAGAAAATATAGGAAAGATATCCTTGTTTGAACAAACAGATACGCGTTGGAGTTACAAGCACTTAAATAAGGTTAATGACAAAGTCACATGTTACTGTTTGATGTTTATACAACTGAGCTTCTATTATGTAGGTCAACTAAATCTATAATTTCAGAAAGAAAAACCCTAGATCATTTATTAAACAATACATGTAACACGACTTACCTCTAATCACTGCAATTGGTATTTTATCAACGTTAATGCGCAGTTTATTAGAGAGCCGTCACTATAATGACCATGTGGAATCTATGAATCATTAACGCAGCAGAGGTTTTAACGTGTGCGTTTGTTTCGAAAACATTCCACAGATATTTTATGTTCTTCATGAACGCTCGGTTTAATCTTTGCTACGTCCCAAGTATTGCTGAGCAAAATATCGTTTTATTACTTTCATATTTATCACACAATTAATTTTATATCACATGATTAAAAAATTAAAATGACATATAATTTCTATTTAGAATAATTCTCACTACGAAATCCTTTTAGTCTAACATCTTGGTTTCATATTATACATATATTATATTCATAACAAGTTTATCACATTCTAATGATTGCTGACAAAAGTTATCTAGTTATCGTATTCAAAAAATAATAATAAAGAAAGTTATGTAGTTCAAAAATTTCATGTAACTAGAATTATAACAATAACTTTAGTTTTAAGGTAGAAGAACTCTCTCACTAATTTCTGGAATTCAGAATAGAGCAATTGCGTCTGGGTAATCTAAGTTTCTGGTTTTCCTTGATGCAAACGACATTCGTGGACAATGGGTGACGATGCATCGTTCTTTTACGCCAGGTGGATTTCTTAACCGAAGAAAATCGTTGCACGTAAGTCCTTGGAATAGTGTTTATAATGGTGAATGGCACAGCGGTACATCTTACCTGCTGAGAAGACGTCTGAAGAGGCACAAATCTGCAGACCATCTGTGACAGTAGTCCAGCATTCATATTTAAAACATTAAAAAATATTTCGCTTACAGAATGAATCTAAAAATCTACGAACTTGTAAAATTGGTATAAAAATTATTAATTAATTCGATGATCAAGATATATTAATTTAAAGTTAAATCCAGATTGTGTGAGTTGACAAACTTTTTCTTTCATATAATATTATTAATTTACTATTTAAAATGCAAAATGTATCTTTCCTTCAAAAATTTAAGATGCATCAATACTTTGTTATTAAAATATCTTGAATCTTTGCTTTGAAAGTACTTTATATATGCAGATAAGATTAAGTAAGATAACACACTCTAGTAATTAAAAAGATCAGCAACACTTGTATAATGATTAAAGTGCTGGTCATGACGTAAGCGACTATGACGATTCTAAGAAGTATGGGGCTGATGACTTCCGCACAGCCGTTCACGTTTATCGTCTTGTCATCTGTTATCTGCATGTGCATACAAGGTGCCACAACGCGCAAATTGCAGCAGCTAAAGGGGACTCCGAGATATCTGTAATCCTCGTCCGAGATTCTGCTTTGACCTGCCATTTCCTCCCGGGATGCGTAATCCACTCTCTTTTATCGAAAATAATTTAATATATATTTTTCTTTTGTTAATTCGTCTTAAAAAAATTATCATCGAAAACATGTCGGTAGAAAATGTCATATATATTGCAAAATATAACATGGTCAATATAAATATTCGTATAACATAAATAAAAATATTATAAATATTATTTAATAATTTGCAATTCTTAAAGATCTGAAATAAGAAAAAAAACAATGTTACATGGCAAATTATATATCAAACTACCACGATAAAAGGAACCAATAAAACGGATCGATTATTTATCGGTATTCTGCGAATCTTCGATAATCGATCGAAGCGGAGAGAAAAATATTTAAAAAGGTTACCTGCCAGTCGAAATGAAACCAATCAGTATAGGAAGTATGGCCACAACATTGTAAGACGAATTGGATTTCGTCAATCGCGTACTTGTACGACGTTACACTGACGTACAGGCGCATGGATGTGTTGAAGACGTCGACCAGCGTCTTCTGTCTTACACTGACATGGTACCCTATTGAGGCTAAGGTCGCCGTGTTCATAGCGGTACACACAATTATTATTATCAAAAGACACCTTAGCATTAGCTTCGCCTTTAGACGAAAACTCGGTAAATTGCGCCTGCAAGAATATCTGTTATCACAAATTGTATATCGAGAGAAATCAAACAAATTATTAAAAGAATATAATTCTTATAATATAATTAAAATATAATTAAAATAGAATTATAATATAATTAATTATTAATATAATTAATTATTAATATATTTAATTATTAATATAATTAATTATTACTATAATTAATTATTATTATAATTAATTATTACTATAATTAATTATTATTATAATTAATTATTACTATAATTAATTATTATTATAATTAATTATTGCTATAATTAATTATTATTATAATTAATTATTAATTATCTTTCTGGTTTATATCTGCTAGATATACACATAAGTGACTCGTCATAAGATATTAAATGAAGCGAAAATGACATAAAAAGAGGGAGTGATTTATATTCCGTGATTTTTTCCTTACTTATTTATATCTGTTATTAAATAAATAAACATTACCTGCGTATGGTGCGCACTGTTAAAAGGGCTGACGGCAATCCTAAAGCCATCTCCGCCAAGGTGAGAGCGATCGGCTGGAAACCACCTGCGAACCGGATCACCTGCCACTCTGCGAATATCTCCAAGGCGACTACGAGGAGACGTTTTGCCTCGAAGACGGCCAGGGTGAATGCTACACCATAGCTGAATTTTACATGCCATTCGCAGGTGCAACTTGGATTTTTGCGATTAATCCGCCTGCGATTATCTCCCGTCATTCAAATGACGCTGTGCCTATTTTATAGTCAATTTTATGTTTTGTATATATTTTTATATGTAGAAAACGATATTTATATTGCAAATAATTTTTCAGATTTGTATCAACTATTTGCATTAATATATATCTCATCAATTACAACCTTGCTTTAGCTATTTTAAAATAATGTTTCTGTGTATAACATTATTTCGCGATGTCGAATTATTGCCGACGTGCATCGCAGTTATTTTGTACACCATTCATTAATCATCGTTGTCGTATACAGCGGAAGAGGTATGCAAACAAAAAATTGTTTTGATGAGCTACAATTGGACCTGCTGCGGAACTATAATGATCGTGGGATTTAAATGAGTTATGCTTGCAAATGTCTCACTATGAAAATTGATGACAATATTTTGCGTAAAATAATTAATTTTCTATTTCTTTTTCTTCTCTAATTGTGTAATCATTTTATGATTTAATCTAATAAATAATAATATAAATAATAAACTTGACTTGACAAAACTCTGAACTGTTCTTTGAGAATTATTTCTTAATATTATCTTAATCATTATCATTATTAATTATTGTATACAGTTTATAATATTAAAAGGGAAGGAAAACTTCATATTACACAAATTAAATAATTTATATATATATATATATATATATATATATATATATAATATCAGCTTAGAGATTGAAAAAATCAGGATTAATTTTGAAATTATTGCAAATAATTTAAACTTTTGTGTTGAAGAGAACTTACCAGAAGGCATCATGCGCTAAAATAGGATAATTTACCGAAATTTAAAAAGAAACTTATGGTCGTTATAATTATGATTATATGGTTAATGTAAAATGTGAAACATATCACAACGTGAAATGCGTCTAACGTAATAATCATTGTTTTCAATAATTTAATATCGATTATCGAGGTTTTGATACACAAAATGTATCTATCAAAATGCAAGGGAGGTTTTGGGGTTAAACCCCCCCCTTTGCATATTAAAAAGCTATACAATAATACAATAATTTGTTTCTTAATTTTAATAAGAAAATTTAAAAATATAAAGCCACATTTTTATATAATTTATGATTTAAGTAAGAGAAAAATATGCATAAAAATATGCATAAAAATATACATAAAAAATATACCTACATTTTAAACATTTGTGTTATTTGCAAAATGTTCTATTTATTGTAAATAATTAAATGTAACTAATAATGTTTTAAAAATTTTTTTAATTTCAAATAGACACAATTAGAAATTTAATTGTCAGCATTATTTTATCTTAGTGACAATCATTACTATAATTATATTGGTAACTATAATTATTACAATTATACAAGTCTATAATTACATACATACATTATTAAGCTTCCCTTTTATGACAGCTTTTAAAGGTCGCAATTGTTGTTTTCAAGAATACATGTACGATATACGTATTTTCTTTAGTTTTTCTCAATAAACAATTATTACACCATATACACATATAAAAATAAATTAATAATTGGTTCTGTACACATATTAACATACCTTTTTTACATTGACTCTCGTAATTTTAATATAATTTTATAAAACCGATATTATCCCCCTTATTATTATTTCGTTGATTAAACATTCAATCAAAATGATAATGAAAGATTTTAACGTCGGCGTATTCTTTCCCGAAGGTCCAATAAGCAAGTAAAGGATATTTTTCCAAACAAAAAATCGATAAACGCATTAAAAAATTAAGAATTGCACGGAAAAATGGGGACCACCAGGCATCGGGTCGCATTAAATATTTTAGCACAAAATGTTGCAGATTGAATAAGTACCAGCTGTAAAACGGCATAGTCGAAGAATCTGAAAATATATTTTGTATTATCTATATTGTATAAATAATAAATTATATCTATCATATATCTTAGACCTATCGTTTCTTAAACTCAGAATCAATATTATTTATGATCACAAAAAATCCATTAATCTGATTAAGAATTTTAGTGAATTTTTATTTTGTTATTTATTTTATTTTTTAATTCTGTCACATTATTTTTTTTGGAATTAAAAAATTGTATATATCTATTTTATTAAAAATTAAAATATTTTAAAAAATATTAAAATATTAAAAATATTAAAATATTAAAAATATAGAAATATAAAAATATTAAAAAATTTTATATATCTATTTGAGTTTGACAATCTACCTATTTCGATAGAATGATTATTGTTACGCGCAGTCGAAGAAGCCAGATAAAGTGTGAATGTCATGAACGCTATTGGGTCGATATTAAAGTTGATGGGCCAGAGACTCTGCAGCATCGCGTCGCCCATTTCATCAAAGTATTCATTCTTTTTGGCCAGAGCGGGTATAAATATATCTTCCAATAACCTTTGGCATAAAGCGCGAGTTTCTTCAACCGTTCCCGTGCAGAGATTGAATCTAGAAGAGCAAAAGTTTGCTTATGAACATCACATAAATGACAGAGATATCTTATATATTATATAGAAAAAAATAAGAAATTTTGGAAAATATTAAATATTTTTGTAATATGCCTTGTAATTTGTTTTATATGTATAATTTATAAATATTATTATTTTGTGGAACAATTTAAAAGAGCAAAATTTTTGACAATTATCCGCCTCGCATTTTATTTTATTAATTATTAATAATAATAATAATAATAATAATAATTATTATTATTATTATTATTATTTATTTTATTGTATGCAATAAAAGACAAGTAAGGATACCGACTTGTCGTCCATCCCGAGCATGCTTCCGATGACTTTCCAGAGATGCACCACACCTTCCATTTCTTCGGGAGTAGTTTTCACTCCTAAATATTCCCCGCTTATCATAGTATATCCGATAAATCCGAATTGAGCGAGTGCCATATCCAGTTGTGTTGGTTTATGAATGCCAGCCTCAGTGCTTCGTCGGAATGCAACACAGTGCTTTCTCCTCACGATCTTCAAGGACTCCAAGAATCTACAATAAGTTCATAATACTGCATATATATTCATAAAGAAAAATATTCATATATTCATAAAAATACATATAGAAATAAATAATAAATAAATGTATATATATATATATATATATATATATATATATATATTATATGTATAATAAGTGTAAAAAATAATCGAAAAGATATATATGATTATTATTCATATTTCACATATAAATTATTTGAGATTATATAATATACATTATATATACATATATTCAAGAAAAAATATACCAACGTTCAAACTTAATTATTTAAATACATAATTTGTTATGTAGATTGAAAATCTCATAGTCTCATATAAATTTATGTTTTTGTAATTTCGAATTGATTAATGTATATGACAGTTTTCTCTTCGAAAATTTTAATTACTTATTATTTATTATTAATTCTGCTAATTTTACAAAAATTATTTATAAAAATAATCTGAAAAAAATTATAAAAATTATTTATTAAAAATAATTTGAAAAAATTATAAAAATTAATGAAGTAGATTTTATAGTATATTACAGTTTTTTCTTTGAAAACTTTAATTACTTATAATTTATTATTAATTCTGCTAAGTTTACAAAAATTATTTATAAAAATAATCTAAAAAAAAGATAAAAATTAATAAAGTAGATTTATATGTTTATACAAATTTATTCGTATCAATTGTTTTTATTTTTAATAATTAAAAATTTCATAATATTATATGTATATCACATTTCTTCTATATTCGAATTAAATAATTTTATGTTGAATATTACTTTGATTTTTGATATACTCTGTTCTTTTCTTATATTGTGATACTCTCATATTCATGTATTCGAATCTTACTCGTTGGGCTTGCCATGAGGATCCTTTTCGTGCCATACGAATGTGTGGAGAATCGTCATCGCATATCTACGATACGCCATACAAGGAGTACCGCTTTGTTTGGTGAATCTAACTACTTTAAGTATGGTCGAAATAGCCAAGAGAGATACCAGACCACAAAGTTTTGCAATCATCATCGAGAAAACATTATTGTAAAAGGCTTGCTGACCAAGTCGGAATTTTTTCTCATCGTAGAACGGCGGCAATTCTGGTTTTAAAGATTCGTAATTTACCAGAGTGTCAGCACCTTCCTTAAGAATGATACGCAATCGTTTCTCCACCACATCTGAAAATTTATCGAAAACAATTATGCTTTTAAATAAAATAATTTAGCAAAAAAGTTATTAAATTTCTAAATATTTTATCTATATATGTTTTAACATAAAATATTTTTAAGTAACGCATATATGTGTTCCATTTTGTTCTTTTAATTTTTTAAAATTCAATATACATTTTCTTTTTTATTTGATCATTCTAGCCCGCAAATAATACCTATAGATCATAACAAAATTTTAATATAGAATACGCAGTAATATGCTTGATTATTTTAGTTCCTAATTTGCATTGTAAATTTTGCCAACATTTTTGAATAAGAAATTAAAGAGCAAAAAATATATATAAAATATATTTTTATCACGGTGACGTCTCCAAAGGAATTTTTGCTGAAATCATGCTTATTGTGTGAATACATAATGGGGTATTTCCAAAGCTACGCTTGGCAGAACAGGAGGATGCATGTAATGTAACGATGTTGTGCGATCGCGATCGCACAAGTCGACTGAACATGTTCCGCATGTAAAAATGCCAAAATCAACGTTGACATATGTGCACGTGTACGTGAACAGAATCGAAGAAATACTTCAGAATTTTAACAATCTGACTTAACGCATGCGTCCCATGCAATTATATATGTATGACCAGATACACGATTATTTGTCGGACAATAATTAAAAATATACTAAAATAAAATATATTAAAAATAAATTAAAATATAAAATATATTAAAAATATACTAATAATTATATTAAAAATATATTAAAAATAAATTAAACTATAAAATATATTAAAAATATATATGGAATTTTTTTTATTAAAATGTGCTGTGTTATGCAACAGAAGTATTCTTCTTTCCTTTGCAGTTATATTAATAAATATATAAATAAGTATTAGATTATTAAGTATAAAATGAAATATTATATTGCCTGCAATACAGATAGTTTTGTATAACGATAAGATCTGTGCTCTCTTCATGTAAATCACTCATTTGATATTTGATTTTATCCGATCAAGTGCAATGGTCGATCAAGTTGCATATTAATCCGATCGTATTTTATCGGACAAATAAGTGACGGCTTATTTTCCGTTCACATTTAATCGGAAAGTACATTACTGATATTATTTTATCGGATAGACCTAGAGCCGATCGAAAAATAAAAATCGATCGGATTAGTACTAAATAGCTTTTTTCGATTAAAATTGCTCAATATTTTCCTCAAGCGTAATTATTCAAAAATAATGACAATAATATGTCCATGCATAATTAAAAATCGAACTAAGAATTCAAGTTGAATCAAGAAAAAATATTTTTTATGAGATATTTGAAGTGCAAAATTATATAATCCAAGATGCAAGACATGAGAATTCATTAAGAATTCATTAATATAGCCTCTCGCCTTGAACTTTTTGTTACATATTTGCATATAAATTTTTCATAAATGTTTTAAAAGAGAGGAAGAAGTATATCACATGTAAATTTCATGCAAATTTAAGACATTTATTACCATATATCTCAATTCTATAATCTTTTACAATTTTGAAAAAACATCAAATGTTAAAAAATGCTGAAAGTTGGTGAAAATCTAAAAATCGATATCAGTCAGAATATCTTTATGTAAAATATTAAATATTTTCTCTATATCAAAGAAAAATCTTCATGTCAAAATATATATTGACATGAAAATTTTTCTTTGATATAGAGAAAATATTTAAACTTTTATTTTTCGAAACGTTATGACTATCCAAATATTCTATTCTTCAAATGTATGTATATGTGTACTCTATTATTATATGTATGTTTGTATTATATCCACAAAATATTATCTTGAAATAAGAATATAAAAATAAAGATGTGTGCTTTTTATGTTAAAATATTCGTATTGCTTGACAAGGATATACAACCAATGTGTGTTACTACACGGAAAAAAATATTAGCATATATATAATTATTCCTATATAATTATTAAATACTTTGTAACGTAGCAAATGCAGAATTTATAAACTTATAAGCAAAAAATATCGGGATTTGCATAAGATATAGACTAGTTAAATCACATTTTTTAGCAAAACATTATTAAAAATATTTATAAAATTTAAATAATATTTTTATATAAAAAGATTGATTCAAAAGATATACATTATAGCATTAAGTACTGATTTTTATATTTTATTTTATACATTTTTAAAAGAATTCAAATATTTTGTAGATATTTTTCATATAGAACGTGACATTAAAATATAATCAGTGTTACATGTGTAGGAATCGAATAAATTTTATTATTATATTTGTATATTTGACCGATGTACTTGTCCCGTCATTCTCGAGTCGGGTTATCTTGCGAGTTAAATAAAAGAGACTGTACACGTGTCTTCATATCTTTACATCTTTTATATATTAAATACAAGTGCTAAAGACCAGCTAATATTAATTTATTGATTTAAATAAATAATTTCCGAAACCCGCGATCCTACACATGTATAATACTATAATAATATATTTATTAATAAATATTTATTTATTAAATTAAATATTTATTAAATTTAAAATAATAATTAACCTTATAATTAAAAGATTTTTGCGGATATAGTTGAAAAAATTCGAACTCATCGACAGAATCTGCAAACTGTTAAAAGGATACAAACTAGTTTGTCCGTTCATTTTCGATGCATACTTTAGTATGAACATGCGATTTCTTTTAGCATTTCGTAATTTTAATGCGGGAAGTACTGCAGCAAAAAATACTTTAACAAATTAAGTTGCATTCTATTCGTACTTTCGTTAAATAAGCTGTGCTTCTCTCATGCAAGATGAAAATGAAAGGGAAATCTTTTTTGCATAAATTCTTATTACTATGTTGCATTTTTTCGTCAAACATATACCATATGTATGTGACAGTAAATAAATAACTATTCTATTAAATAGGCGACTTGTATTAATTTTCTATATTTTTAATAGTTAATTTATTGTTTTTTCTAATTAAATAAAAAAAGAAACAATGTATAATAATTTTCATTACTGTTTGCAATTAAAATTAAATAACGTACTGTTTGAAAATATTTGGTATATTTTAATATTTGTTTGATATCTTTTAATGATTTGTTTTCTCTAAAACAAATAAGAAATGAAACTTCTATTGTATACTTAATAATTTCGATATTCATTCGATCATTCATATAATTTAGCACACGATTCGAAAGTCTTATATAATGTCTCTTCGGAAATATATATGGAAGAGAAAAAACAGTTTCTCTACATCTTTTTTGCGGTCTACTAAGCACAACCTTGAAGGAGATAGTTCATTTTTAATGACCATTAAATATTTCGCAAAATATTTACGTCACCTTTTAATTTTTTTGCCATTTATGTTTGAGAACCCTTGTAGATAATCTTTAAATATATAAATATATAAATGTATATAATATATAAGCAAAAGTATATATGGTAAATTTAAATTGTAATCTACGAATACATATGTGTATGCAATATCAAGTCTAGAAAGCTGCTGGTATAAAAAATATAAAACATATGCATACGCAATTATAATTTCCTTATAAAAATTTATCACTAATAACGCCAATTAATTATTTATTTCTCTCGCATTTATTTATTTATTTCCGTAGGGGGGTTAGAGGTTATTGAAATTAAATCTCAAATATAAAATTATGAGATATTTTAAATCTTGGTAGTATACCGAGACATTGATACATGCCTTGTGCACAGTTTATTTCCAACGAAAATTTAATTTTCTGATATACAGTAATTTAAGTACTCCGAAATAAGTGATTAAGTACTCGAAATAAGTGATAAATTGGCGTTACTAGTGATAAATTTTTATAAGGTAATTATAATTGCGTATACATATGTTTTATATTTTTTATACCAGCAGCTTTCTAGACTTGATATTGCATACATATATATATTCCTAGATTACAATTAAAATTTATCATATATATTTTTGCTTATATATTATATACGTTTATATAATTTCCAATTAAAAATTTTTATTTTAGTTGAAAAAAATAGAATTAGTCAAAGAAAGAAAGAAATCGCGAATTATTGAAATTATAATGTCAATAACTTTAAGATATGTCCTGTAAAAGAATTGACATAACTTACATTTATTTATAATATCATATAAATTTATCAAATTATTTTTAATGAGATTTTACTAATAAATAAAGTTTGTTCTATGACACTCGAACCAAAAAGCATACCTTTTATGCAAAATAACTGACCTTCTACAGAAACATTAACCGATAAATTTTCAGTCATCTTTCTGGGTCGCCTTTATTTTGTCATCGGGAGCCCCACGTTAGAACTAGGTAATGCTGATTCACTTATAGGTGCAGCACTAATTGCAGTCGATGCATCCACGTGCAAACTTGTACTATCAAAGATTTTCGCGAGATGTATTCTCTGCAAGTCTCAATATTGTACTAACTACATTTAGATTCTCTGTTACATGAACGAGCTCTCTTACAGAAGCTGGTTTCCAGTCGTAAGTCTTCTGGAGAAAGGTACCCCTTCCACTTTCTTTTTCCCTTCCATATACATTTGGTAGTGGATGCTGTCTTACCTGAAGAACAGCGTACTTTCGTGCAAGGTCTAACGTTTCGCATGATTCCAAAAAGAAATGCATTGAAATTCTTCTTTTTCTTTATGAATTTTCCAACTCATCCACGTCTGATGTGTGTTTGAGAAATCTCAAAAACTACACTCTTCTCTTAAAAAAAAAAAAAAAAAAAAATTGTAATTTATAATCCGATTGTGCGGCAAAAATTTAAAGTTCGAATTTTTAAAATTGATAAGTATGACGAAACTCGAAACGGAGAAGTTCATTAGAACATTTAGCACAGCCTACCGGATTTATTTAGCACAACTCGCACAACTTGCAAATAAAACCTTGTTTATTTGACGTTACATAATGCATGACCATCCAAAATCTATTTGCGAATGCACGAGGTAAGAGTCACACGTGATATCACGTCGCTTTCACATGAAGAAAACACGGAAGATGTTCCTAATCGTCGATTCTAATCGGATGCAAGCGTTGCGCGAATGCGTTCACGAATTGTCTTCCGCAGTTAAATTTCGTCGCTTTCAGTCTCTTCCCTTTCCGAAAGGGTATTTTGATTAAATGTCACTTTGATGTCCACCGGAATCATTATTCGCGCAAATTCGCTGTTTCACACCCGGAAGAGCCCGCGTCACTGTCGCAAATTGAACAACGTTGACAAGTGGTCGACGAAAATCGACTTCTTCTCGTGAGAAATAACGTCTCGCAAGTGAGAGTCGCACGGCTCGTTTGGCATAAACGGAAGAGAAAAGTCCTCCCACCTTGGTTCTTCCCGCGTAAAGTCGTTCTACACATCGCAAAATCAAGTATCAAAGCGGTTCCCCCTTTCATGCTAGTGAAAGCGTAGATCATTACGAATCGAGCTATATTATTTTTACTGCTTTCGACTGTCTTTCTGTTCGTTTTAACATTTTTCAGAAATATAGAACATTATAAAAAAAAACATGATTGTCAAAATATGAATGTGTTAGCTTCGAAAAAATATTTTCATCGAGTATCAAGTTTATAATATGTTTATATTGAATATTAATAAGCTAGGTACGTACATATATTTGTGTGTATATATATATCTAGCTTATACATATTTATAATAAATATGCGCAAATTACAAACGATTTTTAATACTCATACATGGAATACATTATTGCCAGTAAAATCGTAAAAAATGGATAATGAATAAATATGTATCATTGCTTAAGAAAAATGAACTGCTGTAGTTATCTTAGTCCAAAAAATATATATGAATTTCTGCTTGATCTAATGTAATATTGAGTTAACACACAGCTCTAATATTTATATAAACATCATTAATAAAATTTTAATTTTAACTAACAAAAATGTTTAAAATTAAAATTAAAACGATTCTCGTTGATATTTTCGGTAAAGAAAAATCCTAAACTTATATTAGAATGGACAATAAAGAAAAATAAATTACAAAGTCAATATAAAGAAAATTAATATGGTTTACATTAAAATTAAATGGACAGCGAGTATATAAATAGCAATAATACTAAAAAGACTTTGGAAAAATTATATATTATAGAATAATAATACAGTATAATGTTCGTGGCAATAATGGTATAATAAACTATAATATATTCATATGTACCTGACAATAATAATAAGAATCTAAAATAACACAAATACTGAAATACATGTTATTAACAAATCAGATGAAGGGCGACGTCGAGGACGTTTTGGCAGAGAAACGAGCCAGGCCGCTGTAGAATTAATTAAAAGAAAAATGCCGTGATAAAGTCATAAAACTGACGAAGTTCGTGTCGGCATTTGAATACGCTACTTTCTCTGAAGACTTAAAAGAAGCACTTAAAAACCCGCTGTTTCAGTATCGTTATTAAAGATCCACACATTGCAAGAGATACGCAATTTAATTCATCTAAATAAACTTAAAAATAAAAAACGTCCGCCAACACACTAAGCGCCATCGAGAAAAAAAAATTGAAAAAAAGAAAAAAATAATTTGATAGTTATTTTTTTTATAGTTAAATAAAATTAACAGACTCAAAATTCTATATAGTCAGAACTCATTATGTTGTATTGTAACTGTAATAAATTCATATGAGAAAATCTTACATTCTTTCGTTTAAAATATTTTTTCTTCGTGACGAAACTTTGCTTTTCGCCAGAATAGTGAAAGTTTTGAATTTTAATAAAGTCCATTTGCATACTTGAAGAGAGGAAGGAAGATACGATCAAAAATGTATCGCGTCTTATTTAAATTCATGAGATTGTATCTGATCGTTGAATCTGATTTTTCCAAAGTCTATGACTTCTATTTAGAATTTTATGTATAGGTATATATTTAATTTCGTAAAAATTGAGCGCGATATAACGCATCGATTCGCTTGCCTAACTTAATCAATTACGAGTCGCTTATGAAGGGACGCTTAGTGTGTACTAAATAAAACAATATCTATATTATGTATAGAAGGGACTCAGAGGTCGCAATATAATAATTACACAGCCTTATTCCCACACCGTTTCTAGGAGAATTCAGCCGATTGTAAAATCGCCATTTTCCACAATAATAGAGGTATTTTCGCATCACATTTTTATTTTATGCGGCATGTTTCATCTTCTCTCCTCGTTTTTTATAATTATACGCACTGTCTCTCTGCGAAAAATTGTGGCCCTTTCCTTTACTACCGCATATATAAATTAATCGCGAGCTGAGATCTCTTTAACGTTACTAACGAAGCACCTTGAGAATACGATGAACAAATATGACTAATGTTCGGAAATAAAATTCGAGTTCTCTGGTTCAAACAGTTCGCAAGTACATATTAAAATATCGAAACATGCGACACGAGAATCATGATAAAAGTGCGGTTCGCAAATTTAAATAGTTGCAAAGAGTCTCCCTGTAGTAATCCGAATCGGGTCTCTTAAAACTATTTTAGCCTGATGATACACCTAGTAGAATATTCAGAGAATGATAAAATTGCCGCGAAAAGGCAGATTTTTCTTACAAAAATGCCGTTTCCAAATTGGAATATTAACTTGCTAATTTGTAAATGACGCTCAAAGTATTTTTCTAAAAATATAATTAGTTTTACAACTTTCTTTAATAATTAGAACTAGTTTTAAAAATAGTTTTTTTTATATATATAAGAACGTAATAAAATTGCGCTTTTCTTTAAAATGAAAGTTACGAAAATATTACGCGCGTATAGTGTCTGTATATTCGAATAATAATAAATCAGAAATTAAGGATATGCAAATAAAAATAAAAAACTCACAAATTAGATAACATTTACAATAAAACTGAAAAAAAAATAATACAGCGTTTAATTTGACACTGCATGATAGAAGAATTTAACATTTACGTATATTTATAACCTTTGGTATTCGTAAAAAAATAATGCTTCTGAGAATAATTTCACAATTCTTAAATAGTTAGAGTATCAGCTGAAAATTCGCACTATGAAGTATAAAAATATATTTTAATGAAGCCGACTTATTGGCAAATTTTGTTAGATATAAATATCACTTGTTCTTGTCATAAAATGTTCTGAAATAAAATAGATCGTGAAGAAAGGCTCATCCTGAGTTATTAAAGTTCAGGAAAAAAAGAAGAAAGTCGACTTCATCGACAATTAGATTTAACAACAATTATTACACATGATTTATGCGTAGCACTATTTGCGCGATTAAAAATCGACTCTTTCCAACTATTTCAATTTAAAAATGGCAGCTTTCTCCACCACTCTTATCGTGGCAGCTATTGTGGAAACTGTTAGAATATAATGACGGTATATCGTCTACAATTAGAGGCCAAACACTATTTTATACTTAGAGAAGACTGTTTAGCATTAGTTGGCGGCTACTTAATGCTCTTTAAACATTATATATGTTTCGCTAAAACTGCAGTTTTTGTTCAGCTCTTAGGGACAAGGTCGCTAATGTGCGGTGCGTTTAACGCATTAAATAGGAAAATAATGTGCGCGACCCAGTCGTGACCTAATCGAGGGCTAATTGGGCGATTATGTCTATATAGGCGCAATAAATGACCGATTAGTCTCGATCAGGCTGTATACGACGCATATCTTAGGCTGATAAAACTGGCAGAGTATCCAATTGAGAAGCGTATTTCCTCAGATCGGTTACTATACGGTGTCACTGTACATTCTTTCAATAATAAGATTGTACAGCGAGTTTGTGATGGCAGATTTTAAATCGCGTAATTGGCTCTGAGTTTTGGCGTTCAAACCGAAAGATGAATGATGTCGAAGGAACTGAAATGCAATCAATCTGCAATTGAGAAATTAAAAATGGATAGAAGCAGTTTTCTTTTTGTACGAACGTGATCAGCGAGTCATTGTCCGACTTAATTCGACAAAATTAAAATGTCGATTTTTCGAATTAAATTATATATTATATGTAATTTAAATATAAATAAAATATACAAATATATAATTTTTAGTATTAAGTTATTTATATTAGATTTTATACAGCCTTTGATAGCCAATGATAAATAAAATGAAAGAACGATCCTCGCTGACTGTACGTTCCGAAAGGAGAAGTTATGCGAATTTCGATAGGAACTTCTCCGATTGCTTTGTAGGAAGATAAGTACGAGAGATGATCAGATTATACATTCTATAATAAAATGCTTCTTTCCTCATTAACCTACGGCAACATTCGTTTAGCAATAATTACTTCGGCTTAAATCTACCATTTCACTCTAATGGTAGATTGTCGACAATGTCGCTGTATACTTAACGGAGCTGGGTAAAACACTGATTCACACATTGAAATCACAGAGCAAATTTCTGAACAGTTATTAGCGATTCAATGAACTATCACATGATGCGTTAATCAGTGAAGATGATCAATATCATAGAAATGATTTCGCGTACATATGTGACTACTTATCAAGATAAATCTCGCGTTACACAACATTCGGAGATCGCTGTTCTAAATAGCACATAAATGTATTCATTCACTCGACTACTGCGCTTCTATGTTTTACCCAGCTTTGGCGCTTATTCAAATTCAAAGTAAATGTCAATTCATTTTCGTGCATAGGGACGACGTTAGGCAGTGTCCCAGAATACCTCGTACACTTAAAAGTATTTTTTAATATCACTCTCTTTGTTTATCCGACTCCCTTTTGCCGCGAGATATTGGAAGCAGATCGATTATTTGTTAGATAGACGGATTTCGATTAGCAAACGTGAGCTCGTGCTCTCAAGTGATCGCATTCGTCGCCGTAGTGGGTACAATAATACCAAACAAATTAATTTAGCTTTGTTCAGAGTGTTTACATATACATACATACACTTTCAAACACACACGCATACGCATATGCTCATTAACATACTCATTTAGTCATTCACTCACTCTCTCTTTTGATATATATATATATATATATATATATATATATATATATATATATATATACACATATACATATATATACACATACATATATGTATATATATATCTATTTTAAATCAAAAAACTTAAACATTTAACGAATTATTTGTATCATCACTTTATATAACACTTAGTTTTGTATAAAATCTAGAAGGAAAACTGAATTTGTCACAACTCATTGGCTAATTCAATTAAACAAAAATCTAATAAATTTCACTGTAACAAATGTTTTCCAATATTTTAGAACCTCGCAATATCTTTGTAGTAATAATTACAAGAGTATTACAAAAATAATAATCGAATTATACTTAAATACTAAAAACAAAGTAGAAGAAAATAATCTACATTTTAAATATGGCCATACATTGTAAAAAGTTGATTAATCAAACTGTTTTAAAATTCAAATTGTACCCAAACGAATGGCTTTTCTGACATTTCTATAGTCGACGATAGCTGATAAATAGACACGTTGATTTTACTCTAGTACTGTTACTCTAGTATGATCATATAAGCTATGTTCGCAACAGTTTTCACAGCCTGCTGATTAATTCTTAACGATCCATCCTTTGCTATCATTGCTGTATTCCGAACTCTGTAAGTTTATTCCAATCTTTCAAGAAGCAAAAACTCTAATAATAAAAAAAAACTTTCAATATTGTGCGACAATTGAAAAGTTGTGGATCGCCAAGAATTAAAATATCGACTATCGAAGTGTCTTCTGTAGATGACAGTATTTTCAGATACCGACTATCGAAAAATTCAACGGCACAACGATTCGCCGCATTTGTAGAATTACGCACTATAAAGTCCATAATATTAGCTATTTGCGCGATGATATTCAATCGTCAATTTTCCCAAAGGAAGACGCAGATTTCGAGTGAAAGGACTCGAAATATCTCTCTTCTGTTTGAAATGTTTCGATCGTCAAAAGCGTATCTCCTCCTCTCTTCCTCTCACCTCCAAGTATCATTTGTTTTCTCGTGACTTTTCTATCAAATAATAATGTTCTATCTATTTACATCAAAACTCTCGTGACGGCACAGCTGCGAACCAGCTGTAGACCAGGCTATCACGAGAGTACAGGACCGACCTCGGTCGCGTCTTTGCAGTCTTGAATCGATATCTGAGCAATCTCGCTCACTATGTCCTCCTGAGCCTCTTTCTTTAATATCGTGTATCCCTGTCCCTGTTCCTCGTTCTCGCACGTCGCTTTACCATTAACCGTCTTCGTTTGACCGTTCACTTTTCTCTTGTTAGATGTCTCTTCGCCGGATCCGCTCGGGTTGATCTTGAACACGCTCTTGATGATGCTATTCATCGTTGGCTGCGAGCGTTTCGGACTCTCCGACGCGAGAGTATTATGTTTATCATTTCTCGTCATTTTTCGCGTTCGCGCATTGCTCCTGGTAAACTTGTTAAGATTCTTCTGAACAGTTGATTGTGGTGTTACTGGCACTTCCGTCTCTTTCGTTTCTGAAGGCTTATCTATTTGTACAGAATTCTCCTCACATGGCGGGTCACCAATGGTACACGCCGTTTCCGGATTGTCGATTTCTTCTTTTTTCGTCGACGTATCTGCAATCACGACTTCATTATCCTTTTTTAGATCCTCATTCAGATCTGTCGCTAAAACAGTCTTCGGTTCCTCCGTTTTTTCTCCTGAAACTTTATTATTCTCCGTATGATTAGTTATATCCTGCCGCTCCGTCGGTGTTTCTCTTTGAAGAACCTTAACGGGACTTTTCGGCTTTGTCAAGGATTGATCTTCCTTCGTTTGGCAATTTGTACAAGTAGGTATAGGCGAATTTTGCCTCTTAGTAGCGTTATTCTTCTGAATTACTCCCATGTGCGGTCTACCCGTTCTGTGCACATTATTTTGTACATTAAACGGTCCAGGCTGCTCATGTGGTTGCGGTTGTACAGTATTCAAGTGCATTTGTGGTTGCTGTTGTTGCTGCTGCATCCTGCGAATGTCAACGTGCATCACGTTATCCATACGCGGCGACGGCGGCGGCGGCGGCGATTGTTGTTGATAAGCGCCGTATGACTGAAAAGGTTTGATCGGACTCGAAGGGTTAATCATTGGAGGAGTATTTGCGGCCGGTCCGTACGGCAGATTCGAATTAGGATGCATATATGTAGTATTCACGTACCCATGTGGCCATGGTTGTCTAGGTTGAAATTGATGCTGCGCAGTAATAACATTTTGCATGATTTGATCTTCTCTGCCGTGTTCCCGATAATTGTAATGATCAAGTGAGAGTACTTGAGGAACTTTATTATGATACTGCTTCGACAAAATAGGACCGGATATAAAAATCGGCTCGTTCTTGGGAATTACCGGACTCTGAGGCTGAAGACCATAATTGTCGTAATGCATATTTTCATTACCAATAGTTTTGCCATAAGTAGTTCGTAAGATACTGTTCGAGTGATACTGCGGTGGTTGTGGTGCGTACTCTTGCTGCTGCTGCTGCTGCTGTTGTTCTGGATACTGAGGATACTGTGATATAGAGGGTTGAGCATCGATCCAGGTTTCTTGTTGAGGTGGACGCTGCTCGCTATCGCGAATGGCTAACACAGCATTCCAAACTTCTTTTAACTCGCCCGTGATATCTCGGTCTTTTAGAATTGTATAATGACGAGTAAAGAAAACTCCTACATTCATTGCTTCTACAAAGTCTAGTAGTAGTTCGATAAAGCTCATACGCTTCTGTGGAAGATAATAAAATACATATGTAACAAGTAAATTACTCATGAACTATTATAAAAGTTTTATAGATTTTACTATTCTGTACATAATTCTATAAAAGATGAATTACCTTTGGATCCTGAGCATTCTTGCCACTCATTCGTAGGACTTCTGGATTGGCCATTACAGCAAACACAATAGCCTCTGTTTTTGTGCGAGGTGGTGGTACTCTCATACCTCCATAGAGCGGCACGGGCAGTGAAGGTCTGCGAGGCATTGCAATTTTATCCCAAGACAGTACATTTACGTAACATGGTGCAGTAGTGCCCTAAATCGAGAGAAGATTGATTAATATAACATTCATGCTATCAATTCCTTCGAGTTGTGTAAACAATATTCTCTTATAATAATCGTACTCTCATTATAATGGTATATTACCTGTATATAATCTTCTATGCACATATGCGGCTGCGGAGGGTTCTTAAAAAGTCGCGCACCATTGCGCTTCATTCTGGGCACATCTGTCATTTTGCAGCTGAAAATTTATTCGACCATAAGAATTCTATGCAAACAACTTTTCATCTGCGCTATCAAAATGCCATTTCTTTCGCACACAAGACTTTTCAATGTCAGTGATATTTACGACAAATACCGGAGCAGCGATCGACTAATTTCTCAAAAACATTTACATGTAGATACGGTTCACACGACTCCCATAATTTTAATAACGCGTCACAAGCATCCGCGGACGAGAGAGAATCTCAAAAAATTCAAGATTATTTGTCGAATCAGTTAAAAACTTATCGCACACGTCGTAAGTAGACTCCTCGAGATCCTGTGTTTCGAGAATTTCTAATTCACGGTATAAAATACGAAGGGAAACGCAAATAAACGGAATTAAAAACACTTTGCTATCAATATGGCGCAATATCAATAGCGGGTCGGAATAGCGCGCGTTATGACAGAACACGGATTTCGGGGACGCGGCAAGTGTCGCGCGAGCAAACGGACGAGCAATTATGTAACGCGAGTACGAAGGGAGAAGGACGATTCCGCGAGCGTCTCCGACCGCAATCGAGGTCGTTCGCACGCGGCCAAGGCTAAACGCGCGCCTACGGCCGACCTAACCTCAAAAACCCGCAACGAGACTCTCGCGTCTCGGCGCCGCGACTCGTCCGAATTTACAGTCGCGATTTTTTCACGAGCGACAAAAACTGGACGCGCTTCTTCTCTTTTCCCGGAACAACTCACCCCCAAGATGGTCTCTCGTTAAAGCAGAAACGCTCAAACAAACCGCACGGACCCAACGCGACGCATTCTCGAGCAGATTCATGAGCAGCGGATTCTTTTTGTTTATTATCTTCTTCCCGGAGGCTCGCGCGCGCCATCTCGCGGCGGCGCCGCGTCCAACATGGCGGCCGGCGTAGGGACAGTAGTGGCACGCGCCGGAAGCGAGAGTCAGCAAATTCCCTAGAACTCGCGTGCTCTCCGCTTGCACAATTTTGGCGGGAAAGGTTGGTCGCGCGTAATTGCGAATCGGAAGTTCGTCGATCTGTCGCGAGTATTCATGGGCCGATATTCTTCCATTGAACGATGTAAATGGTAAGTGTTATATTTTTCTCATTGTTTCTTCCTCGAAGATGCTCCGAATAGATATATGATTGTCATTCGATTTTTGATTAGAAAGAATAACTATATATTATTGATATATATTGCTCGAGAGAGAGAGAGAGTGAGAGAAAAAATATATTCGCGAATCGATCACGATGTGGAACAATGATAAATACTATCGCAAATATATTTATGGTAATTAATGAATTATTACATATCATCCTTATTTTTTGTCGAAGATGCGCGATTTTTCAAATAATATAGACTGTTTTTTATTTTGGTTAGAAAAAATAACATCAAGATGTGTATATATATACTGTGTTTGCTGGGATGCATATTGTGTGAAGTTGGCGCTATTAGACTGAAGTTGCCGATTTGTAGGATAACGAATAGCCTCGACGAGTATCAGGCAGCTGCATCCCGCTGTGATTAATTAGTAAGTATATAATCGTTTCTAACTTTTATATTGTAATATTTATCAATCGCATATCATAATTTCAACGTTCATATATATATGTAGTCGGAATTGTTCGAATTCGAAAGTTATATTTCACGAGAAATTCGATGCAAAATTTCTTGCCAATGCTCCTAATCAACATAACCCAACCTAATCTGTTTTCGCACGCGCGAATGTATACGTGTTGCGATCCGTGTGCGGATATATATCCATCATTAGATTATTCTTTAATATATATGTATATATATGTATATATTTATATTTTATATTTTATATTTTATAAATATTTATAAATATTCTCTCTCATTAATGTTTTATAATATTATATATATTATTTTTATTTGTTACAGGTAACAGTTCACGTTTCGGAAATGCCGTATAAAGTATATCGGACGATCGTAATTATTCGTGTTTTCGCGAATTAATTAATGTTGTAAGTGTTACGAAGGATCAAGAAAGGAGGACGAGGACGACAGCGGAGCAACTGCGTGAGGTATGCAAAATAAATCCATATAACATTTCTTTTAAGAAACACATATTATATTTTTGTTTAAGTTATCTCTCTCTATATATGTATTTTATTTGTTATTACAGCTAAGCATTAAGTTGCACGCGAGTTCGACTGCAAGATTCTCGAGTGCCAAACGGATTGTTGTTTCATGATTATAATTTTCGCATTGTTTTCTCATGTACGCGAAATAGATTCACGCGTCGCGTCGGGAGTGCCGTGTAAAGTGTCGGGCGATTGTAATTATTCATGTTTTCGCGAGTGTCGTGAGTGCTACAAAGGACCAAGAGAGGAGGAGGAGGCTCGGGGAAGCATCGGGCAACGGGACAAATGAAAAGGTATGCAAAATAAAAATTTAAAAAAAAAAATATATATATATAAATACATTATGTATATATGTACATAATTTGAATATTTTGTTTTCAGATCAATGGGCTGTGTACTACAATTCCGCAATTGCACGGCTCGGTGAGCGAGCATTGTTTATTTCATAACATTTCTATAGCGGTAATGAGAGTGTATGAAACTGGTGTCATTTTGTGAAAATTCATAAATAATTAAAAATTCTGACTTTATTTGCAATATTTCTGGAATGCTTGATAATTCAAATAAATTGTTTTGACGATTAAAGCAAAGAAAATGTCTTGGGACAAACTAATTTTATTAGTAATTATTAGAATTAAACAAATTTATGATTCTACATGAGTTCTAAAAAGAGTTCTGCTTTCTAAAAGCAAAAAATATTAAGTAAATTAAAATGAAGACAACTAAATATCTACATATATCTATAGATATTGAGACACCAGTTTTACATACACGTACATTATAATACTAACAATCTGAGACGAAATTTTTTTCTACTTTGATCTCAATTTTGTTCAATTTCAATTTAACATATATTTTGATATTTTATAAACAGACATACATATAATCAAATTACCCTCTCGACATTATTTAATTAAATATTTATAATTTATTAAATGAAGTATTTATATTTAAGTCGAAAACTCGTTTTTGAAATTTTTAAATAAGCATTCGTTTCTATCTATTTGAGTAGAAAGTAAGAGTTCTCTTATGATTTCTACATGAATTAAATTTATCGAAATTCATATATAAACGCTAGAAAATTGAGATTGAAAGTAGGGCTAAAATTTCGCTAAATACAAAATTTTGAAACTCATACGAAGCTTGTCGAAAAAGTATTGCGGCAATAAGATTCTATTGTCTCTACATATAAATTCGTAATCGCAATTTTATTCATGCTCTCTCTCTAAACCGCAGTCACATTTACGAACTGCTCTATATAATTATTAACAAACAATAATCATCCAATAATTCAAAATCAAGTTTTATCGTGTCAACAAAACGTTAGCGTGCAACAATTTCGCGCGAATATGATGTTTATCCTTGACGAGCAACGAAAAACAATCAGCGGAGCCGAATATAGCGGCAAAAATAAAATAAACAAACGCTCGGGCGACGATCGAGAGAAGCGTCTTTTATACTGAAACTTGCTGTAGAGCTTGTATAAGAACGGGCGGCTCGGAGGACTGTAGTTAGCGACTATTAATATCATCGATCGGGATCGATAGTTCTGCCTGCGAGGCGTCATAATGATATGGTGGATGGTGCGGACCTCTCTGATACTTGGCCGATACGTCACGTACACCGGTAACGATGTACAAGTGGCGTCAATAATGCTCGCAAACATCGCGCCCTGTTGTACAATCTGTTATCGTTAACTCGCTCTTTCTCTCTCGGAAACCCCGTCCGCTAATGCTCGCCGCTAATGATCCGATATTAAGAAATAAAAAGATGGTGTTACAACGCCGATATAGCATTATTGGCGTTAAAATCCTTATCCCGCGAGAAAATATTCACATCGTAAACGTCGCAAGTTTCCTTTTTTTCCCCGATCGACAAACGAATCTATCCAATACATGACGTTCGATCTAAACCCGACATCGATTTTCTTTAACGTTCATTTCAAGTAAATTTCCCTTCGATAAACTACTTAAATTTACGCGAAGATAAATTTTAGAATATACTAAATTTAATATATAAATATGTATAATATATAATATATATATAAATATAATAATTAGAATATATGAGATTCTATTTAAAATTTATCTGATAAAAGAGAAGGAATTGTACAGACTTATTTCTTGCACGTGCGTTTAAAAAAAATGCAAAATTGTTTTAATTTATGAATCACAAATATATCATCTCAAAGATTTTTTTAGCGAATCAAACCTGAGCAGATATCACGGAGATAAGACAATTGGAAAGCATATCTTACCGATTGTCATGCATGTATTGTCGCGGCCGGCTCGTGCAAATTTGTACGTAAAATCGCGCGAGTTCTCGCGTCGTTAATGCGTGCCTCGATCGTTCCGCTCGATCCGTACGACCGGCACGATCTTACCTCTCGTAAGGACCCTGTAATGCGGAATAATGGGTATCCACCCACTCGATGAAAATTACATGAGACGCTCGGGCCCCTCTCGTTCTCGGAGAGCGGCCACTTTCTCTCCACGCGCGCGGATCCGAGGAGCACGTACGCCCGGGCGCGAAAAACGCGCAGGAAGAATTAAGGAGGTGGTGGAAAGAGAGAATACGGGCATATCGTGCCAAGAATAATTGTTTACTAGGTGCAAACACTGTAATTAAAATCTAAGGTGATACAGATCCGAGATAGCAAACGGTTTCGTATTGTACCGCGGATTCGCGCAGGTGGGACATCCGCACATCTGTCTTATATGCCTCGCATTTGCATTCTCTTTTTTTGTTTTTGTTGTAGAACATCTTGCGTCCAAACGAACGCAAAACGAAATAAAAATTTCGAAAAAGGTTTAAGAATTTGATTAAATCTTTAAAAAAGATGAATATTATATTTCTATATTTTATGTGTAAGAGAAAGATACACAGAGAGAATTTTCTCTTAAAATTTACCCTGAAAATCATGCTAATCATCGGGTAATATTGTATTGGAAGAATTTTATGAGTTTCCTCGATTAATATTTACCACAATAGAAAAATTAATATTTATCACAAGATATAAATTATGTTCGCTTAATTTTACTATGTTCATAGTTCTATAATTTTACTATGTACATAGTAAAATTAATCGAACATGTTTCATATCTTATTAGTAGATTAATGTACATATTAAAATTTACAATGCACATATTAATAATTCATATTGTGGTAAATATTAACCAGAAAAACTCTTATAGAATTCTTCCAATACCATATTGTTCCATGATTACCATAACTTTTAAGGTACATTCTAAAAGAAAATTTTCTCTTTGTATACATATCCACAATACATACTTAATAAACTTGTATCTCTATTATAAAATAATTTTTTACACGTATTTGCATTTCCAATTACAAAATTGATATTTTTATATCTTCTATTTAATCTGATATAAATATAAAAATATAAATAAATATATTATTGCATTATTATATGTTATAATGCAACAAGATGTGCAATAAGATATAAATTCTGATTTTTTATGGTATAAAATAAAATGTATGTCTAAATATAATGTACATTATTATATATGTATATACATTTATTTATACATGCATTTATATATGCATTATATAAAAATACAGAACATACTTATTGCACATCTTGTTACATCATAACGTGTTTGCAATAATAATAGTGGGTAAAACGTGAGTTTGAAAAGGAGAAAATCACCAGGTGCGTTATGTTACACGATCGGCGGCCCCACATGGCTCGTCATTTAAATTAGTCGAGAGCAGCCTCCTTTCGAAAATTAATTGACGTATCGATTGGGCAGACACATTGTAACGATGTCTCGGTGGTGCCAGCTTATACTACCTACCACATAAACAATGATCGAATAATGACGTCGCATTTTTTATTCGAGAATGATAAGCAAGCATGATTATTAAAAAAGTGGAATTATATATATATATATATATATATATATATATATTTATATGTAAATGTCTATATTTTTCTCTCTCTGTGCTCTATATTATTATATTAATGAAAAAAATTAAAATTATCGCTTATTGTAAATATTATATTAATCATACATGGGGAAAAAATTAGCCACTGTGGCTTTAGCTGTCCCTACATATTACAACCTGAAATTTAATTATCATGCCTAAATTTTAATTACGATAACTAATACTAATATTTTTTGCTATAGTAAACAAAGAATTCTATATAGCTAAAACATATATTAGCTATCATAGTTAAAATTTAGGCATGATAATAACTAAATTTCATGTGTGATACAGAGATAGATTTTAGCTATAATAGCTAATTTTTTTCCGTGTATAATAATTGCCATTATCATTCAAAAGGTGCACATATTTTTTGTAAAAACAAATGTGACAAGAGTTATAATTATTATTAATACTGTACGTAAAAATTTCTCGCGTTTAATCGAAGGCAACCGCAAGCGGAAAAGATTGAAACGAATCCTACACATGCAAATTTTGGATTGATGCGATGTTTTTTTCGATAAACGAAAAGACCCAGCAAACACAGTATATAACTGTTATATACTTAAGCATGTTACATGTAACGTATATGTAATAGTTGTAATTTCCCACTCATAGATGTAACATTTTTAATATTACATATATTACATTGTAGTTATATTGTCATTATATCCCAAGATAGCACTGACTTATCAATACATATCAATGTGCTATTTCCTATATAATTACAATATAACTACAATGTAATATATGTTATATTAAAATATGTTACATCTATGAATGGGAAATTACAACTAACACGGATGTTACATGTAACGTACACGTTATATTACCTGTTATATTCCGTTTTATTACAGCAATGTAACAATTATATATCGGTGTTTGCTGGGTTAGTTCTAATATATACTCAGCAAACACAGTATATAAATGTTATACACTTAAGCATGTTACATGTAACGTATATGTAATAGTTGTAATTTCCCACTCATAGATGTAACATTTTTAATATTACATATATTACATTGTAGTTATATTGTCATTATATCCCAAGATAGTACTGACTTATCAATACATCAATGTGCTATTTCCTATATAATTACAATATAACTACAATGTAATATATGTTATATATTAAAATATGTTACATCTATGAATGGGAAATTACAACTAACACGGATGTTACATGTAACGTACACGTTATATTACCTGTTATATTCCGTTTTATTACAGCAATGTAACAATTATATATCGGTGTTTGCTGGGAAATCTCCCGTTGCTCTCGTTGCGTTCGTTCATTCTTCACCCTCAGCCGGCTCGGGAACGCAAAAATGTCGAGCGGGCGACGTGCGCGATTGGGACGAAGACGCGTCGGATAATATAATAACGAACAAGGTAGACACACGCGCAGATATAAAAATAAATGGTCGTGGAGAGAGAACGCGGCAACACGACGCGCCACACGCAGAGACCGCGCGCGAGACGTGTTTATAGTAATGAGCCTTGTCGTTATTTGTCCAGCGAAGGGGATTTATCGAGATACCTCGTGAGATCTTGTTGCTCGATCTTCCTCCCTCGATGTCTGCTTATTTTCTCCGCCGTTCTCTGCTCGTTCTCCTCGTTCCCGCTAGGTTGTTAACCCTCCCGCGTCTGTATAGAAAAAAAAATCGAAGGGTTTGATTTTATTGGTGATGAAAAAAACCACATTTATATATATATATAAAGTGTCGCGCGACATCCCCGTGTCTTAGAAATTTTTATGACGGATTCTTCGGCTGAATTGCAATCAATATTTTATTAATTAAAAATGTCGAAATTATTAAAATAATCTTTCGGTTGACTGAGAAAATTTGAGGCGTTTTAATAAACGATGCGTGTATGCTGAGTCAATAAAAAACAGGCAATATTATAATATGAAGCTAAAAATAAAAATAAAATTTTCATTTCCATTAACAGCTGATTATAATATTTTAATTATATATTTGAAAACAATGTAATTTTATCGCGTAATACTAACGTTAATCACACGCATAATTCGCGATTTAATATCTGCATATGATGTTTTTGCAACAAATGAGAAAGCTTAAACTGGAAAATATATATTTGTCACACAGCTCTTCGTACAAAATTGCAATAATATTTATGAATCTGGTTGTTTATAATGCTTTCCGCTATTTATTGGCTTTTCTCATTCGGTGGTAAAAATAAATAATATATAATTTTATAAAACGATTAACTTTCAACGATTATTTATTATGAGAAATAAAATATTGCGGACAATATTTGCGGGGGAAAAATACTCGCCGATTTTGCGAGTATATCGGCTATAAAATCGCAGACTTGGCAAATTTCAACGATCACACGACCGGGCCGCGAGCATCAAAGATCAAGATGCGCTCGCTTGATACGAGATTATCGTTGCAATGAATTTCGCACGCGATACACTTGTGTATCTTACCCCACCTCGGGAAAGAAAAACAGCAAGAGCGACCTAAGAAATTATCGGCAGTTTAAAAGATGATTTTGCGTTCGATGCTCTCTTAGCCTCGATATATACCCTGTACTTTTAGGATCCTGTTATGGTTATCTCACGAATCACTGTAATACGCCCGTAATGTGTGACATTCCGACGAGTTTTTCGATAAATATAAAGTCATTAATTCACCATGTAATGAATGTTGGTATGGGAATTAATTTTTTTTTTTTTTTAGATAACTTCTTAACTATCTAAATATTATTATTTACTTAAATCTAGGATCTCTCTAAATGTCCCGGAATGAGATTCTACTCCAAGCGAGAGATCATATAGAAAAATTGATATATTAACATATAGCGAAATTAAATAATTATTATTTGAATAATTAAGTCTTGAAAAATATCTTTTAAAATTTTATACATTTCTATAAAACATAAAATTTAAAAATTTATATATATTATACATGGTATTGGATGATGTTATGCAAAAAATAAAACTAAAAGGAATAGACACATAAAAAATAGCTATACGTTTGCTTATTTTTATTTGTTGCGTAATTTTATTTTTGCATACAATCTAAATAAAATAATAAAAATTCACGCGATGCCAAACATTTATCGCGCTAACGCTACTTGACAGTTCTTCGTCTAACAACTCGCTATCGCGGCTTACAACCGCAAAGTTTCAATAAGGAGGCGAACCGACATAGGTCGCCGTACATGCACGGGATATCGCGCCTTATTCGCGAATAAGGTGCACGTCAACGTGACTAAAGAGGCCTCGTTACCATAATCGTCCAGGCTCGAGGTATATTCTTAAATCTGGCAAGCCAACACCTAAACACGGTCATCATCGCTCCGCGGTATAATAAGATCACATCCCACTGGACCCAAACGGGCCTTCTCTCGTGACCCTCGTGGCCCACGATACTCGTCAGGTCGATTCAGTCGAAATGACTTCTCTCGCGAGCAGCATTTTTCCTAAAAACTACCGTGAAACGGGATATCGTTAATAATTTTTTCTGCAAATAATGCGTCACAATTTTGTGGAGAACTATTCAATATATTTGTCGTTAATTATATACTTCATTTTTTTATTTTATTGTTTGAAAGAAGATAAATTTAACTTCCTTAACGCGATAATAATATTTTTACACATTTTAATGAATTTTTTATTATGTATTTTTGAATATTTTTTTCTTTTGTCTTTATACAAATATATACGTAAATTTTAATTAAATTTAAATTGGATATATAAAAGTTTATGACAATACGTATATTATTTCAGGTACATACATAATCAATATCAAATTATATGAATAATTACATAAAAAATGAATATGCACAAAGAATTTTCTTTTAGAATTTATTCTGAAAATTATATGATAATCATGGGACAATATAGTATTGGAAGAATTTTATTAAAGTTTCTCTAATTAATATTTACACCACAGCAAAAAATATTAATATTCAGAATAAGATATAAAATATATTCCATTAATTTTATTACGTACATATTAATATATTTATTGTGATAAATATTAATCAGAGAAACTCTTATATATAAAATTCTTCCAATATTATATTTCCTATCTTCACGTGTATTTACACATATAAAAAAATGTATTTGTGAAAAATTGTGACGTTTGGAAATATTATACGGTGAAAGTGTAAATTTAAAGTTTACCTGCAAGTGTTATTGCATTCCTGAAATTCGAAGATGTAGCCTCAACTGTGAATCGGTCCGATGTTATTTAAGAGCGACGAGATGAACGAGCGAGATGATTACTAGCGGTTTAAAGATGATCCGCCGATCGAGGGACGCCTACTCGGATACCTGCAGTTTGCTGCGCGCTCTTATTAAGATTATCCTTCCATCGGATCACTGTAATACGCTCGTAATGTGTGACAATTCCGAGATGATTTGCATCCCTGGATACGGAAGACATAAAGCCATCAAGCGGGTCGCAATCTCGCAGCCCCATCGTTCTATTAAGCGTCTTTGGAAAAAAACTGCAAGGCGCACGTGTGCTGCACGGATCAAATTACTTGCAGGTACTATTTTCTTCCTATCCCCGCTCGCGCACGAGTTCCTTTTTTAATTTCATACATGCGTCCACACTCGCGGAGGGAAAAAATTGATTCGCGAACGGGCAGACGGAAGACCCGAGGGGCACACTATTGGCTTCGCGAAAACGATGGGGCTCGTATAATAATGATCAGACACGAAACGCCCGGAGTTACGTGCGTAATTGTAAATTACCTGTTCTCTCGGAATAAATAATTCGTTTCGCGCGTCAAAATATAATGCTTTTCTCTCTCTCTCTCTCTCTCTCTCTTTCTCTTATCCTTTTGCAAAAATTATTCGCAATAGAAGAACGAAAATTAAAGATAGAACCATTTTGAATCTGCAGTGATCTATTAATTCTCGATTGTTTTTATATTACCGCAATAATGCGTGAATCTTAAAAATTGTAGAAATTATCTCTCTATATATTAACAATTTTTATCTATTAGCAAGGATACCTTACATATTTAATGCAACGTCGAAATTCATAATTTAAGAAGTGCAGAGAACAAATGCATTTTCGCAAATAAGATATTTCTAATTGAATCCCCTGCAAAAACCGTCAGCCAAGCAGGAAAGGTGGTGTCGTGGGATTTTGTGATAAATCTTAAAAATTGTAGAAATCAGACAAGTATCTCCTTATCTCTCTATATATTAACAATTTTTATCTATAGCAAGGGACACCTTGCATATTTAATGCAACGTCGAAATTCATAATTTAAGAAGTGCATCTGGTCCTGCAGAGAACAAATGCATTTTCGCAAATAAGATATTTCTAATTGAATCCCCTGCAAAAACAGTCAGCCAAGCAGGAAAGGTGGTGTCGTGGGATTTTGTGATGAATCTTAAAAATTGTAGAAATCTGACAAGTATCTCCTTATCTCTCTATATATTAACAATTTTTATCTACAGCAAGGGACACCTTGTATATTTAATGCATCGTCGAAATTCATAATTCAGGAAGTGCATCTGGTCCTGCAGAGAACAAATGCATTTTCGCAAATAAGATATTTCTAATTGAATCCCCTGCAAAAACAGTCAGCCAAGCAGGAAAGGTGGTGTCGTGGGATTTTGTGATAAATCTTAAAAATTGTAGAAATCAGACAAGTATCTCCTTATCTCTCTATATATTAACAATTTTTATCTATAGCAAGGGACATCTTGCATATTTAATGCATCGTCGAAATTCATAATTCAGAAAGTGCATCTGATCCTGCAGAGAACAAATGCATTTTCGCAAATAAGATATTTCTAATTGAATCCCCTGCAAAAAACCGTCAGCCAAGCAGGAAAGGTGGTGTCGTGGGATTTTGTGATAAATCTTAAAAATTGTAGAAATCAGACAAGTATATATTAACAATTTTTATCTATAGCAAGGGACACCTTGCATATTTAATGCAACGTCGAAATTCATAATTTAAGAAGTGCATCTGGTCCTGCAGAGAACAAATGCATTTTCGCAAATAAGATATTTCTAATTGAATCCTCTGCAAAAACCGTCAGCCAAGCAGGAAAGGTGGTGTCGTGGGATTTTGTGATAAATCTTAAAAATTGTAGAAATCAGACAAGTATCTCCTTATCTCTCTATATATTAACAATTTTTATCTATAGCAAGGGACACCTTGCATATTTAATGCAACGTCGAAATTCATAATTTAAGAAGTGCATCTGGTCCTGCAGAGAACAAATGCATTTTCGCAAATAAGATATTTCTAATTGAATCCCCTGCAAAAACCATCAGCCAAGCAGGAAAGGTGCTGGTGTCGTGGGATTTTGTGATGAATCTTAAAAATTGTAGAAATCTGACAAGTATCTTCTTATCTATCTATTATAAGAATTTTTACCCATTAGCAATAAGAGCTATCTTGTGCATATTTAATGCAACGTCGAAATTCATAATTTAAGAAGTGCATCTGGTCCTGCAGAGAACAAATGCATTTTCGCAAATAAGATATTTCTAATTGAATCCCCTGCAAAAGACCGTCAGCCAAGCAGGAAAGGTGGTGTCGTGGGATTTCTCACGAATTGTCGAGACATAACTGGTCATCGTATTGGCCGGAGGAGGCGTTCGAAGTTGCAGGTACGCGCAGACGCGTTAATGGCAGCAAGAGAGGAAGAGAGAAAGGGAGTGAGAGAAATCTCGATGTCATTTCTTGTTTGCGATGTGTTGTTGCCGGCGTGAGATATATCGGGCCTAATGACAGGCCGCTTCGCGCCGCCATGCGGTATCCCCACGCCCTACAGAAGAGCGTCCCTTTTTTTACATCCCATCTGCAAAATTTTCCCTTCCGTTGAGCCCCTCAAACTTATTACTTTGCCTTTGAAGGAAAGCAATGCACATATACAATAATTAATTACAAATATTATTCCAATATTAATAATTTATATTTCACGATGATCGCGCGCAAGTCGTAATTTATTCTGAAGAAATCTTCTCGCGTAATTAATTAATTTTTGCAATAATATAAGTTGAGAAATTTAATGTAAATATAGAGAAACAATTTTTGTTAATTTAGAAAAAAAAATAACTTGTGTAATGCGCAGTATACTTATATCGACAAGTTGTAATTTATTCTAAAGAAATCTTCCCGCGTAATTAATTAATTTTTGCAATAATATGAGTCTAACACCGTTGAGAAATTTAATGTAAATATAGAGAGCAGAAAAAATGTTTGTTAATTTAGGAAAAAATAACTTGTGTAACAAGGTAATGCGCAGTACTTATATCGACAACGAACATAAATTAAGAGTAGTTTCTGTTCACGTCGACGCACCTCCGGCGTACTAAACAGCGCTCGTTTATATTCCCTGTCGCTGCTTCGAAGAGTCAACGCTAAATGGATGTTCTTGTAATGAACGAGGATCGATTGGATTGTGTTCAGGGGCGGATCATGTCGTTTGACGCCTTGAACAGAATGTATAATGTTATAAGCAGCCACAGAGAATCATATCTATTTGAATATACATACATATACGCAGAGAGAAATTTCTCTTGGAATTTATCCTGAAAATACAATATACACGATATTGGAAGAATTTTATAAGAGTTTCCCTGATTAATATTTACCACAAAATAAAAAATATTAATATCCACCTTAATAAGATATAAAACATGTTCGATTAATTTTACTGCGTGCATATTCATATTTTTTATTGTGATAAATATTAATCAGAAAAACTCTCATAAAATTCTTTTGATCTTCAGGGTAAATTCTAAAAGAAAATTTAATGTTCTACGGTAAAATAGTATATAAAGTTAAAAATATACAGTTTCAAATATATTAGAAAATTGCACACGCAATATTTTTTATTGTGATAAATATTAATCAGAAAAACTCTTATAAAATTCTTCAGGGTAAATTCTAAAAGAAAATTTAATGTTCCACGGTAAAATAGTATATAAAGTTAAAAATATACAGTTTCAAATATATTAGAAAATTGCACACGCAATATTTTTTATTGTGATAAATATTAATCAGAAAAACTCTTATAAAATTCTTCAGGGTAAATTCTAAAAGAAAATTTAATGTTCCACGGTAAAATAGTATATAAAGTTAAAAATATACAGTTTTAAATATATTAGAAAATTGCACACACATATTTTTTATTGTGATAAATACTAATCAGAAAAACTCTTATAAAATTCTTCAGGGTAAATTCTAAAAGAAAATTTAATGTTCCACGATAAAATAGTATATAAAGTTAAAAATATACAGTTTCAAATATATTAGAAAATTGCACACACATATTTTTTATTGTGATAAATACTAATCAGAAAAACTCTTATAAAATTCTTCAGGGTAAATTCTAAAAGAAAATTTAATGTTCCACGGTAAAATAGTATATACCATAAAGTTAAAAATATACAGTTTCAAATATATTAGAAAATTGCACACACAATATTTTTTATTGTGATAAATATTAATCAGAAAAACTCTTATAAAATTCTTCAGGGTAAATTCTAAAAGAAAATTTAATGTTCCACGGTAAAATAGTAAAGTATAAAGTTAAAAATATACAGTTTCAAATATATTAGAAAATTGCACACACATATTTTTTATTGTGATAAATACTAATCAGAAAAACTCTTATAAAATTCTTCAGGGTAAATTCTAAAAGAAAATTTAATGTTCCACGGTAAAATAGTAAAGTATAAAGTTAAAAATATACAGTTTCAAATATATTAGAAATTCGCACAATAGATTATACATACATACGTGAATGAACATTTAGTCGAGCACGCCGTAATAACGGCAGCCGCGTATCGGCAGTGAGGGAAAAAAATGCGCCCTTTAATGGAAGTGGAAGAGTGGTATGAATGTTAAACTGGCAAAGTATCACGTCGGTGGAGGTAAGTGGCATAAGGGGGGAGACAAGGCGAAGAGAACGAGCGAGGGGCGCGTCTCGGGCCCTCGGGGCCCGTCATAAACAATAGCGGAGGAGTAATTGATTCTCTAATAACTTAACGCGCGCCAGCACGAGTCGGCCACTAACAGCCTTAGGTAGGCATAATGTATTATGGCCGGCAACGGCTCGGCTGCCACGCCGGGGGAAGAAGGCTCTTCGACGAGGAGCATCACGGGGTCTGTTGCGGGTGTGGGGCCCTGGAGATTTAATGCCGCGCGCCGATAATAAAGCAGCCAGCCCTCGGAAAATGCCATCGTGCTCGCGCGCGAGATACACGATCGCTCGATCCATCGCTTCCTCGATCGACGACGCGATACATCTCGATCGCGCGAATTTTTCGCATTTTCCCGCTAAGTTATAAGTGAAATAAATTAGAAAAGTATTCAAAAAAAGGCCAACTTATCGAGCAATATTTAAGATGTTGTATTCACAAATAAAATTTATTTCTTATAAACAAAATATTAAAATTATAAAAAAAACCTTTCATAAACGTTTCAAACGTTCGAGTCGAGAATTTATTAGAAATTTATGCGTGTTACAATTTGTCATATTTAATTTATAAAAGTATTCGCCGTAATGTGATCATTATGATGTTGGGTCTCGTAAATTATTTCTTCGTTTTTAAGCGAGAAATTCTTAATATCCATAGGCGTTTGTGTCGCCTCTTCTCACAGTTTTAACACCATTTTTCTCGACTCGAATTAACGGACTATTAGTAAGTTTAAGAATAGTATGATCTATTTTTTTGTAAGAATTATAAATTACGAAACACTGTTATACTGAGGAAGACCGCGTGCGGTTGAAACGTTTATGGAAGGTTTTTTTGTAATTTTAATATTTTGTTTATGAAATAAATTTTATTTGGATACAACATCTTAAATATTGCTCGATAAGTTGGCCTTTTTTTGAATACTTTTGTTGTTTTATACAATACACGAGCGAATAGAAATTTTAATTGACATTTGAAATAAATTAGTATAAAACTCTTTAAAATTACAAATTTTGAATATAAAGATATATATAATTTTATACCACACTATAGGCTGGTATAAATATAAAAGGATTAATAAATAAACAAAGGCCAACGTAAACGAACATGTTGGTTAAGCTATTAAATTGTTAAGACATTTATTGATCCATGAAACATAATTAAAAATTAAAAATATTTCTGTATTCAATTAAAAACGCATACGCGCGAAAAAAAATATTTTTTCAGTGGAATTAAAAATAAAATTATATATATAGAAATGATATAAATTTAATATAAAGAAAAGATGAATTTTTTATTCATAATAAAAATCGACATATCTATCTTTATTCCTCAATCAATAATTAAGAACTGTGCTTTATTAGAATTATTATGAAATTTGATTTGCTTAGTTCATTTTATCATGGCAAGCTTACAATTTTCGCATTGTTTATATGCTAAATCAATTTGTCTCGAGAGTCTTATAGTTTTTAAAAATTTCTTCTTTATAACTTTTTTTGATGTATTGTCAGTTTTAAACAACAGCACAAACAGAATATTTTTTTTTATATTACATTTTTCGACATATGTATTTGTAGATTTTTCTAAATCTGTTTCATTTTTGTTTTTATCTTTCCCACTGTGAGTTACACTATCATGTTTCTATGGGTTAGGTTTTGGGAATCAAATTTTTCATTTATTTTTAAAAAGAGTATTTGCTTCCAAAAAAAGTTTGAAACAATATTATCAAAACTGTGATACATCTGATGCAAAACAATCTGATACAAAACAGTCCGTAGTAAATATTTTTGGGTATAAATTTTGATTTTTAACTTTCAGAGTTAGGCGCGCTAGAATAAGAATAAAATGTTGCTTTTGATATTTTTCGTCCGCACAAAAACAAAGACGATATTATTAATTCAATTAAACTATATATTAAAAATTACATTAATAAATACTAATATAACGAATATACGTGAAAACAGAAAGGTGTATTAAAATCATTGATTTGATGTCAGTTGATTCGTGCAATTTTGAAGTATTCCTTTCTCTGTCGCGTTGCAACATTCCTATTCCTTCGGTTCATCCCCTCTAATTCTGGCATCTCTATGCGAGTGCAATTCTCCAACCGCACTGCGACATGGTTGCACGCCCGTTGGAGCTCCGGACACGAAAACCGCGGCTGCGATGGGTGGTCGATCGCGCATGAATGTTTCATGGCTCCTAACTATCCACGAAAGATGATCGATGGCCGGTTAGCACTCCACTCTCGCCGACCCTCGCGAGCGCATCCGCTACGAAGCCGAGCCCAACACACGAGAGCGCGTGCGGGTGTGCCTGCAACCAACCAGGCGTAGTTCATAAATACGCGGCCATTTGGCAGTAAATCTTGGTAGCCACCGGAGAGATCAGTGGTCTCTCTCTCTCTCTCTCTCTGTTTCTCTCGTTCTCGTCGGTTCTCCGCGGCGTTCCTCGTTGTTAATTACCGTGTTTTAACACCTAGACCCCACACTACCTTTTCGCCCCGAGCTCTTCGTCCCTTTCTTCCCTCTTGCTCCCGGTTATTCTCCCGCGATTTCCCTCGCCAAGGCTGTCTATAGGTACGAACCTCATTCAGTATGGACTTATACGGCCTCGTCGTACGCCTGCAATTTCCAACATGGAATTTTAGATGGAATTTCGCATTGCGTTTTATTTCATGTTGAATAAAGTGCGGAGTACATTTTACAACTAGTTTAGTCTATTTAAATATTATAAGCGACCGATTGCTATTCGATGAATAAATTAATATGTATATTTGATAGAAAATGTATATTAATGTATTTTTTAAAAAATGCATTAATATAATTAAAAATATATTAATGGTCTGCATCGAATTTATTCGGAAAAGGGTAGAAAAGCATTTTTCTTAGTCATCGTACGCCAGCAATTTCCAACATGGAATTTTAGATGGAATTTCGCATTGCGTTTCATTTCATGTTAAATAAAGTGCGGAGTGCATTCTACAACTAGTTTAGTCTATTTAAATATTATAAGCGACCGATTTGCTATTCGATGAATAAATTAATATATATATATTTCACATCAGAATATGCATATTAATGTATTTAAAAAAAAATGCATTAATATAATTAAAAATATATTAATGGTCTGCATCGAATTTATTCGAAAAATGGTAGAAAAAAATGTTTCTTAGTCATCGTACGCCTGAAGTTTCTAACATGGAATTTTAGATGGAATTTCGCATTGCGTTTTATTTCATGTTGAATAAAGTGCGGAATGCATTCTACAACTAGTTTATTCCATTTAAATATTATAAGCGACCGATTTGCTATTCGATGAATAAATTAATATATATATATATATATAATATATACCATATTTGACATCAGAATATCCATATTAATGTATTTTAAAAAAAATGCATTAATGTAATTAAAAATATATTAATGGTCTGCATCGAATTTATTCAGCAAAATGCAAAAGAAATGTTTCCTTAGTCGTGAATTATTTTCTTATATTAATATCTTTTATACTGTCTATTATATGATAAATCGCGGGCGAAAGATTGTATGAATATGAGAGATAGAAACGGGTCAGAATGGAAAGTGGGAGGGAAACAGAGATTCACTTAATTATTCGCAGGATAGTAATTAAACTTAGTCGTAACTCGTGTCTGACGTTTTCGGTAATCGATATTCCCTCGTTAAAAGTATCCAACCTTTGCTACTCGATATTAACGATCTTTGTTCTTGTTTCATTACATGCAATATATCCATTTGATTATATGCACTGACTATCTGCCTGGTTTAATGTCTTTTTTTACTCTTTTACTACATTATATCTGATCTATTTACAGGATTTCAATATCTTCTTTTCTCTTACCGATAAAATAAAATAAAGACAGAGTAAAATAAATAACTTTTATAAATATAATTTCATCGTTTATGCTTAATATATTTCAATTATTTATATATATATACATATTCAAGTAATATGACAGTATCATGTCACACATTTAATTGAATCGCGGCTCTTTGTAATTAAATATTTTATTTACGCGCATTAATGATACAATTGATCTTTGTAGTGATTAATTTATTAATTGATCGCAAAAAGCGATTGTGTTCAGTGATAGCTTGAATGTCAATATTTTTTTGAGAGAGGCCGCGATCCCATTGTTAACTTTAAACATTGGCAAATATATTATTATTATAAGTCTATATATATATCGCGAATTCCTGCAAAATCTTCTCCAGATTTTACAAAGATGGATTAACCCATTTACAAATTTTGTCAGTTGTAAAACAAGCCGCCGGCTGATTGTTTGCACGCAATTACCTTACAGCCGATGGCCATTGTATTTTATTTTTCAACGAGAGTTTCCAACGGAAAATAAAATAACGCGGAACGTTTTTGCATCTTGTGTAGAAATATATTTCAGGATTAATCTGCCTAACCATTTTTTTTTAATGTATCAATACATGGGAGAAAATATTAGATAGAAAGATAACTTTATGTGTCTACATTTGCATCTTTAATGTTATATCGCATTTAAGAATTGTCATTTGTCTATTTCTCTATAAAATTATACTTAATAATATATATTTTTTTTATTCATCTTTTTAATAAATAAAAGTGTTTAAAAGCATAAATTTTTTCTGTTCCAAATTCCAAACATGCATCGTGAAATAAGAATTTTGGTAAACTATTTGCAGCCATGTATTTATATGTATATTAGATTTTATATATCATACATAAAAATGATTACGTTCTGTTCTGCCTTTATGATCATTCTAATATCTTAAATATTAATTAAATAATAAATTGAATATTTCTTAAGTTTTATACTGTTACACAACAAAGTTTTCAGTCACAATATTATATGAAAAAAAATTTAATATTATTTCGCAATTAAAACTAAAATAATTAACACAATTAGAGACATGGTGTAATCAAACAATTAAATAAATTTTACGAGGGCTGAAAAATTGGAGAGACTATTTGAGTAATGCTTCTTGACAGTCGGGAGTATCTTCAATATTTATATGTATTTATATGTATATTAGATTTTATACATCATACATAAAAATGATTACGTTCTGTTCTGCTTTTATGATCATTCTAATATCTTAAATATCAATTAAATAATAAATTGAATATTTCTTAAGTTTTATACTGTTACACAACAAAGTTTTCAGTCACAATATTATATGAAAAAAAATTTAATATTATTTCGCAATTAAAACTAAAATAATTAACACAATTAGAGACATGGTGTAATCAAACAATTAAATAAATTTTACGAGGGCTGAAAAATTGGAGAGACTATTTGAGTAATGCTTCTTGACAGTCGGGAGTATCTTCAATATTTATATGTATTTATATGTATATTAGATTTTATACATCATACATAAAAATGATTACGTTCTGTTCTGCTTTTATAATCATTCTAATATCTTAAATATCAATTAAATAATAAATTGAATATTTCTTAAGTTTTATACTGTTACACAACAAAGTTTTCAGTCACAATATTATATGAAAAAAAAATTCAATATTATTTCACAATTAAAACTAAAATAATTAACACAATTAGAGACATGGTGTAATCAAACAATTAAATAAATTTTACGAGGGCTGAAAAATTGGAGAGACTATTTGAGTAATGCTTCTTGACAGTCGGGAGTATCTTCAATAATGAAAACTCTGCCAGACTACGTCGCGGATTTTTGCGGATACTCGCGAAATTTATGGCGTGGAATCTTTCAGTTCGCGTAACACAATCCTCGACAGGGTTCCGAAATATATTAGGAGTCGTACGTAGGGGTTGGAAGGGGGTGCGTGTTGTATGTGCCGCCGTTCGCCATACTGCCGCTACGCTCGACAGATAATAACCGAGTGTCTCGTATCTCTCTAATTACGAACGAAGGGCGTAGTGCTGTAGGGAGACCTCCCTTTTTGGCGATCCCGCCTCGCGCCGGATAAGAGATAAGCATCGATGAAGGTGCGAGATGCTAGAAATCCGCCGGCCACTTTGCTCGAACTCGTACATCCAATTTGCATTTGTAGTCCAAAGTATCCGTTTAACTCTATAGCCAAAAAAAATCGGGACAATCGTCGGAAATCGATATCTATGCATTGGGAATTTTTTAAACAAAAAGAAATTGTAAACTCTCTTTATACAACAATGCGGAGTAAGAAAATAAAAACGAATGGGAGCTTTTCTTGCGATACAATATAGATAATATAATTGTAACTTAAATTATTGGACATACACAGATATATTATTTATTTTCTATGATTTTTTACAAATATAACAATTCTTATACATAAATCTAAAAATAGAGTAAATAATAAGCATATTTACAATTTAATATATGAAAGGCATCAATTGACATTGATGAAGCTGGCATTAAATCAGAAGAAAATAAAAGCTTAACAATGATGATAAATCATTTTATAACAAGCATGGTTCCTATGTACTACTACACATTAAGCGATATACGAGAAAATAAGAGTCGCCCCATCTCCGTCGAAGATTTAATAAGTCGCGCCAAAGCGGATCTCACGCGATCGATCGATCGTGTCGCGCACCGTCGTCAACACCGTATATTTCGAGAAGCCTCCGTGAATTTCCGGTCGTATCTCGGCGTAATATCTTTCTTCTCTCTCTTTCTCTCTTTTTCTTCGCCTTCGCCTCCGCGAAGTTCGCGAGCAAGTACGAAGGAGAGAGAAACAGAAAAGAAACACGCGCTACACACCCTATAAATACGAGCGAGTAATTGATTCAGTAATAACTAACTCAAGCAAGTCCTTCCTCCTCCATCGTCGACCTTTCTCAACCTCCTCCACCTTCGCGCATAAATATGTATGCAGGCAATAATATAAGCAGGCGCGCGTTGTTGGTGTTTCAGAAGAGACGCCTTCCACAGGACCCTGAGGTGTACTATACGTCACATTCTTTTTCTCACGCCGGCGCTGTACATTTCTCACGTATTTATTTAATCTATTATCCATCTTTTCTTTCGTACTCTCTTAAACTGAATTATCTGAAATAGTCACTGTTTTAAAGCAGCGACACAGGATTTCACCGAAGAGATGATCTTCACTGAAAACACACTTTACTTTGTTCCTTCGTCTTATATTTCATGTCTATCTAGTCTGTCGACACTTTTTTTTTTTTTATCAAAGAATGCAAGAAAAAATCGACCCACCATTTTTATGTGAAATCTAATTGAGAGTTACTTCATTCTCTATTTCTAGCTAACGATAAGCTTCAATCTACTTTCTACATTTCTTGAAGTGGAATCTCACTCTTTTGGGGTAAGATCTCACTCGAAGAAATTTAAAACTGAAAATGACGAGATCTTTCAAAACTGTCAATTTGTTCCGCAAATTGAATGTCTGAAAACCTCGCGGATAAATGACGAGGATTTTAGGACGCTAAATAGCAATTAAGTCGGGGTGAGGGTTAAACGCGCGCGACCCAGATCTATCGCGAACCTGTCGCGTATCCACGAACGCCGCGACCGTCGTACGAGAGGACGTGCGACGTTATTAATGCGTGCACGGAAGTTTTCCGTAACCGATACCTGGCTCTGGAGCTCCGGTTACCGGAGCAGAGCGCACTTGGTACCACGAACGCACGGCACCGTGAACGTCGTCCGGTCGTCCCGCTTCTCGAACATGCAATTTCGCGGACCGATCCTTCTCTTCCGTCGTGTCTGTCCCCGATATCCACCATTCTGAGATCGATGATTCCCGCAAATCTATCTCTTTCGCTCTTTCTCGTCCTTTGATCAATCATGATCAAGTGTACATTGTTGCGGAATTTTTCATCTGTCTGATCAAACAGCAGCTAATATCGTTTCAGCACTTTTCTGGAATTGAAATTTTATACGACTTTTATTGTTGAAAATATTTAAGAAAGAAAAAGGTCTTTCGAAAAATTCATATCTTTCCTTGAAAACTGATTGTTATTTTGTTAATACCTATCTATAGCGGTCTGGAAAACCTGATATTGTCAGAGAATTTTATTGAAAATATTTAAGAAAGAAAAAATTCTTTCGAAAAATTAATATCTTTCCTTGAAGACTGATTGTTATTTCGTTAATACCAGTCTATAGCGGTCTGGAAAACCGGATATTATCAGGGAATTTTATTGAAAATATTTAAGAAAAAAAATTCTTGCAAAAAATTATTATCTTTCCTTGAAGACTGATTGTTACTTCGTTAATACCAGTCTAGCGGTCAGGGAAATCTGGAAAACCGGATATTATCAGGGAATTGTATTGAAAATATTTAAGAAAAAAAATTCTTGCAAAAAATTATTATCTTTCCTTGAAGACTGATTGTTACTTTGTTAATACCAGTCTAGCGGTCAGGGAAATCTGGAAAACCCGATTTTGTCAGGGAATTTTATAAATCTGGAATTGTCAGGGAAAAGTCAGGAAATTTTATCTGGATTTTTCACATTATTATTCTACATTTGTCTCAATAATGTGAAAGTTTTTATTAAATAAATATAAACTTTTCCTTGACTCCCAGTACGCTAATTTTCTGTGTTATTAAAAATCGATTTATCTACAGCGTGTTCGTTAATTTATATTTTCATCGTCGTGTTATATCGTGTAAATTATATATATTTGGAAAAAATAATACTAAAAAGTCAGGGAAAAAATTAATATCTGCTCTTGGAAAATTTGAAAAAATCAGGGAATTTTTTTCATTGAAAATGCTGAACGCCCTGAATACATATACATAATTACAAAGAGGGGACAAGATAATAATGAGATATTGATGCATCTGCGTTGCATAAAAAAAAATTATAATCATCTTGCAAGTCCTATATACATTCTTGAGTATAGAAATGTCTTTTATATAAATATTTATTTCGATTTACCTTCTCGATACGATCAAACCTAACGAAATAAGCTTTTATTAATTCGACGCGGCGCAGCTAGCCACAAAAATAATGAATAAGCTGTTGGAAAGAGCCGTATTACCTAATTGTTAATTTACACGCGTAATGAGAAAAACACATCGCGAACAATTCTATTGCGCTGGATTAATGGCTCTCAACGGGATGACCGGCAATAACAGCGCAACCGACGCGGCGAGCAACCGACAGGAGCAAAAGGAGGATCTCCACCACACCTCCTTCTCGCGCCCCCGAGTAAGTAGGTAGCCGGCTATTTATGACTATTGCGTCCTGCCCACCTCGTTTCATTACCGATGCATTGCTGGATGCCAGCGGCGGCGTGCCGGTCCCCCAAAGTCACGCGCACCATAAGTGCGCCGACTCGTAAATGCGCGCCGCGACGCTATACCCGGGAAATTGGATTTTAGATTACGATTTTGCCTTCTGCGCGGGAAAAGATTTTGCGAGTCTCTCTCGCGAATTCCTCGTACGCCCCGATTATTTTATTTTATTTTATTACAGCAACATATATAAAGAGAGATATATGTTAAGTGTGCAAGATATTTTTTAATAGCGCGATCGACATTTAAAAATAAATTAACCCATCGCAAAAAGGAGCAATGTTATCTCTTTTAAGTAGTCTATTAAATTGCAGAATATATTTGAGACATGTATATTATATCATGAATGTCTATTTAATTAGGAAGTACATTTACATTTATATGTAAGAGGGATTCAATGGAAGTGAATGATCTAATTTATAAAAAGAAAAAAAGTTGATCTCAAAAAATTATATATATGTAAATTTATAACTTAATATATCGTTTGAATTAATATATAAAAATAATTTTACCTCAAAATCTTTATACAGTCAAATTTTATACGCTTAATGTATTATACGTTTGCAGTTTCTCGTGCAAACATTGTAATTAAAAAGCTTAAAGTTATGTTATTTCGATTGCTATGTTTCGATGCAAGACACACGGAGAGAATTTTCTTTTAGAATTGGAAGAATTTTTAAGAGTTTCTCTCATTAAATATTTACCACAATAAAAAATATTAACATGTACATAATAAATTAATCCAACATATTTTATACATATATTATTATGGTAGATATTAATATTATTTTATATTATGGTAAATATTAATCAGAAAACTCATAAAATTTTTTCAGGGTGTCTAGCGGTCAGAGAAATCTAGAAAATCGGGCATTGTCAGGGAATTTTATAAATCTATAAATTATCAAGGAAAAGTCAGGAAATTTTACTATTTATCTGGATTTTTTCACATTATTCTACATTTGTCTCAATAATTTGAAATTTTTTATTAAATAAATAAATATAAACTTTTCCTTGACTCTCAGCACGCTAATTTTCTGTGATGTTAAAAATCGATTCTACATCGTGTTCGTTAATTTATATTTTCATCGTCGTGTTATTTTATTTCAATGTATCTGATAGAGTCAAAATGAAAAAAATTGATGTAATATAAATAAAAAGGTGATTATTTAAATAGTTTATAGTAATTGTTTCGATTAACATGTTTGTTTCGATTATTGTACATAATGCAGATTGTATAATTAATTAAAATTTTCGTTATTTTTTTTAAATTTTCGAACCTTTTCATTGTTGATAAAAATATCTCAAGGATTTCATGCTTTTTTTAAACATTTAATTGATTTACTATTATATAGATATATGCAAATTATATATTTGGAAAAATAATACTAAAAAGTCAGGAAAAAATAAATTTCTGGTCTTGGAAAATCTGAAAAAGTGAGAGAATTTTTTTCATTGAGTCTGGACACCCTGGCAAATTTTAAGAGAAAATTTTCTCTCTATGCATCGTAACATATATAGGATGTATAAGATGCGTCAAGGATGATATACTCTTCCATGTATAGGTCGTGGAAGAAGGTGTCTAACGGGGAAATTGGACAGCGTAATAGGAAATTCGCGGCACGTGATCGACGCGAGAAGCACGTGTCGGCGGCCCATCATGGGCGATTTGGGTTTTAGATACCACTGATACTCGGCTGAATGGAAGGAAGGGTACTAGCGAAGGAGGAAGCCACGTGGTACGGGCACCGACACGCGCTCGATCCGCTCGTCGTCTTAATGACCCCCTCATTATTGTGTCTCGACAAATTAGTCTTGTTATTCTCACACCGAGTGCACGATTCTCTCCTAGCTTTCAATCTCGTCCATCGCGCGTCAACATTAATATATTACTTCGAATCGAGAAGAAGTAATAATTTACAGAATAATTTATAATAATAACTTTAGAAAGTTCTAAACGGAATTTTCGTGGAATATTTTCGCGTAATTTCTCGTTAAACAATTTATTTATATCTTGTTCCGCTATATTGTTATTTATATTGTATCTGAATTCTTATCTTGATTTGACCCAACTTGAAGGAAGAGCAGAGCGGAGTTATATTATAATATATAGTTGCTAGAACAAGACGGCTAATCGAGGAGGATTATGGGTGGCGAGAAGATTACCTTTCTTGCACGAGATATTTTCTCGGTACCGTGATCTCGTTACGCACGCGACACCCTCTTGTCTATTTATCATCCTTTTACAACCTCCAGCGCGGTATGATCTATGAGAATACAGTGCACGCGGATCGTCTGGACATGCACGTGGATCAACACGTGGCTAGAGGCGACGGGCCGATAATAGGTTTGGAGAAAGCCTGTCGATCATAATCGTCGATGCACGACAGACTGATAAACAGCGACTGCTAATCTATTTTATGATTTCCTATCTGCGATGAGGAAAATAGAAAGAGGAAAGGGGGACAGAAATAAATATTGCTTTCATTTATTTCAAAATAAGAAAAATTATCGTGCATATAATGAAAATATTCAAATAATTTTGAATCAAATTTATAAGCGTATCATTTTATATCACTCGAATACTTTTATGCAATTTTTACGCGCATAAGAAGATGGAATCTTTTACACTTAATTATTATTATGGCTTATTAATTTTGAAAGCCAAAGAGTAACCAAAGTCGCAACATGCGCACGGAGAGAATTTTCTCCTAGAGTTTACTCTGAAAATCAATATTAAAAGAAATTTATAAAAATTTCTCTGATTAATATTTACCACAATAAAAAATATTAATATGTACATAGTAACAACAAATATATTTTATATCTTATTGCGGTAGATATTAATATTTTTTATTGTAGTTAAATATTAACTCTTATAAAATTCTTCCAATATCATATTGACTCATATATAAATAGAGCTGAACAAGGTTTTTTGTAGTCTTTTAATTAGCCATTCTAGAGAATTTACTCTGAAAATCATAGTAAATCGTGCAACAATATGGTACAGAAAGAATTTTATAAGAGAATTTTTTTCTCTCATTAATATTTATCACAATAAAAATATTAACATCTACCACAATAAGATATAAAATATGTTCGATTAATATTACTCTATGTACATAGTAAAATTTATTATTAATATTTTTATTGTGGTAAATATTAATCAGAGAAACTCTTATTAAATTCTTGCAATACCATATAATTGTTCCTCGATCACCATGATTTTGAGGGTGAATTCTCTCTGAGTGTGCAAATTACAGTTTTATTATAAAAAAAAGTCGAAACTCTCAGAGCCTAGGCAAGACACCGGGAGTTCGCATCTTACTCTTTTCGCGGCACGAGGAGCTTAATAAGAACGGAGAGCGTAATTCGCGAAAAGTGCATCGCGTCGCATCCGCGCATCGCGCGCGAGAGGAAGAGCGACTAATGTTCATCCCACGCGGACATATAATTGAGTCCTCTCCTCCGTCTCTCGCGCGGAGGACCCGCGCCTTGCCCGTTGTCAACGAGCGTGTGCGGTGCGCGCGACGGAGAAAAAGGAGATTTGTCTCTCTGTGCGCGAGCACTCCGCTGGATTCGCGGATGAGAGTCCGCACCGGGAGGACGAGCCGGTTAGGCAGAAGGGGGTGGCAAAAAGAGGGACAGGGGCGGGTAAAGGGGCTCTCACGTTACCGACGTTGCGGCCGGGTGTCGGGTTACCTCCGACCTCATCTTCCTCCGGTGCCTCCGCGAGTTTGCCATCATCGACATCGTCCGTCCGTTCGTCCGTGTGTCCTCGCGTCTACCGTCCGACGCTCTCGACACCGATTTTTGACATCCTCGCTCTTTTTTTTTTTTTTTTTTTGCCCAAAGTGCGGATCTGTGTGAGAACTTAATGAAACTTAAGCTTCAGGAGGTAGTCTAACTCCCTAGTGGACATTTCTATCGGAATAATTTCATTCGGAGACAAAATTATTAGCTGCAAAATCGATATTATTCGAAATAAAAAAACAGCATGAGCGTAGAATTTCCGACAATTTTAGGATTCATTTCGGCCGTAGCATATGCTGTGTGTGTTACAAAAAAATATTAACGAAAATGTGTGTAGAAATAAAAAATATATGCGCGTGAAAAAATTGCATGTAATCCATATCCATTGTGCATGCACATCTTATCAGTCACAAAATAACGATCACATATATTATTATGTCATACATGAAGAATTTTCTCTTAGAATTTACCCTGAAAATCATCGTGAGACAATATCGTATTGAAAGAATAATTTTATAAGAGTTTCTCTGATTAATATTTATCACAATAAAAATATTAATATCTATCGCAATAAGATATAAAATATATTCGATTAATTTTACTATATGTACATATTAATATTTTTATTGTGGCAAATATTAATCAGAAAAACTCAGATATATATGATTTTTCTTTCAATACCATTGTTCTACGATTACCATATATGATTTTCCGAGTAAATTCTAAGAGAAAATTCTGTCCGTGTAATCAGTTATTTACAATAACAGCAATAACAATCATCGCATAATTAATTGTTTATGACGCGTGTGCGCGTTTATATTATACGAATGAAAATCATCGCTACACGCATTTAGGTTACCCCTGTGGTTGTTTACGGAAGGAAGATGTATGTATATTTAGGGGGACGATACGCGTATTGTCGGAAAGGGTGGTTGTTTCCCGTTATGGACACCCCTCGATGTCGGTATCGATTATACACCCTTCGACGTATTACCGAAGCGCGCGCGGTGAAGCGCTGAAGAGAGGGACCGTTTTAATTATCTACTGAAGTAATTATATATAAAAGGGCTGCGTATGTATTATATGTGTGTGTGTGTGTGTGTGTGTGTGCGTGCGAATCGATAAGTCAAGGGCAGAAACATCGCAAAGCCGAAAGTTTCCGAGAATGGAGATACTTGTTAGGCTGCCGTAGATCATTCGCGTAACAGACGAGTTGCGAGAAGTCGATGATGCGGGAGAGATATGCTGATTAATATGCGGTAATTAGAAATGCGAAATTTTATAGGTATTTTGACAGATGTGTAATTAAATAAAATTCATCTGGCGAAAATTTGTATCTTAGGACGTTTGACGTTTCGCTATCCTTCAGTTTTTATAATCCTTTTTATTTTTTATACTCGTATTATATAACGCTTATCAAAGATGAGTCTAATGGTTATAAACCACTTGAGCTCGCGTTCTGTTATCATTCATAATTTAAAAGGTTCAGGTTAGATATAAAGTTTCATACATCTAAAACAAATTTGACAAATTATATACTTCACTCTTCAATTGAGCTCCTGACACATTCATTGTTCTCTAATATTTCCAAAGAAGAATAGAAAAAAATCTCTTTTACATCGCATGCAAAAATTACCCAGCAAACACAATATATAAATGTTATATACTTAAGTATGTTACATGTAACATATATGTTAGTTGTAATTTCCCACTCATAGATGTAACATTTTTAATATTACATATATTACATTGTAGTTATATTGTCATTATATCCCAAGATAGCACTGACTTATCAATACATCAATGTGCTATTTGGTATATAATTACAATATAACTACAATGTAATATATGTTATATTAAAATGTTACATCTATGAGTGGGAAATTACAACTAACACGGATGTTACATGTAACGTACACGTTATATTACCTGTTATATTTCGTTTTATTACAGCAATGTAACAATTATATATCGGTGTTTGCTGGGTTAGTTCTAATATATACTCAGCAAACACAGTATATAAATGTTATATACTTAAGCATGTTACATGTAACGTATATGTAATAGTTGTAATTTCCCAATCATAGATGTAACATTTTTAATATTACATATATTACATTGTAGTTATATTGTCATTATATCCCAAGATAGCACTGACTTATCAATACATCAATGTGCTATTTGGTATATAATTACAATATAACTACAATGTAATATATGTTATATTAAAATGTTACATCTAAGAGTGGGAAATTACAACTAACATGGATGTTACATGTAACGTACACGTTATATTACCTGTTATATTCCGTTTTATTATAGCAATGTAACAATTATATATCGGTGTTTGCTGGGTACATGAAAAATGAGAACCAGAAACCACTTTTGAAACGCATGGTGTTCGATCTGTTATCGCGCAAATTTCAAAAGTCACGCACTTTTGGGGAATATGGGATATAATTCCACCGACAGAAGAACAGAGAGACGTATAGGAAGGCTGCAGCTGGGGAGAAGTGGAAAAAGTGAGCGAGACAGAGGGAAAAGAGCGAGAGAGAGGGAGAGAAGCACGGGGTAATTTAACACCGGAAGCGTCTTGAGCGTGACGCCACCCTGAAGGTGCAGGATACGCGGCATGGATAGGTAGATGGAAGGTGGGGCGAAGAAGGTGGAGACGACGGCGATGGTGCAGCCAGCCGGTGGGAGTCGGTCGGTACTCGAGGCCGCCATGCAAGGCGAGCTTCCTTCGTATTTCTCTTCTATATCTCTCCTCTTCCCTTTTCCCCTTTATCGTTCCGCACAAGCTTTCCCTCTCCACCACGTCCTTCGCTTGATATCTCTCCTTTTTTCCTCTTTTAATTAGAACAAGGTGATTTCTCGTACTCCGTATTCAGTATTTCTTCGCCTAGACTTGGATTTCTCGACGCATCGGCGATATATCTCGTGTTTTAGACATTATTCTTTAATTTTTACAAAATCATTCTTTTTTTTTTTTTTTTTGATAAGAAAGAAATGTTGGGAAAAAGACACTTTCTTCGGTTTTATGAATCTTCATCTATTCCGAGAGTCTAATAACCCAGCAAACACCGATATATAATTGTTACATTGTTATAATAAAACGGAATATAACAGGTAATATAACGTGCACGTTACATGTAACATCCATGTTAGTTGTAATTTCCCACTCATAGATGTAACATTTTAATATAACATATATTACATTGTAGTTATATTGTAATTATATACCAAATAGCACATTGATGTATTGATAAGTCAGTGCTATCTTGGGATATAATGACAATATAACTACAATGTAATATATGTAATATTAAAAATGTTTGAATATATAACATTTATATACTGTGTTTGCTGGGAAGTATCTGAATCCTACCTTAGCATAAGAGCCTTATTAAGCTGAAATAAGCAAGCTTGAACTAATCGCGCATCAATAACAAACTGAACAAAGCCTTAGTAGTTTTATTTAAAAATGCAGAAGTTAAATTATTCGATTCATTTATAGAATTCTTTTGCCGCAATTCTACCCTAGCTTGACAGATGGACCAAAAGTCTACACACAAATCCTTCCTCTCTTTTTTCCAATTAATTCCCGACATCCGTCTTTCATTTTAGATTACCACACCGATGTTGAGACACTTTTCTCTATTCCCTCCTGCTGTCCTCGTCCTTTTGCACCGGTGTGTGGTCGGTTTTATAACGTACACGCTCGCACATAAGTACGCACCTACCTACGTCCAGGGGGATTGAATTACCATCGCGAGCCCCTATGTGTGGCAACTCTCTTACTTAACCTACCGTCTGTCGGGGAACTGTATCGGCACATTTTTCCTCAACAGGGTGTCCCGCAAACGGACCGACCTTCTTTAAAACCGGGTACGCAGCTTGTCGCGATCGTTTGATGAAAAACTAGACCTACAGACATTACGATCAATCAGGCTAACGTATAAAATCACACGTCCGTAACTTCGCGATTTTATGGATGCTTATATATTTATCTTCAATTTTATAAATACCTATATTTTATCTTGAAATTTATTAACGTGTACACGGAGAGAATTTTCTCTTGGAATTTACCCTGAAAATCATGGCAATCGAAAGACTGTATATACGATTGGATGTTGGAAGAATTTTGTAAGAGTTTCTCTGATTAATATTTTCCACAATAAGAAAATATTAATATATGTACACAGTAAGTTTTACTATGGGGCATACTTAATAAAATTAATCGAACATATTTTATATCTTATTGTGGCAGATATTAATATTTTTATTGTGGTAAATATTAATCAGAAACACTTACAAAATTCTTATATTGTTCCACGATTACCATGATTTTCGGGGTAAATTTTAAGAGAAAATTCTCTGTGTGTGTGTATGTATATTTATAAAAAGAATTATTTTGTGAAATAAATTTTTAAAAAATTAAATAATCGCGATATTAGGGTCGGTCACCTTTCCATTAATTTCGGGACGATCGCACGTGTGTATTCTTCGATCCGTGAGATTACTGCGTTTGACAAAAAATCGCTCGATCATCGAGTTTCGCGATGCATTCGCGCGAGAGGGCCTCTGGTGCATCGCGTGCAGGCGACACACGAGTGCGATGGGTTAAGTTAAGGTGTTCGGAGCGGAACGAGAAGCAAGGTATATTTTTTTTTTTTATACCCATGGGGGGCCACGCAAAAGGGCTACAGGGAGAGGCCCGCCCACATCGCAGCGCGAGGGGATTTCCCTTTCCTCGATCGCCGAAATCTCCGATCTGTCAGACTCGATAAGAGACCGCCGACCGGATATTTATTATTTGTAATTTACATGACGAGGTACGCCTCGTTAAGTCGCTAAGTCGCAGGGACTAGAGCGTGCCGTGAATTTTATGCGTGCACGCGCACGCACGACAGGATCGCTCGATGCAAAATAATTTACGTAATTTTCGCTTTGACTAACGTCGATTTGCCATCTTATAATTTTTATTAATTTATTAATTTTTATTAATTTTTATTAATTTATTTCTTATTTATTAATTGAATTTTTATTAATTATTCAAGAGACGTTTCTGTCAAACATATAGGTATTGGAAAAAGTGTATAAACTTATATTTTATTTATAAGAAATTTAGAATTTTCTACTTATTAAATCTATATTTTTCAGCCTATTAAAAATCAAATTCGGATAAAAATAAAATAAAGTCTAAAATAAGTAAAGTTTAAGCTATACCTATGTCATGCATGATACATAAGCGTACTTTTAATTTACAAGACGAAATGCTAATCAGAAAATATATTCTTCCTCGAATATCCAATATAATGAAAAAAATAATTATAGAAATTTCTTTTCAAAATTAATAAAATTTCATGTTCAATATACATATCGAAATACACATATGACACATAACATAATAAATAGATTTCTATGTGAAAGTCTATCGCGCGAATTACAAATCATTTAAAGTGGACCTTATCATGCAAATATAACAGAGTAATTTTAATACAACAGTTATCTATATAAAGTCAACAGAATCTCAATTTACAGTAAAACGAGAAAGAAATTGCCTTTCTAGTGTTGTCAGTTGCGGGATTGCTTATCCATTGATGCTTAATAGATTTTCCCGAGGGTGTGAGAAAATCTGGGGGGCCGAGCAGGCGCTGGCGCAGCGAGAAAAAATAAAAAGTCCAAATGAAGCGAGAGACAGAGACGCGCTGTCTGGCCACTCTATAATTTGTCGGGCTGAGTTACCGCCCTTGTCTTTGCTTAGCGCTGGGCGTTCGTTCGGTTCTCTCTCCGGTGATGCTATCGGTGCATACCTCGCTAGACAGGTGGTCACTCCGTGACACCCACACACAAACTCATATACACACAGGTATGCGTATACACATTTGACGCGATGCATCAGGGTGCATCGCCAGAATTCGGCGCTCTTTATTTCGTACGCGCGATGAACGGCGAGTGATGCGTAAAGGCAGATAAAACTCACTCGTTCCATTCGTTCCGCTGTCATGTACCATATATATTATGTAATGCACGCGAATTAAACGCAACGCCGATTGCACACGGAGAGAATTTTCTCTTAGAATTTTTACTCTGAAAATCAATAAAGAATATTAATATTTATTATGTACATAATACAATTAATCGAACATATTTTATATCTTATTATATGGCATAGGTATTCATATTTTTATTGTGGTGAATATTAATCAGAGAAACTCTTATAAAATTCTCCCAATACCATATTGACTCACGATTATCATAATTTTCAGGGTAAATTCTAAAAATTCTTTTCGTGCAGATTAACGTGTCATAATTTGTAATATTTTAACGGCTCTTCGATCATGCCTGAAATAAAATTTGTTTCTTCTCGAAACATAACATTTCGCTTCTCGTATACAAGGTGTCCGGTAACTAACGGACCAACGATTACAAATGATTTCTTTGGTCAATTTGGGAACGATTTTTCTTCAGCGAAAATGTCGAAAAAGGTCATCATTTTTTACAACTTTCCAATATTTGTCATTATGTATCTTTATAGCTAAGCCTCAAATTAAAATTTTATTACAGTAAACTCTACCTGAAATTAACTGAAGAATGTAATTATGTTAGACTTTTAACTCCAAAACGTTCAAAAAACCCATTTTTTTCAATCGCTTATAACTCGAAAATTATTGACTCCTCAACATTTTTGCTAAGAAAAATTCGTCTTCAAATAGGCCAGAGAATCCGCCCTTAATTATTGGTCCGTTAGTTACCGGACACCCTGTATAATCCGCGAAATGTTATATTTCGAGAAAAAGAGAATATTATATTAATATTTACATTAAGAAGGGATGTATACATACATAAATATAGAGTCATGCATGTAACGTCCGTGACTTTAAGCCGAATTCACTCTGTCCTTTCCAAGAGACGATAAAATGGCCTGTCCTTACTTCCTCTGAGGAATCTTTGATTAAGTTACGGAGAAATTGCACGCGGGAGAGTTTCCATTTCAAGTTAGCGCGATGCCCGTCGCGTCTGCGTTCGATCGCCAGGCGATAGAGTTAAGATCGAGGGATCCAGCACGGTAGTTCGCACCCGTGGAAACCGTCTGTGTGGTCTGCATGGGTTCCTACCATCCGTTTCGAGCCCCCCTTTTTGTCCCCCCTTTCACCCTCTCTTCTCTCCTCTCACACCCTCTCTTCCGAGTGCTTCGCCAACGATGACGTTAGTAATACGATATCTGCCCCATCCGCGGCCTGCAGACGGCTTCCATACGGATGTTCCAAAGGGAATAGGACCGAGGAGGTGGCGTACCATTATCCGTTTATGGAACCGCGTTGACGCCCAGTGCCGATAACGGTAATCAGTTTTGCCGTACGCGCGACGAATCGGCGACGATTCGATGCATTCGCGACTGTACAACAGCGGTATACGGTTCTATTCCGACAAAGAGATAGAGAGAGAGCTCGACGTTAACCCAGGTTGACCCTAAACTCACAAAGTACCACTAAGGAAACAGACTATTTTCAAATCAATGCTGTACGATGCAACTTATACAGGGTGTCCGGTAACTAACGGACCAACGATTCTTTGGTCAATTTGGGAACGATTTTTCCTCAGCGAAAATGTCGAAAAAGGTCATCATTTTTGACAACTTTTCAATATTTGTCATTATGTATCTTTATAACTAAGCCTCAAATTAAAATTTTATTATAGTAAACTCTACCTGAAATTAACTGAAGAATGTAATTATGTTAGACTTTTAACTCCAAAACGTTTAGTTTTCAAAAAAACTCATTTTTTTCAATCGCTTATAACTCGAAAATTATTGACTTCTCAACATTTTTGTTAAGGAAAAATCGTCTCCAAATTGGCCAGAGAATCCGCCCTTAATCATTGGTCCGTTAGTTATCGGACATCCTGTATAAATGTTAATGTCAATATCTATTTTACAACTTACAATTAATATATATTATAGTTTATCTAAAAATGTTTTTATATATTAGTACAAACTGTATCTACTAAAGAAATACTATCGTATCTCATAGTATAAAAAATACAATCTAAAATTTACGTTAAAACAGACTATTTTCAAATCAATGCTGTACGATGCAACTTATACAGGGTGTCCGGTAACTAACGGACCAACGATTCTTTGGTCAATTTGGGAACGATTTTTCCTCAGCAAAAATGTCGAAAAAGGTCATCATTTTTGACAACTTTCCAATATTTGTCATTATGTATCTTTATAACTAAGCCTCAAATTAAAATTTCATTATAGTAAACTCTACCTAAAATTAACTGAAGAATGTAATTATGTTAGACTTTTAACTCCAAAACGTTTAGTTTTCAAAAAAAAACATTTTTTTCAATCGCTTATAACTCGAAAATTATTGACTTCTCAACATTTTTGTTAAGGAAAAATCGTCTCCAAATTGGCCAGAGAATCCGCCCTTAATCATTGGTCCGTTAGTTATCGGACATCCTGTATAAATGTTAATGTCAATGTCTATTTTACAACTTACAATTAATATATATTATAGTTTATCTAAAAATGTTTTTATATATTAGTACAAACTGTATCTACTAAAGAAATACTATCGTATCTCATAGTATAAAAAATACAATCTAAAATTTACGTTAAAGAATTAGTTTATCATCCTGTATTTTAATCATCCCGATAAAGAATAAATTTATCATTCTTTATCGCGACAATTAATTTATGTAGCTAGATACATGGAAAACGAGATAAGAAGAGAGATAATTTTTATCGAACATTATCTGAATATTGTATCGAATAAAAAAACACGATGTTTACGAACTATATAAGAAAGAAAGCGATTCAATTATATTATTTATATTTTTATCTAGTTTTACCGGACACCTTGTATAAAGCAAATTTTTGTATTACTGCTCTGTTGCACAGAGAGAATTTTCTCTTATTTACTCTGAAAATCATAGTAATCGTAAGACAATATAATATTGGAAGAATTTTATAAGATTCTCTCTGGTTAAATATTTAATCATCGATGAAAAATATTAATATCTATATCACGATAAGAGGACTTATAACATATGTTCGATTAATTTTGTTATGTACTTAACATTTTTTATTGTAGTAAATATTAATTAGAAAAATTCTTATAAAACTTTTCCAATACCATATTGTTCTATGATTACCATAATTTTCAGGATAAATTTTAAGAGAAAATTATCTTTGTATGTGAAATATATTGAAATAAATTTTTTTTTGAAAATAGCGTTTATGCGAAAATAAGGAGATGAAGAATGATAACTATTTTTGTTAAATTTCATTTTGTTTATAAACCTTAATTTATATTGTCATTTGTACAAAGAATTGAGCAACGTAAGATGTTTTCAACGAGCTGTTTTCTCAAAAGTTATTAAAGATGTCGAAAAAAAAAATTTTTTTAATTTTAAATTTCATCGGATCTTTATTTTTCATAGGACAGATTAGGGTCTTTCTAGAAACAGGAGAGAGAAACTTTCTCATTTATTTTTTAATGAAACTGTTTTCTCTTACGTAAATCGATTCTCTTCGTCATTCCACGTGTAAAAGTGAGATCACAGGAAAATGAATATTTCACTAGTTGTTTCATTTATACATCAGGCTAAGATATAAGATAACCATTAAAGTATTCACACTCTACGATAATCTTATCTTACAATATTGTCACACGTAGGACAATCAATTTATGTAAAAAAAGCAGATGCGTAGTTCCGTTTGAAAAAATGAGAAGGCTGCGTTTCCTTAATCCCTCTTTCCTTCTTCAAGGGTCTGGTGACAGTATACCCTATTTGTCCCGCGATGGATCTCAACGAGCTTAACACTGAAGAAGAATGTTGTCGCTATCCCTAATCATTTTCTAGCAACCAGCATGTAATGCTTTACATGGACCACCCGTACGTCTTCGATCATTTATTATCAATACAAGAAAGTACGCCTTTTCTCGTCACTGATTTTCACGACGATAAACGACAGAAACGATTGTTTCGAGAAAACATTATAAATATCCGAGCCAATAAGGCTGGCTGGCTGAATTTCCAAGAATGCTTGCGATTCTTGGTAACGTTGAGCAGAAGCCAGGTAAAAGAGAAAGAGAAAGAGAGAAAACGGAGAAGGTGGAAGAAGACTTGAAGAGATGGAGGAGGAAGGCAGACGGCAGACAAATGAGTCGGGCCGCGAGACCCTGCGACTCGTTTAATCAAAGTTTGGGATGCGTGCCGCTCGGTTCCGAACTAACTACGTCCGATCATGCTACGAAGCCAGGCCAGCCTTACTGTACCCTGCCTCGTGCCAGACACTCGTAGACGTTACCGTGCAAGTCTACCTGCGACTCCACCTTTGGATTTCCTTCGCGGAATACCTCGATCCTGTCCAAAAATATTAATAGTATAAATTTGACTATGTACATAGTAATATTAATCGGATATATTTTAGATCTTATTGTGGTAGATGTTAATATTTTTTATTTTGTGATAAATATTAATCAGAGAAACTCTTGTAAAATTCTTCCAATATATCATATTGTTATAATACTAAATATAATTTAGTAATAATTTTATATAATTTATTTAAATATATAAAAATATTTTAAATTAAATATATATATATAATATATATTTTAAAATAAAAATATTAATAGTAAATTTGACTATGTACATAGTAATATTAATCGAATATATTTTATATCTTATTGTGGTAGATGTTAATATTTTTTATTTTGTGATAAATATTAATCAGAGAAACTCTTGTAAAATTCTTCCAATATATCATATTGTTATAATACTAAATATAATTTAGTAATAATTTTATATAATTTATTTAAATATATAAAAATATTTTAAATTTTAAGAAAAAATTCTCTGTGTATTATATCATTCAAGAGGTGCACATATTCTTGTAAAAACAAATGGTAAGAGTTATAATTATTACGCTGTGCGTAACAATTTACCCTGAAAATTAATATCGGAAGAATTTTATAAGAATTTCTCTAATTGAATATTTACCACAATAAAAAATATGAATATATACATAATAAAATTAATCGAACATATTTTATATCTTATGTGATAGATATTAATTCTTTCGCGATAAATATTAATCAGAGAAACTCTCATAAAATTCTTCCAATACCATATTGTCCTACGATTAACATGATTTTCAGGGTACATTCTAAGAGAGAAAGTTCTCTCCGTGTAGATAAATAAAATGCTTTGATTGATTATTGTATTGTAAATGAAAAAAAAAATCGAGTCTCCTCATCACTCTTAACTATATATATTTAGAACGAATCCCGTTGGATTAAATTGAATTTTACAACGTTATCTCGTGTGTGATAACGATGAAAGATATCAATTTCCGGGCGGCTTGGATAGGCGCCACCGGAATTCCCCACACGACTAGTAGAAAAGGGGCACGTAGAGCGCGACGTGTATACGATCTGCTCCTACTGCTCGGCGATAAACGTTCCGAAGTCGGGGTGATGGGCCAACACGTGAGAGGACATCGCGCGTGTTTCGTACCGGGCGAGATATAAAGTAAGTGGATATGGTCCTGGTCCCGGTGCGTGCAGGCACCTCGTAGATAAGCAATTACGATGGAATTCGCAGATAAGACGACAAATTCGAATTCCGAGATTCGGGACCCCGATACGATCGACACGGGGCCTCTTCGTCGTCTCTCGCCTCTCTCTTTCACCGTCAGATTCCTCCCTCGGCCGATCGTGTCTTGTAAATCGCGCAATTTGCTAAATACGATAAATCACGAACGATTGATATCGTTGATGATATCGCTTTGAGTTGAAGAAAATTTGTCATGTGTTAGATCGTCAGAAAATTATAAATCGCGGGATAGGAAAAAGGTGCATGAATCTTAAAGGCGTAGACTCTCAAATAGGTATTCGAAAGGTGATAATTCTCTTTAGATCATTTTAGCTGTCCCTATATTACATATGAAATTTAATTGTGTTATTAATGTCGAAATTTTAACTATGATAGCTAATATTTTTTAGCTATAGAATTTTTTGTTAAACTGTAACTATTTAGGCATGATATCTAAATTTTAAGCTATAAGGATGGCTAAAATTTAATTATGGTGACTAATTTTTTTTTTGTGAGTGTTGTCGGTGATATTTTCGTTGATTCAGCAAGAGAGCAGGGCGTAAATTCTACATTGCAATATTTTTCTATATTTTTATTATTACATAAACACAAATGAGCAGCACGAAAATTCTCAACATTATTGTGTATAATATTTTTCTATACTCATAAATCTGTTCTTTCTTTTATAATATAATTATAATTCGTTTATCTTCTCAATATTTCTCAAGAGAAGAGTTATATATAGATTTAAGCGAATTTTTGAACTTTCAAACTTGCGATTAATTCGAAATGGCTAAAGACTGAAAAAGTACTTTGGGAGCGATTGGGAGAAGAAAACTGAGGAAAATCAGCAAAATTTGATTTTTCGATCGCGGCGTCGAAACACACGTGACGCCGTTTGTTTTCAGCTAATATAAACGGTGTTGCTGTGCGAGGCGATTTTCGTAAACTACGCCGGCGCGACGACGCGACCGCGACGTGTCGTCCGGATGTCAATCACGCACACGCATATTCGCGGCGTATCGCGCTGATGCGTGCATAGTTGATTTCGCGTGCACGCTCTCTGCTATCCGAAACTGATAATGGGCGTTGCTCCATAGGTAATGCGATACGTTTGTGCGTCGTGTGCATATGTATCAATGCATACGTGTATGTGTGTGCATACGTGTGTTTGGTTGCCGCGCATATTTAGTCATAAGATCAAACTCAAACAACTTTGCCATTATTTTAATTCTAAACGCGAATGCAGTAGCATCGCGCGTTTGTCGCGCGAATTCGAAAGGCACGAATATGTATATATATATATATATATATATATATATATATACATATACATATATGTATATTCGATATATCATATATACAAATATACATAATACGCAATGTATATATAACAAGGATAATGATTGAGAGGTGACGATAATTACGCGCCGAATATTACGTAACGCTCGATGAAATTACGATTTTACGGAAAATATTATGTAAAAAAATCACGATATATAAATACGTGATTATATATATATATTTTTTCGAGATATTCCTTTTTTCCGTTTTATTATTTTATATCATATATTTTATTTTATTATACGCAATTTTAATATGGAGTATGTTATAATATTTTAAAATATACCATCTTGCATAATTTGTCGACAGTATTACAATTACAGATTAACAATATCAAATATATGCGTTCGGGCAAAACTTTTTGCATAAAGTATTATATAAAAAAAATTCTATGAAAAAAAATCATAATATATGATTATATTTTATTTAATAATTGAAGATTATTCCTATTATTTTATTGTATTTATTGTAGGTAGTTTCATATATTGTTATAAATTATAAATGCACTTTTTTCATAAATGTGCAGTTGTCCTCACGCACGTGCATTGTTAACGCGTACGAGATTGGACGCAATTTCAATTGAAGAGTTCAAGGGTTAATCGCCGCGTTTCTCCGCGATGAATCCTCGAGAATGTAAAAATCGGAAGTCGTGAATCGCAAGATTTATCGCGCTTCCGAGTATGGCTCGGGTACTCACGCCCACGAGTGGTAGTAGATTACTCAGTATCTTTACTGATCACGATGCATCCTCTGCCTATGTTTAATATCGAGATTTACGAGTTATGCAAACAACAAGAAAGTCTATCGTCAAAGCTCGAGGATGCCGGATATGTGGGTCCGCTCTCTTTTCTTCTTCCACTTTCAGACCTATTTGATAATTTTTTAATACATATATTTATATATTTTTGAAAATTTTATATTTTTCGTTGAATTAATCACAAATTGGCCAAGTCGCATATTTAATGATACTTTTAATCGAAATGCACTTTATACAAAACCGCAATTAAATTACAAGAGTCAATGATAGAACGCATAATTGATTTTGAATAATTAAAATTCGCGATGTCATACAAAAATTAAATATTAATCATATTTGGTATATTTGCAAAATTACAAAAATTACGAATAAATAAATTATGATACGATTGGTCGACCGCATGGGAAAGGCAGGTGCGCCTGTCCAAAAAGGAGAGTTAGCCTCTTCGCATTGGTCCATCCGTGGTTTCCATGGACGCGAATAATCGATCTGTTCGTCGCTGACGTTTGTCTCTTCCACAGAGCATGCTCCAATGAAACTCGGCTTTTCTCAGTCGAGACATTGCGTAATCGTGTTACGTAATATATGCACCACTTCTAAGATGCGTAAAACAAAATAATACTTTGGTAATTGAAAAATCTTGTTGAATTCTAAGGTAGCCTGAAATAATTCTGTAGAGTCAGCGGAATTATAATTACAGATTTTTTTCATCGTTGAATGTAAAAATAAATAATGCGCATTATATGATTGGAAAATATTTTTGAATTCTTTACAACAATTGTTATTGTAATATTTATATTGCAATTCAGAATATATGCTGACAATTAATATTATTTATAATATTTATTATAAAATCTCTTCGTATAATAATACAAATAACAAAATATTCATTTACTGTCATATATTATTTATGTTAATTAGTAATTACGTTATTGATATACTCGTCGTTTAATTGCACGAGTGCACGTGCTCCTGTGTGTATACCGGATTACATTATTATTCTTCAACCCTATTTATGTAACGCTCCGGCACAATATGTTTGAAATTTATTCGTAATTTAATTTTGCCTCGTATATAAACCCAGCTGCATGCGGACGATCGGATGCGCCGACCGATTTTGTTTCGGGCTTGCTGTCAGATCGCTCACAGGTAGCCCGACTCCGTATTACGTTACCCGCTCTGCACTCGCTCGATTGCGCCCGTTCGCTCGCGCTGTCGGCTGGACACGTCACCTGACTTTAACTTTGTTTCGAATTAATCGAACTCGAGGCGTCTCTCTTCGCGGAGAAATTTACTCGTCTCGCGCGCACCCGCGCGGCCGTCGTTCATTAAGTAAAATCAATTAATATACCGCGCGAATTATTATTGAAATACGTACGTGAAGAAATTCTGATTCGATTAATTATTTTTCTTCAACCGGAAGCAAATAAAGAGAGAACATAATTTTTTATCCAGCGATATAACTCTTTCGCATCAAATATCGTTATAATTTGTTAAATCTTGATGAATTAATATCGAACTACAGATTGATAATAAAAATAAGCGTTGCTTATTTTAATTTTAGTAATTAATTTTGAAATCACAATATATTTGTGTTTGAAAAAATGATATGTCGTGATAAAAATACGCGGTCGTTTTTTTTTAAATTCCCATTTTGATATACATAACTTTGTTCCCGTGCAACTTCGTGCTTCCGTCCTAACGCTTTAGCGAACTGTGCTTCGCCAATTCTACTCATTAACTATGTTGCGCCGCCTGCAACAAAGTGCGCGCTTAAATTACTCGCCGTGAGTATCAGCCGTCAACGGCGAGAACTTGGCTCGTTAATGCGGTCGGAAACGACGTAGACCAAGTTCCAAGTTCTGCAACACCCTTACACGGATTAAGTAACGCTTTCGTGGATCTACATGCTTCTGGCTTTGGATGGACGGTATTGTGCAACGTGGTGATTGCGGTGTTCTACTCTTCATAAATGACAGGGTACACGCGATAATGCGCATGCAATATGATATATATATACATATATATGTATATATAATTATCTGTTATTAATTAGAGTACAGATAGACGACTATAAAAATGCGCGTGAATAATTGCAGAAAATGTATATATACGCAAAGAAAATTGAAATGAAATTTGTGCGTCTACTTTATTCTTTGGAAATTATGGTTGTGTTTTATAATATTCTTACGAATGCAAATACTTTATATACATGTGTGTGTACCATATTTCATATGTTAAAGATAAAAATAATACGGAGAGAATTTTCTCTTAGAATTTACCCTGAAAATCATGGAATAATCGTGGGATAATATGGTGTTGGAAGAATTTTATGAGTTTCTTCTGATTAATATTTATCATAATAAAATATATTAATATGTATATGTATATAGTAAATTTTACTATGTACATATTAGTATTTTTTTGTGGTAAATATTAATCAGAAAAACTCTTATTAAATTCTCTCAATACCATATTGTCCCACGATTACCATGATTTTCAGGGTAAATTTTAAGAGAAAATTCTCTCTGTGTAGAAATTTACATCTCGAAATTTCGATCGTGATCTGTTTTGCAATGTGAAACGCAGTGGAGAAGTATTTTTTGGTTATAAAAGATGAAAAAATTTATCTCAAAAAATAATCGCATTATAAATTATATATTATACCGTAAACGGACATGAACAAAAGTAGGAGCTACGCATTACAAAAGTTGCTTCCTGTTTTTAAAGTATCAAGGAAATCGCTTTCCACTCTCAAGAACGCATCGGTAAGAACAACGATAAATGTATATCTGGTTTAAGTTAAATATATCAAAAGTGCAAAGAATTGTTTATCATCCTCTCGTAGATTCGTGCTCGTGACAATAACGAGACAAAGTTACGAGATCCATTTCGCGCGATTCTCGATCAATGGAGAACAGCCAGGTGCGAATTCTGTTGGATAGAAGTTCGTGTACCACGCGATTCCCTTCATCCGAACAGAATCAGAACCAATCAACTGTCGAATCTCAATGCCAGGTGACATAATTGAGTTCTTAATTACGGTAAGAGTAGAATTTTAAAAGTCAGAATTTGTTTGTAAATTATAAGTATATTCTGCAATTATAATTTATAATAAAAAAATAATTACAAAATTTTGCAATAAATTTTGTACTTGGAATAAATGATATTTGCGTAAATATAGAGTGAATTTTGGAGTTCGCTGCAACAGACCACGTCCGACGATAGCGCGAAAGATGGCGATGGATTCGCAAGGGAGGAACATTCTGGCGAACATCACGAGGCTTTGAAGTTCGCGTTTCCTAAGAAGGTCAAGGCTCGTGGAAGAAGAAAAGCGACCGCCAGCAAGCGTAGAGTCACGTTCGCTGATCATTAAACTCGTTCGCGCGGCGAGCATTGCATTACATTACAATAAAAACTGCAGCAAATGCAGATATTGTATTACACCCATTCGTCCGATGTCCGATCAGATTTTCCCGCGTAATAAGATTTTTCGATCAAAGGTGCGAGAGGAGCGGATATAATGCAGTTTCATCGCCGCAGAAAATTCTGTAACTCTGATATATTTGTTAAACGATATCATCGTGGTCCTCTGATCATTAAAGATATACGAAATTATTATTATTGTTATTTATTTTTTAATATATTTTTCATTTATATTTGAATATCATATTTTATTAATATATCGATATACAATATATTTGAATATATTGTTTGATATTCGCGAGATTGATCGATCGTCGATTGTCGGAGCATTTTCGAACGATTTGCTGAAGCTTCAGACTATTCGTGACATCTTCAATCAAATTTCCCGATATTTCGATTCCTTAAAATTTTCAGTGGAATTTTACAACATTTTAATTAAATTTTTACGATCAAACAAGCATGAATGGGTTTAAGATATGGGCATTGCAAGATTTATCACTCAGGCTGCCTGTTAAATGCCTGCAGGTATCTATCAAGTTTTGTCAACCTCGCCACTTAGTGAAAGTTAATTGTTTGATTATAAATAATATATGACAAAAATATTAAAGAGAAAGAGAGGTATTATAATTAATATAACATCTCAAAAAATGTTTCTGTAGTTTACATTTATTTTTAAAATTTAATTTAATATACATTATGTATAAAATTTCGTATTTTTTAAATCAGTCTTTGAATCAAAGAACTATATGATTAATGAAAAATGTATATTTTTTTTATAACTATGTGAAAATATTCAATATGCAATTCTTAGCTTTTGATAATAAAATATTTTTATTCTCGAAATAAATCAGCATGAAACACACGTACCTACGAGCATAATTAAGCGCCGTTTTTGGAATTTATTTACCTCCTCTCGCGAGGAAAAAAATGTTCGTGAAAACAAGATAATCAATTCATCCAAGCTTTCCAACGATGTGGAATCCATCTTTACAACGCAGATGACTTCATCTGACATCGCGCCGATAATTCTCGGTGCTCGATCGCCCATGCATTTTTTCAATTTCGAAACAAATACGAGGATGAAATATCCGAAAGCATTGCTGGCTGGAAACCCGGCTGATGATTACGGCTTTATACATGGCGACAGAAACGTGACTATTAATAAAATCGATGGTTGCGCTTCGAAGATAGTTTCCACGCTTCGAGAAAGTCAAGAGCCTACATTTGATGATGCGATCGAGCAAGTACGGACGGATAATTTGTCGACCGTTATTGCTGCGAGAAACATGGGTGCTCTGCCTCCTGCGAAATCGGAATCGAAAACATCGGAGATCGAGCGGCAGCGATCGCGAGACCGGTTTAAATCACCGGACGATCAATATTCACAAGAATATGATATATCGACGCGATCTCGGGAATTGCAAGATTACACGCGCGAGGATTCCGTTTCGAATACAACGCCTCGACTTCAGCAGCGATCGCGAATTATTCCGTGCATCTTGCGAACGCCTGCGATCATCTCCAAGCCATTATCATCTTCATTTGAAATACTTGAGCAGTCGAACAGGACGAAGAGATGCGCGAAAGATACGAAAATATCCGCGATATTCGCAAAAATAGGTAAAGACACTTTATAAATTTAAATGACACACTGAACAAAAATTTGTCAACTTGACTAAATTACTATTTTATTAAATCAACATATATTAGTATTTAAGTGAAATATACGTTTTGTTAAATTTAATGTTATATTTAATTTAAATTTTTTTATAGGTTCGATTAACAAAAGAATCTTTAGTTGAAAGGTTTAGTCAAGTTACCAAATTTTTGTTCAGTGCACGAATTGATGTAAGGAGAAATATTACATAATTTACATGCTACAGAGATGCCGCGCAATATTCCGTTGAAATGGTTTTCCATGAAGCAACCATGTCCTCGTCGCGAATATCACACGTGGAAAATATCAGCCGGGATCGAAAATGACGTAAAATGCGACGATGTCTTCGCTTCCGATACTCGAGCAGTGCAACGAGAACAAAGTACACGCTGTGGATCATCTCAGTTTCATGGATTGACTTGTTCCGGAAATACGGGGAATCAAGGGTCTCAAAATCCTTCATCTTCTGTACCACGTCGCAATTTCTCTTCGAAAAGCTGCACCGCGATCCGGAGTTCTGTTCGAAAAATCGAAACCTCGAGGAAGGATATGTTTAGCGCGAATCCATCGATCATTCGCTTGAGAAGTACGCGAGAAACATCTATTAGGTTCTTTCAAATTTTTAAATAGTCATTTATTTCTGAAACTTGTCATTTAAATAATCTTTAATTTGAAATATTTATGTACATAGAATTTATGTGTATATGCAATCCAATTTTTTCGAATATTAATTTTTTCTGAATATGTATATTATAAGATAATACTGAAAATTAGCATATCTCACATATCATAATATATTTAACTTCTAATTAATATCAGAAATTTGGAAAATCAATTATCGCAGGCATATCCCTGGCGAAGGTGCAATCATTTTGTTGCGACGCTTTGAAAAAATCCTCCGAAAAGAACGATGGATCTAAATCGCGCAAATCGGGATACGAAGTCAAGGACTCATGTTTTCGCAAGATTGCGAAAGATCGAGATAAAAGCGAGAAGAGATGTGAGAAACCGCGACGGAAAGACGTCTCGTCTCGCAGTAGTGACACATGTAAAAAACGACGGGAGAGCAAATCCAAGTCGTGCCAACATTATCCATGTCCTGAACTGCGGATACGACGATGCAACTGGGAAGAAAACAAGTGTCCGGAAGAGGCCCCTCGAAAAGCCGCGAAAAGGGATTTTAATTGCTCGCAGAAAAAGGACATTGACACGAAATGCAGCGAAAGTAAAGCGGAACGACATAATTATCTATTTACCTATTATATACCTGGTATCATTCGGAGACGATTTTTCCTCAGCGAAAATGTCGAGACACCAATAATTTTCGAATTATAAGCAGTCGAAAGTAAAGGCTTTTTTGAAAACTAAGCCTTGTAGAAATAAAATATTACATTAACAGGACTGCATTCGTCAGTTAATTTTAGATAGAGTTTGCTTTAATAGAATTTTAATATAAGGCTTAGTTATAAAGATACATAATATAACAAAATTGGGAACATGTTAAAAATGATGGCCTCTCCCAACATTTTCACTAAGGAAAAATCGTCTCCAAATGATACGAGAAATCTGCCATTAAAAACTTTTCCGCCAGTTCTGGGACACCCTGTATATTGTAGTTGCTTTAACATTCGAACTTAATTTTAACGCGATGCATCGGCACGCGGAATATTTTAAATTAATATCTCGAATTCGCAGAGTAATAAATAGAAATTATTATTGCTTTTATTTTATTCGACTTTAATATGCAGTCGGTATATTTATTTGTACCTTTCTCCACTTTCCCTATTTTTCCCAATTCTCATTTATATTGCACATATATATTTATATTATTTTATTTAGCAATTTCTTGTCTAAAATACGCTACCTTTTATTCCCCAATATGTGAATCGTCAGAAAAACAATCGAAATCGTGCACACAACGCAGAGATTGCGAGAAACCTTCGCTCCTGGTCTGCAAGAATTCAGTGCAACGGAAAAATGATTGCTGCAAATCCGATAAGAAAAAACAGTCAAAGTGCAGCGGAAGTGATCAAAGGCGATCCGAGAGCTGTCAGAAAGGAAAGTCTTCTCGGAGCAGCAAAGATACAAACTGTGGCAAGAAATATGGAAGACGACATTATTCGCAACAATCAATTTTCTCCATTTCGCGAGTTCACAGATCTTTCTCCACTTTGATTCCCGAAATCAGACTCGACACGGACGTGAGAAAAACGACGAAGGCATTTTACTCTAGCTGCGGCAAAAACGAGAAGAAGGGTATAAAACAGGGCCCGTCTTGCGAGAAACGACAGAGAAAGTGTGAAACCACGAGAAAAGATGAAACTAAAAAGAAATGTGTGAAAGGCCCAGCCAAGTGCATGTCGAGAAAATCGATCGTCGACAAGACCTGTCAGTCTACAAAAGCAAAAGATGAAGGTAAAAAATTGAAAATTTGCGAACCCGCGCAAAAATCTTGCAGTCACGCGGAATATTGTGCCAACAGAAAGATGGAGCCTATTACAAAAGGTAAGAAAGTTCTGCACGTAAACTCGAATCATAAGTTCTTCATCCGCCCTTTGTATTTTACACCGATTTTTAATTAATTTCAATTTTTTAATTTTTTCTTTCCAGACAAAAAGCCGATAGAGAAAGCGGCGAAAAAACAGCCAATTACTGTGAAAGGTAAAGTCTATTCTTATATAATTCTTAATTATCTCTTTATGTACACAGAAAAGAAGCCTCATACTAAATTTCTAATTATTTTTTATTTTATTTTTCTTGGCAGATAAGAAGCCTATGGACGAGTCGATAAGAAAACAAATAGAACGCGAATATAAAGAGATAGATGAATGCAAAAAGGGTAAAAATGTAGAGAAAAAAGAGAAAAAAGCTGAAATCAAGAAGAACTGTACAAAATACAGATTGACGGACTTGAATAGCGTAATTAGTCTATGTAAACAAGAAGAAATAACAAATAATGGAAAATTTAGAAGTGTGCTGAATAAGCCAATCTTTTCTAACGCTATCGCATACAAAATGCTGAGCATTCTATCTAATATCATCAATGGCGAGATTTCAATTATTCCCAAGTTAGTATTTTAGTTTAAATTTTATTTCTATAGTGAACCATTTCTTTAGAATCCAAAAAATCAAAAACTCAGAAAGAGAAAAAAATTAAAAAATTATATTAAATATGTATTAAATATAATTATAAAAAAATAATTTTGTGCACATTAAAAGATATTTTATAATATCTTCTATAATATGTCTTATTCTAATTTCTTATGTAATTTATACTATTAGGATTACCCACAATTGTTGTAATTATTCATTATATTGCAATATATTATTTGCGATCAATAATCTATTGTTGCTTATAATAATAAGTTATTTTATACGATGCAATTACAGAGATATCAAACTGTTGAATGTAATGTTTGATCGATCATTCTCTGCCACAAAAGTGAGTTATCAGGATGATTTTGCTATCAAGCGAACTACGGATCATAGTAAAACGATTCAGAACTATTCTGCAAATAACAGCGATTTTATTCACGGGAATGAATTGCCAAATTATATCGAAATAGAGAATGACGAAGAGGAAGAGGACGATTATGACTGGATCGTTGGTCGACCGACTTCCGGAATCAATTGAGTTCTAAAGGTCAAAATAAATTATATATTAATATAATATTAAATAATGTGATTATTTCAGTATTAAATTTTATATATAACATTTATACATATAAAATTTTTATAAAGTTTTTAATATTGTGAAAAAAAATAAAAATTTTTATATTTTATTCATTTTGTAATAACATATATTTGAAAAACGTATTTTGATATATGATATACGATTCGATAAAAAATAAAATACAGATAAAATTTGTATATCGCGTAATCTGAATATCTATATCTATATTGTTCGTTACGTTTTTCTTTCCTTTCTGTTTTTTATCCCCCAAATTCGAAAACTTTAAAAATATTTACATTTATGTGTTTTAAACATTGCGATACTTGCAAAAGCGCACAATTCTCTCGCACGACGAAAGAATATAAACTGTGTATACGTTTTATATATTTTCATCTATGAATACACAATGACATTAACCAATTGATATTCAGGTGCGAACATATATCTTGGCCAAAATGATAAATGATAATCTTCTGATATCGTACATGATACGATATATGTTAATTCATCATTTCGAGATACGCCTCGCCCGAGCTTCCTTGCCCTAGATAAGGTGGTCGATTGAAATGATTGAACCCTGTTCCGTTATAGACGACAATTCAATTATTCCCCAAGTCGGACGAGCATTGAATTATTCGTCCGGGCGCGAAACGCACCTCACCGGACGGTTTCTCGCGCGTTTCTTCACTAGACGTCTTTGTAACGCGACGGAGGCGTGAATGGCGCGATGGGCCAGGAGGCCCAATTACGAGTTTATTCAGTCCTCGCCACGGGGCATCGCTCGTAGGCATCTACCTGGCGCCTGTCCCTTTATCTCTAACGTAAGAGCGAGAAAGAAGAGCTGCACGTATACACGTCCCGGGCCAAGGGAGACGTTGAAACGTGGAACGTGTACAGGGTGGATATGGAGAGAGAGAGAGAGAGAACGTGGTGAGGACGTCTCTGCGGGATTCCCGCCACTTATGGGAATGTGATACGAGCTTTTCGTCGGATGCTCTCTTGCGTTTTCGCATTGTTACGCAACCGTCCTTCTCGCGTCACCCTCGTGCACCCCGACAAAGGGAATCAATGTCAATGCGCCGCGCCACGCCGCATACAACGTCAACGGGGAGAATCCGAAGAGGGAACGCCGAAATAATGATCGCGAGCGTGTAATAAGCGCGCGAATGCGTGTGAATGCGCAAACCGAATCGGATGTGTAGTATATGTTACATTGTAATCATTAAGAATCGATTTTTTATGTTTCGACCAATTTTTTTTTTTTATTTCGATGATAAGATTCTTATTTTATTATGTCGCGATACGGAAAAGATATTTGTTAACTTGACTAAACCTTTGAACTAAATATTATTTTACGAAAGTACTGACCGTTTTTTTGACAACTAACGGAATTTAGTACACTTGAGAAGGACCAAAACTCACGCATGATCGAAACATCGTGTTATAAGGATTAATTACATAAAGCATTGCAGGTGTGGTCGAATCTTAAAAAAAAACCTTTCTTAAATATTATTTTGCTAATTGAACCTATAAAAATATAACACATTAAATTTAACAAAACGTATATTTGACTTAAATACTACTATATGTTGATTTAACAATAGAGTAGAAAGGCAGAATTTAGTAGAAAGGTTCAGTCAAGTTAACACGTTTGTCTTCAGTGCACCCGCAGAGAATGTTCTCAGAATTTATCCTGAAACTCAATATACTCATATTCAAAGAATTTTGTAGGAATTTCTCTGGTTATAACATATGTTTACCACAATAAAAAATATTAATATGTACAGATATAGTAGAATTAATTGACCATATTTTATATATTCTGATTGTGGTAGATATTAATCAGAGAAATTCTTATAAAATTCTTTCAATATTATGTTGTTTCACGATTATCATGATTTTCAGGGTAAATTGTAAGAGAAAATTCTCTTTGTGCAGATGTTCGAAATTGCTATATTACATTTCTCCCTAATGTCAAAACATTATTTTATTCTCGTATAATTTTTTAATTAAGACTATTTAATTAATCTGTCGTAATTAATATTGCATCCTCGTCATAAGATATAGATATTTAATAAGTAAGATATATATATATATATATAATACTTAAATATAATTTCTTATAAAAACTTAATCACGTCACATGCATATTATTTTAAGCTTTATCTCTCCTAAAAGATCACTTTTGCCCTGTTAACATCATGCAATCAAATTTGTGTTAAAGAAATCGATCATTCTTACATATATTAACATAAATACTTTTTAATATCGATTTATCTCAGTTTCCCTTCTCATTCATTTTTCATAAAGATGTTCACAAGATCGTTCTCGTTCAATCAGACACGAAAAGTAAACTGACGATAAGTGCAAATGATTACAGATCGGCACGAACTTGTCCCATCAGCAAGATCGAGCGGTCGATCCGGTGGCCCTTTAGGACGAGAGTCCCGAGAGAGAGAGTCCTTTATACATCACATTATGGCATCAACGACCTCATCGTGGACCACAAACCGTGTCTCGGGGATGAATGGCGACGCGCCACGGGAGCCAGAGGGTACGTACAATCTAAATAAAATGTATCAATTCCGTCACTTGTGATGCCGAGCTTCCTTTTTCCTTCGAGAATCGATTGTTCGGAGGAAGGAAGTCTCGCGCAACGGACATCCTTTCATTATTATATCACGAACCAACGTGTTATATATATATATATATATATATATATATATATATGTATGTATTTTTTTATGCATCTAAACTTCGTATATAAATATAAAACAGAACAACAATATTGTGAAATATATTATAGATAAGAAATATATTATATATATATATGTATGTATGTATTTTTTTATGCATCTAAACTCCGTATATAAATATAAAACAGAACAACAATATTGTGAAATATATTATAGAAATTGCACAACGAGGGAGAATGTTGTTAAACTAATCGTCTAAGGTGCAAAAGTAATGTATACGTAATTTTCTAGACAATTATAATGATATCGTTTTAAAATCTCGAGTATAGATTTATTAATAGTATTAATAAGGAAGAATATGAAATTATATAGAGACGGTCTATATATGAAGTTTCATACTGCATCCGTCGGCGTTGCACTGCCGTCGGTGCATCGAAATTAATGCAATGTTCTACATTACTATATGGTTTATCCAAGCTAGATCTTCCTTAGTTATTTATTTTTTACTGTTGATTGGATCCTTTAATGCAATAACGAATTAATGCCGATCTTTGTATGCAAAATTATAAGAGACGTTAAAATTGGCAGAAATGGAAATAATTTATTCTTCTCCCACTTCTTTCCTTAAGTTTTCGAATTTGATAACAAGGTAGGAAAAAAGTAAAAGGGTTTTCTGATACAACGGACACGTAGAACAGTTGTACACCATCAAAGACCCACGTCAAAAGTTCAAGACATTCCTACGAGAAATGTCCTGTAAAACAAATATTTTTCTATCTCTGAAAAATTATAGAACATATGCCTCATTTTAAGACTGTTTTTCTATAGAAAGTGACATTTGAAAGACCTTGCCGCTTAAATCTGAATAAATAAGACGTTCTGTTATTTCCTCCGTTTGCAAGAAAGTCATGAAGTTCAAAGTTGCGACTTGCGATTTACATATATAAGTATAATTTTAATAAAAAGGTGCAAGTTTTTTTTTTTAAACCTTGAAAGAGATTTTTGTTCTCTACAATCGCAGAAAATCTTATTTAAATGTTTTATTAATTTCTGCGATATATACATATATATATGTATATGTATATATTTTTATTTTCATAATTTTTTTTTTGCAATTAATCTTTCTCTTAAAATTTACCCTGAAAATCATGGTAATCGTGAGATAATATAGTATTAGAAAAATTTTATAAGTTTCTCTGATTAATATTTTTATCGCAATAGAAAAAATTAATATATCTACCACAATAAGATATAAAATATGTTGGATTAATTTTAATATGTACATATTAATATTTTTTATAATTATGAGAAATATTTAATCAGCGATACCCTCATAAACCGTTCTTCCAATACCATATTGTCTCCCAATTTTCAAAGATAAATTCCGAAAGAAAATTCAAGGAATAATAAAAGTTAGATCATTTCTGCTTTTACTTTCCAGCGACTCATCGCACACGCGCTAGATAACATTTTTATTTTGACTTGGAGTTCGAGAAAAAATAACATGAAAAATTCAAATATATTTTATGAAAAAATGTTATGCATAACAAATTGTTTTTACAATTTATTTCAATTTTTCTAGAACAATTTTGAGAAAAAAGAAGATTATATGAAGAATACATCGACATGCGTTTTTACCCTATTTTTTCTCGCGTACAAGAAAGATATCGCAAAGAGTCGCGTGCGAAGTCTCGCTGTTGCTTTCTTACGCAGTTAAATCGGACGAGGTCGGCGATTTCGCTACGTGGCGAGGAGATCGCGGTTGTTATTCTAGCCCGAATATACGACGAGGAGCGTACGGTGCCTTAAGTAACGCAAAAAACGCAAGCGCTCGCGAGCGCTCTGAAACTTTATCCAACTTCTGTTGTAAGTAGCTTCTAAGCGACGGTACCTTTCTTCCGTGGGGGCGTTCATAAACCCCCGCGAGTGCTATAAATCGATTTTTCCCCCGGGGAAGATAAGCCGTTGCCTTCCTTCCCTTTCTCTTCCCATTCTCAACCCTCTCCGTTTTATCTCTCTTCCGCGAAACGCGAATAAGTCAGCGGCTGATAAACGAGATCTTTAACGCGCTTCTTCCCCATTTATTATTTTCTTACACGCTTTTCCTCGCAATTCCCTCGCATGATGAATAATAATGACAGCTCGTTCAATGCTTTCTTGGCAGCGTAATAACGTCGCTATCTCGCGAGCGATTATTTTATCGCGCCGGCGTTATTAATATCACAACCGGCACGTTTCGCAATTTTGCACATGATAAATCCGACGCACCAGACTCTCTTTTTTGCGATATTCTATGTGTGTTACAATTTTACAATCTTGTAATTTCCTTCTAAAAATCCATCAGATCATAAAACATATGATGTATACCGTTTCTCGCTCCCATCTACTTCGTTTATTATTTAATTCTGCCAAGCTTGTCAGCTGTAATAAACTGCAGATATCAAACTGCATAATAATAACAATGATACCGTTCTTTTATTCTATAATTCGATAACCGATGAAAAAAAAAGTCTTTCAAATACGTCGTAATTTGGAGATTTTTCCGCGGACATACATATACATATAACATTTGCCGCGAACACATCGACATAAAAATCGCGTCGTCCTGGCTTGCGCGTCATTAAGAGAGAACAGACATCCAGAGAAGTTCGGAATTTAACGAGCTCCTCGGAAGGATCCGCAGTCTGGATGCAATTCGCTCGCGTGTCTCCTCTCTCTCTCTCTCTCTCTCTCTTTCTCTCTCTCTCACTCACTCGCTCTATATCCGTCTCTCTCTACCCACGCACTACGGCATGCTCGCGCCGTATGCTAACGAGGCTCATTTGGCGGCGCGCGCGCGCCGCCAATGGCGGGACGGTATGGTGGCGGTATGGTGCCCAGCATCCAATAGAAGCGCCCGTCACGCGGATGTCAGAGTGGCCACGCCTTTCGGCGAGCCGCGCCGCAAAGCGCATGACGCGCTCGGTTCATCTCGCCGACACGCCGCATCGCCAGTCCCTTCTGGTGCGCGCGTGAGGTGAGTGTCTCTCTCTCGCGTGGCCGCGAGAGAGACAGAACTGCCCATTGATCCACCGCCTCGAGAGGAGCTGACACACACTCTCTCTCTCTCTCTCTCTCTCTTTCGTCTCCCAGAGTGATCTAGAAATCGCGATCGGCTTTGCTGGACGAGATCATCACTCTTGGTGCGCGAGTCCGAGTCGGTCGAACTCGGCAAACTCGAGGAGTCGACGCGCGAAACCACCCCTTTTTTGCGACCAAGCGGGCTGTGTCTTTCTTTTGTGAGGTTTCTTCAGGAGGTACGTCTTTCTATTGTGAACCGCAGCGGGTGGAATTTTCTGACACACCCTAAGCGAAGGCGTGGTTTCGACAGACTTTCTCGTAGATCAGGGGAAGATTCGAGATTCTTGGTCGAGTTGAGAGTTCGTCGGTGCGATCTATCGAGATATGAGACCTCGAGACGAAGAATCATCCGTATTAAGGAAGGTGGGAGAGAAAGAATGCCGTTTGCACGCTGTAAAAATGTGGTTCTACACATAAGTCGCCGTGATAAATCGTCGAGTGAGCATTCGAGATAGTGGGGTGGCAAATATCCCGAAGGTGGATGACGAAGGTTTGATGACATTTTCGAGAGAAGAGGCGTCGATTGGGATTCGAGGAGTGCGAGGGAGACGTCGTTAAGGCGCCTCTAATAATAGCGACGCGCTCGCGAGTGTACCAAGCGATCTATAAATAGTGGTCTCTGGCCCCGTGGAAATACGAGCCCGTGGATTTCACGGTGCAACCTGTGTGTGCCGACAGCGAAAACGAAAGAAAGCGCGCAGAAAATCGTCGAGACGGAAGAAACAACGCGATAGACGAGCTTGGATCGTTTTGCGGACTGGAGGAATTCTCGAGGGAAACGTGTGACTAATTAACGAAATTGTGCGCGAAATTGGAAAAATATTTTTGGATGAATGATCCAGGAATGAGTCGATGATCGCTTGGGATTTAATTATTTGTGGAACTACTGCAAGTTGTAACGTGTCAAGCAATAAGAAGAGGAGTTTGCGTACGAGAAATGTTCGAAAGCAATCAACAAAGTAAGAGTAGTTTCGCTTCTTCCTGATTTTTAAGTGTAATCTGTGTTGGATCGAAGATCGGTGAAAGATATAGAGATTCTCGCCAAGATAAGACTTGTGAATCCAGCGCGAATCTGCCGACCGTCGGCTGGAAGGAGTTAATCGCTAGACTAATATCAGGAAGAAATCGTTCTCCTTAATGACGCTGAGAAGATTTTTTTCTATTTTTCCTCTTGACGTTCTCGTCTCAATTGACACGTGATTTAAAAATATTTTCACGCGATTCTCGTGATAGCAATCGGATCGATTGATCGAAGAACCATCAAAGTGCAACGTTACAAATCGATGCCTCGGAAGGACATTCGATTATCAAACGAAAGCTTCAGTGTTTCTTCCTTTTCGCTCCGAATTACACGGTACAGTGCACAGGATTAGCTTCGACAAACGACATAACAATTGTTTATTAAATAATTTTATCGGAGCACTATTGATATACATTCGAATCTTATGAAGCTACTTTCATTATTCCCCTACGTGGACTTGATTTCATCACGCGTGCTCTTCAGCCTCCACCGTTGACACATTGAGGATTATCCGACCTATCAATACTATATTTATATTTCAAAAGAATCGCGACTCGGATCGGAAAGATGTCCTCGTCCGGACGTCTCAGATGAATCCGCAGTGATTCCGCGAAGGGTGGTCATCCTCGGAGGATGAGCGGCGAGTGAGGGTGACGTCAGAGGAGACTGACAGGTCATCCCGAAGTGACAGAAGAACGCGAAAGAGGTCGGACGATCGCGCGTTGTCAGCAGCACGGTGGAGAGCGGCGGTGCCACGGTGCGGAGGGTCGTCGTGGTGGACCCCGGCGATGACGCAGCCATGATGGCCTACGGTGGCACCGCTGGTAACGGGGGCGCGATGGGCCCGTCGGCCGGTGGTGCCGGCGGCGGCACGGACGTTCTCGGGACAGCCGCCGGCGATTACAGCCCCCAGAGCACGCCAACCCCCTTGACCGGACACTCGACCACGAGCGGCACCGTGGAGAACGCCTATACCCCCGGCACGACCGGGGCGGCCAGCTACAGCCCCCAGGACAGCCCGGCGAGCTCCGCCGGTGGCAGCGGAAACGGCCAGCTGCCGAGTTTCGGCTTCACCCAGGAGCAAGTCGCGTGCGTCTGCGAGGTAAGTTGGGCCACCTGGGTCTGTGTATTCGCGTGAGAGCCCCCTCCGGTAAGGATCCCAGCAAACACCGATATATGATTGTTACATTGCTGTAATAAAACGGAATGTAACAGGTAATATAACGTGTACGTTACATGTAACATCCATGTTAGTTGTAATTTCCTACTCATAGATGTAACATTTTAATATAACATATATTACATTGTAGTTATATTGTAATTATATACCAAATAGAACATTGATGTATTGATAAGTCAGTGCTATCTTGGGATATAATGACAATATAACTACAATGTAATATATGTAATATTAAAAATGTTACATCTATGAGTGTGGGAAATTACAACTGACATATACGTTACATGTAACATGTTTAAGTATATAACATTTATATACTGTGTTTGCTGGGTATATATTAGAACTAACCCAACAAACACCGATATATAATTGTTACATTGCTATAATAAAACGGAATGTAACAGGTAATATAACGTGTACGTTACATGTAACATCCATGTTAGTTGTAATTTCCCACTCATAGATGTAACATTTTAATATAACATATATTACATTGTAGTTATATTGTAATTATATACCAAATAGAACATTGATGTATTGATAAGTCAGTGCTATCTTGGGATATAATGACAATATAACTACAATGTAATATATGTAATATTAAAAATGTTACATCTATGAGTGGGAAATTACAACTAACATATACGTATTTATATACTGTGTTTGCTGGGATCGTGCGAAACCGCGCTTTCAAGCGCAGAAAGAATTGCGCGAAAGAGCGAGCAATTTCATTTAAACTCGAAACTTGTCGCTTCGCCGACTTATTTGGAGGGGCTCTGGAGGCTTGACACGCGCCCGTTGCCATCAGCCGTTCGCTACTACATGTCACGTTTGGAAAATACATTTGCGGTCCATTGACAGAAGATTGAAATTCAATTCCAGGTGTAAACATTTCTCGTAATAGCGTTATGTGCTAACATATACAATCTCGTGAATGTTAATTTAAAACGTAACATGACAAGTTACATTAAATATTTGAAATGCGCTAAATATATTTTATTCACGCTGTAAAAAGGATGGCGCATAATTTATTGTATTTATGTGAACAGAAATAAAAGAGCTATGTCACTTGAAAATATATACATGTTCGCGACGCATAGTTAATGAGCGGTTGATGGCAAATTTGATTAGCAGTCGCTGCGCTTTTTTCGGCGAAATAACACCGCTCAATTTTGTAAATTTTTGATTATTCACGAAACATAAATATCGCAGAAACTTCATTTCGCGTTGCAAGTTTTTTTTAAAATATTGCACATTCAATCGTGCATCTCTTTTTGAGTATCGTCATTTCGTTTTATTATCTTTCTAAATATCTATTATTATTGTGTATACAGAGAAAATTGTCTCTTAGAATTTACTCTGAAAATTATGGTAATCGTGGGACAATATTAGAAGAATTTTATGTTTCCCTAAATATTTTTCATAATAAAAAATATTAGTATGTACATGATAAAATTAATCGAATATATCTTATTGTAGTAGATATTAATATTTTTGCTGTGGTAAAATTCTTCCAATACTGTCCCACGATTATCACGATTTTCAGGGTAAATTCTAACAATAAGAGAAAATTCTCTCTGTGTATATATTTAATATTCGAAGAGGAATGTTATCGTGTAGATGTTTAATAAAATATTTATTAAATAAAATTATAGTATTATATAACATACATACATTTATGTACGGATGCCAGTGTCATCGCGCGTTAACTGTTAAAAAATGTGGAAACGACCAAGATTTTATGTCGCCGCGATGATGAAATTGTCGCCGCGACAATGCGGTCGTTATTTCGCCGACAATGTGCAGCGGTATGCGCCAAGATTTGCCTGCATGTCGCACGCTTAATGGAATCTGCACGATTTTACTGTAACCGTAAATTGTTTTGCGCGCGACGTTTACGTCCCTCATATCGAACGTCCCACGTGTTAATTCATCCTATTCGAAGGAGAGAAAGAAAGAGAGAGAGAATGATTTTCGCAAAAGTACCTTCCGCATACGTTTGGCAAAAATCTCATTAATTCTTCGCCGCACATTTATCAAGCTTTCTTAAAGTGCAGCCCCGAATTATTCATATGCTAAGATCGTCGCTATTAATAAAATTGGAAACTTGAGTAAAAATATTTTACGCGAATTTAACAAATTCTTATAAGCATCATTTGTGTTAGTTAATTAAAAAATACAATCGAGATATGTTTAACTCATTATTTTATTTTATCTTATTAATTGAATATATAGATACATAGAAATAATTATATAAAAATGTAACATGTTTTTGGCGAAAGAGATTTATCTTGTGATGTATTTTTTAATTTCCAAATGAAAAATGTTTTAAAATATACCTCGAACTTCGAAATATCCCTTCTGGATTTTCGAGTTATTTTATTTTGGACTATTTATATTTAAATTGGGGCTATTTAATTTTGGACTTTTTATGCCGCGAAAGTATTATTAGAAATTACTCTTTGAATTGAGCACGAGAAGGTGAAAGTGCTTGATTCATGAACGATTGCGACGATTTTCACACGTCAATCAACGAATGTGAGAATTAAGAAGATAATCGATTGCACGTGAAGAAAGATGGATTTGCCAAACGCGGAAGTAATCGATCGCGGACTGCACAAACGCGTTTTTGCACGTGCATATCCCTCTGTATGTGTGTGCGTGTGTATACTAGCGCTGTAATTATGCGGCTAGACTTTAACTCCTTGCCCACGTCGCACAGAAGGATTATAATATAATATGTTGGAAATTTTGCGAGAGTGAATTTTTACAGAATGCGAATATCTGCCTCGGTTAGCATGATAAGACGCGACCCGCGAAATTGGGTCGCTTTCGCCTATCGATCTGTACAAAAATATAGTGATTGTTGCCATACTTTCTGTGACACGTGGGCGCTAGTTGTCTTGTATCATTCGAGGTATTATCCATCGATAGATCCGTTTTCGAGGCATAAAGGAAATCGTTTCACCGGATGTCAATCGATTCCATTGATTATTCGATCTAGAATCCCAACGAGATCACGTATATTTGAGAGAAAGAGGAGAATTTGATAGATAGAACTGAATAATTTTCTTTTGATTCTGGTTAGATTATTCTAGATTCTAGAACATCGATTTTGTTAAATCCCAGTTTTAGTACAATAGTTAAATATATTCAATTTTATATTCTAATTTTTTTTCTTTAAATATAAACCTAATAACTGATCTTTTATTATAAGTGGCTACATCCATCGAATATCCATATCAATTATTAAATTACATATTATACATATTAAACACATAAGAATTACATCTAAGATTCAACGAGAAAAGATTAAAGATGATACTTTTCGGTATAGTCACTTGATAAATCTGATCACTTTTATTAGAAATTTTAAATGAAGAGAATGAAAAAAATTCTGATTTTTGAATATAATATCTTTGTTTCGTGCGTTTACTTTTCAATGCGTATCGCACGCTCGTATATCATATCAATGCATTTCTGCAGAGTTATTCAGTTCTAGAATAGAAGAGAGTGTAATGAAACTGCACGATTTCTGATCGCGGTAGCTGCATTATTAGTAAATTCAATCTCGAGATCTGTGTCATACATTTCTCTTTGCTCAGTAACGTGACACTCGTTTCTCATTATGCCACGCGGCTAAGATTAATCGGCCGTACCGCGAAAATTCGGCGACATCCGGCGACGACGGCGAGCAGACAAAGATGACAGGTGTTACAGAGCTCATATCGCCAATTAAGCGGTGATTAAAGATCCATCCGTGTACGATCGGCGATGTCTTCATTCCGCGTCGGTACTTTCACAGCAATTCATTTTACCAGCTAGAAAGGAACTTACATCAATTCTGACAGTCGGTTAATCGTAAAGTAATTTTGCGCGTTCTGCATTGTTTGCGAAACGAATTTATTAGGGAATAATGCAACGAAAGACATAATTTAAATTAAATTTCTTCAAAAAAAAAAATATATATAAATTTAATTACGTAATATTAATGCAATATAATAACGAATGAAATAAAATAAATACACGACTGCATAGAATTTTCTTGAAGTATAGTTTATATTGCAATCAGTAACGCGTATCGATTTTGTACGATAGTACCGCGCTTTTAGAAATCAGTTATGTGTAAATTAAAGATACATAAGACGATATCTAGACACGGCGCATAATATCTAATATAAACGTCACTGACACGACATATGCAGATATCGGCAAAGATAGATCAGCAAAAATAGATAACTCATTTCTCAAGCAGAATTCACGATAGCTTATTTATGTCATCGTAAAGGATAACACAATTTATGTTGATGAAACGAAGTATATGACGAAATAAAATCGATATAGATTACATTTATTAGTGATTGTTTCGAGAAATTGTACGAATAATAAACGTCAAATCATATCAAGTGCAGCGTTACTTATATTAGTAATCAAGTTGTACTAAATTGCATTATTTTTTCATTAAAAATGCAACAGGTTTATAGATTTTTATTCTATTCAATTCATTGCTAAAATCTTTGTAATTTCGTAGCTTTGAATTATAATCTTATTTTAGTATATTTGCAGAAGAAATCTATAAACTAAATATAAAAATGTTCACTCGTAATTATTGATTCCAATATTATCTCGATATTACCGACTGTCTGAAAATTTTCACGTAGATATTTCAAGTAATTTATGAAAATACATAGTTTGTTTGAATCGCTCTGAGACACGAGAATCACTTTTGCGTGCTCGCAGAAATTTGATTAATTAAAATTTGTGATAATAGGAGATAGACATCCTGATTTTTATCCATTCCTTTTTTGAACTTAGTATTTGACATTTTAAGCCTGATTTAATATTGAATCTCATTTGATTAAAATCCTAAGTAGATATTTATATTTTATCTTTTTAAATTTATAATTAGTATTGAAAATACTTATCACACATATAAAAAACTTGTATAATTTTATTAAATTTAAATAAAAATTAAATTTGCCGTTTTTATAAAAAAAGAAATACATTTGACTTGAGAAAACAATACTATATATATTATTTCTTAAGAAAAATGCGGACAAAATTCAAAATAAATAATTTAATATAATTTCTTCTTTATTAATGTGATCTTTGATACTTAAGTGAATTGAAAAAAAAAATTACCACCAGATCTTTATAGCTTCTGTGATAAAAGTTGAAAAAGGATTCGAAATATAAACCAAAGTTTTATCTAAGACCGCAAAAAATTCTATTGAAAAAAAAAATTCACCGTTTTATAATAATTTCCGAAATTTTCCAAAAAGCAGTCTCGCGCGCACAGTCAGTCATTTGCTGTATTTTCGTTCTCATCCCGTCCTCAATTCCCTCAGTCACGCGAAAATATCCCGACTGATTAACCTGTTGGATAATTGCTGTCCGCGAAAGTCGTCTTTCTTGAAACGAAACGCTCAGCTCTCAGAGAGAGAGAGATAGAGATGAATGCGAGACATATACAAGATACACTAGAATAAGAGGAGACCCGGGATGAGTTTTGCCGACTAACAGTGTGCCCCCCCTGTCTATCGTCTTCAAGGCGATGGTGTCGCATGTCCAGGTTCTCCAGCAGGCGGGTTCCGTGGAGAGGCTCAGCAGATTCCTCTGGTCCCTGCCGGCGTGCACCAGGTTGCATCGGCACGAGAGCGTCCTCAAGGCCAAAGCGATCGTCGCCTTTCATCGGGGCCAGTTTAAGGAGCTCTATAGGATTCTGGAGAGTCACACCTTCAGCCCGAGCAATCATGCGAAGCTGCAGGCCCTCTGGCTCAAGGCCCACTACATCGAGGCTGAGAGGCTGCGTGGCAGGCCCCTCGGCGCAGTTGGTTAGTAAGAATCTTTTCACGATCTTTATTTATTTTTCATAATGCTCGTACGAAGAGTTGGATTAGTCCAAATTATTCAAATTTCCGAACGCAATATTCAGACTTATTGTTAGTGACGCACGATAATGCAAATCGCCTTTAATATTTATTTAATTGTTAATTAATAATATAGTAATTTTTTCATAATATATATTATTAATATTATATAATAATAATTTATTCGATCGATTAAATCATCTTTTATTTTTGGCAATAATTGTTAGACTTTTGTGATGGAAAAATGTTTTCGTAAATTTTGAGAAGAAAACTTGCATCTTCTGTGATCGATCTTGGGTATAATCAAAAGTTAGTCTGATAATATAATAAGAGACGTAAATTAAACACAGTTTTCTAAAAATAGATTAATTATGTAATATCAGATGGATTAAATAATTCTTGAAAACTCGAGCAATGTTACCTCGATTGATTAAATGAGAGAAAATTCAAAATAATATATTATTTCAAAATATATTTTATCTATACGGTTAAACTATAAAGTTTTTAAATAAAGTTTCTACAGAACACGAATTTATATATTGTATTTATAATATATAATTTTAGGAATAGCGAAACCACTAAATATATTATCTTTCTCTTGTATTATCGCACGAAATCATATAAGAGATAGAATATATATATATATATATAAAATAGGGAAAGAGAGAGAGTAATATATACGCGAATGATAATGTACTCTACTGAAACATTAACATAATTACGGAACTTCCTGCGTGATAATGGAATTTCTCCATAATTTTATGCAGTCCGCGGTTCAATAATTCATTTCACATGATAGTTGTTGAACGTCATCTCTACTATTTGAAATATATATATATATATATATATGTATTTAATAGATAATAGATAACGAAATATATATATATATATATATATATATATATTTGAATGAATATATATATATATATATATATATATATATCCAATTTCCGACATGGAATATTATTTCGCAGATTAAACTTAAACAATATCGGCGAGCGGCGTTTAAATCTCGCGTTGCGTGCTCGCCACGTTTATTTTCGCGCTAATGTTTATTGCACGCGGCGATTAATAACGCGCGCGCGGTGAACGCCGTACACACGATTTCAACATTAACGGACGGCCGAACGGAGTAAGTTATTACCGAGTGCAATTCGAGCTAATGAGCGGTATAGACTTGGCCCTATTTTACCTCGCTCGATCTTATTTGCGAGCGGAGGCGCGTGAAGGCGACGACGCCAACCCGTTGCGCGCTCTCGGCCCAGAAACCAAATCCGTCTCTCCCGAGGAAAAAAGAGAAGCTGAAGAACAAAGCGTGCTGCGCGCATGCTAAAGGAATCGAGAAGCACGTCGTGTCGTCGCTTCCTCTTCCGTTCGCGTTCCCTAAAATCGCGATCCATCTCATTCATCGAGATGGAAAAAATTATTGTCAAATATATCGGAAATATTTATTTTTTTTTCTCTAATTAAATCAATGGCTTTCGAGAGATTTATGAATTTTTTTTTTTTTTTTTTTTTTTTTCTTTTGCAGGAAAGTATCGAGTGCGCCGCAAGTTTCCGCTACCGCGCACTATCTGGGACGGCGAGGAAACGTCTTATTGCTTCAAGGAAAAGTCCAGGAGCGTTCTGAGGGATTGGTACGCCACCAATCCGTATCCGTCGCCGCGTGAAAAGCGAGAATTGGCGGAGAGCACTGGCCTCACCACCACGCAAGTCAGCAACTGGTTCAAAAACCGGAGGCAGAGAGACCGCGCCGCCGAGCATAGGTGAGTCTTTGAGCTTTCAATTTCTAGGTAATTAAATCGTCGGCGGAGCGATGCTATGCTTTGCGAAAAAAAAAAATGAGAAATATTTTTTATACCGAAAAAAATTCTCTATAGGAGAAAGCCACGTCGTACATAACATGGAAATATAATTAGCTAAAAATAATAATATATAGGATTTAACTCTTATTAAAGAAGAAAAGAATTAAGAAATCTTGTGACGTTATTAAAGATCGAGTCTTTTTTCCGTCGCGCATGTCCGTGTTTTTCAATTATAAAATTCTATTATATTAAAAGTTGTTATATTGTTAAATTATGTTATTAAATAAATCAAATAGAAAATTAAATCATGCGCAGGCAGCGATGATTCTCAAAGTTAATGACAGCTGATCTGTAATCGGCTCGAAAATTTGTTGATACAAAAATAAAATTAAAATCAATCCGACGTTGAATGGTTTCATACTTAAACAACATCTTTAAGTAAGTGATCCAACTTGGGGTGTCGGGGTAATTGTATAATTGACGTACGTTAGCGCGTGGAATTTTCGTCGCTCCGCGCGAGATTGGAGTCCGCGGGGTAGGAGAGTTTAGTCCTCGTGTTGTTTGGAAGGTCGTTGCTCTACATCCGATTTTAGAAACGAGCGGAGACCCCATAACTATATACGTAACGTGATGCCTTCCGCCGCGTAGCATCGTGTCGCATGCATGCTCGACCGTCCTTTCCTTCTCTCTTCTCCCACGAGCGATTGATAAATAAATAACTACCAGTTCTGGCCATCTGGCCAGGCAGAACCGCCAATCTCGCGCGAATTCTTTCGCGTGACTTTGAATCGTGAAACGATCATAGTCGTAGAAATAACGTTCGTTGAGATATTTTGAAGCATGCATTTTTTATGGCTATATTGACAGAGAATGATTTTTATTGTAATTTAATTTATGAATGCAAAATTTGCTTGGTTCTTTCCAACGCTTTCACTGCTTCGCAAATTAATGGATCCATTGTAAAGTAAAAGGGAAATTATAATTTTTTAATTAATCTGTGAATCGTGAAACGATCATAGTCGTAGAAATAACGTTCGTTGAGATATTTTGAAGCATGCATTTTTTATGGCTATATTGACAGAGAATGATTTTTATTGTAATTTAATTTATGAATGCAAAATTTGCTTGGTTCTTTCCAACGCTTTTACTGCTTCGCAAATTAATGGATCCATTGTAAAGTAAAAGGGAAATTATAATTTTCTAATTAATCTGTGAATCGTGAAACGATCATAGTCGTAGAAATAACGTTCGTTGAGATATTTTGAAGCATGCATTTTTTATGGCTATATTGACAGAGAATGATTTTTATTGTAATTTAATTTATGAATGCAAAATTTGCTTGGTTCTTTCCAACGCTTTCACTGCTTCGCAAATTAATGGATCCATTGTAAAGTAAAAGGGAAATTATAATTTTCTAATTAATCTATGAATCGTGAAACGATCATAGTCGTAGAAATAACGTTCGTTGAGATATTTTGAAGCATGCATTTTTTATGGCTATATTGACAGAGAATGATTTTTATTGTAATTTAATTTATGAATGCAAAATTTGCTTGGTTCTTTCCAACGCTTTCACTGCTTCGCAAATTAATGGATCCATTGTAAAGTAAAAGGGAAATTATAATTTTTTAATTAATCTAGTTGAGACAAAGAAATTTGATATTAATAATAGATAATGTAACATCAGAGTTATATCTAATTTTTTTAAACATTGATCTAAAGTGATCCGTTAGAATAATGCGAAGGAGATCAACGATCGAGTAATTGAATGAATATTATACTTGTGTGATTTTAGGGGGTGATACGAAAGTGTGGGTGTTTTGTAGAATATCCTGTAATTAATATACACAATGAATGATAGAGCGTATATCCAATCCAAAGCAATTTGAGATATAATATCCATCACCATGAATTCATCTATAAGATATTCCTAAATTTTTCGGTACAAATTTTACCTGCAATGGAATTAATAAATAACGTTTCACGCCTTGACGAATAATCAGATAAATTTGCGGAAAGTAATATCTTGCATAAATAAGAATTTTGTACCAAAGTAATTTAACAGTAAATAATGCATAATCTTTATGAGTATCACGAATTAAAAGAAGAAAGGGATTAAATTGAAGAAACCTTGCAAGTGACGTTATTAAAGATCGAAACCTTTCTGTCACACATGTCCGTGTTTTTTAATTATAAAATTCTATTATATATTAAATTAATTAGTTATTTATTGTTAAATTATTTTATTAAATAAATGAATTAGCAGCTGATACAATCGGGGCTGCAGTTGACATAAAAAATAAAATGAAAATCAATCGGATAGAACCTCGTTCAGTCGAAATGTCGATCATGAAAAACAAATGTTACGTTTAATTTGACAATAATATTAAAAATGGAATTTTAATTTTCTTAGAGATTTATATTTTTTATTTCGAGTATATTTTATATACAGGGTGTCCCATAGGAAATTGCCGAAACTAATCAGCTGTCATTTTTTAATGCATGCTGTTATTGAGAAAACAAAAATTGTGTTGGACAGAGGAAAGTCTACAGTTTTTTAATGGATATAAATAAAATATTTGTATAATAGTTTATTTTATTGATAAAAAGTAATGAAAAAAGTGCTAATAATTACATAAAATTAACATAAATTAATGATAAATATTTTCAATAATGCCAGATTTAAAGTTATTAAAAGGATCATCAGAAACATTAAAAATGACATGTTAGAAAAAGAGTTTTTACCAAGGATCCTGATTGCGTCACCGCGTTTTGATCTCGGGGATACGTTAATTCGCAAACACCTCTGCATCTCTGACCTCCTGCCTCTGTCCATGGGAATACACAGAAGCCATAAGAAATTCAATACGTTCCCCGTGGCATGACGTGTGCCCTGTCACGGTGGTGCTTCCCACTTCCTCCCTCGCGAGAAGACGTAACCACGATTCGTACGGATCTATGTATCCTTCGATGAAGACACTCCTTGCTGGCTGACACTTTTGTTAACACACGGCCAGCGGAAAGATTGAAGAGCGTATTGTTTACATGGGTAAATTTTATTTTAAAATATACATATATCGATTCATTAATATAGAATTCTGCACTTCAACTACTGATTGTTCAATTGCTCGGGAAATTTTCTTAGAGATTTATATTTTTTATTTCATGTATATTTTATATACAGGGTGTCCCATAGGAAATTGCTGAAACTAATCAGCTGTCATTTTTTAATGCATGCTGATATTGAGAAAACAAAAATTGTGTTGGACAGAGGAAAGTCTACAGTTTTTTAATGGATATAAATAAAATATTTGTATAATAGTTTATTTTATTGATAAAAAGTAATGAAAAAAGTGCTAATAATTACATAAAATCAACATAAACTAATGATAAATATTTTCAATAATGCCAGATTTAAAATTATTAAAAGGATCATCAGAAACATTAAAAATGACATGTTAGAAAAAGTTTTTACGAGTTTTCGTAAAAGAACAGAATTTTTTACCAATTCAAATGGTACGCACTTCGAAAATATTTCTCATTAGTTTACATATGTAATTATTAGCACTTTTTCATTACTTTTTTCAATAAAATAAACTGATATACAAACATTTTATTTATATCCATTAAAAACTGCAGATTTTCCTCTGTCCAACACAATTTTTGTTTTCTCAATAACTGCATGCATTAAAAAATGACAGCCGATTAGATTCAGCAATTTCCTATGGGACACCCTGTATATAGGAATAAGATTGAAAGTCTTTCCAAACAATTCCACAGAACATACTAGATTAATATTCTAATTGCTGTTATTTTATTATGAATAAATCCGGTGAAGACCTCTCACGAAGAGTTTCAATCATTCTGACATTAATCATATATAGATTCGCTAATAAACGAGTCTGAAAATTCCAAGAATTCATCTAAAAGATTTGAGAGAGTGAAACCTTGTCTCTGTCTATAATATAATATAATAAAAAATCTTTACAATTAATTGTTGATCGCCAGTGATAAAATTTTCACAAATAATAAGATGCAATTTAAAAATTCGACCAAAAACTGACTATTCATTTATTGAGTACTTATTTAGTGTGTACTTATTTTCAATAAATGAATAGCCAGTTTTTGGTCGAATTAAATTGCATCTTATTATTTGTGATAAAATATAATAACATTTGTAAGGAAGAAAAATAATACGCGACCGCCTCCTCGGGTTAAAAGGCTGTAATTATTTGCCTGTTTAACGCACGCACGCTGTCGGAAATTAAGTCGATCTCGCACATACAAGGGCGGTGTTTCCTCCCTCGGGACAGGGGCGTCTCGTGGGCGTCTGCAGCAGGCAAAAAACGTCAAATACGGGACCGTAGTCCTCCCCCAGGGAGCTGTTATCGAACGATTTAACTACCTCATTTGGACGCGATATAACGCGCACGCTCGACGAAACACAGACTATAAAAAAAAGGCGAAAAAGATAATGAATTAACCATGTAGAATTTGGGAGGAACAGTGTTTCCCGTATATTTCAAGCGACAGAGGATAGATTAAAAGAAATAAATATTGTAGGCCAACTAAACGAGCAAAATTACATAAGATATGAAGATTGATTAATAATTAAATTCTCAATGGTCGATTGAATTATTATCATTTTTTAATTAAATTCTCATTCCATTAGAGAAACAATATACAAAGTAAAAGTTTCGACTGCACTACAGTCTTCTTCAATACATAAAACTCAAATATTAAAATACAAAGTTAACGATTCTTCGCTGATGAATAATGAATGAGTAAGACGATTGGTCTGAGATTCCAAGTTTTGAGACATTTAATCATGATTATCGTTTTAACAAATTCTTCTTCTCGAAATTTCAAGTGTGTCTTGCGAAGTCTAAATAACAAAATTTTGTTAGTTGGCCTACAATATTTATTTCTTTTAATTTCGTTAATTTATACGAGCCTTTCATCAATTAAGGATAGATTAATTTTTGACGTGAATTCTGTCACGTAGCGAAGGGATCAGCAATAATAAATGCATTATAACAATAATTACAGTAATTACGAAAATAAACGGCAGTAATTATATAATCAAAAATAATGACGTGGCAATACATTTTTGTAGAAGCGTTAATTCCCGGATCATAATTTAATTCTCATAAACTCTTTTCCTGTCATTACTGACAGTCAAACGGATGAATATTGATCGGTTTTGATTATAGACACGTGTGACGAGTCACACTCGAGCGGAAGTATATAATAAGATCCGGATCGCGTTAAAGATAAGATTGGTCTCTATATAAACACCGTGGATTCTCGAAACATCCGCGACAGCATTCGCTCTCTTAATCCCTCTTGCGTTCCTTTCTGGTCGCCCAACAAACTTAAACAATGAGACGTCGATCGAGATAAAAATCCCGGGGCTGTGTTTTGCATACCGAAAAAATCTTGCGACGTCGAGATAAAGGAGAAAGACCCTTCTCTCTCGCTTCGTAAATTATCAACGCGACTTATTTACTCCGAGATACAGAGTCGTCAGCATCCTTCGCGCGACGAAGTGCATCCGCTGCACTTTGAAAAACGCACGAGGCACGACGACGCGTCATCATCAACAACATCATCATCATCATCATCATCATCATCATCATCGCCGATCGACGCCGTGCGTCAGCGTCGCTGCAGTTGCAGCAGCATCGGTGCCTGATGATAACGCTGTCGCTGGTTCTCGGTACTCGGTGTCCGATGACGGTGGAACGTGCGTGTATCGCCTAAACGCGAGATAACGCGCCTTGATGCTGATTAAGATGATCGGCGCCGCCGCCGGATAATCCGACTTGCCCTCCTCGTCGCTCGTTCTCGAAATTTTCCGACGTACGTCAGGGTATCGCGTTGCAACAGAGAGGGAGAGAGCTTCTTCTGCGTTACTTTTGCCCGAAAGCTTATTTTTTAAATAAATTTGATAAAAGGCTGTTAAGAGCAGTAAATATAAAAAATTCAAATTATGTTAAAAAGTGAAGTCATATATAAAAATAATATTCTTTAATCTAATGTCTAATAATGAATTATTGTACAATAAAAGGTGGCAAAAAATTATTTTATATTTATTTACTTATTTTTTAACCCCGGTTTAAGGTGACGGTAATGAAATTTAAAAAACACAATAATGAATACGTATAAAATCTTCGAGAGATTTCTCAACTAAAAAATCGTGATTATACTTTGTGAAGGGAAAATTACTTATTATAACATTTCGTGACTTTTAAATATATTATATATTATATTATATAATTAATATAATTTTATATAATTACCTAATATATATTATATAATTATATAAAAATGATAATACATTTAGACTTTCGAACAATATAAGAAAAATTAATGTGACGGATATAAAAAAAAAACAATTAAAACTAGCCGCGTAAGCTCTAGAAGATTGAACAGCATTTGTATTTTATTTTCTATTCTATTGCTCGATTTGCAACAAAAAAGTATAAATGTTACGTTGGATAATTTGTTGTCTGCTTCGCGCTGTATGACACTTAAAAAAATGTGTCGGTTTCGATCGAAGCGATAAACAACAGGAATATAGATGGGATGAGAAGTGGAAGGGGAACGGATGCTGGTGCATCCGCGAGTGCATTGTGCCTTCATTCTTCACAGTCGAAAATAAACCCCGGCCGCACGCGCTGTCGTGTTCATATATATTTTTTTTTTTTTTTTTTACTCTTTCTCTCGTTCTCTTTTTCCGTCTCTCTACGCGAGCGGTCGCGTTTGTATATACGACACTTAAAACGTCTTTATTACTGTCGCGCTACTCTGCTCGCTGATAGAAAGTCGCACCACGGTGATCTTCGAAGGGCTCCGAAGGACCTAAGAACAATAACGCGCGTGATGCTAGAAATAAATAAATAAAGAGCAAAATACAGATATCTTCCCTCTATGATCGTAAAGCTCTCATCCGATTTATCGTTTCTCGGATTTATTATTCTTCCGCCGAATTATTTAGCTGAAAGATTATCGGCATTAAAACTCGAGGGTATAATCGAGTTGTAAAAGCACGCAAGATGTCAAAACGCGATTTCTCAGAATGATTTTACTCTCACGTTTTAATAAGAATTTCTTACGTAAAGACTAAGAAACAATTATTATTTTTATATAATTATATAAAATTATATTAATTATATAATATATAATATAATATAATATATAATATATTTAAAAGTTACGAAATGTTATATTTCACAGTTTTTTCCAAAGATCCTAAAATATAATAAGCCTCTACAAAATATGGGAAATAAGTTTACATAATAATGGTACACAATAAATAATGGATCTTGACAATAGAAGGAGATAGCAGTCGCTTGATGGCTGGGTTTGCCATCCGCCGGCTTTCTCGATAGATCGAAGGGCTATATCACGCTGGCAGAAGCCAGTAATGGCTTCGTCGTTGTTCTCCAATGTCAACAAAACATTGCTAATGTACCAACCCTCGTACGCCCTCGCCCTCGTCTTCTTCGCTCTCTCCCTTCCCTCTCTTCATTCGACACAGAGGGAAAAATGGAGAGAGACGCACACGAGAGAGAGAGAGAGAGAGAGAGAGAGAGAGAGAGAGAGAGAGAGAGAGAAACGTTATTTCCAGCCAACCGACAATCTTATCTCGCGCGATCGATTTGTTGTTAAAATTTTAAATCGTCTTATCTCCTATGGACCGATCTAATCGATGACTCCTCTGCGTTGACCTCGATTCGATCGATCGATCGCGCCATGAAATATATAGAAATTATACGAAATGTACTTGGATAACGTTGTTTCACGTCGGCAGAAAATTTCTTGGTCTCGCACAATTTTTTTTCACGCATAAATAATCTTAAGTAATTCAACGAAACCCTTCGATCGTTCAAGAGCGTCTTTACATCACACATTTATATGATGTAAGACATTTACTAAATTTATACTTTCAACATTATTCTTTAAGTCTCTTACTGTGTTTTCTTCGCACTGGAATATTACATACAAATGATAAATTTATTTATAATTAAAAGGAGGGTGTATAAGAAAGGGTATCTATTTTAGTTTAGATTTATTAATTACATCACACATTTATATGATATAGGTAAAACATTTCCTTTAAATATATTTTCAAAATTATTCTTTAAGTCTCTTACTGTTTTTTTTTCGCACTCGAATATCGTATACAAGTTATAAATTTATTTAAAAGGGGGTTGTGTATAAGAAAGGGTATCTGCTTTAATTTAGGTTTATCAATTACATCACACACTTATATGATATAGGTAAAACATTTCCTTTAAATTTATTTTCAAAATTATTCTTTAAGTCTCTTACTGTTTTTTTTTCGCACTCGAATATCGTATACAAGTTATAAATTTATTTAAAAGGGGGTTGTGTATAAGAAAGGGTATCTGCTTTAATTTAGGTTTATTAATTACATCACACACTTATGTGATATAGGTAAAACATTTCCTTTAAATTTATTTTCAAAATTATTCTTTAAGTCTCTTACTGTTTTTTTTTTCGCACTCGAATATCGTATAGCAAGTTATAAATTTATTTAAAAGGGGATTGTGTATAAGAAAGGGTATCTGCTTTAATTTAGGTTTATTAATTACATCACACACTTATGTGATATAGGTAAAACATTTCCTTTAAATTTATTTTCAAAATTATTCTTTAAAGTCTCTTACTGTGTTTGTTTTTCGCACTCGAATATCGTATACAAGTTATAAATTTATTTAAAAGGGGGTTGTGTATAAGAAAAGGTATCTGCTTTAATTTAGGTTTATCAATTACATCACACACTTATATGATATAGGTAAAACATTTCCTTTAAATTTATTTTCAAAATTATTCTTTAAGTCTCTTACTGTTTTTTTCGCACTCGAATATCGTATACAAGTTATAAATTTATTTAAAAGGGGGTTGTGTATAAGAAAGGGTATCTGCTTTAATTTAGGTTTATCAATTACATCACACACTTATATGATGTAGGTAAAACATTTCCTTTAAACTTTATTTTCAAAATTATTCTTTAAAGTCTCTTACTGTTTTTTTTCGCACTCGAATATCGTATACAAATTATAAATTTATTTAAAAGGGGGTTGTGTATAAGAAAAGGTATCTGCTTTAATTTAGGTTTATTAATTACATCACACACTTATATGATATAGGTATAACATTTCCTTTAAATTTATTTTCAAAATTATTCTTTAAAGTCTCTTACTGTGTTTGTTTTTCGCACTCGAATATCTTATACAAGTGATAAATTTATTTACAATTAAAAGAGGAGAGTGCATAAGAAAGGGTATCTGCTTGAGTTTATTAATGCGGATTAATACGTAAATCGTAAACATGGCGAGATTGTGTACCGCTTGGAAACTACTGGCAGGAAGATTAACGTCTCTCTTATTCGCCGCCGGTACCGTCAGATTGTCCACTTTAGATTAGATTAGATTAGGGACGGACGTTTTATTCGCGCCGCATAAGCGAAACGCTCACGCGGGAGAGAAGAGGCGCCTCGGCTCTCTGCTCACCGCGTTTGTTTGTGGCGACGCGACGTTTTATCGGGCGACGTGTGCGGTTCCTCTGACGTTTTCTGCGAACTGGACTCGATCATCCGCCGTATCATTGTCGTAAAATTCTACGCGCGAACAAAGAGGAGCGGCATGCATAACGATTAAATTGTATATTCCGGAAGGTATACAAACACTGTTGCGAAAAACAGCTTAGTTAATTGGAACAAAGGAACATTATTTTTAACAGATTTCGTCTGAAATTTTTCATTACAGTCCTGTCGAATATTTTTACAAGACTGTACAATATTTTTTAGCTTTAATTATATTATATATTGATAACATTATTTTTTTTTTAAATATTATAATTAATCGGATCTTTAAAAAAATATATTGATAAAAAAATATGACACAGACGACTGTATTTGGGTAAATCATTTAAGAAATAATATAGTTATCAATTATATATTTGTATAAAAATATTATCACATAATTATTATTTCTTGATCAACCTTTTATCACTAGAAAAAATAAGCAAATTAGAATTTCGGGTTAAATCATATAATAATGCGCGAAAGGTATTTTTATAATAGATATTTTTTTCGCAGTATTTTATATTTCTACAATTTTGATGATGAAGTTTGTAAGGATTAAATTTCAATAACCCCGATGCTTTTACTGTATAATGATATAAAAATGCATATCAGTAACGCGTTGCATGCACTTTTTGCAAGTTACACAGTAATATGGGATAAAAATGGAATATGATACGATTTTATATGTTTAATACGATTTAAAGTTTATTTTACTAATATATTCTTCACCTCATTGTGAACAATATGCGTATATATATTTTATTAAAAGTTTTATGAATATAAAATTTTCAATCATTACTTTATTACTTGTGTAACGTGCGCGCCGCGTTAAAATTTAATGAACAGAAAAAAAAGAAATCGTTATTACTAATGTTTAATCCGATTAATGTCGATTAATCTCTCACATCCACATTTCGGTAATATCTATTAATATTTTTAAACGATATTCAAAATAGTACTTGGTCAAATATACATACTTTTCTCGTTCTCTGGATATATAATATTTATGACATATATAATACCTACATTCTCGAATCTTAAGATGGAAAGTAAAGTTCGCGCTTAAGTTTTTATACGTCGTCAAACTTTAACGAGACAATTTCGCTTCTTCGATTATCCGGACGGTTGATTAACCGCGAGTATCGATTCTCGAACGCAGGGGGTTAAAAATAATCGAAGTGGCTGTGTGTGTGAGTTCTCTCCTGGAAGGGACCTGGAAGGGTGCCTTCGCCGGATATGGAAAGGGACAGATGGGGGAGTCGACGAGAGAGGGCGTAACGGCTGCGGGGGTGGCCGATAAGGGTTAGAGACAGAGGGGTGGCTGCGCCAATATTGACTCCTTCTGAAAAGCAGAGACTCGCCGATGACACAAAGAGGGGTGGCGCTACTTTACCTCGCCCTTCGTACCCTACATCCCTACGTACTCTTTCGGCATGGCGTCCGACTGGCTAACTTTGGCCACCGTCGTCGCGTCTGTCGTCATTAATCACTCGAAGATTCGAAATACTGTCAAGAGGAGAGACTTTATCTCTTCCAAACGATATTAAACCGATATCGAGCGAGAAAAATCCAGCCCTAAATTTTTTTTTACATTTGATATATTTTAACGTTTTATTTAATATTATGTTTCTGATGTGTTAGATGACCGGGCTATGTATATATGTGATACCAAAATATTTTATACCGGATCTGTGTAATTAGAAATAATATTAATGCTCTTACTCTTCTTCCAAATACATTCGGAGATTCAAAATACTGTCAAGAGAAGACTTTATCTCTTCCAAACGATATTAAACCGATATCGAGCGAGAAAAATCCATCCCTAGATTTTTTATTTTTTTTTATATTTTATACTTTAACGTTTTATTTAATATTATGTTTCTGATGTGTTAGATGACCGGGCTATGTATATATGTGATACAAAAATATTTTATACCGGATCTGTGTAATTAGAAATAATATTAATGCTCTTACTCTTCTTCCAAATACATTCGGAGATTCAAAATACTGTCAAGAGAAGACTTTATCTCTTCCAAACGATATTAAACCGATATCGAGCGAGAAAAATCCATCCCTAGATTTTTATTTTTTTTATATTTTATACTTTAACGTTTTATTTAATATTATGTTTCTGATGTTAGATGACCGGGCTATGTAGATATGTGATATAAAAATATTTTATACCGGATCTGTGTAATTAAAAATATTAATGCTCTTACTCTTCTTCCAAATAAATTCGGAGATTCAAAATACTGTCAAGAGGAGAGACTTTATCTCTTCCAAACGATATTAAACCGATATCGAGCGAGCAAAATCCAGCCCTAGGTTTTTTATTTTTTTTTATATTTTATACTTTAACGTTTTATTTAATATTATGTTTCTGATGTTAGATGACCGGGCTATGTATATATGTGATACAAAAATATTTTATACCGGATCTGTGTACTTAGAAATAATATTAATGCTCTTACTCTTCTTCCAAATACATTCGGAGATTCGAAATACTGTCAAGAGGAGAGACTTTATCTCTTCCAAACGATATTAAACCGATATCGAGCGAGAAAAATCCAGCCCTAGATTTTTTATTTTTTTTATATTTTATACTTTTAACGTTTTATTTAATATTATGTTTCTGATGTTAGATGACCGGGCTATGTATATATGTGATACAAAAATATTTTATACCGGATCTGTGTAATTAGAAATAATATTAATGCTCTTACTTTTCTTCCAAATAATTCGGAGATTCGAAATACTGTCAAGAGGAGAGACCTTATCTCTTCCAAACGATATTAAACCGATATCGAGCGAGAAAAATCCAACCCTAGGTTTTTTTTTACATTTGATATATATTAACGTTTTATTTAATATTATGTTTCTGATGTTAGATGACCGGGCTATGTATATATGTGATACCAAAATATTTTATACCGGATCTGTGTAATTAGAAATAATATTAATGCTCTTACTCTTCTTTCAAATAAATTCGGAGATTCAAAATACTGCAAGAGAAGACTTTATCTCTTCCAAACGATATTAAACCGATATCGAGCGAGAAAAATCCAGCCCTAGGTTTTTTATTTTTTTTTATATTTTATACTTTAACGTTTTATTTAATATTATGTTTCTGATGTTAGATGACCGGGCTATGTATATATGTGATACAAAAATATTTTATACCGGATCTGTGTAATTAGAAATAATATTAATGCTCTTACTCTTCTTCCAAATAATTCGGAGATTCGAAATACTGTCAAGAGGAGAGACCTTATCTCTTCCAAACGATATTAAACCGATATCGAGCGAGAAAAATCCAAGCCCTAGGTTTTTATTTTTTTACATTTGATATATATTAACGTTTTATTTAATATTATGTTTCTGATGTTAGATGACCGGGCTATGTATATATGTGATACCAAAATATTTTATACCGGATCTGTGTAATTAGAAATAATATTAATGCTCTTACTCTTCTTCCAAATATTGTAAATTCGGAGATTCAAAATACTGTCAAGAGAAGACTTTATCTCTTCCAAACGATATTAAACCGATATCGAGCGAGAAAAATCCAGCCCTAGATTTGATATTTTTTTTTATATTTTATACTTTAACGTTTTATTTAATATTATGTTTCTGATGTTAGATGACCGGGCTATGTAGATATGTGATACAAAAATATTTTATACCGGATCTGTGTAATTAGAAATACAATTAATGCTCTTACTCTTCTTCCAAATAAGTTATAAAATAGACATTAGAGAACCAACTTTGGCCACCGTCGCGTCTGTCGTCATTAATCACTCGAAGATTCGAAATACTGTCAAGAGGAGAGACTATCTCTTTCAAATTATATTAAACCGATATCGAGCAAGAAAAATCCAGTCCTAGGTTTTTTTATTTTTTTTTTTAAATATTTTATATATTTTAACATTTTATTTAATATTATGTTTCTGATGTTAGACGAGACCGAGCTATGTATATGTGCGATATAAAAATATTTCATATCGGATTATACCGAATCTGTGTAATTAGAAATACAATTAATGCTCTTACTCTTCTTCCAAATAAATTATAAAATAGACATCGATTAGACTTTCGATATTCAGTTTTAAATTATGCACGCAATATTTAATAGGATCCGATACGTGCATGATTTGTTACATTAATCGACATCTTCCAATTTCATGCTAATCGCTCAATATAGGATTTCGATCATTTAATAATAAAATATATTTTTCAAGCGCATTAATTAAAATCGCGTTCTGGGTGAATTATATCATTTTGTTCGCGTGGCAGATTTATAAGCACGCATATCGCGATTTGGATCATTAAATCGCGAGAGATTCACCATGACACATCGACGGCAAATTGATTTGTACATCCCTTTTCCGGTCGATTGCGGCTCGTCGAAGAAGGACGCGAGTTTTGGTTAGCCGCGTGAATTTTCGCGCGCGAATAAAGATGCTTTCGGGTCAAGCGGAAGGAGACACTCGTTTAGATTGTAGCGCCGCGACGTGGCCCCGAAATAGCCGCGCGAATACTGGTACCATTCCCCGGTTTACGGTTACAGCGGGCACGGTGTCTGGGCAGCGCGCTGCCCGTGTCTGTAACCAGAGAACCCATTTCAACGCCGTACGCACCGCCGTCGCGCCGTATCCGCTTCCGAGATTTCTGGATCTCTAAATGTCAAATTCTCGACGTTCATTAATCCCCGCGACCACGTTACGTCGTAATTCAAACGGCGGATTAGGTCGTCAAGGTTTCGGGCATCGCGGAAAAATAGCGATATTAATATCGATTTATTTCTCAAAAATTATATATAATTATACTATATATATTATATAATTTTGTATTTTTTTTTTTTTTTTTTTTTTATTAATATATGATTAATATAGATAATTTAATGGTACGCGTTTGCGAGACTTTTGTGTTTTTGACATTCGTTGTTAGAATTTTCTTGCATTGATAATTGCCGGTATTACTCGACCTAAATCGTAGTTCTGCATTCGTTTATATTTTTGCATCGATTGTGCAATCAGACCGCGGCGAGAGAGGAGAGACACAGACTCAAGGAAATCGTTCAGACGTCGAGCAATTTTCCGCGACGACACGTCACTTTCATGTCATACTCGCATGCGGGAGAATTGGGCGCGGCTCAACCTCGCCAAGGTCGAACCAAGATACTTGGCTTATGCAATTTTCACGATGTAAAAACGCATTTATTTTCCTGAAACTATGTCGACATTATTCTAAAAAAGAGATTTACGTATTCACTTGTAGTTGTGTAGATTACATTTTTCAAAGGAAACCAACGTTTATCTCTTATTTTTTTATATCCTTTACATATATCTTGAAGAGTTAACTATATAAGAATTTTTCTAGACTTGTTTCACGTAAGATTTTTATGACGAACTGTCAAATTTTTTTCCAGGATAATATTTTAAGGGATTAGTACTTGCATATATATACAAAGAGAATTTTCTCTTGGAATTTACTCTGAAAAATCATGGTAATCCTGGGACAATAAAAAATGATATAATTGAAAAAATTTTATCAGAGTTTCTCTGATTAATATTTTATCACAATAAAAAATATGAATATCACAATAAGATATAAAATATGTTCGATTAATTTTACTATGTACATATTAATATTTTTTATTGTGATAAATATCAATCAGAGAAATTATCTCTTGTGCACCTATATTATTGTTTTATAATTATCTGTATTAGATTAATCTTCAACTACAGCGAGATTGATTCCATGTAAAAAGATTCTCTCTCAATGTTCACTTTTTATTCTCTCCCGAAAACTTGTACATGTGTTTTTTATTCTTTTCACAGAAAAATAATACAGCTGACTGAAAAAAACAATAAGATTGTGATTGTAAAAAATTCCTGCACAGAGAGAATTTTCTCTTAAAATTTACCTTGAAAATCATGGTATCCTGGGACAATATGGTATTGGAAGAATTTTATAAGAGTTTTTCTGATTGAATATTTATCACAATAAAAATATAAATATCTACCACAATAAGATATAAAATATACTCGATTAATTTTATTATGTACATATTAATATTTTTTGCTAAATATTAATCAGAGAAATTCTTATAAAATTCCTCCAACACCATGTTATCCCATACGATTTTTATGATTTTCGGGATAAATTCTAAGAGACAATTCTCTCCGTGTGCTAATAACATTTATTTACCGTCTCTTCGATTCGATTATTTTTCTCGTCCTGTAGATCCACGTGGTGAAAATACTCGTCCTATCCTCTCCGCCATGTCCCTTCGCGCGTTGCATTCTGGGAATGCGTACATGAATGAATGCCCCTCATGGTTCCAAACAAGAAGAGGAAGAGACGAGGGATCGCGAAGGGTGGCAAAGGGGGTAGGAAACGAAGGGGGAGGGCTCTCGAGCGTTTGGTTCTCTTTTTCAACGGTAGCGGCAACGAGGCGGGCCCTTTCGGCCCTTACGTGCCCACATGTGGACCCTTCCCGCGAGCTGTCAGATTTGACATGGTCTTCTTCAAAGCGGTTTTCACCAAGCGAGCCTCCCCCCCTATCCCGCCTTTTTTCGTCCCCAAAAATGGCGATTCAACATGGCCGCTCCCCGTCTCTTTCTTTCTCGCTCTCGCGTGTTTTTCCTTTTCCCTTGTTTTTTTTTTTTTTTTTTTTTCTTTTCTTAAGCGAAAGGCCGGTCGACGCATTGCATTGCGCATTCAGTGGCGCCTTTCAATCTCAGACGAATCCTTTGTGGTGGTTTGCGGTTGGGCGTTCATCCTCTTCGATCGACGCGCGAGTGCGTCCTTCGAGAGTAAAAGGGGAGTAAAATACGAATAATCGGACAAATTGAGATACACATTCAATTCGGAGCGCATACTCTTCGAAATAAGAATTATTGTTAATAAAATATCTATCATAAATTAGCCCAGAAGTACGACGTGAGATTTTTATTATAGATCAACAATTTTTTCTTCCTTTCCTATATACTTGTGACTTTGTATATACTCGGTATAAAATTATTACTAAATTATATTTAGTAAATTTAATTACTAAATATAATTTAGTAATAATTTAAATGTTATTTTAACAAAAATAAATGTTATTAGCAATAGCAGGAATTTTTTACAATCACAATCTTATTGCTTTTTTCAGTCAGCTGTATTATTTTTCTGTGAAAAGAATAAAAAACACATGTACAAGTTTTTGGGAGAGAATGAAAAGTGAACATTGAGAGAGAATCTTTTTACATGGAATCAATCTCGCTGTAGTTGAAGATTAATCTAATACAGATAATTATAAAACAATAATATAGGTGCACAAGAGATAATTTTTCTGATTGATATTTATCACAATAAAAAATATTAACATGTACATAGTAAAATTAATCGAACGCATATTTTATATCTTATTATAGTGGATATTAATATTTTTGTGATATAAATATTAATATTAATATCAGAGAAACTCTTATAAAATTCTTCCAAAATATCATATATTGTTATGATACTGAATATAATTCAGTAATAATTTTATTTGATTTTATGTGATAAAATCATTACTAAATATAATTAAATTTAAATAATAATCCTTAAGGTTCGCCAGTCTGGTCGACTTTTAACTTTGAGGAGAGATTTTTATAATTAAATTTGTTGTCAACTGCACGCGCGACGATATGAGTGCTAAAACCTCCGGAGGATCAAGGACTCGCGCTGGGTGTCCGTCCTCGAGTCTTCTTCCGGAATGAAATCCACGTGGTCCTCGGAGCAAAGGAATATAAGGAGTTCACACACGACACCGACGCGACGGCTTGACGAGACGAGATGATGACAGAGATCTCACTCGCGGTACATCGAAAACTACCGGCGTACCGTCAGGTTCGGCGTAATCCGGATTAAAAAATTCCAAAACAGCAAAAGCGTTTTAACGCCGCGGCGCGAAAGGGGCTTCCTAATACGAGGACGCCGTCTCTCCTACCTGCGAGGAGATCTCGTCGATCCGCCGTAAATAACGATGCGTCTCTGATAGATCTATGGAAAACAGCGAGCTCTGAACCACCGAGTCGACGACCACCGCGGTGTTCAAATAGAGAAAAAGAAATAGAATGAACGGGCTTTCATTTTTGATCGAAATCTTCACGCCGAGAATTGTTCCTTCTAATACGTGGACATTTTTTTGTGAGAATGTGAATTTATATAGAATATTAATTTTTTATATTATAATATTTTGTTATAATGAATAATAAGTATATAATAGATGCAAATCTCTCTTTCGTTGGATTAACAAGTTTTCTTGATAAGCAAGTGGATAATGAAATTTTAATTTTAATTTTGTCTATACTTCTTCTCTTTGAGAGAATCTTAATTCGGAAGTTATATAATGATATGAGAAAGATATTTAAGAATTAAAAACTTAATTACGTAATATTGTATAATAAAAATCCCGATTAAATTCATTAATCTACTGTTATTAATATATGTAATTCGATGAAAGAGAAAATATAAAAAAAGATTATTATAATGTAATATAAAAATAAGACCATCTCGATATTTCTCAATCACTTATCAAAATAATCGCTTTATTTCGTATTCTTAGAACAGTTGTTGGTGCTAGATTGAAGCGTTTCGTGCAAGCAATTTACTAGGATTTATAAATTATCTGTTAAACTGGCACATTCTCTCTCGATGCATTGTTGATTTCCGAATTTAAGTGGACCTCAGATTGACGCATACAATAATTGGCACGAGAACGCGGATCCTTTGGCACACTTTATGGTGCATTAGCTTATTATGTCAAATTATATCAAATTATGATAAGTAAAATAATGTGACACGCATCATTTATCATTGAAATAATTTTCAACGTACATCAATGAGCGTATTATTTTTTTCTGCTTAATTTGTATGCTTACGAGAATGTCCACCCTTCTAATAAACGAGCATTTCATCATTATTAATATTTGCATTTGCGCAAAACATACAACTCGAAAACCTGTTATGAATTAAATAGATTTGGTAAAATTGTTTGCATAATAATCTACACTGAAAAAAAATTTGTTAACTTGACTAAATCTTTCAACTAAATTACTTTTTGTTAATTGAACATATATTAGTATTTAAGTCCAATATATACGTTTTGTTAGATTTAATGTTATATCAAATTTAAATATTTTATATGCGGTCAATTAGCAAAATAGTATTTTTAGTTGAAAGATTTAGTCAAGATAACGAATTTCTTTTTTCATCGCACTGGCGAAAAGACTTTTTTCCGAGTATTTTAAAACGATAGAATTTAATTTTAATTTTAATTTTATTATTATTCTTAGCGAATATGTCAGTTTTTGATTTAGAAGGAAAATCTTGACTTGTGTTTACACACGTCATAACAGACACACGATCATCGTAGTTTGAGGTGACGTTTCTCATGTCTTCACAATCCGGGAAATTTTATTATTATTCTTCGGCGAATACGTCAGTTTTCAAGAAGGAAAATCTGGACTTGTGTTTACCCACATCGTAACAGAAACACGATTCGATCGTCGCATAGTTTGACGCTCATCATTTACAATCCGGTAAATCGAACCTGCCAATGATTTCGAATTCCCGGCGGATGATTTCTAAATTTGGTGTTCGCGCGAGAAATTCGCCCGGACGTTTTCAGAACTCCCAGAGAGCCTGCAGGTATAGAGGGAAAGCTAGAAGCGCCATAGTTTACAAACAGAGGCTCGTACGGTGTGTACACGGTACGCTGCTCCCCATTATTTTAGGCCCGGGAAACTCTCCTTCCCTATCTGCTTATGGAATCAGCTGCCAGTAACTTCCTCGACGTGCTCACCTGCCGAGAGAGGAGTGGACGGAGATGGATCCCTCCAGCTTCTCCGGAGTTTCCACGCCGGGAAATCCGCCGTTTGAGTTCCTCGAGATTTTTCGGGGCCGACAAACGGGTCGGCCGATTTTTCAATTTGCTCTCCACGGAGCCCGAAGTTTGCCTTTCTGCCTTCTTCAGCGAGTTAAGTAATCCCGGAGGCTAGACTGGCGGATCTTCTCGAGAGCGAAACGCGACGGTTGCGTGGGATATTTGGAATGCGAAAAATCAATTTGGAAGTTACATAGAAGAACACCGGTAAGTTAAACCGACTTATAGAGATGTAGAGAAGCTGCTGCGGATCCGGTAAAAAATCTTTTCTCGTATACGCGCATTGCGAGAGTTTCTCGAATAATTACATATTCTCGGTTCTTGAGGAATTGAAATTCCTATTCGCTCGCGTACTAATAATAACGACACGTAAGAGATTCCGAGACAAGAAAAAAAGGGAGAAAGGAAAAGGATTCTGCAGTCGCACTCTGACCCAAACTCGTTTCCACGGGTGGATATCGCACGTAGACCGGAATAAAGTGTGCGACAACGCAGGGGCGACAAAGCCGATATAATCCGATTTTATGAGGAAACCACCAGAAAGAGAAGGAGAGAGAAAGAAAAGATACCATCTTGTCTCGTACCGGTCTCGGGCGATATAAACTTAGACACGCGAATTAGCGATGCCGCGATAGCATCTCATTTCGAGGCGAGTGCGATCAGGAATTTATCGAGAAATTAAATTAGAAATTATGCTAATGCGGCCTATATATATATATATATATATACACACACATACACACAGTACAAAGTGTCTATATATGTTTTATATATATATATATATATATAATATAGAGACATGAGTTTTCTCAATCCGAAATTGATCGTCATGAATGAACAGTTTTATGGGATCGCGTTTCCTCAATTATTTATGTGTACATACGTGATTTGCGCCACTCAATTAAATTAAGACATGTTCTATAAAGTCGCTCGTACGATGTAATTTGCTGGATTGACGCTGCACCAGCAATCTCGCGCAATTTCTAAAGTTTACATAGCACAGATTTATAAGACAATTTTCTTCAAAATTAAATAAAAATATAAAACAAAAAAATAATATATTCATATATGCGCGAATTAATAAATTACATATATATTCAATAAATTAAATTGTATTACGAGATACGATAATTAATTCGACAATTAATAAATCAATAAAAATAATTTCCGAAACACAGCAATTAATGTTATTCTATTTATAGATTATTTAAATTCGCTGTAAAACAATTTCACCCGCCTGATTTACTTTTTTTTTTTTTTTTTTTTTTTTTGATGACTTAATAGCCGAAGTCGTTGATCTCGACTTTAGGACGTGAGAAAGATAATGATCGGCGAAGGCGCGGCTATGGTTTTATTAATCGGTCAAGTTCGTAAATAAGATTTACTTGAAAATTCCGCAGCGGTCGGCCAAGATCGATTCGTCTACTTTTCGTGAGACAACGGCAATTCACGTAGAACCGTCCGTAGATAGAATCTCGTCACATTCCCGACATTTTTTATAAGCCTTGACGTTGATCTCGACTTAGGTGTGCGCGACAGAAACATAAACATTCGAAATAAAAAAAATTATTTCAAATTTATTTCCATTGATTATATATATATATATATAGCACAATTAATATACGTTAATTACACATGTAGAATAGCTTTTATGTTACTTGACTAATTTTAACGTAAATGTTTTAATTATTAAATTTATTTCCATTAATAACTGGATTTAATTAAACAATACATTCCATTAAAATGCGGCTTGGTTTTCAATTAAGGACCGTGGAAATTAATTAACGCTGATTCTTTCCGATATTTCGCGCGATCGATTATTTTCCACATATAACAAGATACCTGATTAAATTTAGCTGATTGATTCTTATTGTTATATATAAAGAATTGAAGAAATAATAGAGGCAAGAGAAGAGACACGAAGAGATCACACGATAAGTCGGCATGAAGATAATTATTGATTATTCCCTTCGGAGTTTCGGAGTCATGTTAAGGCGAAGCTTCCAACATTTAAAAGGCCTGTATCTCTTCGATCCTATGTACATACATAGTTGCGTCGAAGGAGAGAAGAAAAAGAGAGAAGCGTCGATCCGAAGACGCGAGGTAGGTGTCACGGCTTCAAAATAAATGCCTTTTGCACGCGATGAGTCACAAATCCTAATGAAAATAATAATAACCCCGAAAGATTCCGTTCTTTTTCTCGTGGCTGTGCGACGCAACGCGGATAAATTTACTGCGTGATCCACGGAACAGATAAGGCATACCTGGGGACACCTCCATCCGGTTATAGGTTCTTCCACCATGTAACGGGTGGTACGAAAAAAAGATCAATGCGATAGACCCGGCGGTCCTACGTTGTTTCGGTGTTTCTCGTTTAATACTAGAATATAACAAAAATAACGTCCCGACTAATTAGACATTTTATCTCTCGCGTGCAGGAATTGGAAACCAGTACGTAATTATGATTGTGTAGATAGCATCTCTTAAGGGGTGGTTCGAAAAAGATCAGTGCGATAAACGCAGTTTTGGACGTCGCCTTTGATGTACACAGGATAACATATCTTTTTCTTACTCTATACATACGGACGATACAAAAGTCGCGATTCAATTAATTAAGGTGTTATTATATGGTACGCCTCTAAAATGAAAATTCATATCGATGAATTTAATTTTCATGTAGTTTGTGATAGACAAAAATATAAAAATGATCAAAATAATATTTTTTGTATTCATATCTGGATTCGCGGAAACAGTTTTTCAGATTTATGTTGACTTAATAAATCATTGCTTTTGTATATTATAATTTGTAATGTCTAAAAAATGAAAATGTAGAATATTTATGAAGAGAACGTTCTCTTTTGGAATTTATCTTGAAAATCATGGTAATCGTGAGACAATATGCTATTGACAGAATTTTATAAGAGTTTCTCTTAATATTTACCACAATAAAAAATAGTAAATTTTACTATGTACATAGTAAAATTAATCGAACCTATTTTATACCTTCTTGTGATGGATATTAATATTTTTCATTGTGCTAAATATTAATCAGAGAAACTCTTATAAAATATTAATACCTCGATTGCCATAATTTTCAGGGTAAACTCTAAGAGAAAATTCTCTCGGTGTACATGTTTATTTAAATATAATATCCTAATTCGCTTTATCTCAATTTGACGTAATTATAAAGTATTCCGGAAATTTGAAGTCACACATGTTTCTACGCTCTTCGAGATTGCTCGAGATGTCTTCCGTGTTCTCTTATCACTTCGGTAGTTTCTCTCTCTCTCTCTCTCGTGCTCGAAGACCGGTTCTCGGAAACACCCCGTAGAGACAAGTATCGCAGCACTTGCCTTGAACGTGCGATATCACCGGTCTCGCGTCTAAACGACTTGTAAAACAAGCGCTTAACGATTGCTGGGTACCTGAGGGAGATAGACAAAGAAGTGGAGATGTGGAAAAGGTAGAAAGAGAGGTAAACAAAGGGAGAAGCTCGGCCGTGGGTCCCACGTGCTTCGAGGAGGTCCAGGCTGCTAAATTGAGTTTACGAGACACCAAGAGCGTCTCTCTCTCTTTCTCGCCTTTTCTCTTTTCCTCTCTTTTTTCCTTCCGTTCCCTTTTCCATTTGCGCGCCTTTTTAAAATCTTATTCCGCGCCCGCCCTTAATTCACAAGTACAGCAGAGTCGCTGGAATATAGGTACCCTTTTCTCGGTACTTTACGCGCCTGTGCCGGTGTTATCTTAGACGATATTATTTCGATTCCCCAGTCGAGATCGGCGTCGCCGGATTATCGAGGGTTCGCGCTCGCGAACGCAATTAAATCGGGCCCCTGGGATGTCTTCATTAATGGGTTGATAGAGAACGTATGGCTAATAAGAAGAAGGGATCACAGTGATGATCACAGATATTTGTGTGTCTCTACACGCGGTATTATATTCAATGAGGCAAAACTCTGCTTGAAATAATAATTAAAAGATTTTTCATAATATTTGTATTCCTTCATAGAGAGCCAGAAGAATGAATAATTCTTCAACATAGATGGGAGCGCGAATAAAAGAAAGAGAGGATAGATATATGAGACGATCGTTAAGAAGATAAAATTTGATAACGGCGAAATATAATAGGATATAATTAGCATAACAGCTCAAACGCGATGTATGATAACGGTATAATTAACATAAAACTTTGTTTAAACCGGCTTGCGTCCGCTGCTTTTTGTTATTCTTGCAACTACGCCTCGCACACAACGCGCGTTTTTATTTATTTATGCAAAACATAAATCTTCGAAAAAGGAAAGAAAGAAGGCTCTCAGCTGTTCTTTTTATAAAAGGCAAACGCTTCGCTTTCCGATTTCAGTGGGCAGAGGGAGGACAAGACTCACGGTGGGGGTCTAGGAGACTCCAGCAGCGAGAGCGGCGACGAGACGAAGCGGCAATCCGGACAGCAGCCGCAGCAGCAGCCATCCTCCTGCGCCGTTCAGCAGCAACAACAGCAGCAGCAGCAGCAGCAGATGGTGGACCACCAGCAAACCTCGGGCATGTACCAGCTTCCGCCTCCGGTCACGGTCTCCAGCCCGCATTCGTATCACCAGAGTCACGGCACGTCTCTCAGCCACCCGCACATGCAGCACCATGACACGAGCAGCGAGAGCGGCGACGACAAGAGGAACCTCCACCATCAGCTGCAGCATCATATCCAAGTCGGCGCCCACGGTCTCGTTCATCCCACCGCTACCTTGCCACCACCACCGCCCAGTTGCGCTCAGCAGAAGAGTCAGCTGGATTACATGCAGTACTACAGTCCGCAGGTAAGGCGAACTTTTCCAATTTACGTTCATAAATAACAACCCGAGGACGCTGAAAAAAATATTTATGTAAAATTACATGATTAAGCTAGGTTTTTTCCGACCCAGTATAATCATGGATTATTGATACTTACATGGAAGATTACAGATTATATGTAATTTTTTATATGAAATTTCTTCAATATTTTCAAGATTAAATATATTTCACTGAACATGTAATTACACGTGGGAAATGTTGGTAATGTATAAATGCTATAAATAAAATAGATAAATATTTATGAAATAAAGTTCTAATAAAGGAAAAATAGTAAATTTAAAATTACATATAATTTTTGCATAGAAATAGTAATTTTACCTATATTTTTTTATATGTATTTTCACTTTAAAACAAATGGAAAAAAAATTACAGTGATAAGCAAGTAACTTTTCCAGTTCTGAACTAGTAATTTCCATGTAAAAGTACATGGATTTTTTTCAGTGTAGCAAACTGACGTCAATTAAACGTCGACATTAAATTGACGTCATTTTGACGTTTCATGGCGCGCGCGCGCGTGCATACGTATTCTTAAAAATTCTAAAGAAGATTAAAATAAATTATTCAAAGATATTGAAATTTTTAAAATGTACTCTACATTCGAAAATCTAAAAAAAACACAAGATTTTTCAGATTCTACACGGAGAGAATTTTCTCTTAGAATTTACCTTGAAAGTCAGGGTAATCGTGGGACAATACAATATGATATTGGAAGAATCTTATAAGAGTTTCTCTGATTAATATTCACCACAATAAAAAATATTAATATGTACATAGTAAAATTAATCGAACATATTTTATATCTTATTGTGATAGATATTAATATTTTTTGTTGTGGTAAATATTAATCAGAGAAACTCTTCTAAAATTCTTTCAATATTATATTGTCTTAGATTACCATGATTTTCAGGGTAAATTAAGAGAAAATTCTCTCTGTGTAAATATATTATAGAATTCGAACACATATATACATGTGTCTTATATCACGCATCGACATCCGTATTCTCTCGCGAGACGAAGTTACGATTTTCTGCTCGACAGGACTATCTAATTGGCACGCCGACCTCTGCGGATCTGCAAAAGTCCTTGCCGCACACGGCGACGTCGATGCAAATGGGCGCGATCGCGCCTTCCATGGGCGGGTTGAGCCCGATGGGGCCCTCGACGATGTTGTCGAACACCATGCAGAGTGTCAACACCATGAACACCATGTCGATGAACGGCATGGGCATGGGCGCTTACCAGGGTATGGGCTCCATGGGGATGTCGACGTCGCACGCGAGTTACCATAGCGGCCTCGTGCTGGGCGAGTACCATTCCTTGTGACCTTGGGCCCCAAGCACCCAAAGCAAAAGGAGCCAGGAGAAGACTTAATGCACATCGGCGAGGCGCGACACTTCCGGTCGATCAAGGTACTCTTGAATGATTTATTGTGATATTAATTGGATCGTCAATCGATTATTATTCACCAAAGAAAAATAAAGTCTTATTAATATTGAAATCTGCTTCATTTATATTAGAAAAGGATAGGAAATTGTTTTAAAAATTTAATGAAAATTATATTATTAAACACACGGAACCCAGTGAGCGATCTCAATTTATTATTAACACCATTATTAAATAATGAAAGAACTTTAAGTATATATAAAATATATCTTTTTTTATCGCAGCAATAATTCCTTGACGATCCAATAATGTTCAGATAAATAGGAGAGAAAGATCTCTACGGATAAATCGTTTCGTTCTCCGTGAGCTTTTCTCGATGAGTATTTTCAAGCGTGTATGAAGAGCGTCAAAAATAGTTGTCTGTCAAATCGTCGCATCCGCCTCGGTGTTTATAAACTTTTTTAATTTCGTAAAAAAAAAAAAAAAAAAAAATTTTTATAGATACATAAAAGCATGAATATAAGTATAATTAATTACTAATTTAAAAAAGCAGCTTCCTATTATACTAGTTATATAAAAAACTTTATATATAATATAAGTTATAAAATTATTTAAATAACTTAAATAATATGCACAACTTTTAATACGAATTAGTATGTTTGAATTTAATAATCAAGATTCGAAAAACATATGTTTAAAATGACCTGTTTAATTTTTTAGACAGAAAAATTGTTTAGTTTGCTATGAAAGGATAATATATCTCGTTCTATAAGGGTATTCGTGAGAATCGATATCAAAGAATACGCCGAGGCGGCGATGACGCTTCCGAACGAAATATAACAAAAGACATATTAGCATTTTACTTTCCCAGTTCGTAAACTCCCGTGACAAGCCGGCTAGACCGGGTTGTGTTTACCGTTATTTCCATAAGTAAACAACGGGGCAAAAAATCCTGCCTCTAGCTTTTCTGTTCCGTATACTTGGCGCCGTACTTTTCGTTTTTCTGTCCGAGCGGAATAAATTGCACAAAGATAGTGTTTTATTTTTTTTTTTTTTTTTTTTTTTTTTTTTTTTTTTTTTAACGCACGCAGAATACAAACGACAGACTACAACTCATTTCCTCCCCAGCCTCCCTCATTTCATAGATTTGATCCGCCTACTAATTAATTAGTCGTAATCAACTGCGCTCCTCTTACATCATACGATTTTATGTTTGTCCTGTATGTACATATGTATAATACACACGCATTCGACATATTATTAAGTTAATCTCGTCCTTGTTCGCTGCCTACCGGGTGTCCCCGAGTCGTTGATTAGATTTCGTTAATTAAACAAAAATTTAGGTTTTGATATTTTAATTAAAGTTTACACATATTTCTCATATTTCGAGCACTCTGATTCAGTAATTTTTTTTTTTTAGCAAAAAAATATAGTGAACATTTTTAACAACAACGGGACATGAACCAGCTAAAATATTTCAAATTACAAGATGTTTTATTATTTCTACAATTCACATTCCATAGATGCGTGGTTTGTGCGGAATGAGGAAGTATAATTATAATTTAAAAAAAAAACCATTATATCGCGCAAGATGATACATTTCATCAAGAGTAATTATTATTATTGATAAAAAAATGTGATATTGCGTGTAGTGATTGAATTGCATAGAAGCAGCCGGGGAATGGGTGTGAAACTTTAGGGTACTCCCAGTAGACAGTGAATGCTTGTCGCAGCATATAAGATAGCGTAAGTTATCATTTATTCGCAGTCTGTACATAAAATATATCTGAAAACAATGAGAGAGGGAGAAGTAACGAGAATGTTGCGCAAAAAAAAGGATGTGAAAGGGAAAAGAAAAGAGAAGAAGACATTATGCGAGAGTGTGATAGAGATAGAAAAGTCGAGATATTGAGATGAATCGTTAATTTGTTATTCAAGCGAGAAATATATTAAAGATATTGCTTTTTTGCTCGCAAAATAATTTTTTTTTATTCCCGAACATCGTGATTTTTGTGACTCTTATTTTCTCTTAATAAAAATTAAAATAAAATTGTATTATAATACGCATAATATGTTTTATTTGCAAATAAATTTATTTTTTAAAATTTATTTTTTTGAATTTGAATTCATCTGAAAAATGTCGACTTTCCATTCGTAAAATAACTCGCGCGCCTGATGTCCTGAATATTCCGTTAGCTGCGACATTGCCTTGTAGATTCTTATCTAGGATGTCAAGGAGAGAAAGGATTTCCCTTACGAGAGAGTCCTCGGGACGAAACAGGGTAGGGGATAAAATCGAGGTGAAAGGAAAGAGATAGACGTAGGGTTAAAAAAAAAAAATAATATCTTCGATCTTACGGCACAGAACCTACCGGCGTTATTTTCATTTCGCATCTTTCACATTCATCTATGTGTGTTCTGCGTGTTTGTTCTCATCTTTACGGGAATAAATCGCGCGCCAACAAAAGTACTTTATACTATTTATTCGACAATTCGAAAGTGCCACATTACGCGTTACAATAAAGAGAATATTAATGGCTCATCAAAGAAATCGATTAATGTAGAATGTATCTGAACGAAAAGAGATAAAAAACCGAATGCACATAACAATGATTCTAACAAGTAAGAATGACACAAAACCTTCCGCTATTTGACAGAATTTACGACGCAATTAAATAACTTTGCATTAAATGGACAATTTTTTCTTAATTATTTGACATGTCTGTAAGATTTAGAAAAATTTTTTGGATGAAAATAATTTGTTAGGTCGCCTTTAAAAGCTCAAAGTTAAAGCCAATCTTGCTATATCGTACGTTTTATCAAATTATATTAGATAATAAGATTCAATCGAAATCATGAAACACACAAACTATCACTTTGCAGTTTCGCGTTCGTCAAATACGAAATAGTTTTAATCAAGTTTTACGTTAATAGCGGTGCCTCGCACATAGGCAGCAAGTATTATATGCCCTCGGATAAATTATTTATAACATTATAAACTGTTTTTTATAACAAGGTGTATACTCAAATCTTAGAAATAAATTCCCTGAGGATTCCATGATTTTCCGCAGGTACTTTTGTTCAAAATTCCAGGTAAAATTGAAGTATTTTAAATATTTAGAATACAATTTTTTTTTAAATGAGTTTATTTGTTATACATAATTTTTAACATAAATGAAGTATTTTTTTTTTTAATATAATAATATAATATAGTATTATATGATATACTTGATATAAAACATAAATTTTATATTCATTAAAACTATATTTTAAAATCAAAGGGGCAAATCAATTTTTTTTAGGAGTATACACCCTGTATAAACGTGTGCCATTCAAGAGTATACACAAATTATGATGCACAAATGGGCAGCTTCCGACTGACTTTTTCTGAATGTTTTCCCCGGAAGTTGCTTTGTCTCCACACTTCCGAGATCCTTTTGCTTGTAAACCGATAATCACGATCGAAAGTTACTTAAGAAATTTTCTACGAAACGAACGCTGCGATTCGACCAAAGTTAAAGAATTAATTTTTACGAATAGGAAAAGTTAATCGTAATGAGAGTCTTGCACAAATCACGTAACTCGCACGCAAAACTCGAGCGGAAAAAGAGCGGAAGCGAGTGTGAACGAGAGGAGAATCGCGACGCAAGGACGATTATTATTAATGATCATTATTATCATTATCATCTTGGTCCTCTCCGGTTTTCATTCGTGTATTTTAGCGGACAAACCTAACGTTGCACAACTAACTAAGACGAATTGCCGAGAATGATTATGAACGTCGTTATCCATGAGCGTGTGTGCGTATCGGCGAGTTGTATGTATGTGTGTGTGTGTGTATATGTGCGTATAAATGCGAGGAAAAATGAAAAGGGAGATACGATGATGCGTAAGTAGATATAAGTTAAGAGATCACGATGTACGATCGAACTGTAATCGAGTAAAGTTGATGTTATTTAAAGTAATAAGAGATCAAATGTTGTTATCTGCGTTTATCACATCCTCTTACAATATCCTGTATCTTTTACTTACAATTAGATGCTGCTGAATACTGAAAGGGGTAAGTAGCTGCGAGAATACTTTTAATCGGAAATAATGAGAATTGCAGGACAATAATGAGCTCTAAAATTTATAAAAATCTCATAGTATCTTCTTAAGAAGCGGCAATAAATAAATGTGCAAAAATGCGTTTCAAAATCGAATACCATACACATATCCATGTGTAAGTCTGCATTTACATGCATATTTATATCCTTTCTCTCCAAAATCATATTTAAATTCATATGTATATTCATGTTTTTATATTTATATATATATATATATATATATATATATACAAAAATATTTTTATATATTTTTAAGTCCACTTTTATTTTTACGTCCACATTCAAGTTCACGTTTCTGTTTTCGTTCATATTACACATTCGTTCGCATTACATTCAAATTTACGTTTTTCTTCATCTATATCTACGTCTATTTTGTCATATTTGAATACTATACATCTAATAAATCACTTATTTTTAATCATGTCCTTCCGAAGGTCCTACGTGTAATCGAATAAGAGAGATAAATTTTCCACATATCTTATATAGCGAGAAAATATAAAATTTCACCGGAACCATCTTGATTTCAACCCCTAACGAAGAAGATTCGAAATAATATAGTTTCAATAAAATTCGATTGATGTTACATATACGAATAAAATTCTTTTCCAAGATTATACACAGAGAGAATTTTTTCTTAAAATTTGTATCGCAAGAATGTTAAAAGAATTTTTCTGATTAATATTTACCACAATAAAAATATGAATATCTATCACAATAAGATATAAAATATGTTCGATTAATTTTACTATGTACATATTAATATTTTTTATTGTGATAAATATCAATCAGAGAAATTATCTCTTGTGCACCTATATTATTGTTTTATAATTATCTGTATTAGATGAATCTTCAACTACAGCGAGATTGATTCCATGTAAAAAGATTCTCTCTCAATGTTCACTTTTTATTCTCTCCCGAAAACTTGTACATGTGTTTTTTTATTTTTTTTACAGAAAAATAATACAGTTGACTAAAAAAAAGCAATAAGATTGTAATTGTAAAAAATTTCTGCACAGAGAGAATTTTCTCTTAAAAACCCTGAAAATCATGGTATCCTGGGACAATATGGTATTGGAAGAATTTTATAAGAGTTTTTCTGTGATTGAATATTTACCACAATAAAAATATGAATATCTACCACAATAAGATATAAAATATACTCGATTAATTTTACTATATACATAGTAAAATTTACTATGTACATATTAATATTTTTTATCGTGATAAATATCAATCAGAGAAACTCTTCTAAAATTCTTCCAATCCCATGTTGTCCCACCACGATTACCATGATTTTCCGGTTAAATTCCAAGAGAAAATTCGATGTATGCTTTCGTGCGATCGTAACGAGAATCGTAACGCGGGTAAGAGCCCGGCACGATGTGAAAAAGGCAAGTGTCTGGATCGTTTTCCCCTCGCTGTTGGCGCAGCGTGCTAACAAGTAGCCATTGTGAGCTCCGTGTCAAGATGCTACTTGACAGTACACTCTTTTTCTCTCTCTCTCGGCGGACCCTCTTCAGCCAGGGGCCCACACTCGCCCCCGTTCCATCTCGTGCATACACATTCAAACACATACACATTTATACCTCTGTGGGGTCCGTGCTTAACTTTACGATCTCCGAAAATCCCTTCGGAGCTTAGGGCCCCGTCGCGCGCGGCTAATAGAACCGAAATTATAACAGGCCGATGAGCATGCGTCGACTGCTCTTATTCCGCCTCGCTGACGGATTCAGAAAAATCGTGCGAGGGAAGCCGAATGAGAAATCAACGCAACGAAACCGTGAAGAATTTTATTCTGTTGTGAACGTCTTACTTACAATCTTTTTTTCTAAACGATTATTTGATTTTGTGAGAAGATACGTATGATTTTTCTATTATTCCCTTTTTTATCATATCTGAAGTGTTAACATTCGATAAAAGGATAGATTATTATTTTTATTATTTTAATTTATTAATTATTCGTGCTTTATTTTTTTATATCTGTTTTTGCATCATGGTTGTGGAGGAGAAATAATGAAATATTAATTAAATTTGTGAAAAAATGTAATCTTCGAACGAAACGTCAACGCATTACAGTTCTGGTGAATTTGATCGAGCTCGGGCTGCGATCATCTCGACGATAAGAAAGAAATCGAACACAAAGAGACGTCCGGTCACGTGGAGAAGCCAGATGCTCTCTTTCAGGATCGGAGGAGAGGATATTATCTGAACTGCACTGGTAAATATCGACACAAAGAGGAGAAAGATCTTATCTGTTTCATCGCGATCGCTGATAGACCTAATAGCGAGCCGAAGGACGGTCGTTTTGAAATAATTACCAGTTCGTATCCGTAGCACCGATCTTTCCGGGTTCATTCGGATATTGTAAGATCAAAGGACGATGTTCTCTTCTCCGCCGCTATCTTTTTATTTCGCAAAAAAAAAAAAAATATCGTTATAGAACAAAATTGAAAGTGTGACGACTTGGAAAAAAATTCTATACTCGTATACATTTTTTTTTCTTATAAAATATTTTTTTTTTAAACTAAGCAATGTTAAATTATTAAATAATTTATTTTTAAATAAAATATATAGCCGTGAAAAATATTTTCTCTCGCACACATGAAAGAGGCGCGAAGCTTGTGATACATCCAAATATATCCCTTTTTTTTTTGTCTTCTGTAGCGCATCCCCGTTAGAGCGAAAATAATAAGTTTTATACTGTTACAATGCGATCATTACGCGCCGGTAATGACGGTGCATTCAGGCAGGAACTGCAACGTACCACCGGCCTTTCCTCGCATCTGCTCAATTGCAACAATGGATGCGCGATGCGCCACCCCACGAAGTCCCGAACAGTATACGATGATGTTCCCGGAACGTCCGAGTTGAAAAAAAAATATACTACTCGCATTTATGTAACAAATCACACGTTACATTTTTTGTAATTTTATCTTTATGTCGCCCGACAAAATTATTTTTATTTTCAGAGCGGCTGAGAAAAGATATTCTCTAATATTTTTCTAGTTCTTAAAAATAGTTTATAATATTAATCACATGTTTTTTAAAAAATTTAGTAACGAGATTACAAAACGCAAACAGATAATCTATGAAAAAAATGTATATCCCCAATTTACATTAAATCTTAGTAACTCAACTCTGAAATGATTTATTACTCGTAAATATTTATGAATGAAAAAATCCTGCTTGTGTTCAATCAGTGATGAAAAAAGTCCTCTGTATGCAATTCATCGTAAAAGTTTCTCTTACACGACGGAGGAGAAAAAAATACGAGTTTCGATTACGCGATACTTTTCGAAGGAGCGCGAGATCGTCGAGTTCGAGGCGAATTTGAGGATCATTGACGCGGCGTATAAATCCATTAAATGCGCCACTTACGGGCGATCGATGTAAATTACGATGTTGGCTAACGCGCGCTTGTAGGCGAAGCTTAGACGAGCGATTTCGAAGGGGGGAATATTTATGGGCAGACCGACTGAAATTAATTTATGCAGCCGCATAGGCTGCCACGTAATTTATTCGCGGGCCTCGCGACGATCACTCACTTCTCCTCGCGGGCTTTTGTGTGTAAGGAAATCCCAGGCCATTAGAAACGGGCACGAAGAGCCTCTCCGCGTGTCGATCCCTCTTCCGAGTCTCGAGCAGCTCGATCGAGTTCGTTGTTTCGCGAGAGAGCACGACTTTGCTATGCGAAGATCGGCCGACCGATGCCCCGGAAACAACTTCCCACCTGGTTGGGGAAGTAAGAGATCTTTGTCGAATGTTGCGTCTTAATATCGCGCTTCAATCTATATCGCAGGAGGTTTGTTAAAAAATATCGCGTTGCCTTTTTATATTATATTGTTCTTTGTACGCGGAAAAAAGTTATTTAATTTTATTCAAAGAAATATTTATTTCAATAAATCTTCACAATTAATTATGTTGATTGCCAGTGATAAAATTTTCACAAATAATAAGATGCAATTTTAAAAATTCGACCAAAAACTGGCTATTCATTTATTGAAAATAAGTACGTTTCGACCCACATTGTGGGTCCTTTTCAAGTGTTGTTCTTATTCTGCAATTATATTAATTAAAAATAGAAATATGAAAGTTGTCCTGTCATATCGACAATCTGTTAGCTACAGATTTATTTATTTCAATAGTCTTTCATACATCATTTGTTTGAAATTAATAATATTGATTTGTCGTGAAAAATTGGTTAACTTGACTGAACCTTTCAACTAAATATTATCTTGTTAACTGAGCATATGAAAATATTTAATACTTGCCTTAAATACTAATATATGTTCAATTAACAAAATAATCATTCAAACATAAACATAATTCTTTCCAATCGCTAGTCAATAAATAGAAAAATTAAATAATCCATCAAAAATCAGCAAAAATCAATTTTATTAATCTTCACGACGTTTCGACCATGTGATTGTGGTCCTTATCAAGTGAACAATACTTGCAAAAAATACATTAAAAATAATATTTTTCTCGTCTATTTCTCCATATGTAAGTTTCGAGATTAATTTATATATGGAACTTTGGCTCTGTTGGCCGATTTAGAAAACATCATATTTATATTGTTTATATTGAGAGCCGATAAAAATATTTATTTCTGAGATTAAAAATAATATTAAAAATACAAAAATAAAATAAAAGTATAATAGCTACTCGTCGTGAAAATTCATAAAATTGATTTTTGCTGATTTGGTCGATTATTAAATCTTCCAAAATAATAATTTAGTTGCATGAGAAAGGTTTAGTCGAGTTAACAAATTTTTGTGTGCTTTAATTTAATTTTCAAAATTTTCGGAATCGAGTAGTATATACATATAGTCTCGCATTCACGACGACGACGCAGTCGCGTTTCCATCATCGGGGCGAGATCCAGGAAGGATTCGCGCGCGGCTGAAACAAGAGGGATCGCGTCTTCCCGAGGAAGGGCCGAGGATCTCGCGGCGAGATCTGCGGTGCACCCGCGTTATGATTTGTGGGCGTCCAGATCGTGATCCTGGCCTGGTCGGTCGGTCCGGAGCGAGAGAGAGAGAGTGGGCACCCACGCTTTCCAAGAATCGTCGTCCGCGTGGCGCGTCCGCGACCGACGCACGAGAAGGAGATCAGCCGGCCCCGATTACGCCGAGGGTGTAATGGACAGACTAATTTGTGAAATTTAAATTCCGTCCCCGACGTTTGGCCGCGAGATAAATCGCGGCGTCCTCCCTCTGGAGGGAGGTCGACGGCGGATCTTTCTGGAAAATCGTAGGTGGATACTTCGTGTCGCGACACGTTTCATGGGTGGCGTAGAGATGATGCAGATGTAGGTATGTGCGCATTCGCGAAAATAATTCCCCGGGTGAGATTGACATCGGGTTGATAAGAGAGACTTGTGGAAAAGCCGGCTGGACGCTTTAGGAAAATAATTCGCGGTAAGATTAATATCGGTTAACTGTATATAGTATATATAGAAGATGAAGAAGTGAAATTTATTTTTTATTCTTTATATATATATACATACATTTTCTATTAAGGTCAATATCAGTCATCTCTTATTTGAAGTATAATTTCTATTATAAGGGTGAAAAAATGTCGTTTAAAATTTTTAATCTTGTAAATTTATAAATATCTATTCACGAGGCGTTCTTTATTAAAAGTAACAATATTTTCTGCACTATTTCAATGAAAAAAAAAAATATGGATAAATTTTTTATTGTCGTCAATATCGGTCATTTCTTATTTAAAGTATATAATTTCTATTGTAAGGGTGAAAAAATGTCATTTAAAATTTTAAATTCATTTATTCATTTACGAGGCATTCTTTATTCAAGGTTACAATATTTTCTACACTATTTCAATGAAACAAAAAAAAAATATATATATATATATATTTAGCTATTCTAAAAGCACGAATTTTCGCAAAAATTTCAGCACATCGAGAGAGAAAACGAAGGTAAAGGAAGACGGAGAGATAATGAGCAAGATGTTTAAGCGGTGGCGGATTAGAGGCAGCTTCTCGCTGTACGGCGAGAAGAAGGGAGGCCCTATTGTCGGACCGCATAATACGGTTATGATTTAGTTTGGGACGTGAGGATGCGAGCGAACGAATGAACGAACGGACCGAGGGGGCCTGACTAGGTGGAAGACGAACGGGGGGCAAAAAGGGAGAAGAGGGCCATATTGGTGTCAGATTACGCCCGGGCCCCGTCTGGAACATCCACACGTCCGCGTAAGGACTCACGCAATGCCGGGGCCCCCTTTAAATATACGTGTGCGTATGTGTATATGCGTTCCCTGCCTTTTTTCAGAAAGAAAGATTGTTCCCACTTTCCTTCTCTTCTCTATTCCTCTCTTTCTTTCATGTGTATCTCGGCCACTTTTTTATTATTTAAAGCACGTCAACGGTACAAAGATGTAGGAACAAATTATCAAAATGAAAAATTGTCAAAAAAATTGTAACCGTTTGATTATTCATTTTATATGCAGGATATGCCATATCATTTAGTTTCATTACTATGTATGTGATATTTCTAACATAACACCCCGTTTATTCGAAAATCTAACTTGGTTCTATAATTCATATTGTGATAAGATGGCACAGTTATAATTTCGTGATATAAATCCATTTTTTATAGATTCAGGAGAATAAGATATGAAGATAAGCCAAAAAAAGTTGTAATAAAGCAGCTGCATTACACGAAAAATTCAAGATATAATTTTTCAACTATTGCCTCGAAAGCATCTTTTGTAATAGATTACTATTTTCCAAAAATTCTCAATTTATTCTATCTGTCAAAAATTCTAATTTTGATCTGCATGTCATTTAGAAATATAAATCAAAATTTACAAGACAATTGTGGTAAAATGAAAAGAAAAAACATATTTTTAATTATATGCTAGCTAAATAAATAAATAAATATATATATATATATATAACATATTTATCAAAGAACTCTGTCTCTCGCCGGAGCGCACTCGAGAAATCGTCCGAATATCTCGACTTTTGTATTACAAAAGGAGCGATCCGCCATCTTTCGACGGCGGGGTTCTTTCTTCATCGCGAACTCGGACGCGGGTTCTGCGAACTTGCGAATTATGAATATGATTATCTCGGACGTGCTCTTGACGGGAAGCCAGACCTGTCCCGGAGGTGTCACCTTACACCCTTTCCCGCCCTCGCGGGATCGGATCCTGACTTGGCGCCTCGACGCATTGCACCCCGTAACCGAATCTCGCGAATAATTGGACCTGCTCCCTGATCGCGAGAACATTGACAATAAATAACAATGCTATCGATCTTACGTGCCGAAGGAATCTCACGCTCGTAAATTAGGGATTAAGACCCGGCAATAATTTTGTTGAGCTCAGATTTCGATGCGAGAATTATCTCTTCTTCTTTCGTTCGTAAAAAAACGCGGTAATGGCGCAAGAAATTTTCTTTTTAAGAGATATATCATTAAAAATTACTTATATATATATATAAATGTCCTTAATACAAAGTAATTTTTAATGATATATCTCTTAAAAAGAATATTTCTTGCGCCATTACCGCGTTTTTTTATATATATTATTATATATGTTATATATATATATATATATGCTAGCTAAATATATAGCTTATATATATATAGCTAGCTATATACAATATATATATATATATATATATATATATATACAATAGATAACTTATATATATATATATAAATATATATATATATATATATATATATATATATATATAAATGTCCTTAATACAAAGTAATTTTTATAGTACATATATATATATATATATATGTACCGGTTTCGCGCAATTTTTGTGCCGCAGATCGGTAGCGAACCCGCGCGAAAACCAGTTCCACCCTCTTATTTATTCCCTTACAGCGGAATGGAGACGCCAGGCCCAGTAAACATATGTCGAACATCTCGGGAACCCCTCTGTACAATGACATTCCGGATTTTTGTGTTCGGGGATTGGCCGGGCGATTCGTCCAATAGAGTTCGCCCGTAGACAACTCGCGGAGATTGACAGCTTCCATGGGGTTCGGAGTCTATAGGATTAGGCCGCGCGGTGACGCAAACGTAATATCATTACGACAAATTGCGATCCTCCTGTGGGATAAACGCCGAAACCAGTTGGAGTATATCGGATGAATTAATAAGATATCTTTTATAGAACGTATGAACGCATCGATTCATCGCACAAACATGGGAGTGGAGAAACATAAAGATCCCCACAACGATTGCTCATCGCATAATCATTCAAATTAAATTTTTCAATTAATTTTTAAACAATTTTAAATCAATCTTTTTATTATTTTTCAGAATTCTTTGAGAAATGTGCTAATAATTGTAGTGTATGTACTATTAATCGTTGACGCTAAAGAAAGATTAATCTATAGCATATAGTTGTTGAAAACATGTTTCTTCTTTTCATTTTACTTATTGTCTTATTATAAATTTTGATTTATATTATTTCTTAGATCAAAATTAAAATTTTTAACATATGGAATAAATTTAGAATTTTCTAAAATAGTTTATCTATCTATTGCAAAAGATGCTTTCGAGACAAAGGTTAAAAATTACACTTTTGAATTTTTAATTCAATCTTTTCATTTTTAAGAATTTTTAACTCGACGTTATTTGTGCAAAATTAATTAATGTGACACGTGACATGTCATTATGCAATATTCCTAGAAAAATATAGGTGATATGTCTTTATTGATTTTATCCTAAGTATAATAAAAATAAAAAATTCTACGTTTAAATTGATGCCAGTATACAATACAAGATGTTTATATCACCAAATGGATTCAAAATAAACACGGTGACTTTTCAATATCTCGTATAATAAATATTATTTCAAACCATTCTAGCATTCGACGAGACTTAAAGTCGATAAGGAAAGAGGGAGTACTAGGTATTTTCATCGGCTCATCCCAGGTCTCCAGGGGTCGCTAAGAGAGTCGGGATTAGCTACGGATATGGGACTCTCGCCCTTATCTGCCATCTGTATACAACGGGGTGTTGGAATTCGATTCATAAACGTCAAACGCGACTGTTTACGCTGTTCGCACCTCCATTGTCGCCCTTCGATTTCGGGACGCCGACCTGCCGATCGTTCCGCACCCTGGGACACGATAAATACATCCATCTCCGCACGGATATAATATACGAAAGGGGATCTATCTCTCTCTCTCTTTGGTATCTTCGATACGATCGGTAGTTACTTAGCACTTTCACGATGCTCGATGGTTCGATGCTTATCGAACCGGCTCTCGTTGAATTTATTGCGGGCCCCTGCGGAAAAGAGGCTGACGGCCCATCTGCATCTTCGCCTCCTCAGCATCTCTACCTCTTTTTTTTTTTTCGTTGCCAGGGACCAGGCGCTCTATTATATCTCTTCGCGATATACTTGCAGAAACGATGGAGGAACGGTAATGTCGCGAGGAAGGATAAAATAGCGGATAATTAATTTTGTTTTTCACATAAATATCTCTTATCGAATGTGCGAAAGAAAATAATAAACGATTATATATTAATTTTTGGTGATCTTAATATAAAAAAGTATATGAAAAGATATTGTTAATTTATGCCAGATAAAATTGTTACGCTCTCTATTAATTAATTGATTTTTTAAATAATTTACATTGTCTAATTATTAAAAAAAATTAATTGCAATTAAAATTTAAAAATAAAAAATTAATAATTAATATTAAGATAAAAGCTGAATGATCTATTTCCATAATCATTGCATCCAATTGATATATGGAAATAAATGTTTGTCAAAAATATTTAGGCCAAAAAATGTGATGCAGACTTGAAGTGACACACACTTTCTCCACTTTTTGAAAGTCGTATCGCATATCGGAGCAAACGGGAACTACGACGGAAATGGTTTATTCAGAAACGTCAGTCAAGGCATGGTCTTCCACAAGGAATTGCACGCGTGTGCACACGTACACGACACTCGCGCGGCGTGACCTACCCCACTGAGAGAATCGTGTTTCAATACAGAAACCGAAAACCATATCATTACGTAGAAGCTACGTTTCGCGCGTCGCGCCGGTGTTGCATTGTCAAGAATTGCATGTCGTTTCAGCGGCCGATTCAAGTGTTCAGCAATTCGTAAATTGTTTCCAGGGTGGAGGGAAAGAGAGAGAGAGAGAGAGAGCTATCATTTTACGCTCATTTTGAAGAGGATAGATTGATCGCTTTCATTAAATCCTTTATACCCATTCGCAAGATACCGCTACTTTTTCACTGATAGAGACTAGTCCCAGCCAAGGTTAAAATAATCGATAATAATAATTAAATAACAAGAAAATATTCTATTTTGATTATCCTTTTAAAAATAATTGATTCCGATATCCCGAAGATTGCGGCACCTCAGAATCTCTAAAGAGACCTCCCTCTATATTTGCATACATAAATATCTCTTTATATAGGAATTTTAATATATTCCTAAATATAGTATAAATATTATAATATCCTACTCATGCGATTTCACATAGAACGCTATTATAATATATTCATCACTTAATGTAAACACAAGAAAGTATCCTTAATCAGCATATATAATTTGTCGAAATTGAAAAACTAATGGCCAAGAGATTGCTGAATGATCGAAGAAAGTGATTTTTCGTGTCGCGAATAAACTGGCGATCATTGCTACGTAATTGCCGGCGAATGCAAAGATTAACGCGTAATTTGCGAGCGAAATTTCGCACGCGCGAGGTCTTTCGCGTCACGTCTGACGTACGGAGGAAGTGAAGTCTCGCGCGCGTAGGGTCGGCGACAAGTTAAAGTTATTAAGTAGCCCGTGCGTCGTCGCGTCCGCTGTCAGTCTCCGCTCTAATTAATCGTAATTGACGGCCGCGCGAAGCCTCGCACATTGCTCCTTCTCTCCTTCTTCACACAACGCTGCATAATCATTCACGGCGGGTTCTTCTTCCGTTGCTCGCAAAAATCTGTCGATGGAATTTCATCTCAAGCGCCCGCGCTTGCACTTGCTACCGCAATGGAAATATAGATTTATTATTTCGTTCGAGGAGCGTCAATTTTTCAGAGCGTGTATTAAAATGTATATCTCGATAAGAGAGAGAGAGCTACTATATAATTTATATATTCTTGAAAAATGCATGTATTTCAAGATTGAGATTATTTTCAAAAACTTTTAAAACTTTGAAGAGATGAGAGATATTTAGGCGTGTGTTTATATATACGACCCGCTTTCTCTGCGCCGAAAAATCAAGAATAAATTTCTTGTACGTTTCCGGTCTAATTAATCAAAGCGAACACGTTGAAGAAAAAAAAGAGGAGGAGGGATTTATAAATGCATTCTATTATTTGTAACATAATTACGTATTTCGGTGTTTGCTTATAACGATAATGAATAAAAAGCGATAATGAACATTATCCCGCTTACGTGGCATATGTAACTAGATAATTACGAGTGTAAGGTATCGGTTAATGACTGCGATCGTGTTCGCGGCGCGCAAACAAAATCGGTTAATTATAATAATGATAAAAACACGCGCTATACGCGCTCGAGGCGTGTCATTTAACTGCGTCGATTATCAGTCGCGGAAGCGAGAGAGAGAGAGAGTCGACTTTAATACATCGAATCCGATTAAAAATTATTTATCGTTCGATAAAGGAAACGAGTGACAAAAAAAAAAAGAGCGACGTACGCGAAGACGGAACGGGAGGTTGCGCAACTCTTGTCGAGCAATTTGCATGATTAAGTTCACCCATTTTTTTCTCTATCCCCTGCTTCGGCCTGTCCGCGCACCAGATACTGGATTCTCACGGTACGCCAATTGGAGTCAACTCATCTAAATACCCGGGCTACCCGCTATTACGGACGCGCGAGAGGAGGCCCATTATGTAACCGACGTGGACAATGTTGTCCCGCATTCGCCAATTGGCGAACGTCGCGAACCTTTTTCAACGCGAGTGTCCCACTTTAGAATTATGAATGAGAGGCTTGTAAAGGCGAACGCTAAATGTATGTACCATACTTGTCATGTTGCTGTTACGGATAAATAATGAAATAGACACGCTATATAATTGTAAAAAATTAAAAAATCACACTCTTGCGTTAAGTTATAAATTTATAGTTAGATTTTATATATATGCATTTTATATAAAATCCCACAATTAAAATTCCGATGGGAATTTATTACCTAACAAAGAAGAAAAGACGCGTCACCGTTGGACAATTTTGAAACGTGGAAAATTTAACGGAGCAGTTTGAATGATTCTTCTCGTAATAATCTCCACCTCACTAATAAAGCCATTGCCTAGGTCCGGTTAGGCACGTCTAAACGTCTAATGACTGTTTCCTAGAGAGACGCGTCAGTCCGAATACAAAGCGAATTAGAATAATTCGTTCTGTCTGGCTGCCTCACTAAATATATATCGCGTTAGACTATCGTTGTCATCGTTGTCTATTGATCTCAGCTCTTGCCATTACATATATAATTGCAATTATTTATTTAAATGTTTATAATACAGGCTCATTTTACTCCGAAAAAGATGTATAATACTTGTCATTCCGCGGAGAATTAAAACAATGAAGCACAAATTCCACATTCTACGAATCGTTTATCTCACAGAATGTTCGTTTCACTCGAAACTATTTTATGTCAAATAAAGTTTATAAGTGTGTCTCAGCTATGTCAAAAAGAAAGGATAAATTATAATAGCATCAATAAGAGAAAATGCCTATAAACAAATTTTCGCAATTTTAAAGACCATATAATTTTTATTTATGATTTTAAATACCACTTTAGTACGATTATATTCAATGAATAATCCCCGATTAAATATTAGCGCGTCCAACCGTAACAATAACATAACAATAATATATTTTATTATTAATAACTCATATTTAATAATATGACAATTGTGTCGCCAAAAGGGACTATATATGAAAAGGAAAAAAAAAAGAGAATTAATTTTGATCTACGCGAAATATGAATTTCTGCAGAGGAGCTATAGGCTTCTCGAAACAACGGAACACTCGTCCCTCGACAGAAAAATTTCTATCCGATACCCACGCCAGAAGGAAATCGTTTTTTCTACGTTGGCGCAATTTGCCATGTAAATTCGATCGTAACATGATTACACGCCTTGGCAAACTATAACCGGGTTCGTCGCCGCCGTCGGTTGTCGAAGCTAGACGTCGTTCCGTCTTGATCGATCTTGTGATCGATCTTTCGATATGCGTATAGATATAGATCCTCGCAGAGATCGTGCCAGATGGCCTATGGGACGGGACGAGACCATTATGCCCGGTCGTCCGAGAATCCGTAATGAAATTAGAAATTAGAAGGAAAGAGAGGGTCTCGATTTGAATTTTCCTGGAATTTCTCGACCGCCTTCCTAGCTACATAAGAAGACCTCTGATAATGGACAATCTTGTCTTACATGATTGCCGATAGCTAAAGAGAAACTCGTAAAAAATCGCGTGGATGATTATTAGTTTAATTTAATATCGTAGAAAATTTATAGCGAAATAGTATAGTAGTCGAAGCATTCTACTTCTGTGCAAATTCATCCTCTTGAATTTTTTTCAAAGAATTCATCACAAAATTATTTCTACTAAAAAATCTGCGCAAATCTCTGGCTCTATATATTTGTAAATAAATAATCTAAAATAAAAAATTCAAAAAAAAGAGGGAAAAGGCACCTGTAAAATTTTCGCAGGCAGAGAATCAGAAAAACTTCTTATTTTTAACTTTGACATATGGAATTAATATTTAAGAGCAGGCGCGGGCGTAACTCACGAAGAGTGACATAGTCTCAAATGTAATAAAAAAATAAATAAAAAATACAAACCCCGTTACCGGTTGTCACATGTCGCGGACAAAAAAAAGCATTGATACCACAGAAGAGAGGAGGACTCGCGTACAACACAAAACTCCCCAGCGTATACGCGTAGCTCGTGTTCGATCACCCGTTAAGAAGGAAGCTCTCGATGAGGCCCCGATGTCCAAGATAAGACGAACGTCCTCTCACGCCGAAGTTCGGGGACCAGCGGCCCCCTCACGTAATCCACGAGTACGTCGCGACGAATTTGTTCGCCTGCCCAATGAGCCATAAGTGCACCCCCATACTCCCTGAAGAGACCCACGTTTGCCACGTTCTTCCACATCATGGCGAGGAAGCCGCGAAACTGGGCCCTCGTGCTTCAAAATGGCTACCGTCCGCATCATTGGGCCCGATCGAAGATACGTGAAATTTAAAAAAAAAAAAAAAAAAAAAAGTTGCGGGAAAATCGCCGCGTCTCTCGAATCGCCACGTCGAATCTTTCGCTACATATACGCGCGATACGTAAATTTGTATGTAATTATGAAACCCTTGCAATTAGTGAGAATCGAACAAACGCGCACAAACTGTATACGTTACCATAATATTAATATAATATACTAACGATGTTTAATTTATATAATAAATCAGTTTTCCATATAATGTGATATGGAAAACTGCGATGCGATATTTAATCGTTGAGAATTTACGTGGCGCAGATATAACATATATAACTAGAGGAAAGGGACGGTATGTACCTTGTGATATCGATACTTGTCGGAAAATATAGACCGTGCCGCGGCATACGTCGGTGAAGAAAATATTAACAAAACGTATGATGCATTATTAATAATTTTTACACGCAATGGGAAAGCTCTGCGGACGCGACCAATTAAGAGAGCGGGATTCAATGAAAATATACAATATACGTAGAAATATCATGGACAAGGCAAATTTGTTATATCTCGTCTTTAACTTCTCGTCGATCGAGTGTTTATCTTTTATTAAAATAAATTAAAATAATATGTTTTAAATATAATTCTTTATTTTTGACAACTATCAGCTGATTTCTGTCAAAAAATATTAATCGAGAATAATGCGTTATAACATATTATTTAAAACATTACTATTTTAATTTTTATAACATATTACTATTTTAAAATTTAATTAGCAAATTAACGTTTGATTAGTATTTTTGACTGAAATCAGTTGATTAAAGCGTTAATTTGCTAATTAATTTTTAAAATAATAATATATTATAATAATAATAAAAATAATATGCTTTGAATAATATGTTACAATACTTTAAACTCGATTAATATTTTTTGACAGTTATCAGCTGATTTATGTCAAAAAGTATTAATCGAGTTTAAAGAATATACATGTAACATATAATTATTTTAATTAATTTTGCGGTATTTTTATATTGAAAAAAGTACGGCAGGAGAGAGGAGAACATTGTCGAAAAGAGTATGCAAATGAACGCGAGAAAGAGAGAGAAAAATATTTATTTATAGGATATTTAAGCTTTTTAGGAATGAGGAACCTTAAACGCGCATCCTTATTATGCACGCGCCCGAAGTAATTGCACCGGGGTCATTTGTTACCGCAAATAAAAAGTGTCGAATCCGGCCCGAAAGCGCGAGAGACCGTCGGTGTGTAATTTGTCGATCGAATAATGCGATGTTAATAGAATGGTGTATACCGGTCGGGTACACCGACCTCATAAATCATTTGTTAATTTGACAGAGCCCATTCAAGCTGAGAGCTTCTTTCTCTCTCTCTCTCTCATTTCTTTTTCTTTTCTCGCCGGCGATCCTTCGACTGCTCCTCTTAGAGCCGGCTCCTGCCGGTTGAAAGGATCCGAAACGACCGTAAAAAGCAAGGGCCCCTTCGATGACCGCTAGTGGATGTGGTCGTCCGCGAAATTGCCCCTCTATTTTTGTAACTTACCTACTGCACACGCTCCCGTTCGCCTTTTTGTTTCCGCGCATTTTTATTGGTTGACCTCCTTTTTCTTCTCTCTTCTCTCAAAATTCACCTCCATGATCATCGATATCGAGCACGATTAGAATGATCTCATATCATCGAATCAATGATATTTATTTATGCGAATATTATTAAACCTCTTGGAATGCGATCCAAGTCTATTAAATTGTATACAATTATATATCTATATAAGAAGCTACATAATGTATATATATATTATTGTTTAAATTAATGAGCTATCAGATACATTATCGAGTAGCAGATGATAGTCACTAATTAACGACTCTCTTTAGCAACCGATAATTTGAATAGGATCTATCAGCCAAAAGCTCGAAGGAGAAATTAGGTTGCTACGACAGAGCACAAAGGTGCTCGTATTAGAAATGCTTGACAAAGAACAATATTGTCGGTTGTCTATCTGTTCTTGTCCACGTTACAAGAGCCGAGATATCTTCTTCTTAAGAATCTCCTTTAAATGACGACCCGATGCGAGAGCCTTCACCGATCGATAAGTCAGCGGAGTCGGGACACATTCAACATTGTGCGTCGACTCGCGGTTGAACATGGTGGAAACGGTTATCCCGAATTTTTGCACCATCGACCTGCGGACGTCGAGCGACACGATTGGCGGAATCATCGCGGTACTTTCATACTGGAAAAAGGTACCGCGGGATATGGAGGGAGACATTGACGAGGAGGATGCACGGATGGCGAACGCGAGGGGGAGAGAAAAAGAGAGATGGAGAAACAGAGAGGGGAAAAGGAGAGTATGAGGCTCGTGTTTCCGGCCGGGTGAACAACAATGCCCGCAGACAAATGAGCATCCCGCCTCCATTGTTCGTCTGATCGGCACGGCGCAGCCTCATCCCGGTTCCGCTTGCGCTACTCCGGACCTCCCTATGTCGTCGTCAGGGGCCCATGTCGTCCTCCAACACCCGGTTGGGGGGTCCTCGATCAACCTGATGCGGGCCAACACCGATTAAACATCGCTGCTTCGTCGAATCCCCGTCAACGGGAATCTCCTCGTTTTTCTCCTTCACTCTCTCTCTTTCTCCGCCCTCGGCTTTCTTATAGTCTCTTTATCTCGTCCGATTCTCTCTGCTCCTTTTGTACTACCTCTCGATCGTTCTCTTACCTTTTACCGCTTGCTTTTGTCTCTGCATGTTCGTGTCCCGCTCGTCCTTCTTCCATCGGCATGTCCATTATGCTCCAGATGGTGCGGTTCCATCATCGCGGAAGAGGTATGAAAACCAGGACGACCCTCTCGTGCGACGTGTCAGACATCAGGGTTGCGTGGAACGGAGTTACGGTTGCGAAAATTCTGTAAATTAATAAGGAGTTTATGCGGTTTTCAGTATAAAAAATGATACACTAATGGAAATGTGGAATATTATAATTACAAAATCTATCGATCAAACACAATAATTCTTAACGATTTACGCAGTCGACTGTTAAGTCATAAATTATATTGTTGTAAATATATTTTTAAAACACCGCACAAGCTTTTTTATCTAATAAAAATAGTAAGATTTCATCAAACTTTATATTTAAGACGTTGTTATTGTATTTCTTTTTATATATCTTTCTTACATCTTATTGTTATTTTTTTCTATATTTCTTATATGTATATGTGATATTATAATATATTTTTTACAGTTTGCGTATAAACTTATAATTTTATATAATTTTTTATGCGCATATTTCTTCTCGGTTCTACAATACTTTAAAATGATATAATCGAATCTCTGAAGTAGTTATCGCTCTTGCATTACAGAGTATCAATAATTTGCTGAACTTAATTCTTGGATATATTTAGATATGTCTCTTAACTCGTATCATCGAGAGTTAGATCTCCGTTTTAGAATATTACTCGGTTAATCATGGCTGGACACACATTCGATTTAGTTCTCGCGCAATAAATACCATAAATCTCAAAATCAACGACGTGATGGTGTACCAATATCCGGTCATAATTTAGTCGTACTTACAATATCGTATTATTTATGTACATATGTCGAACTTAGGCGATAGAGATGAGAGGATATTTCGCAGAAGTGTTCGCGAGACCCCGAAATAGTTATGGGATCACATTTATGAGATATTATGGATACGCATTTTGTCACACACACATATACGTACGGCGTACGGGTGCGGTTTCGATGGCCGATTTCCGGCGCGGGTCCCCGATCGAAAAACTTACGAGACAATGGACCATTCGTCCATCGGCGGAGACAAATGGTCCGCGTGTAATGGCACGAGCGAGAGAAAAAAGAACATATAAGATCGAGGCGAAACGGAAGAGTCCCTCTCCTTCTTCTACCCCTGTGACGCACAAACGATCACTTGCGATTATTATCCATGGGAAAGTAATGCTAACCGAATCGATAGTCGCCTGGTCGAACCGGACTTCCGGTTGCATTTCGCTCGAGGCTATGTCGTTACGATCTACGCTTCGATCTAATTTCCAAATATGGAATTAAAGTGTTTCCTTTTTTTTTTTTTTTTTTTTTTTTTTATAAAAGATGTAGATATTGTAAGAGATACTTATGTCAAATTTGATAAAATTTTGCTATTTGTCACCAATTAATATATGTATGTGCGAAATATATATAAGTTATGGAGAAAATTAAGTGAAATAAAACAAGATTTTTTGTTAAGTAAAATAAAAGCACGTTTTCAAGATAAATGCAATTTCTGATCATGGTTTTATTCAATTTTATAATTATAGGATTAGAAGACGCGTCTTTCTTATAATTTCACTAAAAAAATACTGATATACAATATACGCATATATTCTTTTCTATAAATATTATTCAATTTAAAATATATAAACAATAGAAAGAAAAGAACTTAATTTTAATGAACGCGATCAGAAAAATAATAATCAAAATCTAAACAGATTAATTAAAAGAAGCGCGACACAAGACTTGAAAAATTTAGTATAACATAATGATACAACTGTTTTATAAGAAAATAAACCTGGAGCAATTTCGAATGTAAATTATATATCTCAAATCCTTAAAAGAACAGGTAAGACACAGAGAGAATTTTCTCTTAGAATTTACTCTGAAAATCATGGTAATCGTGAGACAATATGATATTGGAAGAATTTTATAAGTTTCTCTGATTAATATTTACAATAAAAATATTATATTTATTACAATAAAATATAAAATATGTTCGATTAATTTTATTATGTACATAATTAATATTTTTTATTATGGTAAAAATTAATCGCAGAAACTCTTATAAGATGCTTTCAATGCCATATATTGTCCTACGATTACCATGATTTTCAGAATAAATTCTAAGAGAAATTTCTCTCCGTGTATTCTTCAATTATGAAAATACCTCGAGAAGATCCTAGCGAGCGAGGTTCCCAATTGAGTTCGCAAAGTGTCTCACTTGTACGGCCAACTGACAATAAGAAGATGATGTCGTCGGTTGGAGGAGGCCAGATGTCGCGTAAGGATTCAGAATCCGCCGGTCCATTCACAGCAGCTCCCGTGGCGCAGCGCACCTTGCTCGAAACAACGTCGACCTCCGAGGACTAAGGAAATCCGATACACACCAGCACGGTACCCGGAGAGAGAGATGTGCGCTACCCTACTCATCCATATTCCGGCTCGCTCCAATTCCATTAAACAACTGACAACCTCGAAGTAGAGCTCGGCCTTCGTGTGCCGCGAGTATCGTAAACGTTGTAATTCCTGCCATCGATTACATCGATTGATGTGTACTGCTTATCTTCGATAGCGGCTTAAAAACGTGCGATCAGTGAAGCATTCTATGTCATCGAGACATCTTGCAAGTTATTTATCGTATCATGCGTTTGAAATTTCCTCGTAACGTTTTTTTTTTTTTTTTAGTAACGAGAAGATTGAAACCGATAATTTCCAATAAATAAACGCATGTATTTTTTTATTGATTAGTTGAATTTAAATATTGAAATCAAACACTGAAAAAATACTGTTGATTCAATTAAACGTCGACGTTACGGGCTGCCATCAACATATGCAGTTGATTCATCAGTATTTTGTTAATTCAATGACATTATTAATCAAATCAAGATGTCATGCTTTTGTTTATACTAATATACTGTTGAATCAACTGCATATGTTGATGGCAGTTCGTGACGTCGCGTTTAATTGAATCAACAGCATTTTTTTCTCAGTGAAGAATTAAAGATTAACAAATTAAATATTATTTTTTCGTTTTCGCATAATAGGAGTTGCGTTGATTTAATTTATCTCCGGCATAAGATGCTTTGCACCGATCCGAGGCGCGACTTTTCTGACGTTCGTCGAAAGCTTTCATGTCGGCGTTCAATTCCTCGTACGGCTCCGTCACCGTATCAGCTAGATTCTCGCAACTATAGGATCGTTCGAAAGAAGAAATGATCTCCAACAGTCTTTCGTAAATCATTTCGATAAATCATACATCATACCTGATTGTTTTCTGCATATGACAGGGTCGACACTTTTTATCGGCTGCGAACGCAGCTTTATCCAGACCGAGTTGCTGGAAGACTTTCAATCCTTTGCGCCAAATATCCTTCTCCTTTATAGCTTCTTCTAAGCTCGAAGCTGCCGATTCTGCTTCCGATGATTCATGTACCTCCCCCAATGTACCTTTACGACGAAATATTTTTTTTGTTAGTTTATGTTCTTGATTAATTATTCGTTCAATTATCATTAAAATGCATTTGACATATAAAACATCTGTGTAAATGTTTAACGAAATTTTTGATATATAATTTTTGCACAAGAGATTATATCCAATACAACACACACATACATATCTTATTAATTTATATATATATATACATATATATACAATAAGTTTGTATCTTAAAATATTCTCATAAAATGTAAGGAAGAAAGATGTACTTTAATTTAGAATCACGATTTTATATTATATATATGTATAATATTATATATATATATATATATATATATATATAATATTATACATATTATATATATATATATATATATATATATAATATTATACATATTATATATATATATATATAAAATACTTTTTTGCTTACATTTTATGATAATATTTTAAGATACAAACTTATTGTGCCGCATTAAATACTTATTTTTCACAAATTATGCAAGATATAACAATGAAACAAAAAATAGAAACGCTCTTGCCGAATGTATATCATAACCCAATATATATATATATAGATATATATATATATATATACATTTTGTCTCGTACCTTTATGGGGTTGCAAGCAATTCTGGCTGTCCAAAAACTTCCAGAACGCTTTCACCTTCTCCTGTCGACTTTCGCTGTCTTCTCTAACAAATACAAATTCCATACAAGCTGGTTTTTCTCTCGAACCCATGTTGAAATCGCGTAAAAGCGCGATATGTGGCGATGCGTAACGGTACAATTTGATATAACTCTTCCCTCGACGTCACTTCCGCTCGTGCCAGTGCAGCCACACGTGTAAAGTGAACATCTAGTAATATCGAATATTGAATCTAGTTACAATCGCTACTCGACCCTCGACCAATCAAATATTTTCAGTCTTTCGATAGCATTTGGCGCCAAATTCAAAATTTCCATCCGCAATTTATGTATTTTACGAATTAATAAATAATAAAAATAAAAGGGTGAATAATACTTTTCTGTCTCAAATCTCGTCTGTTTTTGTTCGTAAATATTTAGCAATATAGATCGAAGCCAGGATGAATTATAATTATAAGAATTAGGGGCTAGTTTGATCATCTTCGATTATTTTAATTGACCAAAGCTTAAAACTAACCAATAACCTTATTCAATGTAAGCAGGGTTAGATAAAGTTAAATCAAAAGTTTATTTTTTAAAATATTATTTATACAACATAAAATTTCGTTTGTTAATTCTTTTAAAATTTGTAATAACAAACAAAGAAATTGTAATTTTAATTTTTTATTTTTATTTTTATTTTTTATTTTATTTTATTTTTATTTTCCTATTTTGTGGTAATTACAATTTATGACAAAGAATGAACATAAAAATTAATAATACTTTAATTTAAAAATAATAAGTATATTATAACTTATAAAAAAACAAAAATAGTATTCAGAGATAAAAATAAAATTAAATTATTATACCTTTTTTAATTAAAACAACTTTTAACTAATATAACCCTATAAAATATATGTCTGTGCTTTTGAAAATTTAATCGGCCGGAGTTTATCGAAGATGGCGAAGCTGGGCCCTTTTAATACGAAGAAACTGAACCTTACGATAATTTGAAGATCCGCAGTGACCATATCGTAATTGCAAAAATTCGAATTTCCTGGACGTTCTCCGATCGAGCGCCGAGACTGGATGACAGATGATGTCATTGCCCCGAGTGGTTCAGCGCGCACCGCTGACGCGCAGCCTCTCAAGATGGCCGTCACGTACATCTGATCGGAGGTGTGTGTGCGAAATTCGACGCCGATTTGACGTGATAAGGATATCGAGCCGTGCACGGCGCCCCACGATGGCACGATGATCGCGCGTTAAGTCAATTAATTTCGGCATCGGTATCGATGTGGACCGTCCCCTGGGTGCCGTCGTGTCGATGGTTGTTCCTGTCCCCGCGGCCGCCGGCGGCTCGCACTGAATCATGTTCAGCAAGAAACTTCATGTGGACGTCAAGAAGTCGACGCTCAAGGTGCAGGATGTCAAGAAGGACAGCGGGACTAGGTTGAAGCACCTCAAGATCGTGCTAGGTGAGGAATCTGGCCTCTCTGCTCCCGGAGACTGTATTCCAACTTGGCGAGGAATCTTGAGGGAGGACGGCTGTATATTGTGTGTGATGTGTGAGAGCTGACCTTTAGTTAGTTTACTCCCACACACGCATACTCTGACTTCTTAAAGCGGAGTTTAATGATGTTTCCCATGCGAAGAAGCGTCTGTTCTCGTTTGACTTTGTATTGTGTTTCTCTAACAAGTTTGACTTCTTACTCCTTACGCTTATCTGAATCTGGAGGAGTAAACAATATTGCTTTTTCGTTGCTGAAAGGGAAATATAGTTTTGCTTATTAATGTGATTCATTTTTAAGGATGACACAGTGCAAAATATTGATGTTGTTAAAATAGAGTATTTTCATTTATCATTAAGTAACAATACCAAGAATTCGATACCAAGAATTTTTAATCTTTTTCTAAATGCAAAAGTATCATCACAATCATTAAAATATATTGCGCACATGTATTTTTCATGTTTATCAAAAAAATGTGCGTATTTTATACACATCTTCCAATTGCAAAATGTACTTCATATAATATACTTAATAATTTTAAAAATGAAAACATAAATATATTTATTCTATTCAGATTTTTTCAAAAAAATTATAAAATTACAACTAGCATGTTATTATTATACTTTATATTACTTTATTCTTATTTAATATGGATAAAATGTGTTTTACATCATATTACTTGTTGCATGTCCTAGTTAAAAGGATTTATGCAGTTATAGAATTGTGGTCTCGCAATATTATAAAAGATAGTCAGTATCTAATCACCAAACCGCATGACCACATTAACCAACCTCTATGGCCTCCATCTCCAGCTAAAGTTACATTGTTACTAGTTTCATATATCTTTATATATGGAATTATATAAATACAAGTTTCATATATCTAGATATTTCTCTTTATTTCATTTTTAAGTTCGCTGATAGAAATTGCTTGTAGTTTTAAATTAGTTTTACGTACATCTTTTTATAGATATTGTAAAACTTTTATTCTATATCACAACAAATATTTCTATTCTATTATCTATTTTCACTTTTATTATTTCAATTACATCTGAAATATCAAAATATATAATTATGCCACTCCCATCTGTTCTTCTCATAATACATATGTATATAAGGAAAAAGAAAAGAAGCTCTGCTATATAAGCACAGGTGGCTAAGACCAGTTATGATGTAATAGGATTTCTACACTTCTCTATATAAGACATATGTGTCATGAGAAAAAGAACAATCTTCTTTATTTTATTTCTATTCAATTAATTTAAATTATATCTTTAAATATTATAATATTTTGTACACGCATGCATAATAATATATGTTTTTATATTGAAGAAAATGTGGACACTGACGAGGCAAAGGGATTTTTTGAGGGGAACTTCAGCCATGTGTACTTCATCTTGTACGATAGTTTCGTATCTGCTGAAGCAAATCTTCGGCAACGCGGTAAGTTGAAGATTGAAAATTGATACTAAAATAATATAAGTACTAAATAAAGCTGCCTCTTACTGCTATATAACTTTGAAAAGTTTCATACTAAGTAATATATACATCGCATAATTATATTACATATAACTCTTAACTATATAACATACCTCTCATTGCTTTTAAAATTATAATAACTTTTCTTTTATTAAACGCGATATTCACACATTATTAGTTTATTATCATCTCTTTCATTTCTTTTCATTCTGCTGCCAGAGCTTTCCTTCCATATCGGTAAGTCATATTATATTACTCTAGTTTAAGAAATTTTATTACAATCAATTATTTTTTTAATTTATAATTTTCGTTGGATCGAGTTATACAAAAATTTATGCAAACAATTCTTACATTGACTATTTTATTTATATGATATTTACTATTCTTTAAATATTCTTCAAATATTAAAATTATTTATATAATATTTACTATTTTTCAAATATTCTTTTTATATAGTATAATTTGAAAATAGATATTTAACTATTTTTTCTTTATAGTGCATAAGACACACAGGGAGGAATTGGAACAAGTATTGCAGCTTTTGGAAAAAGTGTTAACTCTTCTTCCCGAGCTGCTCAACAGACGATGGCAGTGTCATAGTTTAGCACGGATTCTGCAGAAACTCTTGCATCCTGGTAACAGTTGGAAACTTCGTAGACAAGCCATAAGGTACATAGCAATTGAGGTTTTTAAAGCTCAATGCATATTACATATATATTTATTTAAAACGATATATTTATATATGATTAAATGTTTTAGGTACTTTATTTTATGGTATCAGGCCCTTGGCGAAAATGCTCCCGAGCATATACATCAGATGTTTGCCAGTTTGGTGCCTGGATTTCCGCCGCATCAAGCGTCGCCTTATAAATACGACCGTAAAACAGAAGGGAAGAAAGAAAAAGTCGTGAAAGCAGCTAATTCCGAAGAAAAAGACAAGAGAGAATTCTATGATACGCAACTTGGACAGAGTACTTTTCATGATGGATCTAATCAATGTCCCGTCAGCCAAGTTGACGGCGGGCCTATCTTACCACCGCAAAGTGGAGAAAAGCCGCTCGATAATGAGACTGTTAGATTTTTGGAAGCATTACTTGAATTTATGGTTACTCAGGTATATATGTATATATATATATAATTTACTTTAGATTACTCGTTTTGTCATTTTTTACGCATATTACCGATATAATTTGTAAATATCAATTTTATTAAATTTTTAAATAATTCAATAATTAAATATAAAATTATTTAAAAATTAATTATTAATAATTTCGTTTATTAATTACAGGTAGTGAAAATAGAATGGCGAGATAAATCTACGCGGCAATACAAAACTTTTCAATTTTTATTAGAACGTTTTAAAATCACCTATCTTCGTCACATTTGTCCGGAATTTGATGACAACTTTTCACTTTACAAACCTAATCTGGAATTACCTACAATGCGAAAACCGATGAATCAAAATCAGAATAACTATATGCTCTGTAAAGTCGCTGTAATCAAATGGATCGCAAGCTTCACACATGTCGCTAGAAAAGATGGACTTTTTGCCCATCTGTCACAAAGGTAATCTTATTTATTAATATATCTTATATTTTCGTGGGTAATTTTAATTCTTATCGAAATCGTTTATCTCTAGCACAACGCCGAATGAGGAAAATGCCGAGTCGGAATTACGCCGTGTGTCTGTTACTCAAAATTCCACAGACTCGAATCTACTGTCACCAGAATCGTCTATGTCCCAGCAAGATAGTCAAAGTCAGGAAGACAGTGCCGTTTCAGCGATCATGTTAGTCAGAGAGGTTTTATATGGGAATAGAGATAATGTAAACTTTGTACACGAATTGTACAGACAGGCATTTCTTCTGGATTTTAATCATGCGGGAGCCATAAGAAAAGCTATTGCCGTTTATAAAGATTGGATTCAAATGAATGTGAGTTCTGCGATTGCTATGTAAAATTATTTTACCAGATGTATTATGTTTGTGCGTATAAATGATTTTATCTTGACATATTTTTGTAGGAAATTCCTCCGTTCATGTTGGAGCCTTTGGACGGTCATAAGGATCGGGACTCGGAGGAAAGTCAGAGAAAAGATGCTAATGAGACGGAGAAGAGTCCTTCCGAAAGTTATCGGCAGACGAGATTAAGAAATGACTCTTATCTTGGCGCTATACATCGAGAGAATTTATTCATTAGAGCAGGCTTGCAGAATGTCTTGCAAATTTTCATTACTCAAGCGTCAAATGTATTTTTCCTGGAAAATTCGGGACCTAATGCATCTCCAACATTACTCGAGGAACAAACGGACAGTTGTAAAAGAGTCTTGAATGTATATCGATACGTTGTTATGCACTCTAGACTGGAACCAGCAACTTGGGAACAGTTACTCAGGTATATTCGCGATTTATTTATTATTCGTCTTCTTTTTACGTTTCACACTTATCCGCAATGATTTATTTCGATTTCTTGCTTCTATCAGAGTGTTACTGCAAATTACATCACTCGTATTGAGCGAAAAATCGTCTCGTCGCAAACATCAAGAAACTATCGGCGGAAAGCTTGCTCCTGCGATATTTCAAACTTTAATCGTTACATGGATCAAGGCTAACTTAAACGTTGTTATTTCTACCCAACTGTGGGACCAGTTTCTAGAAGTGTTAACGTCGTTAACACAATGGGAAGATCTAATTCGAGAGTGGGCGGTAAGTGTGACAAATATCTCGCGAATTCTGATTCATGCTTGTGAGAAATAATGTAATTTTCCTTGTTTTAATATATAATTTTGTATAGAAAACGCTGGACACACTAACGAGGGTATTAGCACGACACGTGTATAACTTGGATTTGAACGATTTACCTTTGGACAGACTCAGCGAACAAAAATCAAAGAAGCGACGCGGAGTCGGAAGTCGCGCTGCATCGACGGGAAGCGTTCAGCCACCTCGAAAGGGTAGTGTCGATCAAGAGAACAATGCCGTGCCGAAGGAAAGCGTCACAGGTACAGAAAATATAAGTATACATATAAAAAGACGTGTGCAGATTATTAGAAACATATTTGTTGAAATTATACTTTACAGTTTTTTGTGTTTTTTAATAGACACATTTATATTTAAGTTTCTTGCAAAAGACTTTTTTATAATTTCTTGACTTAGTCATTTTATAATTTCTTGAGTTTTGGAGAAGAAAAATGATGATGATTTTTACTGATGTCTATTCAGATTATAAAATTCAAACATTTTTACTGTTTTAATCATTTATTTGAGGAAATAAACCTTAATTATAACATACAAAATACTCAAAATTAGATTTATTATTATGGTCAAAATTAAATTTTAATAAATAAATAAATAAATTATATTTTAATTAATAGATTTTTCTTAAAGATTAAAATTCAATTAAAATTAAAAATAAATTATTGTCCAGCATACATGATTCAAAATGAATTTTTATCGCTAAAAAGATGTTTCCAAATATAATCTACAGATCAAAAAAATTATAAAGAAATCTTTAAAAAAACGTAAAAAATATAACTGAAGTAATCTCAACATAAAAATATGTTTGAGTCTAATCTGCACACGTCTGTATGTTATGTTATACATTTTTTTTTATTCTTATTGCACAAGAAACTTAACAAAAGAAACTCTTTTATCAGATCACCCGTTGCGCGACCTGAGGAAGGTGCGTCCGCTACCTCGCAGCGCGAGCGACAACACTATATATGCCAAGGTGGCTCGTACGAAATTGCACACAAGACAACGTACGCATACGATGCACAGTGGCATTCCTGGTAGGTAAAAATAAGGGTGATTAAGGCATTTAGTTTTTTACTTTTTATTTTTCGAGATTCTATGATATATGGCGAAAAATTACATCTCTTCTTTGCCCTCTGTGATGTTGCTGTGTGACAGTGTGCGCAGTTTATTTATAACCGTGTCCCTTTCTTTCTTTCTTTCGCTTTGACGCTGACCGTGCCGAGTTAAAAATAACTTGGTCTGGTACCATAACAAGTCGGACCCAGCAGATAGACGAAACAGTGATCTCGCATCGTTCTTACTCATAGATATATTACATTTGTAACTCCAACGCCCATCGTCGTCGCTTGTTCTAATATTCAATCGCGACATGCCGTTCATAAGATTGATTTTATTAACTAAACGAAACTTATCGAGTACATCTTCGCAGTGTCTGTGTCCTACTCTTGTCTGATTAAGTACGAACAATTTCCACACATGCAGTACTCCCCCTATCGATAGAACAAGATATGGCGCGGTTATTGACAACAAGCAGCTCGTCCTCAGCGACCGGTGGTCGGAAGATGCCCAGCAGACGTGCCAAATCTTTGGATAGCATTGTTATAGTCGATAGCGAGCCACCATCGCCTCGCTGTCCATCGCCAACACCCAGCAGCGGCGTCGACAGCAACAAAGATAGCCCTATACAGATAGAAAATATTGATGGTAGCAGTATCGGTATGTATGGTACATCATTGTATCTAATATTTATACGAGACAAACGAACGTACGCAAGTTTGTTTTATAAAGTGTTTCCAAACATTTTCAAAAAATTGTTACATGTCTGTCTTACATTTAATAACCACTTTGTAACATCTCATATTAATATCGAATGTTTTTTTTATAATTAACAATATATTACGCTTTGATGATCACTCGTGCAGTCAAAGATAAAAATTCTGAATGGTACTGAAGCATCATCAAAATATTTTTTTTATCAAAGCCTCTGCTTTTCAAATAATATATGGTTTTCTGCTTTATGGGGTTTATACTTTATTGAATTAAATATGTTGAGCTTGTAACAATTTTTTTATCGCACTACTTTAAAAAATATAAAGCTTAATTGTTATAGCAATTTCATAATCTATAAATAATGAATTATCAATTTAATATTTGATTAAGTCTAGATTTTGTACATATTTACATAACTGAAGTTTTGATACATTAATTACTGTTCCACAGATACAAACGATGCATCTGAGAGAAGGTCAGTTATGGCAGGCGGAGGAGTACGTGGATGGTTACCAGATGTGGCTGTCGTTTTATGGCGACGTATGCTATCGGCCCTGGGAGATGTCAATAACATTCAAGATCCTGTTTTGCATGGTCAGGTGATGGATTATCTCGTGCAACTTACACAAACATTAATTAAGGTAAGGGAAAGAATTCCATCTATTTTAAAATATTAAATAATTTAAAATAATTGCATTAATAAATTACTCCTATTTAGATACGTTTAAACCAAGGTGTGTCTGGGGATAATCAAGCAACACCTCCTGCACCAGAATTGATCCCACCTTTAACTGTCATTGCACCTTGGTGCTTCAAGGTATGTGTATATATACATATACATAATTATATATATATAATTAGATTTTGAGATATACTATATATATATATATATATATAATATATAAATGTAATTTTATATATGTAAAATTATAAGATATAACACAACGGAATCAATGTTTATACATATTTTTTGCAGGCTATTCAACTTCCCGAAAAATACGAAAGTGGCAAATTGGCCGCATATCGTCTCATATGTCTCTTAACTGTGCAGCCGTTGGATATCAGTCTACCAAAACAGCATCTTACGCTCTTTTATCGCGCCGTTCACAGCGGAATCGCCAGTAATGACGATAAAGTGCTGCACGTACTCGTCAAGTACACAGGACCCAGATTATTTAGTCTGAATCTACCTGGATCGAGTCTTTTAATTCTCGACTATATACACGCTGCGAATGTGATACTTAGCAGTCAAGACATCGAGGTATTAAACTTTGATTTAATTTTCTTTCTCTGAATTATAATAAGAAATAATCTAACATTTATATATGTTTTACAATTTTTTTCAGGCACCGAGGAGAGAAGCTGTTTCTATCATCGGCTCGTTATTATCTTTACCCGTTTCAACTGTCAAACTACCCATGTTACAACCGAATGGGCCTGACATTGTAACTATGACGTGTCCAGAAGCAAAAGTAATGTTCTATTATTGTGCATAATGAAACTACTTGTCAAAAATCATCAAATTTTTATGTAATTTTATGCCTATTTTCAGGAGCATATTGTAACGATACTTTTGCGAAGCTGTCGACGAGAACCCACCGGAATTGCGAGATGCCTGGCTCTATCGAGTATCGCGATGTTTGCATATAAAGAACTGTCCTACAAGACGCAACATCCAAGAGTTCCAGAGGCTGTCACAGTCCTTCTTCTTGCACTTAGAGTAAGTTGTAAATTTTTTTTATGTTACAAAATTATACATTTTTATTAAATGTCTTTGTGTAATACGATTATATGAAATCGCAAGAATAGCTAAAAATGCACTGATTTTAACAAAGCCTGTAGAACTTTGAATATATAGAGCATGATGTAGAAAAGTTTTTATTCGATTTTAGTTTGTAATTTAATTTATTTGACAATATGCACTATTGTTTTGAATTAAACAACAGTATATGAGATACACACCACTGCTATTTATTTATATATAATGTAAATGTTTATCGGTTTAAAAATAAGACCTATTTAACATCTTTGTGCTAAGCTAAGCAGGTGTTGGAATATTAATAGTAAGATAAAAGCGAATATTTCTTTCATTGAGTATTGTTGGCAGCAAATGCAAGGGGCGAAGCGTCGCAGAGCTGGTTTCTGTTTTCCTCTGATGGATCAGGTAGTCCTACCTATTTTTTTTTCTCAATGTAGATGTGTTGGCCATTTATTATGTGATGTTCTACAGTTTCGGACTGATACCTGCATCTTATGAGGATATTGTTGATTCTGCATGGCCTACTCTTATGTGTGTATGTGTGAAATAATAAAACTGTTTCAGTCTGCAATGGTACCTTTCTACCTTGACTTCTGTACATCTGCTAATGAGCAAATCTTCATGTTACTAACTCGTTGATGAATTATACGAAACATAATCTTTGTTTGTCAGCAATTGATCCATATTTAATAATTATATTTGTTTTCTGTTTTCAGGCTTCGCACGTTACGGTTGCGCAGGTTGCGTGCGATTCTTTGTTACTTCTCTGCGATAAAGCCGATGTGCTGCTAGAATTGTATCCTAATGTGCCATCTAAGATAATACAGGTGAACAAAAATGAAGTTAATACACACTCTATATTAAGAAAGATTTAACTTTATTGGATTAAAAGAATAACGAGAATTTTTTATCGTTTGATAGATCTTGTCGGATACACTTGGACGAATGACAACGCGTGAAAGACGCGGACCACTGACAGTGTCGATGCTATTTTGCTTGGGCGAATGGGCTATGCACTTAGGACCGACAGTATTACTACAGGTGTTCCAAGGGAAACCTCTTCTGATGACCTTATTTACAGTTAGTAAATCATGTGCTTTCTTATATTCATTATTTTAAAAGACATGTAAAATCGATTACTCAATTGTATTGAAGTTTTTAAACACTATTTTTTATTATTTACATATTATTCCGCGTTATAAAAAGCGGAGCTGTCTCAAACACCATCACATTGTTTGACAGCTGTTTTATAGTTTGCTTCATTTTTGCGTAAAACGTTTAAACTTTGAATTAAAAAATTAAGACCTCTATAAGTCCTACGATTTCACTCTGGGTACCTATAATATATTATTTAAAACATATTTTAATTTTTAAATTTTATTGTAAAATTTAACTAAATTTTTTCTTTGTATGTGTAGGTGTTAAACGCCATAGTGCAAAATAAAATTGGAAAGGAATTTATGAAAACTACGAGGAGTAATCCAGAGGACGATGATGATTTTGATCCTAACATTACATTAGATAATTTGGATGCGTCCTCCTCAAAATCGCCTCACAAAGGAAATATTCAGTCTGTACAATTAGCAGCGAAAATGGTAAGCTGTTGTCTTGTAATCTATGTATGCTTAAGTATGTGTATATAATTTACGCGATATTTTAAACACACACAGGTAATGATGCATTTAATTAATCATCTGGGACACTTTCCGATGGGTATCGGAGCGGCGCGTCTCTCATCGCTGGTCGTCGAGCTGGACGACGTTCCTGGAATCGACGGGGACGAATTGTCATCCGCTATTTTTCAAGCACCTAATATACAGCTATTGATGCTCTCTAACTCGATCATAATGTCGCTGGTAGAACTGGCGGCCCTGGATGCACCCGGTGGAGGAGTCACGGCCGGTTTGACGACAGCGCCTTCCTTGGTCAGAGTTTTGTTGCGCGATCTGGCTGGAAAAGCTTCCTGGGACAGCTCGATCTTGTATAGCCAGCCCTTTGTCGAGGATGATCTACCGTTACCATTTGCGAAGCCTGGTAAATTTATAATTTATTTATACGCATTGGTATTTATTTTTGGATACAAAAATATAACATTGTCTATTAACGATTCATTTCAGTTGAGTGGAACGCAAAATTACATACGGACGACTTGAGCAGCGTCATCACACCTCACAATTGTACACCCAGACATACGATACGACATCGTGAGCCTCACATATTGCCGACTTTTGCGAATGCTGCGAGCGATATGGACAATTTGGATGATGTAAGTTGTAAAATCAAGTTAATTTATCTCTCGTAATTTAATACAATGATTTGTATTAAATATAATTTCATGTTTTCAGCTCCTTCAATACATAGGGCACACCAGTCCAGAAGTTTTGACTAATCCGGAGGTCGCTCTCAATGCGCCTGCTAATCCACCTCAGGGACATTATCTCGAAAGTGAGACCATCGCGACGATTCTGAATCAAAGAAATGCCGAGCAGGAACACGTGAATAATTGGAGTCAACACATCAGGTTGCGTGTTCTGTTACCATCTCTGCTCCATAGAATTGTCAATCAATCATAATCGGAATAGCTTTTTGTGACACATTAAATTATGTTAAATTTCAATATATCGCAAATTTCAATTTCAGTATGAGCGCATCGGCAGTTAGTCCGCCGTCGTGCCACCCACCTCCGGCGCCGTTTCATCACTGCCGCCTTCTATTCTCGCATCTAGGCCTGTCCGGTTGGGAACTGCGCAAGAGGTTGCATTTGCTGGCGAAAAACGAGAAGCTCGTACGCGAGCTCCGTAATCTCGACAGCCAACGATCCAGAGAGACGCATAAGATAGCGGTGATTTACGTCAGCCAAGGTCAGGAAGACAAGAACTCCATACTAAGCAACGTCACTGCCAGTAAGGAGTACGAGAGTTTCATCGCGAGACTCGCTTGGGAAGTCGAACTGGAATCGCACACTGGTTTCTTCGGTGGTCTGGTGCCCGGGAAAGCGTCCGGCGTTACTGCGCCATATTACGCTACGTCGTTCACCGAGGTTCTCTTCCATGTTGCTACGAGAATGCCGTCGGACAGTCCCGAGAGTTTATTGCAAAAAGTAAAGACTTTTAGAAAGATTTATTTATCAAAAAAAGGAAAAGTATCTCCAAAATATTCGCATAATCCTCGATTTTTTTCAGACGCGACATCTTGGCAATGATGAAATCCACATAGTCTGGTCGGAACACTGGCGAGACTATCGTAGAGACATCATACCCACAGAATTCTGCGACGTTTTGATAGTCATTTATCCGTTGCAGAATAAACTATATCGAATACAGATCTCGCGAAAACCGGAGATTCCGTTTTTCGGACCTCTATTCGATGAGTGCGTAGTGGAGGATAAGGTATTGCCAGGTTTGGTGAGAACGACCGCGTTGGCCGCGAGTAGAGCTAAACGGTCTACACTCACATTATATCAAAATTAGTAAGTTTATCTGTTTATATGTCGCGATATTGCGAAAAAGAGAAAAAAGTAGAATTGAGAGTTATTTTTCATTGTAAATTTCAGTTACGAGGAAAGAGCACGATCCATCGATACCGTAATGAGAAATCACAAAGAACCTACAACGTTTGAGGAGTTTGCAGCTAATGTTTACTCTCCGGTGCAACCACCAAGCCCTTTCAGCGGAACTTCGTCTGTCTCTGGTGTGTAAAAATTTGCATTCTGTCATACATATGTCTTTAAAAGTTATATTAATTTTTTTTTTCATTTCTTTTTTCATTTTTTTTACATCAATATATACATGATATATGTGTCTTTAAAATTTCATGATATAACTTGTAAAGTTATTATTTTTACCGTTATATTGCATCATTATAGGCTCTACAACAAGTGTGCAATCCACAGCATCATCGAACCTCGCGGCAGCACTTATTGATCCGCATCAAGGACGTTCCGGTCTGCGCAGCACTTCGACAGCGAGCAGTGACAATCGTGCGAATAGAGGTGACTAATTCAGTCCACTAACCCCCATCCACCTTGTAACACCATTGGACAAGGTAGTATTATTAGTTATTTTATTATTTCCGTGCTGTCTTTCCACAGCATTCTATCTGACATTGTATTCTACGTCTCTATCTATCTGTTAAGTATACGTTATAATCGTCCTATCGTGATTCGGACAGTAAATGTTCGTAAAAATATCTGTAAATCATGCAGCGGGTTTTAATGTTTGGAAGAAAATATCTTGTAAAATTAAGATATTAACACACGTAACTTTTTTCTCTCTTTTTTTATATAATCCTGAGTCTAATTTTTATGTTATATGCTTTTGCTATGTTGTACTTCTGTGTATGTGTATGCAATAACAATAATAGTAAAGGAGATTGCGAAATTTAATCTGCCGAATATATCGCGTGATGAATTATAAAAATTTATAAAAATTAAATCTCTTTTTTTAACATTTCTCTTAATTCACTCTTTGTTTGGCAGTCTTGCAAAATATATTCAGAGGTAATCTTTCCAATCTATGAGCACTCAAAATAGCATGTTTAAATATATCTTTTCTTTATGTTTATATGTTTCCATATATAATTTTTTAAAATATTGCTTTGGAGGAAAGCATAGAAAATAATGTAAAATAATGATGTTAATGCTGATATTCTTTTTTATTCGATTGCACGCTTAATTTGTCTACCCAATATCTCACAAGCAGCTAAAGTTTTTATGTATTCTCGATTTTGCTTCTTAATTGATAATTTGTATAAAATTATAACTAAAATAATCTTTGCGTTTGTTTTTAGTTTCCGATGGAAGCAGAGTATGGTTTAGTAATGACACCCCCGAGAGCACTACGCTTCACGGAATTTCACCGAGACCCGTAAAAAAGATGTCCTTTAAAACTGGACCAAAGCAGAGAGCTAATACGCAATCCACTCCGCCAGATAGTCCGAGATACAAATAAAAGATCTTTTTCATTCGTATCGGCAAAATTGTGCTGCGCGCTGATTTTTGGTGAAACTCACCGAGCACTTTAAAGGAACTTACCGGGTAAAAATTAAAGTAAGGAATAATTAAACGAGAGGGTATTCCACTGTTAGTATTTCACGCGTAACGTGAATTATAAATATATATCAATCCTTGGCAATTCAATAACTTTTGCCAACTGATATTTTATTCACAGTGGAGAATGAATATCCAATTAGCGTTTTCTGTTTTCCGTCCTTAGGTTTAATTTTTATATTAAATGTACAGATCGTTGTTTATTTGTTACAACGTGAATATTAATTTATTGGATAAAGTAAATATACGATAAATTTATTAAATCATAGGTATGCAATTAAGTATTTCTCGTAAAGACTTATCGATGTCGAGAGATAGCTATTTACATTGTACAGCACATTCTTAAAATTGATTTATTCTACTTCGATATAGCTTCGATAGCTATAATTCTCTGTCTGAAAGAGAAGGGAGGAAAGGTGTTTATCTTAAATTAAAAATAAGCATAGAAATACTAACATTGTCAGAATGCTCTGCGATACTGCTACATGGCCTTGTAATTATCTTATTTATCACAGTATACATATAGAACAACTATTTTATTATTAATTGGCAAGAGATAAATGTGGGAGGATTTACGATTAAATGTTATTCGCGATAAAGCTTGTTAGCTTAAACATTAAAGGGACTAATGTAAATTTAATAATTGCTTTAGCCTGATTTGAAGCAAAACAATAATGATTATTATAATTTGAATGAAATGACAAACAGCAAGATTTGTTTCGTAAAAGAACACTTAAAAGTTATACATTCCATTATCATCTTGTTTTTAATTTACATTTATATTATATAAATTTCATTTATATATAAATTTATACATATATAAATGAATATCTGTGAGCCATTCCATTTTCGAACATTATATTCATAATTCGATGAATGCATCTACTTTTTATATGCTTTATAATGTGGAATCTTTCATTTTATTCGTAATAATATGAAGAGATTGTAATCGCCGAATCATTTTATTTCCATACCAAAGTCAAAGTGCTTGATGTTTTATAATATGAGCGAATATTTTGTATGGTGAGATATGAAATTATAACTACCACAAATCTTCAACTGAGTTATAAGAGAGAGGCGTATATTTGAAATTGAAAGTAAAATTTATTCCATTCATTGAATAAGCAATGACTATTTGTTTTATACGAATCACATTTTCTCTTTCTCTCTCTAATGCAGTGATAATAATCAAAGTATTAATGTTATATCTATTACTATTAACGAACGGCAGACTGCAATACGGGATTATATTGTGGTAACGAGATCGACGCGGTGTTTGAGATGAGATTTTTCTAGAAGTATATACACTTCGCAATGGTAAACTCTGTGTATAATTAGAATTTTTTGACTATTTTGAAGACTATTTCATGAAACACATTCAAAAGTGTAGGTATTAGCAACGAAAATGTAGTTAATAATTACTGATGCGCAGATCATGGCCAAAGCAGCATTATTTTTTCACTAATTTATAATAAGATAGAACAGAGAAACTGTGTGTATGTATTGTATATAAATTGTTAAGCGTATAAAATGATTCCAAAGTCGATTCCGAATGTACGTCATGTTATATATTGCTACATTGCATTATATAATATGATATATTTAATTAAACATATATGCACACAGACACACACACACACACATACACGATAAACATAAAATTCATTGATTATCATCATGTACATATATATATATATATATATATATATATATATATATATATGTACATGCTTTTACTAATTGTATTTATATTATATAAATATTGTACTTAATACCTTCATTAGTATTGCTACCATTATTTAACTTTTTAAAATGAATTGTTCTTAACATCAAAAAATTTTCTTGAATACGTTTGATTTTGGCAGAGTAAGAAATTAGTAAGTGCAAAAGAATAGAAAACAAATGTAAAAAAATTTTTTTCGTTAAATAATGAACTTAATCATTTTTACTTTTTTCAAAAAAAGGGCTGGATATATATATAATAAACTTGAGGAGAAGAAAAGCCTAAAAATAAAATATGCCAAGCCTCTTAATTGTTTCTTGTACAAGAATAAAGTTGTACTCTATATCTATATGTAAAAATATTGTGCAAATGTTTACATATATTAAATATTTGTGCGGAATAACATATAACGATCTTATAGAGCATTTCTCCATTTGCGAAGAAACTAATTATTTCCAGAGTGTTAAAAATGAGGCATATTTAAGATAAAATGTCTTACAATGCAATGATTCTATATTGATATAAAACAGAGAAGAGAGAATCAATACTAATATATATTTATTATTTTCTACAGAAAAGCAAGCTAGACTAAATGTATATTTATCTTATAATTATCTTTTTATCAATGTAATTAACATCGTATATTGTATAATAACTTCAGCTGAATTTGTCAGCTTGAAGAACAGTTATGTGTGCATTTTATTCCATATTTGTAACTTAACATAAAAGATTCATAGAATTTGAATTTTGCGGCATCGAGTTATGTACAGCTATTAATATTATACAATTTTTGAGAGAAATACCAAATGATTTTCTTGCACAAATTCTGTAAAACAATCTTGTGCGGTACAGCAATCAATCGCAAATTTGCTTCGATATCTGTACGGCGTTCAAAGGTGTTCAAGAAATGTTATTCTTCTGCCACAGAAATTTGTTGTCCAAAGATATATCTCCGCTAATTATACAATATATTAATTGTACACATTTCTGTAATGGACTGTACATTTTACTGCACAATAAAATTGTGATGAATTACGGCGCGAAAGAGAAATAAGAGAGCGAGAATAAATCCTGATGTCTCTATTTATAAAATATATATAACACGATATTTAAATAAATTAGAAAAAATATAACGTTTTAATTTTATAGCTAAATATATCTGATAAATTGTATGTATATCAAAACCTTATGTAGCATCAATATACTATAAATAGATATTTAGAGATATGAATAAACACGTGATCGATCATTTTTTTTAATGACAAAATGTATAAATATAGATACGAAGAAGAATGATAAATATTTAGCTACATATTCGATTCGCTGTTTTTATATTTAAATGAAAAAGTTTATATATATATATATATATATATATATAAAATGTAAAATTTTCCTATTGTATTCTAAGAATTTAAGTCGTTTTTTTTTTTTTTTTTTTATATAAACATAAGCTATCGATAAGAGCAGAAATGTTTATAAAACAAAATGCAAAATACGCGCACTTTGCTTCGTGTAAAAAAATTTTCATATCATGAAAAAACATTAAGGTTTATTCAGACAGACGTGAATGCTAGAAAAAAACCTACGGCTAGAAAAATCCACCAATGACGTGTCTAGCGTAAGGGATGCCATGTTGCGACACTCCTCATGTTCGACACGTGACTGGTTGATTTTTCCGTGTCGAAGACACGTCTACGCGCGAATGCGTAATCGAGCTTAAAAATCGAGTTAAAGTTACGGACGTCGTCCGAGTCGCACGCGCACCCTGTATCGGGCAGTTCGACGATACTTGTCGAAGGTAACGAATGACGGTGACGTCGTGCCGTGGCAACACGTTGCTTCACGAGTGACGAAATATCCGTGTTTATATTGAACATCGGTCGAAGGGTCCACGTTTCGAAAGCACCTGTCACCGTTTGACAGGTGAGAGGCAGGATACTCCTATTGTAGAGGGAAGCGTATCCCTGGACATTGGGACGAAGATATATTACGTCGTTGCGACAGAACAGGACATCTGATCTCGTCGTGTATAGAATACGACATATATATGTATACGTAAGTGTTTCACGGATCTTAATTTCCTTATTATTAACAACCGCACGAAAACAAAATCAATTATTCTCTTCCCCGTCCGATCCTTAATATTAAGTCCTACTAATATAGACATCCTTTTTTGCAGTTGAAGGAACTCACGAGAATCCTGCCGGTGAATTCTACCAAGTGCGACTTGTATAAGAGGTTAGCTGTTGCATGCAGTGTCAGAGTTAACGTTGAGGTAGAGTCCAACAACGAATGCGCCTATATAACAGGGAAATCGTGGAAATACGTAGGAAAGTATGACGATTTTCGATGACCCGGGGAACACGAGAGCCAAGGGATTACGAATCCGGGAGGCGAAGAATCACGTTAACTAATACCTAATCTGTGCAATAATAAATGTACATTCTCGAGGAAGAGACGATGTGCGGCGTTCCGACACGTGTGTGTTTCATTAAGCTGCCAAAGATTATTGTGTTGTGTTAATCTGTTTCTTTTTCGTGCTGTCAAAAAAAAAAAAAAAAAAAAAAAAAAAAAAAAACTAACGGTATATAGACATATCGGGCATATTGTGATGAGTTACACCAACTTCGGGCGAGGAAGGGGCTTAAGGCCACGAGGTACTCGTGGCACCGCGAGTTCCTTCGGTAGAGCCCGATTCCTGCATCCACCCTTTCGACATGTAGGCCCCCTGAGGCCAGGGCGACCCGCGCTATTCATGCCCTGGCAACAGAACAATGTATTTTTTCAGCCCCACTTGTCACGTGGCAACCCGCAGTTCAGACCAGGTGGTAGGAGAAAGAGCTTTTGCAACTACAATGCACGATTTCCAGCCCCCAATAGGCTGCCCGTGCCTCCAGAGCCTTACGAGGAAGCTGTCGTTATTGCACCGGATAACTTGAACAGCCTGCAGATAGAGTATAATCAGACAGATGCTATCCCACAGCAACCCCTGCTTGGTTCTGAAGAGGAGCGGCAGCAGAAGATCTCGGAAACGGCGGATCGTTTGAGACAAAAACTGTCTTCTTTCAGTGGTGAAATGCATAATATTTGGAACCATGATAAGCTACTTTCGTCTACCATTGCCGAAGATGACTGTGAGAACGATGAAAATGTTGTTGCGTTCAAGTATGGAGAACCTGAGCTTGATCCAACTTCTATTGATCCGATGAGAGACACTGGAAAAGTAAATTCTAACAATTCGAGATTTGATAACACACAATATGTATCTAATAATAATAATAATAATAATTCAAGTAGAAATGTAGGAACATTAGGTAAAAATGAAGATGAATCTCGATTAGAAGCGATACCTAACAATCAAATGACAAATTTATCGGATGAGAATGAGTATTTAGAAATGGACAACTGGCTTGAGTCGGTCGATAATTTTCACAATTTAGAACAATCGGATTTACATGATAACAATGTTGAAAGTGGATTATTAGACTCGGATCTTCAATGTCAGTTTAATACACCTGTGGTTAATACTTCGCAAGACTGTTGTGATCAACAGGATATCTCTCAGGGAAACAAACCTCTAACAGATGTTACAGTGATAGAACAAGATGTGTCTAAAAAGCCAACTTTACAGGATATACCGCTCCCAAATTTGACAGGTCAGGATATCTCGCAACACAAAAATGTATTGGAAAGTGAACAAGAACCAATGACCACAAATTTAGAAATTCAAAACAACGTTTTAGAATCCCAGATTCCTACAATAAGTTCAGTTAGTAATAATTGTAATAGTAATAATGCAGCATCATCACAACCAATAGTAACTACTGCATCAGTATTAAATAATGTTACATTGGATAATCAATTGTCGAAGAAAAAGACAAATCCCTTTCATACTGAACCACCAAAACTATCTCGGTATACTAAACAAAGAAAATTGCCTATTGATTTTGATCCAAGTACTCCACCGCCAATACTTACAAAACAGGATCAACCACGTGTTATGCCTTTACGTCCTATAGCTAGTTTACCACCATTGAGACCATTATTTGATCTCACAACACCACCACCAGGTATGAGACCTTTGCTGACATCAACAATATCTCGAGGAACAGAATTTTCTGCATGGAATAATGTCCAAAATCCAGTACCTGCCATTTGTAATAACATAGAAATGCATGCAGAATTAAATCCAAGCGGAGGATTTATATCTCGACCATTACCATTAGAAATGTCCAGTCCAGGTAACGTTTATTTGTCACCTCACATTGATACGATACAGTTTTCTCCATTTTCTTCTATGCCATCAGATAATCCTGCCATCGGTACAAATGTCTCATCGCATCCAATGTTTCAAATGCATACATCTCATAATACCTATACAGTTTCCCCACCGGAACTCTTGCAGCTCTCTGACTGCAATGTGGACAAGGACGACAGTTTAAATGACATGCAAGAAGCTTTAAAATTTGCAAAACAAATGACAAGTGTAACGGAAAGAAGAGACCAAGATTCAAATTCTAAAGTTCTTTGCGAAAGTAATACCACAATTAATAATGTAGAATCTATATCTTTACCTCCAGGAGAACCAAAAAGTAAAAGTAATACATTGAAGAAAACAAAACGAAATGATACACATAGCAAGAAAATAATTCAGGAACCTAAAGTGTTGGACCATCTGTTATCCGAAGAAAGTGTAGTACAAGATACAAATACAAGGTCTACTGAGACATCACTAATGAATGAACAAGAACGTCCTAAAGTGATATTTAATTTAAATAATAAAACGAAAATAGTGAATACTAGAACAGGATGGCGAGAGAGTAGTGAGAAAAGAAATGGCATAATACAACCTGTGGAATCAGAAAAAATGTCTTCAATTTCTAAGAAAAATTTTGAAAGTACATTAAAACGAAGTGAAAAAGAGCGAAAGAATTTAAAAACGAATAATAATAATTCAGGAAATAAACCGTTATCTGAATCAATTGGAAGTCAAAGTACTGTATCGTGTCACAAAAAAATACAAAAAAATGCTCCTACAGAAAAATCTCATTCTAACATTTCGTCGTCGAAAAACGATGCGCAAAAATCAAATTGTGTAGAAAAGAACGAAAGTAGCTGGGAAACATCTTGGAAGAACAAAATCATTAATAAATTTTTGAAAATGAGTAAAAACGACATCTTTAACATGGTGAATAATACTAGTCTTCGAAAGTTTGATGTTATAATGAAACGTCTAGTCAAAGAAAAAAAGTCCACATTATCTTTGGGAATGAGACAGATCGAGGATGAGAAGATGAAACTGTATGATCAGCAGGAGTTTATGAAGCAGTTAAACGCGATGCTAGAGACGGATGCAGTTGTATCTATTACGGATCTATCTACAGAATTTATTCATCACTTGAACGAAGTATTACAACTGGATGTGCAACTGGACAATCATCTTGAATCTGTAGCAGCAGCTTCGAGTAGCCAGAACAATCACTTGGAAGATGCAAATCATGTGTTCAGTCCCGCGACATTGTTTACCGAAGATTGCGCAAATAAAACGGCACCATTAAACTATACAAACCAAGAAAAAAATCCCGAAAGAAACAAAAGCCACATAACAAAAACGGGACACGACAGAGATACGCAGATACAACATACTAGTAGAAATAATGAATTTAATTTGAAAGACGATACGTGTAGTACTGTTGTATCTAATAAATCTAGTATTAGTAGTAAATTGTCGGCTCTACAACATGATCTGGATGATATATTTTCAGAGGTAACGAAGAAAAATCAAACTCCCGCAGCAGTAAAGGAACGGAAGCATTGTAGCGCGAGCCAACGAAATGCAAATAATTTCGATGACGGCGCGATTATGAGGAGCACGGAGAAAGATGCGCTTGTGGAAGATGACAGAGTGCACAAATCGGAGAACTGTGCGCACTGGATTGAAAGATGCAACAGATGGAAGAGAAAGGAACAGGATGATCCGTACGCGTACAGGAATCTTACCAAAGAAGAGTGGGAAGCGAGACATGGAATACGAGCAAACTCGGTCGGATCTTCGTCTTCTCTTACGAAAAAAATTAATAACAACGAAAATTTATCAAACAGAGAACGTATTAGAAAATCTTATCAACGACGCCGTCATTCGTCTGAATCCTCAAAACATACAACAGTTACAAGGCACAGAACCTTGGAAAAAGACAAGCATAAAAAGTCTAGGCGACACAGCGATGACAGAAGACATAGTACAGAATACTTGGCGTATCATGATACTGAAAACAGTAACAGTAGTAGCAACAGCAACACTAGCACCAGCACCAACAGTAGTAGCAGCAACAGCAGTAGTAGCAGTAGCAGCAATGATAGTAGTGGCAATACGGAACCAAATGTTACAAAGCTATTGAGGGCGATAAAGGAAAAAGAGAAGGTTGCCAAGAAAATGTCGTTGAACGAAACGATAAGAGACGAGGTGAACGCCGAGATAGAGCGGGAACGGAAACAGAAGTCGAAGAAATCACGAAAATACAAAAAATGGCGAAAAAGGGAGAAATTACATCATAAGAAGAAAAAGAAACATCAGCAAAGCAAGAAAATAACGAATAGTTCCGAATCTTTGGATAAAACTAACAATGAGGAAGTAACAAGAATGTTGACGGAGAACGAAATTAAGAAAGAAGTCATGGAAAATCAAATTACGCAAGAAGTAATTGTCAAGGAGGAATTGGACATCGGTCAGGAAGAAAATACCAGAGATACCGCTGAATTTGCGAATGCCTCTAATCACGTGATCATGGAAAATAAATCAATGTATTCGCCTCCGGAGTCTCAGAGTAATCTGGAGTCTGCTCTTTTGACACTATCATCGCATGCTGAGGACAGACCGCCAACGGCTTCACCGACGCAACCGAAAACCAAGGCGCAATTAAAACAAATGCCAGAAACGAATGCCGATACGAATGACAACAAAATTTTCTTCAAAATATTTACCAGCATACCAGAGGATTGGGACACGATTAATCCGACGGAATGCTCGGAGAATTTAAATAAATCTTATCAAACCACCGACTGTAATCGAAATGAAACTGAAACTTCACTGCCGATCGACAACTTCGCGAGGGATATAAAACATTGCGGGCATTTATTACACAATGATCCTGAAAATACGATATCTCAACAATCGGAGGGACCAACGTGCGCGTCTAACAAGTCGTTTATCGCTTTTAAAATGAAAGCTGACACTGATATCTTAGCTTCCGCTAATGTATCGAATAAAACAACAATCGTCGCGTCAGATGTGCTTACTGCAGATAAAAAACCTCGAACCTGTAGGAAGATCGACATAAAGACGTATTTTGAGCGCAACATACAACGTCGCATAAACAAGCAAAGAGAAACGAAGAGATCCGCAGAGAATCTTGCAACGTCGACTCAAGATTTATCTCTCACGCCGAAGATCGCCGAGTTGGAATCAACTCCAGTCAACAAATCTACATCCGTATTTGCTACGACGTACGATGGCTCTCTTCAGGATCCACGATTACTTTCGGCAAGAGCTGTTCCTTACGTCATAAATAGCAAAGATAATGATATTGCACAGACGTTGAGAAAAAATGTTAGGCAAAAAGAGAGGCAAACGACGAAGAAATCCAAGGTCCCAAAAATAGCATCGAAACCTGAAGAAGGAAATTCGAACCGTGTTATCGATACTGGCAATGCTGTCGAGCAAATTAATCAGAATACATTGAAAGGTAAATATACACCAACTACTACTAATGCAAGTGCCGATGCTCTATTTAACGTTGTAACAACAACTAAAACCGCATTATCGAAATCTAAGAAAGGCTTAAAAATTGCAGAAAACGTGACGGATAAAAAGTTGCAAGACAAAGTTCCGTCCGATTCTAAAAGATTCCAGAACATTCGGTCGGAAGGAAGTAAAGAGTTGAAGCTGAAGAAGGAAATGTCGAAGGCGCAGAAGAAGAAATCTGCGATAGCAATAAAATCCATCAGTATCGTTTCGACAAAGTATCCCTTGAAGAAGACAACAAAAACGAAGGATGCGAGAGAGATGACTCGAGAGAAGGAAAGCGATGATAAGAAAATGAAAATTGAATGCACCGCGAGTTCTTGCAAAAGTAAGGTAAACAATAGCTACGCAGATATGAAATCGTCAATAATTGTACTGCAAAAGGTTGATAACAATAACGAATTATCGCACAATGTTGATAAGAATGTGAAAGAATTTATTAAAGGAGAAATTATTGGAGAAGACGTAGGCAACATCGAAAGCACCGATTTATCCGAGACTATGCGAAATGAAGAGGATCCTAACGTAGAAAGTGGAAATACAGCGAGTCTTAAGATCACGAATCAAGAAGAACAGAGGGTAGGAGAATTTTCTAATGTCACTTCCGAACTCGATGTACAAGCGGCCTCTATTTCGAGCGATATCATAAAAGCGATGCAAGTGAACGTTTCTACATCAAGTGAGAAATCTAATGCGACGAAAGAGCTTTCGTTGAAGAATTACACGGATCAGATTCAAGTTGAAGAATCGAATAATCAAAATCTTCCTACGATCAAAGAATCAGATGCGATATCTCGATTAAATATTATCAACAAGGTTGAGAAGGATCAAGGGGTGAATGATGTCGAAATGAATGAGAATAAAGAGAACATTGTGGAACCGGTTATGTCGGATTGCATATATAAATCTGTGAGCGCGGACGAAGATTCTTCGTCTAGGAAAACCACTGACTGAACTGTCATTGGTGTCGAACGAAAATTCTACGGAGCAGCAGACGGGGAACGGCGTTATCTCTCCCGAAAGCGCGGGTAGTCCGTTCAAAGGCTTCCTTCAAGATAGCATCGAGTTTGAAGAGCCTAAATTCAATCTCGAATTACACAAAATCGACGTCGTTAAGGACAATTTCTTAAATAATGTCAATTGCGCGACACGAATCGACGATCAAGAGGAAACGTCGAAAGAGAAAATGACGAAAGAACGAGATAACTACGAGACATTGGAGCGTCCTTATGCTAATGACATGAGTATCAACGAGAATTTCGACATCGCTTTCGGCAATACTTTACTTGCTTCGAATAAGGAGACAGTCGCGGACAAGAGTGACAAAACCGACTTGACGGCGGACGAAGATCGACGGGCACAAGTCGTGGAAAAGTCTTCGCACGGTGAAATAGTCGAGGATGAAAATATTATCATGAATGTCGGCGACGAAGCAGAAAAACGATTGATGGGCGAGGAGGAGAAATATGCGGAATTAACGATGAAGGAATCCATGTTTATTAATGAGGAGGAGGAGATCAATCAAGATGGAACCGGAACGAAGGATCTCACGAGTAAACTCACGACCACGACCGATCCAAGTTTGTCCGATGCCCTGGACGACGCGGCGATTTCGGACGACGCATTGAGATTACCTGAAAATCAGAACGCGGAGCACCTGAATAATCATAATATATACCTGGAGACGAATATACCCACGGAGAAAATCACTTGCGACAAGTTGCCGGGTTTCGATTCCGACGAACAGCTGGACAACGATATGTTCTACCTGGACGATCGTTTGCAGAGCGCCGCCGCGTTTGATAACAAGGACGAAGCGACCTTCTCCGTTCATCAGGAAACCAGCCCGGCACGGTACGACATTATTCCGTCAGCCATCACCCCGGAAACCACGATGATCGCGGATTTATCGCACGACGACGAGGAGGCGCGATACAAATTCGACTTGAAACGCATCTCGTCAGAGGACAATTCAGATTTACCAGGAACCTCGCAGATTATACTTGATACACCACCGCGAATGTTGAACGTCCCGACCAAAGCTGCCTTGAAGGAGACTACGACAAATCTTTTTTTGAAATCTCTCAACAGTTTGTCGACCAATGAGGGGCCTCAGGGAATGTTGAATGAAAAAGCACAAGGCGAAACAAACAGCTTGACTGACGAAACACCCATGTGGCATGTTGACATACACAGCGCTACAAAAACGCATTCTTTAGACACTCACACTAAAGAGTTTGTAAACATAAACACGATATCGGTGATGCAAAACAGTGCTTTGAATGACAAACGAATTCATACCGATGCCAGTGTTGGTCAGAATAAGATCTCAACAGGTTCCACAGATAAATGCCTACATAGCGGCATACAATGTAATTCAATTGTGGAATTAGAAAAACTCGACGAAATGATGATCGAGAAGACGCGAGAGAGAACGAGAGAGGACGTGTATAAAGATCGAAAGAAGCGAAACGGCATCTTCCACAAATTGAAAGATAAACGACAGATGAAGTATCGATCCGGGAGGCTGAACAGGAACGGTTTGGCGAGAAAGATGAAGAAACAGTTTACTGGCACGAGAGAAACGATCCTGGCTAGAATGCTGGAGATTGATATTGAGATGCACAAGCTGATGACGGAGAAGATGAAGTTGCACGACATATTATTGAATAATACTTCATCTACCGAAAGTACCGCGGTGAATAGGGAAAACGATGCGATTCCCGAGCAGGTTGGAATAGTCCCGACGCAATTAACGTCGCAATTATCGCGAAACGCCAAACAAATCGTGCCAAACGAAAGAAGCATTCATCGACATCGTCGAAGAACCCGTCGATTAATAAACGAAGGAAGATTATCGCGTCTCGCAGTTCGGAGGACGACGAGATGACGCGTTACACGCAGAAGACGAAGATGCCAGTGATTAGGTGGAAGAAAACGCCGCGATTAGAAGAGACACTCAGCAGACAGGAAAAAGATGTCGAGGAAGAGGAGGATGTTGACAAAACAACGGAGCAGCAGACTTTTGCCAGCAAAGACGCCGACGTCTCTTCGGCCTTGAACGCTAGACCTGAAGACGCGATGATACAGAAAACTGAATCGAACGCGTCCAAAGACGCTACGATTGAGAAACCTGTGTCAAACGTGTCCGAAGATCCTGAGATACAGAAGACCGAAGCGAACGTCACATTGGATCATGACGCGGGAGTGCAGGACACTGCTGGGAAAACCGAATGTGACGTTGCCGATAAATCTTCGAAGCCTGCTTTGACTGGTGTTTTGCATAAAAGTGCGGATAATCGTACGGACGATTCTACTGGACGGGAACACGTGGATGCTGATAAAGACGTTTTCTCAGCACCGAGCAAGGTGCCGAGGGTGAATTGTCAGGTACGTGGCACATCAGAGTCTTTATCCATATATTCCGACGACAGCACGTGGGATTCTCTGGTTCAGAACACCGCGTCGGAAGTGCACGAGAACAGGAATGTAACCGGTCTGGTTTTACTGGACGAGAAACTCAAGGAGGAACAGGCGAGATCGCGAAAGTTGAAGGCGATTGTGCGCAAGAAGAAGAAGCAACAACTGGACAACTACCTGAAGAAAGTCAATAATTTGACGATAGAGGAGGAGGAGCTTCCCCTGTCCAAGCTGTACATCATGAAGCTGCGACAGAAGCGAGATTTGCTCGACTCGCTCAGCCAAAGAAAGGAGGACGGCGTGAACAACGTGGAGATGGATCCGGAAGTATTGAAAAACGTGGAGGAGGTGATAAACGCGGTGGCGGAGAACAGAGTGGAGGATCTATATGAGCCTCAGGCGGCGCGAAGCGTTTCCAATGACATCCCGACGACGTCCCATCTCCTGTCGCAGCCTGAGAAGCATCAGTTTTACGTCGATGTCGAGGCAAATGCCAATTCGGATTGGCCCTCTCGAGAGAAGGAGAATCTGGAGGAGACCGCGGGACAACAGCAGAACAACAACGATGTGTCGGACGGATCGAATCACGTCTTCAAGGTCGTGAATCAGAGTAAGATTCCGTTCTACGACGAACGCAACGTGGAACCTGACAGCAGCATCACGCCCGAAGAGACTCTAATCGAGAGCCATTCCTTGAATTGCCAACCTGTCCCGCCCAAGGATCTTAACAACGTTGCCTCGCGCAATTTCGACATTAAGGTATCTGTGCCTAAGATTTTGATAAAGGACGACTTCAGCCTAGGATTGTTACAGAAATTTAAGAATACGGAGAGCAGCAGTAATGTCATCGGCACCGAGTTAGTCGATTCTACGACGAATGCTGAGAAATCACTGGAGAAAACTGACAAGGATACCTCATCGAGTATTAAGTCGATCCAAGTTGCGGAAGAAGAGAAAAGAGAAGAGAAGAGCGAAACGAATCTGATCGAGAAGGATGGACAGGTGGTGATGAAAGTAGACGTGGTGATGTGCGATAACCAGAATAACGTGAGCAAGTTGCAAAAAGATGAGACAATTAGTATGGTAAAGGGCTACTCTGATACTACCGAGAATGAGGATTCAGGCGACAGTGTCGGATCCAACGATAAGATAGCAATGACGGGTGTAGCATGCGACTCAGATTCCGTCGTGGAAAAAGTCAGTACGGGGCAGAAGAAATCTGATGCCGAGCAACAACCTTCATGCGACGCGAATCTTGCGTCGAAACAAGATTATCGAGATTCCAGGAACATGAATATTAAAGAAAAGAAAAGTAGCAATAATCCTGAAAGCGGTGTATTCGAGGCAATCCTGGATCAGAATACCAGTTCCATGTCGATTGATCGTGCGAGCGAAAAATCTGAAGAATCCAACATGTCCGTCGATCAGAGATCTAGTCTGGAACGCGCAACTGCTTCCGCCTTTTCGTTCGACAAGGTAACCGCGAATAAAGCATTAAAGACCCGTCGAAAATCCGACGTTTTGACTCCTCCGGTACGTAGAAGCACTAGGTGCACCAATGAAAACGTCAAAACAACCAAGGTGAACGAAGTCGACTCCAACTCGAACAGCAGTGAACTAGAACCGAGCTTGATCCACGAGAGAGTGGATCAATCGACGCAACGCAGGAGCAGATCTCCTGCGATCACATGGGCGATGCGCGATGAAAAGATCCTGACCAACGTTAAAAGGAATCGAGCTGCTCAGAAAGCAACTGGTCGAAGGGGATCGAACACCGAAGTTGAAATCAAGACTGAAAGTCGGGCGAAATCGCGTGGTTCCTCCGTGGAATCCGCTACTTCTTCGAGGAACAAGGCCGCGAAGAAGAGAGCGTACACGGATTGGGAAATAAAGAACTGTAAAGTAAGATTAATCGACTGTAAACATACTCTGCTCAAGCAAAATGTTAGTCCGGAGATTTTAGAAGAACTTGGAATAATCGCTATCAATCCTTACGTACCGAGTGATGTGTCTTACCCGCAATGTGCCATCAAGATATGTCAAGATATCGTGATGACTCCTGCTGTAGTTTCCGAGCAAAGTTCTTGCTCTCTTTCGAAGAAATCCTCCAATAAGGAAAATACCGAGATTGAAATCTTGGACGAGAAACCGATGAAAAGCAATGACGATGATTCCGCTTCGATGGAGGTCGACAACCAGAAGGAAGAAACGATGAAAACGCAGTATACAGTCCACACAGGTCCTATTTTAGACATCAAGGTATATAATCTAATAAGTATCTGATTGTATACACTTCTATATAAGACAGACTTAGTGTTAAATAAGTAAATAACTTTTGTTCTCTCTTTATTTTCAGGTCTTTGAGAAATCTTTCCTAGCAGCAAGCGAGGACGGCAAGATATATAGATATAGCCAGAGATCTAACGGAATATTGAACATCTACAAAGGTCACAAATCCGCGGTTACGTGTCTGCATATTTATAAATCGGATATAATACCAGGCTCTAATAAGGAATTGATGTATTCCGGCTCCTTAGACGGCACTTTGCGATGTTACAATATAATGGTAAGAAAATGTTTTGAATGTTATGAACCAACGTTTAATTATTAGAGAGGAGAATTTATTTAAAAAATGCTCTGTTTTAGACGGCTGCGTTAATAAAGAATCCAGTGCAGATAAACAGTCCGATTCAGTGCATGGATCAAGCATGGGGAATGATTTTTATCGGGACTAAATCTGGACATGTTTCGCGTTTCCAGATCAAAGTAAAACGTGCTTCTTCTCTTAATTATATATCGATTTAAAACTTTATTTAAATCAGAATTTGAACATTGAATGTAATGAGATATTTGTATGAAAATTATTCTAATAATATTTAATATATTAAATTTATGTTAATATATTCTAATAATATATTAATATTAAAAAGTAATATTAACATATTAAGTTTATATATAAATGCAATTTTTTTTACAGTCTAGTAGCATCAAAGGACATAGTATAGCGTTCTCGGATACGTCCGTTCTTGCGCTTAAAGCGACAAATGAAGGTCCCCGAAGAATTCTCATCGTAGCTGCTCGATGCCAACCGATAACTATACGAGATGCACAGAACGGCTTGTTCCTTCGTACGATTAGCGGCCAAAAGAATCACACGGTTTACAGCTTGATGCGCCATAATAATCTAATCTATTGCGGTACAAGTAGTACGTCGATCAACGTTTTTGATTTCACGGTAAGCGGCGCATGATAGCATTTTTATTGTCTTTCTAGATAAAAATTGAATTGCCATTCATAAAAAAAAACATGATTGCAGACGGGTGAACAAACAATTCAATATGATGCTGGAGTCGGTATCGTATGTATGCGGCTTTCCGGACAATTATTGTTCGCAGGCTGCTACGACGGCAATATCTACGTTTTTGATACAAGGGTAAATATTGCATCGCGAATTTCATAATATAATTTTAATATAATTATAATTTCATAATATAATTAATTGATTACAATTGATCAATCTATGTTATTTATATTTAATTACATCTGTTTATAGAACCACAAATTAGTATGTAGTATACCTGGTCCAGGGAATATGCTATTGAGTATAGAAGTTGTACATAATAAGGTATGTAAGAACTTAAACTTGTTACAACAATTTTTCTCATTTTAATATTTCTTCTTGAATTTTTGTATTGTATATATTTTCCCCTCTCTTTTTTAAAATGATATTAGTATCAATAAAATCTTTATTTTTATTAAATTTTTTTATGGAGTTTTTAATTGAGTGCGTAAAGATAACATGCTGTTACTGCTAAATTACCAATCAAAGTTTCATTCAAATTTTATTATCTTTCAGATTATAGCGGGAAGTAAAGACAAGCGTTTGCATTCGTGGCAAATGCCAACTCAAGTGCGTGCCTTATTGTAAAAGATATCATATATAGCACGCCTAGGAATTCTCTACTTCAAAAATAATTATATTAACTGGCTAATTAGCTAGTTAACAGGCCACAGCGATCGAAAAATAGTAAATGAAACAGAAGACTTTATTTGGCACTGAAGATACGACATAATAAATGTATTTTAACTTTGTCACTATAAATAGTATTTTGCTATTATCACATTTCTCAAATTGCTTTTATTTATATCTTTTATATTTAGTGAATGCTAGATTTAGAAAGAAATGCTAAACAAGAGTTTTACTTATAATTTTTAGAATACAGAGATTATTGTGACAGAAAATATAAAAGCTATTTATAGTGAGAAAGTACACTGGCTGTTGCGAAATTGTTTGTTACCACTTATGTGCGCTGTACGAAAGATATTATACGCAACTTATGTAAAATGTACATTTGTAAAGAATTTAGACTGAACTGAGAATGAAAATTTTACTATGCATGCCTTGCGTTAAAGTATTAGAGAAAGAAAACGTTTATCTTTACTTATATTCGTTGAGATCGTTGTGACACTTAAAATATGCGTAAAATAAAATTTTTGGTTACTAAACATAAAACAGATTAAGCTATGTGTGAAAACTAATTACGCATGATTGAGAATACACGCACTCGATGATTTAGATAAACTGTTATACAAAATACTCTTGTTCATCGTTGTATTTCACAAGAATTATTCTAGTATTCACAAAGATTTATTACTCTGTGTTAATTGTTCCTAAAAAAACTGCATGTCCTTTAAAAAGATCTTTTAAAATTGACAACGTTTTCTTCGATTTTAGTTTGTTACACATTTTTAAGATGTGGAAAAAATACACTACCACACCCTGTAATTTTTGTTTCAACTTTTGCAATAGACATTAATAAACATGTTTATGTATTTAAGAAATCGTACTAAAATGTACGATAAGCCATAATCAATGTGAATCAAAGAAATGTCTATATGTTTTTGTGCATATGTTATACATGGGGAAACGAATAAGAAAAAACTCGTTTCCCTACATTTAATTCTATAATAAATTCTAAAACTTAAGGTTTGAAGTAAATTTATTATTATTAATGAAAGAGATCATTGTTTACGATTATATTACGATATATGAGTATGATGTACTCTAAATATCTCGTATATATGAAATATTTGCTACATATAGATATAAAAATCATGTCGTACAATCTTTTGTCTATGAAAATTAAGAAATGTATATTGTTAGGAAATTACTGCCATTATTTAGATAGTGATTGACCACATTAACTCTTCATTGCAAAAATTTTTAATAGCACGCAATGTAGAGACTTAATTTTTGTTCTCTTAAAGAATGAAGAAGAGAGGATAGATAGAAAGATTAATTTTTTAGTTTTATCAAACAAAACTATATCGCAATAAAAGCTTAAAATTGTAAGTGCAAATTTAATATATTTTTCGTATTTAGAGGAAAGAGAGTGTATATTATATATATGGTGTTCATATTCACGTTGTAAATGTAAATATAATTGATTTAATAAGGAATCTATGAAAATCTTTATATTTTGCTGAAATCATAAGCTATGAATAAAATTACGATTTTAATTGAGGCGTTTAGTTGTTTATTTAATTAAAATAATTACAAAAAATATAGAAAGAACATGAGTATTCTAAAACCTTTATACAATTTTAAAATATTTTTTAACATTTACTAGTGTCAGATATTTAAATAAGAAAGCTTTAGTCCGAATCATTATTAACATTCACTTTTAACTGTTTGATTCAATAAATTTTGCAACTGCACGCCTTAATTAGCGTTGTTTTAATTCGATTGTTGAAATGTGAAACTATATTCATTCTGACAGTAAATCTGTTAAATCAATAATAGTTTGTCCTCTATACAAGTATAAGAGAATTGTGACATGTATATATATATTTACAGTCAGACGATTCGTAGGTAGCATAAAAAGTGAATCGAGACAATCGAGGTAGGGACTTTAAATATAAAAAAGAAATGTGTCTCTGTCTTGGGCCATTTAAATCGGGCAAAACTCTCCTAATGAAAAGTCTCCAAGGAGACGAGATCGACGATGCGACTCATACTGTACCTACCAATGGGATAAATTTATTTACCGTAAAAAATGATACTGGCGAATTCGACATGGTGATCAAAGAAATCGGAGGTAGCATGGCACCGATATGGAAGCATTACTTTGACAAGGTATTCGTAGTCCTCGTCGTAATCCCATAATTGCATACAATAATCGATACAATTATGAAATATTTGCTACGAGACATCATTCGCGTATTGTTGCCAGGTGCATAAGATAATCTTCGTGGTAGATACCAGCAATCTTTGCCAAATAAGCGCAGCGGGTGTATTGTTGTATTCCTTCCTAGTGGAGCCGAGATTACGAAATGTAAAAGTTGCACTCATTTTGAATAAGATGGATGTTTCGTATCGTCAGATGAGAAACGAAGCTCTATTGATGTTGCAATACGCGCGTTTGCAAAGGGAAGTGACGCAGAAGATCACAGTGTTGGAGACCAGCGGAATGACGGGTCAAGGAGTAGAGGATCTACGCAGCTGGTTATTCGATCCGGAAACGCTGAAAAACACACTCAATGCTAATAAATGAGCGACGATTGTATTATATTGTTACGCGTTGAGAAAGAACGTTATCTTAAAATGTCTCGTCTTCATTTTTATTTACACTCGATCTTACAAAGTTATAAATGTATACTATAAATTCGCGGGTTTTTTTGGAGAAGATATATATTAACGCGTGTTGTCATATACAGTCTACGTCTGCGCAGTCTAAAATAAAATTTAACAAAATACTGCTTGTCACCGAGCATGCTAAAAAAACGTGCGATAAATGAGCGACGAAGGAATTTGAATTTTTTACACTTTATCTTAACAGCATCTCTAAAACATTAATAACGTGCATGTATATATTCGGATGTATACGAAAGGATGTAGGAACCGCGAAAGAGAAGATTTATGTTATTACATGCCGTGTTTGTAATGCCGTTAATGTCATTACATGCTACCAATGATAACAAAGATAACTATATAAATATTTGCCTTCCCGCTTAAATAATCTTTTTTGAGCCGTTTTTTGAGCCGCTTTTTTCTCGCTTATATCTTCTCGTTCTTCCAGATAGTTTTCAAAGACTTGTAATATTGTTTACTTGTATAATAACATTTAATGTATCCTTGTGAGATCCTCTACTATTTTTACAAGATCGTCTACCGTCGATTCCTTTTTCATTCCGCTGCCATCATCAATCTATGGGGAAAAAATATAATGGATTAAGATATTTCTGAAAATTATATAATCTACAAATTATTTATAAATATACACTTGAGAGAGGAAGCATATGTGACTGAATTACCATAAGGCCCATCGCAACTTCCGCCATTTTTTCGTGATTTAAATCGAGGAAAGATTCAATTAGATCCCCGTCTATAAATCCTTCGCATTGCTCAATTTTTAAATCCGTCTTGAAACTCCTCCAGAAATTGTGTTCTATTTTGCCTACACTTTTTATCACGCTGGTTAATTTTTCCTCCAAGTTGCGCAGAAATTCGTAAAACGCAAACGGAATTTGCGTCACAAGACCGATCGCGCCGCTGACAGTTCCAAATAATACGCAACCCTGGGTGGGCGTGCTCGATTCTCCCAAATTCTGCATCACTAATGAACCGTGCCGGAAGACGTTAACCATGTCACCCAGATGAAACTGGCCTACTTCCTGCATCTGCTGTCTCTCATCTTCAGATGTCGCGGCACTAGAAACAATATATATTCGTTAGTTCGCTAAAATTACAAATTTAATTATTTTTGCGCAATAGTAGTACACACACATACCTATCTTTTTGACATATAAAAAGATTGAAACAATTTTCAGCTCCTAGGAAAGTATCGTCATCTAATATTTCAATAGCAGTCATCCAATTAGGATTGTAATCTCTAGCTATCTCCTCGAAACTACCTTCCATAGTTTTGTACTGAAGCAATGTGAGGGATCTCATAAGGTCGCCTACTAGGACAAAATCACTCTTGGTTTTCAAGTAAAGCGCTATAATGTTGTTGAAGTGGCTGCATTCCAATCTAAGCTCCTTCTCCGCGGTCCACTCGAACAGTCGTACTGTACTGTTGATACTCGCCAAAAGTTTGCCATTAAATTCTACCAAAGAATAACAGGAACCTTTGATTTCTTTCTCCGCGACCTGCGTAAGCTTTCCATCGCTCCAGTGATACAACAATATTCTACCCATTTTCGGCTCAGTCTCGTCAGGATTTATAAACGCGGTTCCGACAACGAAATACGAGGTCGGATCCTCGCCCAATCTCGTCGAGATCAACGATAACGCGTACTCTGTCGGCATCAGGGTGTGAGCATGTAGAACTTCAAAGGTGTGCTGGTCGATGATGAGGAGATTGTGAATCTCGATCTCTTGGCCGATCTCGCTGGCTGTGTGTCCGCTGGGTTTGTTGTGCGACGCGATGTGACTGCTGCTGGACGTGGAAGCTGCCTGAGTGGACGCGGAATGCCTGACGATGCTGACGCCGCTGCTCTCTTGCACGTCGACGCGCATCGTGATGACGCCGAAGGTCTGAGAGCTTTCCTGATAAGCGATCCTCCTCGGTGACTCTCCGAGCGGAACCGTTCTTATGTGCAATTTTTGAATTTCGTCGATTGTGCCGATGGTGACGGTGCTGTCTGTCGCTAATGCCAGACTGTCGGGATACGATTCCGCGTTCAAAGAACACATATGATTCACTTCTTTAAGATTAACATTGCTAAAGACAAGCTTATGATTCGAAGAATAAATTACAGTGGGTCTGTCCGAACATGCGAATACATTCGTCGTAGAGAGCGATCGGAAAGTTCGGAGAACCGTGGGTTGCGTACCTAAGGTGACTCTTTTCTTGTCCGAAAGCATACCGCTTTGTTTGTACAGAGTGAAATAATACATGCTGCCGTCACCTAGAGCACAGAGTAAGTACGTGTTGCCTTCGAAACAAGTCATTAAAATAGATCTAGGTATAATTTCGCCTCCGAGAAGTTCCTTATTGATCTCCTCTAAACCGGGCAGAGTCAAGATACGAACAGAGATGTCCGTCCAAAGTCCAACAGCGACAATCTTGGCCTCATTTAGGCCATCCAAAGGAGAAATATCCAAACATGCTACTTCATGCTGCAAGGTAGCAAATCCTTTCGGTACAATCTGATTGCATGAGATTTCCATATAAAACAAATCATTTCCTGTGGCGCAAAGAACTTGGGTGCCATTGCAGGCTACCACACTGATGGTCCGCTTATTTTGTGGTTCCCATTCGGAGACGACCATTTTGCTTTCGTGCGAGATCAATCTGGCTGATGTTGGAGTTATTTGGATAAATAAATCGTTAGTAACGTTGCCCGTATGAAATGTTTGTTCATCTGCGACAAAACCTGGTATATCTGTCTCTTCGACCTCTTCGCCGTTTAATGTCAAAATCCTAGTTTGCCCGACAAACGACAACACCAATGTATTATCAAAGTTACCACCGCCAACTTTAAGTGCCCACATACCTTTAATCCCTGGTAGATCGATACTTGCATGTTCCTGTATACCAATACCGTTTCTAATAATTCGCAGGGAACCTTCTTTAAAAGCACCCGAGCATGTTACCATCTGTCCTTGACCCTGTCTTTCCAGATCTACAACAGCCATATCGACAATAGGTGCCAAATTTGTGAAAGTTTCCATAGGTACACAGTAGGATCCATTTTCATCTGCTTTTGTTATTAATTTGATCAATTGAGAATCACCTAGCCGGCTACCGACATATATTACGCCATTATCTAAATAAGTTATACATTCTGGTATACTGATTTCGCCTAATAACTCAACTTTCAAATCTTTCACCACTTGCGTCCCATCAGGCTTCTTTTCTAGCTCTAGGAACAACATAAACAAATGACCGGCCATATCTCCCAACAAATATCTTAATCCTTGATTATCGACTTTGGCGTAACAAGTGATGGTGCTCTGCTTTATAATTGGTGGTACTACAGCAACATATGTAGTACCATCGTGATATAAAATACTCTCTTGTCCTATTATAATTGCACCACAGATGGGATTAGGTACAGGAATAACCATCATAGCTTCCCGCTCTACGTTATCCTGTTTCCAAGGTATCTTTGAAAATTCTTTTTCCCTCAAGTTGATTTCGTGTGTTTTCACATGTCTGCCATTAATGTCTTGATGAATTAAAATTAAGGTAGGATTGGTGCATCCATGGAGAAAATTTACATCTTGCACTTGTTGTTCGTCCATACGAATGGAAGATGCTTTCAATTCTGGATTATCTTTGTCCAAGGGTATAATCTTAAAGAGACCATCATATAGTCTAGACCGATTACTCGAGCTTTTGGATCAATAACAGCTTTAATCCCAGTTTCGGAAGCTTTTCCAATACGATCAGCCACATTCCCATGAGCCTTTGTTATAATCTCTATATCTTCTCCTTCGCCCGTACATTCCAAGATCATAGCATTATAACTTGTTGTTAATAAAAATAGAAGATCCTTCTTCTCGTGCTGTCAAAAAATATAAAAATTGTATAAATATTATAGTACACAATTTATTCTCTTATAGTCAAGTAAATTTTTAAGATAATATTCAAGATAATGCTATAATTATATGCAATTTGAATAATATAATTAAATAACATAAATAATAAATTTTACATATTTTTTTCTCTCTCCATCTTTTAGAGAGATAATATTTTTCTATCCATATATTTTCTCTTTTTCTCTATATATTATAATATATAATGCTAAAGAAATAATCTAATTCGCACAAATTACTGAACATTGAAATAATCATGCTATCTATTGTGTCTCTTATTGATCAACGAAACGCTAGATGATATCAGAAAAAACATGATATAAGAAAACACAACCGGTATAAATACACCTTCGAAATCATCATACATAAAGTTAACCTTACCAGCGGCCTGAAGAACTTGATGACTGCTATTTTACCGTAGATGCCGACCTCTTTCAAAGGTCTAAGACCTTCCGGAGTTACAAGGTATATCTCCAAACGTACATTCTTAGCCAGTATCAGATTCAAATCCGTAGGAGAGGTGAAATTACCTTGTAAAGTGGAGTGCAACGGAACGATTACACAGATGCAACATTAGCTTTCGTCTTGTAATTTTTCACAGAATCCACGACTTACCGGTCACGCAGGCAGTGACAGCTGTTGGTTTGTGCGCCGTCACTATGTAATGATGAGACATTGCTTTCATAATATACGGTCTGGTGGACGATAAACACTCTCGTGCATACGAATAAGTTTCTTCAACCAGTTTCAACCGAGCGCTCCCTTTCCACCCTTGCTTGTGTGTTTTTCAATTTATCGCGCCATGAAGTTGGTCACATCTGCCAGATAGTAAACACAACGAGAGGTCCGTTCATTCCGACGTGTTTACATGAAGCCATACATGGAGAGGCTGCCTTACACTTCGGCTGTCTTCGGCCAACTTTCGTCAGTTTCGGTGCACAGATTTTTTGAATTTATCTGTTATCTCTCTTCTTTCGAATTCGAGTTGTTCTCGACGTCCTCCTGTAAGCTGTAAGTTAATTTATTCCTGTAAACAATTTTTGATATCTTAGCGATTGATTTATTTTCCATTGTGAAATCAAACATGGCGAAATTAGTCGAATTAATATAATTAATTAGATGTATAAGTAAAAGTAAAATATGAATTTTCAACTTTGCACATAATAAATTTTATGTGGAAACTTTTATCAGAGTATTATTAAAATTTTTAATTAGTGTATTGTTTAATTTTTACTCTTTTTTTATTAGTATATATATATATATATATATATATATATATATATTATATATGTAAAGATATTCATATAGATTTTCATTTTTATATGTAAGTAATATTGTAAAATTGAAAAATATATAGACACAGCATTCTTGTGATTCTTATTTGTCTCATATATCTCTATTATGTACAATATATTATAGTTTTTCACATATTTTTAAAAATATATCTGTATAAAAATGATAAAATGTTTCATTAATGTTAAGTCTACTGAAATTTAAAAGTAATTAAAATAGTTCAAATTTTATATGACTATTTCAAATTTTCCAATTTAGTATCTCAATTATTAATAATAAAATCTATATATATTTATTTTTATTTATAACTTACAGAAATATTCTCATTTCATTAAAATGCTTTGATAATTAATACAAATTTAATAATATTAATCATTTTCTTGTAGAATAAATTGAATATTTGTAATATATATATATTGCTATATCATATTCAAGTCAAAATTTAGCTGTGTCCAGTTTCTAATTTGAGGATGAAAACATACATGTGTATCAGAGCAGAACTTAAGATTTATTAAAAATTTTGGAAATTTAAAACATATTTTGTATATTTTACATTTTCAGACCATAAACTAACATTTTATATCTTACTTTCTAAAACTATACAATTGTACAAAGATTTTTAATACATTTCTTTTATAATAATTCTCTCATCACATATTTTCAATATATTACATATAATACATATAATATTTTCAATAAGTCTTAAAGAGAGAATTGTGGCTTTATGTACTCATGCGCATATATGTACATAAGTCCGTGTTAGTTGATGGTCTGTAGACCGTCCATTTATAAACTTAGCATTTGTAATTGGCAGTATGCAAAAGAACAAAAATCAGATTGAAAAATGTAAATAAAGTGCATTGTGTACGATACTAAATTGGAGACAGAAGCAATGCATGATATATGTAAATATTTTTTAAAGCAAATAACAAAATAGGATAAACAGATGCGAAAGAGTAGTTTTGCTATAGATTCCTATTAATCCTACATTTATCATATTGTTATACATATATATATCCATATAATTGTGTATGTACATACACGTCTTAAAGGAAAGAAGTGTCAACTGGTAAATTGCAACAAGAGTAAATAATAGCTTAACAAAATTTAGCAGATATAAGAGAAAGATTGAGAATGCTGTTACAACAAAATTTACTGAAAAATTCGCCATATTTAAATATGAAGGTACATGTATCGAATAAATGCATACAATGTATGCTTTACTATTCATAATTTTACAATATTGAACGTAATAATATTAATATATATATATATATATATATTAATATATATTCAATTAATGAAATCGGATATAAATACAGATACATTTTGCTGTTTGTTGCGCATGATTCAATGCTTTTTTTAAATTTGATTGAAAAGAAATTAGGATCTATGTAGGAAAATCACTAGTTTCATTCATAATCATATGCCTGTTGGAGAAATTAGTAGGTGTTATAGATGTTTTGGGGCTTTCGCTTTGGCTAGTATCGCAGCTATCGTTTTTTTTATCCGTTCTTATATTATTATCTAATCTAGATTTGTAAGTATGCTTAGGAGATGTTCCTGGGCTTATAAAAGAGCAACTACATCTACTTTGGTTGCTATTGCTACAACTGTCGTTATCGCTTTCACTGTCGACACTAGACTCGGAACTGCTCGTGCATAATCTTTTTTCAGTACGTAACATTTCATTTTCCCTTCTTAACTGCTCGTTTTGTTGTATCAGATCATCAATCCGTTGTTGGCATAGTTTCAATTTTTTTGCTATCTCAGAATCTGTAGTAGATACATTTTTATTTTCCGAATCTCTTTCCTCCATTTGATGAATGCTCTTATTACGTAATCTTTTTGTCAGCGAATCCATTTTAGCTTCTAAATGCCTGTATTCCTGTATTAATTCTGTTTTTGTCAAAGTGCTCAATCTTTCCTCATGAAGGGCTTCGTATGCAGTTGAAAATTCTTTTGTCAAAAACTCCTCTTCATCTTCCGGAGATGAATAAAAATAATCTTCATCAGAATCTATGCTGAAACTGGAATCACGAGTACGTGGTGGTGCTGGCGGTTTTTGAAACATGGCAGATACTTCCAACGACGCAGCTTCCGATAATTTTTGTTCAAGATCAGGTAGATCGTTGTGATCATCCATAAGAAATTGCGTTGTATTATATAGGGCTGGCGGTTGCCTATTAGTTTTTGCAATTCTACCGATACACCTGCTCCGCAACTGTTGCTGATAAGACAATTGTTTCAGATAGGGTTTTAACTTCCTATGCTTAGGTTTACCCCTGCGAGTTTTCCTCTTCTTCGCCGCTGTATCCTCATGCTGACCACCGTCTTGGTCACCGCTACCGCTACCGCTTTCCAGTTTTCCATAGGTCTTTATAAATGACGCTTTATACTGTAAAACACAAATAAAAGCATTTTATTAAATAAATTTAACTAGAATTATATTAATGATCGTTTTATATTTTATAATTTATATATTATATATATATTATAATTTATATATTTTATTATATATGTATTATAATTTATATATTTAGAATTGGCTTGAGATGAGAAAGCATATACAAACAACAGTATATAATTATAAAAAAATTAGTTTAAATAAATACACTAAGAATATATTTCCAAATATATTCATAAAATATAGACATCACAAAATTGTATATCTAATGTTTACGCTTATCTCACTTATCATCAGATGATAAAAATGGTGGTAAGACTTCTTTACCTTACTTCCGCTAGAACGATCGACGTTCGGTTGACGTTTCGCGTCGTCGCCTCCAGGTGGCGCCGCCCACTTGGGCAGTGGGCGTGATGACGCCGCAGGCGTTGGCTCCGCTTTTACGGAGCGCACGACGCCCTTCGCGTCGCGTACTTCGCTATCGACACAAATGCCGCCCGACGCTTTTTCCGCCGTCGTTTCCGCCTCGCGCGTCTCCATGCTCACAATATTCACGAAAATTCTTCAATTCAGGATGGCACGAGTCCGCTCCGCCCTTAGAAAGTCACTCTCCCGCACTGGTAGACGCCGCTCGGGCGCTAGAAACCGTTTGCTCTCACCGTAAACAGCGACTGAATCGCCATGTTTGATCTGTCCGTGATTCTCCGTACGATAGCGAGGCGAAACATGCTGACGTATGGTCCCTACTTCGACCACCTCGCGACCCTCCTCCTCTCCACCTCGATCGCGTATTCGCACGGCGCAAGGCAGCGCAGTTGCGTTCTGTTCTTCTCGATTCGCGGCGCCTCATCTCGCGCACGTTTGGCTTCGACCCCGCTGGATCCCGCGCGACTCGATAACCAAAATTTATCATTAATAAAATATATATATATATATATATGCACACATGTATAATTGCATCAACACATGGCTCTCCGTCTAACGCATGCGATATTTATTCCTTATGTTGATTACACATTATCTGTAATTTGTGTCGAGATATTATTAATTATTATGCTTTCTCCGTCTAACACATTCGATAAATTGTGTCGAGATAGTATATATTAGGAGGCAATAAAACTGAATTTAACTTTGTGACACGATAAGACTCATTAAACTAAGATATAAAATTTAGCAAATATATATATATTTAATTTCAAAAGAAAAATCTGCTAATAAAACTTTATTATGCATACACGGTACAATTCATAATAATGATAATCGAAAGAATATGTAAATGCGCATATTGCCTCATCATCGTCCTTGCACCCACGCGAATGCGAAACGAAAATATAAAATTTTTATTTCATGATGTGATCTCTCTAATAATGTTATTCTTAATTCCTAAAAAAATTTACTCCTCTCTCATTTGCGTTCTCTTTATACATTTTCTGAATTTAAAATGTTAATAGATATTCGTGTCATTCATTTACAAAAATTACATATGTTGCCAAGTAATAATCTGCGTATACTCATTTCGCGCTCGAACAATTGTCATTATATTCGATGACTTTGTAGATCGCACGAGGAGAGAGAGATGGTTACTGCACAAGGGTAAAAGAACGTCTTTATTAAATCAAAATATTGCGTTTTACATTTGTGCATCGCGACTTTGCATCGCGTTTTGTTATTCGCGATCCGCGATAAAGCGCGACTTTCGCAATGCCAGTAAATATCCTTTATTAGAAATTGCAATTTCACGTCAGGTCATTGTACTCGTTATCTTCCGTGAATCGACGAATCTATCTTCTTTAAAAAAAATTGAAATCATTCCTTGCAAGCGAACAACAAAGGAAAACTACGATAAGAACGATCAAGGGATTCAATAATAATGTGGCTTCCAATTAAACACGTAATACGTCAATTAATCGGAATCATCATCGTTGACGATATATTTATACTTTCTCAATTACAAGGTAATTGAAAAGGTGATAAATATATATCATTACGGAAATATCGATAATAAATATATCGTGTGGAATAAGACGATAAGATTGTCAGTTGCTAGAAAAAAAAAGCTTTCTCTCGCTCTTTCCCTAATCCTGAAGACGAAGATATATATGCGTATATGAAGTAACGCACACACATGACGAACGAAACAATGGACCAATGTCGTGACCTCCACAACGATTGCCAGAAGTCTCCCTCCGTCGTTAGAGTGCATTCGTTTATTTTAACGTACGGCGCGTAACGATGCGTGCAAGAGCATTACATACACCCGTTACACGATTCGCGAACCTCTCGTCATATGTACGCACGCAATCACGCGTGCATGTATACACATGCACAGATATACATTTTTTATTTATTTATTATATACATTATAATACAATTTTTATTACATATATTACATATTACATTTTATTATATTTTTATTACATATTATATGTATTACATATATATATTATATTTTTATTACATATTATATGTATTACATATATATTATATTTTTATTACATATTATATGTATTACATATATATATTATATTTTTATTACATATTATATGTATTACATATTTTATATTTTTATTACATATGACATTTATTTCATTTTTATTATACACATTACATTTACGTTATTACATTTTTATTACATATTACATATATATTACATATATTACAATATATATGCAATATGTAATAAAAATGTAAATATGTAATATATGTAATATGTAATAAAAATGACATGTATCTTTATAATATATGTAATATATAATAAAAAATAAAATAATATATATATGTTATATATATATATATATATGTAATAAAATGACATGTATCTTTATAATATATGTAATATATAATAAAAAATAAAATAATATATATATATGTTATATATATATATATATATATATATATATAATGTAATATATGTAATATGTAATAAAAATGACATGTATCTTTATAATATATGTAATATATAATAAAAAAATAAATAATATATATATATGTTACATATATATATATATATATATATATATATATGTAAATATGTAATATATGTAATATGTAATAAAAATGACATATGTATCTTTATAATATATGTAATATATAATAAAAAAATAAAATAATATATATATATATGTTACATATATATATATATATATATATATATATATATATATATATATATTGTATATATACACATGTCGATGCAATCTCTACTACGGGAGCAACACGGGGACTATAAATACGGAGTCGCCTACGTGGGGGAGTCGCGTATCCCATCCTCGCGGGGTTCGTTTCTTTTTTTCCTTTTCTGTTTCTCTTCCGTCTCTAAACGCGCGGATGCCATTCCTCGCCTTCCTCCTCGAGGTGTATTTAACTTCACTCTCACTCGCGCGCGCGCGCGCTATCACTACAAGAGAACAAACAAAAGAGTGAAAGACGTTTTATGCTCGGAGGAAGGTTCCGTGGGACAAAGACCGTAGCGCATAAAACGCATACAAACACGCACACATGGCGTGGGTATTATAAAACACCTTGATCCATACATATAAACACGTTTGGGTTCATATATAAATATATATATATTCTCAAATAGACGTGTATGTGTGTGACACAACTAGCTTGTATCGAGCGTGCGCGACACGCTAACCTAACTATTTGCATTTGTTTGTGCGTATATATATGTATATATTCTCTCTCCTATGTCAATTCCAAGAGCGACCTAAAGAGCGGCTGCACCGAACACAGATCTAGGCGCGTATAATAATATATAATATCGCGGTGGCGTGTATAAATTAACGGGGGAACTAGAAAGGAGAGAGAAATCTTCACGTAGATGCTGCAACAAAAATTTAATTACTTTTGTAATTGATCAATTTCCCTGGTCTAAAAATATATTAATTTAAACCTCTTAAATGAAGAAGAGATTTTGCGTGAATATATATTTATCTCCCCCTGTTGCGACTCAATGTAGAACACGCATCTTGTCGAAAAATTTATTTGATTTTCATTGATTTCTACCCCGAACATATAATAAGTCCAATTTTTTACTACCCATACAGCACCGAAAGATTGCAAAAACATTACAACAATCTTTCACCGCAATATTGCAATATTGCAAATTCACTCAAAATGTTGCTACATCATTGCTGTTGAATTGCAGCAATGTTAAAATGTCCGCTTTTTGGAAGATTGCAACAAAATATTACAACAATATTGCAATATGTTATGAGTTTGCAATAATGTATTGTTATTGCAACCATAAACTAATGTTGCATATACAGGTATATAAATGTAAATAAATCATTAATGAAAATAGGTTGTAGTTAATTCATATATATTACAATATATAAATTATAGAATTTGGATTACATGCAATATTTCCGAAATATTAATGTCATGTTGCTACAAGTGTGCTGGAATTTTGTGCACTTATATCTCTGCAATGTCTTTATAATGTTGCATTGCAACTTGCAACATTGCAACGTTGCTGCAATATATTTGCAATAATCTGTGCTGTATGGGTAGGTACGGGATGTAATATATATATATATATATATATATATATATATATATATACATATTTACATTTTTATTACATATTGCATATATATTGTAATATATGTAATATGTAATAAAAATTATATATATATATATATGTGTGTGTGTGTGTATATATATATAATATGCGTGCTCTCTCTCTTGCGTCAATTCGCGCGTATGGTTTTGCCACTATGATTTTAAATCGCCACGGGCGCGCGCATCCCCTCCCCCCGCCCTCTCTCCCCTTCATCCCCCTCCCCCCGCGCAATCACGATTTGCACAACACATACATTTATGCGCTTGTTCATCCGTGCGAACTTCCATGCGCTATCTTCTGCTTCGCGCAGAACCTACTTTTCGTTCTGTGCACATGTATTCGTATATATATATATGTATGTTGTATATATATATATATGTATATATATATATATATACAACATACATATATATATATATATATATATATACATATATATATTTATATATACATATATATGTGCGTATCTATGCTAGCTCTTGCGGCGCAGATGTAATACACTTACAATAGCGTTGGGACATAGTTGTGTGACTCGTTGGGCGAGTAACTGCTGCGACGTAGATGTTTTCCCCTTTTCTCACCTGAGTTTCGGAGAGAAGAGGGAGAGAAAAATCGGAACGAATCCGGGCGACCTTTATTGCGACATTTTTCTCTATGGTTTACGAAGAGGGACGGGAGGGATTTCTGCGAAAGATTTCCTCTGCCCCGGATTCTACTTTCTTCTATATATATATATATATATATTATGTATGTGTGTGTATGTCAAAACGATCTTATATTTACGTTCGTAGCGCTTGCCTTGTTTTTTCCCGAAGCTTATTTATAAGAAGTTAGAGATCGGAATCCGAGATAAATGTAAATTCAGAGCGAGAATTTAATATTCGAGGAAAATGCAACACGTGTTAGGATGTTGGAGTAAATATAGATAGTCTCGCGCAATTAGACAGCTATATACGACGGTATTTGAAAGTCTTTCGCCTTCTTCAGGATTTTGCTGGAAATCAGGTTCAACTGCAATTGATATATATATATTATATACGCGTACAAAATGAACATTTCATGCATTTCGCAACCACTTCGTTACACATGTATAAATACATGAATGTAAACGACGAATGCACCTGTAGCCTCTCTAGTCGCGTTTTGCATATTTATATGTTTGATATACCTTTAACACAAGATTGGAGAGTTCGGTGGTGTTCTCCATATTTGACTTTCAATAACATTCAACAGCTGAAATTTAAAGGTGACACGTATAAATGAAATGCAATAGCTGAAATCGAATAACAACGTCGAGCAATGACAGTTCTATTTATTTTCAGAATATATAAAGAGTTCTCGTATTATTCCTTACATCTTATATGTAATTTTTGTATGCATATATAAAAAAAGTTTGACAATAAAATTTTCATGCATTTACTAAATAATCATTTGTTTCAGCTCTTTATATTTTTATTTTTCTCTCCTTCCAAAGTGCAAGATATATTTGTCATTCTTCCTCTTTTTTCAACTATATGTATCAAAATGCATACTTTTTATAAATATAATATATATATATAATATGTATATAAATATAAAAACGCAGAACTCTATTTTCTGCATTTGGCTATACTTTATAATTTATTTAAAATATGTAATAATCATAATTATAAATGTAATTATATTTTTTGGCAATGTTCAAAGATGAGAAAAGAGACGAAAAACAACAAAATATATACGTTATATATATATATATATTTATATATATATATATATATATATATATATATATATATATATATATATATAACACATACATCTATAAAATGTCAACAAAAAGTTTATGTAGATGTATAGGTACCTAATGTATGCAAGATCGATAATGCAGTATAATGATCTTATCATAAGTGATAAGATTGTTTTCAAAAGCAGCCATAGATGGAGCAAATGTAATTTTCGTTAACACGCAGCATGCTACTACGAAAATAATTTTCCTTCCGGTGTAAAAAAAATTATATCTACTGTTTTGAAACCCTAAATAAAATGGTAAGAATTTTGATGATTTCATCAAGAGATATTTAATAGAATAAAAATTGCATTCTATATGTTGTAAACATGTAAATTAATATTTGTATTAACATTCTTCGAGAAACATAAATGCCAAGGCTGTCGAAGGTACAAAAGTATTTCATCATTTTTTTTTTTCATATCGATAAACATGCAATATTATTATCGTAAAATAAAGATAATATCGTTGTAAAAGCAGTTATATAATTTTTCTATTAGATATCATTGACATTCGATACTAATACAACGCAAATAATTTTAAACTTAACCATTGAAGGTTAAGTTTACTCTTTATGACATATACTTTTTTTTATTAAAATAAGTTTTTATTCGTAATATTGAATTTAAAGTGCTGTTAAAAAATTTTAATTTTTTTTCAGGCAAGTACGGCTGTAGCAGCAGGTATTGGCCTCGCTGCTGTAGGCTTTGCTGGTCGTTATTTGCTCAAAAGAATGCCAAATTTATCACAGAGGATGGCTGAGACGGTGAAGAAGCTAGATTCTCAGGTAAGAATGTCTATAATATATTTTTTAAACAGATCTTATAGCTGCATTTGCATGCACATGAAAGTGTTGACACTGTTTAACATTTGTAGTCACTAGCAAACAGCAAGTATTATAAGGGTGGTTTTGAGCAAAAAATGACCAGGCGAGAAGCTAGTTTAATCTTAGGAGTGTCACCCGCAGCTAGTAAAGGAAAAGTAAAGGAACAATTTAAAAAAGTGATGGGTGTAAATCATCCAGATCGCGGAGGTTCTCCATATATTGCTGCAAAAATTAATGAGGCAAAGGATATACTTGAGAAACAGTAAAACGGGATCCTGTAGTACACATTTGTAATATATCAGATTTTTATGTTATTTTAGGAACCAAATTTTAATGTACATAGTTATTAACATATTTAATCTTGTATATTATCTACTCCCTATAATAAATAAGCTTTTTTGAATCTACATTCTGAATCTGCTGTTATATAATTTCGAGATTTCAATCCAAATTAAAAAGTTTTACGAGAAATTTATGCATAAATAAAGGCAGTATGTATAAAACTTGGTACTAATTATAAAATATTACAAGAGGCTAACTGTCTTTTTAAATACTTAATTAATATTCCCATGTAATCTCTTCATAAGTGTGTTATAATGATGACTTTCATTATATTTCGTATCACAATTATACTTTATATTTCATTATTCTTGATAAAATATTAATAGTTTATAATTTGTTTTTTTAATTGTATTTATATACAGTAATGAGCTAAAATAAATTTAGAGTAATTGAAATGTACCTTTTAAAATTTCTTATGTTGCTAATTTCCTTGAAACATTGTATTTACAGCAATAGAGCATAGAATAATTATGCAGTAACAAAATATATATAATACAACTTTACATGCATTCATTTTGCAAAAGATGCAAATGAATAACATAACGACTAGAATATTTCGGTGTATGTGAAAACTTCAATCAATAATACTATCGTCCTAATTTATCTTGCTTTTGTTCTATACGTTGTCGTGTTATTTTTGTTCTTAGTTTTGTTATTGTGTTACCAGGCAGTGATCCAGGTACTTTAAAAATACTCTGTGAAATAAGAAGAAAAACTATCTCAGTAAATATTTGATCTAATTCATCTACCTATTCAATATTTAAACTATATGTCATATACAACTATATATACCTGCATAAACTCGTGACATCGTAAAACAATACTGTCTTTTGTAATTTCTTTGAAACATTCAGCTAATGTTGTAAAATCTTGACAAGCTAATAAATTAGACCTATTCCTTTTTATAAGCGTTAATGCAACACGGAAGATAATTTTGGTACCCTCATAAAAGAGACAATCCCAAATACGTAAAGTAGTCTGCAAAATCAAAACTATTTAACATTTTCAATTTTTTTATGATACAAACATTTCAAATATATTGAAAATGCATGTGATTACATATATTTGTTAAAATTATATTTAATATTTTAATAATTAAATATACCTCTATAGGTAAGACCTCTGCGAATAAACACACAAACCATTTTGTTGTAATTACTGCCCAAGGCAATCCTATATTTGTTACATGCTGATAAACATCAGGCATTTTTATCCTGTGTAAATAATATACACATATATTTATATGAATATTACTTATAATGATACTTCAGTCAAAGCTTTGTTATGTTTTACCTTACTAATTCTGCGAGCACATCGATATCAGTAAGTAGACCATCCATAGTGCGTGTGTAATAATCTGGTAAGATTTTATCAATTAACACTTTTAATAACCAAAATGCTGTCTCTTCACTTTTTGTTACAAGCAAAAGTAAACCTGCTATATAGTTCAGACCCTAAAAAATAAAGTATTGCAAAGTAAGATGCAGTAATTAGCAAACATCTTGCTTGAAGCTTTTTTGAAAACTTGTACTTTTATTATATTCATTAAAAATATTTATATTTAAGAGTCTGCATTTTGAATGTTACCTGACAATATCCAACAGTTTTATTTTGATGAGCAAATGCCAATAACACATTATATAATTGATGCTGTTGATTTTCTGTATTATTAAAGAATATATTATCTGGAAATGTTCTTGGGAGATCAGTTTTTATAATTTCAGCAATTTCTGTATTATGCGGAGACTGCAATAATTTTTGATAGAGGTCTGGCGATGTATTTCTTATTTCTTCTCCACCACTCACAGCGAGCCATACCTGATCAAGTGATCCTCAATTTATTTTAAACGTTTAAATTTCAAGTACAATAAATGAAACTTAATAATATTACCAATCCTCTATGTTCTCCTGGAATACCTTTACGAACATATTTCTTTATAGTAATGCTTCTCTGTAATGATTTTCCTTCGCCAATAATTTTTGCCCATTTCTTGGCCATTTTTGCGAGAACCTTAAGGTACTCTGACATAAAATCTTCATAAGTTTCATAATCAAAATCATGTGGTCGTTCAAAACCATATTCGTCCACATCACTAGAGAATTTATATTAATTAAATAATTGTAAGTAGATGGATGAAATAAGTATAAACATTTTATGTTGCTTAAAAAATATGATATAAACGATTGATGTGAATATTGATGTCTGATAAGAACACATAAGGAATGAGAGAAATAAAAAATCAATTTTGATAAAACAACATAAAAAATATAAATTTTTAAGAAAGATTTTCCCATTTAAAGTACAAAAGGGGGCGTGTGCAGAGGAATCTAACCTCATATAAAAATAGAAAATAAATACGGTATTCGTCGTATTCACCGGAATAAGTCGCTTATTCGACAGAAAATGACAAGCACGTGTGTGCTAAAATCATTCAATAAAACTGAATAAATGAAGCACACTCACCTGAAGCATGAACTTGCCATGCCCTACGTAATTCGGCAGGTGTCAAATGGATTTGTGCGATTGCAGATAACTCCGTCCATAGATATTTAATACGTACGTCTAGGAATTTCGTTGTTCGTCGAGCAAACAAAGCATCGAGCACGGAAAAGGTATTTCGGAGCACTGTGCGTTCGCTTTTGTCACACAACGGGTGTCTTGAGACGCGCGTGTTTTGTTCTACGTATTCCGAATTATTATTCAGGCGGAGTACACACGGTGAGAGAGAGAGAGAGAGAGAGAGAGAGAGAGAGAGGTTTCTGTGTCACGTTACGAAATTTATTATTGCGATATATATCACAGGCGGAAAAAAAACATTGAATATTCCGCAATCGCGTTTCTAAATATAGATTTCCCCTCTCGCGTTCTCCTCGTAAAAGTACAATCGTTCTTGTAACGAAAATGACAGAGAGGACACAATGCGACACTGAAAATATATCGAATCGAAGGATATAAGAAGATTAATCGCGCGAACGTAACCGCGCGCTTCGACTCATCCGCAAAATTATACACATATTTCGCGAGTTATCGCGCGTAAATTATTATCGAGAGTCGCGCGCTGTCCTGTCAATTGATCACAAAAATGATTATATTTGAAAAAGCGCCGTCAATCGATCTCGCATCGAAGGAATGCGCGAAAATATAATTATATCGCGAGAGTATCGAGTTTGAGTGTCGACTGTCGATATGATCGATATCTCGCGTACCGACTGCAGTCGGGCGCGCGCGCGCGCAAGCTGTCATCGGAGCGCCGGAAGTGTGGCCAACTTCAGGTCGCGCGTACGTAATGTCGACTGTGCGATACCACATGGTGACGGTGGTAAGATGGCTTCGCCGATTCCCTGCGTTGCTGGTAAGCATTTTCGCGCAGAATTCGATATTCTTGGATTCGTGCAAAAGTGTCAATTTTTAATTATCGAACGCGCGATTCTCTGGATGAATTCCCTTCCTCGAGGATTGCCGCGTATCCATTCACGATCCTCCACCTTGCACGATGTTCCGGATAGTGCACACTTTTGTCGCGATAAACATGTGTCAGACACGTGTCTCGTCGATGTCGAATAAATTTGGGCGTATTTATGGTAACGGTGATATTCGCGAATTATAAACGCGTAATAAAATGTATGAAAATAAGAAATACCGTAGTCTAACCTATAACTGCTGACGTGTTACTCTCGAACTGCTGACGTGAGTTTTCGCGAGAATAATAAGATTGAAAAAAAATATTGAGATTATTCTTGCCTCGATACATACATTTATCATATAAAAATCCGTCAATTTTATATTTTCTCGTACATTCTATTCAACAAATGCGTACAAGATTATACAGTGTAGCTAATATTTGTATTGTTATTATATATATGAGAAGAGAAAAATAATATATTTTTAATATATATATATATATATATATATATGTATAGTGAGAGGATCCACTGGTATAAATCTAGCGCAAGGTCCACCATCTTACGAATCAGTCAAAACATTTCCCAAAGATGACAGCAAAAGCTGTAAGGCTATGCTCTTTAGTCCAGACGGCCGGTACTTTGCATGGGTTAATACTGTTGGTGTTAAAATTGTACTGTGCGAGACCTGGAAGATTGTTGCTGAAATTGCGCGACCTAAAATCTGCGCTATTAAATTCTCTACCCATAGCACGTATTTCACAACTTGGGAACCATCTTTTGGTAATTTCAAATTATGTATTATATCTCAAAAAGCTATAAGTAAACTTTTAATGAGTTTTAATGTGATGTAATTTTATTATATCTGTAATAGTGAGAATATTGTAATATAATTTCAGTAACACAAACAAGTCCTCAAGGAACACAAAATCTTCACATATGGAAGTCTGAAAATGGTGAATTAATTCACAGTTTTGTGCAGAAGAAACAGATTAATTGGTAATGTATTATACAATTGATTTACATTGATTATAATCCTTTTTTTTTTTATTGGTAAATTTGAAGAGTTCGCGAGATTAGTAATTACAATAACAATATAAACCCTAAATGGTAATCCATTTGGAAATTAATTTTGTATACATTGCTGACATTGTTATCATTAAATATATATATATATATATATATGAGATAGAAATAATAATTTCAAATTTATACCAATAATAGGGAACCACAGTGGTCAAGTGATGAAAAGCTCTGTGGATTATTGAATGGTACAAATGTCCTTTTATACGAAGATAACAATTTTGATAGATATGTGCACAAGATAAGTGCAGGCAAAGTTGCCAAATTTAGTATAGCACCTGGTAATGCTCCCTATCACATTCTCTGCTACATGCCTGGTAATTATATTTATTATTATAATGCAATATTTTTTCCACATAACAATATATATAGTCAGTCAATCAGTATTAATTACAGTAAAATACTGAAATACGAAAGCAACTATATACATCTTAAAGATATATATCACATTTTAATTTGTATATAAAGTATACAGTGATAGCATTTGATGACATTTGTTGTTGATATATTTCAGAACTTTATAATGAACATATAGATAATAATAATAATATTGTTACATGAAATGTGTGATTTGGAAATAATACATATGTACAAGTAACTTTATGCTACAGTTTACAAAATACTATTTTATTTTAGTTTATTTGTTTTAAAGCATATATGTATTTGATAGAAATATAGTAAAAGTGATAAAATGAAGACATTTAAATAATTTTCTGACCATATATATTGTTTTATATTATTAAAAAAAAATAAAATAATAGACACATACATATTGGCATTTTCCAAAACAAAATATGAAACACAAAATATGAGGATCTGCTATGGAAAATTTTCCTAATTATTATACAGCATACAATTTGTAAGTATTTTTTAAACAGAAAAATTATATTGCTATATGTAATTGCACAAAGTAGTTCTTAAATTTATCTAGATTTAATGTAAAAAATAATTTAAATATCTATATTTATATTGAATCATATATGCTTATATATAATGTACAATAAAATAGAACAGAAAATACTGTATAATGTTATTCTAACATATACATTTCCACTAAATTACATTACTTTATAAATTCAACAAATTGAAATTTATATGTGCATTGCTGTTATACCACTTTCCACATTTAGTACTTCTATAATAATTAATTATTTGTTACTTATATGTCTTAAAAAGTATTAAGTATGTGTATTATGTATGTCTTTAAATTGAAAACATTAATGTCACTTCATAGAATTTAAAAAATATACATTTAAATTAAAGACTTTTTAATATATAACTTAGGAAAACCTGGTCAGCCCTCCTTTGGAAGATTATTTCAATATCCAAAATTTGAGATTGGAGAAGCACTTGCGAGCAAAAGTTTTTTTCAGGTAAATCATTGAATGTATTCTAATCATGTCATTATTTGTCTTTTTCTTTTTTTTTTTTTTTCCCCTCAATATTACTTTATGATTTTTAGGCAGATAGAGTTGATATCTATTGGCATCAACGTGGAACAAATGCATTATTGATGGCAAGTACCGAGGTTGATAAGACTGGTGCATCATATTATGGAAAACAGACTTTGCATTATTTCAGCACAAAAGGAGATACTGCTATGGTTACATTCAGTAAGCTTTACAAAAATTACTTTTTTGTTGCAATTTAGCATATTTAAAATTAATTTTGTATCAATATTATAATGTAAATTTTTCCAATTAGGTAAAGAAGGTCCTATACATGCGGTAGAATGGTCTCCCAAAAATACAGAATTCTGCGTGATATACGGTTTTATGCCAGCTAAAGCAACATTGTTTAATCTTAAGTGCGAAGCAATCTTTGAGTTTGGAACATTACATAGGAATAGCATATATTACAATCCACATGGCAACAATATCCTTTTATTACTTAACATATGCTGATAAATCTATACATGTTTTATTAGTATTTATTGAATAGTAATTGAAATCGTACTTAACTAATACTTGTAATAAAAAATAATAATATGCATTAATTTCCTTGACTACTGTGCACTATTGCTTTTGGCTGGATTTGGTAATCTTAGAGGTGGCATTGAATTATGGGATATTGCTAATAGAAAACTTATTGCTAAAACTGATGCACCGGATACTACACTACTTCAGTGGTCGCCGGATGGTGAACATTTTATGACAGCAACTACAGCACCTAGATTAAGAATAGGCAATGGGTAATAATAAACGTATAAAAAGAGACTGTATTTAGTTTTAAATACATTCTATGTACTATCAATTAATAGATATATATTGTTAGATTTAAGATTTGGCATTACACTGGCTCATTAGTGTATCAGCGACCTTGGAATAACCAAGAAGAACTATGGGAGGTGACTTGGCAAAATTTCCCTTCAAGTACTTTCCAACAGAGACCTATAAGTTATAAAGCAGTCGAGGGTATTGTTTCTAGTCCTAGTCAATCACAAGGTAATGATTATTTTTATTTATGAATATTTAGGAGTGAATATCTTTCTAAGCATAAGAGAGAGAATCTAGCTTCGGAATACATATACATAATAATATATAATAATTATTGACGTCTCTTTCTAAAGCACCGAAAGGAGCATATAGACCACCGTGTGCTAGAGGACAAAATATCACTTTTAAATTGCACGATGACATAGAGCCACCTTCAAAACCTGCAGAATGTAAGTATATACAAATGCATATTGAATATATCATTGTTAACTCTGAAATTTGTTTATAGCAAATCCATCAAAAGCTGCACTGAAAATGAAGAAAAATCGGGAAGCGAAAAAGGCTAAAAAAGAATTAGAATCTAATAATTCCACTGTTAATGGACAAGTTACAAGTGCGACAACAAGTGTAAAAATGGAATTAACAGACGATCCTGAAAAGAATAAAAAAATAAAGAAAGTGAAAAGTGTAAGTATATTAATAGCAATATTTTTCCTTTTTTATTACTATCATATAATAAAGATTTAAAATAACATTTCGATTTATGTCACAGAAATTAGATCAAATTTCTAAATTGAAGGAGCAATTAAAATCGGGAAAACAATTAGAAATTAATCAACTAGATAAGATCAAGAAAGAAGATGAATTACTAAAAGAACTTGAAGAACTTACTGTATGATAAACACTCTAGATGTCGAACAGAAATTGACTTGACTTTGCAAAAAAAAAAAAAAAAAAATTGCAATTAAATGGTTCTTTTTAAAGTAAAAGAGTTGCAAGAAATTAGACTTACACTTATGAATACAAATCAAATTATTCATTCTGACAATTTGAAAAACTTGAGATAATTATATCACATGTGTGATACTGTAAGATAAAAATAACTTTGAATCTTTCAAGAGACAAATTATAAATTGAATTGATACTGCATCCAACAATTGTGTTCGCACATACATAAGAATACATGGTCATATTAGTTTTAAACAGAAAACTAATAAATACTATTAAATAAATATGTTTGTTATGTATGATTTTGCTAAAAATTAATAATAATAGAAATAATTGCAGTGTTTATTATCAATCTTAGCAAGAAATCACAAATGATTGTGCAATTTAATAATTATAATTAAAATAAAAGCAGTCTACTGTGTAATTGACAACTCACTATTGTAACGAAAACTTGAAAAGATATTTTTTTTGTTTATTAAAATATGAAAAGCAAATGTAGAAAGTGAGAATATTGGAACGATATAATTGGCCTTTTTTTAATTTTTTCTCAAACATTAGTTCAAAACTTGAAGTTATCTAATATTTTTATAGTGCAGTAATAAATTTTGCATTTAAATATTAGCTTAACATTCTTCTCTGCACATGACTATTACCTAATATTACTTTTTGTAAATTATAAGATTTGGATGTATCAGTCTTTATAATATTAAAAAAAAACTTTAAATATCAATTTTTTTAATAGCATTTAATACTTAAACTTCTTTCTAAATATTATTGTTTTGATTATATTGAATGTTCTATTCAATATTCAATGTTATATTCAATATTTTTAGATAATAATTCAGAAAAAATATTCTCTTTTATATTATATACAATACGAAATCAAGTTAAATGTTTTTGCAATTTTTAAAGAAGTATATATAAATAAGTTTAATTATATACATACATAATTAGTATAAATAAAGAACATTTTTTCAAAATGACAAAGCTTGTTCAATTGACAATGAGTGAAATAAAGTCCATATAAGATTGTATACAATGTGTGTATGTATCTGGGATATGTGTATGTGTAACTGCATTAAAAGATATGTGCAAATTACGTATTATCGATACATAATAAGAGTTTATTATGATGTAGACAGGAACAGCAAAATTGTGCGAATGTTATGTATAGTAAGATGAAATTTATGGAAATAAATTATTAAAGAAAGAATTCAATGGTTGTGCAAGAATATATATAAATATCAATATGTGTATGTATACTCTGTATTCTGTATACAATATTTTATATTTGCATTTCAGAAGATTTGCAACAAAATCTTTAATAATGTAATATAAAAAAAAGCAATATCTACTGATATACAAAGAATTTGGAATATTAATGTGTGTGAATACAAACAAGTTTATTATATTTTATTGTATTTTTCTTGCATAAAATGCGAGAATTTTCTCGCATAAAATAGAATTGTATATTTCTTTTTCCTTCAGATGGAAAGAAATCTTAATTGAGTTTAAAGGAAAGTACTTTTTTACAATTAATTTTCCAATAATTAAATTTAAAATAAAAATGTTTTCTGGATCTTATTTCATAATTCCCGCGTGAATGAGGAAAGCTGGTCGCATTGGGCGATCAGCGGAGACCGGAGCATGGGTGCCAGGGGAAATCGTCCAATCGGAGCCGTCACTCGTCACCCCCACGTCGTCTCGGACGGCGCCGCAGCGCCGCGACAGTCGTGTTTACAGATTTGCCAGTTGAGTTCCGTAACGTCACGTCAAAAAAGTGCAACACACGAATTTCTACAACGTTTACTATGTAAAGGTGCGTTCCCCGGCGACGAGAGGACACGGTCGCGCCGCTCGTTTTCCCGGACGTGATCGTCGACGTCGTCGACGAATCGACGCCATCCGCGGCGGTTTCGCGGGCCACGGAATATCGGCGCTTTTGTTAATATTACGGCAGTGCCAATCGTTAGGATAGTCGCCATTTTGTCCGGAGAGGTTTTAGCCCGGTCGCGGCGAACGTGCGGCGAAAATAGGCGCTGCCTGGACCGCCGAGGATTCTCGCGGAATAATCGCGTAGGTAGAGCGAGCCGCGCGAAACGTCGCCGTCGAGGCGTCTCTTCGGTCCCGGGTGTGCGACGTGTCTCGACGTGTCTCAACGACGATCTCGTCCATCTCGGAGTCTCTCTCCCCCGTTGCGGCCGATCGTTTTCCTCTGCTCCGACTTTCCGCACCCTGGTTGTTAATTATTTCTTCTTCACCTGTCATCCTGTTTTTTACCGAGACTCCGTCGTCGGGCGCGACTTCTCGGCGAAGCTCCTCGTGTGTCGTCTCGGAGGACCGGCACCGCGGCCGCTCCCTGTCGTCGTCGTCGTCGACGTCGACGTCGTCTTCAGCAGCGCCGACTCCTTGACGTTTGACAGCTCACGCGATGCGCGTGAATTCTCTTACGGCGATAATGACTCGAGATCGTAACCATGCGCGATCGCACGATCCTGAGAATGTAAAGTCACTCGCTCTTCTTCGGCGGCAGAGAGAATTTCGTTTGCCCTGTCCGTCTGCGACTTCGCGCTACCTTGCTTAACAGCGTCCGCACGAAGCCCTGATAATGTAATCACGGCTGTCATGCGATTTCCTGCGTTCGGATACACTCCGATTCCGTCATAATCGAGAATATTCACCAGCGATTTTCTGAAGCGAGTGACCGTCACATTGAAATCTCGGAAAAATTTATAATAATTATATTAGGATATTATTCGATAATAGGATAATAGGATAACTTATTCGAGAAATAAGGGCTTATGTAACTGTCTTTGCACAGCTTGAAAAAATTATTAAATTCTTTTATTGCTTGTGAACTCGTAAACTGAATTTAACAATTGTCATTATTGATGGTGTGCACCTACGCTAGACATAGACTCTTGGTTGTTTTTCAGGACACTTGGAAGAAGACAGTGTTAAGATTGTGTCCCTTCTGTTCCTTTGTTTCAGATAATGTAGGTATAGTTTATTAAAACAAGGCCTTTAGGATACAATTATATTTAATGTCAGTATATAAGCTGGATGCTTGTTATTGGTGGTGTAATCATTGGACCAAGAGATATTGAGACAATTAAGGTGTAACAAAGAAAGGTGTAAAATGACGATTGCCACTAGGGGCCAGGGAGTTGGCATAGACCCTCCCGACAGCCAACAAAATACACAGGTATGCGTTTAGAGTATAAAATTATTTAGTAAAATGGTCTGCGATATGCTTTGATTGTATCGCACAAGCAAAATATATGAAAAATCTGTTCTGTATAGATGCACAGTCCACCAGGCCCGCAACAATTGGCTGACACAATGTCGGGACTCCAACTCACTGAGAATGTGGTACAAACAGAATGCAACAATGACGCTATCACTACAGTGGAGGATAGCAATCAGCTTCATGGAGAACCTGAATTTCCTATTTCCAAACTTAATATGCTTCATGAAAAGATATCTAGTCCACGATGGGTTGTACCAGTTCTACCCGAACAAGAATTAGAGTGCCTGTTACAAGCCAGTATCGAACTTTGTAAAAAAGGTAATACATTGTAAATGTCTTAAAGATAATTGTTTGTCTACATATAAATGCATTATAAATAATTATACTTCAGCAGTGTTATTAAATATTTAGATTGCATAGTAACGTATTTGTCTTTGTTATATATCAGAATGTAGCAATTTGTATTTACTATATTGCAGGAATTGATGTACAAAGTGAAGCGTGTCAACGCTTTTTTCGAGAAGGTCTCACAATCTCATTTACCAAGATATTAACAGATGATGCAGTAAACAGTTGGAAATTAAATATTCACAACTGTATTAATGCTAATTGTGCACGTTTGGTGGAATTATGTGTCCTGAAATTAGACGAAGATTGGTTTCCTCTACTTGATTTATTGGCAATGGTTTTTAATCCTAGTAATAAGTAAGTGTATATATTTTAATTTTTTTTTCTCGATTACGAGATATGAGCTTTTAAGATGATTATACTTATATATTGTCAAATTTGTATTTCTAGATTTCACACATTTAATGCAATAAGAGTGTCTGAAACCGTTCCTCCTGGTAGTGATATTCCTGATGAGGAACTTTATGCTCGCCCACCACCTGATTCGCGAAGTCCCCGTGGTTGGCTAGTAGATCTTATAAACAGGTATTTTATATATTATATATATTTATATTTATTATATATATATATATACATATATATTATATATATTTTTTATATGTATTATGTATATGTTATGTGTGCAAATGTGTTTCATTTCAATACAAATCGATATCAATTTCTGTTGCAGATTCGGGAGTCTCAACGGATTTGAAATTTTGCTCTCTAGATTTCAGAGTGGACGTAATTTAACAGTGCCAGTTATTTATGCTTTAATCAGACCTTTTGGCTTGTGTTATGAACTATTGACTGTTCACACGATAGTTAAATATTTGATGCCTATTGTTGTAAGTATTTTTTTCTTAATTTATCATTAAACAATATTTATTTATACGACTTTTAAAAAATATTTTTACATATAGGAAATGGTACCTCTTATTTTGAATAATTTAACTGATGATGAGTTGAAGAAGGAGGCAAAAAACGAATCAAAAAACGATGCAATATCAGCCATAATCAAAGCTGCTAAATGCTTGGTGTCACGAGTACCTCATCAGGAAGAGATGATAAAGAACTTGGAAATACTGAGACTGAAGATGATATTGAGACTCTTACAAATTTCTTCTTTTAATGGGAAGATGAATGCTTTAAATGAAGTTAATAAAGTAATATCTAGTGTTAGTTATCACCAGCATCGTAATACAATAGTGGAGGAGGAAGAATGGCTTACAGCAGAGCGTATGGCAGTAAGTTTTGCTTAAAAATCGACATAATATTATACACATGCATATATCTTCATTTAATATAATGTTTAAATCATGTTAAAGAGAAAGTGTATTAAGTGAATATTTCACTAAATATCACGAGTTTGACACTTATATCGTAAATATTGTAAAGATGTAAAGAGTATTTATTTGTGATACAGAAATGGATTAAAGACAATGGCGTTTTGGAAATTGTACTGAGAGATTCGTTGCATCAGCCACAATATGTAGAAAAACTGGAGAAGATCTTACGCTTTATTATAAAAGAACGTGCACTTACATTAGAAGATTTGGATGCTGTTTGGGCGGCTCAAGCTGGTAAACATGAGGCGATTGTGAAAAACGTTCATGATTTGTTAGCCAAATTAGCTTGGGATTTTAGTCCTGAACAACTTGACCATTTATTTGAGTGTTTTCAGGTATTTATTACAATAGTGTAATGTAATAACAATATCGCAAAAATTGCATAAAATTTAACAATCAAATGTACAATTATTTTAGACAAGTTGGAGGACTGCCAATAAAAAACAACGGGAAAAATTATTAGAACTGATTAGGAGACTGGCAGAGGATGATAAAGATGGCGTTATGGCACACAAGGTTAGAGGAATCTTCAATATATATTTATCATATACATGTAAATATATTTCAGAGACTTTGAAATACTTTTCTATTGTTTCTACTGCTAGGTGTTGACACTTTTTTGGACTTTGGCTCATTCCGATGAAGTTCCGACAGAAATTATGGATCAGGCATTGAATGCTCATGTAAAGATTCTTGATTATTCATGTTCGCAAGAAAGAGACGCGCAAAAGACAATCTGGTTGGATAAGTGTGTTGAAGAGTTGAAAAATGGCGATAAGTGGGCCCTTCCTGCATTGAAGCAAATTCGCGAAATATGTTGCCTTTATGAACCAAATCCCAACTTGGGTCACAGTACACGTAGTCATCATTTACATTACAGGTATGTACACACAAATGTACATGCAGATACGCATTACATTACATTACATTGATCATTTTTTACTCTTTATTTCTATTACACAGGCAAGAAGTAATAGAACGTTTACAGAGCGAACATTCAGTAGTGATACTTGTAACAAATAGTTTAACAAATTATATGGATAAAGTGCGACAATTGGTAAAGGAAGATCCTGAAATCGACGCGAATTCTTTTATGCCTGATGGTCGCTATAATCATATTATGCAAGTGCAGGAAAGATTGAATTTCTTGCGTTTCCTATTAAAGGTAAGATTCCACATTTTGGAATACTAAGATAAGGATGAATTTCTGTTAAAAAATACATTGAATAACATTACATGGATTTTTCAGGATGGACAATTATGGTTATGCGCCGATCAAGCGGAGCAGATTTGGCAATGTTTAGCAGAGCAGGGTGTATTTGTTTCGGATCGCGAGGCGTGCTTTAAATGGTTCTCTAAGCTTATGGGAGACGAGCCAGATCTAGATCCAGCAATAAACAAAGACTTTTTTCAAAATAATATACTGCAATTAGATCCGACATTACTTACAGAAAGCGGTATTAAATGTTACGAAAGATTTTTTAAAGCTGTTAATTCTAAAGAAGGAAAATTGAAGCTGAAACGTAGAACATTTCTTATGGATGATGTGGATTTAATTGGGACTGATTATTTATGGAGAGTACGTAATAACATATGTTTCAATTTTATTATTTTTGTCTTTTATCTTGTTTTACATGCATGTGTATATATATTTTTGCTTAACAATGGTAATTTTATTTATCTATAGGTAGTAACAAATAGCCCAGAGGAAATTGCAAACAGGGGTATAGAACTCTTAAAGGAAGTGAATACGAATTTAGGACCACGACTGCAGTCGTCTGTTTTAGCATTTCATGAAACATATATAGCGGAATGCATGGACAGACTGAAAGCTCATTATGATACTGTGACTGTTTTGAGCAGAGTATATTTGGATGGAAAAGAGGAACGTGAAGAACAAATGACAAATAAAATTAAAATAGAAGCCATAAAAATGTGTCGCGTCATGAAAGTTTTGCAGGAATATATAAACGAGTGCGATACAGCTTTTCCAGGGGAACGAAAAATATTACCATTGCATAGGTAAAGTTACAAATAATAACGAGAACGTTTCTTCTTACAAATGCATGTACGATGTAAGCGCAATATTTAAATTCCATTTCAATTACAGAGCAGCTCGTGGCAAGCATCTATCACTTGTTATTCGTTTTGCGAGTCCTGGTCGAAACGTCGACGACATAGATATCTTCACGCATAGTAATGACACATTAGCTTCATTGAGACGTCAGATATTACGTAGAATTAAAGCAAGCGGAACAAATGTGAAACTCGATTTATTTATTAATGGAGATTCGCTGGAACAATCCGATGATAGGAAACTCCTTTCTCAGATCCCACTGAGAGACAAAATGGTGAATATTAATAAGATTATTAAAAGGTTTAACATGTAAAGATTCATATCCGTACAATTTTCGTGATTATTTGTTTTTTCTTTTAGTTGTTATCTGCGAAGCTCAGTCAAGTAAATAGCAATATGCCAAGCTCACCGGATAGTAGCTCTGATAGCTCTACTAGTTCTCCGCATCATCCGTACGACGGGCCGAATGTAGAGGCAGAGAACAGTTTGCCCGGTGTGGTAAGTTTACTAACGTAAAATTTAGAAATTTAATCCTCGCATTCTCCGCATTTGTTATATTGCGTTCTTATTAATTAATTTAATTGTGCGATTTCGTTCCTAGGTCATGTCGCAGAGGTCGCAATACGCGACATTCTTCTTTCAATTGGCAGATCTTGGCTGCACGCTTCAACATTCGCAACTGCGTGACGGTGCGCGAAATCTCTTACAATTGGTGCCGCCGGATACCTTCACTGTAACAAGATTACAGTGGTTATTTGGTCATTACAAAGACGACGAAGCTTTACAGAACCCCTCTCAGTATCATTGTAACGAGCAGAATACGACGGTAGATTCTCTATTTTTTACTGCAAGTCCTAGCCAAGTTTTATACAATTTAGAGGTGAGTGCGGATTAAATAAATTTTATTCTTCTACGCTTGTACTATCAATAATGCTTCTTTTTTTTTTTTAATTTCTAGGTGTTGTATACTTTGTTAATGCCTGCTCTCGACCCCACGTCGGAGAGAGCGTTTGAATTTCAATATAATTTCATAAAAAGCGGTGAAGCGGGCGTTATCCTCGATATGCTAACCAAAAACAAGTTTTTACCAAATGCGGACGAGACTACAAAACGCTCTGCGTATTTAACAGTGCTGAGATTATGCAAGCTTCTTCTGACGGTGATGGGTAACGTGATGGCATGCGTGATGGACGAGGTTCAAAGCGGGACTCCGGAGAATCATGACAATCACGTTAACAATCGCGGTCGAGTGACGGTACTCAAACAGGCACTTCAGAGTGTACCGAATCAAAGTACCGAGTACATGTTGAGAAGCGTAGCGGCTAAATTGGCACAGCATCTGGCCCATCGAATGCTATCCGGCGGGCCGGAGGCCGATCGATGTCGGCAGCTTTTTGTGCAGGCCCTTTCCTGGGAATTACCGGATGTGGCTACTATACGTGCCATAATTAGATTAGCGTGGGCCGCATCTACGGGTAACTTGAACAACATTAACGCGTCGAACGACGTCCTTCACTTGATGCACGAGATTAATCAGAAGGAACAGAGAAATCCCGACAACAACGACGTCCTCGTGTGTAAGGAGGCGCTCGAAGTGCTAACGATCGCCCTTGTGTTGAATCCATCGGCGTTGGAAACGTTATCGCACGACAAAATCTGGCACACTTTCCTGATAGACCTGGTGCTACTTAGTACGTCGAGAGCCATTAGGATCGCCGCCGGCGAGCAATTTTTTCTCATCTCGACGTGGTGCAGCGGCGGACATCAAACGTTACTGGTCACTATAACTCTTCTCTTCGCTGTTTTAAACACTATCGTTACGGAGAACGCGAAACAGAGTCACGAATACTTCCAACTTCTGTGCCGGTTATTGAACTTCGCGCATATGTCAGGTTGTCCCTTGACGACCGCGGAGACGCTATTAAACGTGGAAATAGCGTGGTTGAAAAAAGTTCGGGATAACATGAAGGAGACCGGAGAGACTCAGGTAGACGAGGCCTTACTCGAGGGTCACCTAGGTCTAACCAAGGAACTGCTGGCCTTTTTGCCACCGAGCCAAAAATACGAGATCGGTTCCGACGAGAAGCACGGAGTTAATTTGATCAAGGAGTTAGTCGAGGACTTTGTGTTCCCCGCGTCTCGTTTGATGCTGCAGCTACGTAGCACCGGCGAATTGAGCCCATCGCAAGCGTGTCCGGTCTGCAGTACTCCTCAATCGACTAGTGCCGCGTTCGACTTGCTCGTAGGTCTTTGCGTAGGCTGTGTACCCAACATGAAACTTCTAGTCACAATGCTCACCGACATGTTCTACTCCGAGAAGGACGAACCTTTAGCTGAATGGGATTATCTACCACCTGTGGGTCATAGACCGCTTAAAGGTTTCGTAGGCTTGAAAAACGCAGGGGCGACCTGCTACATGAATTCAGTATTACAACAATTGTACATGGTGGAGAGCATTAGAATCGGACTATTAGCGGCGGAAGGCGCGGCGACTGATTTAAATGAGGACTTTTCGGGCGAGGAGAGAATCGAAGGGGAGCAGACGATCGAGACGAACGACAATGATACGAACGAAGAAAAGTGCGGTGCCGATGAATCTAGAAAGGAATATAATATCGGTATTTTGAAGCAAGTGCAAGCGATATTCGGTCACCTGGCTTATAGCAAATTACAATATTATATACCTAGAGGATTGTGGAAGCATTTCAAGTAAGAATAATTACAATTTTATTTTTACAAACTAAAAGTAAAATTAGCACAATGATTTATGTCCACTAGAAATGTAGTTTTTTTTATATTTTATTATTTATTACCAATATATATTGTATAATAATATAATATTTACTTATATATAATATTATATATAAATTCTAATAATTTTTTATGTATGCATTCGACTTTTATAGACTTCAAGGAGAACCTGTAAATCTTAGAGAACAACAAGACGCGGTAGAATTTTTTATGAGTCTGGTAGAAAGTCTAGACGAAGCATTGAAAGCCTTGGGACACGAGCAGATAATGGGCAAGATTCTTGGTGGCTCGTACAGCGACCAAAAAATCTGCAAAGGTTGCCCTCATAGGTACCTTTTTAGTTCTTACATTTTTCTTTCTTCGGTAGACTGTAATACCGCATTACATTGTCTTCAGATATTCCAAAGAAGAACCGTTCAGTGTGATAAGCGTGGACATACGGAATCACAGTAATTTATTGGATTCTCTTGAGCAATATGTAAAGGGAGAATTGCTAGAAGGTGCAGACGCCTACCATTGTGATAAGTGTAACAAAAAGGTATGATTCTGTGCATTAATATCATTTCTTACGAATGTATAAAAGATCCTTTGAAAGTAATTTCCAAAAGATAGATGATAGTTTATTAATTAGTGATGAAAATAAAATGGATCTTTTATACGTCTTAAAAACAAACTAAAGGCAAAGTTCAACTCGAGCAAACATTTTACATATTTTGCATTTTATTTTAGGTCGTAACAGTAAAGAGGTTGTGCGTGAAAAAACTGCCACCCATTTTAGCGATTCAGTTGAAAAGATTCGAGTACGACTTTGAGCGCGTATGCGCCATAAAATTCAACGATTATTTTGAGTTTCCGCGAGATCTGGACATGGAGCCTTATACCGTTTCCGGTTTAGCTAAACTGGAGGGAGAGGTCATAGATTGCGATTACGAGGAATCTGTGAAAGGGACGTGCACCAAGTATCAATTAACTGGTATCGTGGTTCACAGCGGTCAGGCTAGCGGTGGCCATTATTATTCTTACATCCTGCACAGGTACTTTGAACATGCGAAATATATATATATATATATGTATACGTGTAACTGACTGACTGAATAAAGTTTTTTAATATTTTTTAATTGATATTCAATAATTTTGCAGGTTAAACGATGGCACTGCCAAGTGGTACAAGTTCGATGACGGCGATGTGACGGAGTGTAAAATGGAAGAGGAAGAAGAAATGAAATCTCAGTGCTTTGGCGGTGATTATTTAGGGGAAGTATTCGATCATATGCTCAAGCGAATGAGTTATCGCAAACAGAAACGATGGTGGAATGCGTACATGTTATTTTATACGAGATTAGACGTAGAAGAGAATTCTCTAATGAAGAGTGTAAATGAATTGTCATTGTGTAAGTATATGTGTATCTAGTAACACTGATAAGCTTGATCTTAGCTATAATATCGTCTCTTATCGCGCATTGTTTCCTTTCAGATACGAAACTAGGAGTTATGAAAATGCCACCGGCGATAGAATATAGTGTGCGGAAACAGAATATCAAATTTATGCACCACCGAAATCAATTTAGTGCCGAATATTTTCAATTTATCAAGAAACTGGTGTCCTGTAATCCACATAATATTAACAGACAGAATCTGAATGAGAAACTCGTAAGTTGCCATGACGCATACATAAGATACAAGATTTCTCAACAGGTTCTTCTTATTTAATAAACATTGTATTCGCATATTTTCAGAGTCCCGAAGCGGAAGAGCTTGCGATGCTGTCGGTTCAATTAGCATCCAGATTTCTTTTCTACACGGGCTTTCATACTAAAAAAACATTACGCGGAACGGCGACAGATTGGTACGACATCATATGCCATCATTTGCGTAGCAGTAAAACAGTGCGTTCTTGGTTCGCCAATGAAGTGTTGTTCAATCATCCGCATAGGTAATTCAACAGATTTTTCAAAATACATGATCTTGCACATAAAGAGAGAGAGAAACATTTGAGACATTTTAATAACATTAATTATTTTTATTCATGTATTATAGATTTTGCGAGTATCTCTTGAGTTGTCCCAGTACGGAAGTACGCACTGCTTTTCTCAAGATTTTGGTGTTCCTTGCACATGTTTCTCTACAAGATGGTCCATGCGCCCCGCCTAGCCTAAATGCACCGAGTGAGTACTCAAACGATTAAATAGAAATTATATATATATACACTATTTGATACACTTTTATAATTCATAAATATATTTTTTTATCAGCCATACTCTTCGATCCAGTAGCAACGCTCAGCGATCATCTGTTACATGCGGTACTGTCGTTATTGCACCGTGAAATTTCAGATCATGGGCGTCATCTTCCTCATTATTTCTCCCTCTTTCACGCGTACGCTTCGCTCGGTCTTGCCGAGAAGGCACAATTGCTTAAGGTATAAAGTTAATTATTACAAATTTAAATACACACATATATATATATATATATATATATATATATTTAATATAGATATTTATATATAATATCAATAACATATATATGTTACTGATATTATATATAAATATCTATATAATTTTATATAAATATATAATTATATATAATCACTGATTTTTTTTCGTTGTAGCTAAATGTCCCGGTTACGTTCATGTTGGTCGCCATTGACGAAGGTCCGGGTCCTACCATAAAGTATCAGTATCCCGAATTGACTAAACTGCATCAAGTAGTAAGCATGTTGATACGGTGCTGCGACGTGTCATCGAAAGCACATTCGAGTCACACGCAGACCCGTGCAGAACCTTTGCCGAATCCGTACGGAGATCCCGCCTGTCAGTCGGAGTATCTTATGCCGATCCAGTCGCAAGCGGCTGATATATTATTTGTCCGTACTAGGTGAGAGATTGATTGATTCGTATTTTTAATAACGGAAAATAAAATCTGTATATGTCTTTTTTTTGCTCAACAATTTCTTATTCTGTCCTACATACAGTTACATAAAAAAATTGATAGAGGACGCTAATGTGACGGAGGACACGGTTAAATTGTTGCAATACTGTTGCTGGGAGAATCCACATCTGTCGCGTACGGTGCTTAGTGAATTATTGTGGCAAATAGGTTTTGCGTATACTCACGAGCTGAGGCATCATACGGATCTGCTGCTTACGATACTATTGATGGAAGATTCGTGGCAAACGCATCGCGTGCACAACGCACTCAAGGGTAAGTTGATTCTTTTGCGCGAAACATTGAAGTTAAAAAAAGTTGTTCCGCGATAATTATTGAGATTGTATCTTTCAGGAGTTCCCGACGAACGAGAGGGTTTATTCGAAACGATCCAAAGAAGTAAAAATCATTATCAAAAAAGAGCTTACCAGTGTATTAAGTGTATGGTGCAGCTCTTTAGTAAATGTAGACCTGCCCATCAGCTTTTACACCATAGTCCAGAACTGAAGAGAAAATGGAGTCATGCCATAGATTGGCTCCACGACGAACTCGACAAAGTATGTAGCGCGACAGCTAAAAGTAGTAATTTACATACGCATTATTACGATATTAGTAAGATCATTACAAATGCTGAATAAATATATTATTTTCAGAGACCATATGCCTCTACGGCGCCTTATACACATGCGTACAATAATTGGTCTCCGCCAGCACAATCCAATGATTCCGCGAATGGGTATGTTTTGGAACGTAGCAATAGCGCGAGGAAGACTTTGGAACGAGCATGCGAACTGTGTCCGGACGAGGAGCCAGAAGTTGAAGACACAACCGAAGATTGCGCGGAAGAAGCTGAGAAACGTGTGTTTACATATCCCAATTCACTTAAATATTCCAATATTTCTGCTGGAAAATCATTCCAAAGTTCATATCGAGTCTCAAAGAGGCGTAGTAACAATAGAGACTTAGGATGGTACTCTGTATCATCTACGGAGTAAGTTGTACAACTATACTATATCTTTTTTATAATATATATTCCAGTAGTAATAATTAGAAAATATAATTACTTAAATTTCTCTATATGTTACAAATATTGCAATTTAGAATTTATTGACAAGTGTTTTATAAAATTAGATATTAGATATTGAATTTTATCATTTTTGTAAATATGATTGTTTTTTGAAAATAAATTCACAATTGTTAATACTTTTTGCAGTTACCCCGATTTTACCGTAATTCAACAAATGCAAGATGAACAACAGCCTCAACCAGGACCTTCTCCAGTACACACGCCCCACTTAGCGCTTCAAATGCATAATCCGCAGAACTGTGAGTCGTCACAAAATACCAGTCAGGATCCATAATGAACGCTGAACACTGATGTTCTACCAAGTTGCTGCCTCAGTGAAATGATTTCGGAATACTTAGATATTACTGCGCCAGAAGCTTGGTGGCGAACAGTAGCAGCATATGTACAGATATAACAAGTGAGGGTTTGTTTTTTTTAGTGATCTTTAACAAATTCGTGCTAATCTCTTAGTTTCATTGTGGGTAGTTCTTTTGATAATATGACGCGCTATAAATGTTCGAATCGCAAACAAGAAAAACGAAATGGGAAACGATTACGACTGAGAACTGAATTAATGCATGCTGGTTGAGGCAATCAATTTTCGACAATTTTTTCCTCCTTGATCTTGACATTGTTTGTCATTCATCATGTTTGTGTCCCCCGACAACTGTTTGGCTTCCAATTCTAGAAATGACAATTTGACAAAGAAAAAAAGAAAAATATATATAAAGATGCGCGCACTCTCCCTGTCTCTCTCTCTCTTTTTAAGAGAGATCGATAAAACTAATAGTACAGCTAAGAGTTTCATTTGCCTCGATTAATGCATGTCGATTCAAGCTTAACGAGTATCATAAGATTGTATAAATGTATAGCGAGTAGTGTTACGGAATCCCGTTCTCTGCCGATTAGAAAACAAGAATATAAAGCATAATTTTCCGTATGCCTATGTAAATTTGTTACTAATAATAAAAAAGAAGAGTTGAAATAGAACTTTTTAATGATCGAAAGATACAATTACAAAAAAAAGAGAAAACGAGTTAGTATATTCTCATCTTATTCAGAGAAAGCACAGTTATCGCGAAGCTATGCTCTAACATATGTATGTATATATACATACATACATACATACATACATACATATATTCTTATGTATGTATGTATTTATGTGCATATAGCTATGTGCGATATATGTATAACATAGCTTTTGCTATTTAATCTTTTAACAACAGAATAAAAGAACCTTCTTGTACTTAATAATCTCGAGCATTCTGGAAGAAAGACACTTATCCGGCGGCCTGCCGTGCTGCTAAAATTTCAACATACGCCAATGATGCCTCCTGTTGTGCTTTCTTTCAGTTCGACCGATTTGAAAGAGTTGTGCCTTCGACATTGTGCGACTCCATTGTACTTTTAGGTAGATATTTAAGAATCAAGTTGTTGCTTCAAATTTGATTGCTTATACCTCGCTTGTTGAGTTGACTATGAAAAAAAGAAAGGGAAAAAGAAGCTAGAAACTTGTCAGGAAACTTGCGTGAGATTCGATACAATATTCATCGACGAGAGATATTTATAAGAACGTTGAAACGTATTTCGAAATCCGAAAAAACGTGATTGCTGCGAGCCACTCTAGTTTATCATGTCATGACGCACGCATAATACGTTAAAAATTATCGACATCGAGTTGTCCCGTAAGGGTAATCGTTTAGAAATGAAAAATGTCCTCATTCGGAACACAAATTTTTACGGAGAAAGGAATTGAAAAAAGAAAAAGCATGACGCAAGTAATAAGATGCAAAGAGGATATGGAGCAAACAAATAATTAATTTGTATCGTTGTATGGTACGACCTATATCGTTGATAGAGCCGTGGTCTTTTCGCAAAAATTGTGAGAACGATCACAGCGCGTTTCGATAAAATCGTCCCGGCATACCACGTAACAGAAATATTCTACGAGAAAGAATGAGAAATAGAGACGAAGAAAAGGAGAATGAGTAACGAACGACCTTTGAATTTATGAACTGGCCATTGCTCTGACTTATTGAATAAAGAAAGGAACGTGTGTGTGTTATATATATATAGAATATTATATATAAAAATAATCTTATATAAAAGAAGAAAAAAGAGAAATAAAATCACATGTAACGTGGAATAAGCGACCCGTGTGTATAATAAGATTTCGTGCGAAAAACCAACGACTATGTCAAGACACCAGGAAATAATGACGTATTGATTATTATTGTTCGTATTTATCGAATACCGAGTTAAACACAGTGTACCAAATTATATAATAGCTTCTATTGGTTAAAAAATAATAATGGTACCTAATCTTACTCAAACATGTACATATACATATAGACATTACACAGACAACTGCTTTTTATATGTGATAAAAAAAATTATTATATTCCTATTATATATACATTGAGATTTAGAGAAACACTATTGTAAATCCTGGTTTTTGTACACAGACTGTATGCTAAGTTCACTTTTGTTAACACGAAAATGTAGTCTATAATTATTTAATATTTAATTTTACCCCCACCAATAATAAGCGCGTATATCATGTAAAAAAAAGTTACTTTATTTCTACTTTTCTTTTTTTAATTTGAGAGAGATATGGTTCACAAAAACTGGAAGTGTCATGATACTAGTGTCATTTATCTTATGCGTGGTAGAAATAAGGGAGACATAAATTGTGTGCGATAGCCGAGCGCATTATACGTAATATAAGATCGCTGAAATTATCGTTTTTTTTTGCCATCAAGATGAAACAGCGCTCGGCATTGTAGTATAAAAAGAAAGGAGGAAGAGAGATAACGGGGGACAGTAGAGATTGCGACGGAATGTCATTTTCCCGCATACATACATACATACATACATACATCATTTAAGATTAGTGTAATTTCGCTGAATGTAGATTTTTGCGAGAATGCTACGAGGATGTGCAAAGCGAAAATCGTTTCTACACTTATTTTTGCAAAAATAATGACACGTATTTACATTGGAATTTACAACTCACCGGAATTATATACGATTTCCTATAATACTTGTGTACGTAATAAAGTAAAGGGAGGAAAGAAACGAAAGGGAGGATTGTGTGCACCAGTTTTATGGTATGCGTGATCCCATCTCACAGATATCAATTTACGAACCAAATAAAATTTGCTATTAATTACTTTGCGTATTTCGCGCGGCGCACTGCGATTTTTTATGTTTTCGAGTACGAGGGTCGTCGGACAGAAGTCAAACAAAAAATCAAAGGCAAATGCGTGGACTGTGCCGTGCACTGACGGAAACCAAAATCATTGGTTATTCTTTAAATTGTATGCTTGTAAAGCTAATTATCGTAAATACGTAGTAAAAGAAAAAAAATTATCTCATTAACGTTTCTTTAGTTCTAGTTCCAAAGGTAATTTTAATTGTATTTAGCGCGATTATGACGCTCTAGTCAATAAAATTACGAATTAATGAAAGGGGAGATTTAATAGTTTTATTCGCATTTAATGCGATCTGTTCTCGGAGTTTTTATAAGATTCTAACACCGCGAAAAGAGATTATGTATGTCGCCCGTTGTCATCAATTTTGTATTAACACACGAACGTTTCTGCAGATTTCGATTTGCGATTTCTTCTCAGCATTTTCTCATTTGCCTTTGACGTGCGAGTGACTCGTCATTTGTAAACTACCTCGATTACTTGCAAAGCAATATATTTACGCTGTACTTCGTTTTAGCGATCCCGCCTCGTGGAAGGGAGACGATCGCGAGCGCTGATGCATCGAGTGCACTCCCCCTTTTATAATCTCGTTTTATTATTGAAAAATAATTACAAATTAAAATTTATTCGAACAGAATTTGTCTAAACTTTCTCTTCATCACGCTTCGCAAAACTTCATTGAAATATTTTAAAGGAAGGGAAGAAGGGATTCGTCATTTTTACCAAACACTGTAAATACTTTGTGCACCAGCGCGATCGTTGATCGCCACACAGTATCGTTTACGAAACTATTTAATTAGTTACCATCTATAAGGAATGAATAGAAAAGTATTTGTCGAACAGCGATTTGTTGGTCGTAAGTCTGCGTTCAGACTAAAGATTCACCGAAGATGAATAATATCGGTTTCAAAGCTCCGATATAAACATCGATCCTGACGCATGATCCTTGGGCCAAGTCTGTGTTTCGCAAGCTTAATCCTTACCAAAGTTAAATACGAGAAGCATGTTTTCCCACTTCTATTCGCGCGTTTAACATTTACATGAACATCTTTATACGCTCATGTAGAGTAATTTTTTTAGAGGCGAGTACAGATTGTGTGATTTGTACTCTCGATTAAAAAATATTAATTAATATATTAATTTATCTTTTTCGCTGCGACGCATTTAATGAACACTAAGTGTCACGCCGCTTTCGTATCTTTGAAAACTTTGAGGACGAAAAAAAAGTAAAATTGAAATTTGTTTACCAAGAAACGAGACTTTGAATTTGCACAGTATAATAAATATATGTAATTAACATTTAACCAATTTTTGAAATATAACAATTTCCCTAATTTTGAGATAATTATGTATTCTAATGCGTGAATATTATTTAACTTATGCATGTGTGTAACAAGGCTTGTCTTGTTGCATGTTTCTAATTTCTACGCTTTCTTCACACAAAACTAAATACACATGTTTTTTTTTAAAAAGCGAATAAATGAAAGAAGTAAATTAAGAAGTGTAGAAACACGTGCGTCACGAATAAAAAAGAATAAACCGAATAATTTATTGTCTGGGACTCGTATAAATATTTTAAATCGCGTCATGGCGAAAGAGCTAAAGTAATTTACAAGAATCGAGCATAAACAGTAGAGTTAATGTAAATGCCTTTGCGCTGTTACTTTCACCCATAGCACCAATTAATCGCGATTTATGCGATAAAAAACTAGGAAAACGATTATCTATTATCATTACGGGATCTAGAATAGATTCCGCGTACTGTTATTTAGCGTTTGCTTTGCCCCAGCGAGACTCTGGAAATTGTCATTCCGTTCAATTGAATACTGAAACGAAACCTGAATTGGACGCAAAAGAGAGATAAGAGAAACATGTACGATAATGCGTATATAGGACGATTATTAAGTTGCAAGAGTCTCATTGAAGAGACGCGTCATTAACAAATTAATTGACGATTTCGACGGCACGTTAATAATAATGCTAGATAAGATTTTCGAAGATGAAGAGAGGCCAGATTCGGAACCTCTTCTCTCGCTGATGTGACATTATAGTATTGGAACTTGATTGGATGATAGATGTTAGCGAATAAAGAGAACATTTTTGCGCTTATAGACGAGATGTATAGGACGAGTACATATAAATGTAAGGAATTATGCAGGATTATTAACGTGTTTACTGTCCACACATACGAACGTTCCTACGAATATATGTCGTATGGACGCATACGATTTCATGGACGTATCGCTCTGATAATAATGTTACCTATACGTTTATGATCACGTATGTATTATTATGCAATCTCTGAAATAAAAACCTTTTTTAGCCAAAATCAAGAGTGAAAATGTGTTTAATTGGTGATTCGAATAGTCGATCAGGATGCAGGCAGCGAGAATGTATGCAGAAAGCTGAAATAGATGGACAGTAAATGTGTTAAAGATGCACTGTGTGCGATGGCGAGAGAAAAAAATGCTGTCGAGACTTTAAAAAAAATGAAATCAATGTAAGATTAACACGCAGATGTCGCCGGAAAATCTCCATCACACTTCTGGGACGTTTTTCAAACGTCTCTTGGACGATTTTTGGACTTCTGTGTTGTTTAAGATGTTAAAGTAAGAGAGTACGTTGACAGGCACCGATTTCCGGAGAAAAATATATTATAATAGACAAGACAAGATTTTTTTAAAGCGAGACAGATTTTAAGAAAAAACTTTAAAAAAAATTTGACTAATCGGGAGATATTAGATGAAACCGATTTATTTTTATCGCGAAATAACATTGTCCTCAAAATTATTTACGTTACGCATATTCAATCCAATTTTTATAATCTCGATATTTTTCTTTTTTTATAAACGCGTCGACATAATTAAAAACGTTTGCGCTTGCAAGTGCATCTGGATTCTTTTCGTTATTTTATCAAATTATCAGCTGTTTCGCGTTTATATATATATATATATATATATATATATATAAAATTAAATAATGTTACCAGAGATGAATAAACTATGAGGCTAATGTTTTCGAGATTTTTTTGTATTTTGAGAACAAGACGACGAAACGCGAACAATACAAAACTCCAAAAGACGTCCGGAAAACGTCTGAAGGACGTGTAAAAAAACCACTAGGATTTTAAATGTATCTCGAAATATTAGGATTTAATAGATCCGACAATATATATTAAGATCGCAGGAATTATCGGTCCTTTAGACGTCTTACCGAGGATGCCTTCTAGTTCCGTGTTGTTTGGTAGACGAGAATAAAAACGGGAGACAGATTTGTCTCGTTTGAGATGCGCGCGTGACCGGAAGTCCCCCGTCAAAAAAATAAATAAAAAAAAAAAAGAACAGAAGCGCTCAGGTCGTCCCGCGCGCTACATATCCGTTAAAAAAATAGCGCATTTATGCAGGCATTTTTCATTTTAAACTCGTCTTATCGAGCTCGTAAACAACTCGCCAACCGATCCTGCGACCCTTCTCGCCGCCGACCCGCGCGATTATTTATGGTCCCTCGCAGACTCTCTCTTTCGATATACATATTATATATATATATATATATATACATATAAATATAATATAAGTATAATTATTAAGATTGTGTATATTCTTAATTAGATGCAACGTGTTGGCGTGCGCGCGCGGTCGCTAGGTGATTTCAAATAAAAAGAAAAATGCACACATACACACACACACACACACACACATATGCACGTAAATACATACATATACACACGGGGGGTTGCGGGCGACGGTTTGCAAACTTTCGCGGGGAGCTTTCACTTACGAAAAGGACGATATACGAGTACTCGCACGTGTGTCCTGCGTGTTTACGCAGTAAGGAGACCTCTGCCGCCTGTGGAATCTTTTGTGTATTATTTCTAACAGAATGTAATAAAGTAAAGTTTAAACAAATATATGCGATCACTTCGCCTCCTCTTTTCTTCGCGAATTTTTTTTTTTTATTTCATACAAATACAGGGTGTCCCATTTTAATGTTCCACATCAAATAAGTTTTTTATTTTTGATTGTAGAAAAAAATGTTTCAGACAAAAGTTGTATGTAAAAATGTTTCATTATAGTGTTTTGAAAAGCTCTCAATGTCAGCTACAAGAATATGTAATGAAAAGTAGGTGGTTCCATTTAAGAAATTAAAGGTGACCTTTACATGACCCTCAAGCAACTATTCAAGGTCAAACTAATGGCACCACCTTATGTCCTCCTCGAAACCATACAATTTTTGTCTGAAACATTTTTTTCTACAATCAAAAATAAAAAACTTATTTGGGGTGGGACATTAAAATAAGGGCATCCTGTATAGCATGTTCATAAATATCAAAATAATAATATAACATTTCAAGCATTAATACAAGACCATATGAGACTGTAAATCTCTATTTTTATGATATTACAAGTGACAAGTTGTAATTGGAAATAAATAAAATAATTGAACAGTATGTTCATGAACTGGGAAACACAAACGTAATATTAGTTATTTTGATATACGAACGTAATATTAGATTCATTGTAGTTGATAATCTATCATAAAAAATGTGTGTTACGAGATTTATCGGAATTACTTTATCAGAATACTACTGTAATTAAAAGTTTGCTGAACAGTCATAATTAAAAGTTTCTTAAAGCTTATAAATTTTTATCAATTTCTTCTTTAAAAAGGAAAAATAATCGAGATACCTATACTTATATTAGTGCGCATAATTCGCAGATAGAGAAATATTATATCAAGTATAAACTGTTTTATCTTGGTCACATGATTGAATTGCAACTGTTATCTGCAGTAAAAAGTCATTCGAGAACAGTCAGTCATCTGTTAAAGATCGTGGTGAAGAGTGAATTATTTGGTTGGTAAGTTTCTTTGATTTTTTTTTATATTTCTCGCGATTTTTTTAACACGATTAATTCGATAAATTTTTTTATTTGCGAATATTACTCGATACGTATCGATCAAATATTATATAGTTCGCTGAATGTTGCGTTCTCATAAAATTGGAACTGCAATTAAACAAAAATTTTTTAATTATAATTATTATTATTAATTCTACAATTTACAAGAGCAGTCGGGAGACGCCGCGCGTCTAAAAACTGTAACGTCCGTTGAGTATCGATATTTGTGTTTGTGTCTATTTATTACATAAAACGTGCGCGTGCGTATATGTCTCAAATTTAGCGCGGCGTCTCCCGACTGCTCTTGTAAATTGTAGAATTAATAATAATAATTATAATTAAAAAAATTTTTTGAATTCAAAAATCTGAAATTTTTGTAAATTATATAGCGCTAAATATGTATGATAACAATAAATTTAAATAAGAAAAATTATATAATAAACAACAGACTTTATTTATGTGTGATTATTTCCAACTTTTACAAGCTTATTTTTTATACTTATAATTTTTTGTTTTTTTATTATTTTTAATTTTTGTTTTGTTTTTTATTTTTTTATTTATTTCTAATTGTTTTTTATTTTTTATTTTCTAATTTTTTTATTACTTTTTTTTATTTATTTTCTAATTTAAACATTATTTTCTAATTTAAACATTAAAACTTTGTTGGCAGCAGTCGGGAGTTTTTTTTTTGTAAAAAAGTTTATTATTATTTTCTAATTTTTTATTTTCTAATTTATTTTTTATTTTCTAATTTTTTTTTTTTCTAATTTATTTTTATTATTTATTTTCTAATTGTTTTTATTTTTTATTTTTTTTTGTTTTTTATTTTTATTTTTTATTTTCTAATTTTTTTATTATTTTTTTTTTTTATTTATTTTCTAATTTATTGCTGTTCTTATGCTGTTTCTTCATTCTTTTGTCTCTCTGCTTCTTCATCCTACACATGTAAAAGTTTTTATTATGTAATATATATATTACAATGTATATAATATAATAATAATAATAATAAAGACACACATACACTCACCATGTGACTGCAATGTTCTATATTCTTTCCAAATATTTTTCTGCCACAATTTTTAAATTAATATAATATAATATAAATAGAGAGATAAATAAAAAAAAATAGCTAGATAGATAGATTGATAGATAGAGAGAGACAGATGACAAAGACAGATGACAACAATATCTTATATCAAATACATAAACTTGTACGCAGTTATAATTATGGCTTTGACAAATATATTAACTTTCTTATGGCTATATAAGTTTATACATTATGTAATCACAAGTAAGTTTATATATTTGTATAGCCTTAATTATTATTACATATGTGAATAATCTTTTGTAGTAGATAATTGGCTATGTAAGTTAATATATTTGTCTGCATTGCCATAATTATTGGTGCGCTAATATCTTTGTATAACTATAAATATATTTGTATACATATTTTTAATTAATTATATAATTATTATATAATATACAAATAAGAGAAAAAATAACTATATACATTTATACAATTATATATGTGGATATTTATAGCAATGTGGCTACGTAGCAAATTTAATAGCAAATAAGTGGCTACGCAGACAAATATAAATTCATATAGCCATGTTATGACTACAACATATTAATTATATTATTAATTATATTATATATTTTTATTAATTATTAATAACAAGACTTACTCGTTTTCTATTATTAATAATGTTTTCTTCTTCAGATATCTTCAAGCGAGTATCTTCTTCCTACATATAAATAAAGAAACAATAAATAAATAATAATAACAATATTCTAAATAAAGAAAAAAACAATAAATATAAAAGAAGAAACTTACTCCTTTATTTATATCTTCTTGAGATATATCCATAATAATACACTTCACTTAATATTGTTGTTGACAATAACACGCAACAGGTGACAGCTAACCTATCCTATCAGTCCCGTCATTATTACTTCGAGATGTATATACCAATGTCACCAACATTCCCTATCCGGATACTACAACGAATCTCATTGGTGAATCATTTTTCCTCTTAGGTTCACACAGCAGCCAATGAGAGACCGTATTGACGAAATAATACTCATTTTTTCACTTTTTATTAATAGAATAAATAACGATAATAATACGCTTTAAACCTTCCTTGATTAATAAGAACTTATGTTCCAAAGTGATATTAAATGCAATTATGATAATAATAATATACTATAAAATTAAGTATCTCGAGCACATGCTATATTGCAACACGACACTCTATTTACTATCGTGCTATAAAATATCAATCTATTGATAACTATAATAACTTTTCTTGCACGAGATTTCTAAAACGCGCGATTATATCGATATATATTATAAACCGTGAATATGTGCATATATAGTATGTGTATGTAATATATTTTTTATCATATTAGAAATTTCTCTGTACTTTATCTCAGAAATATATGAATACACAGAAAATTTTATAATACAAATTACACGAAAAATTTTTTTATAACGTTATCATAAAGCTGGAATATGACATTAAGATATGAAAATTATAATTTGTGCATTTATTTTATTATTTATTAATAATTATGCATTTGCGTGTGTATCAAAATATGCATTTGTAAAATATAATATGTATATAATATTACTAAATAAAAATATTGTAATTTTTCTTATACGTTAATATTCTTCAACTAAAAAAGAATTAAAATATATACTTTGTGTAATTTTTAGTATATTTTCTCTGTGTATATTTGAACCTATTATATTTTTACGATTCTGAAACATTACCATAATATTGCTGCATTCTTGTCAAAATTTTACAATTTTGTTTCTGTAATATCTTTATATAATATTAAATCGTAATTCATAATATAACTGAAAGATTCTTATATGCATGGAGTAATAAGATCATTCATTAAGCTATATTTGTGTGTAAATTTTCAAAAGTAAAATACACGAAAAAATAAAAAGTAATTGAATTTGTTATTAAAATTTGACATTCTTTCATACATAAGAGAGATATAATTTTATAAGTAAAAAGATATATCTTATATAATCTTTAACATAATTATAATTAACACGTATTTATTGGTTCCTCTTTTATAATTATTATATTTATGCATGTCCGTTATGCGACATTATTGTATGTTTGCAGCAATATTATGCATTATTATTTTTTCTACTATTATATTATAAAATCAATGCTTTTCTTTCTATTTTTCTCTCTCGACAAATATCAATGATCTTGTCTGTATTCAAAAATTACTTCTAAAATTATCAAATTATAAGACAAAAATATAGATTCATAATTTTTTTACGTTTTATTTTTTTTCAAGACAAAATATAATTACTTTTTCACAGATTGCAACTGATATTAATATCATTTTATTCCGATAAAATGGCAACGTATGTGTGTGTCGAGGACTACGAAAAATATGCTGTGGAACATTTGCCTCCTTCTGTGAGAGATTATTACAAAAGCGGCGCCGGAGAAGGATATAGTGTCAAATGGAATAGAGAGGCTTTCAAAAAGTATAAAGTTAAAAATAGAACAATTTTTCTCAATTTTTAGAAAAATTTTTCTCGAGAGAGAAATAAAAGAGATCATTGCAAACTCTTGAGAAAATATTTAAAAAATTATTTTCTACATGTACACAATCTATCTAGATATTTATATTGCATATAATTTCTCAAATAACAATTTACTCTTTAAAGAGAATATTTTTAAACATGCAATTCTTATGTTTAAATTGAATGATTATTCAATTTTTAATTAATCTTAATTTAATAAATTTATCTCAACTCACTCTTTTTCTCGCAGTTACAGGATACGTCCTAGATTTTTACGAGATGTGTCCAAAAGGGATTTAAGCGCAACAGTATTGGGACACAAAGTTTCGATGCCCTTAGGAGTTGCACCTACCGCGATGCAACGTATGGCGCATCCTGATGGAGAATGTGCTAATGCAAGGGGTAAGTAGATATTTTGTTGAAATACTTGTTGAATATCAGCATAAGATTGATTGATTGCAGTTATAACTTTATTGCGTATCTCCTTAATCTTATGTAAGTACCATCATCAGATTGGTACTTACATTCATCGTAAAATATATATAAGAGTTTAATACAAACCTTTTTTTTTTATTAAAATCATATATAAATATGCTATAAAAAATAGTCACAAAAATGAAAGATTAGCCCAAATACACCAACGATCACAGACAGTTAACGATATCTCTTTTATACAACATCCATTTACCACTTTACATTCGTTCAACGATCCATGCTAATACATAAACAAGTACATATAATATATTGATATATAAATATAAAAAAATTAAACATATTTTAAATGCTCTTGTTTATTTCTAACGCAATCTCTATGCTCCATCTAATATTTTGATCAGTTTTAAGTATATTGTAGAATAACTTTCAATATAACAATCACGATTTTCTATACGCATGTTTCATTAGAAAAGAATTTTTTTTTGTGAGACAATAAAATGTATCGGTTTCACTATTCAATGGAAAATATTTTAAAGAAAATAGATATAACTAATGTTATACGTTTTATTTTATACCTTGTACGTAATATCTTTTTATTGTAAAAAGAAATATTTCGTATTTGATGTTATTCTTCAATTTACTTGATACATTATGAGGAAGCAATTTTTTATACTTTTTGGCTAAAAATAATCTAATTAGATAAAAAAATAGTTCATAATACTTGTTCATACAGACTATAATATATGTATATTATACAGGATGATTGGAATCACCCTGTATAGAATGTAAAGAATTATATATGATTATTATACATGAGAGTTACACGAAGTATTATTACAAGCTATTTTTCCGAAAACTATCAAATAGAGCAAAAAGAATTTTTCTTTTTAATGTTATATGATTTAGTACAATTTTTTGTGTGATATATAGGCCGCTATTCTTTCTCTCCCTTTCTACTATTAAAGAGAAATGTAAAACATTTAAAAAAAGGAAGACTTACCTTTCTCTGTTCTCCTTAGAGATCTCGATTGCACATTTTATATATCACACACATATAAATTCTAGAAAACTTTAACAGATAAAAGAAACAAAATTTTGTTATACTTTTCATAATTTTTTAGAAAATAATGTGCGATAATTTGTAACTTATTCGCTATAAAAATTTTCGGCTTCTTTTAGTAGACTTTAAAATTTTGTTAATTTTGCTTCAATAACTTATACTATAATATAAATGAAATATATCAGTCCCCTGCTTAATGAGCATTTTTTTGAAAGAATGTAACGTATATTATAAGATTACTTTGAGCGATTGTTTTAAAATGAAAAACTTAAATGTGTTAAGATTATTATGATTCTTAATAAGTAGTAAAGTATTATATTTTTGCATATGTAATGTAAGGCACGATATAGCGCTTATGCGATATGTATAAGTCGATATATGAAAAAAATGCTTATTATCTAATCTAATATATCTAAAGGAACGAAAATCTCGCTTTACGCTACGTGCAAAATTACTCTGATTTGATGATTCTTGCCCATAATCGATCATCCATACAAGCGCAATATGTCGTTCAAGTTGAAATTTGTGATGACTAGCAATAAAGGGATCGTTCTCCAAGTAGCAAACGCTTGCTACTTGGATCCTTTCTGTATAAATAGGAATCCAGCCTACCTGTCTAAGAGAATGGCAGTACAAGGGAAAGAAGAAATTCACTTGAGCTTGGGTCCAATGTTCTCCCAATTATTAATGGCCTTCATGTTAACCTGCTCTATCCGCCACTTTTGAGTAGGCGACGATTTATCGCAAGCAGTCACGAACACCCTCTTGCTGCCCGGATCGGTGTCCAGGCATCTGGACGAATAACCGTGCTGCAACCACTGCTTCTCGATGTCGTAGCGCCACAATTGATTACCCTGCTTCCCGTGACAAGGATACAGGCTCACAGGCGCTTTCTCCTCGCCTCTGGACACGTCCAAGCAGTCTGTGCGATCCTTCGGTCTGATATCCTTGTGCCACGTCAGTCGGAATTCCTGCTCACCCGACACTTTCGGGTCGTCCTTCATGCAAGTATCCACCATGATGAGCTCGTCTCTCTTACGCTTTTTGGAATCCAAACATAACTCGGTCGCGCCCATGTTTCTAATCTCTCCGTAGGCGAAGTCGTCCGGCTCAACGGGCGGGTAAACCTCCACGAGATCGAAGGCTATGTTCTCGATGAACCAGTGGAACGGTTTACAATGTAATTTCACGCGCAGGGCCTTCTGCTCCGATAAATCTCCCGAATCCAGCGCCCGCAAATGCGGCCGTCTATTGTAGATGTATTCCGCGTATTCGTCCATCCACACCTCGGCGACCCTCTTGTAGTTCTTTCCTAAGAAGTCGCCGCGGCCGGGATTAGGGAACGGCGGAAACTTGCGATAAATGTGGCCGACTCTAGAGCACGGCGCGTCGTACATTTGTCCGCCGCACTGCCAGATCTTGAAGGATAGTTCGTACTGTTCGCCGCCCCATATATCCAAGCCCGGATCGTAACCGCCCAACTCCCAGAAGAACTTGGCACTGATGGCGAACAGACCACCCGCCATTATGGGACTTTTGAAGGGTTCCGCGGGTCTCTTCAGATCCTCTGAAAGCAGCGGAAGTCGTTTGTAATACAGCTCCCAATCGAATGCTCCTCGAGCACCTTCGTCCTGCGCCCTGTACTCGAAAGTTTCGTAAGCTATCACATCGATGAACGGACAAACGCAGGTTTTGTAATCCTGCGCGATGGGCTCCAACAATGGCGGTAGCCAATTCACGTTAGCCTCGCTGTGCGAGTCCAGGAATACGAGAACCTTCGCTCTGGCCGCCTTTGCGCCCGCCAATCGGCCTCTGATTAATCCCGAACGTTTTGTTAATCGTACAATCGACACTTTTGGCAAGTGTTGCATAATATAGTCGTCTAATTTCTTCTTCAACTCCACTTTCGTGCTGGCATCGTCAACCAATATAATTTCCTCCAGGAGAGAGGGCGGCGAGCGATTAATTACGCTCCAGCAAGTTCGTAGCAACGTGGTGAAGTGCTCGTTGTGGAAGGATACTATCACAGAGACCGGATCTAAGTTTTTTAGGTATTTCTTTTTCCTACAATCTGGATGGCGAATGTCAGGCACTGAACGATTCACCGAGATCTCATCGCTGAGAGCAGCATTGAATCCATTTACTTGATACAATTTTTCCTTCCTCGTATCGAGGGATGGGGAAAGGAATGCTGGTCTTCCGTGTTCTCCCATTCCAGTTCGCTCTTCTTCCTTTTTAATCTTCTCATAGTCATGCCAGTCGATTTTGTCCTGTGAAACATGTAAAAATCGAATTAGAAATAATTAGAAATAAAATATAAGATCGCTATTATTATATGTATAACGGGCTAATTTTCTTTAATTAAAATTTGCGCGTTTATATAAATTTCGAAATATATATATATATATATATATTTTTTTTTAATAATTCTCAACTTTTTTTTCATATTTAAAAATATTGCAATAGCTGAAAAAAATGACATGTGATCTATATTATGAGTATGTTAGACATCAGAAAATGAAATTTTTATCATCATAAAAAAAACAAAATAATCGTCTTGGGGGTGCGTGATTATCTTCGTACATTCCTGGCTACTAGGAATGCAACAAAAACTCGTTTGCTAACTGTTGTGAAACGTGAATTTCCAAAGTATATATTATCTTTATAATCTTTTATCTTTATATCTTTGTAATCGGCATACAATACCGATTTATTTCTGACGCAAGAATAAAATATAAAATTTATCGACATTAATCTAAAACATGATAATTGATAATAAGCTATTGATAAGTTATATTTTCTTTTTCTACATCTGACAAATTAAAACCAATTAAAGTTACATATCAGTTTTTAATTCCTCAATTGACAATTAATGTGAAATTTTATTCGTAATTTCTTTAAAAATTAAATTCAACAAAATATTAATATTTTTATACTCGCGGATAAATCGGTGCAACATATGTCAGAATTGACATCTGAATGAGAAATTACGATGGACTTCGTTGAATTCCACCTGTATCCCGTACCTGATCCAGATGTTCATCGTTTCCTCGACTGCTCCTCGGACCGACCGCGGCTGCCAAAACGTCAATTGGCGTCGAAGTCTGACGGCTAGGTGGTGACCGCATATAACGGAACACCACGATGGTCAGGAAGACCGTGAGCACCGCCAGGAGGAGGAATTTGATTAGGCTGATCACGTTTCGTCTCATCTTCGCCAGAGAATCATGCCGCGGGCCGGTCTCATCACGAGGACTTAACCTCGACTCCTTGCCTTTCCTCGCGTACGTGGCGAACGACCTTGCTGCGACGTGACGTCATTTATCCGCTCGGCAACCGAAATCTCCTCTTCGTTGACTCTCCCTCGTTGTAGCGTCTCGGCGGATGCTGGATTTTGATAAGGAGAATTAGCGTGATACACACAAGTGACACAAACGATAAATCAAACGACACGCGCAACTGCCACGCGATGACTGACGCGGATCGGAGATTGGAAACGGTGTCAGCCTGTCAGCCCGGTTTTTTCACGTATGCGCCCTGGCGGTAAAATTTTGAAAAATTATTTAAAAGTTTATTCAACGCGCGTGAAGTACTTATTGTATTTATTTTAATATATATTTTCAACTCTTTTATAACTTAAATTGTTCTTTTATTAAGAATTATTTAATGTTTTTGACAATTGATTATTTAATTAATAAAAGATATATTACATGCGAATAACCAATTGTAAAATGTTAAATAATTCTTGTAAAACTATATGTATAATTTATATATTTATCTTATTTTATTTTATTACTTATTTGGTTTCTGGTTTTAAAATTAAATTTGTCATAATCAATAATTGTGGAAAGTAAAATAAGATAAAAAATATTACAGGTAAATAATTATGAAATGTTAAATTATATATATGTAGATTCAATTATAGGATTTTTTTAAATCGAAATGAACGCTGTAATTGCACGGACAAAAAGACTAGAATATTATTTTTTTTTAATTTAAAATTTAAGATGTTCTTCAATAATTTCATATATATATTCTCTAACATTATATTTATACTTTTGATAATTAATATTTGAGAATATTTAAAAATTGACAAAAAATGATAAAAATTGATTGATAATTATTCCAAGTTTCTAAACTTCTGATATTTCTATACAAAATGCATATATATAAATAAAATAATTGTACGATAAAAATAGAATATAGATATACTATAGAATATAAATATGTAAGAAACACATAAATATAATATATAATATAAAAGAAACACATAATTGCTTTTCTATTAGGAAGAAATCACCTAACATGTGTTACGAATAATGCATGTGATAATCATTGTGCATGTTGCATATTGCTCGCGTGATGTAATCATATAGGTGAAATCGGTTGGATAACTAAAATTAGTTTGCAATTAACGCAGTACAATTTTGCAATATAGCGTTACGAAAAAAAGAGAAATTAAATTAATAAATAAAATTAAATAAATCTACAATAATTAAAATTCTACAAGATAACAAACAAATGCGAATGAATTTAATCAATTTAGTTTTTATCCATTTTTAGATTATTCAAACTATTCTCACACCAATATGTTTACATCGTTTTATCGATTTGCAGCCGCTCAGGCAGCAGGAACGATTTTTATTCTTCCGACGATATCAACAAGTAGCATAGAGGAAGTGGCGAAAGCTGCTCCGGATGGTATAAAATGGTTCCAGCTCTTCATTTATAACGACAAAAATGTTACCTTGAATTTGATAAGACGCGTCGAACATGCTGGCTTCAAAGCACTGGTTCTTACTGTTGATACTCCGCTCTCCGGTGATAGACGTGCTGATGTGAAAAATAAATTCGCGTTACCGAGTCACTTGAGGTATTTCCTGATCTTAGATAGAATCAAATGTAAATAAATATCTAAAAAAATGCAAAAATACATAATTATACATAAATTATAAGTTATAAAATGAACTTTACTAGTAACTCTAAAAGAGTACAAATAAAGCAATTAATGTATATATGTATGTATTGACGCATCAAACTATTTTGTCAAAAATTAAATTATATTGTTAATTCAGTATTCATAAAAAGACTAGATAATATGAATTTAACTTTGTTTCACAAATATTTGAAGCAAAAAAGATTGTCAATTTCTAATTATATATACTTTAATTTGAAAATTATTATAAGCACACAAAAAGGTATAATATTTATATGTACACATTTTTTAGATTTGCAAATTTTGAAGGCGATTTAGCACAAATAAATAGCGCAAAAACCAGCTCTGCTCTTATTGAATACGTGAATACATTAATATTTAATCCATCCTTGTCCTGGAGCGATGTCAAATGGCTTAAAAGGTATCCATATCACTGTTGATAAAAATTTTCTTATCTTGACATATTAAATCTCTTCATATATTTAATGCATTGAGCAAATCAAATAGTATTCTAGTCGACTTGTTGTAGATCTACAACGCTACCAATAGTTCTTAAAGGAATTTTAACGGCAGAAGATGCACGTTTGGCCGTGGAAAATGGAGTCGATGGCATTATTGTTTCAAATCATGGTGCACGTCAAATAGACAGCGTTCCAGCAACGGTCAGTTCATAATTCTTGCTGAAAAAAATTTATTGAATTTTATGAGGAGTTTGTTAAACAATCAAATTAAAAATAATATAATATAATACACAAAGCAAGTCATTAAAATAATCACATTTGCAGATTGAAGTTTTGCCGGAAATAAGCAAAGCTGTGGGAAATCAAATTGAAGTCTACATGGATGGTGGGGTGACTCAAGGCATCGACGTATTAAAAGCCTTGGCATTAGGCGCAAAAATGGTATGACGACTTTATCGAATGGCAGATTACAACAATTTATGTAAAAATATTTGAACAGTTTCTGAATCGTATTTTTCAAATATGATTTCTTTTAATTACTAAGAGAATTTCTTATTTGTACCTTTTACATTCATCAATTGACTGTGCCCTTTTTTTCTCAGGTCTTCTTTGGTCGACCGATGCTTTGGGGTTTGGCGTATGGTGGCGAAAAAGGTGCCAGCGAGGTTCTTGAACTTATGAGAAGAGAAATTGATCTAGCATTCGCATTAACTGGCAAGTTGCAATTTTTAACATCTCTCAATTTGTAATTTTGCGTTTATCTTTTAATTTAATAAAATTTGTTTGTCAACGTTTTTTCCAGGCTGTGCATCCCTAAAAGACATTACAAGAGATATGGTAATTCATGCGTCATATTATAGTCGTTTATGAAAAAAGTTTTGCTTATAATGTAATATTAAAATATACAATACTATGATATTTTTATCTTATCTATTTTCTTAACATATTTGTATTTAAAATATTGATGTACTATAATGCATTATATATATATATATATATATATATATCTACCATATCATATATATGTATATATATAGTTGCTTTTGTAAAATATAGTTGGTTATATTTTTTTTCTAAACTATTTTATCTAATTGATAAGAATAAATAAATTATATTATTATCATGTTATACACATATATAAATGTCAAATATCATAATAAAAAAGAATTAATATTAGTTATGCAACAAATTTATTGTATAGAAGTAAAATATAATTACCTTAATTATACCTTAAATATTAAGAGTAACTCTGTTATTCATTATTACGTATTTCTTAAATCCTGAATCAATCCTAATAATTGCATACGCTTTTTTGAGACCATTTCTGTAACTAGACTGCAATCACAATCTCTTATTTTCAAACCTTTCAGAATATATCTCGATATTAAATCTGCTAAACATAAGACATATAAACCACAATCATAGCCATTATTTTGTTGTGGACAATCCATTTCACTGTATCTTCTTTCTTGCTTATCAAGAAAATATTTGATTACATCCTTAGCAAATTTTTCTGCAATAGCTCTGTTAATACTGTTTGATGAATCATAATGATAACACATCTCGTCTAAACGAGAGAATATCAGCAAACTCCAATGCGAGCCACCTGGTTCATTTCCTTCGCAATCATTCAAAGGAAAAAATATAAAGTCATAACTTGTTGCTTCAATAGGATCAAGAAATATATTGTATTGCGAAGGGGCTTGCATCTTCAATAACTGAGTTACTCCTGGATCAATAAATAATAACTGTCTCTTATTATTCTTCTTATATTGATGATCCAAATATTCGAAATAAAATCCTATTACGATATCGTTGAGCCATGTATCATTTTTCTCCAACAACGCAGCATCCGATGATCTCACCAAATAATTATGATAACTCAACACAACATCATTGTCTTCCTCTAGATTCACCATAAAATCAGCGCTTAAGTGCTTCGAAAATTCAGGCAAAATCGGCATAATACTGAAATCCAACAACAAATATAAATATTTATTTAATGGGATATAGTTATAGAAAGTAAATTTGCATTAAATACTTCAAGATAAGCATACATTAAGATGAACGAATGAATTACTGAGGAACAGAAAAGATTATAAATGTCTGTTTCTTAATTTTTTCTTGTCGTCTGTTTCTTTTAGGACACTCTTCTATATCACTTTGTCTCTCCGTCTTTTTTTTAATCTTCTGTTTTATTTATTTTCTTTTTCCTGTAATAATGTATTATCAAATATAACAGCATGTTAGAAATCTGTTGTGCACTCAATGTCTTATGAATGAATTTACATTTAAGATATGCATACACTGCATATAAATATCGTATCTCGATATTTATACACATATCATGAAAATTTAAACATTTAAAATTATATTTTTATCAATTTAATTTTTTTAATACATATATTATTATTTACCTTTAATTTGATCCTTAAGTCATGATGCATGAATATTTAGATTAGAGACCTATAAATAAGAGATGCACCAACTCCGAACAGTTTTTGATTGGCTCTTGGAATCACGTGGCTTTTCCGCCATCTTCTAGCCATTGCAAGCGCGCGTCGACACAATTATTATAGGTCTCTATTCTGCCCGTGAAAAACGCTATAAAATATACGATTGGATTGATGGTTAAGGGTCGGCAGTACACCCAGGCAAACTCCGAATTGATATTGGAGACCTCGTGCGGTGACAACGCGAAACTCCGGTTTCAGTGTTGCCAACGCCGAGAAACCAATTCTCGGGTTTTATGTAGTGGTGTATGTCTGTACACGTACATACACCACTGCATCGCTCACGCGGACGCACGTAAGAGAGACAAGGACCGATAATCACGTGTTCTCCTTGTTCCTCTACCGTGCCGGTATACGCGAGATGCCGCCTAAAAATGCTTTCTGGCTTTCCGTAGCAGAAAGCAGTAACGTAGCAAGACTAATAAGCACCCATTTTTGTAAATTTTATATATGCTTATGCACATATGTGGATATATTATTTATATATAAATATATATATATATAAAATATACTAATTTACTCTCAATTATATATGCTACTGTTATTATTTATCATTAGACAATTATAAAACAGAGGTTATAGATTTGGTCTGACTACACTGGCCTCAAATTAAAGTTGTATATATATTTATTTTAACATTTCGACCATACGGGATGTGGTCCTTTTCAAAAATACAGATTGGAATATCAGAGAGTTACAGCATTTCGTCTTTAAGATGTAAGCGCAAATTATGATTCGGAGAGATTTAACTTGTCAAATAATAAAATATAAAATAAATTATAAAACATATACATATATAATTTGTAGTGCTATATATATATATGTTTTATAATTGTCTAATGATAAATAATAACAGTAGCATAATTGAAAGTAAATTAGTCTACAATGTTAGACACGGGGTACTTGTTAGATTTGATAATTATTGCTTATACTTTTTCGAGAGACAAGAATAAGAGAACGAATATAAATTATTATTAGCTTGTATAGCAATCATAGATTGACGAATATGCGTTGATTATTCTTGATTTCTTTTCTATTATTGATGTTATTGTATAATTTGCTCCATAAATACTTATAACATAAAAGAACTTATGTCGAGTAATATTGATCAATGCAAAGGATGTTCAGTATGTATCACCCAGTAAATTATTAGAGTTCAAATATATCAATATCAATTTTTTAATAATATATTGGAATACAGAGAAATGATAAAAAAATATATTTCGGCAATAAAAAATTTTATAAATATATTGAAAATATTTTTACTACACGCGCGCGCGCACACACACACACACACACACACACACACACCCACATACACACTATATAAATGCAAAATAATACAGAAAATAAATTTATAATAAAAATCAACATACCAGCTATTTGTGTGTGCATATGTAGCTGCAAGCATGCAACGGATTTATTACTTGATAAATTTATTTACGGACTTATTTTGCATTTATATATATATATATATATATATAGTGTATGTAATTGTAAAAATGATTAAAATATTTTCAATATTTAAAAATTTTCAAGTTTATCGCCTTATTTCTATAATTTTTTCTATATTCTAATATATTGTAAAAAATTGATATTGATATATTTGAACTCAAGTTTTTTACGTGATTGAATATTATTGCATTGAGCCATCATACGTTACTCGTAAGTTTCTTTTACGTTATAATAGTATTTATGTAGCAGAGAGAAAGAGATAAGAGAGAGATTATACAATATAACTTTAATAATCGAAAAAAATCACGATAACGCTATTGTCATATCTATGTGTGTGCATATATATAAACATATTAATTTGCATATTATCTACCCAGACAGCACCAAGTCTAAAATTGACGCATAAGATAGCATTAAGAAATTTTTAAGACAGCTATCTTATGATATGATATCAAAAAGACATCTTATAAAGATATCTTACGCGCCAATTTTGGACTTGGTGTTGTTTGGGTATATAAATAAAATATGTACACAAATAAAATAATATTTGCATAAATATTATTTTATTTGTACATATTTTATTTACATAGATTATATGCAAATATTTAAATAAATCATTCGATAATTTATTACACATTTTATTTATTATATAGATTTATATAGATTATATGCAAATATTTAAATAAATCATTCGATTATTTGTTACAGATGCATAATGTGAAATATATATTGCGTACACGAAACGATAATTGGAAGATAATGTTAGGCAAGAATTATTGCTATTCTTATTGTTCTTTTACATATAATATACATATACAGAGAAACAATGATAATACGAAAACCGGTTCTTGCTGATATCTCCCAATAATCGCATTCGTTCAACGCATTAGTGTTTGTGTCTACATGGATGTACTACATATGCGATGTAAGAGAGACAAGGACAGAATGATAGTCTCTCCTTGTCAAGCTGTTAGCTGTCAGTATGTTACCACGGAAATTTCCCCTGCTCCTTATGAATCTAGTGAGAATCTTATCGTCCAGATATTTCATAAAATAAGTGACATAACTTTGGTTTTTTTTTTTTTTAATATATTCTTGATATAATAAAGTAGTCCGCCAAAGAGTCGGATATTTGCATTTTTTGCTCTGAAAAATTTATAATAAATAAATACGGACTCCTGGCTAACCCAACCTTACCCGTTACTAGCTGCGCATTCCCCCAAGTTTTATTATAAATTTTATTTTCATCTTTTTTTCAATAAATAACTCTTTGGCGGACTGCATTTGAGCTTACTGATTAAGAATATCATAAATTTAATAAGATTCATTCAGTAGTTTCGCTAATATCTGGAATATAAGAATCTCTAATTCCCGGCCGGCCGATAGGCGTCTCCACCATGTCGCCTGCCGACCCTTAAATATAAAAAACATACCACTTTTTTCATTTAATTTATTTAAAAATTTTTTGAAAAATTGATAATTTTATAATAAAGTTCAAATTTTCACTTTTTTTTACATAAAGTAACAATTTTTAAAAAGTTAGATAGATATATGTCATATTTATTAAAAAATGTAAGTATTTAAATATATGTATAGAATAAAATTTAAACATATATACAATAAGTTTCTTTATATATATATATATATATATATACAGAGGTTGGACAAAATAATATGAACACCTGACATATACACAATATTTATTTATTAATAAGGTGTTGGGCCACCATTTGCTTGTAGAACAGCTGCAATTCTTCGCGGAATAGATTTGTAGAGTGTCTGAATAGTTTCCAACGGAATGTTGTCCCATTCTTCTACCAAAACATCCGCCAATTGCTTCAATGATGTTGGAGATGGAAATCTGTTCCTTATTCTCTGCTCTAAAACTCCCCACAACGGTTCAATTATGTTGAGGTCTGGCGATTGTGCTGGCCAGGGAAGATGTTTGATGATATTCTGATGCTCCTCAAACCAAGACTGAACCTTTTTGGCTGTGTGTATGGGCGCATTATCATCCTGGAATATGGCAGTGTTTGGCAGCAGTATGCTAGTCATAGTAAGAACTTCATCATTGAGGATGTCGAGATATTCATTCGCAGTAATCCGGCTAGTAATGTGAATGAGAGGACCAGCTGAATACCACGATATAGCCGCCCAAATCATAACGGAACCTCCCCCATGCTTGACTGTAGGAAGCAGGCAGTCCGGATCGTAGGCTTCTTTTGGGGTTCTCCATACATAAACCCGGCCGTTAGTAGGAAACAATGTGAACGATGATTCATCGGACCATACCACATTTTTCTAATCATCAAGTGTCCAGGTTTTATGATCGTCGCACCACTTCTTTCGTAGCGTTGGCTTCCGTTATAAGGGGTTTTGCAATTGCAGCCCTTCCATGAATGTTAGCTTTGTGGAGTTCCCGCCGTACTGTTTTTGTCGAAACAGTATTACTCAGGTGAGCGTTGAGTTCTGCTGTCACTTTTGCCGCGGTAGTTTTATGTTGTCTGGCCACAATCCTTTTTAATGTTCGTCGGTCTCTGTCAGTTAACTTTGGATTTCGTCCACTATTCCTCTTCGCCGATGATGTTTTACCATGTTTTGTGTATGCTGTCATTACTGTGGATACTGTCGCTCGTGAGACGTTAAACAGTTCAGCTGTTTTCGTCACAGACGCTCCCGCTAACCGAGCACCAACGATTTGCCCTCTTTCGAAGTCTGAGAGATCACGCATTTCACCGTCGCAGAACAAAGCGTATAATACACTGAAATATAATCTACAAGACTTGCCACGTAAACTGTGCATTACATACGCATCGAATTATTTACACGGAAGCAGTGTTGTCACATGCAACAAACTATACTATATTGCATGGTGTTCATATTATTTTGTCTAACCCCTGTATATATATATATGTATGTTTAAAAAATGTATGTGTTTATAAAATATCTCCTTTATAAGTATATCTCCTATTTTTTATATATACGATAAATTTGCAATGCCATTTTTCTCATTCTACAACTACATATGATTCTCTTTCTAAAAATAATTAATAAAAATTAAATGTTACTTATATGTGCATTTATCTTTCTTTGATAACACAAATAACAAGAATAAAATATAATACAAAGCAAGATTGCAATTGTGATGCTTACTTGATATTTTTTGACAAAGAAACTAAAATATTTTAAATATTTATCACTATTTTATCATGGTTCAATAGTAAGATATACACCATCTTTGACTAAAAGTGTAATGTATATATGTTATTATTATTTACAATATAATTAATATATACATTATGTATAACTATAAAATAAAAAATAAACTATATTAAATATATAAATATATATATATATATATATATATATATATATATATCTAGTTTTACATTTTTAACAAAAATCATATATAACATTTTCTTGCAATTTGTGCAAGAAATAAATGTGAAATTGAAGATTTTCTCATATCATAATTCATATTTAATAAATTAGAAAATGTCTCACATTTTGTCATATTATTTTATGAATAATTTTAATTACTTAATATAATTATGCTATATAATAATTATTCGTCCAAAAAGAGCAATATATTTATATTTTATAAAGTCTTTATCTACCTACATCATCTCCTTTTTTCTTTGTTCTTTTTTGTCTTATTATTATATTGTAAGGCTAGGCAAAAATGCAGATTAATATCAAAATTAAATATCTTTTTCATATATATTTATATAAGTATGAGAGATGCTTTGATATAAGATGCTTTCAAGGTGTACTAATATATAAAACTGATTTCTGTATAAGTTTATAATTAATGTAATTATAATACATATAAATCATTGATCAAATTACTTTGCTAATATAATTGTTCAACATGAATATATGTAAGAATTACTCGAAAATATATAAAAATAATGAGAGATTACTAGATTTTTTTATCAAGATATTATCTATAAAAAAATTTTATAGAAATTATAAATTTTGGTAGAAATTATCGAGTCTTTTAATTATTAATTTGCAGATCACATGGATAATGTTCTGCCAACATCTTGTTTGGTACATAATAACAATTTTCAAATTTACAAAAATATCGACCAATTTCTTTATGAGTAATCCAACTCGGTATAGATGTCTTCTTTATAGCATCTATAATCAAAAGAAACATTTTTATGCAGATTTTTATATGTAGATGAGATCATAAATCATAAATATATAATTATACATTATACAATTTATACACTATACAATTTATAATATAGAAATATATTCATAAGATTTATAAGATGCTTCTAATAATTTTCTTATACCTTCAATGACGTAATATGCTTCATTGTTTTCACAAAAAACTTTGTAAAATGGTTGTAATAGAGTATCGGAGTCATTATATAAGGATCTGCATTGTGTCCATTCTATATCTACAAGTGCGTTAAATACTTCGTCCCATCCAATAATTACGCCTGTTAAGGAACGAGTTCTGATTTTATCATAACATGTTACAATCATTCCAACTGCAAACATCATCTCCTTTTTTCTTTGTTTTCTTTTTTGTCTTATTATATTGTAAGGCTAGGCAAAAATGCAGATTAATATCAAAATTAAGTTTATTATTAATGTGATTATAATACATATAAATCGTTGATCAAATTACTTTGCTAATATATTTGTTCAACATAAATATATGTAAGAATTACTCGCAAATATATAAAAATAATGATTAAACTCTAGATTACATATCTCTTTGTAAAATTAATATTAATATTATAAATATTAATAATATGATTATCATAATTATAATATTACCAGATGTTTTGTATAATTCCTAAATTTATTCAACATCATTTCGGCGCGTCTTACTTCTGCACATCTACTGTTCTTAGAATTATTCTGCAAATAGATATAAAGAGAAGATTCTTAATAAATCAAAGAATAAAAAAATTTATGATTCTATCTATATATGAAAAAAATTAATTTATATACCTGTATTTCAATCAATTTAACCATGAGATCTGACAAATCCATGTGATGCTGTATATAGTAGCGACCTAACTGTGCAATTGTATCTATGTTATCTGGTTCTATCAGATGCTGGAGTTCTAATAATGAACGTAATTCTGTCCTTTTGTCACGGCTTACCATTTGCAAATAATTGATCATCCTCAACATTATCTTAAAATATAAAGAATAAAATTAAAATATAAATCTTAAAATATAAAATATAAAGTTAAGATTTACAATAGATAAGAAATATTTTTCTAATTGTCTATGAAATGTTTTATTGACCCATCATATATTTGCTAATATCTATGCAACTGATTATTTATTATGTTTACTAACTATTGAAAAGCTGTCATATGTATATGCACAATATATGTATGTAATATATAAAAATTGCCAACCTCTGTAGGACTAGTCTTGTTGTATGTACTGAAATTTGCTATAGGACACTTCTTAGTACCACGAATTTTGGGACAGTCATTTCTGGTTAGAATAGATCCACGATGCAGAACATCAATATAGAAGCATTCTTCATCTTCAGGATTTGTTGTGTTGCTGTAAGCAATAAGAATATATGTAAAATAAAAGCTGAATAAAATCGAGAAGAGTAAGATGTTTTCAGAAAAATAAAATTTTATGCTTACTATTTTGACTTCCAACTTAAAAAGAAGTGACTTGGAAAAGATATTAGATCGCAACGTATACCAAGTCTTCTCGCCACACTGTGAAATACTATTGCCAGGGATACTGCATTACCATTTTTCTTTTCCAAAACCTATGCATTAAAAAATCACAATAAAAAATTAATATTTATAAAATATAAATATGAGCTATATATTTATAGTTTAACTATTATTAATATATCATAATATATATTACTCTCCATAAGTTTGGAAACACCTTACATTTTACAGTTAAACAATCGTATGGCAGCAATCTGTGTAGATTTTTTGTATCAATAAATTGTTAAATATTTAAATGACATTTTTATTTATGACAGATCCCTGCCATGCGATTGTTTAACTGTCAAATGTAAAGTGTTTCCAAACTTGTGAAGGGTACAGTATGCAATAAATAACAAATGCCCATTTATAAGACTGTTTTTTGTAATCACGATTAATAATATTTCAAATAATATACTGATAAAAAACATTCCATTAAGTTTATATTTTTGCATGTTATGAATATCTGATTAAAGAATATTTCTTTAGAGAATTTTTCTCTTAAATTAAGAGGATCCTTTTGACAGATCTGTGCAGACTTTTTGTATAAATAAATCATAAAATAAACGTAAAATATTTAAACGACATTATTATTTATAACAGATCGCTGCCATGCAATTCTTTAACTGTAAAATGTAAGGTTTCCAAACTTATGGAGGGTACTGTATAACTTACACAATCTATAAAAGTATATTTTTGACTGGTGATAGCAGGATCCACACAAAGCCATCCACAAAAACCCACTTCATCAAATAAAACCTTTCGTAGAGTATCTATAATCTGTTTTCCCTCTTTAATATTCCATTGGTTATCATCAATATTATTATTTTCCCAAAAGGAAAATAGTTCAGTGGGCGTCGAAAATATTGAATGCTCAGAATGTTCTTTTTTAAGGCACTCCAATACTTGCTGTGCTATACTTGTTAATGATGCTTTTACACGTGAGTAAGAAACATGTTTTCTAGGTTGATACCATTGAGCTACAATAGTAGCTGCCTGTTCTAAAATCTGCTGTTCTTCAGGATAATTTATAAATTCTTGCCATATACTTTTTAAACGACATTGCTGCAGGTATCGAAGAAGTTTTTTGACATAATATCTATGTGTTAAATTGGATTCCCTAAAAAGTATATATATTAACTGCAATAAATCCAAATGTTGATCAAAAATATTTGAACAGTTTATTAAATCTTACCTTGGAGATTGTGCAAGGATACTCATTAGTTCATCTATGACAAAATAATAATTCATATGATATGCACCTTTTTCTAGATGAAATAATGAATCAAAATCTTTCATGTCACTATCAGATAGATCATCTTTATAATAGTGGAGATCAGACATTTGCTCCACATAATGCCATAATTCTTTCCTGCATTTCACACTTGCTTTTACTTCATTTTTAAAATTTATATGCCTTTCATATTTCCGTTTATTGTAGACTCTTTTCAAATCAGGCCATCTAGAATTAAGACAAAAGATTGATACTTATATAATTTTCTGAGTATGTAATATTTTATCGTTCAGAATGCATGATGCTATTGCATTAATAAATTTTATATGAAAAAATTATATATTTCAAATAAATTAAAAAAATTGTATAATATAATAATCTTCTTTTTAATGCATAACAATTTTTAATGCCTAAACAATAAAATATAATATCAATAAGAAATATTATTTATATCGCCACTACATAGAATAAAATTGCTATAATTACAAGATTACATCATAATAGGAAATCTAATAAGGAAATAATAGTACATTAATCATTAAACATATATACATATATGACTAAGCTTATCAACAAGATCCTTGTTTGCATAAGCAGATATAGTTCTATAATAAAAAATAATACAGGCATTCATATCTTTGTTTGCCATCATATTAAATGAAAAATTGAACACAAAAATTTTATTATTCATTATATTCGCCATTTGCATTATCTAATTATTTGCTGAGAATACAATGAAACTGAGTCCTTATACATATATAAGTGAAAAATAAAAAATACAGTTTATCATGTGCTACATGTCAAATAAATCGAAATAAGTCGAAGAATATAAAAAAAATATTTATTTACAACTGGATTCCACAGTTAAGTACAAAAAATATTACTTAAGGATGAGGAAGATCATTACCTTTGATAAAGTTTGTTTTGCCAAAGTACATTATCATCGTTGATCATATCATGGAAACCTTTACACGTAGAGGCAAAACTGACGACGTCTTTAATGCTGACACTGACATTTCCCAGGATAATGCTGATCACTTCGCTAGATAAATGTGTTATCGCAGCCATTGCGAGATAAATTTGATGAAGTACGCAAAAAGTACGATTTGCGATCCGCGTTAACTCGCGATGGACGTTTATTTGTCGCACGATTAATTACGCACAACTTTAACTTACGATATAAATTCACAAAAATTGTACTAAAACATCCGAGATTGACTGCTACATTTCTCAAATATTCATATATTTATTGTCTCCATCTGTTCACCAGTTCTATTTGTTTGCCAATGTTAATTATCATAGAGCGTATAAAATTAATAGACGTGCAAATGAAAATCGAAATGCGATCTCTCTTCGATTCCTTTGGAAACAGAAACTCGTAGAAAATGGTGTGGTTGGGGAAGCGACAGTGCGCGTCAGTTTTCCCACCATCGTCCCCCACTGCACAGCACGACGAAGCGAGACAGAGGGTTCGTTCTTCATTGCTGCACTGATGAACTAGTGTAATAAGTTAGAGTGAAACAGAATATATTTATCTTGCTTTAACTTATTGCACCAGTGTGCACTTGTTCACCAGTGCAGCAATAAAGAACTAATCTAGAGGTATCTCTCTTCTCTCTCAAATTTGACAGTTTTGACAGTTGTATGTGCAATTGACAGCTGTTTGATGATGTATAATTTTTTAAATGTTTATTAGGATATATTATTGTTAATTTCTCACAGAACCTACAGTGGTAAGTATCTAGATTCAAGTGTTTGCAATAATAAATATATATAAGTACAATAATATATATAATAAATATAATAAATTTGTAATAATATAATATATATACATTCTAAGGTTTTTGCAATTATTTCAGAATTGTACAAAATAAAGAGATTCTCTTTCTTTTTATTCTACGTACTAAGGAGCAGATTTTTTTTAATATGGAAATGGATGTTGCATTAATGTGCATTGTAAAGACTTTTCTTGAACCATCTTCGTACATTTACGAAGACGAAAATGCGAGTATTTTGCAATTGATTATGGAACAAGATTTATTAGGAATTACGGATGTTTCCATATCAGGTCAAGAAAACTCTGAGGCAGAAAATTATGTTGAACACATAATTCCATCACTTAGCAGTACACAATTCAAATCTCACTTTCAGTATGTATTATTATTGTATATTTGTACATACATACACGGTCTTAATGAGGACTTAAAAATTTGTGAAAAAATTATTTTGTTTATATTATTTAACACATTTATTTGATGACAGAATGCTACCATCGACATTTGAATTTATTCTGGATCAAATTGGAGAGAAACTAACTCGTGCTACTGATGGAAATGAAATGGTGCCTGCGGATAAGCAGCTTTTATTAAGTCTGTGGCGTTTTGCAACTACAGATTCATATAGGCATGTGTTGAAATTATATTTAGATTGTTACAAATCATGCTAAATCTTAACAGCTATATGTAAAATAATATTTTTTTAGTGCTATAAATCAACGATTTACTGTGGGCAAAGGCACAGCTGTAAGATCTGTGCGTCGTGTTGCCAGAGCAATACGCGAGCTCTCAACAAAATATATAGTATGGCCTACAGGAGATAGAATACAGGATATTACACATGGTTTTTCTTCTGCAAGTGGTTTTCCTGATACCATTGGTGCCATAGGTGGTACTCATATTAATATTCCTTCATCTAAAAATAACTCTGAAACCTCTGTACATCAGAAGAGCCATTATTCAATTCAGCTTCAGGTAAATATATAATATTTTTATAACATTATATTATTGATTGTATTATTTATTATATAAATTGTTACTATTAATTTAAAATATTTATTATAAAAATAACTTTATAAATTAACAAAGTAGGATTTGTGTTATATTTTTTTGTAGGCTGTTTGTGATCACACAAAATTATTCACACATGTTCATGTGGGAAATGTAAGTTTGGCTCATGATGCTCGTGATTTTCGCTTATCCGCTCTTGAGGAATATATCAATGATTCAAATCAATTTCCAAATAATACACATCTAATTGGGGATGCTATTTATGGACTGCGTCAACATCTTATGGTTCCGTATCTTGATAATGGAAGTCTCACAAAACAACAGAAGAATTATAACTTATGCCATTCTTCCGGTAAAATAATGATCAAAAAAGCATTTGCTCTTCTAAAAGAACGCTGGAAAAGTCTGTTACACGTTCTGGCAATAAGTCGCATGGATTTTACATCTGATCATATATTGGCGTGTTGCGTGCTACACAATATCTGTTTGCTTAAAGAGGATGAAGTGCAATTGCAAGAGCAAATTATTGTAGACATGGAAGAAGCAGAATTGCAAGAAGAAAAAATAGAATATAACATAGATGATAAAAATGTTGCAGAAGCCAAAAGAAACAATATATGTGCCAAATTATGTATTAAAAATGTATAAATAATAAATTGTTAAAAATTGTTTAAAGAAGAAACAATGCTTCTTGCAGTGTTTTTTCATTATTACATTTTTATAAAGCAATATAATTTGAATAAATTTCTTCAAAATGTATTTTGAAAAAAGTGGTTCATTAACGCGATCAATGTTGCCAACATTAAGATGCGTTCTAAATTCATCAAGGTTGTGTTCGTAAATTTACTATTTAGAGTACAATAGATTTCGATGGACCAATCAGAACGAAGAACTTGTTTATCTTGATTGCTCAAAGAGCAAATTTTTGAACACAACCCAGGAAGACCGATAATGGAATAATTTAATATGGCGGAAACGTTGCGTCGACGAAGCTCAATCAGTGTAATTTTGTGAGGAATCTGATACAATTGATATAATTTCGGCACAATTTACAAGAATATATACTATTCTATAAACGATTCAAGTGATATAAAATTGTACAACAACGAGCGATAAATTCCACGGTTGTTGGCAAGTCGCAAATATGGGTTCTAATAAACGTCATAAGACTGAAAAATCTCGCGACGCCAAGAAGAAGCGTCATCGCAGTCGTTCCAGAAGTTACACGCCCGATCGCGAGAAGTCGGAGAAGCATAGGCATCACAAAAAGCACAGGAGGAAAGAGCGCAAGGATTACGATAGCGATGGTAAGAATTTTGATCCAAAGATTGTTTTTTATACATGCACATTATTATGTATTACAAAGTATAAGATTTCTCTGTCTTTTTCAGTCGAGATTGTTAATGCACCACCACCACCAAAAATATCGAAATTATCTCACCCATCGACGCCTCCACCGCCAGAAATTTCTAAACAGCGCAGTCCATCCCCTGCTAAAGGTGGAGCGTCGCAGACTTCATTATCTATTGAGGAAACTAATAAACTACGTGCAAAGTTAGGATTAAAACCATTAGAGGTTGATAATACACCGAAAGATGATCCTAATAAAATCAAAGATGATTTGGGAGAGTTTTATCATAAACCTGCTCCAAATAATAATCAGAAGATAAAAGCACAGAAATTAAGAGAGAAGATCGGTACTCAAAAGGAAAAGAGACAGATTGAAGCAAATTTGTCAAAGGTAAAAGCTTTGGGTGAATGCGACTCTGATGATGATACTCAAGCATGGATCAATAAATCGAGACAATTGGAGGAAGAGAAAAAGAAAGCAGAAAAAAGGGTAATATTTATTTGTTTTAATATTTTTCACAGTACTTGTATAATTAGTACTTTACGCATACTTTTCTTTAAATCAATTCATGTATTTTTTACAAAAATATTTTATTTTAATTTAAGGCGAAGATGTTAGATCAATTAGATGAAGAATTTGGAATTGGTAATTTGGTCAGAGAGGAAATACATACTGCTCGTAATACAGCATATACAGAGAAGGATTTGAAAGGCCTCCAAGTCGAACATAATGTTGTAAGTATAAAATATTATTAATTATTATAAATAGTTTAATTATATAAATACATTTGAATATATGTATAAATTTAAAAAAACAGAATACTCATTTTTTTATCTTATAATAAGTTTTAAACAATGTTGTAGGAAACATTTGAAGAGGGTAAGACTTTGATCTTGACATTAAAAGATCAAGAGGTATTAGATGACAATGCTGATTTACTTGTAAATGTTAATATGGTTGATAACGAACGTTACAAACGTAGTGTTTTAAACAAAATTAAAAAACCTACATACGATCCATACGCTGATGAAAATTTTGACGAATATGGATTTCCGAAAAATAAAATTTTGGAAAAATATGATGAGGAAATCGATGGGGAAAAGAAGGACAATTTTGTGTTGGGTACTAATAATGCAGTAGAATTGAAACGACGTCAAATAGAGACAGTGAAGCAACGCTTAGCAAATAAAAAACTAGAAACACTACAGATGGCAGAACCAAAATTGGCAAGTGAATATTATAATGAAGAGGAACTTGCAAAATTCAAGAAGCCAAAGAAAAAGGTGAAAATTGTTTTCTTATACTCTTATATGCAAGATTTATTATAAATATTAAGTACAGTTATTAGGATGCAATTGTATATTGTAGCTTGTTTTTAAGAAACAATATTCTGTGATACATCATATAATATAAAATATACATTTTTAGATTCGAAAAATTAGAACAAAAAAGAAATTTAAGGTTGATGACTTGGTACCTGTTGATAATGACTATCTTAGAGATCTTGGAAGTAGAAGAAGGAAAAAACCAGATGATTCAAAGGATAATGATGCTTTAGATGTTGACGATTTAGAAGGTACTTATATATCAATCAAAGATATTCTATAATTTTATTGAAATTGTTATAGATAAATTAATCACTTGTAAATTGTAAATATAACTCTGAAGTGAGATATTAAATTATCAAATTATATAATCAATTAATTATAATTAATTTTTTATAATGATCTCAATCTATATATGTGTATATTATTAAATAATGTGCATACATTTTTCTGTTCTTTTAAATTTTCTTTTTATGCAAAGATAAAAACAATTATATTTTTTTCTTTCTCTTCTATTTGACTATTCAAAATTGTGTACAATTATTATTTTAATAGCCCCTATAGAAGATCTTACTGGAGTAAAACTGGAAGAAGACGATAAAGAATTGGAGTTACAATTGGCCTTAAAGAAAGCACAACGTTTGAAGGAGGGACTTTCAGTTGGCATCCAGAAAACTGTTGAAACAATAAAACAAGAAATCCTTAATTCAGAGGATAATCAGGTTGGAAATATCGTTCTTAACTCGACTGCAGAATTCTGTAGAACATTAGGTGATATACCCACATATGGACTTGCTGGAAATAGAGAAGAAAACGGACAAGAACTCATGGTATGCTGAAAATAATATGTTATTTGGTATTTATGTATTTTTTATAATCATTTTGTAAATTAAAATGTTGCAGGACTTTGAAATAGATGGAATTAAAGATGAGCCACCTGTGAACGAAGACGAAGACGATGGTCGTGGTGCTTGGAACACAGTACACCTAGGTTAGACAATATTACTCTATATTGATGTTAAATATATTATAGATTAATATAAAAACTGATATATATTTTGTAGAGAGAAAGAAAAAAATTACACATGTTTATATGTATAGTTAATGTTATAATGAATATGTTATAATTAATGTTTTTCTTAACGTGAATTCTATGTAAATAGATGAAAATACATCGGAGCCAGTTGTAATGGAAGCAGCAATTTTAGACGCTGAGCCGTCACTCGGACACGGTGTAGGTGGAGCTTTAAAGTTAGCCATGAGTAAGGGCTATTTGCAGAAAGAAGATAGCAATCGGCCCTCAGCGTCACGATTTGCGCATCTACAAGCTCAGAATTATTCAATAGAGGATAAAACATATGGGTAAGTGAATTATATATTATCGCGATTCGATATAAGATAATTTCTTACCTGTTTCAAATATGTATTGCGGAGAAAAAGAACTTGTAAGAAATGGTTCTTATGTCGAATACGCCTCCACAAGTATTGTGTTAGACAAGTCTCTAGTGAATTTCTGAACTGTCAGTTAACAGTTTTAAATAGAGCCCGGAAATCGGTGCTCGGAACGGGTGATCCGCTACCACTACAAGAGTTTACCGCTTAATCGGAGGCGATAACAGATGACCTGAGACAAGAGTAGGATTTGTTAAGGTATGTTATGCGATTCCATTGCTGCGAATCGTGCTAAGATTTTAGACAAAAAATCTGTTTGGACTTTGTGAGAAGATCAAAATCAAACGTTGATTACAAAATTATCAACATGGATGAATTATCAAAATGGATGTTAAAAAAAGTTGCCTCTTCTTTTTTTATCTCTCTATACAATTCAATTACGATTGTTTTATATATAACTATAGGGCTTGCATGTTTAATATAAATCAAGTATGGAGAAGCATTTTACACGACTATCTGTGCTCAGTTATTACAGTTATTTAAATTGATTGATTGCTTTTCGAGCACTTGAACAAATCTTTAAATAAATATAAGAGTGATAAAAAAAGACGGAAAATCTCTATATATATTTTTTTATGTGCATGGACATATTAATATCTGTTTATATTTTTATACTATCGATATATAATATAGTACAATATTTATATTAAAACATTCATTAAATGGTAATTTTAATGTAGAATTATGTATCGAAAATTTAATTATATTATATTCGCAAATATCGATAATATTTGTTACTTTCAATAAGTAAAGTAACTCGTTTATTTTAGTTAAATCACGTGCATAATGCATATCTGAAGGATTACAAGCATCATTTGTAATCAAGATTTATTAATACTGGTAGTGGACACAAGTTTCAGAACACCGCATTTCTAGGGCTTTAATTTTTATCTTTGCTTCTGTAATAATAAAATCTAGTTAAATAAGACAATAACAGTATACAAATCACATTTCTAGCCGATATTTGTGGAGAAAATGGGACAATTGATAAAGAGCTCATAATTTGAAATGTCTCTTTACTCGTTCATGTATTTTTTTTTGTTTCAGTGATGACGACAAATTCGGCAGAAGAGATCGTTTTAACGGACCGACATCTGACTTTAAGGAAAAGGAAAGTTTTAAACCCAATGTGAAGCTTGAATATATCGATGATGACGGTCATGTTTTAAGCGCCAAGGAAGCTTTTCGATATCTATCGCATAAATTTCATGGAAAAGGCCCAGGGAAAAATAAGGTTTTTTATATTAAATTTTAGAAATTAAACCACATGTACTTGTATAGCTTGAAACTTGTATAGCATTTAAATCAAGATCCATATTTGCAAAGCTGTAATAATTCTTCAACATGTATTTTAGGTGGAGAAAAGAATGAAAAAAGCTGAACAAGAAGTTTTAATGAAGCGAATGTCTTCAACAGATACACCTTTAGGTACACTAAATTTATTGCAAGCAAAACAAAAAGAAACTCAATCACCATACATAGTGCTTAGTGGCAATAAACAGATGCAAACGTAAGAACACTCAGTAAATTTATATAAAATAATAAATTAGCGCGATTAGAATGTGTCAATATATATTTCTAAATATGCTTACTTTTCTATAAATAATTTCTTCTAATAATTTTACTTTTTTACATATTGATAGAGGTCTAATATAATATATATTCTTTGCAGGACTAGCATAGCTAAAACAAAACATTGAAGAATAAATGCAAACAAGGATGAAAATTGTATATAATCTTACATATATATAGTTGAATTTCCGAAAATAAATTTGAGTTTATAATTTCAATGTAACACAAGGATTGTAAATTATGAGAGAAAAGGAAGCTTTGTTAAATTGTATAACCATAATAATTAAGAAAATATTCACAGGATCTATTCACAGATTTGATGAGATTTTTTTAAATTTGCACAACTTTGGCTCTGTAGTGTGGAAAAAAAATAATAAAGAAAGTAATGATTTTATAGATAATGCTTAATATAAAGCATATTTTGCAAGTATGAATGTATTTCTTGATCAATAAATATGTTTTACAGCATATCTATAGAGATTCCATTTTTAATTCACACTTAAATTTTGTATTAATGCAAATGAAAAATTAATGAAGAAAAAATTCAGATGGAAAAAAGGAAAAGGATAAGTTACTGAATTATTTTACTCAATGAGTTACCATGAATGTAAAGCAATCATTTTGCTTCTTTGTACATTACTCCTTTAATTATTATTATACATCGTGTACTTCATAAAACAATCTCATTTTTATTATATATATTCGATATTTTTATCTATCATTGTAATCAGATTAGCAAGTCAAAAAGAAAAATCTATGAAAATCTATATATTAAATAAAATTCTTGTCGTCAAATACTAATACAAAATATAGTCTATTGTCTATTCTAATAACAATGTTTATGATAGCAATAAACAATGGAACATATAGAATACTTTTATTTTCGTCGTAAGATATGATTATACTTGCATTACTTTGTTACAAATTGATACATTTATCTACAGTTTAAAAATAATAATCTAGTCTAATAGAATATTACAGGCTCGAATACTACAAAATACAATTTTATCATATTTATGGATATACATATCTCTATTTCGTAAGTATCTGTCAAAATGTTAGCAATTTTAAATATTTTTTGGGAATTGAGTGATTAACTGGTCGCTAGTTTACAACACTTTTGATATGAATGTTACAGGTCACTAATACTATTTTCATATTAACGATGGTAAAACTTCTTTACTATAAAGAACAGTGAGTGTATATATATTTTATATATACGTATATATGTATATATAAAATATATATTGTTAACTATCCCTGATATCACAAGGCTTGTTTTGTGCAAAAATAGTAATACTTGTATAATATTTTATTCTTACAGTGCATAGCAGCCATATATTAATGGCTTTCATAAATATGTTTTTTTTTTTCAACAACACAGCTGCTATGCGTATGTGTATGCAATATATATTTATATGCACATACGTATATATAACTATGTAACTAAAATCGTTTTTATTTTACTATAAAATATTTATTCTAATACAGAGAAAGTTTGGCACTTTCTTTGGCAATCTGAAAATGGTTAAGCACATCACCTTTAGTACCTTATTTTGATATCTATCTCATTTCCTGGATACGAATATATTCTTGGTGCATCTTTATAGTTTTAAGTATTTATTTGTAAATAATGAATTCTCTGTCTACTATTTACCTGCATACGAGGGTTACTATTTATATTTCGGGAATAGGAACAAATAGTTAAACTGCGAATATATTTTTATTGGTTTTCAAAGTACTCGCCACGATGATTGATACACTTTTGCATACGCTTAAACCAATTTTCAAAGCATTTATTCCATTCCGAATGAGGTATCTCCAAAATATGATTTTTGAACGCTTCAATAGCTTCTTCGGGCGATGAAAATCGTTGACCACGCAGCAGTTTATTCTTCACGAATGGGAACAAAAAGAAATTAGATGCCAAATCAGGGCTGTACGACGGATGACCCATCAATTCGATGTTTTGAGTGCTCATAATCTCTTGTTTGAGCCGATGTGTCAGAGCTCGCATTGTCATGATGAAGAACAATCCGGCGTCTCTTGTTTGTTTTCCTTATTTCACCGAAGACTTCTGGCAAACAGATGGTTGTGCACCACTCAGAATTTACTGTTCTACGATCCTCTAGAGGCACTGTTGCAATATGACCAGTTTTTCCGAAGAAACAGGCCATCATTTTCTTTGAAGTGCTTCGTGCGCGAACAACTTTTATTGGATTTGGTTCATCTTGGAACACCCATACAGTCGACTGCTGCTTACTTTCGGGCTCATACGAATATATCCATGATTCGTCACCCGTCACGATTTTATAAACGTCTTTTGAAGCACCGCGATTGTATTTCTTAAGCATTTCCGTATGACGAAATGTTCTGAGTACGTATATCGTCAAAAATGTCAAACTTTACGATGGAACCGTCAGATAGACTCACATGACATCAGTGTTGCAAAGTTCCCGAAATATAAATAGTAACCCTCGTATTTACCTGCATACAATATTTTCATGTCATATTAAATACTACACTTTAATATTTGGCTAATTTTTATAAATTGTAAAAAATGATATCAGATCTCAATATAAATTAAAAATCTTTGTTTCTTTTCATAATTAAATAAATAAATTACGCGGTCGTTTTGAAATTTTCCTGTGTGAAAACACAAAGATAAATAATCAAATATAGAGACGCAATCACATTAACATTTCTTTACTTACCAATATCGTTTCAAATACATGTTTTTTATGAAGATTCTCTTTGATAAAATACTCTTTGAAGACGTATTCGAAAGTAATTGTTATCTATTTAAAGAATCGGAGGCCCTTTGGTCAGGTTTTTGTTTGTCATTATCACAATCTTCCTGACAACTCGGACTAGATAATCTAATAGGTTTAATAGACTTTAATTTCGTGGTTCCGCCATATCGGAAATTCACATCGCTACAAGTGTCAAGTGGATGTACAGTCCCTGTTAGATTCGTTAACGAATCGTTACTCGTAACTTCGAGCTTACTGGTGGGAACCTTCTTTACGGATCCTAATTCATACGTAGACTTTGATTTTAACTTAAGTTTTAATGGCAACGATATCGATTTCTCCAAATTGGTAGCCGGAACTTTTAAATTGTTCTCGTTTTGCGGTTGTGGATTGTTAACCAGATTCATAGTATCCGTAATTTGAATGTCAATGTTGACCGTTTTGGGGTCATTTTCATCATTGTTACCTCTCATAGTTTGTTCCGAGTATTCGTTTCTAAGAGCCGCTAACTGTGCGCGCTGCTTTTGTATATGATTGTGCGAATTCGAAAAGAACGAAGAGACTTTCTCTAATTTTGTCGCTAGATTGGGTTGACTCAAAGTCGATTTTAAAGGATACGGTGTATCCATACTATTATTTCTAATAATATTTTGAGATTCTCTACCGGTAGAATTACTTTTTATCATTCCGTATTTGTTGTCCTCGATAACTTTCAGAGGATACGATTTAGTGCTTGGATTTCGTCGTTTCTCCACCATATTCAGCTGTGCAATTATCCGACGAACTTCGCCTGATACTTCGATATCGGCACGTGTATCCACTAATTGCTGAATAAACGCGCCTAATGTGGCTACTGTTACTTCAAGACTGCGATTCTGAGACTCGAATCTATGGATAGTCGCTTGTTGCATCGAGCGCGCCGTTTCGAGTCTGTGCAAATTGCTCATAGTAATCTGTAATGTAATTTCCAGCATTATAATAATTTATATTAAAAAAGAAAACTATGTATTATGCATACACGAATATTTTAAGAATCGAAAATCAAATCTTTTAATTATTTATAATAGATGTTACATTTTGTATTACCTCAAGTTGTTCGCTAAGTTGTGTGACTTCTTGTGTGAGTTGCTTGTTCTGGAATTTGAATTTCTCCAAATTCTCCATTTGTGGTTTCACTGAGATCATTTCCTCTTGAAGCACTTGATATTCCACTCTGTATTCGTTTAATTGTTTTGAGATTTCCAAATCAGGATAAAATACACGTTTCATTATGCGATCCAAACTTTGTTTGTCCACTGCTGGCACACGTGTCTAAAATCAACATAATAAAGATGACACTTGTATAAAAATTTATTTTTGAATATAATTTGATATTCCACATACTTTGAGATATTCCATAATTTCTTCGAAGTTATCGCAGCATAATAATTGATCTTGATGTTCTTCTAATAATGCAACCGATACACGAAAGAGGACTTCGGAGTTTTCCAGAAAAAGTAGATCTGAAAAAAAATTAGTTATTTGAAAAAACATAGAAAACCAATTTTATAAATTAAATAGATGCAAATTAAAGTTAAACAGATAAAAAAATATTGTTCTTACCAAAAACTCTGGTCACAAAACCTAAAGGAAATTGGCTGGCAAATAAAGTTAGCAACCACGGAGCAGCATATAATGTAGGCGAAACTTCATGTTTGTCAAAATGATTATAAATTGTTGGTAAGCGGTCGTGTAACAGTCTAGAGAGCTGATACAAGTGCAATTGCAATGCTGCCATATCTGGCAAATACAATTTTCTAAGTCCTCGGCGAAACATCAAATGTCGTAATAAGAAAAAGGCTTGATCCTCTGCCATCTAATAAGAAATTTAAAAACATAATATGTAACATGAAAACTAATTGTTATAAAATAAATACAAAATTACCGTAGAATTAAATATAAATCAAAATTGTACTCACATGCAATAGAAGTACTCCGGCGACGAAACTGAGGCCTTGACAATAACCAACTTCGTGATCCAACAAAGAATAGGCTTTTAATAAATTGAAGAGTGCTAACTGACCAGGTCCCAAAGGTGAGCTAAAGTACGGATGATTCGGGAACGTTCTCCCCAAATCAATAAGAATAGCATGCTGTTGCGATGTGAGTTGCTTCAGGAGTAATTCGTAGGGTGTATTATAATTTGGAAAATTTTGAGTATCTATAGGCGGTTGTTTTAAGCAGAATTGTTCTGCTAGAAATTGCCAAACCTCACCTCTCTTTCCTTTCGGTACACCTACATTTAAAAATATTCATTGTATATAGTAAGAATCAAAAGAAAATGTTTTTTAAACTTTAGAAATATTGTATTTAATTACTGTGATATCATGTTTCTAATTACCTTGTTTGATAGCGTGCAAAAGCATTTGATTATCACATTTAGTGGAGACTCGCGATTCCTTACTAACAAGAAGATCCCAAACTTCTACCACTTCACGTGCACAGCTACTGAGTTCGTCATATTCCAGTTTAATTCTTTTTACCGTTGCTTCCTCTTGACGTTCTGAAATTTCAGCAGAAAATTGGCTACTGTAAAGTATCATTATATATATATATATGTATATAAAATGTACAATCAAAAAATTAATATGACATTTGCAGATACATAAAAAAATTTTACCTCTAAGCTTTGCATTCTCCTTTTCCATTCTTATGAGTATTAGTTGTTGATTAATCGCTTTCTTCCACAAATCTCGTAATTCTTGTTTCGTTCTACGTTTAACGGGCGTTTCTAAATTTTTGATGATGCTAACTTTCTCATTTTCTGTGGCGTTGTGATCTTTACTCGGCGTCACGACTCTGTTTAGTATTGTTTGCCGCCACGAACTATTGGTTTGTATCGTGTTACCCCCCTCAGTTTCCGTAGGAGATGTTTTTGGCGAGTTACCAACTTTTAAAAAGCTGTATATTTATACGTAAGAAATATAATAAATATAACAATAAGCGATACAATTGAATGTTGACAGTAAGAAATTGGAAACACAATTTAATTATACTAACATGTCCATCATAGAACTCTTTGGTCCATTATTTATAACTATCTGCTGTTCAGGCGAGACACGTAATGATCTCGGTCTACTAGATTCCGGCGAGATGTCTAATATAGATGGTTGCCTCGAGCTATCTGGACTTTGACTATCATTCTTTTGCATCCTCGTATTCAGATGATTCGAATCGCGCAATTGTGGACCCAAACCAAAATCGTCACGCGAACCTTTCCTCTTCATAAGATTATCAAAGCTATTTGTAAGAGAGCGTTTCGCTTTCATAAATATCGTACTACCAACACCGACGCCTAGATATTGATTGAGAAATTCACTCCTGTAATGTAAAACATTTTATGTTGAAATATCTCATTCATAAAAAATCATTTTCATTTACATCTGTAATATATCATTAGAAGGTTTATATTTATATGTATAGTTGACGCATTACCTATTCTCAGCCGTATCGTGTACATGTCTGGCTTGTTTTAATTCGCAATGTGCACGCAACAATCGCATTAGGAATTGATTTTGACTCGCGGAGCTCGTACTAATGTTACCCGCAGCTTCGGCGCTCTTATACTTGCTCACAACAATCTCCTGCTCATCCTCCGGTAATAATTCCATACGCGATAAGATAATGCTTTGCACTTTCTTATCATTTTGTCCTAAAAATATCTCATGTATAAAATCAAGTAATTCAATACTTCTCTAGAATGTAATCGATACAAATATTTTACCTTCAATCTCCTGACATAGTTTATTGTACCAGTACATGGGACAATGATCACAAGAAAATACAGAATACTTTTCCTTTCTCGTGATAGTATTGGTTGTAACAAAAGCTTGGCTAATTGCTGCAAAGAAAATTGAGAAATAGAAATTATTATCGAATACGAAAAAAATCAGAACTCTGACAATACAAAAAAAATAATAGTTCATGTATTTTATTATATTATAAAAAAATGTTGAAAAATCTTGCCTGCAACAAGATCATCCGCGACTGATCCAGATTGGCATTTGAAGACGTATCCGATGAAGCATTCCGATTCTTTGCAAATAAATCCAAAGTGATCCGGATTTTTCGCACCTTGCGCACAACTGGCTATGTCCTTTAATTGCTTGTGTAGAAGAACCTGCTTTCTGTCTGGACTAATCAATCTCAAATCAATCCGCCCTACCTGAAATATAAAATTTACATACACATACTGTAAAAATTTCACACAAAAATAAATCTAAAAAAATTGTTTTTCTATATATAAACAATTTTTTTTATAAATAACTTTAGATGTTAATGATAATTGCAAGATGATTAACAAAAATAACAAAAGCAAAAAATTAAAATAAAGATTTTTTCGTACTTGAAACAGCATAGTACGATTATGCTCATCGTTTCCTTTAATAGAATTAGAATCTCTCCTGCCATTTAAAACGCTGCCGGTAGACGCCGCGCGACTTCGCATAACATCAGGTACAGTGATATTAGAATTAGCGGAAGATTCGGACATTTGATTCTCATCACGACTGTCATTTTCCATGAGATTAGTAGTTGTTCTTGGAAAAGTTTCCACGGAACTGCTTAAAACTGGCGGAATTCCAAGCGGATTCACATTTGGAATTATACTGTTTTTCGACACGTTCTCGATACTGCCTGATTCGCTAGCGGTAGATTCCTGAAAACGTAACGGTATACCTTCATTTACCATAATGTACTTAGCAAAGATCGAATCGAATTAATTTGTTCGTATTAACTGCAATATATAGATACGTAAGAAATTTTTCTTAATCATTCATCATCAGAAAAGAACAATGGTAGAAATTAACATTTAAATATTTATATTTATAATACACATTATATATAAATCCTAATTTAATATGCACAGATGTTTAATATTGAACGGCATAAGATAATTCTTACCGTACTATTTCTTCTATTAATGGAAGACATCAAAGCTTGGCGTTTCAATCGTTGACAATCTGACAAAAGATTGCTCGTCGAAGACCTGGTTTTCTCGATTCCATGAACGCGAAATTTTATTAAAGCGTCATCAATGAAGGATTCCGGTACTTTTGGATGCGATACTTTAATTTTGCCAACGTAGAATACCTGAAATTCAAATGTCGGAAAATTGGATTAATTTTTAAATTACAGAGCTACAAATAAAAAAAATTACATAAATTAATTTTTTTAATATATGTATGTATATACTTTTTCTAATATATTTTTTAATAAAGATTACATATATAATTTTTTTCTAATACTTTCTAAAATTTGTTCTATTAAATAAATTTTTGCATAAACTGTCGCCGTGTATTAAAGATCCACGTGCGATAACAAACATTTATATTTTTCATTATACGAAAGGAAAAAGAAGACCTCACCTCGAAAAATTGGGAAGAACTTGGAGATATATCGGCCCCTATAGACGTCAAAGTAGCAGCGCTGCTTTGTGAGCGTTGCGGCAAATCCTTATCTCTCTCCATTCTCTGGGCTGCCGAATGTTCCTTCATGTCTCTTAAAAACTGTTGAATCTGCAAATGAAACAAACATAATCATGGCATTACGTAATTGTGATCAATCGTGATGCATTCGCTATCTCAAAAAGTTGTATCTATTTGAAAGGAGCTACACAAACCATTGTAAAAGGAAACTGTATAAAAAGGAGCAAAAATAATTCCTCTCTATTTTGTTAAAATAATTTACGTCAGATTTCATTCAAATTAATATTAATTACCATATATATAGAATATATTTTTTAAAAATAATAAATATAATATATTAAAGATATGATTTATGTATCAATTATATTGTTAAATTTATTAAGTAATTTTTACTTTTTTATTTTGTATACTGTTCTTGTTTTATCTATGCAAAAATGGTTTTATAATGAAACATATGTGTGCGTGATTTTTATTATTACAATTTTTTAAATTATTTTATACGAGATATCAATTCATCATTAATGATGGATGCATAATGAAATTTATTCTGCTTGAGAGTATATTCTCACAAAAAAATGTCTGATTTTTTAGAAATAATTCAAAATGCAACATTTCGTTGTGTCGGGATCTCATTAATATACTAAACAGATTTCGCAAGAAAACGTGCATCGAACGTGGTCGACGCGGCCGTGGACCAAAATAACTCATTTTAGCACTCGTGGACTGCATGGCTCTCATTCTCCGTCTTTATTAGTCTTCTCTTTCACTCTTACTCTCATCTAGTTTCTTCAACATCTGCTACTCATCATATTTGCGACTTCGTCCAAAGATATTTCCATTTAATTCCAGGATACATATAAAAAAATCCAGACAATTGCACAAAAATAAAATATATTATATATAAAAAAAAATAACATAGCACATTCATTTTTGGATCAGATATAGTTTAGAAAAATTAATTAAAATTATAGACAATATTATAATAAAATAAATAAATGCAGCTTGTGGCTATGAAAATTATGTATTCATGCATTCTAAGATTAAATGTATGCATTGTGTTCTTCTATCCTACGGTAATTTTTATGCATTTCCGCGATATTTTATTTCCAAATTATTGAAATTTTGATCTTTTTAATATTAGTTGTAATAAAGATTGCGAATAAAATATTAATTTCGTCGAATTTGTTTAACTTCTTCGCGTTGTTACTATTATTGAATATTTGCATTCTCACATTATGTTTCGACGTGGGAGTGAGCGCGACATAATTTTTCTAATGAGTTCTTCCAAATGACGATGAAAATTATAGAGGACAAGATCATATATTTATACTTATGACAATGATGAAGACGATCTAGTTTTCTACAATACTATAGTACTATAATATAATCATAATTTTTGTCGACGACGACGTCATGTATAAACGTCAAGGAATGATAATCAACGAAGTTATCTCGCGACCATAAATATTTGATTACTTTTACTATACGGGAAAGCAGGATTGTGTCTGGCAACACAGAATGCAGATAGTTGCTTAATAGAAGGGCTTCTCGTATCCAATTAAGGTACGTGCTTTGCTTTATTATGTCCCCTCTTGTATTTCCGTGATGTACACTGTTATTGACATTCAATACGAACATCACATACATATACATATATATACGCGCGATTCTTTGTTAAACTTATCTATCAACTCTTTGTTATGATCTGTGTATGCAGTAATTTTGGATTAATAGATTAAAAATGTGAAATAATTACTTTATTATATGCGGAGAAAGAAGATAAAGAGAATAAAAGTGGAGAAATATGAAAATTTACATCTTGCAATTTTATAATATAAGAATAGACACTTTTCACATTACAATGTACTCCAAAAATTATCGTCTTTTGTGTACATCGCATGTGACATATTTGAAATAAATAAAAAAAAATACATTTGTCATTGTAATGTATATTATGCAGATTTTACAAAATAAAAGCAATGGTTGTAATTTTCAGAAGAATAAAAGCATTTAATTCCTTTGACAGCAAAGAAGCTGTGCATATATTTTTTGTTGAATAAGAACAATTCGTCGAACGATGAAAATAGACACGTTCAGACTCTATTGATGCTATGTTTTTCTAGCACTTGGCACTTTGTGCGTTCCCGGTGTACACGCTCGACTTTGTCTCTGATCCCAATTGATCGAATTAAATTTGTTGGTGTACGTCATCCCCGATGATGCACGAATCGATGTCGTGAACGTGGCGATTAGATTCACGTGCGAGGGAGCAAACTTAATGCGTGCGTGAAGCCGAGTTTCGTTTCAATTGAGACGATTGCCCGAGGATACTCGGTTGTTCATTTATAGATATATTTCTATTCAAGGATGAGATGGCAATGCAGATTGCGCACAAAAAAAAACATACAAAGATTAATTTTTTCCTTCGTCTCTGATTCATGTCTCCTACTCTGATTCTTAGTTGATCAAAAATATATAAAAAAATAATAATAATTGTCAAGGAAAACTATTTCTATATTTTTTAAATTATATGCAGTTTATTAAATTTGTAATTTGATATAGTTTTTTTTGAGATTATTAAATAAGTCCTTTGCTGCTATATTGTATTAAATATTTATACTTCACGAAAGGATTAAGATAATTGTTTAATAATAATTGAAGTATTTAAACATGTTAACAAAATAGTTATTATTATTGTATTCTCATTCTTCAGAAAAAAATTAATGTTATTAATACTATTAATATACTCTATTAGGAATACTACCTACGTTTTCCAGATTAATTAATATAATGTTATATACATACATCTATAAACACACACACACACACACACACACACACACACAAAATAAAGAAGATTATTTTAGGATGTATGCGTGCAGGTGTGTCTCAGGGTCGCGCATAAAAAAACAGCAAAAGAGAATGTATTAAATATAAAAAGTTAAATGTTAAATGATATCAAATCAATAAAAAGTAATTGCAATGTATAATGTATAACATACGCTTGTCTACTTAACATAAATATCCAATTACATCACACAAACGAGAATCCACATACAGAATTGTAATGTCTAGAAGCAGCACATAGGAAGTAAATATCTACATGTGCGGAAAAAAATAATTATGTCGTATGTCTTTAAAGCAATTCCTATTTTATCTCGTGGCCAATTACTATTATATACTGCGAAGACATTTTCCGTCAGAAGAAATTGCTGCAATGACAATCGTGAAATACAATATATAGCATAAAGGTTGCAATGCAAGGAGCTAATTTATTCCTCGTGCGAATCTTTTTCTGTATACCAGGACGCGGGAAAGAACCAATTATTGTCTTTCTTTCTCCCACGAGCGACCTCCGACTGTATAATGCCTCATTAGCAGTCACAACACGAGACTTATGTAAATGCATATTCTGGAGATGAGACTAACAACGTATCAATTATTAATAATTAACGATAATAGAATAAGTGTGTCACCTTCGCGTCGACATTCGCCAAGCAATCCACAAAATGGGATTCCCCGTATAATTTTAGCAGATAGAATTTAAATAGCAATTAATAACATTGTTGGAAATGTCAGATCTGGCAGCTTCTTTAATTATTAAAGAAACTTGTTTCTTTTCTACAAAACTCTACTTTGCGCTATGTTGGTAACTGTGTTGATACAAACTGACGATTTGATAACACAAAATACCACATATTAAGTCGAGATGTATCTAGGTATTTTATGCTTGACACTAGAGGCAAAAAACACCTGCTTTTCAAGCAAATATTAATTCTCCGCATAATTATATCCAGGCAAATTAATGGTCCTAATTCGAACAGTCGAAATTTCATCCGCAAAGTTATTTAAGCATTATGATCGATGTGTATTACAATATATACATATGATATTTGATAAATTTGACAATCATTTGTAGATCAATATTTCAATCCGCATCTAATTATTTATTTGATGTAAATTTGTTTTTATATAAATCGATGAAGCTTTTAAAAAAATTAACACATCTTTGCGTATGACAGAGAAAATAATTTATATATGGTACATCTTGTAAAATTGTGCACTTACTGAAATGTCTTATTGTTAATCAAAAAAGTAATTATTCATTTAAATAAAGTTCTACAATCTCATTTTTTAAAATAATATTAGAGGATGAAGTTAATAATATGTAATTCTTATATATAATAAATCACGTATAAATTATGAATCAATTTGGATTTTAAAGTTCTCTGAAGTTAATTTAATCACAATACATTGTACATTGATATTACGTAAAGTTGATTTCTACTGCAAAGAGAAGACTAACAGATGTTCAAAGCAAAATCATAAATTTATCTGATCACAATTGCAATAATAGTTGCGTTATTGAGATGCAAAACAGCGACAGATATAATATGCGCGTGCCGGAAGGAAATGTATTTTTATTGAATTTATTTTATTGAGAAACAGTGTCCTTCTCGATGCGTAGATGGAAATAATTATGTTTCTCGGAAAATCTTGAAGCGCAATGGATGTAACGTATAAACGTTTGTCTTGTACGTGACCGGTGAGATGCAACAATGGAACTGCAAACTGGGAGTACGAATAATCTCGGGGAAAAAAACTTACTCGCCATGTTCGTCTGCCTACATTTGCATAAAACGAAGTAAACACAAAGTTGACGAAACGAAAAGAAGAGACATTAGCCTACGAATAGTATTTCTCAATATTTTCATATCTTATTTCTTCGATCTGCTTTCGGTTTTATATTTTTTTGAATGCTGCCTTTTTCTCTATTCTTTTCATGATTTTTTTTTATATCTAATCTTTTCTCACAGACGTAAATAGGTACTTATACACATGTACACGGAGAGAATTTTTTCTTAGAATTTATCTTAAAAATCATGGTAATCGTGGGATAATATGGTATTGAAAGAATTGTTTAATTGTAAGTTTCTCTGATTAATATTTACCACAATAAAAGATCTTAATATCTACCGCAATAAGATATGAAATCCGTTCGATTAATTTTATTATGTACATAATAAAATTTAGTATGTATGTACATATATTAATATTTTTATTGTGATAAATATTAATCAGAGAAACTCTTATAAAATTCTTGCGATACCATATTGTCCCACGATCACTATGATTTTCAGGGTAAATTCTAAGAGAAAATTCTTTCCGTGTACTAATCATATAGAATTAATTTTAAAAATAAAAAGATATACCATTTATTTAAAAGTTTTCTACATTTAAATTATGTTTTTCACATTTTAGAAATGTGCGTAACTTCTTGGAATATCGTACGACTCGTGCTGATTGTTGTATTATTGATGACGATGATAAATTAATTGGCTTGATCATTCAATTATGTCATCATTTTACCATCAGATCATCGTTCGTATTATTATTTATCGCGGTCCCAGGAACAACATGCGAAGATCACATTGACGTCACAAATACGTCATGTAATTGATGCAGTTGCTCCTAATAATTGATACAAAAGTTAATGCAGATTTTTATAGGATAATAAGAAAATAAACAATCATGAAATTTCTTTTCTTATATATAGCAATTATCGTGACACGTGTTCGCTCGTTTGCACGTGTCAAGCATATATCATCGCGCACGCAAATGATGCGCTCATGTGTAAAGGCCTTAATTATAATTAGGCTTGTGTAAATTGTTTTGACGAGATTCAGTATCGGATTGGGTTTTAAAGGATGTAGAAATTTGTTCCATATATATGGGATTACGTGTCTGCGTGAAAAATAGTCTCTCCTCACAGGAGAACTTTGGACCAAGACTTTGGCACGAATTAGTGGAGTACTTTGGCCCAGACTTTGACTAAGACCTTTCGGGAAATTCGTCTATAAATGAAATAACAAAGTAATAGAAGTGGAGCTTTCAGAGCTAAATCGCGCATGTTATTAAATTCGCGATAAAGTATTGAAAAAAATGTGTCGAAGAATTTCGAAGAGAAACGATCGGTAGAAACCTTCGTGCTTCTTACGAGAAAATCGGAACACGGTCAGTCAACGGTCTTTGGCATGCTAGCTTGGGATTTCACGTCGCTTGTCCGACGATATAAATTTAGACTGCTGTACGCTCGTTTTGCGAAAATACGCCTTTCCTTGCTAACGGAAGGAAAGAGGAAAGGAAGAAAGAAAGAAAGAAAGGGACGGAGCTTGGTGAAATTGAAACAAACCTAACGAGGAACGAAACAATGTAACCAAAAATACAAAAAATTCACTTGCCAGACAAGTCAAGTAAAGAAGATTTTAAGAAAAAGTTTGCCGCGCCTACTTTCTACACCTGGCTCTAATTAGTCCATTTCTTACCTGGAATGTTTGTGTTTGCATATCAGAGTTTTGTTTATTTAACCGAAAATGGTTCTGCAAATTTTTTCGTAGAAACTCGATTATATTTTAATTTTATTTTTTAGCTCTCGACATTGCTTCCGGTTTACTTTTTTTCGAATTTCGTATGTTAAAAATGCATGAAAATTTGCATATTTAGATTTGCTAAAACACAAGAAAGATTCATAAAATAAAATATGAATAATTCTATTGATAAAGGGTTAGTTTTGCAATTAATTTTTCATTTTTAGCTAAAATGCAACCGATGAATATAAAGAAAAAATAGACAAATTTTTAATGTCACTCGCAAAATGATTATTTAATCTTTGGGAAGGATAGAGCGATGAAGCGAACGATAATGACTGCGAACAGATTTGACGATAAGAAATTTATGGTGACAAATGCACGATGAAGGAAATTAATAACGTCGTCGTTCGTCGTGACGTATTGAAGCGACACGTTCCACTTACAATAGCACCGACTTAGCTTTAATTAACCCTTTGCCGCGCGTGTCGTCAGCAATTACAGCGAAATTCCTTGGCATCCTTGATGAAGGATTCAAAGTGAACAAAGTGTTTAATTTGTTTTATGTAATTATCGCATAATTTTAGATAAATATCAGTGTTATGGACAATATACAGCATATAATTGAAATTACACTTTCATGAACCTTAGGTGGTTTCTTTTTACTTTTATCAAAAGTGTTATCGAAAGTGCAACAAACAGACGTCTTCGAAAAATCCTTTATATTAGCTGACAATAAAATCAAATATTAAAAGAAAACATTAAAAGAGAATCTTTTTTCTAAATTTAATTTAAACGTGTGTGCGCACTCTTATAAAATAATAAAAGAATAATCTTGAGAATAATCCCTGGTTTCGGAATTTTTATTAGAGAAAAAAATGTATTCTACATATATCTCTCTTATATATAATTGTAGAGATATTCGAAAAAACTAGTATCAGGGGAAAAAGAACTTTTATTCTTATTAGGTTATATCTATTTAATTTTGTTCCATATATTGAATGCTATCTTTTTTATGAATGGATAATATTTTAATTCTCATTTAAATATCCCATTCGGGATTACAATTAATAAATACGTTTCAATCCCTATATATTTTTCATTATTTTATCATATATATTTCATTATTTAATCACATTATATCATATATTATATATGTATGTTGAATAAATTTGTTGCTGTAATAAAAATTCCGAAAAAGGGATTATTACCTTATTATTTCAAGAGTGCGCACACACGTTTAAATTAAAACTTCGAAAAAAAGAATTCTCTTTTAATTTGTTCTTTTAATATAAAGAATTTTTCGACGACGTCTGTTGCACTTTCTTTCGAAGAAATAACTTTTGATGGGAACGATAAAAAGCTACGTCAGAAAATTGCGACGGTAAAAAGGAAAATTACGTAAAATGATTTTAAGAGGTCACAATGTACGGCTAAATAATTCATCGAGGTATGCAGTTTCGCTAAAACTATCAATTTGACGACGAGTGCACGCGCATAGCACGCTATGCACAACGTTAGCTATCAGATGCTCGACGCTTATGTAATTACGAAATTTACGTAACTCAAAAATATACCATATCGAATACGAATTGAATACGAGCATTGAAAAGGAAAGAAGGAAAATACGTGCAGCTACGGCACGGCTTTACCTAGTCTCAAAAGCGGGTAAACACACGTTCGCGCATACAAATAGCGAAGGATGGTCTATCGATGCACTCACCAAGGGCTTTTTGACAGCTGTACTGGCATCGCTGTAAGACGTGACCTTCATGTAGGGACTGGAGGCTGACATCGGTACCGTTATCATCTTAATTTTTCAGGCTTTTATCTCACGAGATAAACTCTTGGGAGTTTTTATTTTACTGACTTCATGTAAAGAATTTATTTGCACACTTTACTCTATGTACTCAGTTATCTGTGTATTTGTTTCAAGTCGTCGAGATGTCATTGACCGCAATCAAATTTGAAAATCAGGATCTTTGAGATTATAACTGTGCATATGTCCGCATTATCTTCCCGTTGAAATTTTCTCCTGCCAGGAGCATTAATTGTTTCTGATAATTAAATTTATAATTTATAAAATAATAAAATTGGATAAGAAGTAGACGAAGAAACCGAAGAATATAAAAGTGGATCTGATCGTGTAAAAGTTTGATTCGAATAAAGCTAATCACGCGAGTATAATTGAAAATTTGGACAACTCCAAATATCCTTTTAATATCTTTGCGTGAATGGGAAGAAGACAATTGATAGACAAATCTAATTCGCAAGCAATTTAAATCGAATTAACTTGCAACTTGCTCTTGACAGTCACATTCAGCTTTTCATATTTAATATAATCAAATTGCAATACTATCAATTTCTTTTTAACAACAAGGCTCTTCTATTTCTAGAAACTCGAATCTATTGATGGAAGTTGAACTGTATCACTATCTTTTTTCAATCGAGTTATTGTGTCGGCGAAAAATAGAGAAAATTCCGAGTTACCAAAAACAAGCGCGACCTAAAACTAATCTTGTTTTCTCGCGGCACTTGCAAAATGTGTTGTTTTCGTAGTTTACGTTAATACGCGTTACGTCGCTCGTCTTTGCTGACGGTCGAGCAAACATAGACTGACATATGAGAGCGCCGCGACGCCACGAGACGAATGAAACGCTCGATTGGTGGTTGCGTGCTGTCAGGTAACGCGCGCGCGATCCCTGTTTAGCATGCCCAATATTCCTCAAACGTTTCCACATACGTGGAAAGACAGTAGCGTAGCTAAATCGACCCGAGGTCAAAAATTCACCAGTCAACAATCGCGATTTTCCGAATAATTTCGGGGACAAAATAAAACATAAACTTATTTTTTCAAAAACAATTAAGGCTGACAAATTTAATGCAAAATCTAAGATTAATAAATTTTAATTGGTCGAGAGAAAGAGAGAGAGAGAGAGAGGTATGACATAAATCAACAAATTAAAATTAAATTTTAATAAAAGACAAAATTAATTGCACCGTTTCTAAATCGATCCGAGGTCAAAAATTCGCGAGTCAAAAATTGTGCGATTTTCAGAATAATTTGTGGGACAAAATATATAATATTTGCCACATATATCTTGTTAAAAAACATATTAAGGCTATATTTTAAAACCAACAAATTTAATGCAAAATCTTATTGATGATCAGTCTAAAATTAATAAATTTTACTTGATCAAGAAAGAGAGGTATGACATAAAATTAAAATAAATTGAAATAAAATGTTCAATAAAAGAAAAAATGAATAGCACCGTTTCTAAAATAAATATAATATTAATTTCAGATCTATCTTCGATTCCTAGATACGTGTCAGATGCTTGTACGCGCCTTATCATATGTTTTCTCTCGTTTATTATGCAGCAACTCGTCGCGGTTTATATACTCGTATTATCACAGCAGTATGTCTTTTGTAAACGAAGATGAAGCAGCGAGACGACAGCATACACTTACACTAGGTACAAGCGATGTATAATCGGTTCGTTTCACACAAGCGATCGCGACTGTGTTTGGAATAGGGCGATTCCTGTCTGGGAATGAAATAAGAATACAAATTGCGTGCCGGTGAACCATGAAGGAACCTTTCGTTTCTTTTTCTTATACTTGCGTAAGCTATGTAATATACATTATACATTACTGTTACGATCTCGTGAAGGACACGTATCACGTCATTTTTGTGACTTATGCACTCAACGTTGAAAATTATCAAATAAAAATGTGAAAATATATATATACGATCGCAAAATTGTGTTAGATAGTATCGAAGAAATTGGAACAAAAATTTTCAAGACTATATTATTACGAATATTTTTCTAATCGATCAATACGATTCGATCATTCGATAATTAATGCTGTTTCACTCATTAAAATATATGTGTAAGCAATTGTTTAATATATTCCTGTTTTAAAATAATTCGCAAAAGGTTAAAAACACATATTTTATCACATCTGCATCATCTTTTCTCAATAATATATAATTATTATACACTTTGCAAAAAACGTTGAAAATTATCAAAAAAAAATATTGTATGAAAATATGATAAGTTGTGTTCAGTATCAAAGAAATTGAAAAAATTACAAGACTATTATTATGAATATTTCTAATCGGGATCAACACTATTTAATCATTCAATAATTAATGTTGTTTCACTCATTAAAATATGTGTAAGCAATTGTTCAATATAAGTATTCCTGTTTTCTTGCCTGCTTTAAAATAATTTGCAAGACGTTCAAAACACATATCTGAATCAGTTTTTCTTAATATGAGTTATTATATAATTCGCAAAGAACGTGACCGGTGATAAAAAAAGATCACGGGATAAAAAACAAATAATCAGAAGATTACTGTTAATAGTTTGCTGAAAAAGTGAACAAATATGTGAATAGTAGTATCTGGAAAATTCCGAGGATATAATCACGTGCATCGTTTGTAAAAACCTTGTAAGGTAAATGTCAACGGCAACAATGACAAAGATACGTAACATTGAATCAGTACAACGATTAAAGACCGATTAACATCGCGTTTATCGATCGTTATATAGAGCTAAATACTGTAATGACTCTATGTTGTTGATTATTGGAGTACACTATCTTCTCGCATCGATTGAAATCAATATATGAAAGAGGAATCATATCGACCATTGCTTTAATAACATTTTAAAAGATTTAAATTTTTAAATGTTAAACTTTGAACATAAATATTGCATAATAAATACTTTAACATTTGTGTTAATCTTATATACATTATTAATCGTTGACATATAATATCAATCGATATATTATGTAAAACACAGAATGTTGATAATTAAATAGTCACACAAATATTTACTGTAACAAATAAGAAATAAAAAATATAATAAATTTATATATGCATATATATAAAGTTATATACATAAAATATTATATTTTGGGATTTTATACGTTGTTTGCGGAAACATGTAACAAATTAATCAATAAAGTACGATAAACTAATCTCCCCGCTAAGTTGATATATTTATTCCTGTCTTGATGCAAAAAGAGAATAACACGCCATTATATCCAGACACATTCGTATTATCTTGTCCACAATGACTCATAATGAGGCATCGAACGAAACATCTAAGTTTATCATATATGAGTTTTGTAATGTATGTTATTAATTGTGATATTTTTGTTTTAATTATCTTCTCACATAAAGAGATTTCGAAGAAATAAATTTAATTCCGCCCAACCTTCTCGTCAGATATAATATAAATATGATGCTATCTGTTGCAATTAATTAATTTTTTTAATCTTTTTAATCTTTTAATATTTATAATGAAACGCGAAATAAATTTTTTTTGTCGTAATCGAGTAAATATTATTCATATATATTAATTTTATTTAGTGTTATATAAATTCGTTTCGAAAAAGTCATTTATTTGTAGATTAAAATTAATTTTTTGGGGAAAAAGTTTTAATGTCGAACGTTTTTTATATAACTATGTAATGTAATACAACCTTGTTTAAGCTGTTTATATGTATGACTCATTTTATATATATATAATTTTAAAATAAAAATAAGAAAAATACAATACTTTAATGATTAATTTTTTTGTTTACTTATTTAACTGTTTGTTTGCTTGTTTACTCGTAAACTATCGTTTAAGTTTAGTACGCGTAAACTAGTTGTTTATACGTAAAACTTATAGCTGATTTATCTTTGCTTTAGCCGAATTAAATAACAGGGCCAAAAGGCAAAATATATTTAATAACAACTTCGAGGCACGCATTATATAATCCTCAGCCAAATCTTTATCATGCATAAACAACACTGCGTGACTAATAAAACTTAAATAACTGCATATCAACTCAGTGTCAGTGATTAATATTTCTCCATAAAAGAAAAAACCGAAGGATAAAATTCGCGAATGAAAATCGTGTAATAATAATAAATATTAAGAGTTCAATTTCCATTCGCTAAAATAAAATGTAGAAATTTTAATATTTATAAATTTGTTTGCAAACAAATTCTTAAAGTTTTTTTAAATAGTCCTGTATTTCAATTTATATCGATTGTTTTGTTAAAATAATAGTTTCAGAAAACAAGTTATTCCGATAAATAATATAAAATATGCATGATATAAAGCAATATATGTAACACATATATAATCTTAAGTTTTACTTGGTTTGAAAATTTGTATAAAATTTATGTATACAAATTTCAAGCTTTGAATTGCAATATTTAGTGCTAAATGTGACTGCCCTAATTTTTGCAACGTGATTTATTCTACCCTATCACTATAAAAAAATATATGTAATATATTACACATAAAAATATATAAAATTACATAATAAATAATAAAATGTAAAATTGCACGATAAATGATAAAAATGTATATACAATTTCATTATTTATATTGTAATTTTACACTTATCATTTAAGTAACTTTGCATATTTTGCATGTAATTTTGTTTTTTTTTAGTGTGACGGAGGGTCACTTACCGCGAAGAAGCGCTTTTCCTCTCTTTTTCAAGCTATCCGATCCGAAAATCAACGTCGGTTTAAAGTCGAGAACTGCTCTCGGTCGACTTTCACTGCGCGAATCGTGAGGCAATAGGAGGCGAGATAAAACGACGCGAGACGAACGAGGCATTCGATTTTTCAAGACTGTCCAGCTCGTGTAACGCGAAAGACGCGACGTGCAATTCGCGCGACAACACCTAATGAATCGTGGGCGATAATCCTGACAATCGTTAAGGACAAACTTAATAATAGTCACGGTGAACAGCCGATATATGACGCCTGTGGACCACGATTGGCTGCTTGGTCGGCAGCGATTTCTCGATGATTGGCCACTTTGCATATGCATATATCGCGATCGACGATGACCGGGAACGCAGACAGGAAACGCGCACTCCGAGTAATTAGTAATTAGAATTTGAGGTTTAGCGTGAGAACGAGCGTAAAAAATATGGACATTCAACGAACTGGCAAAGATTTAAAAAAAAAACTTGCTACGTGTTTTCATAATTATATTAATTATAATAACATATGTTATGTGTTATATATTATTATTATAAAAATTATTTTATCATATATAATGTCACATAAATAATGGCTTAAATTTCTTTAAAATATGTTTATGCTTACGAAACTGACAATGATTTATGAAAGTTTCTTTAAAAAAATACTTTTTGTTTTAATAATTATATTATATGTGACATATATAATAGAATACATTTTTTATAGTAATAACATATGTTATGTGTCATACATATATTATTACTATAAAAAATGTATTCTATTATATATGTCACGTAAATACAATAACGACTTAAATTACGTCAGAATATTTTTATGCTTCAATAAATTTCAATATTTTTTTGTTAATCAAATGTGTGTACAAAATGTGTGAGTGCCTTTATCGATTCTCACACCTATTTATTTCAGCTTGTATGTGTGAGAACTTTTTCGTACAATCTTTCTCGCACACATACATCAAACCGCAATTTCTCGAAATACCACGATAACGAGCTATTGTCGATAGCGTTTTAAACATATAACTCCGTCAATCGCAATTATAGCAATCATAATGATAACGATCGGCAATTGTAGGAACGCTTCCTGTTTACGTGCTCTATGTGCAAAAGTCGCAATACAACCGAACAGCGATGTACATACAATTTAATAAAGCACACACGTTCAAAAACATAACCTAATTTTGCAAGAATTTCGGCAGGATAATTTCGCAAATTGCGTTCTCGTTATCCGATTCGAGGAATCACGCTCGAAGAATGATAAGATATTCTTTCAAGTGTCCTTACCTCGTACACGATTCACTGGCTTTTTCGTAGTCACTAGAAATATACTCCACTTTCGCGAGGGTCCGCTCGATAACACCAGGACGCAGTCCACTCGTCCTTTATTCACCTTGTCCTCTCGTCGTCGACGATCTCGCTCTCCTCCACGTCCTCCACCGTGTCGGTCCACTGGCCGCGCAGCGCATCGCTCAATCAGGACACGCAGGACCTCGGATCATCGGACGCGAAAACGAAGACTGACGGAGAGACTCTGGTCGCGCGCGCACCGCGTCACACACACACTTATACGCGCACATACGCGCACGCACACGCGCGTACTTCACCTGCGTAATACCTTGACTACCTTGATAATATCGTTCTCACTGACAAGACGAAACTCGCTTTAGCTGTCACCGCCGCGACGACCGACTTGCTTTTGTTTACTCTCCTGCCTGCCTCCTGTCAATGGTGTGGGAGACATCCTTTCTTGACAGCTCTCGGCCGCACAACAGGTAGACGTAGATGTCTTCACCCTCTGTAGAATCCAGGCCCAGTGGCGGATTATCATGCTTCGCATCTTATTCGTGACTGGAGATTGCGAAGGAATGCTCCGAAATTTCCAACTCCAGGAGATTATAGGATAGGAGCATCTAGGACACGTGTATCCTTCGATCTGTCTTGCGAATTTTTGATATATTATATATCAATAAAAAGGAATTAAATTTATGACGAGGATTATAATGTCGTTTCGATAAAAATGATTTTCAAAAAATATTTAAAAATAAAATAGCGCGTTCTTGAAATTTTATAATTGAGAACATTGTAATGAGATTTTTTGGGTTGTTACGAGGATCTTTTAGAGATTAATACGTCACTGAACTTCTTTCAAATATTTTTGCATAATAAGATTATCATATTAATAATACTATGTCAATAATTTATGAAATTTTATATTAGGCTCAATTAGGCTTACCGTGAAAGGATGAGTACGTTACATATATCGCGAATTGATGTTTAAATCAATATATCGTTTAATAAATATTGATAATTGCAAGTTATTTGATTCACGCTTCGTATTTACGTGGGATTTTAAACTATAGATTAAAACTTCACAAATAGTCAACATCATAAAATACTGTAAACAATGTAATTATCCAAAAATATATATGATGCGTAATATATAATGTATGTATATAGATTGCACAAAAAATCAACTTTGACCATGTTGCTCCCTCTTGCGACAAAAAATTGAACCTCCAAATTTTTAGGCGCGTTTTTAAAATATATAAAATAGCTGAAATATATATTAAAAATTTGTTTTCATATGAATATTATATAATAATAATCTTCATATAATATAATTATAAATACCACCTTGACGAATATTACTGTTAACATAAGAAGTTAAAATACATGTAGATTATAAAATCATTATAATACAAGAAATACATGTAATAAAAATTTATATATATTTATATGTATGTACAAATATTTTATATATTAATATATATAAAATAGATGTACATGTATATGTATACACATTTATGTATACACATTTATATACACACAAAATATAATTATAAATTGATTGGAAAAAAATTAATGATAAAATATAAATTAGGATATTCCTAAATATATATTGCTTATATTTATATTATAATTAAATTTTGTCTTATTCAAATCAATTTTTATTCTATTAAGGAAGCTAATCTTGTTTTCAACAAGTTGGATGCAAGATATATACCTATTAAATATCTAATAATTTTGCGATTATTAGCAACAAAATTCATTTTATTAGTTTATTATATAAGCATTTTAGACATGTATGGACCATCAAGTTCATAACCTAATTTTCTGTAGTAATTACGTGTACCAACACCTGAAAGAAATAGTTTATCATAAATTTCTAAATATTCTATTGTTATTAATAAAATTTATAAATATTTAATTCAAAGTTTATAACAATTAGGAAACATTCCTAAATATTTAATTAGAAATTTATGACTCAACAATTAATGCAAATATAGATATAAAATACTTTTTATATATATATACCTGAAATTACAGAAATTTTATGAGATTTGTGTTCCTCTGTTGCAATTCGTTCAGCTTCTTCCATCAAGAGAGTACCAAAACCTTGATGTTGAAATTTAGTAGGATCACGTGCACTTACAGGCACTACACTGCCATAAACATGAAGTTCTCTTACTATAGAAGTTCTTTCTTTTAATTCTGATCTACAAGAAATTATAAAATTTATTAATAATTATTAATTACATATTGATACATCATAGTCTACAAAATTAATCTTTCAAGTATTTTATAAAATCTCACCTGAATGTGTTATCGGAGCATTTCCTCAATCTTAGTAAACCAACTAAAATATCTTGCATAGGATCTTCATATGATAGAAACGTTTCCCATCCTTCATTACCAACGTAATCACGTCGTATAAGTTCAACTTCATAGGGCTGCACTTTATTATGTATTTCTTGAATGCCTACTTCACGTGTCCTAACATCGCGGCAATCTGTCCCTAAATCCTTCATTCTGGCTAAAGCTAACTCACGTAAATTTCCATGTTCTACACCGGAACTGGTTTTTTAAAGTAAAAGAAGAAAAATATATATAGATATATGTATAATCTATCTGAAGAAGAAAAATATACATATATATGTATATTATGTATAATCTATCATAAATGTATAGATTATCCATATGATTTAATATTGTTATATTTACCTTACTAATGGCATAGGTATATCACGTTGTACGCGATAAACCCGTGTCCATGGTGGTATTAAGGATAGAATACGAGCTATAAGATCGATCAGTACACTCGGTGCATAACTTTTGTATCTTCCGGTTTTCCATAATTCGTACAAACCAGTTCCACGTATGACAAGTGTCGGATAAATTTTTAATCCATCTGCTCGAAACGCAGGATTTTTGAAAAATTCCTACAAATTATAATATTTATATAACAATATATAGAAGTAATAAGAAATAATTAAGTTAATTAATTATATTTAAATATTAATATGTACAAACTAGAGAACCATTACTTACAATAAACTGAAATACATCTCGTTCAAAGTCAACATTTGGTAAATCTGGCATCATGTGAGCTATCACTTTAAATCCAGCATCTTTTGCTAGCTGGAAACTTTCACATACAGCACGCACTGTATGTCCTCTGTTAGTATCACGTGCTACATCTTCATATATGGATTGAACACCAACCTCTAATCGTGTGCATCTGTTAGATTTTAATTAATTACATTAATTTAACTTATTATTAAACTATTTATGAGTTTCCAATATTAAAAATAGACATACCCATAACGTAACATATCTGAAAGATGCTTCTTAAGACAATAATCAGGCCGAGTTTCAATAGTGATGCCAATACATTTGGTTCGACTACATTCAGAATATTTAACTGCTTCGTCAACATTACTGCTTGTATGACCAGACAATGCATCATGTAAATTTCGTATAAAATAATCTCTGTAATCATCTGGTAAGGACATGAAAGTACCTCCCATAACAATAAATTCAACTTTATCAACACTATGTCCTAGTTGCTTCAGCTAAAAATATAAGATACATTTATTAAAATCATGCTTATGCAAATATTGAATATAAATTAAAGTTCATCTGAAATATGAATCATAGAAAAACATACTTGTTCGATACGATGTCTAGTTTGTAAGAAAGGATTATATCTTGCACGTATTGCTCTCATTGATGTAGGTTCATATCCTGTATAAGATTGTGTAGAATATTCAAAATCAGAGTCTGGTCCTCCAGGACAATAAACGCATATATTACCCGTCATATTAATATGTGGGCATCTATGTGGTTTGCACATTACCGCTACAACTGCAATCTATAATAGTTTGATCATTTTTTCCTGCATCATTACATCATGACATTATCACACACATTCAATACATAATAATAGTAATTAAATACTGACACCACTAGCAGTCCTAATAGGTTTTGCCTTCAACTTTGGTACAAGTAGATGCCTAGCATCACTAGGCACAGCTGCAATAATATCGACTAATCTTGGGGAAGAATCCAAACCATATTTTGAAGCAATTCGTGTTTTCAATTTGTTTAGATCGACATCTCGATTTTCGTGATGTGCCTTTAATAGATCTTGTATAATCTCTCCGATTGTCATCATCATACGTTCTTCTTTGCTCTGCTCAAACTCTGAAGATATATATTAATTAAATATGAATTATATTTATATATATAATGTGTGTTATACTCTGATATAAAATTAACGTGTTTCACAAGATATAAGCTTTATATAGAAAATAAACATTAATATTGATATATTGCAAACTTACCAGTTCGCTTTTTTACCATGATTGAAAATTGTTTGTAATCTAATTTATAAATGTATTAAAAATACTATACACTATATTATTCTATTTTATATTTCGTAAAACTTTTACGCATATAAGTCGCACAAGATTTCAATATTTTGGTTAGAAACGTGTTTCAAGATTGTGTTCAAAAATGTATTAATTGAATGAAGCACATTTGATTGACCAATCAGGATCGTGCTACTTCTTTATTCTGATTGGTCAATTTGTCGTTACTCGATTGTGACAGATTTTCGAACAAACTCAAGAAAGTCATATGGTAGTTGCTTCTAGGTATCTAGTTGCTTCGTACATCGTGCATGCGTAAAGTCTCTCTGGTAGTGTACATATTTTATCGGGAAATAATACCTTGAGCTCATCGCAGGAAGAAAAGTGGAATAGTAAGTATCTAATACATTAATAATTTTGTGTATTTTATATATTATTAATATAAGAAACATTGATTAAAGTATTCAAAATATATGAGATTCTTTCTGTTCACAGCGCTTTATGTGTTGCGCATCTACGAATTTCTCGAAGGCAGTCACGTGATCAAATCCCGCCAATTTCCTCTCCTTTTCCCGCGATGTGCCGCAAGAACTACTTCCCGCAAATTCGTCTCGATGTATCATCATTCAGTGTAATTGGTATGTAAATTCTGTCTACTTATTAAGCATTGTGCAATAACAGGTTAATTTTTAAGATTGAAACATAAACGCATTCTGCCAATAGCGTTAAACATGCGATTATTATAAAATTCAGCAATATTATTCGATGCGAGGCTATCCAAGGTTAAATATGGTGCATGTTAGATGCACTTTTTCGCGAAGATGCAGTTGTATAAATTTTTTCTGGAACATTTTATTTTGTAATTACTTTCTCTCGCATATTGTTGACAGGTATATATTAAAAATGTAACGTTGAAATAAAATATTAAAATATCAAAAATTAAACTATATAACTTGAATATATTATGCAACTGATTTTTCATCGAGTAAAAATTTATCTCTTAGATTAATTGTTTTTTATTACAACTATATATATTTTATTGAAAGATATATTTAGAGTCTATTGCAGGAAGAAAATGGAATATTAAATATCTAATAAAACAGTATATTTTTCAACATTATAAGAAAAATACATTATTGAAACATTAAAAAATTATATACGAGACCCTTCCTCTGCCCGCAGCTCTTCATATATTGAGCATCTATAAACATTAGTTTGTCGAAGGCAGTCACGTGATCAGTCGAAAGATCCCGCCAACTTCACGTTCTTCCTTCTTTTTCTGCGATGTGCCGCAAGAACCACTTCCCGCAAATTCGTCTCGATGTATCATCATTCAGTGTAATCGGTATGTAAATTCTGTCTACTTATTAAGCATTGTGCAATAACAGGTTAATTTTTAAGATTGAAACATAAACGCATTCTGCTAATAGCGTTAAACATGCGATTATTATAAAATTCAGCAATATCTCGATGCGAGAGAGGCTAAGATTAAATATATGGTGCATATATTAGATGCACTTATTCGCGAAGATGCAGTTGTATAAATTTTTTCTGGCACATTTTATTTTGCAGTTACTTTCTCTCGCATATATTGTTGACAGGTATATATTAAAAATGTAACGTTGAAATAAAATATTAAAATATTAAAAATTAAACTGTATAACTTGAATATATTATGCAATTGATTTTTCATCGAGTAAAAATTTATCTCTTAGATTAATTGTTTTTTATTACAACTATATATATTTTATTGAAAGATATATTTAGAGTCTATTGCAGGAAGAAAAATGAAATATTAAATATCTAATAAAACAGTATATTTTTCAACATTATAAGAAAAATACATTATTGAAACATTAAAAAATTATATATGAGACCCTCTCTCTGCCCGCAGCTCTTCATATATTGAGCATCTATAAACATTAGTTTGTCGAAGGCAGTCACGTGATCAGTCGAAAGATCCCGCCAACTTCACGTTCTTCCTTCTTTTTCTGCGATGTGCCGCAAGAACCACTTCCCGTAAATTCGTCTCGATGTATCATCATTCAGTGTAATCGGTATGTAAATTCTGTCTACTTATTAAGCATTGTGCAATAACAGGTTAATTTTTAAGATTGAAACATAAACGCATTCTGCTAATAGCGTTAAACATGCGATTATTATAAAATTCAGCAATATCTCGATGCGAGAGAGGCTAAGATTAAATATATGGTGCATATATTAGATGCACTTATTCGCGAAGGTGCAGTTGTATAAATTTTTTCTGGCACATTTTATTTTGCAGTTACTTTCTCTCACATATATTGTTGACAGGTATATATTAAAAATGTAACGTTGAAATAAAATATTAAAATATCAAAAATTAAACTGTATAACTTGAATATATTATGCAACTGATTTTTCATCGAGTAAAAATTTATCTCTTAGATTAATTGTTTTTTATTACAACTATATATATTTTAGTGAAAGATATATTTAGAGTCTATTGCAGGAAGAAAATGGAATATTAAATATCTAATAAAACAGTATATTTTTCAACATTATAAGAAAAATACATTATTGAAACATTAAAAAATTATATACGAGACCCTTCCTCTGCCCGCAGCTCTTCATATATTGAGCATCTATAAACATTAGTTTGTCGAAGGCAGTCACGTGATCAGTCGAAAGATCCCGCCAACTTCACGTTCCTCCTTCTTTTTCTGCGATGTGCCGCAAGAACTACTTCCCGCAAATTCGTCTCGATGTATTATCATTCAGTGTAATTGGTATGTAAATTCTGTCTACTTATTAAGCATTGTGCAATAACAGGTTAATTTTTAAGATTGAAACATAAACGCATTCTGCTAATAGCGTTAAACATACGATATTATAAAATTCAGCAATATTATTCGATGCGAGGCTATCCAAGGTTAAATATGGTGCATGTTAGATGCACTTATTCGCGAAGATGCAGTTGTATAAATCTTTTCTGGCACATTTTATTTTGCAGTTACTTTCTCTCGCATATTGTTGACAGGTATATATTAAAAATGTAACGTTGAAATAAAATATTAAAATATCAAAAATTAAACTATATAACTTGAATATATTATGCAATTGATTTTTCATCGAGTAAAAATTTATCTCTTAGATTAATTGTTTTTTATTACAACTATATATATTTTATTGAAAGATATATTTAGAGTCTATTGCAGGAAAAAAAATGGAATATTAAATATCTAATAAAACAGTATATTTTTCAACATTATAAGAAAAATACATTGAAACATTAAAAAATTATATATGAGACCCTCCCTCTGCCCGCAGCGCTTCATATATTGAGCATCTATAAACATTAGTTTGTCGAAGGACAGTCACGTGATCAGTCGAAAGATCCCGCCAACTTCACGTTCCTCCTTCTTTTTCTGCGATGTGCCGCAAGAACTACTTCCCGCAAATTCGTCTCGATGTATCATCATTCAGTGTAATCGGTATGTAAATTCTGTCTACTTATTAAGCATTGTGCAATAACAGGTCATTTTCTAAGATTGAAACACAATCGCATTCTGCTAATAGCGTTAAACATGCGATTATTATAAAATTCAGCAATATTTCGATGCGAGGCTATCCAAGGTTAAATATGGAGCATGTTAGATGCACTTATTCACAAAGATGCAGTTGTATAAATCTTTTCTGGCACATTTTATTTTGTACTTAATTTTCTCACATATTGTTGAAAGGTATGTTAAAAATGTAACGTTGAAATAAGATATATTAACAATATCGAAAAACTATATTTAAATATCGCAATACATTAAAACACCGAAAAATAGCGCCAAGAGAACTCTTTTAATTTAAGATGATATTCTTAATTTATTCTTATTTAAAAAAAAATATACTAAAATTTAGAGAAATTTTTTAAATTAAGAGGATCCTCTTGGCGCTAAGAATACAATTTTTTCGGTGAATGGTTTATTTTCATTGAGTAAAATATTTATCTTTCAAATTATTATTTTATGTTACTATTATATATTTTATCGGGAAATATATTTAAAGCCCATCACAGGAAGAAAAATGGAATATTAAATACCTAATAGATTATAATATATAATACATACTATATATTTCATACATTATTAAGATAAAAAATATACATTAAAACGTGAAAAATATATATGAGACCTCTCAGGTTATTGTTTTTTATTAATATAATATATATATTTTTTTATTACTGTATATTTTATCAGGAATTAAATATACATAGATCTAGAGCCCATTGCAGGAAAAAATGAAATATTAAATGTTTAATAAATTAATAACATAGTGTATTTCATACATTATTAAACATTAAAAATATATATGAAACTCTCTCTTTGTCCACAGCTCTCTAGTTTGTTGAAGGCAATCACGTGATCAACCGAAAGATCCCGCCAATTTAATGTCCTACTCTTTCTGCTGTGCCGCAAGAATTATTTTCTACAAAAATTTGTTTTGATGTATATCATCATGCAGCGTAATCGGTATGTATGTTCTACCTACTTATTGAATATTGTGCAAAACTGGTCATTTTCTAAGATTAAAACATATTTTGCTAATAGCTAAATACTATTGTACTGTAAAATTCAGCATTATTTTAAAGTGAGATCTAACATCAAATAAGGCGCATATATGCCTTTATTCGAAGACAAAATTGTATAAGTTTTCTGGCACACTTTACTTTGAAATTACTTTATCTCGCATATTATTGAGAAATACGTTAAAAATACATAACGTTGAAATAATATTGAAAACTAATCAAGAAACTATACATGTGCAAAGTGCATTTATTTATATTATAAAAAAAATATATATATTTCGATTTTGTAAATATTTATTTATATTTATTTTTATAGTATACGTATAAATATTAACATGAAATGATTTTTTATGAAGTCAAATTTATCTCTCAAAGATTATTGTTCTTTATTACCGTTATATATATTTTCTAAAGTATTTTATATTTAGTGACGTTTATTATATTAAAAAGTTTTCGATTGTGTTTCGCTACAACGAATACTCGTACAGTAATGAAATATTTTATTCTATTAATCATTTAATTATATGATAAGCAGTTAAATATATGTCTATAGGATTTGCACACGCAATCGATGAGGTCGTAAGACGTTATCGCGATTTCCACGATTGGTCCAAATCAAAAAGCTTCTAATAGAACAGTTAATTCAAGCGGTTTCATCCGTCCCGCTGATTGGACCGTCGTAAAAAATTAATCGAATCCGTGGGTGTGCGGTGCAATATCAAGGGAGCGGTTACGTGATGCAATCTCGTTCTCGACCGATCCAGCGACCTTATGGAAAATCGAGTAGACGCGCGTAGGTGCGCGTGTATCTCTGTGAGATTCTGTATTTCAGCTTGGCGGTTTTATGATATTTTAATCGTTTCTCGCATATATCGACCAATTAAATCGGATGCGCAGCGAAGCGACTGCGAAATGAGAAATTCTGATTTTCATCGCGATTATTGCGGTTCTGAGAGATTGCTTATTACACGTTCGCACTTTGATAAAAGAGCAACTTTCACAGTCATCTATATATACTATATATACGGTGCATTGACAGAATCTATTGATTTAATAGATTCTGCTTTGTAAGAATCAGCTTTGAAAATTTTTATTTTTAATTTGAAAATAATGAAAGCTCGTATCTGCATTTGATTTCGAAAATATAATAATGTAAATAATATAATTGCAATAGCAAATAAATGCAATTAAAATCTAAAATTTGCACATCGATAAAATTAAGAAATACGAATATATAAAATCCATAAACAAAATTGACAGAGAAAAGTGATAAAAAAGACAGACGCGAGGGAGACAGATCAACTTTCATAGATTCCATCACGGCGATCGTTCTTCTCGAGGTAAAAGGAAGACGGAAAGGAAGGAAAAGTACGAGGGTTGGAGGGAGATAGGATAAATTCCTTTCTTAAAACGTCGAAGTTCGCGGTTTTTTTCACATTCGATCGCGCGAGGGTGCGACTACTGCTTTCAGCTATCGATGTTATTAAAGCCTCGGCTCAATTTCTATGCATCTCATCGCGAAGTTGCCGATCCAAATGGCGTCGGGGATGATAGGATGGAGATCGTAAGTTAGACAGATGGGAAGAGGAGGAGGAGTTCGTCGCGCGCGGTCGACTAAATCGGGGCCAGGTCGTATAGGGCGAAGTAGTTAAGATATCGAACGAGGTCGAAGACGAGGGTGGGCCCCGCCGCGATTAAGTTCCTGCACCCTCCTCATTTTCATTTCTTCCCTTCCTTCGCCCTTCTCTCCTCCTCCTCTTCCTTCTGTCTTCTCACGCTTTCGATTTTCTATACGGTCTATGGAAAAGCCGTCAGAACAAAATTGCGTCACGTAATGGCACGGTAAGGAAATTTGTAATCGATTTTAGATTTAATTCGAATGAGCTCTCAAGTACCTAATATTTCGAAAAGTGGAAGTTTGAAAAACATATATGAACGAACGCGGATAGATAGAATATACAGGGTGTCCGGTAACTAACGGACCAACGATTACAAATGGATTCTTTGGTCAATTTGGGAACGATTTTTTCTCAGCGAAAATGTCGAAAAAGGTCATCATTTTTTATAACTTTCCAATATTTGTCATTATGTATCTTTATAACTAACAATAAGCCTCAAATTAAAATTTTATTATAGTAAACTCTACCTGAAATTAACTGAAGAATGTAATTATGTTAGACTTTTAACTCCAAAACGTTTAGTTTTCAAAAAACCCATTTTTTTTGGCCAAAGAATCCGCCCTTAGTCATTGGTCCGTTAGTTACCGGACACCCTGTATATCAAATAATGTATAGAAAAATATATGATTTTTTTTATATATCGATCTCATAGATATTCTAGAGCTACTCTTAGTTTATCTACTTAAAAGTGTCCCTGGAGGCTTATGAAAGCTCCGAACAGTATCATTAGAATCCTTCGGGGCCTATTGGGAGGGAGAGATTTCCCTATGCAGCTCCTATGCAGTTGCTCTCTTTTCAGCTCTTCTCTCCTCATCCCCCTTTTCTTCTTTCTCGTACATATTCCAGCATCCAAGACGGAAATTTATGATACGTCGCGCATTTATATTCCCGCGCCTCTCATAAATTCTGCTTTACGCGCATGTAAGTGGCTCCACTTTTGTTCATAGATTCCTACGACTGTCAGATTTATACTTGCGTACGTGGCGTACGATTCGATGCGCGAGAGACAATCCAAGATTGCGGAAAGAGGAAGAAAGAGAATTTGCATCTACTGAAGGAAGGAATGCGCGGTCGGCGCAGCTGCAACGAGTTAGTCGCTCATCTTCAAGTTCTTTCTTCTAGAAAGGTAAGAATATTTCTATTTGAAATTTTTGAAAAACACTTACATTTACACTTACACACAAAATAACACATCTTTTAGATAATAAGAATTTTTCAGGTTCTCTTTCTATATATGGGCGTCCGCAGAGGGAGGCATTTGGCCTCCTTTGGAACCAGTCAAAAAATTAAGCATTTGCTCTTCTTTTAAATAAAGACTGGAATCTATTCGCATATTTAATATAAAAAAAAATGAAAATGACAAAATAAAAAATTAAGAAAGAACAAATAATAATAAAAAACAAAAAATAAATGTTTTGGCCTCCTTTGGAACCAGTCAAAAAATTAAGCATTCGCTCTTCTTTTAAATAAAGACTGGAATCTATTCGCATATTTAATATAAAAAAAATGAAAATGATAAAATAAAAAATTAAGAAAGAACAAATAATAATGAAAAACAAAAAAAAAATGTAATTATGTCCCCGTCTGGAAAAAAATCCTACGGACGCCCATGATTAGTTAGGGTCCCTAATTTTCTCAATCTTTCGCCGTGCATTCTCGATCGTACCTCTCGATTCACATCAATTGAACAGATAGGATTTTCGTATGCGAACATTTCCGGCGGGCAATTCCGAATTCCTTTATTTGTCGTGGCCCGAAGGGCTTCGTCTGGACATGGGGCAAGCGTCGATATATCGACGTGTACGTACGTGAGCAGGACGATAGCTCGGGAGAGAAATTCAACGTCGTAAATGGGAAACCCGATATTACGTACTTCGCGACACAAGCTGAGCGAAAAACGCCCCCGGGTCTCACCGCCATCGTCGTCGCTGTATGGCACAGTAGGCTGGGATTATAATAATTCGCGTCACTGCGTTCAATTTCGATCTGGACGAGCAGGATGTATCGGCAGGAAGCGCAGGACTCGCTGCTTCGTTAAACGAACCCGTCACGAACTTTTATCGCGTACTTCGTAATATATATAGATTTTTTTTCTAACAATAACTTGGAACTCTGTGCGCAATATATCAAACTCGTGTCGAGTTGAAATGAAAACTATCAATAGTTAAATAAATTTTTTTCTCATTTTGTCTTCCATATCCCATGACTAGACTTAAAATATTAAATATGATTGGCGTCAACAAGAGAATGCAAAATTCTTGATTTAGAAACGATAGATGAACGACATTGCAGAATCTTAAGTTACAAATTCCCTCATCACAGTTCACTTTCCTTCATTTCAAAGTACTTCATTATCTTATTATTAGGAAATGCTTGCTCGTATAATATTTGATTTTTATTATAGCTTTAATGAATATTATTCCATGTTAACTTATTACATAATACGGAAAATATTTAACTTGATATTGAACAATCGCATTATACTAACAGCAGAGCGATATTGATTTTCGAAAGAGCTTTATTTATTGCTTTAATGAGCGAGATACGAATATAAACGCATTATGTATTCAAGCTCTCGTTAGGGCTCTTTGATAAACAGCGAAAATGGAAATCACGAAATGATAAATCGACTTTAAGATATATATCTTCTGAAAATGTATAATTAATAGCGCTGAATAATTATTTATCATTTCATGATTCATCACATCCAACATTTCAAATTATTGATTAGATATTGAGAAACATAATACACGTATGCGGATATGTTCATTCGCGAATTAAATTAAATTATTTAAAATGTTTCCCCGTTAATCCTCTTACGTTCGTTTCGTTTTTACCCGGGGAAACGCTGCGAGCGCGCTTTGTGCGATCATCATCCCCTATTCAGGAATTGAATAGCATATTCGATGTATTTGTTTATCGCTGAATTCAAGGATGACAATAGAAATGAGGACGCTCAACGGCGAATTTAACGTTCGTCAAGCATTGTGCGCAATAAGTGTTAGACCCTCTTCGTCGTATAATCCTCTTCCTCTACGAGTCCTATCTCTCTCCTTCTTATACGGTCGCAAACGCGTATGTCGCGTCGCGTCGCACGTATTTCCGTTCCTTGGAGAGTGAGTGTCCATGGCGTACGACAGGTGAACGGTCTATGGAATAAAGCCCCTCGCTGATCCCGTAGAGCGGAGATCTTCAACCTTACTGCACGACCTGCTTTACTGCCGGCCATTCTGCGCTTCCTCCGTCCTTTGACGGTGGAAGCTTGTGATCCTCCCTCGGTGCCGTGATTCTATTTCTAAACACGCGGCGATTGTCGCACCGAGTGTGTGTATAAATATTTATTAATTGACATTGACGTATTATACATTGAAAATGTTAGAATAGATATAGATTTCCTTCCATTCGTTCATACAAAAATATACAATATATGCGCCATATGCGACTAAATGTATATAAAAATAATTTTATAAATTATCGACAGAAAAATATAATTAATCGTATTGCTAAAAAATTATTTTCTAATATATAAATTGAGTAGCAATTAAATGCACGTCAATTTATTTTTTCAAAATCTAATTTTTATAAACAGGCCGGATCTCTATCCATTAATGATTCGTATTTTATTCTTTTTGATGAATTAAAGCGAATTATTTTAAAATTTAAATTTAAGAGAAAATAGTAATAAATTGAATAAATTGAAAATTAGTGAAATGTGTTTTTGCAAACTCTGTTTTGGGGGAGCATATAGGAGAAATGCGCTACACTAGTTTTATCCGCGGGTAGAAATATCGCGTAACCCAAATGAACGCGCGAGCAGCATTGCGTTGCGATGCATCCATGCGCATGGTGGACCGGCAATAGCGTCCAGAACGACACACAGCCGCTATGCAACAATGCACGCGTATCTATAGCTTCCTCCTTTTTGGTGCACGGTATCATGACGTTCTTCTAACTGTCACGATACTGTCGCGTGTTCTGTGCATCAGATTTCGTCCGAGAGGGCTGGCAATTTTCCGGCTTGCGGTTTAGCTTTAATCCCCCACCGCGACGTCAAATTTTAATACATACGGCATATGCACATTGAGGGGAGAGAGAGAGAGAGAGAGAGCGCAGTGCTCCAAAACGCAGAATGTAAATGAAAGGCGTGTAACAAAATGCACCTACGCGCCGGAATCTGCCCGTTTATCTATACGTCCCTCGCGATATTCATTTAAATTTGCCATATCTCGCGTAATTATAACTTTCGGTCGGCACTTCTGTTGCGCCGAGTTTATTAGCGACAGCTGGATCCGTTAAATTACGTGTGTGATTTAATTAAATTTTCACCGACGGTGCTGGAGCACCGAGCGAGAAAGAGAGAGAGAGTCAAGAGGGTGAGAAATAGAGAGATATTGATATTTTCACGCTCGACGTTTGTTAACGTGGAGAAATCTTTCCCGACGAGTTCGCGCGATCGAATTTTATGCCGATTATGCAAGATATTTATAGGTGGAAATCGAGCTTCTGTCGAATCTCCATAATTCCTTACGTTCGCAACGTGGTTACACAGGCTCGATGGAGTTAAGTTACGTATTTCATACTCTTTCGGGGATGACGTTTATGCACGAACACACATTGGTTCGGTTAACTTTAATCGATATACATATGCATTTCTTGCCTCATCATTCGGCACTAACCCGCTCGAAATACTGTTCGCATATCGATCGCGTTTAGTATTCCTAGCTATTTGAAATTTAAAAAATAAAAAATATATATATCGCAAAAGAGGAATGGAAAGTGCAACTGAGCGATGATTCTTTCAGAGAGGAAAAATGCTGGAAATTCGAAAATACTCGAAACTATCAACGCGCGCATTTTTAGAGATAACTATATAACTCTCTGACAACGAGTAAGTTATATTTTTCCAGCGCTTCCTCAATCGCAGCGCTGAGATAATCGAGTACGAATTTATCCGTCCCGATATATGCGCATACAATATGGTTTGACGTACGCCGCGGACGACTTAATTTCCGTTGTCAGACGATTACACGGACTGATGCATTGTCTATAAGGCGATATCTTATTCGACATCGTACCCTTCCCTGTTTATACACAGCCGCATTTATCATACGGTAGCACATTGTGTGCGCGATATCGGTATCGACGTGCTTTCGTGGTTGCGCATGCACCAACGACGATGCATGTACATATCCCGTACTTCACTTAAGCTAATGATATCAGTCACCAATCAATTTATGCACTTCACGAGCAAGCGAAAACCGGTAATTTCACATTTCGAGGAACGTCGCGCGAAAATTTAACGCGGATTTCATTACTGCACTTATGCGCGCGCTTTAATCATATATATAGTAATATATATGATTATATCAACAATTCTAATATTATATATATTTAAATATATTACAAATATGATATACACTGCGTAAATATTTTACCATATATTATAATAATATATTATAATATATGTATAATACATTATATATTTTTATTGTTGTATAATATATATTATCTAATAGAGTTAATAACTATGACTAATTGTGTGATCGTACACGCCAGAATGAAATATCCACATTCGCTGCAACACGTGTTAATATATCCATATACTTATGTTTCAATGATGTGATTATCCCGATTCTCTCGGCCTCATTTATTCCCTCGTCTCGAGGAGGCTCTTTAAGGTACTCGATGACGACGTTTCGCACGCACTAAAGCGTAAGTGCTTGCAACAGCCATTATATCCGCTATATTCCCGCGATATCGCCCTATATACACGGAAGGAGGATGGGGGAAAGGCCGCACATGCATTCGGGCAATATGGTTACGCGGGCCGCTAAAGTTAAACACGTTCCTTGCATAACAACACCAGGTTGGCGCGAACACACGCGATAGGAACAAACACGGATAAACGCGACGCACACAAACACTCCATGTCGCATCGGGTTTTCCTTATGGAGACGCATAACCGGGCTGGAAAGGGGATGCAACGCGGAAAGTGCCGCAGCAAGCCACCGCATCCGCTTGTCAAGTAATTGCGTTACGTATTGACTTAGTTCCTGGCGGAGGAAATATTCCAGGTTATAGGCGAGCGACGACGGCAGACCGCACGAGGCTAGCTTGAATATTAATTACCTGGTAATTTCGAATGGCCTCCGCTATCGCGCCACTTTCGGCCAGTTTTCAGCAATTTCCCGTCACAAGTGCTTAGATCGATATATATATCATCTTCAACGGCGGTTTCCCTTCGAGACTAAATCGTTTGATTATTAGATCCCGGAAACCGACGAGTTAGATGCTTCAAACAAATGTAGACTCTCCGATTTCAACATTTATTTTCGCACCTTGTGTCATCAATTTCTTCTTCAAAAGGAAAATGTAGACAATCATTGAACAGAATGATACAGATAAACAAGTTATTGTGATGTAATAAAAGAAATAACCGACATTACATCTAATAACTATCTATTATTAAACAAAGTTTGTAAATTTTACATTTATATATGTGATATAGGATTATAGGATATATTGCAATAATATATAATAATTTGTTTGGTGCCAACAAATTTTGATATTTTTATTTTTCAATATTACACTAAATAAGAAAGAAATTGGTAAAAAATTTATATATCAAAAATTTAATTTTGTATTCATAATTTTTACATTTCTCATATTGCGCAAAACGAAAAATAAATTGATAAAAAATAGCTACATAAAATAAAATGCAGAACCTTTATAATTGAAATGGACCAATCAATTGTCATTTCAATAATATGGCGAACTAAAAGAATTTATTGAGCTGTTATTTAAATAGCTTCGCGCGATAATATTATTTTATCTCATTATGAATTTATCAATCCGCCGAGGATAGAAAAATTTGGTTTGGTTGATTTTTGTGAGGAAATAAACTTTTTATCATCGTATATATGTTATACAGGATGCATATTCGCGATTTGCAACTCGGTATTATATTTTTTAATATAATTGCATATAAATCGTAAAAAACATATATAGGAAGGAGCGATACGTCGATTTCGCGTACCCCGAATGACGCTTTTAACGCGCGGCTGTGATGAAAGTTTAATGCAACACAACTCGTAGCCATGAAATTTTCAATCAACAGACTTTCGTTTTATCCGAGACAGATTGTTTCCCCGTTGCAGAAAACGACACGCACCCGTCTCGTCGCGTCGATAAATCTCAATCAACACGTATTCACTGTACAACACAACCGTGTCCAATCTTTCGATCTAATATCGGGTAAGTGCTGCAATTTACGATTACGCGATACTTTATTAGAAATTCCCGAAAGTCTTGAATAAAATGCAAAACCAGTCACGATTTTCCAAAGTGCAATCCAACTTGCATTGTCCTTCAAGCACATACGAGTATTATGGAGTAACACTCATGGGACACAATTAATCGGTACTCTTTTCGAATTTGCTGAAAATCAAGCATTTTTTTGCAAATTAAGATTCGCAAAGTTATTAGTAAATGAGACAAAACTTGATTTCCTAAATAATTTCGAGCGATTTTTATTTTAACGAAATTTTATAAATAATTTGATTAGAGTAAAGTAATTAACAGTAAAAAATTTACAAATTATGAAGATGCCGTTTCATCAAAATTTTGGAAAAAAATCATGTGAAAGAATTGCTTAAAGAATTTGTTATTAAAAACAAATATTTACAAGTATTTTAATTTAGAACATTTTTTATGTATCAAATAAAAAAAAGCTTACGATTCAGTATATATCATGTTTTTAGATGCTGCTTTTATCAAAGAATTATTGCATGCAGTGTGTCGGCGCGAAAATATTTTTTAATTATATTTCTAATTTTATCGCTTAAAATTAAACAGAATTAATTCGTTAAAAATAAAGAATATAGTGATTGAGATAATTTTAATCTAATTTAATTAAAAAATAATAAGTTAATTAAATTAATTGTTATGCGTTCCATTATAAAATATTGAAAATATTTTCTAAAAACGTCACACATAATATTTGTCAATTTGTAATTATTATATATTCAGATAAAAAATCGATCACGCGAAATTATGATACGAAATTTTTTCCGAATTTTTTTACGTAGCAAAAATAACGCGCCTGTAGAAAAGATATATGTATATCTATCGCATTTTCTCCGTGATATACACAGGTTGTGGCGAATAATGTTCTGGTCGGGGAAAGTATATTTTACCAACATCGGGAAAATCCGCGTAGCTATTATCACATTTCACTAATTTTCTTTTTACTTTTCGGCGACTCTACGGCACCGTCTGCACTTTTTAACGATGCATATCGCATGCTTTTGTCTTCGGATAACGTATAATGTGTAAAGTCCAACTTTCTTGCTCACATTTTAGAATACTTTATGAAAATGTTCTGTAATAATGTGATTAACGGGATAACGAGATGTATATATACATAGAGTGAGTTTCTTTTTTCGCTTTATATACGAGAAATGTCACGATACAGCGCAATAATTCCTTTAATTAAAGAGAATTCATTAGAGAAAAAGTAACTGGAGATTATTAGGATTATTAAGATGAATCGCAATAACTGATATTATTATAATTAGCTGTACAATATTGCAATATTTTTCAAAGATACAAGTAATTATAACAATAATGTTTTAACTATTGTATAATACACTGAAAAAAATATTTATGCAAAACTACATGATTAAGCTAGGCTTTTTTCCGACCCAGCATAATCATGCAATACGAGATTAAAAATATTTCACTGAACATGTAATTACACATAGGAAATGTTAGTAATGTATAAATGCTATAAAATAATTTTATAAATAAAATAGATAAATACTTATAAAATAAAACTCTAATAAAGTAAAAATAGTAAATTTAAAAGTAAATATGATTTTTACATAAAAATAGTACTTTTACCTATATTTTATAAGTATTTTTACATTAATATGTATTTTCACTTTAAAACAAATGGAAAAAAATTACAGTGATGAAGCAAGTAACTTTTCCAGTTCTGAACTAGTAATTTCCATGTAAAAGTACATGGATTTTTTTCAGTGTATTATTACTAAATTTGTCTCATTAAAAGTATGTATATTTTAGTGACATATTTATTCCGCTTCCAAGGAAATGAATGAAAAAATTGGATTTTTTCACTTTTTGAATAAATCACGTAAAAAGATTTTCTCTTTATAGAATCGTTCCTTTTTTCTAAATTTACAGTTCTTTTCACGCTGAGAACGTCTGCCTTGCGCAGCTTCGACCATTAGGGGAAGCCTTCCAGCGATTGACGCGAAGAACATTTCTTTTCCAAGGGGAAAAAAGACACGGAGCAGTGTCTTTGAATTTGGATCCTCTCACCGTCGCCTTTTCGCCCTCGATTCTCGCTTTTCTTCGCTGCAAAGGTAAGAAAGCATACGATATGATCATGTATAAGATATAACGGCATATTTTCGCAATGCATCGAAAGAATGCTACGGATTTGTGTTAACAGAATGGCTGTCTATTATACACATTCTATATTTAATGCGCATTTGATCGACTTGCATAAATAAGTAGCGCACATCAATGTCTAATAACATAATTAATAACATAGTGTATCACATGTGTTTGTTATAAGAGAAGAATATCGATGTCCTGTCGATATCGTATGTCGTATAAAAATAATTGATATACTTGTTAGCTACGTGTATATCAAACGACGAAATATATCATTTAACTTTTTAATTTCCACAATTTGAAATTTAAAATCAAATCAATATTTTTGTTTTTATAAAAGTAATTATCTTTTCTAATTATATCATAATACTTTAATAATATTTTTACAATTATTTACAAAGTACAAATATTTAACATTACAAAATTACAAATATTTAATTATCAAAAAAATTTGCTGAACAAAGGATTGCTCATCAGTGCAGCGATTGCCTAATAATTAGCATTACTTTCTCGGGTTCTTTGATTTTTTTATCCAACATACGACCGAAACAAAAATCTGAGTAGGATTATAATTGTAATAAAATTGAATAATTGCAAAAGAAAAGAAAATAATTTTATTAGAATATAGAGCGGAAAGTTAATCTTATAATCTATTATCTAATCTATTATCTAATAAAGCAGAAAAATATCATGGAATATTAACGTTTTTGATAAATATTCAAGAAATGATTCCATAGATTTTTTTTACTATGTAGCAAAAGAGAAGAGAGAAATAAATGATGGTACTAATATTTGCATTAATGAAACATATCAGTTTTATGGAAAAAACTTGCTTTGAATCGCAACACAGATATTAATATCCGGTTTGTGAGAGAGCTGCGAAAAACCTTATTTGAACATTTATCGATTATTTTTGCGAGCTAATCTTCCAGCATGAAAATATATATCACGCGCGAAATAAAACGACGATTTCTTTATCCTCTCTTTTGTAACTCTTGTAAATAGAACAGAATAGAAATTATTTCTCGCGAGAGATTTAAAAATGAAATAATCTTCTATAAACACACGTCATGCACGAGCGAGAAAATATCCATTATTTGATAATCAGCACGACGCATAAGCTCCGCGTCAATGTTTAAAATTTGTCGCAATATTTGTTAAGCAGCGATTGAATAAATGATAGAATCGCGTTTCATGTTCGCGTGTTTAGCGCGCATGCGAGTGCCAAGTTTCGTGTTTTCCGGAGCGGCTTCGTTTCGCAGGTATAATATATTTATGACACGGGAGGGTTGTCTCCTCGCGCGGGCCACACGTGTGCAAAGCGGTGCACGCAGCGTTTTGTGTGTATGTGTAACGTACGGTTTATTCGGCTTGGGGTGTATCTCTTCGCGCGAAAACACCGATGGATGCACAATGCAAGCGCGAGGGCGCGCGCTATGCGCGCAGCGAACCGCCCGAAACGGCGACGTAAAACTGTGAAGCGAGACCGGCATCGTAATTTACTCTTTACGGCCGGACTTTCCCAAAATCCCTCCTAGTGCTCTCCGACACGCACACCCGCTCTCGCGCGCGCATTTGCGGCACGTCCGTATCGCGACGCTGCGCGGATATCCATGTGGCCGGACATGGGAAGGTGTACACGTGTGATGCAACCGCTGGCTGTGTGCTTTCTGACCCTCTCCCTGATGTGTGTTGCTGAAAATTTTCCAGTAGCTATTTATCGTGTTTATGTTCCGCGTACGAGTTTGGCCACGTGTAATTTGTGATCTGCTCCGGTATCCGTGAAATCATGTTATTATTGCTTATGTGAGCAAAATGGGGAAAACGTCGCGCATCGTCTTATTAATCGACCGATAAATCATATATTCTATTATATGTAGCTTAAACGAGATAGAGAGATCTAAAACCAGGTATTAAGTTAGAAATGTGATTTTGAAATATTAATAATAATTGTTTAAGGGAGAGTTATATCAATTATCAAATTTTGCAAACATTTTTTGTCAAATGCATTTTTGCGATGCATATTTTTGCAAATTTTTATCATTTTCTTTGAATATCAGTATACTTTTAAAGTATATCTTTCTTCAGATTCATTAAAATATGTTTTGACGTTGAAAGGTTGAATAGATATCTCTAAAAGTATCTTCTATCTAATTAGGATAGATAGTCGGGTGTCTTTAATGCAAATATTGAGTCAATTTTATACAGATGAAAAGAAATTTTGCTTGAAATAAATTGCAAGCTCATGTTGTATATTCAATATTGTTGAAGCAATTCAAGGGGCTTTGTAGGGCTTCGAAGCATAAGGGTGTCTCGAAGAAAGCAAAGGGCTTCCGGTACCGATTTCACAAGTCATTGAAAGCTCTTCTGTATTGCTATTATTTATTTTAAAGCCTGATAAATGAAAAGAAATATATATTCATAAATAATTTTATTTCAATTTATTGTCACTTTTTAAATAATAAATTTTATATTTATATCAAACTACAAATTCTTTATTTTCAAGAGCAGATATATAATAAAGAAAGAACACACGTTAAATCACGTGAAAATTTGCAAGTCTTATACAATAAAGAAAACTTAAAAAGAAAGATGTTAAAAAATAATTCACTATAGAAAAGAAGATATATATTAAAAATAACTTGACACACAGAATGTCTATTTTTAATAAATAATTCGGTAAATAATCCGAAAAAAGCATAATATTTTTCACAATTTTCTAAATCTTTTGGGTCTCTATTAAAATATCTACATAATACAAGGCATGTTACGCACTATTATTCGCATCTCAATGTTTGCTAACGCGGCAGGTTTTAAAAGTCATATCCTTCCGCCGCACTTCGCGTATGTGCTTTTATTATTTGAATACTGCTCCCGTGGACGAGCGAAATAAATTTTGAAAAGAATACAGAAGCGGCTATAAAAATATTTTTCCATGCGCAACGTACGCATGTTGTTATGCGTATCTATGGTATATGCTGGCAAAAATACACTCTTTGTTTGTGAAGCAGCACATAAATCTGTCGTTTTCAATTTTGTCAGGGACAAAATTGTCAAATTATTACGATAGACGCCCGCGATGAGAACTTTTTTCTTTTTAAATAACTTACAAATTCTCTGTGTATCTGTTTTATAATTTGTTAATATTTGTATTTTGTAGATCAACATGTGCAGTGTGTATACAACTCCGCTGTTGTACATGTAATATCGGTGAGTCTTAATTTGCTTTTTAATGGACTAATTTTACAAAAAATATTTTTAAAACTAACAATATAATATAATTAATAATAATTAGATAAAAATTAATAAATTTGACTTATTTCAGAGTGCCGAGTGAATTTTCGTGCAAAATTGCCGTGTTTTTCCCGTCGTTCGAAACAATAATAAAATGCGCGTTGAGTGTAAGTAATTTACGTCGGGAGTGCCGTACAAAGTGCCGTGCGATTGTTATTCGTTGTTATGCGCGATCGTAATTAGTCGTGTTTTCGCGAGCGTTGTGTGTGAGTGTTCAAATGTACGAGCAGCAAAGATGACCAACAATAGGAGTGGAGGAGGAGGCCAGAGGAGGCATCAGGCAATAGCGGGGCAACCGTGAGGTGAGTGAATTTTAATTATTTATTTAATGCTTGACAATTTTATGAAATTAATTATTTATTTATTTTAATAATGCGTTTTTGGTTGTTGTGTAAAATATGCATAATGTATTTTATATTTTATTTTAAAATATTAAATTATTTACAATAATTCATTTTTTATTTTTTCTTATAATAGTTTAATCTTTAAGAAACATTCTTCTCGTAAAAATATTTTTTGTGTAATTTTTCTTTGTAGTATTTACTTTAGTAGATCAAGATTAAATATAATCAAGATTAAAAATAGTCAATCGATGGTCAATTAAAAGAAATTGAATAAAAACTTTAATTAATATTTAACTTAATTATTATTTTTTAAAATATTAGTTATTTTAGACACAGATTTTTAATTTGTTAATATTTGTATTTTGCAGATCAACATGTAACTACAACTCCGCTGCTGCACGTCATACCGGTGAGTCTTAGTTCATTTTTTAATGGGCCAATTTTGCAGCAAACAGCTGCAAAAAAAAACGTTTTTTAAAAAATATTATTCCTTGTATGGTAAATTGAAGAGTAGCGCACTTTGACAACACAAGTGAGTCTTAGTTCATTTTTTAATGAGCCAATTTGCAGCAAACAGCTGCAAAAAAACGTTTTTTAAAAAATATCATTCCTTGCATGGTAAATTGAAGAGTAGCGCACTTGTGTTGTCAAAGTGCGCTACTCTTCAATTTCCCATACAAGGAATAATATTTACAATTGTCCTAGTCAAAGTGAAATGACGATCGCCACTTTGGTAAAGTTATCCGAACGCAAGTCGAGTCGAGATTAAAGTTCGTATCGAATTGAGAAAGTACTCGCTCGGAATTGGTTCGAATCGAGGTTAATTAAGGATTAAGAGCAAGGAAACGTTTGTAGGAGATAGGCGAAGGAGCGCGACCCAAGTTTGGGCTGACAGTAGCTGCATCGACTGCGTGGCATACATTTTTCTAAAGCGTATTGTCTTCGCGAATATCGTCGTCAATTCTCGAGAATCGTTAAAAAACTTTATGGTTTGTTAATTTGCACGAGTTGCATTATTATTGGAAATAATCTTCTTTCTCGTAAAGAAATAATAGAGGAATATTGTAAGAGAAGGGAACATTTTTTTCACGAGGAAAATATTTTTAAATACATATATATATATATATATAACAAAATATTCTTTTCTTGTTTTAATTAATGGAATTTTGCTCGTTTTATGCATCGCGTTACGTCGAAAAATAAGAAAAAAACTTTTTTAATTATGTAGTTTGTTGCAATGTAACTAATAAGAGTAGGTAGATATCGTACAAGAGGAGAGTTTTGATTTAAGAAAAGTCAAACTAATTCTCATACTTTCTCTTCCTCTTCCTCTTTCTCTTTTGAGACTTCTTTAAGTTTATAATAAATAAATTTACAGTAAGTACATAGTCTTTTACGTAAAATGTTCGGATGATGATAAATCAAATGTGTTGTTGTGAAATACTATTCTAATTTATATACGCTCATCAATCGTTATGTTTATTTTTCACTCACTGCGGTAAATCGCATAGAAATACGAAACATACTCAGTGCAATTTCAAACTCGATTGCAACTATGATCAAATGTATTGCGCCGTCCGTCGCAGTCTAAACAGAGGAGGATATGAATTGATTGATCTCCTGACTTTGAGCACGGGACACTGTTTGCTTGCCTGTGGTGTTCGCAGTTACTCGGTACTTCATCGGGTCAATGCATCGAATTGCAGTATCGAATTTCGACCACGCAGCCGGCCACCGCGGCAACCATTAACCTGCCACACGCGAATATTATCAAATTTATACAGAATATTGTGTCGTAAACGACACATTTCGAATATATGTGACGTCGCACTAACATATTCTGCTCGTCCTATAACGTCCAAATCAATTGGACCAATTAAAAAAGTAACATTTTAATAACATATTATCGTGGTGTAAAGAGTGCCTCTTTCATAAATTCACCGATAATTGAATTGATAATTTTTTTTATGATCATTTTTAGGATTATTTCAAAATCTATGAATGAAAGTTTGTAGGGATTAAATACGCATATATAGAGATTAACAAATATTCCGCTTTTACACGTATTTGTGGATTACACCTTCTTAAAAAAAACAACATTATTACTGTTTATATTAAGCTTACAATTCTTAAACTGATCCGAAAAGTAAATGAGAAACTGCATACACGTTAGTTAAATACCATTGGTTACGGGATGAAATTAGAGCTTACGATTTTAATCTCATTGTCGTGCAGTTTATGTAATAGAGACAAAAAGAAGACTATATATATTTCGCTGAGAAATAAATATAATTATCGCGTATCACTTAATTGAATACAGAGCCAATGAAATTGTTATTTAAAACAATTAATATGAATTCCTCGTCGTTGACAGCGCTCATATATTTAATGTTTCATTTATTTACCCTCGCAAAGGCGCGAGTCTGCCGATGATGAGTCATTTCGTCTCGCATAATTCAGAAGCGCCTATTATCCAGGCGACGGCTTAACAATACACCGCGACGTAGATAATATACTACTTGTAAATCCGCGGGAGTAAACCTGCAAATGCCCAGCAGCCGCAGAACTTCGCCACGCGCGAATACAACCGCGCCAAACTGCTCCGGCGCAGCAGCTCGCGGATTTGAGGATAAAAACGGATTGGCGTTCGCTTTATTTCCCCCCGGTTTAAACCGAGCGCGAGGAAGCGTGGAAGGAATATTACTCTATTATCTATAACGGTTTTTACAGCTTATCGCGTTCCCCATTCGCGCTCTTCCTTCCGGCGCGGTACCGCGAAAAGGCTACGGGACTCTAAATCGCGGGAACGGATTTGCGAACGAAAATTGCACGAGGGATAATTTCGCTTCACCGATGCAGTTCTAATATAATACACAATCGCGACTTTTCTCCGATTCGCGATCACACTTGTAGGTGAAATTCGAGACAAAGGGATGGAATATGTATAATACATTTGAAGAATAATATTAATTATTAGTTGGTTATTCGCGATTGCATTAAGTGTTCCAGTCTGACTCATTGTCAGTTATTGTTCGCCTCCTTTTGTTTATGATACAAATCGATCAAAGAATTCACTCGTTCGGTCATCGTGACAACAATATATCCAATCACTCTCAATCATGCGGGAGAGCCACCAATGTTAAAACTCCAAAATTCAGTCTATATAAAATGCAAACAAAGTACACGAGGTGACATAAAACTAATAATAGAAAATCGTAAACTATATATATATATATATATATATATATATATATATATATTCGACCTACCGAATACAGTCAGGTCTTTTCGTCCCGTTTGACGATGTTTAATATAAAATGCGAACAAAGGGCCGATTAATTTCCTGATATCCGAGCCTGGGAGAGAAGGTGGGAGCAAGGCTCGCTATTGTGTCCAACTCGTATCGACACTTGAAGCCGAAAGGATTGGGATGCATCGGTTTCATCGATGCACCGTATGTGAGGACGATGACAGAGAGAAAGAGAAAGAGAAGGGATGAGTATATATCGGCATACGTCGACTATAGGCGAGTCGCGGTGTGACGGACTATTGTGTGGTTTCCTATGGCAAATATCGCACGCACACGAGGACACGGGTAAACACGTGGGTACGTACGTGTAGGAACGGTGGATGGAGAGAGTTAGAGACGGGGATGGAGAGAGACACGCGTGCATACGCAACCCCTCGCTCGGTGTTAAACCAGCGTTAACAAGCCGGCGTTGGATCGCGCGCGCTTTGTGCAGAGTCCTCGAGCTATCGATCGCGACCATCGAATACCATCCCGTGAAATCCACTCCTGAGCCTATCACGCGAGCCACGCAACCGCGCCGCTTTTTTTTTTAATTGTCAACATTCCGGCGAAATCGTGGCGTGCACAGGCACGATGACGGGGCATCTATTAGAAAGAGGAATGTTTAAATATTTTTTCGGATAAACTGTTACGCATACAAACGCTCTTAAAAATTGCGATGTCACGTTGAAATGCCATGGTAAAAGTATAACGTTCGAAATGAAAAACTTTTCCATTGCTCGAGTGCGTCGATAAATTGGCAGATTCTCAATATATCCGATATAGAGATGGTAGATTCTGCGATTGAAGATAATTGAATTTAGAAAAAAAAATTCTTTAGTATTCCATGTAAAAGAATTTTAGTTGAAAATATATTTTTTATAATAAATAAATTTATTAATCATTTGATTAAATAAAATATTTTTAAAAATAAATTTACTTTTGAATATAAAAATTTGTGTCTGTCAAAAATAAACTTTTAATTATAGAGATTAGATTTTTCATCATCTTGCATTGATTGAATAATATTCAATAGCATTTTACACACTACACTTAATTGAAAGATTATGAAGATAATTCGTTAGTGAAGCAGAAATGTCGAGATGCGTAAGAGAGACGAAGAGAGATAAATATGTATATTTCGGCATTTTTTAACCAAAGTGTCTTTCTCTCTTAGCGGTCAGGGAATTTTATAAATCTGGAATTGTCAGTAAAAAGTGAGGAAATTTTATTATTTATCTGGATTTTTTCACATTATTCTACATTTGTCTCAATAATTTGAAATTTTTTATTAAATAAATATAAACTTTTCCTTGACTCCCAGCATGCTAATTTTTTGTGTTGTTAAAAATAGATTCTTCTACAGCGTGTTCGTTAATTTATATTTTCATCGTTGTGTTATTCTATTTCAAAATGTGTTTGATAGAGACAAAACTAAAAAATTTGATATAATATAATATATAAATAAAAAACGTGATTAAATGCAGATTATATAATTGATTAAAATTTTTGTTTTTTTAACTTCCGAACCTTTTCATTGTTAACAAAAATATCTCAAGGATTTCATGATTTAACACTTAATTGATTTATCATATAGATATATGCAAATTATATATTTGTAAAAAATGATACTAAAAAGTCAGGGAAAAAATAAATTTGATCTTGCAAAATCCGAAAAAGTCAGGGAATTTTTGTATTCAGTCTGCTGGACACCCTGTTAAAAAGATGTAAAAATTTGGAGCGCGCAGGATAGTCTATAAATTTCTCTGTTCATACCGATGTAGCTCCCGAGGCGTATTTCGACGAGTATTCGGTCGAGTAACTTCCGGATGTCTAGGAGAGTCCGCGCTACCTTCATCGAGCGGGAAATGGTCACGGGGAAACCGTTTTGCCACGGTCCCCCGAGTGGCCAAAACCGATTTTGCACGCTCGGCGAAGCAATCGGCCGGCGATTCGCAACCAACGTAAGCACGTAATTTGACCGGAGACGTCGGGTCCGGTTCAACGTTATTTATGCATGCATATACATACGCGTTTGTAATACAGTCGCAGCCCTACGCCGCCGGCGCTTGTCACATTTGCACGATGTTTCCCCATTGATAACCACTACTACTTGTTTCACATCACATCTCTCCGTGAAACTGCAACCGGCGTCGTTCGCAGCTTTGTATTACCTTTGCAAATACGGTAATATTGCGGTCGGTATTTTGCTACATACACACATATATATATATATATATCGGGATTCTCCGCGAAGTGAAAATCAAGATGCGCACGTGACAATTAGCACATCTCGACAAACGTCGGAAATAGTTTCTGCGGAAAGCAAATTGAAAATTGCGCGAAATTAGTAATTTAGAATTATTCGCCGTAAAACGCGAGTAAAGTATCAAAATAATTAAATAGTATGAATGTGTGTGTGCGCGACATTTTAATTATTTGCACGATAATTATTAATTTAATTATTGAAAAAGTATTCTGTTGTTTTAATCAACTTTATATAGAGTTAGGATATTCGTTTTTTTATCTTCGAGAAATCCATCAACCAAACGACATTACTCGTTTCCGTCCTGTAATTTACTTCGATCTCGCTTCAACAATGTTCGTATTTTCCGAAACCATTATGGGGTAGGTGCCGAGAAGCGTCGGCTTTTACTCGAGAAGATAGAGACCTGTGTCACTTCAGAAAAAAACTTTTCTCATTTTTCTCGTTGATTCTAAGTAATGCGTAACTGGCGAATTCTTTAGCGAAACAACAGGCGAAATGGTATTGTGAGAAACGGTGTGAGAGATTATTCCACTTTACGGGAGAGACGAGGCAGCAAAGTCAAACAAAGCGAAGTGAAAAGAAGTCTAAACGGCAATAAAGCAGCAGCAGACGCGAAAACTCGATACTCATGATCGTGACTTTCTTTTTGCCGCGAAAGTGTTTTTCCATGGAAGAAGTTTCTTTCGCGCGGAAGCTTGACTTTCTTATTCCTACCTCGGCATCATCCGGCGTCGTTCTTAGTATACAAGAGAATGTTGGGATAGGAGCATTCAATCAAACTTTAGAGGTATACTGCGCTTTCAATACTGTTTCGCTCAATTTCAATAATTGTCGAAAGTCGAAAATGTTTATTCCGTTCCAAAATAACATAACATCGCATTCCATCATTGCAACAATAATATAACGTTAATGGAAAAAAATAAGTCAATTAAACGAATTATCAACGTTATTGCAATAAATATTCCAAAATAACATAATATCTCATTCCATCATTGTAACAATAATATAACGTTAATGGAAAAAAAATAAGTCAATTAAATGAATTATTTTTTTTAGATATTCCTGGTGAAATGTGTTATTGCAAATTATTTTTTATTTTCTTGTAATTGTGTAAAAAAAATTGAGTTCGCCGAAAAATATTTGTATTATTTGTCGATCTAAAATATAGAATTTCATTTGTATTATCTAAAAGAGAGGAGATCATTTTTTCGCGAGAATACAAAATTATATTTGTTTTAAATTATTGAAATAAATCAATCTTTACGCGCGATATGAAAGTACGATTATCCTGTGATAACATGGAATCGCGCTTCTCTTCTTCCATGAAAGATTTCATCACTCTATATATATACTCTCTTCGATGTTCAAATCCCCATTATCTTTCTCGTATAGGAGAAAACAGACGCTGCCTTGTCAGGAGCAGTCAATATCGCGATAGAGTTCTATCGCCGGACGAAGGGCGAATACCATATAAACCCTATCCTACCCGAGTGTATCGGGGTGTCTCGCACCCCCTGGGGGACGTATATAGAGACGGGTGCAAGTGGCGGGAAGGGTTCGCTCGTCTCCTCCCATTACATGCTGTGACATCCAGGCTAATATCCTTCCACTTCCTGTCATTCCATCCTCGCGCGTCTATCTCGCTTGCGAGAGCAAAGTGCATGTGCAAAGTGCATGTGCGTATGTATATGTAAACGGTGTCTACAGGCGTCGCGCGCTTCTCTCGGGGAACGTCGAGGAACCGTGTGGAAAAATGGCGTTGTCGTTTGTACTTATGTACAACGTGACTTGCTTTCTTGTCGCGTGTCGTTTCTCAACGCGAAGCAACATTGCCCGTGTATTGACGTTTAGGAATTCAATTTTAAGTGCGCAGGCATTCTTTAATTCGAGAATAGAGCACAGAAAAAACAGTATCCTTGAAAGAATGTAAATATGCCTTGATTCAAGTATATTTTATCCTTATAATAGCGCCAAATATGAATAATTTTGGATAAAGGATAATTTATCCTTAAAACAAAGTGCAAAATATTCTTGATTGAAGCTGTTTACTTATAAATATTGCAAGGACAAGTGGAGCATCGGATATAAGCGATACTTTCACGTATATATAATAATTCTTAGTTCAAACGTGACTAAGTTTGTTTTTACCATATGCGATTTTTAAAACAAGAATATATCTTAAGGATAAAATATACTTCACACAAACTTATTTATTATTAAGGCAAATAAAAGTTTTTGATTATAAAGAGCATTTTATGCTTAAATCAATCAAATAGCGTTCAAGAATAAAAATATATTTGAATCAAGGATTCTTTTTTTTCTGTGTGACTTATATAACTTTGACTAATGTTATATACGGATTTCTTGCTAAAAAAAGAGTTTCTTTGTAGAAAATAGTTTAGAATAATTGCCACACGAATAAAGATCAAGATTATCTTCTTAATTAGTTTTTTAATCAAATCTATATTTTTTATATTATATACCAATTAAGCTTCTAAATCTCTGTTTTACTTGATTTGAGAAAAATTGTTCTTTTTTTTTATATTAATAATTTTTTGGATTGTGACGCAAGTTGCAATGTTATTTAAATAAAAGAAAAAGAAAAATAATGAATATTTAATTGCTTTATTATAACGTATACGTTTTTACAATTCTACAAAGAACATCTAGAGTTTTATATTCCATAAAAATATTTATTTGTGAAAAGCGAAAAACTTCAGATTCTTTCTCATTTATAATTTTTACTGCTATTGTATACTTTATGTGACGTTTGATCTTTGAGAAGAACGCGAAATTCAACGTAAATGTCACTTCTCACATCCGATTTCAGTTCACGTGCAATATTTCGGCTAATTTCGACTAGGCAGCCCATCTACCCGATCTAATTTCATGCTTTGATCCTCGCTTTGCATTTTAATGATCCATTTGTCCAACCAGTTTTAACTCACTCCAGCCAACAATCGTTTGTGAGGAAAAAAATTAGAACAATGCAATCGGATAATAAATGTTTAAGCAACTGAGATTATTTAATTTAATTTTTTTTTAATTTTGTCTACTTTTCTCTCCTTTTTTCCCTCTCAAATAAATTTTTCATTCTAGTGTTGTAATTTTGCTTATATTAAAAAATATGAATTTGTACAAACGTTTAAATAAATGTACATGAAAATATAATCTTTGTCATAAATATCATCATATTACATAAAAATAACATTAATATATTACATTAGTAGCAATTTTTATTCTGCTTTTTATGTACACATCGATATTTCTGAATGGTCTCAAAAACCAATTAGTTTGTTATACATTTTCTAAAATAGAGCGCGTATTTTTTAGTTATTATAAAGTTTGTCATAACGAAGTCATTTGTCTGGATTATGAATATACATATATACGGTAGTTTGTGCTCGTGATTAAACGTGAAATTAAATGTCGGGCGTTCGAAGTTGATGATGCTAAAGTAATATTACTAGATGCTTTTTATTATATTTGTGGGAATTGGCGCAGCTGTTCAACTGTGTGTTTGTATAAAAAAATTTTTGCTAAATAGTCTTCCGAAACATATTTTACTCGAACATAAACTCATTCGGTTTTATAGCGCTATTAAAAGCACGCAAGAAATGCGCTTTTTCTTAAGAACAAGTTAAGGGAAAGAAATCATCTAATTAAGAAAAAATAATGTAATAACTCATCATTATGTACATTTGATATTCAATTGATTAAATGAATTATGTTAATTAAATTATGTTAATTTTGATTATTAACATTGTGTTCGGGAATAATTCATACGTCACAATATATCAAGCAGCTACATATGTACTATGCATTATGCCGAGGATTGTTCGATATGCGGATCGCTTTTGTTAATAACATCCTCCGATATCTCTGTGTTATATGGTATTTGTTCTCCGATTAATAAAAGTTACCGCGTTGCTCGCTCTCGATATTCGAATTACAGGATTCTACATGCGTAGAATTCGCTATTAAAGGGGATTTCACACAATAATTATCGCACGTTAAAAGAATCAGGGTCAAGTCTCCGACCCTGATTAATATGGATCAGAATTATAATTTAAAACTCTTTGAAATATAATTTTGAATTCATATAACGAACATATAATTCTTATATTTCAATTTTACGTTTTATAAAATTATATAGTTTTATTCTCTATTGTAATACTATTGTTTTATTTTGAAACTTAATACTTATTCGTATCATCATGGATAATGCAAAGATCGCGTGTTGGAAATGAATATCGGGAAAGAAGATGAATCTAATTGCGGATGAGCAACTTAGTGAATGGCGTTCGTTTGGATGCAGCTGCTTCATTTTCATACTTCCGTCACGAGCTCGTGGTGCAAATTTCATGAGACGGTTAACTTTATAAAAGCTTTCGAATAAATAGGATTTTGAGATAAATTGTGCGGTAGCAATCATAATTAAATCAACCCAATTAAATATTTCTTCTGTATTAAGAATATTATTGTTTTTATCGGAAAGAAAATGAAAGATTTAATTAAATGTAAGCAAATAAGTAAGTAGTAATAGAGTATATTGCAAAAAATTAGTAATAATTAAAATTCGATTTTTCTTATTTAACGAATACCCAATGAAAGTAATCGTACAAATAAAACTATATGTTAATACATGCATGATTTGTAATAAGATAAATTTGTAAAGCACGCTAGAGAAATCGTTTCTCGAAATTACATTTGCTAGAATCGCAATCAACTCTATTGACCATCTCACATTTCCCTTTATTCAATTCGCCGCACGATCGTGATACCGATTTCCCTTGTGACGCTAATATCATCATATTTCGTGGTAACGATGGGATATCGTGTCTCTCTCCCTAGACTTTTTTATACTTGTTTATCAAGACAAATGTGACAAGTTCAAATATTGTTCCTTTTATATCGTTTCGAAATATTATGTTGTCTCTAAGATATAAAAAATACATAAAAAGACGGTCTCATTCTCTTTGCGTGTTCAATACCTCTTTTCTTACCATGTTTTTGGAAAATGAATCTAGAAATGGATTTATACCTTATATAATATTTAATGATTTATAATATTAATTCATTTTTACATTATAGAAATAATTTCGTTATGCTTACTGCCGAACAAGAATCACGTACGTCATATTTTTTCATATATCAATCGATACACGTTGATATGAATGTTAAGTGAAATAATTTGCATATGAATATCATAAAGGAGAGAAGATATTCTTTTACTTTCGTTGACCTAAGATCCGAATGCACGATTAGATAACAAAAGCAATTGTTAGTGACGAATAAGAATCACGTACGTCGTATTTTTTCATATATCAATCGATACACGTTGATATGAATGTTAAGTGAAATAATTTGCATATGAATATCATAAAGGAGAGAAGATATATTCTTTTACTTTTGTTGACCTAAGATCCGAATGCACGATTAGATAACAAAAGCAATTGTTAGTAACGTCGAGTGGCGCGTTAGGGAAATTACATTTTACGACGCTCCGTATCGATCCACTTCTGATGTAATTGCAAATTCTGGAGACAATTCCACGGACACGTATCGATTGAATTAAATATATGTCAGATCGGGGACGAAATTCCTGCTTAGGTTGCGATGTACGTCGCGTCGTTCATGTCTCATTCCACTGCGTCGCGACATAGTTAAGTAATAACTGGAAGTGAAAGGACAGCAATTTCGAAGGGTCGGACGTTATATCGAGGAAGGACGAGAGACAATACGGGGATATGTCCGTATGCGCGACACCGCGTCGGTATTCGTCGCGAAGATGTCGTGAAATCCCGTTAGAACTGAGCGAATGGCCATTTACGGAGGCAGACGTTCTCCCTTTGGATTAGACGAGACGTTTGACTGCAGACAATCTATTCACGAGGACCGGGAGAGTGTTCATCGAATTAGAAATCGCTTTGACGATTCGCTTTACGTAACTTTAACACCGGACCAACGTGCTTTTATAGTATTTCGCATTTAAATTGTCGCGGAAAAATTATTTTTTTTTAAATAATCACCGTAGTTATTCGAAATTTCATTAGACGATGTTACGCGTGAGCGTGAATTATTTCACCACACAGTGCTTTTAAATAAATCAAATTAAAAATGCAGAGTTTTATGTTGCTAGTTAATTTAGTTGAGTTTAACCAGTTATATATAATTTACTTGTTTTTACTATGTTATACAAATCATTTTTCTACTATACTACACGGTTATCATATATAAATAATCTTGCAATTAATATGATATATTTAATACTATTTTTATGTTATGTGTGTTGTATATGTTAAAGAAAAAAATATATAAATATTTATTCTATTTTAAATGTATAGAGCCGTAAAAAAACGAAACGTTAATCGTAGATATTTTTATAGATATTTGATTTATAAAAAAAATTGAATGATATAAGAAAAAAAAGATGATGATATAAAGTATTTTTCCACGTGTAGGTCGCGCTTTATTTTTCATTTCGCCAGCGCTTGTATTAAATGTTAATTATTCATTGAATCATCCATCTCTGAGATTACACTTTTTGGACTATCTTAATCCGTCAAGCTGTAATCTTCGTGGCAAAAAATAATTGAGTTGGAATAAAACTTAAAATAGAATTTGTTATTTTGGAAATAATCACAGTACAGAGAAATTTTTTTTCTGTAATTATTTCTTTCGGTATTAATAGTTTGTTTTATATTTTCCGTAATATTTTTGCTTCCATATGTTTCCGTTTTGGAAAAAATTCAAGAACAAAATTATTCTACGCGAAAGAAGATAAAAAAAAAATTTAAACAAAGGATTAATTGTACATCGCGTATGAAAAAAAGAAAGAGATTTAACATCTCAAATTAGAGAGAATAATTGAATAATAAATTCTCTTGGGAAGTTATAATCCGTTGCATTTTATACGTATATCTCTCTATATTTCCATGAGAATTAATTCGTTCTAAGAATGTAATCTTGCTGTCGGTTTTTGAATTATTCTCGAGATGCATGAAGAAATTTAATGCCGAGAACGCAAACGGCATGAGTTGGACGGTAAAATCAGAAATGCACATCGTCGCTGTATGACTTCGCGTTTCTAGAAAATTGTGCTGAACAAGAAAGGGTCCGCGCTTTTCCGGCTAATTTATCATCTCTCCATTTTTTGCTCGCGCGTTTTGTACTCGTCGTAAAATTGTTTGTTGAAATAATTTTTTACATGTCTGAAAATAATATGTGTACGATGCAAAAGACAAAGAAAACATAAATTTTCTTCCCTGTTAAATTCTTAACGAGGAGAGTAACGGATGCGCGAATGCACGAGATGTATATAGGTACTTATTCGGCTACGAAATCCTCTTAATTTTCGCAGCACATTTGAGTGAGCAGTGAGCACCTTTGCGCGTTCCATATCTTTGAAATTTATTAAAGTCTTCTAATATAACGATTTACGACTGTGCGCAAAGAGCAAAGTTGATGCGAAATATCTTGTGAAAAGTTTATTAGTCAAAGTTGGGAGATTCCTGTCCAAAACATGCTTGTTTTCATCAACACAAAATTTATACTCTCTCTGTGACTGTCGTCCTCTTTTTTGTCTTTCTCTTTCCCTCTCTTTTCCACGCATATAAATAATTTATTATACACGAATTTCAATCTACGGAATATATATGGCAATCAATCAAGTAGAGAAGATCGAGTTTACAGAAATGTCGTGCAGTAATTTAATAGTGTATTCTGAAGATTAGAAAGTCAGTTAAAAATTTTACAATATAAAAATCCTTAACAATCAATCAGTCAATCAATTAAAAAACGGCTTGTAAGAAAACGAGGCGTTTAAAATATCGGAAGTTAAAACAAGCGTTTATCTTTGCTGTGCAGCTTTGCATTACGTCGGGGCGTTCGTGCTTGTAAATTTAAAGTCTATCATCGGATATTCGCCATTTATTAAGACTCAATGTGTGAATTCAAGTATGATACAATCCCTGGAAGCGTAGAATCTTCTTATGCCGTAACGCTAAAGGGTTAAACGACCGAACGTCGAAGGATAAAGTAGAAAAGTGGATCGTGCTTCGCTCGCATTCCGTAGAAATTGAGCTTGCGGAGAAACGCCGACGTTTTTATTAGCTCATTCTCGTTTTTCTTTCCGCTACTCTTCGCCCTACCTTCCTTCCTTCCTTCCTTTTCTCCCTTCTGTACATTTGTCGTGTTACAGGCTTATCGCGAATAACTTGTCGGCTACCAATAGAGTACTCTCAAAGAAAAACGCAAATATATAAATGTATAAATTAAAAAAAAAAAAAAAACAAACAAACTTATTGTGTTTGAAAAAGACGATAAATGTTATAAAGATTTCTTTAGAAAATCAGTTTTGAAAATTGAATGCTCTCGCATCTTTTTTTTCTTCGAGAAGAAAAATATTGAAAATATGTATATACCTAATTTAAATAATTGTTTTTCTTAAATTCTTTTTTTCAAGAATATAATAACACGCGAAAGTGGAAATGTGAAAGCGTAATTGCATTATCCAGTTCCTCATATCTTCGATAAGTCTTTTTCCCCGGTAAACTTTTCGATTCGTATAAGAGTACGTGTGTGTGATTACCTTTTTTGAAATTAACTTTCTTATTCAGCATTGTTTTATTACGTAGACCTTCCAGAGTTCTCCGGGAAATGGGTGCAGTGTAATCCCACTTCTTCGCTGCGTTTTTCTTTTTTCTTTTTATATTCTCGAAGCAGAACTCCGATAGCTCGAGGAGAACGGCGAGTCCTCTCGTATCCAGCCGTGACTTGAACTCGCGTTTACTCGCTCTTTCATCCTCTTTTTCCTTCTCGCACTGCGAACTTCTCCCGGCAAAGTGCCGAAGTAATATCGACGAATTAGCAGCGACCGATAATATCGTTCCTCCATAACCTTTCATTGGCATCCACGATATCCTGGAAGTCAATTTTGACTTTCTCCATTTTGACGATAAGCGCCTGTCCCAAGTTCGATAGTCCGTCACGCGACGGTGAATTTTCCTCGGCGAGAAATGCAGTTGCGATTCACAGCCGGTTGCACTCGCGGAATCCTCCCTATCTCATTTAATTTCGCGCAGCGCGAAAGTATCTTATAACGATCAGGGAATAAGATTTTTATCCTCCCAATCAGACGAATGCCATCGCGAAAACTTGAACAAAAGGACTCCCTTTTCTAGCGATAATTTCTATGGACGAAAACCGATTCGTCGATCATAACTTGGAGATTAATGTTTCTTCGTCTTCGGGAATCTAAAGCATATTGCCTCTTTGTCTTTTATTGCGACGAGTAACTAATCAAATAATTATTGCTATCATTAAAATAATGAATGAAGTACGTAACAAATTTTGTGTTGTTGAAAAATTGACATTATCTTGAAATAATTGTGCGCGAGAGTCGTTACGTGTTAAGTGTTTGCTAATTAGTGAACATTATTTTGTTTCGTTCGTTTTAGAAAACCGCATATATTTGTAGAAATTATTACGTCGACATTAAATAGAGACTTATTACTCGCCCGATCGCGAACTACTTGATGCTGAAAACTAAATCCCCCGGACAATGGTTGATTCCATTCGATCACGTGAAAAAAATTCAATCAACCCGCAGCAACTCAATCAACTTTCACGATAGAAAATAAAGGTATCAAATTGATCGGTATATTCCTCTTCCGACAAACTGTATCGAAGAGTAATGTATAGAAAAGCTTCGTTCGGATTTAAAAGCGCGAACTAGCACGAAAGTATTGAAGCGTATTTTACAGAAGATCAATTTCATAGAGAGCGAACGATACAAAGCGATACGACGATAAAATTAAGAATGGAACTTTTAGTAATAATTTTTTTTATGAACAAATCGAATAGAACCAAGGGTTGATGACGTATATAGAATAAATTATACGTAAGTGTTATATCTCTTGTAAGTTAAAGTTGTTCTGTGTTTAAGAAATACTGAAATATTCTAAAATTGATGTTTATACTGGATTGCAAATCGGTTCTTATATTTTAATTGTCTCGCTTGACAAACCACACTTATTCCTATTTCTTGTTAATTATTTTTCGTAGATGACGATTTAAAAAATTACATATTAGGTATACGTTCGCGTTTCAAATCATTTTTGCTCAATTGATTTTTATTTATGTACGTTTACCACGAAGTTATTTTTGATGTTCTTTATGAGAAATGACGAATTGACTGTCGACGAGGCGCGTGCAAAGACAGGAACATCTATAGAGGCAGAAAAAAGGAGCAAAAAAGCCGAGGTAGGATTCAGTAAAAGCCGGAATAACGACGTCAGTTTGGTCGGAACTAGTTTCCAAATAGTTGGACCGGATTTCCAATTGGTCGTTAGTCGTAGGGGAAAAGACTCAAAGGTCGGCTTTGGCAGGATGTACATATGTATATGTACGAGTGCACGGACTGTGGTGACCGTCCAAGTGTGAAATCGATGTAATTTAAGCAGTTTCGTGTGAGATGAAAGGGGTTTTGATTCGCGCGGAGAGGAAGAAAGAGTGTAATTACGAGTGAAATTCCGTGAAATTAACGGCTCATGCTTTGTCAGAGTCTGCGTGTGAAATGCGATATCGCGCGAATGACGTGAGGTATCTGTGACGGATGAAACGACGTGGGCGTTCTCTTAATTCATAGATATATGTAACAGGTATACATATGTGATATATCATGTATGTATATATTAGAGATTCGTCTCTTTCTCTCTTTTATATTATATTTTTTTTTTATAATATTTCAATATTCCATAACATTATACAAATAATTAAAAAAAAATATTTTCCTATATATATAAAAATATGAAATTACTAAAAGATAATTTCTTAATGTCTACAAAATATCTATATTAGTATTAACAAAACGTATTATGAAATAAATAAGTAAATATATATATATATATATATATATATATATATATATATATGTATATATTTTTATATGGATATATTTGAATTTTTTACTTGTTGGAAATAAAAAGTTTATAGGGATAACATTTAATAATATGGATAATTGTTTGAAAGATATGAAATGAGAACTTGAAATATGCGCACGTGGTTAAATGAGGAAAATATTTTTTTTTTGAGGTATAATAATTTCTCTCTCTCACAAATAGAAAATTTTGATGTCTTTACTTAATTTTTTAGAAATTGGAAATTACCATAATATTTTTTATTTGATTTTTTTTTCACAACGAAGAACCCGACGTGGCTACTCAGAATTGATAACGAAGCTGAGAAAAAACGCGCGGTTTTACGCTGCTGACTACGTCAGAATAATATTCCTCTTCGCATTTATAATCGCTTTTATAATATAACGAAGAATTGCGCTTCTAAATGAATCGGCTACATTTTCACCACGTTGAAATATGTAGACCTCTGTTTTATCTTTAACTACATCTAATTCGTGTAACGAAATACATTTGCGAGCAAAATATCATGTCCAACAGGTATAATGGTGCTTTAAATAATGGTGGTTTGTTAATGAGAAATTTAAAGTTTCTATTGAACGAAAATATTATGCCTTTAAACAGAAAAGAATTCTCCAGTTTTTATATTTTTTAAATCAAGAAAAATATGTATATATGTGTATACTAGAGGTATATCGTTTTGACCTGACATTGTTTATATTGCAAGACAGCAGAGCTTAAAATTAATTTGATTGCAAGAGCGTAACATACTCAAAGAATCAATTTTATAAAAGATAGAATATATATAGATATATTTCGATGAAATATACATATATTTCTACGTTCTATAAAATTCATTTTTTCAACGTATTACCTTTTTGCAATCAAGTTAACTTTACACTTTGTCATTTACATCTCGTATCTGCGAGGTGAACGACGTCGGGTCAAAATACTACCGCTCTCACGTCGAAGCGGATGCATTTTAGGTGCAGCGAAAAATATACGACGTCGTAAATCGTGCGAGCTCTGTGTCCAGCAATCTCTTTCGTCGCCCTACACAACCGCAGAAATTCCCGCAACCTGTTAGCGAGGTAGTAAGATGGTAAAACGGTAAAGGGATGCACATTGGCGAGCCTCTCGTCGCCGTTAATTAAGAGGCATTAGGAGACTCCGAGAGACGCCAATCAACGGGTCTCTAATATCTGTCGGTCGACAGCCTAGCCATAAGCGCCGCCGATCTTCGTCCACTGACCCAGATTTCATTTTGCTTTCGCTATTCATAACGTATCATCTTTCTGCTCGAAACTGTATTTACACGCGTATATGCATACTGCTCAAAAGCTCGCCAAATAGATTCTATACCTTTGCTTTAGAAAAGATAATTGCCGCACAGAAGCAAAAAAAAAAAAAAAAAAAATAATGATCCCGGGTGGTTTTGAATTTATTTATTAAAATAAAAATAAATACCTATCTCGGGAAAAATGCAGTTTTATGATTTTTTTGTTTTTATATACTTGTTAAAATAAAAACGTATAATTACATCTCTCGACAATGCGTATATTTTTTTTCGAAGTTTACATTTTAAAACGAAAATGAAGGTAAATAAAATATATTATTATATACGTCAAATTTTCTACAATTTTATATTTGTGAAAATAAAAATTATTGCCTCGATGAGTCCGACACAAACAGTTCTTTTAATTCTTCAATTGCTTACGAGATATTTGCATAATAATTTGATTTACTGACGCGCGCTAAGCCAGCATTTAATTCGTACCTTTATCTCCGTTAATACATCGGAAAGCTAGGATGAAAACATCATAACAATATCACCGCGGAATGGAAAAGTGAGGTAAGATAGGAGAGAAAAGGAACAAGAGGAGATTAATCGTCTCCAAAGCGGTGACGCGATTACGAGTAAATTGCATCTTTCCTTTCGTTCCGTTTATCCGGTCTCTTTTCTCTCTCTTTTTTTTTTTCAAGTCGAGGACAAGAAGAGGAAAAGGCCGCAAAACTCGATTGAAGTGGCCATTAAACTGTCGGGAAGTAACCGCTCGGACTGGACTTGTTTCGTGAGTTTCCGACAGCCTTTATAAGCGTTTCTGCGCAGATCGAATGGTGTTAAGCGAATGGCATTAAAGTTCAGTTGACGATGGACAGATATTCGAGCACAAACTAACAAAAGTGGCGATTGTTTTAATAGGGTGACATCGATATCACCCCATTAAAACATGCGCAACTATTCAAGTTTGAAAATTCGTGGGTTTTCGGCAAAACGAGTCTTGAGATTATATAATAGAGAGCTTCTCGTGAAACTTGAGGGCAGTTCATAGATGACAAAACTTTATTCCTCGGTTAATCTCAAGCGCACTTTACTTAAGGAGAATCGTAAGTTAAAACTTGGTTACTTTGTTGAGATAATTAATATTGAATGCTGAAAAAAGGTTGTAAAAAAGATAGGTGATCAAATATTCGTTGGAGAAAAAGTCAATTTTAAATTAATCGAAGAATCTGTGATTATGCGAAGAAAAAATAAGTTTTCGCGAAGAATCTCACACATATAGAGATGCGAATTTTATGCCTGAATATCTGAAATTCTTGTAAAATCTAGACAAGGGTGTGATTTAAAAATGTTCGAAAGAAAGGCTGCGCATTTTCAATCTTTAACAAAAATTTCGTCCAATTCGATCGAAAGTCCACGTCGTGAGAAAGCCAACTGTATATAAATAGATGTTGAATCTTTTCACGTGCGGAATTAAAGATTAAGGTTGAGGCGTGTCGACCTTGGGAGGGAGGATAAGAGAGTTTACAAGCCACAATTCACGTCGTGGTATTTACTGATCGAAAGAAAGACGAAGCAGGCTTGTTTATTCTCGAGCTCGGATGGGAATCCCGGGAGACATGTAAATAGGACGGAAACACACCGGCGCGTCCCAGTTTGTTCGGCGTAATACGGAAACGATTACAGAGCTCTGAGATAAGGCAAGATATATGAACACTTTCTCGTTTAATTTGTACGATTAGATCCGTCCTGCTGGAAAATTCGTCGGATTAAAATGCTCCCGGTGGTTGCCGCGGAAAGTCTCCAGATATTTTCCGCTGGCGAAATCGAAAACGTGGATATATGTATACGGTAAAGGGAAAGAGAAAAAAAAAACGTAGAAAGGAAGAGAGATGGGTGTAGTACAATTTCCGCGATTGCCCAACCGATACTAATATTGACGTGTGGATTACGTACATATTGTAAAGAATTTATGGAACGTTCGTACTCCAGTCGGATTTCACGCTTGATTTGAGTATGAAGTGGAACATTTATACCGAAAGTTTAAGATACAGGAGAGTAGAGATGAGGGAAAGGGAGAAATTTAATGATATAACAATGCTAACAACAATTTCAAACTGCTCATAAAATTATATTGAAATATAATGTTGAAATAATTATACTAAAATTGATATTTTATAGCTCGACTTTCCTAACAAGCACGAGTCCAAAATTACAAATATATTTATTTTAATTGATTTGATTTTTCTATTGATATATCTTGTTGATTTATCGTTCATGTTTCATGCTATTTTTTAGTATTATATTTATCGATGCATATTTTAGAGTTAAGGATATCTCATTCTATGCGACATTAGAAATTGATGGCACGATCAATCGACACGCGAATAATTAATAGAGCCTCCTGGACCATTCCCGTGTTCACGGATTAATGCCGATTCTGTTTGCAAAGCACGGAAACGCGCGAGATAAATCATTTGCATCTCGTCCCGTCTCTCTCCTCCGTATAATATTTATTAACGATAAAGCAAAGCACAAGAGGGAAACTGGGTTAAGACGGAGTTGAATGTTTTATCGGGAGATGCCCAATTACTGTAAGAACGTCCCAAGGAAAAATCCAGCTCGCGGGGGAAATTGAATCTTTCGAAATACTTCCCAACCTACCGTGCCCAGGCAATTTTTCATGCCGTCGCGGTAATATTTCGTCTCTCCTTTCTCAGATTCGCGTCGCGAGTGGATCGGCGTGTTCTCTTGCACACAGCAACAAATCGTCGCCGTAACGACGTCCGTCGCGGCGTCTGTAGTGGAAAATTAAATTTACAGAAGTGCAACTGAAAGTTTTATTCCGTCGACGACGACGGCGACAAAGGAGCCGCATTAAACCGCCGCGCCGGTGGCTTTTGAAAAGACACGCCGGGAAGAAAGATAGCGAGTCTTTCGGGGGCGAACAGAAGGAAGAATCGATCAGAACCGCAGTAGTTTAGTGTATGATTATCGTAAGGGAGGAGGTGATCAACGTGTCAGCACGGCGGTTCGTACGCGTTTTCGGGAACGCATACAATAGGCCGTCACAAAAGGGTCACGTGGTAGTGAACGGAGAGCCTTCACCACCAGCAGACGTCATAATTTTCCGCGGACGACGTGCGGGCATGCCTCTTCTCTTTTCCAAGTTCTCGATCTGTTTCGTTTTTATTAGACGTTTTCCGAGCATTACACAATAGCCCGTTAACTCGGTGTGTAGGTATATATTTAATCAGCAAACATTTTCTCGCGGATGAACAAATTATACAGAGTGTAAGAAAAAAGAAAGCAGACGTATTTAGAGAGCCGGCCTTTATTGCGAATTCTGACAGAGAGAAAGGGAAAGAAAGCTCGTTCGTGTGTAAGGTTCTTATTTTCTAAAGTTAAATATTATGGTACAAACATTTCACATAGTGCCTTTTGTTATCTTGGACGTTCTATCCTTCGTAAAGTGCGCAAAAACAGACGGTTTAACGTAGAACGTAAAAATCAATGGTGTAGGAGCGAAGCGATACGCTTCGGGCGAAAGATAACGCGCAATCTATGTTTCTCTGAAATAATAATATTTTCCAAACTCATGCAAATGAATAAGAAAAAGAAAGCTATATCCTATCCCAATTTTTAATATTTCGAATGCTTTTTATTCCATCAAAAACAGTTGCAGTTTGCGCTTCATCCTATTCAAACATCATTTTTTTAAATTGCATTGAAAATGCATCTTTTGTGTTTATCTTTACGAAATATTCTTTCTTGTGAATATAGAATTATCTTTTATTTTGTATTTTATATAATTTTTTAAAATATATAATTAATATTCAATAAATATTTTTAAATAATAGTTTATATTTAAATTATTAATAAATATATTTATTATTTTTTAAATATTTTTAAGATAACATAGATTGTAATATAATCCCGAGGAGAACAAGACATGATATACGTTTGATATATGTTCACCAACGAATTGCTAAAAAAGTACTTCGTGTTCTTTTTCTTTTTTCAAAGCGATTTTCGATCTGATCGTTTGATCGACCTCAGGAATATCTATGGTCGTGTCGTTTCAAATAAATCGAACTCATCTAAAGCTCAGAGTACGCATATTTTACTTCGTTGAAGTTGGGAGTGTTTTTGCAGGAAAAATTTAAAGTTTGTTAATATTAATCAGGCTAATAGAAATAATTCTACATTAAAGAAATAAAAAAATAAAAAAACATCGAAGTTCCGAAAATATCATGAAAAATTAGCATGCTAAAAAAAGAAATTATTATTAATTGCATATTAAAAATTTTTTTTGTAAAAAGAGCTTAGTAACAGAAAAAGGATTTGTTTAGTACAAAATAAATTTAATTTAATATCAATATATGTATGATAATTTGCTGTAACGCATCTCGAAATCTCTTCCTCTCTTCTTTTTCTCAGAATATTTACAAGACACTCGTGAAAACAGTAATTATGAACGTGCGCGCATTAATTAGCACTATATAGGACGATCGCGCGACATTTTACACAACAAAATGATATTAATCGCACGCAATGCTTTATTGCCAAGAATACTGCGAAAACTAAAATACTCGAAAATTGCACGGCTAAATTTTACACGTGACTTGCCACAACAATGCTACTTTTGTTACTGTCATTAACTGACATTAACTACCTTTTAGAACAATTTTATACTGTCTGTTATAACATAAATGAATAAATAAATGAATTACAATCAAAGATAATATCCACAGAATGCAATATTCGAAAATATGTTATCGGTTTGCTGACTATTCACTTGATTTCGATAATAAATATGGCGGAACAAGCATTTTGATAAATTACATTGATGTATAAATGCCGAATTTATAATTATTTCATTGGTGAAAAATTAAAATACGCAGTTAATAAGGACGGTATTTATTAATTAAATTCATCACAATGACAGCAGGATTCAATTCGTTCTATTGTATATTCATGCTTTATTAATGATCGAAAAGTCGAGAATGACAATTTTACTTTGAAATGATATTATGAAAATCGAGTTAACATTTAGTTAAGATGCACCGTTGAAAAGTATATAATTAGAATTATATGATACGCGTGAAATAAATTTATTATATTAAATATATAATACAATAATATATAGAGCTTTTCCTTTCTCATTCGAGTTTCGCTATGTGAATGACGAGATTGTGGAATGTATCGCGTAGACTAGCGAATTATAATTGATTAATAATTAATTTTAGAATCATAATTTTTTCTTCCATCGCAATATAATAAAATCACGTGCTATTAATGGAATTGATATATTCTATTTATTACGCGAACATAATTAATCGTATTTTCACGAGTGTGAGTGGCATCTGATAACGCTTTAAAAAAGCAACGGATAAACAAAAAGAAGCGAAAGAAACATCGGGAAACGATGGAGCAATCGTAAAAAGTAATTTATAATTTATTTAATGTATTTATTATTTTTAGTCGTTTATCTCGAAGAAGATATGAATATACAAACTTAAAAAGGAATATAATAAAACAGTCAACGAAAATATATATTTATTATAATAATAATTAAAATGTTTGCATAATATATATGTAAAATATTTCAATATTATTTAAAATTTATAATTATTTAAATAAAGTATCTTGATAAGAAATTAATCCTTTTCTAAAAAAAAAAAAAAAAATAAAGGAGCTTAATACTTTTAATAATTTTATATTGTGAAAATTTGTTTCTCTCTCTCTCTCTCTCTCTCTCTCTCAGAGATATAAGTGTATATTTTACAGATTACAATGTGTTGTCTTTTAAATTCTTTGATTTCTTTCAATTTAATATTCGTTTACTTTCTTTATAATTTGATTCTTTTTACGTAGCTATTTCTGTAAGTTCTCTCGTTTAATATAACCAAATTTTAAATTTTTGTCCAAACGCCCCCAGTAACATTATATTTAAAACAATTTTTCTATATCTCTCCTATTTTTTTATCTTTTGTTACCGTTGCCTTTGTTTCTTTATTGATCCTTCTCTGAATGTTTTCGATCTCGGTATTTCTTTCTGTATTACAAACTAATCCATACGATGCTGAGGGAGGGCGATAGTAACATGGAAATCGAGCACGGAAGCGAGCCGATTGAAAGGTCTATCCAAATACCAAAATGCTGTTTTATTCGGCTAGAAACTGCACCGTCACCTGTGTACGAATAAAATAAAAGAGAGAATGAAACGTCGAAAGGAGATTGAAATAAATCGGCTTGTTCTCGATAACGAGTATCATCAAAATAATCGCGAAAATTGACAATTTAATAATTTAAGAATTTTTGTCTGTTAATTATTATGTGTGTGTGTGTGTGTACGTAAGAGAGTGTAGAATTTTTTATTAATTTTTTCATTAACTTTGTAATATACATATGTCAGCCTCATTGACATTTTCGGTGAAGATTATTATTGGCAGATGGCATGTTTTTTTTATAATACAGCCAGATGTGACTATTTACTTTTGACGGGAATTTACCTTGTATTTCCAATTTTGTATCACATATTGATTTTATATCATTTGTCGCTTTATTGCTATCGACGGGATTGCGAGTTCATAATCAAAATTGGACGCCGTGTCCTCCCATCTTGATTCTATATGCAACATGTTATAGAATTCCGATGCAGTCGGTCGATTATGACGACGATTTTCCACGTTTCGGAAGAAATCGCGAACGGAATATCAATATTTAACGAAATACCGATATCTCTTATTACTTATTGTAAAATAAGACGATTTCTCAGTCGATTCTCTGTCAAACTAAACTGGTTTTCGCTCGTCCGCTCGCTCGCTCGCAGCAAAATTATTCGTACACAGAAGAGAACGAATAAAGGGCGGAGAATTTTATTATACCTAGAACAATGTCACCGTGTACGATCAAAGAGAATCGTGAAAGAGAAAACAGTAGCGGTACATCAGACTGGCTTGCACGTGGAAATACATTTGTCTCCGGTAGCTGTTGTACTGATAAAACGCGAGCCTGTGAAAGTTGAAAATATCTGTTTGAACATTACCTTAGCACAGTGCACTCGCCGTTTCCTCTTTTCAAAGTGAACAGAAGATGTAAACCAAGTGCATTTGTCCGTAGGATATTGTTCTTATGAACATGAATAATCTCTAATCTTTCTTTAGAAAATTATATAACGATACAAAAAAAGGTACTTTCGTGTTTTACGTTCAACCCTTGGTTGGAATTCAATCTTAATAAATAATTTTATTTTGTTATATTTATATTACATTTATATATTTTTTCATAGAAAAGTATACAAAGACATGTTTTAGTTTTATTTTTCGATTTTTGGTTCTCGATAAAAACGTGAAAAATAATGTTCGGCCATTCCAAAACTTTCGACGACTGATCGTCGCATTAGGGACAACTGTAAATTTCGCTCTTATGCAATATCGATAAATACCGGTTTTGGAATAATACGATTTCGATGAAACGCAACGGCTATATAGAGAAACGCGATAAAGGGAGTGGCGGAGGCGAGTCGGATTGTTGCAATGCGAGGAAACGAAAAAGCAAACGGATCATGAACCGCGCGTGCAGGAAGAGTAGGAAAAAGGGCGGCGATTACACAGGTGGATGAAAATGCGACTCTGACCCGTGTACATGTAGCCAGGAGCTCTGGGTTAGTCACATATTTGCCGACGAACGACTAAAAGCTTTTCACTCGCGGCTCTATTTTCGACCCGTAAATCGTGTTCCGTTACCGCTCTCTCGTACGTACGAAACAGCCGTGGCTCCGCTGCGTGCGAAGCAAAAAGACGCGCTCTCTTTCCTATTTCTCCCCCTTTCGCTCGGAAAAGCTCTATACAGATTTCAGTACATACGCGACGAGCTGCCATGTGTGTACATATACGTACGTGCGAGCATTCGCGTTATTTTCGTCAATACCTCGACGCAAATGACAGTGACAGGCAAACAATTAAGGTACTCAGAGAGTCGATTACGTCGATACTGATATAGCTTCAATAATAAATAGTTTTAACCGTATAATTCTCGCTTCTGCTTTCTGTTCTTTTTTTAGAGAAAAAGATAATTGAACTATATTTAAAGTTAATCGAAGGAAGTGGATATTGAAATTTCTAGGCGCAGATTGACACTTTGAAAGACACACAAAACATTGAACAAAAAGCTTAAATCAAAAGACAATTTAGAGAAGGAAATGTGAAAGAATAAGAAATATTATTTATAATAATTCATGAAATTTTTTTAATTCAAAGAAAAAGAAAAGATAAGAAGATATAATTGAACTACATTTAAAGTTAATCGAAGGAAGTGGATCTTGAAATTTCTAGGCGCAGATTGACACTTTGAAAGACACACAAAACATTGAACAAAAAGCTTAAATCAAAAGACAATTTAGAGAAGGAAATGTGAAAGAATAAGAAATATTATTTATAATAATTCATGAAATTTTTTTAATTCAAAGAAAAAGAAAAGATAAGAAGATATAATTGAACTACATTTAAAGTTAATCGAAGGAAGTGGATCTTGAAATTTCTAGGCGCAGATTGACACTTTGAAAGACACACAAAACATTGAACAAAAAGCTTAAATCAAAAGACAATTTAGAGAAGGAAATAAAGAATAAGAAATATTATTTATAATAATTCATGAAATTTTTTTAATACAAAAGAATCCATCTTTTTCTCATTTGTTTTTCTTTCGAGGAAAAGCGATATGTCTCTTGTTGGTTGATATTCATGATGTGAGTAAATATAAATGTACCAGAGAAAGGTATGATAACATGCAATGTAATGTACATACAGGAATTGTAAGCATAACTTCCAATATTGATGATAAGGAAAGCAAATAGAAATTTGATTACTCTTACACGTATATACATATATACACACATATATACATACGTACATACATATACACAGGGTGTCCCAAAATTAATAGCAAACCTTTTAATGGCAGATTCCTGGGATCATTTGGAGACGATTTTTCCTCAGCGAAAATGTCGAGAGGAGCCATCATTTTTTGCACGTTTCCAATTTTTGCCATCATGTATCTTTGCAATTAAGCCTTAAATTAAAATTCTATTAAAGTAAACTCTATATATGAAATTAATAAAAGAATGCGTGATTTTGTTAATATTTTATTTCCACAAGGCTTATTGTTAGTTTGCGAGAAACCTCTTATTTTCAATCGCTTATAATTCGAAAATTATTGATGTCTCAACATTTTCGTTGAGGAAAAATCCCAGGAATCTGCCATTAAAAGGTTTGCTATTAATTTTAGGACACTGTATATATACAGTACCCTCCATAAGTTTGGAAACACCTTACATTTTACAGTTAAAGAATTGCATGGCAGCGATCTGTCATAAATAAAAATGTCATTTAAATATTTCACGATTTATTGATACAAAAAAAATCTATACAGATCGCTGCTATACGATCGTTTAATTGTAAAATGTAAGGTGTTTCCAAACTTATGGAGGGTACTGTGTATATATCCATATATATAATCTATCTATGCGCATACGAATTGAATCTCGGATATATATAATATATATATGTATATATTTGAAATTCAATTCGTATGCGTATAGATAGATTTATACAGAAAACCCGAGATATTATCTATTTGCTTGGACATTCGTAAATTAGATCACTGATTAAATTGCTGCAATGGATATAATGGAATTTGCGGTTCCAACATACTCGTAATCTCGGAATATGATACATCCCTTTCCTGGACATCGCGAAGAGCATTAATTTGTCTAGTGGCATGTAAACGAGAAGAATTGATGGGATTTATCTTGACCCAATTAGAAAAGTTACAAAGTACTCGCATACCGATATTCATGAAATTCCAATATTCCGTAGTTTTTTTTCTAATTATCCATATATTCCCCGGGAAGATTATAACGCGGTATATCCAAGTTTTAATAAACTGGCTATTTTATCGATAGATAGAAAAAAGAGTATTAAACACACAAACTCCTTCTCTCTAACGTAAATATTTCACATAACTGGATATGCACGTTAATAAATAACATCTTTCAATCAACAAAATATTTACGTTATACAAAAATATAATTTTTTATTTTAATATTATCGCATTACGAAAATTAACTGCAAAAAGTACGAAAAAAAAAAATATATATATATATATACATATATATGCGGGATAAAAAATTGAAAACATGTATACAGGTCCGACAGAAATGTGAAATAAGCTGTAAACATGTGAGCGAATCAGATTGTTATTCCCATGCGATATAGATACACATAGAGAATTTTATAAAATATTTTTTAATACACGCTCTCTCTCTCTCTCTTTTTTTCTCTTTGAGAAATATGTTTTATTTAATTAAATTATTAATCTATCCCGTATGCCATGCATGCGTATCCGAATTATTTCCAGTTATATCACTTTAGCGTACTGGTAAACGTGCAATTTTGGGATTTCATTTTAGTAATCCTAACGTGAGGAAAATTTTGTGCGCGCTCAGGGGCACTGGATAAGTCGCATATTTGCCGACGTAGGAAGTACTAAAAGCTTTTCACCCTCGGCCTTATTTTCGGTCCGTGAATCGGATTCCGTTACTGCTCTTCAGACTCGAATTAAGGTAGCGTCCGGTGCACCGTCGAGTTAAAGAGCGCTGAAATGTCAAAAAGAAGAATATAATTATCACATATTTTTATGTTACTTCTTGTTTAATATTTATAATATTGCACTTGGAATATTACAATCAAGCATATGCAGTATAGGGAATCAGCATACGAAACGAAATAGTGCGATAACATAAAGTATGAAATAGTATAAAAGCTCGCGATAACCATTTAAATATTCGCAAAGCCGTCTGTTCTTTGAAACCTTGTTAGATAAATATTCCCGCTTTGAGCAACGCTCGCTTTGAACAGTAACTGGATCACAGTCAATTTATGAAAAAAAAAAAAAAAAAAATAATAATAATAAAAAATTGGAGAAAAAAGAAATAATCGCGTGACGCAGAAATATATATATATATATATATATTCGTGGTTCGCGCTATTATATTCATAAGCGAAAACGCTCGGAAAAGCACGGCAACTGGGTAGGTCCGGGAAATTAAATCGAGCTCATGCGGTGCTCGAGGACGAAGCTATATGGCTCACGTCGGATCGCAAATTATATATCGTGCGTGGAATCGCATTAAAGCACGGCCAATCGCGAGTGAGAGCGCGGTTCTTTTTTTGTTCTCCCCCGCGAAATCATTTCCAATCGAGAAATGTAGTCCAGCCTCTCTCCCTCGTTATTCGGACGAGCGCGAAATCGCGAATAAAAGCCGATCGGGCTGGAGTTTCGCGAGCAACGGTTTGCTCGCAGTCGAAATTGAAAAGGACGCGGCGAGCCAAAAAAAAAAAAAAGAGGAAGATTATTGTCGAAGAAGAGAGGAGAGAGTGAGAGAGAAATGAGAGAAGGGGAAAAACGGCGCGAGCAATTATTCTCGCGAAAAAGACAGGCCGCGTTATTAAATCGTGCAATTTCTCATCTCTCGGCGCATGTCGGCCGCTCGGACAGAAGCCGCGGAAAGAGAGAGAGAGAGAGAGAGATAGATAAATAGGAAGATAATGCCGTGGAGAAAAAGAGGAAGACGAAAGGGAAATTAACTTTTTCTTTCTCGCCGATTTTTCCAGCCGAGGGAGGTTCTCCCGACTCTCGCTACGCATCTTTCATTTCTTCCCGGACTTTTCTATTCCCGTTAATTTCCCTATAAATTCTGTCCCCGTTTAATTAGCGCGCGAGGATAACTTTGCACTCTCAGCTGTCAACCGCTGTCTAGCTGACTAAAAAGGTGTGGGAATAAAGCGCAGTTTTCTCGCGGAGAATGTTCAAAGTGTCCGAATCTGAAGTGTTAAAGATTCAAGCTTAATACTCGAACGAATTGTTTCGTCGCGCTTTTAGCACCGTCGAACACGAGAGTGCCGAATTGCAAGCTCGCATCCACCGATCTCTCGTATTGTATACGTCGTTGTATACGCGTTACACGAGAAACACGCGACGTGTGCATTCGCGAGGCTTCGCGAACCCGCATCGCTCGCTGCCGACTCGAGTGCAACAGCGATAACTGCTGCACTGTCGAAGTACGAACGGAGATTCTCGACGTTCTTCGTGGATGTTTAAGCGAGATAGCGGGATGTATCAGCAGGCACGAACCGCCACCGGTATCGCTTTGGATATTCATTCTCGGGATCCTCTAATCTCGCATAATGTACTGGTGATTTAATAGCGGTGCACCTCCCGTGGTATCGCATCGCGATAATCGCGTTTGCGACTGTCGTGCTGGGATGTACCGAGGACAGAATGAGCCCAAAAACGTAGATCGTAAACGTGATGAAGGTCCTACTTCGGAGTCTCGAACGGCGCGACACCAGAAATGAACGATAAATCTAAATTCTAAATAATGCCGCATCGCGCGCAAAGAAAAGAACACAGAACAAAAGGAATCCTTGATTCAAGTATATTGTTATTCTTGAACGCTATTCGATTGATTTAAGCATAGAATATGCTCTTTGTAATCAAAAATTTTCATTTGCCTTAATGATAAATAAGTTTGTGTGAAGTATATTTTATCCTTAAGATATATTCTTGTTTTAAAAATCGCATATGTGTGGTAAAAACAAACTTAGTCACATTTGAACTAATAGAATTATTTTAAGTAAATTTCAGTTTCAACCAAGAATATTTTGCACTTTGTTTTAAGGATAAATTATCCTTTATCCAAAATTATTTATATTTGGCGCTATTATAAGGATAAAATATACTTGAATCAAGGCATACATGTATTTGCATTCTTTCAAGGATACTGTTTTTTCTGTGAAGATATTACCTACATTTATTGAGAAATTTCATTTCATCGTTTATGTAATCTTGTTGCCCGCGAAAACGGTTCTGCGTAAAGATATAGTACAAGAGTATAAATGAAATAATTACGATGATGAAATCCTCTCAATGATGAAATTAATGTATATGTTTTCATATAATTTGTACATAAATATTAGACATATATATTTTTTTATTTATAGATAAAAATTAATTTAATTTAAATAAAACGTAATATCTTTTATCATTGTTCGTTATCCAATAGTGGGTGAATTATCCGTATATAAATTTGATCTTTCGTTATCGGGATCTCTTTATCGCTACTCTAATATCTCGAATTAGTTAGGATTTTCCGTAATCAATTCTTTTCGTCGTTCGATTCTTTTTCCCGTATAATCCGATCGCGAATTGTCTTACGTGTATAAAGCAAACGCCAGATTCACGTTGACATCCAGGGAGTGGAACTAGTGGTACTTTCCAAGGACCATCGAGCTGTCCTGTAGCGGATGCGCTCGCACATCCAAGAAGAGATTTTGAGCAGGAACGAAGTTCTCGTAATTTAGCGAGCTTGTGAATATCGACAGGCACATCCCTCTTCTCTCTCGCTCTTTCTTCACCCCAGCAAGTTCTCCACCTCTTCCACCGGCACTCTCATAAAGTTCGTGGCTGCCGCTTCGCGTCGCAGTTGACACAAATCCGAGCGGACGACAAGCCGGAAAGCTTTTTCGTATGTATGTCGAATCGAGGTTAGATTCGATGCCTCTGGCTCGCTATTAACGAGATCGGCCGGATACCACCCTCCCGGATTCCACTCTTCCGCCTCGGCGCGGTTCCCTTTTGTCCTTTTTCGCGCGCATTCCTCTTTTGCGCGTCACGTTCGCCGGATGAATGATAATTTACGCGTGCTCGATTCACCGCCGCCGGGAAAAGCTTTTTCTTTCCACCCCTTCCTCTTCCCGATCCATCCGCCATTCCAGGGGTAGCGAGCTACAGGGATGGAAAAAATTGATGAATATAAGCTTCGGGACGTTGTCAGAGACCTGAATAATTTTTTTCACTAACATTTTTAATATCGCATGCCATACATATATTGTAGAGTAGAATATATATAGAAACGAAACTCTCTCTCTCTCTCTCTTTTGGGGAAGAATTATATTCTCTTTTAGCAGCAATGAATTTTAATACGTCTGTACCTCCTGACAAACTAATTTCCAGATTTTCTATAGTACATACATAAAAAATTTTGATAAAGTCTCGTTTCATTATCAAAAATAAAATTAATAAAATTTTTAGATACATGAGAACAAAATTTTTGAAACTTTTAAGCACGCTCCTGATACCTTTATTACTCACAAAGGATAGATATTCAGTTTCATCGGATCTCGGGGAAAAAAATCATTATCCGCCCCTAGCGCGATATGACCTATACGCGCGTACTGTAATTTCGCAGAAGCGATTCGTTATCATTTTGTCAGCGCTAATAACGCATTGCGCTCTGTGAATGCGATTTTTTTTTTTTTTTTTTTTTCATTCTCAGCAGGAACAGCCGACCGCGAGACAACGATTTTTCGAACGTTCGCGCTAAAGGGTCGCACTTTTTTCGCGGGATTAAAATTATGGAAACGAATTGCGCATGTGGAGCATGCTTGTCAGTCGCGCACAGAATTTATACTCTCATTTCGAGACGAATATCTGCATAGTGCATATGGTGTTTTCGAAGCAGAATTATGTAACAAAATGATTCTTTTTATTCTGTCATTTTTCAAAAATCCTCTTTTAATGGATGTGTTTGTTGCATGCTGAAATAATGATCACTCTTTACGTTGATGTATGAAAAGTTGAAATTTTCTCTTGCGCGATCTAAGGCACTCTAAGGTGCGTGGGTTATTTTAATTTGACCCTTTGTGCCAAGCAACACAACCGTACAATCTCGTCTTCCTATATTTCTGAGTCTTTAATGTATAAAGTATATAAAGGCATAATATTAAATAACTCGATAATTAAACTCGAAATTAAATTCCTGCTAAGAAAGCGATTGCTTGAAAATACAACTCGGATAAAAGGGCAGATTCTCTATCTTCTTTCGCAGTCGCTAGAATTTTTCAATAATCGTTTCTGACTGACTTACTGACATTTTTCACGTCACCAATATATACGGCGGCAAATGCAAGCAGTTTGCAGTCCGTGCTGAGTCGAACGTCCCGATTTCACCTTTGATGGAGGATCTGTCCGAGGAAAACCGTATTGAAGGGCAAAACGGGGTTGAAGATTATGAAAACCCCGGGGCAAATGATGTGCGAACGCATAAAGGGAGGGATTTTGAACGGACTTGGCGTAGTTTTGTTGCCGTATCCATAAACTCTACGAAAAGTCGTTGTAACGCGTGCGCGCATGTTTCTTCATTGCTTCGGGGCTATGCCTTTCCTAGATTTAACTAGATTTATGTGGCCTCGTTTCCCAGTGTTTCTTTCACCACGAAAGCTGAAAATATATGGGAGCTCTCGCATACGAGCTGTACAGCATGACGTGGAGTCTCTCTTTGTTCGGTGCATGATTGAATGAAAGCTTTCTGCAGGAGGTTAAATTGACGAAGAATCTCTACGGAAAGCACCATCAGTGTTTAATGAAAATTTATCATAATCGGAAAATAGCGTTTTTTAACGCGAATAAAATATTTTATGAATTTTCTGCATATAATTCCGTTAAAAAAAACCTTCAGATATAAATGAATATATAAAACGAATTTTTTTGAAAGATACAAAAAATGAGCATTGTTGCAAAAATTAGGATAAAAATTAGGATTAAATACGTTGGTACAAAAATTAATAAAGCACGCGTGCTTTATACGCAGGATTGTCTTTTATTGTTAGCGCGATTTATCATTTAAAACGCAAACACATGCGTTTTTATCGCAAATCATTAATTCGAGGTCGCGACTTAAGAAGAACTCTTTTCCTTCGCTTTGTAAACTCTTACCGAGGAATGTGTAAAGCAAGTTGCTCCATTCTTCTTGCATTGTTACTCCGCATAAAAGCGAGATTCGTTGTCCCGATTTAGTCGATAGGATAAAAATAACGCGAATGCGTTGTCGCAAAGTGATGCCGATATTTATGTAGAGGACTAATTATTACAGCTTAATCTAATTTTGAAAATAGAGTAATCGCGGAAGTAATCTGTACGAACTGTTCGACTATGATAATTGGGATTACAGATACTCGTATACGCACATTTAATTGCGTTGCAATAACAGTGAAATTCTGCAGTTAACGACACGTTATTATAACGCGCTGGGATACATGATAAATCGACTCGCAGAGTAATCGCATTTCGCAGTGCTTTTCTATACGCACACGTTTAAATGCGCGTCATGCGTTCAAAATCAGCTTTAACACGCAATTTTTGTTGCAAACTGACTTTAATAAAACCGACGTTTTTAATCCGGAACATCAAACGTCAAGAGATCAAAATTGTACAGAGTGTGTAACAAAATAATTAGCCATTTTATTACAAAATTATCGCAATATGCGATTAATTTAACATTTTTTAATTTGGGTCGGTTTTTAAATTATTATATATTTATATATATAATAATACATGAATTTGAAATCGGCCAATAGAGCCCAAGCGCGAAAAATTAATTCTTCGGAACTGTATCTCTTGGTTTGAGATTACTAAGTTTCATATATAAATCGATCTCGAACTTACATATGGAGAAAAATAGGCGAGAAATCATGTATTGTTATTATTAATAATATATTGAGAGCCGACATATATTTCTTATCTGAATTTATATATAAGTTCAAATTTCAGAGTTGAACCGAGATGTCAAGAGATCAAAATTGTACAGAGTGTGTAACAAAATAGTTAGCCATTTCATTACAAAATTATCGCAATATGCGATTAATTTAAAATTGTTTTAATTGGGTCGGGTTTTAAATTATTATATATAATATTTATATACAAGTTCAAATTTCAGAGTTGAACCGAGATGTCAACAGTGATTGAACAAAATGGAGAGGCCAAGTGTGCAAAACTTGTGCAACTTAGGAATTAACGAAACAAACGTAACCATAAAATGCCCGAGTTTCTCGAGACTTATTTTACGTATCCTCGAAACATCAAACGTCAAGAGATCCAAATTGTACAGAGTGTGTAACAAAATAGTTAGCCATTTTATTACAAAATTATCGCAATATGCGATTAATTTAAAATTGTTTGAATTGGGTCGGTTTTTAAATTATTATATATTTATATACAAGTTCAAATTTCAGAGTTGAACCGAGATGTCAACAGTGATTGAACAAAATGGAGAGGCCAAGTGTGCAAAACTTGCGCAACTTGGGAATTAACGAAACAAACGTAACCATAAAATGCCCGAGTTTCTCGAGACTTATTTTACGTATCCTCGAAACAATGGCGCAGGTAAAAGGGCATCTCCGCTTATACTATCGGCGTACGTGGGGAACGTACGAAACAAGTGGTTCACTTACGACCACGAGTAAATTAATTTCCTCAATTCCGGGAGATTTGTCCTTTTTCGAAACTTCGCTACTCAGACATTTCGTCCGCGCTTTCGCCGTTTCGAATGAACCGCCGCCTTTCCTTTCCATTTCAGGAAATTTGCTCGTATTTTATGAGATGCTCGAGTTGGAAGTCACGTATTCGCGTAGTCGCATCGTATCGACGTCCCGTAGAGCGGTATTAAAAAAAGAGAGAAAAAGGGGAAAAAAGACGAGGAAGAAAGAAGGAAAAAGAGAAACAAGCCCGGGCATTAACGACCCCTTCCTTCGTGGAGGCCGCATTTCAGCCGTGCACGTTTACATCGTACCTCTTATTAATTTCCACGATGCGCATAATCCAGCCCGGAATTTCCTGCTTCATTCTTTATTCCCTTCCATCTTCCTTTCTCTCTCGTCTTTTTTCTCGCTCGTTCCGTCTTATCTCTACATTTTGTTTCAGTCGCGAGAGAGATTTGATTCAACCTACAGACCTCTTTAATTAATAGATTAGAGACTTGGCGAAATTAGCAAGGATTAAATGGAAAAATGGGGCTAAAAGTGTCATGACAATGATTTGAAGATTAATTGTCCCCTCTATCTATTTGCGCGTTTTTTTTTTTTTTTTTTTTTCAACCATTAATCTCGTTTGCTATTTTTTTTTCATATTTAGCTGCGCTTTTTTTTCCAAGTTTCCCATCCGAAAATAATCTTTTTTGATATTTTATTGGAATAATCCGTTTTGTAGTTGAATAAATGCCTGTTATCTAATCGAGTTTTTCGAATAATCTACGTGTCGTTTATGCGTCCGCATATGCATATAGAGCATATAAGCGAGAAGAGATCAGAATGATTGACGGACTGTCGCGCTGATTACAGAAATCTGACGCGTCCGTAGGAAGGCTTACGCGAATAACGTTCCTGCAGTATCAGTTTATTTGACGGCCCCCCAAGGTTCGGCGGTGGTCCCTTTCAGCCGATCGGATCGTTATTAACTTTCTAGATACCCATCTACGGCGAAATGCCGATACATCCGCGCTGCGAATTTTGCCGCCACATATAAGAGAGATATTAAACCCTATCATCGATTTTCTACTTTTCTATTTCGTGCTGATTGAAACGCGCAGAAAATAGAGACGCAAATGCAATCTGGAAACTGTATATATACATATTTTATATATGTATTGCGATTCTTCGATCGCGATGAGAATAATAAAATAATAATTGTCGGTTTTATATACGGATAAACATATCGCGTTGCGTACGCTGTACTTTATTAGGGGAATAAATAAATATATCAAGTTTATGGTATTGTTTATACTAATTGCTACATATCGATGCTTCCAATTTATTTCACGGATTACTTGACTATGTATGGAAACAATGAAGTATTTAGAGTATATGGGTAGCGAATTTATCAATTTTTCTCTTGACAGAAAAATGCTTGCTCAATTACTTTAATTAATTTGATTTATTAAGAGTTTAACAAGGTTCTGTAATATAAATATAAATTTTAAAGTGTAAGACAGGCCAAATCACGGATGACAGTTCAACTGACAGATAAATCTGTCATCCGCGATTTGGCTCTTATTGCCTGTCTTATTACACTTTAAAATTTATATTTAATTTGATTTAATTTATTAACAAAAGTAATCTCAACTTTCTCTGTTTACAAAATTTCTTTTCCTTTGTGCAAATATCTCTCTTTGTATGTGTGCACGCGGTTCTATTTTTATTTAAATCATTTTAACTAATTACATCTTGAGATATACTTATACTAAGTTTTTAATAGCAACATACTTTTTATTTCAATATCAATTTTATCTTGATATTATTAGCTAATTATTAACTTCATTACATATATACATGCTTTCCTATATTTCAACTATGTTTCCTTATCGTTAGTATTTTTCGTGAGTATAGTTACTTTTGCACCGCGTGACGTATCTTATTGTTTCCGTCTTTTTGTGAAAAAGAATTTTGTCCATCAAGCGCGAAAATTTTATTCCTCCCCTTCTTCATCCCCCTCTCTCTCTCTCTAACTCTTTCCCTCCGTCGACGACCGCGTGACGGCGTCTCGCTCGCGCCGACTGCGCGTGCTGTTGACCGGTCGTCATGGCAACCTAGCGACGAGTCTACAGTGGCCCAAGGTGGATGGACTGCGGGCTGGCGCGCCTGAACAGACAGAGGAGAAGTCAGTGCACGCGCGGACGCGGAACCGGACGTGTACGTTCGTCGTACGTTTGACACACGCACATTTCCCTCTCTATTTCTCTCTTTCTCTCTCTCTCTTCCTACTTTTCCTCTCTTTTTCTCTTACGCGGTTCTCCCTTTTTATTTTTCTCCGTCTACCCGATCGCGTCGCGAAATTATTCGAACGTACGTGTTCATGGTGTTTGTGGTCTTGCATCCAGCCGATCTCCAGATTTCCGGAAAGGAGACCGTAGTCAGTCGCTGACAGTGACATTATGGAGTGATTCCATCGATATCGTAGCAGGTGAGATTATGATTAAGAAAAGGAGAAAACGTTTGGCGAGGAGCTAGTCCAACCGAGAGATTTCAGATTTTCACTTTGAAAATATTCATACGTTTGTTTCTATTTGATTAATCGATGACGTGCGAGTCTTCGTTGGCATGCGAATACATAATGACATTAATATAACATGATTCAACTATCTTGATTCAACTATATTTTGGTGAAATTGCTTCTTGCGGATGATGGTGAATTCAGAGCTAATGATTTCATCTTCCTTTCTTCCCCTGGGAAAAAATATACTCTTCTTATTTAAGTTTTAAAAACGGAGTAGTTGGTAAAATTGGAGCACAATGACAGATCGTCACAACTGACGATCGAAATTGCACGTTATCTAAGTGTCCGAATAAGTTTACACGCACTGTTTTTTATAACAAATATAAACAATTATAAACTTTTAATATTAAAATAATTTGGACAACAACGTACTGTAAGTCTGTACTGTTAAATAAAATTTTTAAAAAAATTTTTAGCAGAAATATATATTATATTCCGAAAAAAAGAGGATGGGACAAAAGGCGCATCATATATAAAAATTATCTACTTTTTCATATAATTTATATATATATTCAAAAAGTTATTTTCTACAAAACTTGCTTAAACCCTTGACAAATAGTTTATCTGATTGACACATAAATGTTTTTGCATATAAATGAAAGAGAATACTTGTCAAAGTATTATTTCCTGCCGTTAAGTAGATATGGTCAAGGAAAGATCAGACATGCTTCGTACTCGCGTATCGTATTACTTCGCGAAATTTGAAGTTGCTGCGTCGCGAGGTTTTCGTCTCTGTTATTTTAATTAATATTCATATCCCATCGAAAAATTCTTGTTAGGAATATTGCCATCTGCAATGTTAAACGTCCGCAGAATTAGTTTAATAACGAGTGATGAGCGAGTTCGTGCCTCGTCTGAATGATGACTACGCATGTAAAACAAAATATTTTGCAAATTCCCTACACATATAAAATACTATATACATAATTATATATGTATATATTATAGAATAATGTTGGACAAAAAAAAATTAATTTTTGAACATATGTGCATTTGTTGCTCGAGCATTAAATTGCGCCAAATTATTGCCGATAAAATAATCCACAATTATTTATGCATGGTCAACATTTATTACTAGAAGTTCATAAATAAATTTATATCGGTGATATTGAATATTCTTACATGAAATATGCATATACGTTTACGTTAAATAATTTGTAAGGATACAATTAATAGTATTGTTTTCGATAAACAAACTTGAAATAAATTCGATAAAAATGAAGTATAGAAAGAGATAGAAAGAAAATATTTGCTGAAATGATAAGAATATTACAAAGAATCGATTCTTTTTATATAAAAGGGAGAGAGAGAGGTCACATATGATAGTACATATATGATGTATATGTATTTTTTGATTTCACAATGTTTGACGAACGAAACTGTAACGTTTCGTTAGAAACGTGATGACGTAACAGAATATCGCGTACACGATTTTATGTGTGAGAAATAGAGTTACTTGCTCAAATAAAAGTAGTGCCTCAAGTTTGCCAAGTAATAAAACAAGTTGATTTTTATAAAATGTACACATAGTTAGTTAATTTCAAAGAATATTTGTAGTTAATTATTTGTCAATTTACTTTTATTTCGTGTAATATATTTTTTATAAATAGGTACTTATTTGGTCAAGAATATAATCTTGTTCCGTTATTTCTTGTGTAACAAATTAATTTCAAGTTTTATTAATCATTAAAATTAACGCTATTCAACTTTCTTCACAATCTTGATTCAATATTTAAAAATATTTCAATCTCAAGTTGTATATCGCGTAATTCAATATTATAAAAAAACTTAAATAAATTCAATAAAAAGAATAGTTTGTGTGCGCAAGCGATTTATAGCATTTGGTTTGAAAAAAATCGATAATGGACAGACGGATGAGAAAGTTGCATTAGCGATTGCAAAAGTTTAGCGCATAAAATAATGCGAATGATGGTTTGCAATCGCGCGTTTGGCAAGGTCGAAAGATTACTTTCGATATTGCGGTCGGGTTCGATTTCAAGCCGTGGCGTGGGAACTTTATCCATTCGAGCCGGTGCCGGACTTTCAATGCATAAACGAGGTGAACTATACACGTAGCTTAGGGCTTTGCGACGCGCACGCGAGCGTGTTCCAAAGTCCGAGTTTGCTTCGAGTTTTATTGAAGCTAAATGACGAACGGGAAGTGAGTGCGATCGAACTCTTAATCGACGATCTAAATATATTTCAATTTCAAAGTATTGATCAATTATTTATACTTTATATTTAAATCTTCTGTAAATTATCGTACGTTGCAAAACAATAGGTGTTTTAAACGCACGTGGAAAAGAATCAGACAGAATTAAAGAAAAATTGAACCGAGAAAATTAATTGAAAATCAAACAAAAAATCAAATATAATTAAAATTAAAATTAATAATTAAGATCTATTTTGAGATGAAAATGAGAGTTCATTTATCTGCGTGAAACGGAGCACGTCATTTGCACGTGTGGCGTGAAGCAACAAAATAGAATAGTTAATTTTCTTCGTGTTTTCGAATCTCGAAATTTACAATCGCAAAAACTGCTGCTTCCTAATACCATAGTATCTCGTTTTTCGCCAAGCTGCTGCTGTCTTCCATCGCAGTAATAAAGACCGAGTAAAGTGATACCGGTATTTGCATGTTTGCACATTTGTTGCGCGATTCCGCTGTATGCATTCTCTCCGCTGTATGCATTCCGTAAGTCACGGAATTACGTGTAGTTCCGTATAGTCGCGCAAGGTGCTTCCGTGATATTAATTTATGATTTCGCATCGCTTGATCTTAACCCGTAAGCACGCGCACAGTATAACTAAGAGCCCCCAGCATTCCCATTATCTTTCGGCAACTGCGAGAGTAGGAATTTAAATAATATACTATTGCCGAACTAGAAATGTGTGTTATAATGTAAAGATAATTAGTATGAATTGAAACAAATAAATCATTTTAATTAAATTAAAATTATAATTTAGATTCATTTTAGTTTAATTTAATAAATTAAAAAAAAACAATAAATTTTTTTAATAATCTCATTGTTAGCTATTAAGGCTCTTTAAAATTCTTTTAAAATCGAGAATGTGTGCTAGCACATGTCAATGATGCGGGTATATATGGGAGTTCACATGGTTTATCATAATGTGATATAAAATGTAAACAGCTTATTTTCTCTCTCTTTCTTTCCTTTTATTGTAAATAAATATTAATACCTACTTATGCATTTTAAAATTGAGTTTATATTTTACAGAGAGAGAAAGAGAGAGATGACAAGTCTGAAAAATTAATTTTCTAGTACAAAAGAAGTGTTTATTTTCGAGAGAATGCTTTGAAATCTTTGTCTCGATATACCGCCATTTTTTTACTGATTACATAAACTACGTCCGCGTTATTGATTTGCGCAGTCACTCGGCTGCCTTTCGCGGCGACTACTTTGCTTAGATTAGTGAGACAAAAGAACGATCTTCTTTCAGACGTCGACATAGTTTAAGTGGAAGGAAAGCCGGTACGCGCACTCTTGTCTTCTTGTTTTGCTTCGAAGGTCAAAGGGAAGAAGCGCAACGGTTCCGGCTGTAGTTCTTAACACCTTTTCCGTTCGTCTCTTCTTCGTGCACTCGCCCTTTTTTCGCCTCTCGTTTTTGCTCCGGTTGCGTCGACTAGAGAATGCGAAAAGAACGTCTCAGATAGCGTAAAAGCGTAATTTGTCTGGAAAAACAATCGCTTTTATCGCGTCCATCCTTAACATCGCGTCAGATTTGTCATTTGCGCGACGATTCAGGAACCAGCTAGATAGTCGAACTGATCCATCATACGTTTTCACTTGCGGTTTGTCATAAGATCGTTCAAACTTGTCGATTTGACTATCGATTTTTTTTATAAATACCAGAGAGAGAAAGAGAGAGAGAGAGAGAGAGAGAGAGAGAGAGAGAGAGAGAGAGAGAGAGTCACGTCCCAACGATGAACAAATATTTAAAGCGTGTATTGCATAGGTCGACCTACCTCGGATATTCGCGCCAAGGAACTATTCAACCAAGTTTCGTGGAAATGATAGTCTCTTTGTACTTGAATGTAGGACAATTATATTACGATGCGAAATTGTAGGTATATTTAGTTATGAAAAATATTATCTTAATATAAAGGAAAATATTCTATAATTACAAATTCAGATATATGAAAAAAGTTAAGGCGCAGATGTTAGACGCAATAAAATTGTTTTTTAAATTCTTGAAATTCCTTTGGACAATCCTTTGGAAGGACCGAAACGTTGAAAATAATTATAGATGAATCTAAAAAACAATTTGCGCCTGACTCTTAGTAGCTCTTTTTATATCTGAATTTGTCTTTATATATCACAGTCTTTTCAATTTATTACATTGTGTAATATATACAGTTATGAAAAAGCTAGTAACGATTTATATGATTTTGATAGTCTTTGTGAGAAAAACTCAAGTTTTATTCCAATATATTACTATATAAAGTGCAGAAAAAATTTATATTAAATAATATAAAATAAAATGAAGTAAATTTGAGTAAAAATTCCATTTGTACGTCATATTTTTTCGTCAAACTCCATTGCGGCAGTTCTCGTCTATTTATATCAATCGGAAATGCATACTCGTAATTCGAAAGATATATAACCGCAAATATTCTCTAACGGATTGTGTAACGAATTTGAGAGTATATCCGGGCCGACGATTCGACGTGAGCTTCTATCGTATTATTTGCTGGGAGGCGGTAGAAAAGCTTTAAGCCCGATCTGGCGCCGAGCCAATTTTTCGCCGATGGTAACCCGTACACGTTTCGGGGGAAAAAGAGGAAACGGAGGTCGTGAATAACCCCATTGATGTGTAATCAGTACGTGAAAATGTCCTACGGCGCTTTAATAAACCAATACGCGAGTTGGTTAGATCGGGAAAAATTCGTTTCGGCCACTCTGATTCAGAAGCTTGATTTCAAGCTTTTAGCTCGCTGATAATATTATTCTGCGCGAATTCGCCATGAGAGCGTTTCAAGCGAATGTAAGTGGATTACGATAATCACGGATGTTTTTTTTTCACGATCGGGATAAAAATTTGTGTATCCAGGATATACAAGTTGAAAATATCCCGTCCGGATATTTAACGCACAAACAGAACGGCAATGAAATTCGAGGCAAACAGCAAACCAGTTAACGAATGATTGTTAACAGATTTACACGAAGAAAATCGACAATATCGAACAAGTTTTCTGAACTTGTTGATTTTAAGACAAATATTTTCTCGATATGTGAACATTATTTAAAATTCACTAATATTATTATTATTAATATATAATATTACATTATTTTAGATTTGTTATTGAAGGTAAAATTATTACTTTATTTTTTAATTATTCCTAACATTTCCATAATATTATATAGAATTAATAAAGATTATTGGCGAGCGATTTGCAAGTGTCTTTTTACTTGCATAATTTTATTACCTATCATTGGTGATGCTAATCAATTCTAATTTACATATAAAAATCTTTGTGGCGGAAAGAGAAAAACGTTTATAGAATTATAAGCCCTTATCTTCTGCGACGAGTCATGATCCTGACTTGCCTTTCTCAACAATTAGTCGTCAGTGCTGCAGAGGTTTCATAAGAATCCTCTTAAGACAGGAAGGATTTCGCGACACGTAACCACGAAGGGTTGGCTTAAGCTCGAGAAACATAATTAAAGTGCCTTCAAGTTTTCCATTTCGCGTTAATTCCAGCTTTTATCAGTCGCTTTCGTGCCTCCGCTCACCAAAATACGTTTTAAATATCTCGACGGGAAGAAGTTTTCCCGTTATCCGCGCATATAATAACTTCATCGTTGATGAGCACGCGAATGTCGCCAAGATTTTTGCCTATAGTGGGAATTTATATTTCTCGATTTTATTTATTTATTTATTCTTATTACACTCTTTTGCTCTTGATAGTGACACAATTTTTACAGACAAAATTCTGTTAAATATTTTTACCAAAATTGTTTTTCACGAGAATTCGAAGATTTATAATAATTCTATGCATGTTTTTTTTATCTATTCGAGGTTTTATGATGCACGCATTGCTGTTTACGTTTCAAGCGATCAGATTCAAATCGTAAGTCTGTCGGTTCGAGCCGAGCTAATCCAGATGGTAATTTTATAGTACAATCTAGCGGAACGGTAATTTGAATAGTAATTTTGTTGTCTAGAATACACTATAGAATAGAAACACTAATTTGAAGTATGCGTGTGCGCGTTGAATGAATTTACTCGACACGCTCGTCCGCGCAAATGTTACGCAAATGACAACATGTATAAACTAAGCTTGGCATTTAGTGAACTAGAAGTAAAATAAATCAGTATTGGATCAAATAACGACATTAAGAATTACCAGTGGACGATATCTATTCATTCGATTCGCGACATCGCGAAACAATTATCTTTATGAAAAAATTAAAGAACTTTTTATTAATCTAATTTACATATATATTGTAAAATTGAAAACGCTTAATGTTTTTAGAAATACTACTGATTGGAGTGAAATAACATCATAACTTTAAGATTAACTCATTATATAATTTAATTATTGTTAATTACTGATTTATCTCTTCTTTCACATTTTATCTGTAAAATAATGTCTCTACGTCGTTTATGTTTTAATTTTTTTTTTTTTTTGAATTCACTAAATTATTCACATTTTAGTTTAAATTTTATGAAAAGGTAATTGGCACAATTTTTAAATCGAAACTTTTCGACGTATTTAAAGTAAGTTATTTCGTCAATAAATCGCGTTCGAAGAAAGTCGCATTTCTTAATCTAACTCCCGATTCTTGTATCTACGATCGCACTGCACGTTAGTTCAAGAGGGCTGGAGAATCTTCGAGATTCCGGGTTGCCCTCTCCAAAGGCCATAGATACTCTGGGTAAAAGGTGCAGAGATAAAAAGGGGATTAAGACGCGGCGGGTTGTAGTTTCAGCCATCCTCTCATCCTCTCTGCTTCTCATTCCTTTCCACCCCATTCTCTCTCTCTTTCTTTTTCTCTCTCTTGTCCTCTTCTCATTCTTCTGTGTAATTGTAAACTTACACTCGCGCGCACCATAAATTTCTCGCGTCTTGGCTTACTTTTAAAATTTAGTATTCACGCGAACCGCCTATTCCCCGAGCTGCTGCCCTCTGCTCATTGTGTGCACAGAAAGAAAAGTCTAAAAAAGTTGGAGCAATTCCGCGCCGTCGCGTTCCTCCGTATATCTGATGTATTGATAAGAAAAAAAAAAGACACGATCCACATCCGGCCTATTGTTTTGCGCACCCTTATATTGCGTAGCATTTTTAAAATCATTCACCATTTCTATTTCATGCGTGAAAGCAATTTCTCACTTATTCGCAATGCTATCTAATTTTTATTATCTTTTTTATTTCGCGTTGTCAGAAAGTTACAATTTAATCATTGCTTAAATATTTTTCATTATTTCTTTCTTCTTTTATCTCTCTTTATTTATTTCGTCTTTTTAGTGCTACTACAATTCTTCGAACATACACATTATTGCTTATTATTTACATTGTTGTTCAATGTTTGTTATTGCATTATCGATGTTTGAGAGGATACTTGTATGAGATGTGTATATAAATGAAAAATTCTCCAGAATCAAAAGAAGCTACATTTCACAATGTACGCTTTCTTCATTGAATTGTGAAGGTGGATATATTTTTATGTGAATTTACACAGAATATGGAATTAACGAATTAATAATATAACTCATAAAATATAACATTCTTTTATTTGATTTTTGTTTTTTATGCATATTGCAAACTATATTTAAGGAATTTGCTTTATCGATAAAATAATAATAACAGTAAATGATAAATATAATATAAAAATAGTAATATTAATATTTAATAAAAAATATTGTCTTATAGAGAAATATGATATACAAACGGAGATAGAAAAATATCTGATGTGTTTATAAATTCTAAGAGAGAAAATATAGACAGAACTTGAAAAAAAATTTCGATCTCAAGGTGAATTACGCGAGAATTTGAATAAGTAATCAAAAGTTCGAAGAAAGCTCTTGGGAAATATTTTTTTATAACTTAGGTATCCAACCCCTCACGAAGGGATCCATGAAACACGTTACTTTCACTTTTCGGCCTCTCGCACTCTCTTTTTCATATACCATATGTAAGAAAAGGGGATTACCGCCCCAAACATAATTTTCTCCCTTATCCCTATTTCTTCTTCCTCCTTCGCTACTTTTCTTTTGCTTTCACAAATCTTGCTTTTTGGAGAGCTCGGTCTGTCTCACTTTCTCAGCAAGGCCACAATTCGATGAAACGATTCACTCTCCCTCGTGTAGAAACCCTCGCGCGTTTTCTATTCGCTGAGAAAATGAGATCATGCGAAAGACGACGAGGGTGGCATAATTTTCAAGAATTCGCTTGTCCTTGTATAGGCCCCTGCGAGAATAGCATGGGAATAATATGTTTTCCTTTAACGATAAATTTATGCAAATTCGCGAACCATTTTTGCATCCCGTTATTCATTTATTCGCAAAAATTTTTGTAACGGCTTATACATTTTAATTTCTTTTTATGGCTATAAATTATGATATTCTCGAAGGTACATGTGTCTTTTGATTGCTTTGGATAATCATAAAATAGAATTTAGTATATTAAATAAAGAGTAAATCTTTACGCGTAGATATATATATATATATGTGCAGTTTTATGTAAAATATTATAAGTAACAAAATTTATCATATAATTTTATATCAATTAATTTTCAAAAATATATAAATTTTAGAAATTGTATTTCACGTGTTATAAATTTTAATTATTTTTAATTAGAATTATTTAACATTTTATTTGTTTCATATGATTACGTAGTCGTGAATTCTATTAAAGTTTTATTGCGCGCGTTCAGGATATTATTACAAATAACTTCTGAATGCAATGACATTTTATATTATACGTATTCGCTTCGTCAAACGATTTGTTTTAATTTGAGACGTGACGTAAATACAAGACAACGATAAATGCGATGACTATATGGCAGCATTATACCGCCGCGCGATGCAGCGCATAAATAAAGATTTATTCATAAATAAGAACGCGATGTAGTTTGCCGTGAGTAAACTTTGTTCGCGAGACACAATATAAAGTTTGCCGGTAAGCTTCGACCGCCTATCAACGACAAGCCCCACAGTTGCTTTTTGATATCGGCGATGCCAAAAGAACCAGGCGGAATCGCCATGGAATAAATGTAAAGCGTGCCTTTAAACTTGCAACCGCAACGTGGACTGACGTACGAGATGTCATCCTTCGTATCGAGCCCGGTGCTTGGTTACCCGCCTACATAGATTTTTTCCGACTATGGAGGATTTCCCCAGAGAACGGCCGCGTAAATATCCAAAGTATGAAAAATGTACCGGACGATAGAAAAAAAAGTTTCTGCCATAAATAAAGATTTGCTTATCTCGTAAATAACACGGACGATCGCGGCTTCGAACTATAAAGAGAGTTTGGGAGTTTCTTCAATCGCTCACCAGCGACACATATGGTATAAATGACGAGGATCTTAGTCCGGGTTCTCTCTTTATTTCAATGAAAAGTCATAATATATACCTAACCAATATTGGATTTTCTCTATAAAAACAAGATGGTCTTTATAAATAATAAAGACATCGGCTAATTAATTCACCGCGGTTAAAACTATCCTTGGTTTTCCTCTTAATCAAATGTTATTTCACCGTAGTCGGACTGTATTTGATAGCTATTTTAAAACAGCCAATTGTAAATACAAAATTATAGAACTATCGCGTATTTATTTCAACGAAATAAATCTTTCGATAACCAGCGAGCTTTCTCCGCAAATAAAGACATTTCTATATATATGCTCTCTATAAATAAATATGAATATATATGTGAACACATATTTCTCCATCCGCGCAACACGGATAGTAACAGATTGTCTTGCGCGACGTTAGAGTGTACCTCCGGCGCGGATTCGAAAGGCTCGTCGTAAATTCTATTTGAATAAATGGAAAGCTCCATTTAGAATTTCGACGAGCTCAGATGGGCCAATAGAACGTTACTTCCGGATGGAACTTTCCAACTATATATATATACCCGCCGCCACTCCGTGCTTCCTGCTACGCGGGCGGCAGATTCTCTCCAGTAGCGAGAAAATACCACCTCGACGTAGAAGATACTCCTCGACGGTATGGCAAAGGGGACGATCTAACCTAACTTAGCTACCGTGCGGCTGTATCATAGCAATAAACATTCTCCCGCAGTGCGGGAGGGTGCGAAGAAACACGGGAAAACGCAATTGCTCCTTCAGCACTCTGCTCCCTTATTTCGGTACTCTTCTTCTCTCCTTTCGCGAAAACGGTATAGTTGACCACATCGCGAGCTTTTTCACCGCAGCAACTCTCCGTTATCATATAACTAAAATTATCGCCGTCGGAGACGAAGTTTTTATGGGAATTATCTTACGTGAATTCTTCTTGTCTTATGTTTTCCGAGTTTTAGATGTAACTTTCGTTCGTAAGTCTGATTAAAATATACCAATGCTAAAGGAAATATAATATATATTATTCTATTGATTGATATTAAATTAATTGTAACATATTTTTGTTACATCAACGACATTTCAGAAATAATATTAGATAAAATAGCTATTCTTAACTCTGATTAAAATATATCAATACTAAAAAATATATCATTATTCTATTCCTATAATAATAGTATTATTGCTGTTGAATTAATTGTAGCATATATTTTGTGACATCAGTATTGATTTATTTTTAAAATAATATTAGATACAAAAACACTCGATGTAGAATTTAACGTATGTGTGGCAGCACTGTAAACAAATAATTTAAATAGCTAATATTATCGAATGACGCGCGAATTATTTGATTAGAAGTACGCGATTGAGTTCGGACACACTATGATTAGTGCTAATATAGATAGGTGCTGGGAACTGCGTTTCTGCGCAGAATCCGGTAATTATTCACCTTTTAGTAGTGAACAAAAACTGATATAAGGATAAGGAGTTTCTGAATGCAACGAAGTTGGTAACATCGCGCAGTTGCAGGTACTTTAGTGCTTCCGTTTTTGTACCAGCCGGATGCGCCGGATATGTTTGCGAAGTTCGAAGTACGGAAAAAGCCTTTCTAGCTTGCGCTACGGAGAAACATTCTGCTCCTTTTTGGTTTCCCGAACGTCATCTTCCACCGTCAATTCCGCAGTCAATCAACTTAAATTGCAATAACTTGGCACTTCGCGCCGGTCTTAAATAGGACTTCCGGTGATGAGACGAAAACAACTGAGCAGGCCTTTGATAATCATGACTGTCAGTTGCGGTAACTACTATTAGCAGAGAATCTTTTATGCTCAGATCACATTAAGCGGAGCAATTAACTTAAACATATTAAAGTTTAATTGACTTTCGATACGCGATAAAGAATATTTTGTGGTAAAACGTTCTTCTTGCTTTGAAATGACAAAAGGTCTCGGATTCATTAATCAAATTCATGTTCTCTAGCAAATCTCTCGATATACTATAAATTTATAATGTGACGAGTAAAATGATTAAAATTGATAAAAGATGCTATAAAAATATGGGAAAATATATATGTGTATTTTATCGTATGTATAATTGTGAATAAATATATCAAAAGATTGCATGCGAACTGTTTCTCATCGACGTCGAAAGCTTGCAGGAGGTATATCGATTTCAATGGCCGATTCGTATGTTTATAATCTTCGGCACGATTCCTTGCAAACTGCGTAAAAGCGATTTGCCCGTGAAAGAGTCTGGGTTCGGTATAACTTTCACGTTTATGAAGTTGGAGATACGGAAAGTTTTCCTCGCGCCGCGAAGAGAAGAGAAGCGCGATCGCAGAACTTCGCGGCGGAGCTTTTGTCTTCCAACGAAGTACTTTTGATGGCAATTCGGATTTTCATATCCTTCGTATAACATATTTTTATACGCGAAGTGAGAACATCGGGGCTCAATATCCCGCGGGCGATTTGCGGCGGAAAACAATTGGAGCGATTCGACGAACGAAGAAAGTTGGCCCACATTAAAGTACGAGCTTTCCAAGAACATTAACATAATAGTAGGACAATGTTATTTTCTATGTATATGTATATTTTCTTATATTTATTATCTTTTGTCTAATAATTCGCATTGTTAATATTATTAACATAATATATATATATAAAGCATTTACATCTATATTATTATAAATATTGTAATTTCTCTATTTTAATTTCTATGTTTTTTTAATTAAGCGTAATTGATCGGGATACGATATAATTTATTTTACAAATAACAAGAATGAGAATTAAAACATTAATGAAAAATAAGAGAATATAGAATTGATTTTTGTTATTAGAAACGTGAGATTAATATTTATTCAATGCTGCATAGATATAGAGTATTATTTTTACTTTGTTCAGAATGTAAGAGTGCAGAATTATCATTTTATATCTCCATGTAAAATATCTCAATTCCATCTCAAAAAGAAACAAGAAAAAGTAGTAATAGAGGAAGTTTTCGTAAAGCAAAAGAATTGGGAACTCTTGTCTTTCGACGATCTACATCGATGTACGAATTTTCCTATGAAGTGAATTTTCACGTTTCAAAGAAAAATACGTTAGAACAATTCAATATTCTCCAAGTTGGAGAATGCGCGAGCGGTGACTGTAAGAGCTTTCAATATATACATTTCAACGCTCGAATTCTTTTTCAAATATTCTTTTACACCGATCGCACATACACATGTCATATCGACTCTCAACAATCTCAAATAGAATAAAAAATAAATTACTTCATGGAAGTATTATTTACAAAATCTAGCTATCGAGGTATAGAAGATAACCGCATTGTTTTGATTTTTTAATTTAAACAAGTAAATTATGTAAAAAATTACATTACACGTATAATAATTATATTAAATATTAATATATAAGATTTTGATCAGTGTCAGTTTTATTCTTCGTCTAAAGTCTAAAGGATACAATCTTGAATTTCCTTTAAATCTCATACTTTAGATTGTCTCAAACGGGTTTACTTCGAATGAAAGGAAAAATCACATAGAATATCATTTATTCATAACTGTCATACATCTGTCATATGCATATTTGCTATCCCATCGATGACAATTTTTATCTCTTCAAAAGAAACGCACTCAATTACAATCGTGGATACGAATTTAAATTATTTATGCGATTTTATTTTATATTTTGAAGTTTTTATTTGTATATATTTGCTGCATATTTATTTTCAAAGGATCATTGTAATTTTTGAATAAAAATAAAAAAATATTAATTCTATATTTTCTTATTTTTTATTAATTTATATTAATTCTTATTTTTGTTTTTTGTTCTTTGTAAAATAAATTATATTATACTTCAATCGGTTAGACATAAATAGAAAATATAAAGACAATGAAACAAACAGCTGAAAGAGAAGACGAGAGAAACAGAAAAAATAATTTCGTGAAAAAATCGTTAGCAATATTTTTATTTTTGACATACCCATGTAATTAATATTCATGACGCGTATTGTGCTTTGTTGATTAATAATAATTAATTATCAAATATTATATTAGCAAAAGAGAAAATACTCTAAATTTTATTTAATATTGTCCATGTTTTTTCGCTTTTCTGCAGTCGAAGAAAGAACCTAAAAACGTTTCTGGAATTAGCTCGAGACGAGAGAGAATAAGCAATATAAGTATTTTTCTTTTCTTATTCGGAAAACACGTGCATCGTGAAATGTTCTAATACTCGAAAAGGAACACTTGCCAGATGATTCTGAGAATATGACGATTATAACATCGTGCGTCTGCTGTACAAGATCAGTCTATCGCGCGCGTGCTTCTGATACATTTCGTGTGTATAAAAAATTCGTAGCCTATTAGTGTATTATTTTTCGATCGACGAGAAGGGTATTAGTCTACCTGATCTACTTAAACGTCTTCGATTGTTGTGTCGCGTGTCATCGAATATTGATGAGCAATTCGGTAAGCAGCTATGACGGACGTATAAGGGATCACTTGACAATATAATTGAATTTTTCCAGAATGTTTGCATAGTTTTTTTATCTTATAATATTAATCACCGCGAGGAGATTTGGAAGAGTGTAAGAGAAAAATTCTATTATTAAAATACAATATACATTTTACACACATGCACATATTTATTTCGATTATGTATACATTTCGTTATTGTTAGAATTTTAATTTTAATAGAATTAATATATGAATAGAATTATATATAATTATATATTATATAAATTATATGTTATATGTTAATTATATTACATTACATTATGTATGTTTATATAGAATTATATAATTATAATATATAAATGTATATACACATGTGCATTTTTTAATATATAGTATAATTAATATAATTAATGTAATTAACAGAATTAATATATAGCAAACGATATAGGCGCGAATATTGCGCGCATGCGATTGACCGAACGCTTCATCGAGAGTTTGCGACAAAAGCCTTCCCGATTGACGTGTGAACCCTTAAAGTGTTTCGCGCCAGTCGTCGGAGTGAACGCGTCGCGAGTAGTCGAATTTCGGGGGTGTCGAGGCGAAAAAGAGTATCGGCAAACGCGATCGTCGCTATTATGTCTTTCGGAAATGACATCTTCATTTAATCGACTGCGTGAATCGCGATCGAGATTCTGTGACGGCCACTTTAAGAGAATCGCGTACGTGCTAGTGCCTCTTTAATACTAATCGCGCGTTTTCGCCAAACAGCACGGCCGCTATAACACCGTGGACAGATTTCGAGGGATTGTCGAGCGAAATATCAGGTAAATCGTCGTAATCACATCAATAGTAAGTATCTCGTGAATGATATTTAATTCGCGGTACAAGAATCGCGGGGACTTTCTCTTTCTGTCATCGACGAACGTCTTGATCATTAAATTCTTCGTACGTCCAATCATCGAAAAATGGGGAAAAAAAAATTTAAATTTTTTTCATCAATCGTCATGCACTGAGCACTGCTATTCAGTCGATATTTTTTTATTTGCTTTAAAATTATATGAAGAAAATTCACATGCATATACACGCGGATAAATCGCTAAAATGCATTCGATTATGATAAATTTATATTATATGATATATCCGATTTAATATTATACTTCCGAAGCGTTTATATTTGCAGTTTCGACGTGAAAAATACACTGGCGATTTTCGGATTATCGTTGAAAAAATTTGCTAGTAATATTTTATTTTCGATTTATATGTGTATTTAATGTAATATTTATTGACGCGAGACTATAATTACGCTTCGTCGATCGCGAAATAAATATAGTTACTAATTACCAATCACATTAATAGAGGGAACAGAAAAACATTACGCGAAATCCGATATTTTTTCATTACAATATAGTTCAAGCTCACTCGCTTTTGATATTAGATATGTTTGCCAAAAGAATTTCATTTAGAAATATTTGATCTATCTAAACATTGCATCTAGAACCATTTCTGAAATTAATTCGACGAGGAGATAGACAGTGTACAAACGTTTATTCTTTACTCGAAAGACACGCGTGTCGTGACGCAGCGGGAAAAAACACGGGGGAGACACGTCGAATGATTTCCGGAATCGACGAGAAAGTGGGGAGACACGTGTGCGCGAACTGTCACTGTCACGTGTAGTCGAGCTCCGAGCGTGTTGAGCGTACAAAGTGCATCTGGTATCGTCGCGATTTTGTTGGAAGATTAAGTCCCCCGCGAATCGATATCTAACCGGTGTGTGCGATTAGCTTCGTCGAACGTTTCACTTTAACGAGTTCGACGCGTCAATCCCTCGCAACTCTGCTCGTTCTAGTCATCGCCGAATGGCAATCGTATAACGATTACGTAAATGTCAATCGAACGAATATGAAGCATCGACGGCGCATTTGCGCGCTGGTCGTCGAATGTCACGATTGCGAAACGCCGAGAAAAAAAGTATCGGGCCAAAATATAATACATCGCGATAACGAATAGTGCGATAAAAATAGAAAATTTAAGTACGCGGGTGCAAGTGCTGTGTGAATATATATAATCGAGATTTTCGATCTTAATTACTTCGGTAAAAGTCTAGAGAAAGTAAAGTATCGCGCGTGTGTGCTTTTTTAATAATAGCTAACATCTAAGTAAATAAATGTTCGTTGTGTGTTGAAAAAAGTATCGCGTCATCGTTGAATTTTAAATATCGTGATTATCGCGAGAGATAGTGATTGATTGACTCAGTCAGCTGCTTTAATTATTTGTGCGATGAATCATCGATCATCGATAGCTGAAACTTTAAAGCGAAATGGATCAGACAATGTGAAAAAAACCACGAGATAACGACTGGTGAGTTTCTAATTATGATGATAATTAGATTCTCTTATTTAATCCATAATATAAATAATATGTAAATTGATATTGACTATTATATAAAATAATATAAAAAAATCTTGTTTCTCTTTATGAATATATTATCGAAAAATATATATTAATATGTATACAAAAAAATTGTTTTAAAAATGCAATAGATTTTTCACACATTTTTCCGTAATTTTTACGTTACCTTATTTACATGTATATGATAATGATTAACATAAGAATCATTAACTTACATTAAATTTTATATTGTAAAAGATACATACAATTTTTGTTTTTTTTTATATTTTAGAAAATTCTGAATTAAAAATAGAATTATTATTTTATATGAAATATTGACACAAGTGTGGTCAATCAATTCTATTCTATATATATAATAAACACAGTAATTATTAATTTACCACCAATATTATTTATTTATGGTTTCTAAACCTATTTTCATGCTTTGTTTATTCATGTATAATATGCAGAAATTATTAATTATATTTATAAAATAGAAAAGTGAATGAAGTAAATTTTATAAAATTAAGAGAGAACGAATATAACAGTTAGAGACGAATATAACATATATTACGAAAATGGTGTAATTAATTTTCTTCGAAAAATGAAGTTACGTGCAATTTGTTTTTTATAAAAATTCGACTTTGATCGACCAACGAGATCGACTCGGTTTAACTTCTGCATGATTACAGGCCTCGTTACGTTTATGGATCCCAGTGCGTCGAGTTAGTTAGGGAATTGGGGAATTTACAAAGCAATTCCTATTATCGTCGGCTTCGCGCTGGCTAAACCGCACTGAAATAATTATACTTCGATGAATATCGCGGAACGTCGCGTCGTGCAAGCCGTCGTGGCCGAATCGCGAAGTTTGTCGACGTTAATAGTCAAGCTCGTTCTATTTATCGTAGTTGTTTGTCAGTATTTATGGCGCTTTGCTCCACCGATTTTTCCAGAGAGAAATAATTTATTACGCGGAAACGTCGAGCCGTTCCCTCTTCCCTACGATTGTGATATCTCGAGTCTGCGTTTTTACGGCACTATCACTATGACATATTGGCACGTTTTCGCTTAAAAAATTACTTGCACATCGCAATTTTAGATCCTTGATATTCTCAGATATCGCGCTTTTAGAAGTAAATAGAAATATAATATTTATGTGAACTCTTGGCATTTTACTTTAGATAAACAGTTTTCAATACAAGTAATGGTTCTTTCGTTTGCAATTATCTGTAGTATTTAACAATAATTTTATTTCTCATTGAAATCATAAGAATGCAGCGTTTTTAAAAATAATTTATAATTTTAGAAAAAATAACACGAATATAAATAAATCGCTGATATTTCTTAATTCAAAATTATTTGTAGATATCTGATTTTTCTTTCGCGTTGTATTAAAAACGCAACTTTATCACTTTTCAAGATGATTAAATTCACTTGTTTTAAAGTTATTCGTAGTTGTTTGTGATTTTTTTCATTTTTTATTAAATCGTTAAAACGTTAGAGCGTATTAATAATAGCTTAACGACGCTCATTATTAAACGATTAAATTAAAAAGGCGAAGAAAATTACTACAAACAAGTAACTAAACAAAATATTATTTTCTGAAAATTTAATTTATAAGTAGATGCCAAGTTTATGTAGATAGAAATGAAGGAGCTTTTTTATATATTTATTTTTAATCTAAAATTAATGTTTGATTAATATTACGACTTATACTCATTATATATTTATATCCCCTTATTTTGCTTCTATAGAGAAGGAAGCTTTGTTTTTTCCTATATTTCACACTGATACGATATTAAACGATTAAATTAAAGACGAGAAGAAAATTATTACAAACAATTATAAAGAAAATATTTTCTGGAAATTTAATTTATAAGTAGATGTCAAGTTTACATAGATAGAAATGAAGGAACTTTTTCATGTATTTATTTTTAATCTAAAATTAATATTACGACTTACACTCATTATGTTTATATCCTCTTCTTTACAGAGGAAGTTTTGTCTTTTTCTATACTTCACTGATACTCTATATTATACAGAAATATATATATATATATATACAGACATACAATATCTTCTTTAGGAAATATTAAATAGAACATAAATGGAATTTGTATGTGAATTACTTCCTATACAGCGCAACAAGATTGTAGCAGCATTGTGGCAACATTTCATTGCAATATTACAACATTGCATAAACATTGTGAAATGTTGCAGCAATCTTGCTGCAAGGTTGCAGCAACGGTAAAATGTCCGCTTTCAGTAATATTGTTCTATAACATTGCAGCAATAAAATAAATATCACTATTGGATTATTGGAAATGTGTTAAATACATCGGACTGAATGATCTGTACCTAATATTTTTTGCGTGAATTTTATTTTCATAATATTTCTGAAATGTTACTGCAATGTTGTTTAAACTATATTGCAAATTCATGTCTATATAATATTTCTGCGAGGGGTTGGTCACTATTGGTTATAGTGTACAAAAAATTACCCTTGATATGGATTACCGAATACTACCATAGATTACCTAATACTACTTTAGATTAACTAATACTACCTCAGATTATCTAATACTACTTCAGATTACTTTAGATCACGAAATATTACCTCAAATTACCCAAGATTACCTCAGATTACCTAATACTACTTCAGATTACTTTAGATTACCAAATATTACCTCAAATTACCCAAGATTACCTTAGAATCGAGGGGTTGATCACTAATGGTTATAGTGTACAAAAAATTACCCTTGATACGGGTTACCTTTAAATTACCTCAGATTATCTAATATTACCGTAGATTATCTAATACTATCTTAGATTACCTAATACTACTTCAGATTACCTAACGCTACCTCAGATTAGCTAATACTACCTCAGATTATTTAAGATTACCAAATATTACCTTAAATTACCCAAGATTACCTTAGAATATTTAAAATTACCTCAAATTTTCTAAGATTACCCCAGATTTTTCCAAATATCTTCTATTTATCAATAATGTTCACTAACTTCAAAAATTAAAGATTATCTTAGATTACCTCAGATTATTACAGACTATCTTAAGAATACCTAAAATTATCTACAGATTATTTGATATTACCCTTAGATTACTTAGATTTCGTATTAGATTACCCAAGATTACTAGATTATTTAGAATTACCAAAAATTACCTTGGATTACCCAAAATTTTCTTTGGATTACCGCTGAATTACCTAGCTCTTGTACGAAAAATTACCTCAGTGACCAACCCCTCGTATTTCTGCAATATTGCTATGCAATGTGCAATATTGCAATGTTGTTGCAATATTGCTGCAAACTTGTGTGCTGTATGGCTTAATAATCAAAACGCTATGCAATGTGCAATATTGCAATGTTGTTGCAATATTGCTGCAAACTTGTGTGCTGTATGGGTTAATAATCAAAACGCTATGCAATGTGCAATATTGCTGCAAACTTGTGTGCTGTATGGCTTAATAATCAAAACGCTATGCAATGTGCAATATTGCAATGTTGTTGCAATATTGCTGTAAACTTGTGTGCTGTATGGGTTAATAATCAAAACGCTATGCAATGTGCAATATTGCTGCAAACTTGTGTGCTGTATGGCTTAATAATCAAAACGCTATGCAATGTGCAATATTGCAATGTTGTTGCAATATTGCTGCAAACTTGTGTGCTGTATGGGTTAATAATCAAAACGCCGCGACATCGACATGACGAATACTCGAAAGACAGGAGTAATGCGTGCGAGAAAAGTTGCGCTAATCGAAAAGTCGTATCTCGCTGCGGAATGAAGTTCGCATTTCTCGCATGCACAACAGACATCGCGCGAGGTAAAAGGCATCGCGTCGAGCTGTCCCGCGCAACTTTCGTATCTCGTTCGTATTCGACGTTGCACGACACAAAAATTTGCAAGTAAATGAACGGGATTTAAACGTCCATCTCTGCTCTTCGAGCCGCCTGGTATGCCAACTCGAGTTCGTGTCAAGTAACAAAGACAGAGCTTAAACAAAGAAACGAGGGAGAGAGAGAGGGAGAAACGGTGAAATCTTCCGTCACGGCATTAATTAATCGTCTAAACTTTTAAGTAAATCGTCGTGCGGCGTTCCTCGTTCTTCTTCTACTTCCTCCCGTCTTTGTCTTTGCCATTCCGCACGTCACCGACCGGCATCATCGGACTATTTATTATTCGAATCGCGACGAATGTTTCCAAAACATAAATTCCTACCGACGTGGGGCAACTTTTCGAAAGCTCGTCGTGACCAGTGGCGACAATAAATCGCGCGATTCCAGAATGCGGAGAGATAGGATTAAACTGGAGAGGAAGGATGAGATTAGAAAGATAAAAAAGTATAGCCAGCGTTTCCGTATATCGAGGAATCAGAAAAGAAGCATCTCGGGTTAGTTTAGATTCTGTTAAATATTATTTATTTAAACAAATTCATTAATTACATCGAATCAATTAAATTAGACAGTATGTTAAAAGTCTGAATTATGGATATTTTTGATCAGAAATATTATAGGTATGCATTTTGTTATTTATGTAGGATGTAAAATTTTTCGTCATCCAGATATTAACTTTTCTTACTTATTAAAGCAAGACAAATTTGCGAAAGCATCTGTTCAAGGTGAAGTATTACTTGATGGTAATGTAAAAACATGTCGACTGTCGTTCTCTTTTAAATCCGTGAGACGATCCTATTCTAAGCGATGTAAGAAATGGCGGGAAAGGACATTAATTTCCGGTCTCTCGTTCGCAACGAGAGCCTCGTTTTTACGTTCAGCTTTATGCCGCACCACTCAAATAAGCTGAAAATTATGTGCTGTGCAAGTGAAGAAGAAGAGGAGGGGACTTTTCCCGAGGCAGTTCGTAAGAAAAGCTGAAAAGATATCGCCGTAATTTCATGCCGTAATGTAAAGTCAGGCCGATAAAGACAACAGAGAAGTTTATTGTATAGAGAGTAATTGAATATTTCTGAAAAAATGAATCGTTTACTTTTCCGCAAAAACTTATCATGCTTAACTTGAAAAATGTATATTTTTCAAATATATTTTTTCATTCTCTCTTTTATACTCTATTCCGCGATATCTTTTCTACTTGACTGAATTATCGGAATCATTGACACCTCTCTGAAGCGGCCAGAATAGTGTAATTAAATCAATACATTAATAACATGCGTATTCCCAAAATCAATAATATTAATTGCGTGGGAGAGGCGTGTTTATATATGCGCATTGTTCGTCATATAATTCATCACGCGATCAAGAGACCGTAAAGGGTTAAACATCTTGAAACATATACGAACAGTTTCCAAACTATTAACTCACGCGCCGAATAATAGATATATTGTTCCACTTATAGTTATCGTACGCCACACAGGAGTTATCGACTCCCCTGACGACTGTAATCGCAGAAGTAGTTTCAAGGATCCGTTTTCAGCGGTCGACGCTAATAGTAACGCGATATTGAGTTTCCGTTGTATTTACGAGTACCGGTCTTTGCCGAGAGGTAACATAGGTATTCCTGAGTCGTTAGGTTACCGCACGACCGCGATTCCTCAGTGCAGTATTACGTTCTACTTATATCGCGAGCGCGCCAAGTGAGCTTTGCGAATGGTGGTTTTGGATTAATTAGTTTTGGTTTGGCTCGGATCACGTTGCTGTGTTACTCTGTATAAGCGCGATTAATTCGATAACACGCTGCTAGTAATTTAACTTCTGTTAATCTATTACAAGTTGGCACTCCATCTACGGAATCTTCATATAATTAGTGGAGTTTATTATATTCTCTTTATTCCTCTATAAAAATGCATTTTACAATTTTTCATTTCGTCAAAATATAGCGCGAGTAAGCTACCATTTGTAAGCATGAAAAATAAGAATCTAAATGTGAAAGTTGATATGTATCTTTACGTATCAACTTTAACATTCTCGTTATATCAGAATCGATAATAGCATTTAATCAGGATCCATTTCAGTTTTGATGGAACTCTTGAAGTATCGTATTCGGAAAAATTTTCTAGACTTTCGAAATATTATGATTAATGAGAAAACTATTTTGAAATATTATTTATTTAAAAAAATTTAATATTTAAGTTTCAGATCTCTCGTTAAAATTTGAAACAGAATGATATATAGAATAAATTTTATTATTTTATACGTCACAAAATATTTACAGAAAAGTAACATACAAAATAGCATGCAAAATACATATCAGGATATACGTATACGCGTAAATTATTATATAAATGGAATTTATTTTATAATTGATTTTTGTCATAAATTGGATCATCAAAGACAGCTTTTTCTAAAATTTGTAATATTATCATATACTAATAATTCGTAATTTATTTATTTATCTCTATCAACGATCATGTAACGGTTCAAGAGCTTGCGTTTATTTTTTTTATCATTTTCTCGCTAAAATAGTTTATTGTGTTACATTTGTTGTAAAATCGTTTTATATATATATAGAGATATCGTTCGAATCAACACACCTGAATAAATATTCATCGACAGTGCATTTCTCTCCGATAATCTATTGAGCTAATATTTTTATTTACATACATATCATATACATATTAATCCGGATTGTAATGCGATCGTGTTTATTATAATACATATGTATATGCAATACATGTGCTATAATATCGCGGTCGTCAAAATAAATAATATTTGTTGTGTGAACTTGGAGTTAATGGATGTAATAATGGATCGACAGAGCAAGTTATTCAAATCATCTGTCCGCAAGTTGTTATTACAATATTAATATTATAAACTGTCGTCGTATCGATCGGTATATAAAGTACCTCCGTTTCTCCCTTTCTTCATGAGTATCTCTCATTCTGATGTCTATTAGAGCTTCGTTATTCAATGCGTTCTTTTAATATCGCTTTAGCGATGACATAATTTATCTTTCAATGATCGTCTCGATCATTACTGTCCCACCATCTCATTAATTTCTCAAAGTTTCATCATAAATCTGTACGGGAATAGGAAAAGAGCTGATATCGGGAAACAGGGGTATAAAGACGAAAAAAGCAACTAATTGGCTATTTGATTTATGATAATTACGAACAATTATGAAAATTTTATTTTATAAAAATTTAATATAGTGAGTAAAGATAACATTCCTTAAATACACTTCAGACAAGTATTTTCTATCTAAAATAGTTTTAGATTTAATATTCTTAAAATTAATTATTTAATTAATGTTATATATTTGGAAAGAGAATGCATAGAATACGTAATTAAATTATACGACATGAATTATTAATAAGATTCTATAAAGAATTCTATCGAAATTTAATTTAAATCGTTAAGTGGATTTTAGAGTTTCGAGTCTCTCTCTCTCTCTCTCTCTCTCTCTCTCTCTCTTTCTCCGCTCAGATAATAATATAGGAAGAATAAAGTATATTAACAAAAATGATGTTAAGTTGTTAGGATCTTTTATAGTGTATCAATTTTTTCACGTTCTCATAGTTCGCATAAGATGATTGACTTTAGAAACAATTTTTTCAAGCAATTTTGAACAGATGCGTTCGTCTTAATACTATTGCACAAAGAAGGAAAAAGGATAGATAAAAGAATACCAAGAGATAAGAAAATAAAATAAAATAATACAACAGAGCTCTCGCGGCGCATTCGATTCAGTGCATCGCCTGTTAAGGCGATGACAAGCCAGCCACAATAGCTTCACGCGCGTGTCTGCTCCGGTTCTCCACTTTTCCGTCTACTCCATCTTCTTCCAGTGTCATCTTGGAATACCACGCGTTCCGATTCTCTCAGTTACTACACAACCAGTCGAGAGGAAGTCTCCCTCTTGCCTCGATCGTCCTCACTTGTATAGTATATATATATATAATAGCATCGCGATCATTCGGAACATATAATTCAACCCCAATGATCGTCCTGATCGTTAATGTCCCGGTCGCCGCGGTCTCGTTAATTCTCCGGCTTGAGCCTTTATACATCGCACGTGTAGACCCGTGGAAGGTGGGGAAAAGGAAGGGAGGATGATGGTAGAATTGCGCGGAGGCGTCGTCCGGGAAGGGTACCAAAGAGAGAGATAGTCACTATCAATTTTCCTCTAATGGGAGTGCAGCGCAGTAACGAGGTCGTACGAGAGAACCGAGGGTAGAGTGTCGCGAGCGATCGCACACTCGCGGTAACGAACTCACGACATATTGCGTCACCGACATTAATGACGTAACGAGAGAATTGACGATGCACACTGTCTCTCAGACGCTCCAGCTCGGAAATTTTCCGAAAATTCGAGTCTCTCCAAAGATTCTCCGTCTCTCTTGCTCGCTCTCTCTCTCTCTCTCTCTCTTTTTCTCTTTTCATGTTATTACAGTAACGTTTTTCGATAGAAAATTCAGAAGTCGAATGATGATTTTCTGTAGAATTATATGCGGTCGTGCGCGAAATTTCGTGCTCCGTAACGCTGCAAGGAGAGAACTTGTGTATCAAACTTTTCTTATTAGATCTGTCATTCTGGCGCAGAGGTGACGAAACCACCTGGGGATGCAACTTTTATTTTTCAAAGGACGTTACGTGCCCGAGTCTCTGGGAATCGAAAATAAATTTTTATCGTTAAATGCGATCAGAATTAATCCGATAAATCGTAACGTATTTAAACAATCATTCATGCAGTTTTGCATAAATCTTTCGAACGTCTGCAGGATTTTTTCTATAGGGAGGGACACGATGAAATTTTTTTTCGATCTTATTATTCTTTCTTAATTTTTTAAATTCAATTTTTTTATTATTCATATATTATAATAAATTCAAGTGTTTATTATCTATTACAATTTTTATTCGACAATTTTTAGATCATATATCTGTTTAATACAAATATATGCAAATAAAAAATCTTCACAATTAATTGTTAATCGCCAGTAATAAATTTTAACAAATAATAAGATGCAATTTAATTCAACCAAAAACTGGCTATTCATTTATTGAAAATAAGTACACACTACGTTTCGACCCACATTGTGGTCTTTTTCAAGTGCTAGAATACAAAAATACATAATTTGGCAAGCGAAATTAACATTACATTAACACTAAATTTGATCTGTAATACATACTTGTTCTTATTCAGCAATTACATTAATTAAAAATATTATTAAAAATAATATTATATAAAATATTATATAAAATATTAATTATATTATTAAAAATAGAAACATGAAAATAGGACAATTTTCATGTTTCTATTTTTAATTAATGTAATTACTGAATAAGAACAAGTATGTATTACAGATCAAATTTAGTGTTAATGTAATGTTAATTTCGCTTGCCAAATTATATATTTTTGTATTCTAGCACTTGAAAAGGACCCCAATGTGGATTGAAACGTACTTATTTTCAATAAATGAATAGCCAGTTTTTGGTCGAATTAAATTGCATTTTATTATTTGTTAATAAATATATGCGTTAGATAAATGTACTTATGGTATCTGTTGTTAAACGCGCATTGTTATTTCAAGGGGATACACGAACGTGCGTACTAAACACGCGTATTACGGCGTTTCTGTATTTGCACTGCAGCTGGTGCATCAAGACGCACTGTGTCGCTATGATATACGGATTTACGCGATGTTTACGAAACCTGAGTCGCGGTTGGTATCACGGAAGACGGAATTGGAAGCCGCCACTAAATCATTGACTTACCGAGTTCAAACGCGCCTTCGCTTGACGAGGTCATGCGCTTTTACGGTCGCGTGTTTACCGCAATTGAGAAAGAGGAAATAATTCTCTCGTATAAGCTGCGATATATATTTTAATACATTCAATTATGTTCTAATATATAGTTTGACAAAGTTAGAATATTAATTAAAAATCAAAATCTTGGAGATTTGCGTGCGCTATATTTTCATATGTGTAAATAATTCAGAAATTAATCTCCATAAAATATATTATTTTTTATAATATCAAAATTCAGGAAGTGAATTTTTAGTTGATATTTGTGCATTATGTATAGATTTTTCTCTTTCCCTCTTTATGATGCCACATGTGTAAATACTAAAAAAAAAAAAAAAAAAAATGAAAAATTGTCGATTTCGAAAGTGATTTATGGACACCTGTCTGCCTATCCTTTTCTCTCTTTTCCTATTCAACATTTGTTGAACGATCGTATCGTTCGATGTAAATGCATTTCATGAATATGCATGCACTTTGTACGCATTCCCTAATTATCGTATACACAATTTTGCTAATCGATAACATCGAGCTGGCAAAAACATTGTATTATATTCACACATAAAACGCGATCCTATTAGTTTGTGCAAATCAGTTTTGCGAACCGTAATAATATATTTCGAATAAGACCACACACCAAAAGTGCAACGTGAAAACGCTCATGATGCATTTTCTAAAACAATTTTTAACGTTGAATAAATATTTCGACACATTTTTCAATTAACGCGCGAAATAGTCGCGCAAAGTAACGAAACGGGAAAAATTGCGATGTAAACAACACGAGAAGAAAACTTGGTGAAAATTGCAAAAAAATACGAGTTTGGACGATCGAGTCGCGTTCTGGTTTACGCTGTACAAAATTCCTAATTTTATTTCTGTCGTCGCGAGACGACTTCCTCCGACTCGTCGTCGACTTTTCCGGAATTAACGAAGAAATTTTCGTAACTCTTTCCGCGTTTTCAGCGAAACGGGAAAGGAGGACTAGCGATGAGAAAAGAGGGCATCCTCCCGCGAGGATGAAGTGTCGGCTAATGGCGATAAGCCGTCCGCCGGAAACGAGCATTTCTGCGGGAAGTTGGCGAGTTCAGCGTTTTCATCCCTCTATCCTCCGCGCATATGCGAAAGAGGAAGAAAGAGAAAGAAAATGCGATCTGAAAAAAAAAAAAAGATAAAAACGAGGTACATGGAATGAGAGATTTTGACGAGGTAGCGGAAAACTCGCGGCAAGGAAAATTTTCATCGGCCGGATTTTGAGCTCGCCGCGTCGTGAAGTTTCGCCGGCGCGTAATTCAGATCTTACAGTTGTTTTAAGTTTCATAATGGTTTTTTTTTTTTTTTTTTTTTTACGACGAACAGACACAAAGAACGAACTCTCGGGGCTACCAGCGCGAATAGTTCGGCGAGGAATATCGGAGAGGATATAAATGAAGAGGAAGCGCGTCGCGTTCTTTTCGATGTGCAAACATTCTGTATGGTCTCACATTTTCTCGAAAATGGTAGAAGCTTCGTGAATCTCGACGGTTTTTGATACTCACGACGATAAAGCGATCGGCGCGAGTGTGTCTCGTAAAGATAATTATATTACATAATATTCTCTTGAAATTCTTCAATGCTCCACACATGTGTGACACATCGTGTAGTTTTAAAAAAATAAAAGAAAAGAAAAGCAAAATAAAATGGGAAATTTATATTATTTGCGAGCTTTTGCACGTCTCAATAAAATTCGAGATATCGTGTGACATTACATCGTGACAGGTTACGACCCAAGTTTCACTTTTTGATTACTTGTTTCTTCTTGGTGGCGTATAGCTTTATATTGGCCGCACGCGATGTTCGATATGGTGTGACATTTGGAAAACTTGTAAAAGAAATTACACCTGTGTGTATCGCGTAATAACGCGTAAATTCTTCTTTTTGACAAGTTTTCACTGGCATTCTTTGAGAACTCATCGAGATAAGTGGCTTGCTTCGATGCGATCGGACCAACATTGCTGAGAATTAATGTTCGGAAAAAGAATTCAGAAAAAACGCTATATTTATCGGGAGACTCGTTGAAGTTGTCATTTGTCGCAAAGTTCAAAAAGTAAATTGTTCAATATTCGAAGAAAAAAAGAGAAAAAAATATTAACTGTGTGTTTAATATCATCAATTCTTCTTAACTGATTTATATGCGTAGCTGATTGTACTGGTTCGCTGATTAACTATTTTATGCCGTCTGATTTTAAGAAATTAAAATATTCAGCATGTTATATTGTGATTTAAATTTTATACTATTATACCATAAATATTGTTCGAAATTATTACGAATAATAATAATAATAATAATAATAATAATAATTTAATAGTGAATATTTTTATGTTTTTATAGTAGCGAATGTATTTTTTTATTTATAAAATTCGAGATGGATAATTATGCGTTTTATTAAAAGCGCCTGCGATGAATTGCGCCTTGAAAATCTGACTTTTGCTGACTAAATGTTAGATTCCAAAGGAAAAGCACGATCTTTAAAGAGTCATTAATTATTCTTATGAGAAAGTGTTACTGAGATCTTCGAGACTTTCCGCATTGCATCCGCTACGATAGCAAATGGAAAGGGAAAAAAATTTTCGCATTAAATATTTTCTTACTTGATTGCGTTTTTCATGAGTAAGCTCGATAACAGGAAGGAATGAATTTCCTTGAAAGAAGTAGGAAATAAATAGTAATAGCTTTCATAAATTGCTTCATAAATTATAATATTCTTAGAGAAATTCGAAACTCTATATAAAGCAACAATTGCTTTTAAATGCCTAAATTGCTTTTAAGAAAATTCAAAGCAGACAGAAATTAATTTGTCCCAATATTCATATATTATACATATATATATTATATATTTCACTCTATTTCTCTCTTTCATAAATCACAATTCTGTCGCAGAATTGTGAATCGCTGTATATCGAGAAGTACATAAATAAATCAGAAGTATAAAAGTAACATGCACGATATGACGAGTAAAAATGACGTATATACATTTTAGACACAGACTGTTCAATAATTTCGAGATATATAAAATTAAAAATCTCTCTCTTTACAATCGCGTCTCGTAATGATTTATACATCAAATATCGCGAGATATTGCAAACAAACTGCAAAAGATTTCGCGAAGAGGAAACTCGAAAGCGGGACGGGAGTTGATTCCTCCAAAATTTATCGGACTGAAACTACCGTATATGTCTAGGTCGAGCGTAGGACGACGTCCGAAATTCACGGAAATTCGCAGCACCCCCAGCTTTTCAGTTCAACGTGACGCAGAAGCAAAAAGGTGTCTCTCTCTTTTTTTCTCCTTATTGTTGCATTCTGTCTTTCTCGGCAGCTGACACGCGGACCGCGCGTGGACGCGATTATTTAAGGGCAGAGATGCACGCGTATGCACGTGAAGGAGGATCTGCATGCATTTTGGTATAGAAGGTGTAGCGTGAGGAAGATGGGAAAGAGGAATCCGCACGAGAGAGGCTGCTAGATAGGCGAAAGGGAAGACTTAGTTATCCCCGAAAGGAATGGCGGAATAGGATTCTCTGGTTTCCAGGCTACCCGTCGCACGAATAATCTCCAAGGCGCACGTACCTTTTTCACGACATCTCGCTGCCGAGGTGGCTCGAGGCGATGGAAGCGAGGCGCGATTGCGGGTATAGGTTGACTCGCTTCGAGTGGAGCTTCGTAAACGAATTATTTTACGGGGTGGAATAGCGACTGCGTGCTTCGCGATCGCATTACAGCATTATATTGATATCCACGTTGAACAAAAATTATTCAATTAATAAATATTTATTTCAATATTAATGCCTATAGGTATATAATCATTTTGATTTGAAACAAATAATATTTACTATATGTTTCGAAAAGGATTTTCTTATCAAATCAATATCAGGGTGTCTAGCGGTCAGGGAAATCTGAAAAATCTGGAATTGTCAGGGAAAAGTCAGGAAATTTTACATGTAAAAGAATTTAGTTAAAAATATATTTTTTATAATAATTAAATTTATTGATCATTTAATTAAATCAAATATTTTTAAAAATAAATTTACTTTTGAATATAAAAATTTGTGTCTGTCAAAAATAAACTTTCAATTACAGAGATTAGATTTTTGATCATCTTGCATTGATTACTGCATTACAGCATTATATTGATATCCACGTTGAACAAAAATTATTCAATTAATAAATAAGGCTATAGGTATATAATCATTTTGATTTGAAACAAATAATATTTATATGTTTCGAAAAGGATTTTCTTATCAAATCAATATCAGGGTGTCTAGCGGTCAGGGAAATCTGAAAAATCTGGAATTGTCAGGGAAAAGTCAGGAAATTTTACATGTAAAAGAATTTAGTTAAAAATATATTTTTTATAATAATTAAATTTATTAATCATTTAATTAAATCAAATATTGTTAAAAATAAATTTACTTTTGAATATAAAAATTTGTGTCTGTCAAAAATAAACTTTCAATTACAGAGATTAGATTTTTGATCATCTTACATTGATTACAGCATTACAGCATTATATTGATATCCACGTTGAACAAAAATTATTCAATTAATAAATATTTATTTCAATATTAATGCCTATAGGTATATAATCATTTTGATTTGAAACAAATAATATTTACTATATGTTTCGAAAAGGATTTTCTTATCAAATCAATATCAGGGTGTCTAGCGGTCAGGGAAATCTGAAAAATCTGGAATTGTTAGGGAAAAGTCAGGAAATTTTACATGTAAAAGAATTTAGTTAAAAATATATTTTTTATAATAATTAAATTTATTAATTATTTAATTAAATCAAATATTTTTAAAAATAAATTTACTTTTGAATATAAAAATTTGTATCTGTCAAAAATAAACTTTTAATTACAGAGATTAGATTTTTGATCATCTTGCATTGATTGAATAATATTCAATAGCATTTTACACACTACACTTAATTGAAAGATTATGAAGATAATTCGTTAGTGAAGCAGAAATGTCGAGATGCGTAAGAGAGACGAAGAGAGATAAATATGTATATTTCGGCATTTTTTAACCAGGGTGTCTCTCTCTCTCTCTCTCTTAGCAGTCAGGGGATTTTATAAATCTGGAATTGTCAGGGAAAAGTGAGGAAATTTTACTATTTATCTGGATTTTTTCACATTATTCTACATTTGTCTCAATAATTTGAAATTTTTTATTAAATAAATATAAACTTTTCCTTGACTTCCAGCACGCTAATTTTCTGTGTTGCGAAAAATCGACTCATCTATTTTATTTCGATGTGTTTGATAGAGACAAAACTAAAAAAATTGATATAATATAAATAAAAAAGATAATTATTTAAATAGTTTATAGTGACTAGTTTGTTTCGATTATCGTACATATTGTATAATTGATTTAAATTTTTGTTTGAACTTCCGAACCTTTTCGCATTGTTGACAAAAATATTTCGAGAATTTCATGATTTAACATTTAATTGATTTATTATATAGATATATGCAAATTATAAATTTGGAAAAAATAATACTAAAAAGTCAGGAAAAAAGTAAATTTCTGGTTTTGGAAAATTTGAAAAAATCAGGGAATTTTTTTCACATCAAATCAATATTACTATCAAATTAAATAATTAAAACGTCGCTAGTGGTATTTAAAATATGAACGATATATTTAATTCGACCCAAACTAGCCAAGAAAATTTTTATTTTATTTCCACAACGTTTCGACCATCTGTTTTTGGTCCTTTTCACGTGAAAAACTAGAATGGTACAATTAATTAAAATGAATAAACATTTTTGAGGTTAAACGCAAGAATTAAAAATTTTTTTACATACTTCCTCGATAAAAGCGCAGTTAGTTGACACTGTTGTCATGATTATTAAACAATATGATTATCGGACTTTTTTAAAAACATTTGAAAAGGACCAAAAACAGATGATCGAAACGTTGTGGAAATAAAATAAAAATTTTCTTGGCTAGTTTGAGTCGAATTAAATATATCGTTTCAATATTACTAGTTTCAAATAAATGATTTACGATACGAGATAGAAATTAAGATTGAAATAACGATACGGTCCACATCCTGTCATCTTTTCGCTCTCTTTCATTTCGATCATTGATTTTTAATCATATCTTGTATTTTTCTCAAATTTATTTGTAAGTTAAAATTTTTTTATCTTTTATAATTCTGATAAATAGTATTATTTATCCCGTTAAATTTCTATAGAAATTCGATCGCGTACTTTTTTTGAGCGAGTAAAATATGATCGATAGAGATTGCGGTTTCCTTTCACGCTCAATTCGGAGTCAATTATCTTTGCGACGCGACATGTCGCCTGCTCACACGTCTCCCTCGAGGAAGATTCGGGAAGCGAAATTCCATAAGGAATATACAACCTGAAGGAGCGCGGCGGCGTCCTCGAAATCCACCGTGGGAAGCTGCAATTTGCGCAGCGTTATCGCGTTACGATCCCTCTGAATGCTGTAACAGCTGCTTTCCGGCATATCCGGCGGAATCGAAAGCGTTATCGGGTAAGAGATTCGTTATCGTCGCTGTCGCCGTAAGAGACATCTTCCCTTCGGCGTCGTTATATCCGCGATTCGCGCCGTTACAACGGAGAAAATCAAGCAAACGGCGGTTTTCGCGGACCTAGGCGTCGAAACGAAGATAGAGAGAGCGTATAGAGACAGATAGATGGTGAAAGAGCGAGAGAGGACGATATTCGGGAACGGCGTTTCCCCGTAGGAGCAGTCGGCGCCAGTCAGACAAACTTGTCCAAACCGGAATAACCGACCCTTAAGAACCGTCGAGGCGATTGAGAGTACCTACGGGAGAGGAAAGACGGGTTTCCATCGCTACCTCATTGTTTCCGCGCGATTCCCGAGAAATTTCTCCAATTTCTCCCGTTTCAGAGCGTCACAAAATTAGAGAGCGTCGAATTCGGACCCTTTCAGCCATATTGACGCTCAAAATTTCAATAATCAGGGTGTTCAGCGGTCGCGGAATTTTATAAATATGAAATTGTCAGGAAAAAGTCGGGAAAATTTTAATTACTATTTATTTAATTACTATATTTAATTACTATTTATCTGGATTTTTTTACATTCCACATTTGTCTCTATATTATAATTTGAAAGTTTTTATTAAATAAATATAAACTTTTCTTTGACTCTCACGTTAATTTTCTATGTTGTTGATTCATCTACAGCGTGTTCGTTAATTTAAATTTAATGTGTTTGATAGAGACAAAACTAAAAAATTTGATATAATATAAATGAAAAGTTTATAGTGACTAGTTTGTTTCGATTATCGTACATACCTATAATGCAGATTGTATAATTGATTTAAATTTTCCATCGCTACCTCATTGTTTCCGCGCGATTCCCGAGAAATTTCTCCAATTTCTCCCGTTTCAGAGCGTCACAAAATTAGAGAGCGTCGAATTCGGACCCTTTCAGCCATATTGACGCTCAAAATTTCAATAATCAGGGTGTTCAGCGGTCGGGGAATTTTATAAATATGGAATTGTCAGGGAAAAGTCGGGAAAATTTAATTACTATTTATCTGGATTTTTTCACATATTCCACATTTGTCTCTATATTATAATTTGAAATTTTTTATTAAATAAATATAAACTTTTCCTTGACTCCCACGTTAATTTTCTATGTTGTTGATTCATCTACAGCGTGTTCGTTAATTTAAATTTTTATTATCGTGTTAATTTATTTTAATGTGTTTGATAGAGACAAAACTAAAAAATTTGATATAATATAAATAAAAAGTTTATTTAAATTTTTGCTTTTTAACTTCCAAACCTTTTCATCGTTGACAAAAATATCTCAAGAATTTCATGATTTAATATTTAATTGATTTATTATATAGATATGTGCAAATTATATATTTGGAAAAAATAATACTAAAGTCAGGGAAAAAATAAATTTCTGCTCTTGGAAAATCTGAAAAGGTCAGGCGAATTTTTTTAATTGAGTCTACTGAATACCCTGATAATTATATTTTGCGTTAGAAAAAAGATGCACGTTGTAGATAAATTGAGAAACAAACAAAACGTATTTTGCGCCCGGATAGAGAATGCATGATTGCTAAATATATATTTTTAATATTGTCATTTATGGATGAGGATCAGAACATCAAAAAAAGTGACTTTTTCGATTGAATTTAATGCATAAATAAAATAGTTTACAATGGAAGCAGCGTATAATATAAATATTTTTTTGATCAAAGTATCGTTTTTGTTGATAAAAACATTTTTTTCGTGCCGAAAAGGCAGAGAGAGAGAGAGAGAGAAACTGCTTTCTTCTTTCTTTTATAAACTCGAAATAATCGCGAGTGAAAAATTCTCAGCCAGATACACTGTCGCGTTTTTCACACGAATTTCTTTTCTTTCCGGCCTTTGGGCCTTTATCTCGCGACTCCTTTTCCTTTTTCTTTTCCTCCGGTTTTCATGTTTTATTTCGCCGCAACTTGACCTCTTCCCGACAACCGCAATGCCGGAAATGTAAATATTTATAGCAACGGGCCGCGCAGTTTCGCACGATACTGCATCATTTCTGACACGCGCGCCAACCACATAAATCTGACGAATTGATTTTCCATAGGTTCATTCGCGATGAAATTGGAATGTGAAAGGAGAGAAAAATATTTGTTCTTTACACCTGTTTTAAAAATGAACTGCTCTGTTGTAAATAAATTGCATTACATTTTAAAACTTATTACGAAATATTGCAAAATTAAATAAATATTGCAAAATGTTGTCACCGAACACACTCGTACACGTAGAAATAGACAAACTTATATTTTTTCCAATTTTAATGAAATAAAAAATAATGTCACCTGGCAAAGAATGCATATTTTTTATATATATAAATATTCTTTTAATATTATTGTTGACTTAAAAAAAAATATTTATAAGCGCATTATGAGTGACACAAAAAAAGTGAGTTTTGTAATTGAATAGCCACATTTTTTTATTTGACTAAATATTATATAAAAATTGAACGACTATTCTCCATGCTTATATTCGATAAAGTGGTACAACTTTTTATCAGAACATGGCACCCTACTTTTTTCCTCTATTTTCAACGTCTTATTTTTAGACACTTGACACCGTTAACAAGTCCACAGCTAAAGCGAGCTCTTTTCAACTCTGGTTTCGAGTGTCAGCAACCGTCATAATCCCGTTCTCTTATCTGTGATCTCTTTTCCATCCCACCACGGCTTCTCTCGTCATTCGAGAATAGGGTGGGATATTCGCCCGTTGGGAGAGAACTAATCTGGCTTCATCGAAGTCCTTCGATATGAAGGGAGGAGCGAGTAATTCTTCCTTTAAAGTTAACGCCTTCGAAGAAACGGGATAAACGCGGGTTTCGCGACTTCTTTCTCAATCTCGTTTCAATCTTGTGATTGCCTCTCTCGAGTCTACATCAAAAAGTTCCGTTTTAACTACCAGGATCTTCAATCTCTGATTCAAGAACTTGTCGACTTACACATTTTCCGAAATTACATTTTGCTAGTAAAATTATTCATGTTAATAAGTTAACTACTCAGAAATATATGAAACTGGAATATATATTAGTGGAATTAACTGGAGTTTATATTAGTTTCTCGAAAATATTAAATATTTTAAGAGATTCGTGTTATAACACTTTATATATGATTAATTTATCTCCAGATTTGCATTCCCCATTTTGTTTACTTTTATAAGTATTACCTTTAAATAAAATCTAAAAAATAGTATATGCAAATAAAATTATTTGATTTGTTCAAATAATGAAGGGCATTTGTAAATATTTGATAAATGCACTTTCGCTAGATTTAAAATTCTTAAAGTCATGGCAGAGCGAATTCTTAACCTTTTTCGTGTCATACGAACACGGTAGAATATTCTCTTGTTGAAAGAAATTTAACCATGCTTCATCGGAGTTTTCTGACGTCAAGAATGGCTCTTTTGAAGTTAGCACCTTCATTGAAGAAGGATGATGAGATGTAATTCACGCCAGGCTGGATCGTTTGACCTGGCGATTGCTGACAACTTCCAACTCTATTTCAAAAAGTCTAATCTTTCCATTTATGATCTCAGATATTCATTTCTCTTTGTTCACTTTACATAGGCGATAACGAGCAAAATTTTCATTTACAAAAAGTAGATTATGAACAAATTTTCCTTTCAGATACATTTATATGTATAATATTCTTCAAGAAGTCAAATACTAACGTTTTACATACTTTTTTCTTATTTATTGTTAGTTGAAATGACAGGATGAAATCTATTGTTACGGAAAACCAATTTGCCTTTATCGAAGTTTGAAGGATGCATAGTCTCTCAGTGAAACGAGTACTTTAGTAAAATGAGGAAAATTTTCTATTATTATCTTATTATCTTCATCTTCAAACTGCTTAATTATAACTCTTGATTTTTCTGCGAAACTGCGTATTACGTTATACATATAAAACAAAGATCGAAAAAGAAAATAACGAGAAGATTCAAAGTTATCGGATAAAATCTTCTTGCCAGATTGTTCCATTGTTCGTATTTAGTTTAGCGTAGTTTGATTTTTTATTTATTTTTTATTTGTAATATGAATTTCAAATATTTTTATCGATGAAGGTAAATGAACATATACATAATACATACGTACACACATGTACTTTTTGCTTAAAAAAAAACTTCTTTATAATTTATTGATAATATTTTGGATTTTTACATAAAATACTATATGTAAAAATACATGTATAAGCAATACTAGATATATTATTTTTATTTTATCTTGCAAATTTATATTTGGATTCATTTACAACTTTTTTAATCATTAACAGAGTCGTTATTATTCTTACTAACTCATTCATATTGATAAAAAATATTAAAAGTTTTTTAAAAATTATTTGATCTATATTTTATACAATTTTTATATATATATATTTTTTTTTCAATTGTTAGTATTTTCAATGGAATAATTCGGCAACATAATATATTTTATGATTCCATATTTTGAAAATTTTTTTTACATTTGCGGAAATCTTTTTTTGTTTTGTTTTTTTTTTTTTTTTTTTGCTCAAAAGAAAATTTCGCTTGCTTAATAAAGGAATTTGCTGAGACTAAAAATTCACAAGCGAGATAAATTTCGTTGAAATTCCTTCATCAACAGGGTTCTTTTCTGCGTGTTGCCGCAGCGACCACGCGTTTATATTTCCTTTGAAGCAGTCATTAGATCAAGAAGGTGCAGTGTGTCTTCGTCAGGAATCTAATCTGGCTTCCGGGAAGTGCTGCCGCGGCCTCCTTTTGAAGTTAGCTCTTGCGTGGAGAAATTCAAAGAGCAAAAACTGAGTTGCTCCAGTTTCTAGCGCACGCGATTTCTTTATTGCGAGAATCATCGGTTGTTCTGAGGAATTCGAGAAACTTTAAAGTAGAAGTCTCTCTTGATTACTCTTATCTGCGAAAGAGGGAAGCCGAATCTTAATTGAATACAGAATTAACTCGGTCTTTATTTTTTTCGAGAAAGAAAGAGAAGTTGTGTGTGAAATCTTTTTAGAGGAGATATATTCGTAGAATCCCATATATGATGTCATATAAAACTGCCTGAGAAATCTTCTCTTAGAGTATTGTTACAATTTTATATTCGTTGATTTATTTATCCCTGTTGAATATATGCAATTTTTTCTCTTTGTCGACCCCGTTTTTATTTTCCCAGATTTGTTATTGTCAGGTCAAGGACTCGTGAATCCCTTTAACGACAATGCTTGGGATAAGAATGCTCCTGGAAGACTGCCAATCTCGATTCCCTCGAATCAGGAAGACGAGTGAGTCAGTCTCGTACTGCGGTATATAGAGTTCGAAAAAACTGACTCGCTTGCCGCTGGGCTTTCCACAGTCAATACGCAGCCTCATGCCAAAAGGAAATCGTTTTCCCGTTTTATCTCGTTGCTCCAAAGAACGTTATGAAAAGCGTATTCGCGAGAAAATCTCGGATCGGCCCGGAGAACGTCGCGAACAAAATTATCAAACTAAAAAAGTCTAAATGTTGCGCGCTCACGCATATGTTTATATATATATATGTGTGTGTGTGTGTGTGTAAGTAGATATTAATATTAATTCAAAATTATGCAATGTAAGTTTGAATTAAATTAACAGATCGTATGCCATTGTGCGAATTTTTAACACATGCACTAAAAAAATTCGACTAAAATTATATATATTTAATAAGATATTTCTGTAATGTATGTTTTTAAATATTATATAGTAATAACATATATATCATATTATTTGTGATATTTATAAATATCAAATAAATTAATTTTTCCTATCAAATATATTGACATGGAAATCTACAATTTTTTGCAAAATTTATAAATTTTCAAATACCTATATTTGATACTGTAATATTTTTATTTGAATTATTATAGTGATCCGTGAACGCGACGGATTTGATCCGTAAAACATTGATCCGGAGCGAATAAGTACTGTATTATTCTGATAACATAGCGGTCGACATTTGAGACTATTTTTATTGTGTACGAATTCCTTCTGGAGAGTCGCCAACACTCGATTTTCGAGGGATTCGCTCGACGATTTTTATAACAGTTCCCGCATAAAGGAGTCGTGTAAAAAAATTGCAAAAAAAAAATGATGAAAGAAAGAAGTAAAGAATACGGGTGCGTGTTCGTGAAGGCAATCGTAAGGCGGAAATTCGTGGCCGAATGCGCGACCGTTCCTCTTCCTGTCGACGAAAAATCGTGCCTGCCCGCGCGATCAGAAAACCACGAGCGTTATCGGTTACCAGATATCAGTATGAGCTGAAAACGTGACGAGAACATTGTCAACGCTCTCGTATCTCTCTCTCGTATCTTTGATGGCTCCGCTTTTATGATGATGGAAATCTCGGTACGCCTGGAGAAGCTTTAAAACGCGCATAAAAAAATTGCGCAGATATCACAGCGGGGCGTCAGTTTATAACAGGTTTTTTTTTATAACTCATTCTATGACTCCCTTGGCGGTTCACATTTATATCGATAATTTGCGATTTATTACTGAACGCGAGCTTTTACTCGAGCAAAATCTCATATATCTTCTATGCCCCTATTTGGGAAGCGGAGTAGGATCTATAGATATCGAGCATACACAATTATTTTCTTGAACAGCAATATTGTACTAGTCTATATATACTATGTATAATCTGAAAAAGGCTGGTAAAAATTTTCATTATTCATAGCATTTATTATATGCTATATATGCTTGACGCAAGATCGCGTCCCGTTATATTTATAGACGCAATATACAATAAACTTTTCAGAAAATTTTTAAAAAATCTCTTATTGTTAGTATTAAATTACCTAATTATTGATATCGCATTTAATGATCTAATATCATATTTCAGTAACGTTTTTGAATATTGTATAGCTTATGCGATTATTTGTTATTTACGATAATATACACCGGTGCACCGATGCATCTTTTTCACATCAGTATATACATTGAAAAAAGCTGGTAAAAATTTGCATTATTCATAGCATTTATTATACATATGCTATATGCTTGACGCAAGCTCGCGTTCCGTTATATTTATAGACGCAATATATACATGAACTTTTCAGAAAATTAAAAAAATCTCTTAGCATTTAATTATTTATATTGTATTTAATGATTTGATTATTGATATCGCATTTAACGATCTAATATGACATTTCGGTAATGTTTTTGAACATTATACAGCTTATGCGATTATTTGATATTTACAATAATAAACCGGTGCATCTTTTTCACATCAGTATATACTTATATTTATAGACGCAATATGCATGAACTTTTCAGAAAATTAAAAAAATCTCTTAGCATTTAATTATTTATATTGTATTTAATGATTTGATTATTGATATCGCATTTAACGATCTAATATGATATTTCGGTAACGCTTTTGAACATTATACAGCTTATGCGATTATTTGATATTTACAATAATAAACCGGTGCATCTTTTTCACATCAGTATATACTTATATTTATAGACGCAATATGCATGAACTTTTCAGAAAATTAAAAAAATCTCTTAGCATTTAATTATTTATATTGTATTTAATGATTTGATTATTGATATCGCATTTAACGATCTAATATGATATTTCGGTAACGCTTTTGAACATTATACAGCTTATGCGATTATTTGATATTTACGATAACACACCGGTGCATCTTTTTCACATCAGTATATACTTATATTTATAGACGCAATATACATGAACTTTTCAGAAAATTAAAAAAATCTCTTAGCATTTAATTATTTATATTGTATTTAATGATTTGATTATTGATATCGCATTTAACGATCTAATATGACATTTCGGTAATGTTTTTGAACATTATACAGCTTATGCGATTATTTGATATTTACAATAATAAACCGGTGCATCTTTTTCACATCAGTATATACTTATATTTATAGACGCAATATACATGAACTTTTCAGAAAATTAAAAAAATCTCTTAGCATTTAATTATTTATATTGTATTTAATGATTTGATTATTGATATCGCATTTAACGATCTAATATGACATTTCGGTAATGTTTTTGAACATTATACAGCTTATGCGATTATTTGATATTTACAATAATAAACCGGTGCATCTTTTTCACATCAGTATATACTTATATTTATAGACGCAATATGCATGAACTTTTCAGAAAATTAAAAAAATCTCTTAGCATTTAATTATTTATATTGTATTTAATGATTTGATTATTGATATCGCATTTAACGATCTAATATGATATTTCGGTAACGCTTTTGAACATTATACAGCTTATGCGATTATTTGATATTTACGATAATACACCGGTGCATCGGTGCATCTTTTTCATCACCGGGAATCGAAGTAATCGTGGCAAGCTAGTCGATGGCTCGTGGTAGATCCCTCGGTACCGGTGCACGTACGCCATGCCTCATTCTCAGTCGATGGCCTCATCGGAGCTATTCATCTTGGAAATTGCCGAACCTTAGTAATCTAAAGTGCCGAAGGCTGCCTCGACCAACGTTGAGAAATAGGAACGCTTTACCCGAGATAGGCTTTCGCGTATTCGCGTAGGCGAACATCGGCGACACACAGTATAAGAATCAACTTTGACCCGTAATATTTCCTTCACGTTCGTGTTTATCGTAATATAAAGTAGGGCAATCTGAAATTCGCATATCATAAATATTCTCGCAATTCCGGATGAAAAAATATTTTACATAAATATGCAAGACATTTTTTCTTTTATCATATGTGAGGAAAAAATGTCATATTATCTCACAGTCGCAATATTTAGAGATGCTACGTGCGGGAAAGGATTTTAATTACCATTCTTTTTAAAATTATTATTACCTTAATGTCATTCCTCCTCTCTCTCGCTCTCTCTCTCTCTCTAGATTCTTCCAGAGCTTGCATGTAATAAAGAAAAGTTGTTCTGTGCAAGGTACATATAAAAGAAAAATGTCGACTGTCAGTAGCACTGCTAGTAATGCCGTGCGCACATACCGCTGCTCGCGCTACAAAGTATATGGTAATCCCAGATGCTGGGAAGATTGTCGTAGGGAAGCGTCTGGTATCTTTTGCCAGGCGCATGGAGATGACTGCAATATATTAGCGTAACGTCTGCGAGAATTTTCTACGATCTCCCTACGTTTTACTACACTTACCCTCCGTCTCTTTAGTCGCGCCTTTGATAATCTTTTCGTACATATATAACGCGGTTTCCCGCTCGGTTTTACGATATTTTCTAAACTCTTAATATAAATTACATTACAATGTCGCAGCAGCGAACAATTTACGTCACCGCGTAAAAAATAGCATAAGAATTAATTACTTACCATGTTACGCCAATTTTTCATAAGCATTTTTTTTCAGCATAAAGGATAGGTAAGCTTGTAAATGGAAATTTATATTTTTCACTTATTTTTAATTCCGTCAATTTATTTTATCATATAAAAATAAATGGCGGAGGAAATAAGAGTCTATTATTATTTGCATTTTCGTTAAAGATAATTAGAGGCTAAAGTAAGATATAATAAAATGATAAAAAATTTGATTTAAAAATTCTAAAATCTTTGACAGAATCATTCCGATTAAAATTCACGCGATCTAATATCACTCGCGTAATGAAAAATTTGCAAGCTTAATCTACTTTAGCGCGGAAAGTTCCTTATTGTTATCGTTATATTCTTTCCAAGATGTTCGTAATTACTCGGTTACGCGGTCGTTGATCTCTTTCTTTCCGCGACGTCACATCACAACCACCGTTTGACAATCTCATCCCGGCATCGAACGAGCTATACTTTGTTGTGCGCGTATACATGGAGCAATGCATACATGCGGGTTGGGTACATAATGCAGTATGCAAATTCCCGAGGGCAGCTAATCCCCTGGCGTTTCTCGCCCACGCTTCTTCCGCGTTATTAACTCGGCCTAAGGTCCTTCGCGACCTAGTTTTTGCATCGTTGAACAAAGAAGCCCGCGGGTCTATTAAGATGCCTCGCCGACGCCTCGGTGCCCCGGGTAACTTTTGATGCATCTACCTACCCGGCGCGTCTACATGCACCTATACAACCGCTGAAGTCACTCATCTCCTCCTCGGTGCATTTCAAGCTTCCCTCATCTCTTACGGCGCGTCGACTCATTCGCTATTCACACGACGTTTCTCGCGAAATTTTCTATTCATCGCACTTTGCTCTCCGATAGTTATCACTAGAATTGTTTACTACGTTGTAATTTCGGTTTTGCTGAAATTCAAAGAGACGCGTTTTACTTTACGCTCTGGAGCTTACTTTTTTTCCGCTCCTTTGTCTCACTCGCTCAATCCCTTCTTCATCTCCTTTCATCTTCTTGGAACGTATATATCCGCTTCTCCTTACTAATTTTAATTACCTTACACCTTTATTTCGAGAGATTTTGCTCTCGAGCTTTCCTTTGATTTTCGCGAACCGTCTTTTCTTTGTCTCTGCCCTTTGTTCTGTATTTCTTTCCTTTTTTTTCTCGATGATAAATCGTATTATTCCCGTTCGTCCACCGTAAGTCGGAAAATACGTTTCTAAGAGAGGCGCGCGGATATGAAATCTTCACTTCGTTCTCGAGGATTCGTCTTTGAAGTTGTAAGAAGAGCGATTCTTCAGTCAGTCGCTTGAATTTTTATAATAAATCATACTTTACCGATTCTTGTGAAATTCCGTACATATTCTATTCTATTCTATTACGGATGAGTAAGTAGCGGTAGTTTCATCGCAATCTTCTTATTAGCGAATAAATCCCAACTTGCCAATCACATTTACATTTATCATACTTGAACGTAATCACAGAATTCACACAAACGGATCACGCGTTAAATTGCAGAAGTTAATTCATTTTCGTCAATCTTCAAAATTTCCTCTAAAAAGATATAGTCTTCAATTTGAACGATTGATTGTCCCGAAAAATGAAGAATATATCTTTCTCTTTTCAAGTACAATCTGGCTTTTTCTATTTCTTACGTTATATAGGACGAAAATGTCACCACATTGTATATCTGATATCTTTACGATCCTCTCGTACAACAAAGCCGCATGAGAGTCGTACACACAAAAGTCACCCGCGTAAACTTGGCCGCACTTGTTCCGTTCCTTTGTGTCTCTATTTCGTTCTTTCTATTTTATTTCGAGTTTGCGTTCCTTTTCAGCAATGCCGTTCGCCTCAACTTCGACATTTCCACTCGTTTCATGCATTTCTATCATTTAGGATAACAAATAGCGATTATTAATTTTAACGTCGATGTAGAGATAAATACGAAAAAGTATATTATAAGAGAATATATTTCATAAATATATCTATATATAAATTAAAATTAATTCAAATAAATGATGTATTTAATGTTTAATGTTATGCTTCATGTGTGTCTTTTCAATGTGTTTTTTATTTTATTTTAGTAACAAAATCTGTGATTACATAAATCTTTAATAACTAGAATACTATTTATTTTATTGAGGTTTTTTTAATTTATTTTCTCTTTCTAGGTGGCCTATTTTAGTCTCGACTATTTCAATTTCAGATCGCGACAATATCTCATCCACTATAAAATAAAAAGCTATATGGAATCAACTCTATTTTCAGCTTGTCTCCCGCATCATTTCCAGTTTCTCGGATTTATTTTTAACTTTTCCCGTTCGGCACGATTCTGCTTTTTTTTATCTTTATAATATTTTTTCAATTAAACTTAACCTGGTACACACGTGTGTCGTACATTTCCTTTCGAGAGAACAATATTGAGGGTTCTTCTCAATAACAGATACGCCTTGCTGTACGAATTTTTATTTTCCACTTTATCATTTTTCACTTCACTGCTTGTGCTCAAGCCTCTTATTTCTGTTTTCTTCTATTCACATATTTGATTCTAGAACAAAAATAACATAGTATAGAAAATTATCCGAAAGATTTTCAATTATTGTAATTTCATCAAGCGTTTATCAAAACTATATTAAATACTAATTCTTAAATACAGAATTAAGAATGGAGTTTTTCGTACGACAAATAAATTCAGAACAAAAATCCGATGTATTTGTTTTTCGACTAATTTTCCTTGGATATTTCTATTTTTAATAAAATAAAAGAAAACTTTTACTTGTAAATTCTGGTCTTAATTCTTCAATTAAGCATTGTCGCGTTTCGCTATATAGACTCGCTATTTTTCTTCCTTTCTTATCTCATCTGGTATTGTAGGAACTGTGGAAATCTTCATTTCGTAACTCAATATTTTTGCTCTCTCTCTCTCTCTCTCTCTCTCTCTCTCTCTCTTTCTCTATCGACAATCTCGCGCTATAAAGCCACGCGAAAGTCCTTCAGTGTCTCACACATGATCGTAACCCCACATATTCGCGCTAGTACCCACTTCCAGTTTATTCTTCGCATCTCCCTCTTTGATTGTCGTGTCACCTCCTTATCTCTCGCTCGTTTTTCGCTCGACCTTTTCTATTGCATCCGTCGCGTCTCTTATTATCGTAAAAGACCGTATATATACCACGCTACATAGTCGAGCAATGCTTTTGTCGCAAAAATTGCAACCGATCACGACACAAATATCCGCGATAAATCTTGACGTAATACGAGAAAAACGGAAGCGACGAGAATTTGCATTTTATGTCTTTTAAAATATACACGCTCCGAGGATGCATCGGACGCTCCATTTTTTTTCATCAATGATATTCTTGTATGAATATAATGTAATGGTAAAATATGTTTCGAATATTATTTTTTAAATATTTGTAATGCCATAAGAATATTAATATGCTATACAATATAATAGTGTTTTTATAATACAACCATTTTATATGTTATAATATTAATATATAATATTTAATATATCCATATTTTTTCATGTATAATTACTAATCTTTCTATTTTCAAAAAAATGTATATAACAATTATATGTGAATTCACTATTGAAATAATATATCTAATCGTGCAAATTTCAGAAATATTTTATAAAATATCCAGTGAGTATTTTTTCGTTATTTTTCGTGTTATATATATATAAAACAAAAAAATTTATATAACAATTATATGTGAATTCACTATTGAAATAATATATCTAACCGTGCAAATTTCAGAAATATTTTATAAAATATCTAGTGATTATTTTTTCGTTATTTTTTGTGTTATATATATATATATATATATATATATATATATATATAACAAAAAAATAATCACTGGATATTTTATAAAATATTTCTGAAATTTGCACGGTTAGATATATTATTTCAATAGTGAATTCACATATAATTGTTATATACATTTTTTTGAAAGTAGAAGGATTAGTAATTATACATGAAAAAATATGGATATATCAAATATTAAATATTATATATTAATATTATAACATATAAAATGGTTGTATTATAAAAACACTATTATATTGTATTACATATTAATATTCTTATGGCATTACATATATATATATATAATAGCTAAGATTTTCTCCCGTCTGCAGTTAATCTTCTGTGCTTATCTTGGCTGAGCCTAATTTCATTTTTTATGTTTTATCCCGCGGCAAACATCGGTAAACGGTGCGCGGCTCTTTACTCTAGTGGTTTCATTTCCCTCGCATTTGTCGACCCTCTCGCTTCGTTTTACCCCACTGCATCTTGAATTGTTGACCCACCTTCGGGCGATTCTCATCGAGAGGAAAATAAACGAGTCCCACTTCATTCGTGATTTTGCGGCGAAGATTTTATTGGCGTTGCGGTTTAAACCGATATTTCCTCAACCTCGTCTCTCTTTTTCTCGAGGATATAACAAAAAAAAAGTTATATTTTCTTACAATATTTATCTATTAGTATTGTATTCCCAGTCTCGTGCTTAGTTGCAGCGAAGCTGTTTTTATTTTGGCAATCATTGCTCTAAGATTTTTAGTCACTTATTGATCGCTCTCTACAAATCCACAATTAGTATGATTTGTTGTTATAATAAAACATTATTGTATAAAATATGACAATACTTGATAAAAAAAATTATTTTTAATTAGTAATAATTAAACATGCGAAATATAAAATGACTAATTTATCTTTAATTTTTGTGTTTTCAGGTGAGTCAGAGTTCATGATGTATATCCTAAACTTAAGGTAAGGTTTCACTGATTATCTCAAATTTCCGCGCCATGTTTGATTTTGATGTGCATCGTCGATTAATTCACGTGCACGAAAGTCAACAACTGTAAAGGGAGTTTACGCTGCCATCCATGAATCCTTTATAATGCCTCCGATAAATTTGCGCGGACAATTGTAAACGAATCTCAGGGCGGGGAAACGACTATGAAATAATCCTCTTAAAAAAGATTATCGACTTCGATCTCCGGAATTCGATGCGGAAGCTTTACGTACGTATTACAGGTTTACAATCCTTTTTCGAGAGATGTATAACTCTCTTCCGTTATTCTGATCGCAAGCAAATTCCGATATTCAGCGGAAACTAGTCTAAACGTTTGCTGCTTTCTCCATTTATTTTGCATATAACATGAAATATGATGCAAATATTTTCCGCAATTTAATTTCTTTTTTAAGAATATATTACGAAAAAAATTCTTTCATTATTTTTATGACAGATAAATATAACTTGAAGTCAAAATCAATTCCGTGCACTTTTAAAACATGAGAATACTTTTAAAAATCATAATTTTGAACATAAAAGTCGGAGGAGTTATGTAGTTTTTATGTAATTATATATTTATACGTATATTTTATATACATATAATCTATATAAATCAATTAGTTTACAAAGAGGGAAAAAGAGGGATAAAGAGAAAAATTCTTGTATAATCTAACTAAATTATTCTATTCCGGAATTTCCGGAGCATGAAGTTTACAATATCAAAGCGATATTTGCTAAAGCGGGAAGATATAAAGTTTATTGGAATCGTGTGTACACACAAATCGTAATTACAAGTATCTAATTTGCTGCGAAGAGACACGTATTTACCGTAATGGAGTGTTAAATATATCAATTACTCGAGTCTCTCACGCGTTAATATATTGCAGCAACGTAATTCATGTTATCATTTTATATAATATCATACCACTTAATCGTCACTGAAACAAATTCTGTAGTTTTTTTAGTAAACATGCCATCGTATTAAAACTATGTTGACTGAGGAAAATATTATTAAATTATGTTTGTCGTCAAAGTAACCAGAGATAAAAAGTTGGCAATTGATTATATATATATATATATATTTATAGTTAAATCAATCATATTTACTCTTTATATGTCTTTAGACATAAAATAATAGTGAATATAAAATTGAGCTGATATACATATATACCACATTTATTAATTATATATATTGTTTGATATAAAGAGAAAATCATGCAGAGAAGAAATTAATATTTCTTTTATTTCATTAGAATATATCTAAATGAGTAAGTATTTGAAAACCGTTAAGTATTATTATCGATTTGCGCCATGTTATTCCATCGCACGGGCTTCAATTAGAAATTGAATGCATTCGCATCCGTTGCAAACGGAGAATCACGCTTCCGCATATTAATCCTTTATTGTTTGCCGTCGACTCTATATAATCAATACAACGGAGCATTACTGTCATTATTTTCGAGTTATTGTTTATAACGCGAATATCATTTTTGCGAGTTCAGAGAAGCCGGACATTGTCCGAGAAGAGACTGATGAGTCTTCTCCGGGAAGGGCAAATATTCCATATATATATATATATACAGGGTGGTCGGTAACTAACGGACCAATGATTAAGGGCGGATTCTCTGGCCAATTTGGAGACGATTTTTCCTTAGCAAAAATGTTGAGAAGTCAATCATTTTCGAGTTATAAGCGATTGAAAAAAATGGGTTTTTTGAAAACTAAACGTTTTGGAGTTAAAAGTCTAACATAATTACATTCTTCAGTTAATTTCAGGTAGAGTTTACTATAATAAAATTTTAATTCGAGGTTTAGTTATAAAGATACATAATGACAAATATTGGAAAGTTGTAAAAAATGATGACCTTTTTCGACATTTTCGCTGAGGAAAAATTGTTCCCAAAGAATCCATTTGTGATCGTTGGTCCGTTAGTTACCGGACACCCTGTATATATCTGTTTTTCGTATTATAGCGAAGTCTGCGATTTTATTTCCGTCTCGTGCTCCTTCACTACTGTCGTTTCGCTATTCGTCGATCCGACAGTTTCGTTTCGTTCCTGCTCATCTCTCCCTACTCTTTCTCTTCCTCATTGCATACGAACATTTCTTTTCCTTTTTTATTATCGAATATTCGTTTCTTCTTGCAAAGTCGAGGGGATTTTGAAGTGCCCCACGCCAAAGCGGGCTGCGATCTATTGGCGCCATTCGTCAGATCGACTGGCGCTTACGACTTCCGGCGACAGGATTCGGATCTTCTCTCTCGGAATCCCTGAAAACCCGAAATGGATTTTCTCGGGGATATCCGGCGCATCTTGTATCCAAACTAATATAAATGGTCATTTTCGCGGTGCGCTCTTCGCAAAAATCATTTCGCTCCTCGTCACCCTCGGTAAATTTATCCGGCGTACCCTCGCTCTGTCTCCTCGGTATAATTGAATGCAAGAATATATTGCGCTTGCGCAGCGGGAATAGAAATTCCTAGTTTAATTTCACGAACTCGCTTAATGTTACGTTACGTACATATTATTATAGATTACACACTTCGCTCGTTCCATATAATTTCTCAAGAACACTTCGAAGAGAGAGAGAGAGTTCTTCTTTTAACTAATTAATTTCGAAGAATAATTTCCCCAGAGTGTGACAGTTGGAATGAATATATGTGTATAATATATGTCTATATCTATATCGCGTTCTCGAAAGTTAAAAATGCCGTCTCCGCTCAATTACAAAGTATGAAAGGAAACGATTTATCGAACGAGGCAGCGCTTCTTACTTATCTTCTAGTTAAGTAGTAAATCACAGCGTACTTTCATTCATTCAGGCTTTATTATAAATTCAAGAGTTAACTGGCTCCGCAGCGCGGACGGACTTTCTTGAATTCTATTACTTTTTAAACGTCGAGCTACTATCTTCGGCAAAGCGCACGGACTACGTAAAGATTTATTCCCTTACTTAAAGCTTAATCTCTTCCGACTTGAATCTCGTTTCCGGATGTCACATCGCTGCCACCAAGACAAAGATGTATTACATTTTTCTCCGAACGATTATATATAACACACGTTCGCCAAGCACGATTGATATTGCCGGCAGCAAAAGCTCGTTTCTTTCAGTTTAGAGGATTTTTCAAGAACTCGGTTTTTGGGGGAAATTTTTTTTAAATTTTCGCTCACTTTGTGTAGAATTCGACCGGTTTGTTACGAGACATTTTTCCGTTTAATGCATGATATAAATATATATAGCTTGCGTAATGCAAGTCATTTCATTAAAAGTTCACAAACCACTCTTGTTAGCATCACAAATGCACAATATAATATTAGTACAAAAATCCGAGCCACGTCATCAACGATGAGTATATAAGAAAAAGTTTTCTCGGTATATTGTATATATATATATATATATCGTTTCGAAAAAATGAACACTTTTACGTCCTCTCTTTACATAAACATTGCACGCATACATTTATGCACAAAATGCAAATTGTATTGTCGAATGTCCTCCACGGCTCGTTTCATTAACTGCACGCATCCGGCGTGCACGTACATTGACCCGCGAAATGCACGCGCATATGTATATATATAGATATATTATACATGCATGTATACCTGTGCGAAGAGAGAGAGAGAGAGAGAGAGAGAGAAATGGACGCGCGAGTGGAGTGCACGCGTTTACATACGTCGACGATGTGTAAACGGCTTAAGCTATTGCATCGGCCGCGGCCAGTCGGCACGTACGTCAGTTAATTCGCCTGTATCGCGGTATATGATCCTAGAATTTACATAGCTCTCGTAGAGAACCTGCTTGTAACGTATGTTCACATAAGTGCGTAAACGCCACCGCGACCGGTATCTGGATACGCACATGTCACGTATTCACAAAGTATCCGTACATGTCTGCGTACGTCTGGCTGTCTATATATGTGCGTTCGTGTGTGCGAGTACATCTCGCATGAATGGATGCATATAGATAATTATTATTATGAAGCACTTCCCGTCGCGAGCGTTGCTTAAAGGGGATCGAGACGGTTCTTCTTCGCGAAATTATCTCAATAAACGCAGGCACCCCGATTGTGTTTGTTCCCGATCGACTGCGCGTGAGTCGAATCATGGATAATACTCGCGAATTTCCCTGCCTTGCAAGCGAGCGCTTCGAATTGCAGGTAGGACACGAAAATCATATCGAACTGTATATTGAAGCGCGATCGACGTTTATGCAACTGTAGATTGCTGGAAATAATAAGGGAGGGATGAGACTTTGCAATATAAATTTCAATCTTCTTATGCTCTTTGGTGCTTCTCCCTGGGATTTTATCTCGAAATTTTTCTCTCTGTTTCGTATAAGAATGGAAGTAAAAGGATTACTTTGCACGCACGTGTCTCTTATTTGATGCACACATTTTTCGACAGCTGCTTCAGTACGTCATTAAAAAATTATTAAATTAAGTGTTTATTTCAATACTAACGAATAATTTATTTAAAAGAAATATAAATATTTTATCTATTCCGAAAAGAATTTTCTATCATGATATCAAATAAATATATTTTTCACATCAAATCATTATTATTAATTTCAAATGAAAGATTTATTTGGCTATTAAATTAAGTATTTATTTCAATACTGCCTAATAATTTATTTGAAAGAAATATAAATATTTATCTATTCTGAAAAGGATTTTCTTATATCAAATAAATATATTTTTCACATCAAATCATTATTATTAATTTCAAATAAAAGATTTATTGACATAAATACTCATTCGAATTCAGTAGATTTTTTTTTTCAGTACAAGTGTAGTGCTGTAAAAGCAACACGCGATTTAATATTTCTACTTCGTGCTTTCGCGCGCGGTCGTGTAACCGAATCACGCGATTAAGATTGGATTTAATTGGAATTAATTGTCGCGCATTTGCATAATCGTCCGAGTGTCGAAAACTGATACAGCAATCTGCGACCTTAATGGCACGATCGTGTCGATATTTCTGGCACGTTTCCCGTCTCGTTTTACGTGATTCAAAAATTGGCGCTCCGCGATATACGCGCGTATATTTGCCTTGTCGTAAACGTAAGCGCGACACGTCGTGTTTGTGTTTATATGCGCCCACGTGTGAATACGCGCGCCACCGACGTGGATAATTGTTATGGGGGACGATCGCGTCCTGCGTCGTTTAAAGGCGTTGCTATATACTACAAGGCAACACGGTGGATTAGAATTAACTGGTCCGCAGGTGAGACGGCTTATATATGCGCCGTATCGTGGGATTTGCCGGTTTATCTCTGTCGCGTTTACCTTAATAAAAATCGGATATCGCGCGACAGTCAGATTCAGACGGTTCCGATCGAAAGAAATTCATCATGCGATATTTATATGTATATAATGCGAAAAGTTTTCATGCGCGTGACTCTGAGTCCTATAAATATACAATTTACGTTTTACAATTTAATCTGCTTTTATCACTGTGGATTTTTTGTATTTTTTTTATTTTTATTTTTGAGATCCCTATTTTTGGTTTCATCGGATTCTAGAATTTTAAGCCGCATCGATCCGATAATACTTGCCAATCTATGGAAAATTAAATGTAAAGGTTCAATATTTTCTATACATATATGCGTATGTATGTTTGTAAAGCATAATGACGAAAATTATTAGCTGTGTGAAAGCAATTTATAGTGAGAAATATTTATACAGAGGATAATTGCTAAAGAGAAATATTGTTGATGAAACGCGTGATGTCGCATTTGTTCGAAACAATTTCGAAAACATGTAAAACTCAATTATATAAAGGACATCTTTCTTTTTTATAAATTTAGCGCACAATTGCAGGAAATTTAATTTCGTAAAAAAGTCAATTTTTGTACCTTTGAAGTACTCTTTAAAAAATCAACAAATAAAAAGAAAAGTTGGAGATTGAAATGACAAGTTATACGAGTATATGTAACAACAAGAGTACATAATTGATGATGATGATGCGAGCTTAAATTCTGGAATAAATCCTACTTATGTACATCGTGCATGAACACATATAAAATAAAATAGATCACATACGTTCACGGATTAAAAAATACAATATTTTATGTCTCATCCAAGATATATGATCTTGTTATTGCGTATCGCGACTTTACAGACCTTTTACGTACATTCACCGATTTTATTCGCCAATGATTCTGAAAATATATCACGTTGACGTCATAGACTGCGCGGGATTAAACTTGCGAATAAAGCAGCGAGGATCCGTATCATAAATGCACGTGTGTATAAAATAGGTCATACATTCCCGGATTAAAAAGAAAATATTTTACACTGAATTTCGAATATATTATATATATATATATATATATACATACACACACACACACACATATATATGTATCTCGTGTTCTCGTTATGTATTCCGTGTCGCGATTTTAGGGTACACTCGCTGTGTATATTTACCGATCGGTTTTGAGAATATCACGGAGAGACATCGCGCACGAGACCCTCGGGATAACGGCCGGGTATCGGTGTTGACTTGGCGAGCACTCAAGTTGTTAGTTTGGCCTCTCGAGTTCAGTAATCCCTGCGTCTACTTGTCCTTTACGGAATGTAGTTACTACGCGGCACGCGCGTGCAAGTGCAACTTGCTGCTAGCGGCGACAGGATCGCGTTTGAAGAGGAACCTTGCATAGTGCGCTTTAATAGAGTACCACTTCAGAGTGCACTGTCGAGATCTTGAGAAAATAAAGTTAATTGGATTACAGTGAGATAAAAGCGCTCTCTCTCTCTCTATCTGTATCTCTATCTCTATTTCGTGAGCATACTCTTCGTATTTCGTCCCGTTAAAGCACTTATAGCGTCAAGTCGTTGAAAATGAGCTGCTTACAAATTCAAAATAATGAGATAATTTATTGATCGTGCTTGCTGTTCAGCTTGCATATTACTGCGCAAACGAATGGACGAATAATAATGCAAATTTTTCGACGAATTAATGCAATCTTGCCTTTAATTGAACGAAATAAATTCCGGACCGCTCGCTAAATCGTATCATACGTTAATTACGTTACAACGAAATTTTCAACAACAATGATCGCGATCGCGCGGATGCGCCGGTAATTTCATTATTACGATTTTAATGGTTGTATATCGCTTTTATTTATTTGGCGTATTGCATATAGATGAGATATCACACCAGGATATATCGAATAATATTCTATATCACGCATATTAACGATTTCACTGGGTGAAATAAACGAGAATTCTTTCGAAAATTGCAAAAGCCGCGCGAAAGCCGTTTCGCATTATTTATTTATGTTCTTTAAATAATACACGAGCTCTAATTAATTATTAAACTTATTTAAACTTCCCAAATGAGCTTCTACTTACGTATCGCGCTTTTATCACATTTTCGAATTTAAAATCAAATTAATTTATTTAGGAGAAGGATAACTTTCTATTAATTTATTTAAGATCTTTTTCGATCGCGCTTTATATAAATTCCAATTTAATGTTATCCTCTTTTATAAATGATAAATGGTTCACAAAGATTATTGCAAGACATAGAAAGATTCCCAAGTTCTAAACTCGTATACTTCTCTCCTCTCTTTTTCTGATTGCTGCCGGTTCTATCTTGGTTAATGCACATTTAAGATGCAGAATTGTCACTTGCAGCTTCCGTCTTTCATCGCGCGGGTCTGCGTTATAAAGTATAAGCGAACTGTACGGAAAATGAAAAAGCTTTTTTCCTCGGATTTAAATTGGCACGCTCAAAGCGCGCCTCTGTCGTTGTTCGGAGGACTTGGAGAAAAAATCGCGACGAGCGCTTTGTTAAGTGTTTATGCTTCGCTCGCCGCGACCGACTAAATCTCGGAGAAAGAGCTCTTTCATCTCTGGCTTCTTTCAACGCGTTTCCTTGGACGCGTGTTTCATCGACGAAATAATTACGCTTTACTCGAGTACCAAGTATCAACGTATATGTTTTCATATGTTTTCGTTAATCGACCAAGAAATGCGATACACATTTTCGTGGGAGACTTGACGTAATTAAATTTATAATATACGATATATTGTATATTTATCTCGAGAGCCGAATAATATTTTTAATGTCTAATTTAATCTAATGCGCAATGACAGTTTTTAATAGTTATAGATAATGCGATTGTCATCTCATTTTAAATATATAATGTTTATGAAATATACATATATATTGTATGTAACGCGAGAAAGGGTTGCAATGGATGACGATTATTATGAATATACAAACGATAGTGATGCTAAATTAAACTTCGATGATACCAACTTTGTGATAAAACGTAACATTGCTTCCTGCGAGGCGGAAATAACATTGAAATTGAACTCGGGTACTCGAGTAATTATGTAGCGAATATGTTTGTTTGGGCTTCAATCAGTTAGCCAGTATATAACAGTCGCATAAATTAATCACTCGGTACGGTAATTTATTCAATTGCACGATTATTGCGCCAGATCAAGTATATACATGTAGATACCAGTAGTGAATTCTGCGAAGAGGAAACGCTGTGTTGATACAATATTAATCTAAGGGAAAGGGAGAGACAGAGTCTCTCTTATTAGTTTACTCTTTTCCATTTAGTCTTTTTTTGGCCATGAAATAACACAGACCTCCTCTAATAAAGAGAAGAACGATATTCCGATAATCGTTGACTCGTGGTGATATATCTCCTTTCGTCCTTTCGTTTCCTTCCGCCATTTCTTTCGTTAGAGAGAAGAAAATCAGGAAAAGAAGGTTATTAATCACGGGAAATTACTCTCTCGCGATTTCTCGGTGACTGAGGGTGTCGATGAGGTCTCCACTGGAAGAGACAGGGATGATAGAATGAAGGGAAAGATGTGGTGGAGAGAAACGCAAAATCGGACTGAAGCTCCCGGAGCTAGGCAAGCAATAGCCGCTAAATTAGATCGGGAGGTTCTGCAAAAGAAATCATCATTTTTACTCCAGTTTTAAAGAATATTCTTTTCAATTTTATTCTCAATTATAAGAACGTGTAATGGAGCGATAGGTGAGCCAAAAAGCTTTCTTATCTGCAGAGGATGAGCCATGTGCGAGAATAAAATCTAATCATTATTTTTCGATAGCTCTCTTTTCATGACGCGGTTCTTGAATACTTATATACAGGGTGTTCGGTAATTAACGGACCAATGATTAAGGGCGGATTCTCTGGCCAATTTGGAGACGATTTTTCCTTAGCAAAAATGTTGAGAAGTCAATAATTTAAAAGTCTAACATAATTACATTCTTCAGTTAATTTCAGGTAGAGTTTACTATAATAAAATTTTAATTTGAGGCTTAGTTATAAAGATACATAATGACAAATATTGGAAAGTTGTAAAAAATGATGACCTTTTTCGACATTTTCGCTGAGGAAAAATCGTTCCCAAATTGACCAAAGAATCCGCTTGTAATCGTTGGTCCGTTAGTTACCGGACACCCTGTATACCTAATATTATTTAATATAAATGTTCGGATCTCTCTTTCTCGTAAGAATTTTGCATTTATTCACGAGAAGCTAACGTAGGTAGCTAGACGTAGGTTGGCGAAACCTTCTCGTCGAAGCCTGATTGGATTATTTGCTTGCTACCCTCGAGCGTGCCTGACTAAGGACGTACGTGCATATATGAGGTCCTGGCAAACGGGTTAGGCGATTCCTCGTTTCCCGGAATTTCAACGGCCCCGTGGGCACGCTCGCAGCTACATCGGCGAAAATGGCCTTAATCTTCGCGGCGAATCCCGCAGGAAAAAGGCGCTGCTGGATCCCGAAGACACTAAAGACGCGCGCCAAAACGTCTTATCTGTGCCCTATTTCGGCTGCACTCCATATTATTCGATTAATCAACATTTGTCTCAATACTATATATGCTTAATAAATCATTTATTTGTGAAACAAATATTTATCCGTTTTGAAAAGGATTTCCTTGTATCAAATAAATATTTTTCGCATCAAATCAATATTATTAGTTTGAAATAAATGATTTATTAGGCAGTATTGAAATAAATATTTATTCGAATTCAATACATTTTCGTTTCAGTGCGCTTAATTAATTTTTCCAGATTTTTTCGGAGGATAGGTATTTTAAAGAACAAATCACGCGTTAATTACGATCGCGTATTTTTTAAAATAATTGTTTCGGCTCTCGATGATATCGAGAAAGTAGGATTTTAATTTTAATATGTATTGAAATGATTAATTTAATATAATTACGATATAAATTATTGGAAAAAAGCTAGCTATTAATCCGAACTATGAATATCAATTATCGGTAAATGTTACCATGTTACATCAACGCCTCTCATCTGTTCATAATTATCTCGATCGTTCGATGGATTGATGATTACGCGGTTATCTAAATACTGGATAAAATCGAAATCAACTTTTGTCGCTCGGTCAAGCGATGCGTATCACGTGTGCGCGCACGTGAAATTGTAAATCGCCAAATATATTATTCAACGAACCGAGACGACGAGACTGTCATGATCGCAAATGCGGATACCCGCGCGTAAACGCGCATATCTGTATACCCGATGACGATCGGAATAAATGCGAACTGATGATTACCATTGGGCTAACACACATACATATATGTATATAAGCTCGTTTTCGCGTTTATGCATGAAAAAAAAAAAAAAAAAAAAAAAAAAATACGGGAAAGTCCCAGACGCGCGCGCATAATGGAATTAAGCCGCTCCGGCGAGTCGCGCGATATCCAGGGACGATTTTTCATAATTTGCCGATGAAAAACGGACCATTCCCCCTTGCTCTGCGACACGAAGCAGACTGTCCCGCGGGTACTTTCTCGCTTGATTTAGCTACTCCCCCTCGTGCATTAATTAACTATATATTAACGGGCGCAACCCGTTTGGGAGGGTGAGTAAAAGAGTTGGAGGATCCCAAAATAAATCGTATTCGACACGATAAATCAATTATGATAATTGACCGGCAATAAATCGCTTATTACTTTAACGAATCGTTATCTCCCGTGTAATGCCGACCGCATTATTGGCCAACGTTACGTGAAACGAGACACGATGCGAAGTGATGCGGGCGTGTATATACGTGTGCGGACAAGGTTTTGTTAAATGAAAATACGCGTGGACGAAACTGTGCGCCAGCTGTAATCGGGGCATTAACCGACTGTAGAAATAATTTTGGATTGCTATATGTGGCCGTCTTTCTTTTTTCGACAGAATTTTCCGACGTATACGTACACCGAAAAAAATGCTATTCTCATATTATGTCACTTAGCCTCATCATTTTCTCTAAAGTAGACGCCAAAAGGATTCTCTTAATTTAAGAGGAAAAATTCTAAAGAGATTTTTATTATATGTTTTTATCGGTGTATTATTTGAAATTATTAATCGCGATAGCACAAAAAGCAGTCTTACGAATAAATATTTATTATGTTATATATATGTTTAAATTTTACCGATACAATTACATTATTATTTTTAATACCAATTGATATAAACTTATATAAATTTATTATAAATTTCAATAATTTTATTTTATTAATCTATTGTATTTAATTTATTGCGAAATTAAAATTGCAAAAAAATAATTTAAGAATGTATTTCTAATTTAAGAGGATATTCCAAAAAAACATGATGTAAAGACGGAAAGTATTTTAAGAAAGGAATGTTTTCGGTGTATATTTTTCTCATAATAAGCTCGCGACAGTCGAATCGGCGCGATAAAACGTGCGAGCTTTATTAATCTACACGCGCGCGTTGCGGCTAAGTATTTGCGATGACAATATTGTCGATGATAATGAAAGCATACGCCTCTCATCGATAAACTTAATGGATCGGAAAAAGTGTTATTCCAGCTGTTATTTCTCTTCGTTTCATTTTTTTTTTTTTTTTTTTTTTGTAAATTATTTTCACGAGCATGATTCGGTTCCATTCGATGTGGCGAAATTCGTGCGCGATGGAAATTGCGTCGAGTTGCGTGAAATATAATCGTCGATGATGGAGAGAGCGATGTTTTAATTATATTTCGGGAGAATTCCATAAACGTTTCGTGCGAAGCATCTCTCTCTCCGCGTATCTTGCGAATTAATAACTCTGTTTTATTCGGCGCGACTCTAAACTGCATTTATATAATTGCGTTTATATTTGACTACTGTATCCGGCTTGAATTTCGTGAAATTTCGTCTCTGAAGCCGGAAGGACTTGTTTGGGAGGAGAGAGAGAGAGAGGGAGAAGGAAATGTAGTAAGCGCGCGTAAGTGAGAGATGGTTTCCGTAACGATAGAAGCGTAAAGCGTACAAATCACTTTATAACTTTAACAGAATAATTCTGAATTGTAATACACATCAGGTAATTATTTCCGTTGCTGCATATATACATATGTATATGCAGGTTAAAGTTTGAGAAAACTGATATTATTTGAAACTTTTTTTTTATTAAGTTTCAAAATATGTAAACTATATTTTTTTTGTCGCGTTTCAAATTAGATACAAATTTTTACTTAATTTTAATTTATAAAATGATAAATTTCGAGCCTTCACTGTTAAATTCATTGTATTAAATTTCACCTAATTTGAGTTATTTTTAACCATCCCTATAGGTCGCCACTGCTCCTACTCATATGTTGTTAATTTAACTAAAACAATGGAGTTAAATAATTTAATTTCAAAAATGTGTTAAATTTGACTAAAATTTAGTTTATTATTTACTAAAGTATAAGTTAATGTAACCCTTTGACTTAATAGAAAATTATTTTAACTATATACTTTTTGTTAAAATAATAAATTTGAAACATATGGTAGTTAAACAAATTTAACTCAAGAAATTGGTTTAAATTTAATTCTTTCATATTTAACAGTGTTCTTAAGACACTGAATACTTGTATCATTCTGCTTTGTATAATCCATGTTTCAAACAGCTATGCGTATAATGAAACGAAAAAAAGTACATTCTTGCTAGAATCTAGCTCGAATCTAGCTCCTTGCATCCTTCACGTTAGTTCGGTCCGGAAGCAGTTTAGACTCGAGCTCAAACACAGTATCCGGCGCACTAACCCCCGATAGTTTCGCCTAATAGTTTAGTTACTCGCAGCGTTTTCACAGAGACTCCGGCTCTTTTATCTCGGCAGCACTCGCACCTTTGCGCGTCATTGTCCAATTTTTTTATTTTTTTTTTTTCCGGCCACGATTATTTATTCCGCATACATAATTCACTCGTCCCTTTTTCTCGCCCGCCCATGCGAGAAGTGTTAAAATAAAAAAATAAAAAAAAATTGCTCAAACAAAGCCGGGTCGGAAAACTCCGCGATGACGAGGGTCGGCTACTCGTGCTGGCTACCCGCTCTCGGATATTTGAGATTCGTGTCTCTTTTAACACACGTCGCTTCGCGGATTTTTTTTCGGCGAGGGTGACTGAAAAACCCGCACGTGGGAGAGATGTAGAATTTCATTTCGGTCTCGAGTGCGAAACGCTCAATGGCGAGTGGGTGGGAGGAGGAGGAGGACCAGCGACCGGAAGCTGTTCCGCCGGATCGATCGGTGGAACGGAACACCGGATGAAGACTCTCGATCGAAATCTTTTATTTCGCGCTTCCGGTGTCAATCGATCCGTCGATGACGGTCTCTCTTCGAAGAAAGTGATTTTACGAAGAAACAAACCAAGATAGTTGATACAATATTCTCATTCAGTCAACGATTCTTTTCCCTCGAAATAGTATATTGTGTATCAAGTGCGGAAAGTTGACAATTGGTCACGAGTGCGGAGATGGTCGCCCACGAGCCGAAGGCGATCCCACACGAGTGAACAATTGTCAATTCGCACGTGATACACATACTATTTTGTATTACAAGTGCAGGCAAAGCGCTTTGTGCGCGAGGTGGCCGATCGCACGCCGCCATCTTGCGACGGCACGGTGCGGGAATAACCGCGTTTCAAAGTTATTGTCCACGACTAAAGCCGTGGGCAATACATTGCCCACGGCTTTAGCCGTGGACAATGACTTGAACGCGACTCAGCCGTAGGCAATGACTTTGAATGCGGCTTATTCACTCACCGCGTCGCCGCTAGATGGCAGCGTGGGAAATCGGCCGCTTTCCGCACAGAAAACACGCACAGTGCCACTTTGCCTGCACGTGTAATACAAAATTATTTTTATTTATTTATCTATTTTATTCCTAATCTTTGATTTCGATATGCTTGATCGCCCGCGGCTGACGGGATAAATTGAAATTTAGCGAGATGGAATTTTTAAAGGAAACTCGAGTCTCTCTTTCTTCTCTCTCTCTCTCTCTCTCGAAGAGAGAGTCGCGTTGCCGAGTGCGGTACGAAAATTAAGAGGAAAGTTCTAAGGTTGAGATGCAAGGATACGAGAGCCGATGAAGGTGGAGAGCTTCGTGAAACCTATTTTCTTTTCCGTATAAACCGACCGACGATACCGTACGAGAGCCCCCTTGATTTCCTTTCTCTCTCTCTCTCTCCCTCTTATTCCTCTGCTTTCGTTTCCTACGTTAAAAGGAAGAATTTGAAGCAATCTTTATTGGCGGGATTCTGGAGCGGGCTTTTTTATTTCGTTTCCGATCTTTGTTTAAATGTGATCGTCGTTCGTAATATATCGAACCTTTATTTACGACAATGTATACCGAACGCTCTTTAATCGATCGCGTTTGTGCAAAAAAAACATATAGTACACATGTGTACATGCATAAGATATACAATTTCCCGGGTTGCAGTCAACTTTAATAAAATATGCACGTTACATGAATGTAAAATATTTTATACAAAAATATACATATTTAGCCCTTAAAAAGATGTAGCAGATGTAAAATCACGGTGCTGCTGAAACATGGCAATAATTATATTTACTAAAAATTAAACGAACGTTAATAAAATGAAAATAAATAATATTCGTTGAACGAAAAGCTCTATACGTAAAATCTACGATTATATTACGTGACAATTTTTTATGATCGTTTAGATTTTTCATAATTGTGGAAGCAAGTAAACGATATATATTTTTGTACATGTATTGTACATACACATCACGAAGTGTGTTTTTTTTTTATCTCAATTTCGTAAGATAGAAAAAAATCTCCATAAAATCATGAGCCTTTTCTTTAGATAATAAACGGCAAGAACTGCACTTCTCCTTCTCACTTTATCCTACGAACGCGCTTAAAATGCAAAGTTGTCACTTTCAGCGAAGCGTTATGGAACGCAAACAATGCATATATGCGGCAGATGCTATGCTTGAATTAACATTTTATTTTACTATCTTTATACAAGATTTACTGATTCCGTGTTTTCGTTTTGTGAAAAGGAGTATGATTAAAAAAAAGCTTTATGAATCTTATCGAAAACGAAATTCTTGCCGTTTATGACTTATAATTATATCTTAAAAAGTATTAATTTTTAAATTAAATTTTATGTAAAATTCTTTTCTCAACGTGAAATTGACTGTTTCCGAAGGAACGAAAAGGAATGCTGAAAATTCCAAGTTTAAGGTGATTTCGTTCCGATACCGAGGATCTTTGCTATATTGCCCTTCTTCTTTTTGTCGGCGACGTCGCGTTAAAAAAGGAGGAACCTGAAAGGATTTTTATCGGCAGGATTTTCACGAGCGATGGCTTACTTCGTTTTCGAACGTCGGTTTAATGTAACCGATGTTCTCTTGAGCGATGTGTACTTGAGATCGTGTACTCTAATGTCGAGACTTTGTAACTGTTAAGAGTTTGAAGATACGGAAGAATTGTGAAACGGAAATTTAACAGAGAGGAAGCTATTTCTTTAAATAAAATAATTACTCGATAACGCATCTATAAAATCTAACATTATGATAAATCAATTTTTATGTATAGATAAAAAAAAGAATTTGATTAGAAATGAATGAAAATTTTTCAGAATATATCACGTATGTTTTTGATTTCTTTCAAAGAAGTGTAAAGAGTTTTTTTGCGAATTATATGATGTATTTATATTATGTATTTTATATGTGTGTAGATCAATAGACGTAAATGCATTAATTTGATGGAAAAGAAATATAATGGAAATTTTATGTTATCATTTTATCTCTTCTGGTAATTGCGATATTAAAATACGCGAAATTTCAGACGGTTATAAGATGATTTACAGATATAAAAAAGGAATAATAAAAACGAAGGAAAGCATAAACAAAGTTAATAGAAGGCTATTACTTATCTCTTAAGTCTGTAATATCTTCTTATTAACTTGCCGTTTATGCTTTCCCTTTTTATTATTATTATTATTTATATCTGTAAATTTTATCTTACAATCGTCTGAAATTTCGCGTATTTTAATATCGCAATTGCCAGAAGAAAGAATGACAAGATTCTTATTATAATATTTCTTTACTTTGAAATTAGTGTATTATTAAAACTGAAAGATAGAAAAGCAGGAGCCAAAGGAACAAGAAAAGTATGGACGGAAGCAGCGTAAACTGTGGCATCATGAAAACTTGAAAACTTTCTCGATTTTTATGATGCAATAACGGCGGCGATGCGTGTAGCATTTGCTTCGTTCCTACTCAACATTAACGGAACTTTTATTAAAAATGCATGGCCAAGAGTACAATTTCCGATAATCTTTCGATTTGGTCGTCACAGTATATAGAATAGCACTATTTTCCGAGGTTCTTTATTAAAGAAAAAGCAACAAAACGCATTATAAAATAGTTTTATCGGCTATCGTTTTATCTTTCAACTCTTATTACGTTAGTTTTGTATTTCGATCGTATGATGAAGTGCACGCGTAATCATTTTAAAGGAAAAATCATAGAAAATATAATTGCATTTTTTTATATTTTTTAAAATTTAATTTATAAATAATTATTACCTAAAAACGACAAACTTTATGATTATGCATATTTATTCGATATTATTATATACTACAGAGATATTTATCCCAAGATTACTCCGATCATATAATGAAGTGCACGCGTAATCATTTTAAAGGAAAAATCATAGAAAATATAATTGCATTTTTTTATATTTTTTAAAATTTAATTTATAAATAATTATTACCTAAAAACGACAAACTTTATGATTATGCATATTTATTCGATATTATTACATACTAAAGAGATATTTATCCCAAGATTACTCCGATCATATAATGAAGCGTAATCATTTTAAAGGAAAATCATAGAAAATATAATTGTACGTTTTAATATTTTTTCTAATTTAATCTAAAAATAATTATTACCTAAAAAATACAAACTTTACGCATATTTATTGAATATTATTACGAAAGAGGTACTTATCCCGCAAGATTACTCCGGTTTATTTTACGCTCGGCGCTGGCTGATGATGATGCGACTATACAATTCCACACACATACGTGTATAGAAAAAATAGAAAAGAAAAAGAGAGAGAAAGGCGAGACAAAGAAAAAGAAAGAATTGTACACGGCCAGGCGCGGAGTTCCTCCGGGAATAATTCCGGCGAAAGTAAAGCCTCTCCGGCTGAAGCAAGCGTGTTTCGCTGAATTACGGTCATCCGTTCCGCGTGCGCTCTCGCACCGGGGAAAAATATTTTTGGCGTAGGATTGTGTGTAAATGTTGAATGAGAGAGAGAGAGGACATGGCGGGGAGACTCAAGCTTTGCGCGCGTAAGGGCGTAAACCTTAAACGTCCGCATTTTTCCTTCTATCTCGTGATCAAGAAATATTGGGATGAAGCCCGCCGCGATGTTTCGTTGATATATAGCGTAAGCGCGCGCGATGCGTTACGCATTACGATTTATGGGCCTCCGCAACATGCGTTTGCGTTCTGTCTCGATGAATATATTCAAGTCTTTTCCGACATTTACATACATCGTCTTCTATTTTGTGCGCCAAATTATTTTGGTATATATAATCTATTTCATATAAGTAGTTGATCGATAACATTATATCTTTTTACAAATTACTGCAGTGGCAATTATATCGAGATATTAATTATCGACAGTATAATTGGCGTGAATTTAATTTTGGATATTATAACAACAAGAGATGTATAGAGAAATATAGAAATTATTTTCTTGTGATTTTTTTTTTAATATATTGAAACTAGTATAAGTATATAAATTTTCCGACATTTACATACACCGTCTTCTATTTTGTGCGCCAAATTATTTTGGTATATATAATCTATTTCATATAAGTATATGTTGATCGATAACATTATATCTTTTTACAAATTACTGCAGTGGCAATTATATCGAGATATTAATTATCGACAGTATAATTGGCGTGAATTTAATTTTGGATATTATAACAACAAGAGATGTAGAGAAATATAGAAATTATTTTCTTGTGATTTTTTTTTTTTTATATTGAAACTAGTATAAGTATATAAATTAGCACGTAATATACTGTGGAAAGAAATTTCAAACACAGTCATTTAATCGCGACATTTACTGAATTGCAATAATTTTTGAGGACTTTATCGATACTTTTTTTTGAAGGTACGCACATTACCATAATTTTAATGTAGCACGACAACCGCTTATCTTATCTCGAGACAAAATGGACTTGGGCTCTTTGTCTACGGTGGATTTGCCACAATTGTTCTGGCATACAAATGAGCTCTGACTTTAGCATTTTTTATGTCCGTGGTATGTTTTATATAATCCCCGGCCTTCTATTATAGTACCGTTATAATTTTGCATCACAGTCAGTGAATCTGCGCGTTCTAGTTAAAACGTAATCGTTATCATTAAGCCAGTCTCTTTCATTTTTGAGCGAGCAGCGAAATGAATTTATGGCTCGTTCCATTAAGATTTTAACTAATTGTTTCATTATTTATCGTATGCATTGTGTATTTATAAATGAGCGATAAATGATGTAGAAGGCGACGAAAAAGCGGATAACGAAATATAGAGATTTCGTATATATTCTTCCAGCAGAATTTTTAGGCGTATTAATGAAATTCATGTCGTTCTTTCTACGTGCACACACACACACACTTTGGACAGAAATTCCCATTTTCTCGTGAATATTCCATCCTTTTTTCGCGATTATCAACGCGTTACATTGAAAAAGTCCGCACGGCTGTACGAGAAGGTAAGTTTTAATTCTGCTTCGCACGCGTAATGAACGTTAACACAGTAGAGAGTAAACGGATCGACGTAATCGGATTTAGCCATTTACTGCATCCTATACCAAACCCTCAAACTTAACGTTGTTTCATCAGGACATATATTTACCAAGCATTCCGGAAAATTAGTTTTTTTTTTTTTTTTCGTCATTTTTATTAAATTGGAAAATCGCGTCGAATTTATCGTTCGAGAGGAATCGACGCGATCTACAGGATATCGTGCTGCATCTGCATAATGATGTTTTCGTCGAAGAAAGACGAAATTGGCGTGTTTATCGGCGCTCATGCGAAGCCGCAATTACATCGATTCTCATTAGGGCGATTTGCGGCGAGGATCCGTGAAATTAGCCCTGCGAAATGCATATATATATATCTATATTTATATATATCTATATATATCTATATATATCTATATATATCTATATATATATATATATATATATATATATATATATATACACATATATATATATATATATATATTTGTATTACACGTGCAGGCAAAGTGGCACTTTGTGTGCGTGTTTTCTGTGCGGAAAGCGGCCGATTTCCCACGCCGTCATCTAGCGGCGACGCGGTGAGTGAATAAGCCGCGTTCAAAGCCATTGCCTACGGCTGAGCCGCGTTCAAAGTTATTGTCCACGGCTGAAGCCGTGGACAATAACTTTAAACGCGGCTATTCCCGCACCGTGCCGTCGCAAGATGGCGGCGTGCGATCGGCCACCTCGCGCACAGAAAACGCGCACAAAGCCACTTTGCCTGCACTTGTAATACAAAATAGTATGTGTATCACGTGCGAATTGACAATTGTTCACTCGTGTGGGGTGGTCGCACTCGCCTTCGACTCGTGCGTCCATCCCTCACTCGTGACCAATTGTCAACTTTCCGCACTTGATACACAATATACTAATATATATATATATATATATATATATATCTTATATATTGACCCTTTCTACTTCTCTTCCTCCGTCCGATCTTCGACCTACAACCCGACTCTCGTCATGCATGACTACGCCGCAAGATACATCGGCGGAATGCATCCCGCTCGATCCTGCAACCCCGTGATTCTTTTTCGTCCCCTTCTCGTTCGTATATCTGTGACTGCACGCGCACACAAACACATGTACGTGTGGAGTCGGTTCTTTATTCCGCTCGGGCACGTATATCCGCGCGAGGGAAACGTGCGACGAAAAGAAAACGTGTCGCCGCGATGCCGGCAAATTCTGTCGTTCGCGTAACGGCAACGGCTCTTACACGAAGGAAAAACGCGGGACAAAATATCTGATGTGTGGCCGAACCGAGTTAACACCGTCGGATGAAATGTATTTTTCATCTCGCGCACGAACACGGTTATTATCCCGATGGATTAGCTTCGCCGATCGAAGACGTTCGCTAGAAGAATCTGCTTCGCGAGGAACTTTTAATTACCCTTTATTACTAAAAAAATTAAGCATTTGCTCTCCTTTTAAATTAACACAATATTATTTGCACGTTTAATATGAAAGAATGAAAATAACAAAAAAATAAAATTTTGAAGAATCAAGAACAAAAATTTTAATTAAATCTAAGAAAACAGCTATGTGATATTGAAATTAATTGTAAAATAATTTTATATAACAATCTTTTATATATGCAATAGAGCTGTACAAGATAATTAAACGTTATTAAATGTAGTAATACTGATGTAATCAAAGCTAATGTTAAATTTAAGTTTCAGTAGTTATTGAATTGCAAGAAAACAATTTCTATATTATTACAATATCAAAGATTGAATTTACACTGCAATATTATTATATTGTCGATAATTATTGCCTCGATATATTGTGTTACTGGAGTAATTTATAAAGTAATTTATACCTTAACATTATACACTACTGTTGATAGTCTCTACTATTAATAGTTGAATGGATAATGTAATACAGATTATATAATAGATTATCATTAATATATATAAATACTAGAGATAATATTCCCTTTTAGTCGTAAATTAGCGCAACGATATAAACTTTTCATACAGAACTGCGTTTATTATATGCGCACCAAGAGTATTAAGTTTTTCTTTGACCGTGTCCAACAATGGGATGGTCGACTGTGAACGATGATCCCTTGTGCATATAATCCGGTACACATCGCAGACCCAGGTGTGTGTATAGGTAGACAAAATACGGAATACTTGTGCATACACAACCGCGTATAGGTACGCGAGACGATATTTCATTAGGCGGATCGCGCGGCAAATGCTTTTATTAAAAAGTACGAACCGACCCTGTAAAAATCGCGCTGGATTTATAGTCGAGAAAATCGAGAAAAATTCCTGATCACCTCGCTCGCGCGTTTCCACGTCTTTTCATTCGCAATATACTTAGAGCACTCTCTCTTTCTCCCTCTCTACGCTTTATTTTCTTTTTTTTTTTTTTTTTTTTTCTATCTCGAACGAGTTTTGCCGCATTATCTCCGCCACAATCTCCGTGATTTAATCGTGTAGCAAACTTTTAATCTAGAATAATCTCTCTTAGACCGTGAAATCTATCTATTATTCCCTCTACTTGACTTTATTTAACCGTTTCTTATTTATTCGTTGTTAATTATATAATTTCACAATTTATCGAGTGTTTAATTTATAATTATTTTTACGTAACTATTTTTATATAACTTTTTTAAGTAAAAATGTGTGCGTTTGAAAATATAATCCAAATTTCACTATATAATATAATTAAGTTTTAATTTTTTAAAATCATTCCAAAATTCGGGATGAGAATTTTAATTGTAATTTTATATTTTGTTCTCTGCTGCCATGCAATATAGAAAGCCTTTAAAATTCATACATACAAATACAAATTAGCATACACATATATTAAGCAATAACAAACGTATTAAATTATTATAAATAGATTTCTCTTGAATTGTGATTTTATAATTATCATTTAAAATGGAGTTTTAAACTTGCTGATGTCATAATAATTTTTTAATATTTTTCTTGCCATTACATATTCATTAAAATATTTTTTCCTTTTTTGTTATATATTATATTAACTATTAATTATACATGTATTATTAACAAAACATTTCTTTTATTTTTCTCAATTTAACAACTCTCTTGTGCTGTTATTTCGTTGCTCGGTTTTCAGACTTTGTTGTTACAGTAGAGGAGCTATGAGAAGCCCCTCGCTTAGGTCAAAACACTGATTATTATGAATTCATTTGAATTTTGCGCCGCCGGCAGTGCTGTTTTGTCGTTGTCGTTACCTTTTTTACTCCGTTCGTCCGTGCGTCAGAATGCATTTTGATGTGGCGCAACGTTGCATCCGTCGCTGCAGAAATATCAATGACACGCTGCGGCGCGCATAAATATAGCGCATATTATTTGTTGGATATTAAAAAGAAATTTTCTTAAAACGCAAAATTAGCCGAATTAGCAACAGTACACAATTTTTATTTTTTTTTCTTCTTTCTTGCTCTTTCTCGTTAGCGCGTAATGAAGATTTTATGTAATTCATATATATTCTCGGTATTCGTATATCATTTCTTGTATATAATTCTTCATGCAATTTTGCACATAATTATTCGGTCGAAAAAAAAAAAACGCAACTTTGTGACTTGCGTGATATGGCGAACGTTTCGCGCATGGAAAGGTATGATATGAAGCCAGTTTGTTTAATTATGAATAACCATGAGTATACGCGTTTCGTAGCGCGTCGTGCCATAATTTGAGTGCTTGATATAGTTGAAGTGTCGCAATTAGCTTTACCATGATAGCAAGTCATCGAAGTAATGGCGATTAAATAACTCGCGATTACAGTTAATTGCGGATAGCTAAAGGAATACGTTAAAACTGATGCGGTTATGTAACGTGTATGTAACACAATGTACACGCGCGTATATCCACATTACATGTTTACACTTTGTTACATCCTTCAAATTATATTCTTACACAATATTAATAAACATTTAGATTTGTATTAGCAAAGGAAGAAACATTAATTAATTACGAGACCGTAAATACAATTAAATTATATTAATAGGCTCAGAAGTAATACCTGTATACTCATATCGCACCCCAATAAACAACTGTATATGATATTGTATAATATATGGACGATTGTTATATTAATTGTACTAGCAATTAATTATTCATTTAATTATTTTGTATGCCCCGTTTGAAGTTTGATCGAAAAGGATAGTGAAGTGTTCCAATGAAATTTAAACAGTCGCGTTTTGCGGTGAAATTCCGAAAAATATTTTTTTCATGAAATCGAGAGAGAGAGAGAGAGAGAGGGTGCATTCTTTTTACCCTTTTCTAGATTCAACAAGCTCTCCGTCTAGCGACGTTCTCCAGATTTTTCCTTCGTTTGCTTCCGAACCATCGATCGACCGTCCATCTCGTTGCCATCGACGAGAGAAGAGCACCGTCGTAATTCTTCTCGTTGAAGCTGCAATTTTTCCTGCTGCGAAAACATTTAAATCTAACCCGGCTCTTTTTTTTCTTTTTTCTTTTTTTTTTTTTTTTATCATTCTTCTCGCATGTCGTTGTTATGAATATTCTCACCTGCCTGGTGACGACCACATGCTCATATTCACATACGAATGTGCACGTGTATGTGAATGTGCCCGTCGCCTCTGACGTATGCATTTCCGCGCAATATTTTGACAGTGTTTTATTTCGGTTTGTTTCATTTAATTTCAGTATCACGCGACCACGCTCCCATTTCTCGTTGCAATTGCGTAATTCGCGGCGGTCGCTTCAAATCTCATTAAATGGCGTATTGCATTAAACATTTGCCCGGACGCGCGTTCGCATATTCTCTCGTGCGAGCTAATACTTTAAATTTCGAATTGAACTTCTATCTAAAGTCTACGCGATTTATAATTCGCGACGCGCAATCTATTTAGGAAATTTTATGTATCGTGTAACGTAGAAAAAAAAATCATATTTGAATAAAAAGAGTGATATACATTAAAATCAAATTATAAATCACTTTTCGTCTTCAATTTTGTTGCAAATGATTAAGTTTGAAATTTGCCACGCATAGATATGTACATGTATAAAGTACTAGTATGTTATACGTACTAAAAGAAGGATAAGTGATGCGATGTTCTTCAATTATTCTTTTTGTCGTGAAAACATCGCAGCATTCTCTCTAGTTTCAAAGACAATCTTGAACGCAGAACCAAGGACAAACGGAATACCATAGAACACGAGTTCGAAATGATAGATCACTATTTGATGAAGCAAATGCATACGAATCTTTTCTGTCTTCAACGGAAAGCACATATAAAATATTATGCGAGGCCGATATCGATTTTATATATATATATATATTTGAATGAATGTTACATCGAAATACTGGTATGTATTCAAATGTAAATAAATCATTTATGCATATCTGAGCGGAAAGCACATTCGATGAAGAGAAAGCTGTTTTAGAAATTTATACAATATTACTGCATTTCGTTATCGCGCGTAAAAGAAACGTATGCATTTTTGCGAAAGAATTCTCGGGATTAATCAATTATTCGCTTCTCGCAAGTGTCGTACAGGAAATATCGATTTATAGGCAAATCTGTTCTACGTGAAACGGAACTGTTATTATTTACGAAATTACATCCATTCGGGTAAAAGGCCAATAAAAACTTTTTAATCAGTATTCTACTTTCTTCGTAAACTGGCGAACTTTTCTTTCAGACGAATAATATAGAATCTATGCTCCTTAAAAACTGTGAAAAGTTCAGAATAGTTGACTTCAACAAGCGGTTATTACCAACTCTGGTGAAAAGCAAAGAGATAGATGAACAAATAATAGAAAACACAGAGAAATAAATAAAGCACCGATATATATAAATCGAGATATAATAAAATATACATCGAAATTTTTATTTTCAAGATACATTATAAAATCTTGTTTGAAAATGTATTTTTTTAATACATCACAGAAAAAATAGTATCCTTGAAAGAATGCAAATATGCCTTGATTCAAATATATTTTATTCTTATAATAACGCCAAATATAAATAATTTTGGATAAAGGATAATTTATCCTTAAAACAAAGTGCAAAATATTCTTGGTTGAAGCTGAAATTTACTTATAAATATTGCAAGGACAAGCGACAAGTACTTTCAAGTATAATATATATAATAATTCTTAGTTCAAATGTGACTAAGTTTGTTTTTACCATATGCGATTTTTAAAACAAGAATAGAATCTTATTTATTATTAAGACAAATAAAAATTTGTGATTACAAAGAGCGTTCTGTGCTTAAATCAATCAAATAGCGTTCAAGAATAAAAATATACTTGAATCAAGGATTCCTTTTTTTCTGTGTACTTTTCACAACAAACATTAATCTCGCGATTAATCTGTAAGATACAAGTTTTTCATTTTTGAAACAAGACAAAATTATGAACTTCGTTTCGTTATTTATAAGAGATTGTTTTTGGTAAATTAATAACTTAAGACAAATGAAAATTTGTGATTACAAAGAGCGTTCTGTGCTTAAATCAATCAAATAGCGTTCAAGAATAAAAATATACTTGAATCAAGGATTCCTTTTTTTCTGTGATATAACGAAACTCGGGCAAATAGTTCGCGTTTTCGATAACATGAATGTGCCCCCTTTCTCTCGCTCTTCCACCCCCGTAAAAATCGGCAAGGGGGAACATGTGCACCTGTACCTGCAGCTGTCGCACTTTGGAAGGAGATTCGAATAAGTTTTTTAGGAGCGAAAGAGACGAGGTGGAGCGAAGAGGAGAAGCATAGCGAAGTCGAACGCGTATGTCCTATCCTTTATCGAAGTGCCAGATATATATATAAAAGCGAGGTAGGTCGTAGAGGGTAGTGGCTCGTAAAGTCCGAACTCCGGCGAATATCCCGGGTTGTGATTCAACGAGAGAATATGCCTTTCTTATTATTACTTGAAAGCCGTACCGGATGCCGCAGACCGATTTCTTATTTCGGGCCATCTGCATTTATAAATAGCTTCGCTCCGGATAACTAGAATGAAAAATGATTCGAGATACAAAGACGTCTTACATAACGTTCCACTTTGCTTTATACACTCAATGCGAGCAAACTTCTCGAAAGATACAGCAACGCTGTCACAAGTGGGCCAACAAAATTACACATATTTGGGATACGTATATTTTATTCAATATATATGCGTGTATTTTTATCAGATACATTTTATCAGATATTTCATCGAAGGGTAAATTTATGAGATTTGTTAGGCTCACCTTGAATTTATACAAGCTCGTATATTTTTTAAATAAATCTTTCGCGTTATTCGCGTCACGTTTACCACGAGTTTATCACATTTTTGCATCGTTGGTTACATATCGTTCATCTAAATGTGGATTGAATCAGTTCTCTGATGCGCATAATTCTCGGGGAAAAAATTTCTCGAGCCCGACGCCGTAAATCGAGCGTATCTTCTGATAGATCGTAAACGTGTTCACATTGACCAGCTCTCTCTCTCTTTCTAACGCGCAAACCGGCCTTCTCATATCCCGAGCGCGGCCGAACCGGTGAATTGGATTTTGTCAGAATGGGTGTATTCTGCTGATAAATCAATTACGTGGATATTTATCGCGGATCACCGTTCAATTACGCTCTCGTGCAATCGCAAATTTACAATTACGACGAGACGCATGCGCGAGCATAAATACACTCTGCGGCGATCTGTTTGCACCGAATTTGTTTACCGCATAATCGATCTCGTCTACTTATTGTCGGGGTGTTGCCGATCGAGCGATCGATATATCGATGTCCGTGACCCATCGCATTACCGTATAAACCGATACATACACGTTGGCGAGTGGATTTTATTATCGCGTTGATATTTCGCCGTCGACGAAATCCTATAATGGTTATTCAAATCAAATATGACGCAAGATCTTTGCAAACCTCGAAATATCATTCTGAAATTCATGTACAAGTTTTTATAGAATTAAAATATACGAATAACACACAAATTTATATATAAATTCATTATGAACATATTTTTTCATGCAACATGAAAGATTAAATGAAGAGTGTATTCGAAATTATAGTCGAGTCTTTTGTACACACATAATTCTAGAATAATTGAGTCATTGACATTAATTAATTTTATCGCTACTAAAATTTGTATGAAAAAATCAAAACCATTATATGCATTTTTTAAATAATTTTTCGCGATACATTAACGCTGCTAAATAGTATCGCATAAACTCTCTTTGTACTTAAAATAATTCTAGAATAATTAATTCTCATTGATATTAATTTTATTGCTACTGAAATTCGCATGTGAAACACCGATATACATTTTTCAAGTGATTTTTCGTAATATACTATATACACTTCTAAATAGTGTATATACATTAACCAGTTTTACGCGGATGCTGTAACGATATGTCGGTTTGCCGATGACACTGCAACATGGTGGGGAAGAAATATCAATCGATCGATCGTAAATTTCGCGGATACCACAGGCGTCATATGTCTACCGGACAAAGTCACGAAGCACTTCGTGACTATGCAAGCCGATGCAGTCACGTCTGCGCTTGTAACGACATATATATATATATATACTGCGAGAAGCGATATATTCACGATATCGATTCCATTACGCATAATCGAGCCCATCATTGAAGAAGAACGCGAATCCCCCGAACGGATTTGTTGCGCTCAGAGATGGATATAATATTTATCTCTGCATCACGCGCGGCTATCAATAATTAACCTGGCGTAATTAATTAGCTCTACATGAATCTCGCTGCCGCACATTGATGCCCGAGGGTTTTCCTCTAGTTTCGACATTTGTATAGTGTGTAATTTAGTCGAATCACCCCGCATTGCATATTCAAAGTTATATTCTCTCATATTATTTTTTAAAGCTGACACAATTTCGAGTGTATTATATAATAATGTATATATTATTGCAATGTAATAGATTATATATTATTATATATATATATATTATTATAATATTATTTTAATATATTTTAACATTATTGTAATATATTTTATATATATATATATATATATATATTATATAATATTATAATGTAATATATATATATATATATAATATTAATGTAATATATAATATATTATATAATATATATTTTTATTATAATGTAATAAGTCTATGACGCAAAATAATGATAAATAATGTGATTTCTAATAATGAAAATGCTTGAAAGAATTGTAAGTTTATATAGCGGTGAAAATTCTATATATACGAACGAATTATAAAACGAATAACACAGCGAACGTCGAATGAACACGGCAGGAAAATGGCAATGTAATACACGCTATAGTGCACTATAATGGTGCAGTATAATTAAAATGCACGTCAGTAGAGTTATAGTATAAGCGATGACGTCGCAGACCGATATGTGGTGATGGCTGTTGCCGGCGTTAGCACGCAGTATTGTAAATTTGTAATGGCTTTGCAAAATTCACGTCAATCGCATCTATGGAATTGATTGGGGCGTTGACGTGTAATGTAGTGCCAGATTTACGTTCGCGAAAATATCCATTTTAATAGTTAGATGGAGATGCAATATATTTCGACTTTGATACACCCGCCTGCTATAACATTTTAAAATCGACGTGTACGTAAATTTACGTAATAGTATTATTATCGGTTCGAGAGCGGGAGACGATTTTGAATTCAAAATTGGGGAAAATGCATGTGTATTTCGCGCACGTACGTATAGACTCTGTTTATCGATCCCCTTCACGATATATAACGCGAACTATTTCACACGTATATGCCGCACGATTTTTTTTCTTTTTTTTTCTTTCTCTATATCAAAGTTTTCTGTATAAAAGTTTTTAGATTATTACGAAGATAATAAATTTTTAATTCATTAGACGCGTGTATATGGGAAATGCTGAAAACAAAAAAAAAATGAGATAACATTCTATTTGAACAGAATTCAGTGAACGCGCATCGATAATACGCGCATGATTAATTAAAATACCTATCGCGAGAGCACGAGACGTGTGTAAGTGTGCGCGGAAGTGCTCTCGGTGTTCGCGCGTATGTGTATAATGTAAAGGCCATGCGGGTTGAATCGCCGAAATCGATTTGATTACGACGAATTTGATCGAATGCAAATTAACGCGCTCGCGTATCAGAGCTATTCGAGAGAGCTTGATCCTCCGGCGTGGCGGCCGGTTTTCGAGATTTCACCTCGATTTCCGATTCCACTTCTCCCTCTCTCTCTCTCTCTCTCTCTTTCTCTCTTTGTCGAATTGCGATCGGTGGTCGATGAACTACGCTGTGATGCGTGTAATTTCGCGGAGCCAAAACTGTTGCCGAGCCGAGTAAGAACGAAATCCCGAATTCGAGAGCTAGAAGAGAAGAGATAAAGAAGAACAATTCACAACGGGACATTAATTTGATTCTAGAATCATATCAAACGTGTAAAGTTCGATATACACACGCAGTCATTATTTTATTGCGGATAATATTCGCGAAATGATCACGATTGCTCGGAAAAAAATTCTCGCGAAGCTGCGAGCGAGATTATATAATAAAAATACAATAGACAATATGTATCTCTGTTAGAGATGGAAAAATGATAAAGTGGAAAAAGGAGGAAGAACAGCGAAGAGAAAGAGTCGGCGAACAAGAGAGACCTTTTTAATCTGTCGATACTCACTCCGCGACAAATTACTGCAGTATACCGTCGCCTCCGAGGAAATCGTGAGGCAGTTTTACCATTTATCGTCGATAATTACCGCAGCTGTGCGCGGTCGGGCCGCAGTATTTTTACTTTCGACGCTAATCGAGTTAATTATCGCCAGCCGTTTCAGTCGCATTACCGTTTCCCCGCGAGATATACATTTTAGCAGATACATTTCACGCAGCTAAAACGTCTATGAAAATAATTCATCAATTTTAAACCGGTTCTTCTCATTATCGAGATTACTTTTTCAATCTATATAGAAATACATTGCGTCTAATAAATGTGTCGCAAAGTGTTCCATATATGGTAGAATTGGAAGGAATAATTGTGTGTATTTTTATGTGATTATACAGGGTGTCCGGTAACTAACGGACCAATGATTAAGGGCGGATTCTCTGGCCAATTTGGAGACGATTTTTCCTTAGCAAAAATGTTGAGAAGTCAATAATTTTCGAGTTATAAGCGATTGAAAAAAATGGGTTTTTTGAAAACTAAACGTTTTGGAGTCTAACATAATTACATTCTTCAGTTAATTTCAGGTAGAGTTTACTATAATAAAATTTTAATTTGAGGCTTAGTTATAAAGATACATAATGACAAATATTGGAAAGTTGTAAAAAATGATGACTTTTTTCGACATTGTTGCTGAGGAAAAATCGTTCCCAAATTGACCAAGAATCCGCTTGTAATCGTTGGTCCGTTAGTTACCGGACACCCTGTATAATGAAACATTTCTAGCATGGATACTTTCTTATTTATTAACTTGATAAAAATTTGATCGTACAAATAATTAATTTGAATAATTGATATATTATAATAATACACATATAGTGTGCCAGATTTGCATAATCGATTGAAAATAAAATACGCGCAGAGTGCGCTGAACAAGTTTGCAGTTTGACGAGAGAGAAATCGTGACAGTCACTGTGTTATACGCGCTCGGATATTTATTGCACTTCGATGCATGAAGTGCAACGCGCATCGAACGTAACATATTGATTCGGCGTCACGTCCCGCTGCTGTCAACAAGTAATGACCATTTGACGTATGGCACTGATTTTCATGGCCGTGGTAACTCGTTTTTCCATCGGTAGATCGGCACCGATTGATCCCTGTTGAGCTTCGTTGAATCTAATCGATCTCGATGGATTCAAGTGGTAAAAAGGCAAACAATTCGCGCGATAGAAGAACATATATAATGCGTCAATCGGTGTTAAATAGGCATTCGCAATATGTCCGTCTGCTATCTACAAGGTGTCCGGTAACTAACGGACCAATGATTAAGGGCGGATTCTCTGGCCAATTTGGAGACGATTTTTCCTTAGCAAAAATGTTGAGAAGAATCAATAATTTTCGAGTTATAAGCGATTGAAAAAAAATGGGTCTTTTGAAAACTAAACGTTTTGGAGTTAAAAGTCTAACATAATTACATTCTTCAGTTAATTTCAGGTAGAGTTTACTTTAATAAAATTTTAATTTGAGGTTTAATTATAAAGATACATAATGACAAATATTGGAAAGTTGTACAAAATAATGACCTTTTTCGACATTTTCGCTGAGGAAAAATCGTTCCCAAATTGACCAAAGAATCCATTTGTGATCGTTGGTCCGTTAGTTAGCGGACACCCCGTATATAAAAATTACATGTTTGTAATAAATATTGAAACCGTAAAATATTCGCGTGCAGTGTTATTTCAGCTTTTACTCGTACGAGATTTATCGCTTATACGGCAATGTATATTTATGGAAAATTAAAGAAAAATGTGTGCGTGCGTGCTGGCGTGAGCTGATGCTGGCGACGGAAAATGTAGAAGAATTTTCAATCGTAAGTTGAATTTTTAGACCGCGGCTTGTAAAATTCGAGCGTGTGCTCCCGTGATATTTATTACGATATATATTTTACCAAGCCGACCATATCTTAGGACGAAAGAAAAGCTCTCAACGCCGGCGACACGACGCCAAGTCGCAGCGAATTCGTGAACTAAAGCGCGATTTTTATAGCTGAGCTATCGCTGTTTCTGTCATGATAAAATATCACGGCGGTAAAAAAATTATGGTACAAATGCTCAAAGCGATCGTAACGACATACTTGGGGCGAGATTTCAGAATATAATCGGCTTTTTCCAATATTTTGCTCAATATAATCCGAGTGTATAATATAGTCCATGCTACTTTATCGCCTGTTTTCAGCTTTCAATTAGTTGTAAGAAATATATCTCGTAAATTATTCAGCAACTCGGTGAAAATGAATGACATTTCTCGAAAGTCGTCGCACAAGCTCTCGCGTCTAATATAAATCTTGTAGATTATATATAAATATATCTACATTTGAAATATTTCAATATTTTAGTATTTGTTATATTTTAGAAACTATTTTGGATTACGCTATTTTTAAAGGAGAGAAATAAATCATGGTAATGAATTCATGTTACAATTTCGAAGAATTATTCACATTAGTTGCAAGCGTCCGTTAACCCTCAGTTATCACTCATTTTTGGCCACCCTATTTTACGACTCATGGATTAGAGCAACCCAGAGTCTTCTTTTGTTTATATTTCTGGATTTAATGAAGCTATTTTGAAGTATTTTTTTTTCAATCGATACGCCAGACAGTAAGAAAAAAGAATATATCGGTACAAATATCACCAGATTTCTACGACTTAAGATATTTAAGAAAAAATGAAAAGTGATCTTCTAAAAATTTCGAAAAAATCATTTTTGATATGGGTTAACGTAACCCAGAGAGGTAACTGAGGGTTAATGATCAATTGTATATTAACAAGGATATACAGGGTGTCCGGTAATTGGGAACGATTTTTCCTCAGCGAAAATGTCGAAAAGGGTCATCATTTTTTACAACTTTCCAATATTTGTCATTATGTATCTTTATAACTAAGCCTCAAATTAAAATTTTATTATAGTAAACTCTACTTGAAATTAACTGAAGAATGTAATTATGTTAGACTTTTAACTCCAAAACGTTTAGTTTTCAAAAAACCCATTTTTTTCAATCGCTTATAACTCGAAAATTATTGATTCTTCTCAACATTTTTACTAAGGAAAAATCGTCTCCAAATTGGCCAGAGAATCCGCCCTTAATCATTAGTTACCGGACACTATGTAGACACAGGGATAGCAAAACAAACAACGCGCGCGAAACAAAGTTTGAAAGGAATTGATACGTTTTTTGTATCTAACTGAAAGCCACGGTGTTTCATCGCTGAAATCCGGTTGCTCTAACGAAGGCTCTCAAAAGCGATGAGAGGACGACATACCGGAAGCCCTCAGTTTGCCAGATCGCGGCGTATAAAGGGCAATTTTCGCGACTGCTCTTCTCTCACTTATTCCTTCGGTATCGACTGGATATATATATATATATATATATATATATATATCGCGATCTCTCGCGGATACAATCGCACGAAAAGCCGCATGCGGACGGACGCGTTCCTCTTTTTGTTCCTCTTTCTGCACGGCCGGATGATGGAGCTTCGACTGAAAGAGGAGAATCTGGAAAAATATCACGGCCGCGAGATCAAACGGAATGGACGGCTTTGCTTCTCATCCCCCGTTTTACTTCCATCTCCGGGGTCGTCGGAGAAAAAGACAGATGGTTGAGGCTGCGAAAGAGAGGGACCGGATGAGATAGACGTGTATAGGTAGGAGCGAGGAGGACGTTTTTCAATCTATAAATATAAACCATCGCGCCAATTCCAGCTGCTTTCTGGTGCCTGTATTGGATGCCAATTCCGTCTACACTTCGCTGTATAGTGACTCTGCGAATTTCATCCGCGCGTTTGCACGTTTTCTCCGATACCCTACGTCCAGTCGTCTATCGACTTTGTTATCGTTCAACCAGAGTGAGAGGACGGTTAGGTGATCTCCCGCGCTGCATTCTTCGATCCTTTTTTCAGAGACTCCTCTGAAAGTTGACGCCTTTTACCTCTCGAAAGAGGTTCCCCGGATGAAATCGTAATTTCCCGCGGATAGAGCAAAAATCGCCGAGAAAAGACATTTTGAAATTCAAAGCTTTTAATATGCGCTCTCGAAAATTATTTTTCTGTTTCGATATATCGATATAAATTCAACGACGCGCGACGCATTCTTTTTTGTTTATTGCTATAATAATATAAGTTAAATGTCCCAGTGGTTGAACACGTTCTGATGTATGAACGATGCGATACATATTTATAATTATTAAGTTTTTCCTAATACATACAGTGTTACAAATATTATATTATATTAAAATTTAAAATTAACGTTTCTTAATATTTATTAAAAAGAAAATGGATTGAAGAAAAAAAGATTTATGAGAAAAACATTATTTTTTTGAATGACGGCTTACTTTTATTCATTCTTTCAATAGCTTCTTAACTATCTAGTTAAGAAACGTCGTTTAGTACTTAAGTGTGTGTATTTTTTATATAAACGCTATTATAACAAGTAAAAGTTATTTGATTCGTAAAAGAAGTTACTATTAAATTAAAATTTTTATTTTATTAAACAAATTCATTTAAATATGATAAATTTAGTGTTTATTTACTGGTACTCAAAAATTCAATATTGCCTAGTTATCGACCGTTTGTTTATTTATCGTTTTTTTTCGTTTGAATCGTAATTTTTTCGTTTCAATTTCATTAAAAATGTAAGTATTTTAATATTTAAAAAAAAAATCTACAATTAATTTAGTAATAAAGTTTAAAGAATTAAAAAAAACTTAATATACAATATATTTATGTCATAATGAACGAGGAAAATATTATGACAGATAACCTTTGTTAACTAAAAATTGTATGTGAACATTCGTTTTATTTTTCATTTCTTGTTATATTTTAGATAATTTCGAAGATAATGCCGAAAGAAAGAACAAGAAAAAAACTTCTGTATAGACAAATTATTTCTATAATTATAACTTTGCTATGTTCAAATATTGGGACAGCTTCGTTCAACCATTAGGACAAACGCGTTTTTATCGTTTAAACACTAGTACTTTTACACAGCTTCATATTTTATTATATTTTATATAATAAAACTAATGAAAACAATTGTGTTTGTATGCTTTTTAAACAATAAAGATATCAGTTCACAAGATAAATGCAAATCCTTAAGAAAATTTCTTGTTTTTATATAATAAAAATATTAATAAATGAATTTGTAACCTTAATCGTTCAACCACTGGGACGTTTACCTTAGTATATCATCATTATTGTGCTATTATGAGATTGTTGGAATTTTATCGTTTTATATTATCCTGTTTGACGTGAAATGTGATAAATCTAATCCTGGGAAATATAATATTATTACTGTCAGATTTATCTCGATATACGTTTGTTCTTTCTTTATCAGATTTTCTTCTTATTTTTCACAAATTCAATCGTATTGCCATCCCTTTGATTGAGATATACAAATATAAATTTTTGCGCCGATGGGACGACAGCTGCGCTCTATTCCCTTTATTGGATGTCGATATCAACTGGGAATCCTCGCGGCGCGGTTTTCTCTCCGGACTTCTCTTCACTTGTATTCCATCGAAACTTTCTTATCTTTCGAAGCGTTCGATGTCACACATGCGTGATAACGCGATGCGATGCACACAAACGGAGTCCGAAGTTACGTTTTTCACGAAAGTCTCCGAGATAAGACCGGCTTCGTATTGAAAACTTTCGTGTACACAGGGTGCCCGGTAATAATTCGCCCGCCACACACTTCTCGTGTGCAGATAGAGAGAATTCAACCTGAGTACGAAATTTTTGTCAGTCCTTTTTCATTCATTTTTCAGTAATTATCAATATTCATTATATATTCATTAAAGATCGCAAAAAAAAAAAAACGATGATTATTATCGGACACCCTTTATATTTATCGCAACAAAAAATTAATATCATAAACTTTTATTTCATCAATTTCCTCTTTTCTCTTTTTAATCATTTAATCGTTAAATTGAAATCTTGCCGGAAATAGAGAAACGTATGTTATAGCCAAATTTTTTGTTCCTTTTTTGCAACTCTGAATGTAAACATCTCGAATCTACATAAGTAAACTCAACGAAAATTCGAGCTGTTCCTTTTTCGAAAACGCTAACAAGGTGAAAAATCTGGTATTTTTATTCTTCGCCTTCTCTGCTCATTCACCTTCACTCAAATTCGCGAAAGAAAGAACGAAACTTCTTTTCTCACGTCGATTCCTAGTTTCTTCACCTGGGTGAACCAGTTTCCAAACGAGAAAAAAGAGAAAGATTCGGCGAAGGAGAGAAATACCGATTCGGTTCCAAGTTTCCTGCAGGCTATGGGTGCTAATTGAACCTTAAATCCGACGATTAGCCGTACCAAGCGTGTAACTGTGAACGCCCGCAGGATATGCGGTGGCTAACGTTAATTTAATTAAATCCTGCTACTATGCACCAAGAATATCCTGACTGCGAAAAGCTTGAGGGATCCGCAAGCTTGCACGGATGCTTTTGCGCAGAGATTGAAATTGGCGAGATTATCTGTAATGTTGATATGCTGAAACACATATCTTGCATCAATCATTGCATGTGTATATTTATAATTCATATTATTTCTCTCTCTCTCTCTTTCTATTATATTAATAGAAATATGTATACAGGGTGGCAGAACTGCCAAATTCCTGGTATTATTCGGAGACGATTTTTCCTCAGCGAAAATGTCGAGACACCAATCATTTTCGAATTATAAGCAGTTGAAAATAAAGGTTTTTTTGGAAACTAAGCCTCGTGGAAATAAAATCTTAACAAAACTACATTCTTCAGTTAAATTTTTAGATAAGTTTGCTTCAATAGAATTTTAATATAAGGCTTAGTTATAAGGATACATAATAACCAAAATTTGGGAACATGCTAAAAATGATGGTCTCCCTCAACATTTTCACTAAGGAAAAATCGTCTCCAAATGATACCAGGAATCTGCCAGTAAAAACTTTTCCGCCAGTTCTGGGATACTCTGCGTATATTATTATACTGTTATCATTGAGAAAATATACTAATTTTCAATTTCCGCTTTTGAGATACCAGCGATGCGTGCTACGGAAATCTTATGTTAATCACGGAGAAAGCTCGCCCCTTTTAATTGAATATTTAATATTTAACGCTCTTATTTGCAACGGCCCATGAGACCGAGCGATTTAATTTTTTAGAGCTAAGGTTTAAGTGGGGCTCATGTGGCGTCTCTCAGCTGAGCTGGATTAAATGGCTACGAGCATGCCACGAGATTTTTAAATCTCAGTTTTAAATAGTAATTTATTTATATCCTGCAATTTGTCATACGATTATTAATTGCTATCATATGCGCGTGTAGCATTGAGTTTTCCTGGACAAATTTAAAAAATATTTTATCTCTTTAAATATCTCTCTGAATGAATTTTAAAACTAAAGATTGTAAATAAATAAGAGAAATAATTTTTCTTTTCCGATACACATATCAGAATATAATAAATGATATAAAATATAAGTATATATAAAAATCTTCCAGTAGAGAAAGTACAGAACACACAAAAACTAAATTTTCTATCATTTTTACTCGTTTCAATTAATATGAGTTTAGTAGATTATTTGTACTTTTAGCACATTTTTACATGAAAAGTTTGAGGTGTATTTCTGTTTCCAATTTCGCCAGGCACTAAGAAAATGAAGTCGTTTCATTAACCATGACGGAGTTTGTCGATTGATGTTTGCAAATGAATTCTTCCGAGGATAAAGCAAGCAGGCCGCGGGCAATTCGTATTAAAAACGCACAACGAGACTGGATTATTTCGGGTTAAAATCGCAGGGAGACCGGATTATATTGCGAGCAAAGGCGCATTTGTCACGACGAATGCGTATACCACGGAAAGCATTGTGACGCGGCGCGTCTCGCGTTGAGAAATAAGAGGCGAGAGCGCGGGAATTCTTTCCCGATAACGACCGCAATTTAGGCCGATAAAGGGAATCGACGAGGACCGCGCTTTATCTCGGTGTCTTCCCGCTCGGCGGTAATCAGTGTTTGTCAAACTGTCGTCTTGAAGCGCCGCAGTGCCGGTGACTGCTCCTACGGGAACCCTCCACATAAGGAGGAGAAGAATATAAATCCTGCGCGATTTTGTATGTCGCCGAGAGCATATATATTCAGCATAAGATGAAGGACGTGACTCGAAATAAAAATCAATGAAAAGCCCGAAAATAATTTTTGTATTACACGTGCAGGCAAAGTGGCACTTTGTGTGCGTGTTTTTTGTGCGGAAAGCGGCCGATTTCCCACGCCGCCATGTAGCGACGACGCGGTGAGTGAATAAGCCGCGTTCAAAGCCATTGCCTACGGCTTCAGCCGTGGGCAATGACTTTGAACACGGCTATTCCCGCACCGTACCGTCGCAAGATGGCGGCGTGCGATCGGCCACCTCGCGCACAAAGCCACTTTGCCTGCACTTGTAATACAAAATATCGTGTGTATCAAGTGCGGATTGACAATTTTCCGCACTTGATACACAATATACTATTATATTTTTCGTCGCACGCGTTTGTCATCGTGTCTAGTTACGCAAAATTCTGTAGTAACAGAAAGATAAAAAATCTTTCTATTCTTAAACGTCAAATTATAAATATTTAATTACCTATTGGATTGTATTTTAATTATGTGCAATATTTTGAAATCTGTCATTTGTACCTACTTGAGACGAATCAATTTTGACTTTCTTATAGATTCGATTTGAATTGATACTTGTAAATAATAAATTATATAGGATTTTTACATAATAAATATTTGCTTAGGGCCCCTTTGGTTCTAAATCCATCGGTAACCACATTTTACCTCACCGCTAGGAAATTTGCTGTCGCTTCCGCTAATCTGATTTTTCCATCTCGCCGAAAATTTAGCGAAATCATGGTCTTTCCGAGCCGCGTTAATCGATTTCTATTAGCGGAAAGCGCCACGAGGTTACCGCCGTCTCCGTCACTGTTAATGACAATCTATGCGATAGCAGCCAGGAAAGTGTCTAGACGTTCATTTCGGTTTCGGTTGCGTTTCGGCGACGTTTATCTTGCCTTAGAGATCCAATACCGCTTTCAGATATCTGACTTGCTGTAAATACATATACCTCTTACTGCTGTGACATTGATTATTCGAGATTCGATGCACACAAAGTGCATACAATATCACAATTGCCATACGTCATTAGGAATTGATCGCACTCATGACTATAATGAAAGATTGATAAGATTTATAATAACTCTTTGTTGGACGTACTTATTATTTATATACCGTAAATTTGAAAAAAATAATTTAAATTTTCTGGATGTTCTTCAAATAGTCCTAGAGTTCTCAATTTTATAGAAAAAGTTCTGTCATATAAAGTAACAAGAAACATTATATGAAAAACCAGAAGGCTAATTTCATGTTCTAGATAAGTTTAAAAAATAATTCTCTCAAAATATCGCAAAAATTAATTTCGAAATTTTCGAGTCAAAATACGAAAAATTGCGATTTTACATAAGTATTTGTTTTCATTAGCAGGTTTTAAAAATAGCAAGATATAGATTAATAAATAAAAAACTGCTTTCAAGATTTGATTATAATTAAATTAAGAATGATGTGATAACGTCTGAATAATTTCGTTTAATTATATTACAATGAAAAATGTACATAAAAAAGATAGATGTCATATATGTATAAAGTATAACCTATTTTTATGAGATGAAGTATTTGTTAGAATCCTTTAATCTGAATAATTTTCAAACCACTTATATATTCGCTCTATCGACAAATCTTCAACTTTGCTTCTGGGTGTCGGTTAAAATAATCGGCGTTTACTTTACTATACGCAGGTCTAGACAGTTGTGCGTCGGGGAATGATCTCAGAATAAATTGACTAAATTCCGGACAAACTAGGAGAAGGATATTTATAGAAATGGTTATGAAACTCTCTAATTAGTCGACGTCACGGCGAGACGAGAGAGAAGGGACAAAGTGTAATTACAAATTGAGCATCGTTACACGCGCGGCGGCATGTGGGCGAGCGTAGAGAAAAGACAGGTAATTAACGCATCCGCTTGAATTCGCAAAAGCGATCAAAAGGGAGAGGGGCTCTGCAACGAGCGTAAATTCCGGTCGGAGGGAAGAGGAGAGGGATCGTTGATGGTGTCGGCATCCAATGACTCGCATCGCATGTCTTTTCCAATCGGAACGAAAAGCTCTCGGGGACGGATAATGAAACGCGCACGGACGAGCGCGGAAAAAAAAAAAAAAATAAAAAAATAAAAAATAGGAAAAAAAGGCGGGACATAAATTCCGTACTTTCGCGCACGTCCGAAATGATTGACAGCCGGCGACGCTACAGCTGTTGTTTATCTCCCGCTACCCTTCCTTTTTTGCCCGGATAGATAGATGAATATGACAGATACGATTATTTATTATGCGCCATCTCGACGCGCGATCGAAGCGCGTTGCGAGCTGGGAATAAAACATTGGATCGACAAAATCTGTCCAAGTGTCGTCAATAGCGTCCACTTTTATCCCCGTAATATATAAGTTTTAGCTTCTCTTTTGGGCGATTATGTATACGAATGTAAATGTGCGCGAAAATGAGATGCTTCTTTTAATATAAACTGAAAAAAATTCATGTACTTTTACATAGAAATTAGTAGGTCAGAGAACTGGAAAAGTTACTTGCTTATCACTGTAATTTTTTTTCCATTTGTTTTAAAGTGAAAATACATATTAATGTAAAAATACATGTAAAATTATTATTTTTATGCAAGAATCATATGTAATTTTTACTTTATTAGAATTTTATTTTATAAGTATTTACCTATTTTATTTATAACACTATTTTATAGCATTTATACATTCCTAACATTTCTTATGTGTAATTACATGTTCAGTGAAATATTTTTAATCTTGAAAATATTTAAGAATATATTTCATATGAAATTACATATAATCTGTAATCTTCCATGTAAGTATCAATATTGCATGATTATTCTGGGTCGGAAAAAAACCTAGCTTAATCATGTAAATATTTTTTTCAGTGTAGAACCATAATAAGTTGGGTGCATTAATTGCGTGTCTGCATAAGTGCAACTGCATTCACGAGGACACTTGGTGATATGTGCGACACTGCGCGATTTTTTCGCTAATAAAAATGATAACAATTAATGTCAACAAATGTCAGAAATTTCCAATATATAATATAATTGTTAATTATTAAGTAAAAACACGGAGCAGCCTTCAAGCCGCTTCAAGATGTGTCTCTGCATACTAGTAGATTAGTGAGTCTAAGCACTTTCATAACACGTAACTGTAATAATTCAGAACTTTCTGAGAAACCGCGTGAAAGGAAAATTTCTCTCCCATCCTGGAAACACAAGTGATGTCTGTTTGCATAGCGGATTGTGACATGGATCACGATGATGCGATCCTCCATGGCTTGGAATTCTTTTGCTCCTGTACGATAACCGTGCGATCGAAAAAGTCACTTTTACTCACGTCTCTTTATATAGAAATCTCTCATCTTTTTCTTCAAAAATCATCGACGTGACATATTTGTGATAGCATTTGTCGTGACATTTGTTGTCACGGTGACGTAAATCCGCGCGGTATTAATAACGTCATTCGCGGGACCGAATTACCAAATATACCTGCGCAGTTAAATTATCCGGTCGCCATTAAACGCAGCGGGACGCTATCAGTCAATTTGTTTAATTTCTCGCGACGTTAACGTGTCGCATCCGATAAATTCGTCGCTTCGCTCCGCCTAAACGTCGTTCTCCGATCTCTCGATCCGAGAGCATGATCGATCGAGGAACGATTGACAGTGTATCGCGGTACCACCTGTTATTTTTATTCGTCGGTGACGCGTTTGGTAGCGCGTTTCATAAAAATCCGATCATACTGGAATATCATTCCGCGTCAGGAATTTTATTTAAAAATAGCCGCAGCCAAGTGTCATCGATGCGATAGACGTGACGTGTCTTTATCGTGTCAGTTGGTCATGTAGCGATAAAATATTAGCAAAGACGTATGTTGGAAACTTTCGCGACCTTTTTCGCATTTCTATACGTCTATATCCGTGTCACTATTATACTTCGTGTCACAGTTTCCAACGGAATCGATTTGCAAAATATTTTGTTTTTCTGTAAATTAATCGCGACTTCACACATCGTATTTCGCATCGCGATTGTGAAATTGTGATCTTTACTTTTTCGCCACGCGTCAAACGTGTCTCATTGTCATCGCAGATAATGACACTTGAAGCCTTTTTACAAAATGAATGGATAACTGTTTCGTATCTACAAATCACATTTTGCGCGATCTCGAACTATAGCAGCGAAGCACAGAGATATCGAATTAAAGGGTACAAATGCTTTTGAACTCCGATACTGCTCATCTAAATCTATATTACAAGTTGACATCCGCTGTGTCGAAAACTTCACACGCTCATGGATGATCGATACTCGTCGGTGACGAGGTATCGAGGCTTGGCGACAATGTTTCCACGTTCGTTTCCGTTCGATGCGTCTCGTTACAAAACGCGAGAAAATTATACACGTTTTATCGAGTTAATTCGTCTTTTTTATTTTAATTAGTTTTTAATCGACATTAAAAATAAGTCCCGCTAAATGAATGATAAAACCGTAAGAATAAAATATACATATCTTATGTAATAAGAGTAAGAAATATATAGAATAATATAAATATATAAAAGACCATTAATATACTAGAAACAATATTTACGTGTTATTAAACACGTAATAAATCATTAATGGCGAAGCAAGAGAGATTTACGGGAAACATTAATAATAAATACATTTACTAGAATAACTTATTGATTCAAGAATTAATCTTTCAATATTATATATAGAGATCAATATTTTCCTTATTAACAAAATAAAAACATTCTACAGGATAATAATATAAATAGTACGTTAAATGGGGGAAAATCTTAAATATCTCGTTTTGGAGCAATTTAAATATTTCCTTCGAATGTCGTGTTAAAATTTTAAAAGTCTATTACTCTCTTCTGGTCTATAAACACAAAATCATTTTATGATATATTTCAAGCGAAATTGGGACGGAGATTGGCAACTGCTCGTTCGAGCAAGAGATATCATTTGCTAAGCTGGGCAAGGCGATACGGGAGCTAACTAATTAACATGATTATACGAGATACATGGTGGTTCGATCGGGTGGACCAAAGCGTTTCCCAGTATCACCGAAATTCAGGGAGCGAAGAAACTCGTCGCACGAGACACTATCACGTTCAGATATCTTCGATATAATATCCCTTTACTCTACATTATCATTTCCAACTCGATAACGCGCTATGTTATACCAACAAATTGAATAATTGTAATTGTCGCTTACTTCAGCTTTACGATATAATTTACAATTACCATAAAATAACAATCAATTCCTTCGTTAAAAATTACAACATTTTTATATCTTTTTTTAATTTTTTTTATATCTTTCTATTTTTATAAATATAAAATAAATATTTTTGTAAATATTATCTACAAATATACATATACCTATTAAAAAATTTTTGCACGCTTTATATATATGGGGTGTAAATTCTATATTTTTAAAAAATGTTTATGTTATTCGTGATTAACGATAACATGTGTTGAACACATTAGGTTTTTAATCTCGAGCAACTTGTAGATTTCCCTCTTAATTAATGTGTACATCGAGAGCATAGGAAAATAATAAATAGAGCATAAAAAAAAAAAATAAAAAGCAACGCATTTTAGCGTATTATTCAAGGATTGCTCGTCTATTCGAGAGGCTATTTTAGAGACATAATCTAGAATGACAGCAATATAGGGGAGAGAAAGAGAGATAGAGGGAGAAAGGTTGGCGATGGGAAGGCTAGAAGTGGGTAATTAACGCGAGTATGCGTAAGGCGTGAAGACAACGAGCCCGCTGGCGGAAACTGAACGTCTATAGATTTCCGCCCAGCCGTCCGTACTAATGACCACATGCTAGTGGCTGGTGCATTTCACTGACCGATGAACACGTCCGGACAAGGCTGCGCTGCGCTGCCTCACTCTAGCCTCTCTCCTGTTTCCTTCTCGCGCCGGCCGCGTTATATCATTTATCAGGGGCGCGAGGATACTTCACTTCGTGGGAATTAACCGGCGAAATTAATTAAAAATGCCGACGAAGCCCAAGTGCTCGTCTCGGAACGTTTGCGCTTCAATTACGTTATTTGCAGCGGGGAAAAGATCTATTAAACAGGACGAATGGGCAGAAAGAATTTTTCATTCGCATATCTCTTGCTGATGTAACGTTTAACGCTCAAATGGGACGTTGATTTTTCTATTTATGCACTTCCATCGATTTATTTTTTATTTTTTTTTTTTTTTGCCGAAACAAAATTGTCGCGATTAATATGTTAAATTAAAATTTTTTTTTTAATATAGTCCTTGTTTTTTTTTCGAGGTAGTTAGATATTTATAGAAATTTGCGTGCGTGTGAGTGTACGCATATGAAGAATGTAATGTATCGTATCTTACCATATAGGACATACATAAATCTTATTGTTGAAATATCGTGAAATACAAGCTTTGCACATACTATTTTTCCAGTTTGATGTATCATGCAACATTCAGAGTACACTGCAAACTAAAAAACATAAATGTAAACTGGATCTCCGGTTTGGCTAGGATGCTTTCATCGGTATAACAAATATATCTCTCTCTCTGTCTCTCTCGGGACAATTTTCAAAAAAGGATTTGTGAAAAAATAGCGTATATTTTGTTACAATACAATTGCGACTGTAATCTGTATATGTATACACTGTCCCTGCATAAGTAATAATACGATACGGTAAATATTGATAATAATGCACACTTGTGTAAATATATTTTATCGATAATACACTTGGTTATTTAATACGTCGGTGGAAAAAATTCGCCGACTTTTTTATATGTTTTAAAATCCATCACGTTAGATTTAGAATAATTTATGTAAATATATAATAATAGCTTATACAATAGCTTATTTATGTATTATAAATGATCTCATTTCGTTGTAAAATAATTGATTCAATAAGTTAATATTTTATTTTATCAAGTATTTTTAGCCGCATTTTATATCTTACTCATAGATATATTTTTCGAGAGAGTCCTCCTGATATGTAAGAATTTTTCAAATTTTATTATTTATAGTCTTCTCAGCAAACTTGAAGATGAATTCTTGTTGTATCGATTATATCTTTTATCATGATTTGCACATACTCCTCTAATGTCCTTTTTAAAAGCAGAAGTTCTAGATATGGAACAGACAAAATAAAATTGGTCAACGTCGAAGAAATTAGTCCTGCATTTGTCATTCTCACTAATGAGAAGATGCGCGGTATTGCCAAAAAGCTTCGCGCGCGTTCGTGAAGATTCGCTTGTGCGTTTCTCTGTAGCGCGTTGCAGAAAATTTATGGAAAATGTTTTCCGTGCTGAAAGCGGCGACCGAAAGTGTCGTCGATTTTTCTCGCGCGTCAGACATCCGAGATAATTATCGGTTCGCGAGGATCCTGGACAAACAGGGTTGCCGCTCTCGAATCCCTTTTTTTTGTTCGGACCATCGTCACTAATACTATCGCCGGATGTAGACCGCTGGAAAGAGGGCGAGAAAAGCGAGGAAAATGGAAGAGAAACCGAAGCGCTCGCGATTAATAAAACGCGCTTGATATCATTATATCCTCGAACCTGATCTTTGCCGGCAGATTCTCTCCTGGCGATCGATGACCTTAAGATACGCCTTTTATCGCTGGAATTTAATCTTTACAGGAAGCGTCTATTAATCTATATTTCTATATGATAGCGAAGATATTATGTGCAGGGAGTATATATTTTTCAACGCTCTCTTATATCTTTCATCGCAGCTTTTTTATTCGGTCCAACTATATGAAGCTCGCATGGGGAGCAAGAATCCCCTTTTGGAATCGGTAAAAAAATTAAGAATTTGCTCTCCTTTTGAATAAATATTAGAATTTATTTGCATATTTAATATAAAAGAATAAACATTTTTTTTAATTCAGAAAGAACAAAAATTAATGATACTCCCTCCTGAGAAAATTCTGCGGACGCTCCTGGAAGCTCGGATATTTAATTTCTCGCCTTATTCACGTGCATTCTTATTTCCGCGCAAATCTGAATTATCCATTCGTACGTTTCCGGTTCTTTCCTCTCGAATTAATTTTCACCGTTGTTGTTTAACGTTTAATCCCGCGTTTACTCTTTTCGAGCACAATTATGCACGGAAGCCGACGTATATATATATATACGAGAAAGAGAGAGAGTATCCCGCATGAGATCCGCAACGACGGTGGAATTACTGCGAATCGAATGAATTAGCACTTTGTTACAGTCATTAGCGGATCTATTGAGTTAATTAGCGTTTGTTGCGTTGCAGCCTTCGCCGCTAAAACATATCGAGCTTTAGCAGTTACACGCAATAGCCCGGACGGAATTCTCGCGATATTGCGTTCGTGGACCGAATTAAAGAGCGATCGCGATGCATCGAGATAGCAACGCACGATGGATGATATAATCAAACTCGCCGACGATATCCGCGCGCGTGTCTCGCGACCATAGTCAGCTTATGGTACAAAAGCCGTAGGGAGTTTGCGAGAATTAACAGCGCGACTCGACGGAGCGAAAATCTTCTCCCTGAGAGAGAAAGTCGAGTAAATTAATAAGTTTGGGAAGCTGCCAAGAGAGAGAGAGAGAGAACGTGTAAGCGCACGCGTCGCCAGATGGGAGAGCTTCTCTTATACTTGGGCTTAGCGGTAAGAAACTTAAATGACGATTTCGCTTTATCGCACCGCCAGAACTGATTAACAATTGCAGCGAAGTGCAGGCGATAAGCATCGCGAAGATTTATATTCAATGTATTATTGTATTACACGAGCAGGCAAAGTAGCACTTTGTGTGCGTGTTTTCTGTGCGGAAAGCGGCCGATTTCCCACGCCGCCATCTAGCGGCGACGCGGTGAGTGAATAAGCCGCGTTCAAAGCCATTGCCCACGGCTGAAGCCGTGTATATCAAATGTAATTTTTTTATCCGCGTGCGCACTTGATTTTATAACACATTTTTTAAATTCCAATTTTGGATCTTTTTAACGTATTGGACTACTGATAATTTTGAAGTGATTAAAAAAAATGTAAAATTGCCGTCGTATGTGAATCGGCAGATGCAAAGTTGATGGATATCGTTTCGAATTGTTCTACGATATTTATCTCGAAATAAATTTCTTTGGCTCGAAATTTCCGCCTGGAGTTTCAGGAATCGCGACATCGATTGCGTGTCTCGAAAACGTTTCTACGGGACTGGGCTAGATAAAGGTGTAACGTAGTTACGACGCTTTACAAACAATGCAACAAAAGTATATCACGTTGAAAGCCCCTGTCGAACTCCGGAAAATGCCACTCGCTATAAATTGCGGCAAAAGCGTCGCTCCACTTCCCCGTTAATCAATGGCGAAAGTTGAGGATAGTAAACTGGATCACACATTGTCCGTATTCTTCCGCGCGACAGTTTCTTATCGCGCAAATCATGGTGAATCGCGTATATTCGGCGAACAATGCAACCGCGCGTCCGGATTTATCGCGCCGTATTAAAGCCACGAGAAATATTGAATGCCGCAAATATTGCGACGTTAAACAAATCGATCTCGATTTTCGATTTATCATGCGTTCCACTTAACAAATTCTGCATAATATCATATTTATGTTTATCGATGCTCAATCACACATTTTATATGCATATTTTTTTATTATTATATATGTATGGTATTTTTAAACAAATTTCAGTAGGCTCTGAATATAAAATATTAGTAAGAATTAACGATATATAAAGGCCAAAGATTTTTTTATTCATTAATCTTGGGAATAAAAATCTAAATAGGACTGTTTGTTCGACAAGTTCACCATAAAAGGATCGAAACGTCTAATTTTATTCCCAAGATTAATGAATAAAAAAATCGTTGTGCGTTGGCTCTTATTTGCCTTCATATCGTTAATTCTTACTACGTATTTTTTATTATTTATAGCCAAAACAGCTTTCTCTTGATTTTATCTAAGACAATTTAAAAATATTCGTTTGAATTTTATAGAAATATATAAATGAATGAAAATACTGCGTATAATATACAACGAGATACAAACAAACTTTAATATGCAATTCTGAAATGCATCTCCGCACGGTTGATTTCTCGCCGAGAGAGAAACACCATTAACTAGTCTTGTTTGTGCGACTGTACCTCGTTAGAGTTCCATCTCCCGAGAGGCATAACTCATTTAATTTTCATATCGAGCCGACCGACCACCGTAAATCTTGCGCTTCCGCGTACATATAAAGTCCCGCACTGAAATGCGTTTTGGATCTGCTGTGAGAATATTTGTGACGCGTCGCGTCGCAGACCTCGATGTGTTTCGCGTCAACAGCGCATATCAGACGCATCATCGACGATCGTAAACGGAGCTCGATATATTTTCTTCGGTGGTTCTCTCTAAAGGCCTTTAATGCTACTCGTAAGTTTAATGTTCGCCGCTATGAAAATCCATCCCGTTTCCCGGGAGATCACGTGAATGTCTCCAGGCGCATCGCCGATAAATGTAAGGAAAGTGCTTCTATATATAATAAGAGAGAGAGAGAAAGAGTATTAATATCTTGAGTTTTCCCACGGGGGGTCGATGTCATCGTCGTTCTTAGAAATATTTTCTTTGCACGCGAGCATTACGCTATAATAATAAGCGTTACTGCAACATATTTGCCGCTGAATGCGATTAAATTAATTTTTAGAATTGATAAATGAATTTTAGAACGCCAAAGCGTATAATAAAGCGGAAAATAGCTTCATACTAAAATTTGAATCACCCATACATTAAATATTTATCTTTGAAAAATTTCTGTTAAATTTTACAGATATCACATGTCTCAAACGGTTCACAGATATTTTTGTGTTAATTCAACGTAATATGGATATATGTTAAATGGAGACACAAATAATTTTAGATTTTAACATCCCCACCTATATTATAAAATAGAAAATCAACATTTTTCCTGTAAATTTTAATAGATAAATCTTGTCACTAATAAAGCAGAACATATATTTATTATGTAAAATTCAAAACAGATGCACATTGTGTTATTTTTACATTTTTTCAGTTGTTTTAATAATTTAACATTTAAGTTCAATTGACAGAACCGTAATATGTTAAATTAACACATGAATATGTTAAATATTTAACACAAAAATTTTAACTGGGATCGTTTTTAATAAGAAAGCACAAATTTTTCTACTGTGAACTGTCATATAGATTTACATATACATATGTTGTATATTTTGGTCAACATTTTGTGCTGCGAATAATTAATGAAAAACGACAGTATAAGGGACAGTATAAGAATATATACTAGCAGATCGATTTGGAAGTTTTTACGAGACGTATTCTTATATTTTTCGCGCCAGATATACGACGAGGAAAACTCGCGATCGCGATGTAAGTATCGCGCTGTTCTCATGTTATTCAAATTTGAGAATAAATCAAGATCGTCGATATCCAGGCACACTGTGCTTACAAGTCCGTGTTTTCGCGGACTTCCTAAAATAAAACATCGCAACAACAAACGCAAACGTTGTTATTATTATTATAGACCGGAGAACCGTCCAATTTGAGATTTTTCTTCTTTCAAAATTGAATGTTTTTATACCGTTGTGAGATTATTAGGTTTCCTCTAAATTTGCATGGAGCTTTCCACGTTATTCAAATGCGACTGTAAGACGAGACTCCCATCAATATGCTGTCGGAGTTTACTGATACTTGAAAAATCGCTAAAGCAAATAGCCCGTATACAAATAACTCAAGTTTCTCGATCGTAAAATTCGTGATAAGTGTGAGGAGAGTATAAGCTTTTTGTCATCGATAAAAATGCGTGATGCAGCATATATGCGTGTTTATACATTTTTACAAAATATTCAAGCTTGAATTCCCGTTTCGATATATTGTATAATGACAAAACTTGGATAAAATTTACGAACATATTGTTTAAAAAAATATAGTAAGATACACGTCGCGTAATATAAATAGTAAACGGAGAATTGAAATGCTGAAAAACATAAAAAATATTGTAAAAGTATGAAAAATATAAAAAATGATCAAGTGGAAATATTGTGTTTTTGAGTGGCGAATTCGTATTTGTAAATGTAGATAAATATATATATGCGTATACACAAAATAATGGATATGCGAGCTAATACAAGCTTGTATTTATAAATGTAAATAAATAAAACTAATGGATGCATACGCATATAAATACACCGCCATATTCTTGTGCGTATATAATCAATTAGATGAAATAGTATTTGAACAATCAAAAGAATACGCAATTTTTTATATTATTATGATACAATATATAATATTCTGGACGCATTCGCAGTAAAAGTAATATTAATTAATAAATGCTGCAATAAAATCATATCAATTTTAAAAGATCTATGCTTTATTATAATCTTTTAATGTCATGAATCTATTATACATTTAATTACAGTTTCTACAATGCTCTAGCTATACAATATATGTGTATACAGTATGTGTTTACACATCAGTTACGTGTTAAATCACATTTCGTGACTGGTTGCAGAGGACCAAATTGAATGATTGATTAAATAATTTTATAATTAATTTCGAAAGCTTATTTTCAATTGGAAATCAGCAAACGTGAGCATTTCTCCTTCGCTCTCGCTCTCTTCTCTCTATTTTATCTTTTATAAAATCGTCACCTCCTTTATTGGAATGCAAAGTTTTCGAACGTAAATTTTCTCCATTCTATCGCCGTTCTGATAGTTCCATATCGATCGTTGATGAAATATTGCCGCGCGTCGTAATTGACCCTTCGTTAGTAGTACCACTTTGGCAAGAGCTTTGCCAGCAATCGGGTAGCATCTGATGGCGTTTTCATATAGCATTTATGTCAGAAATCATTTAAATTTCAATTCTTTTTATTAGTATTATGCAGTCGTAAGATGTGCGAGGCGTTCGGATAAATGAATACATTTTACAATAATATGCGTGCATTCTCCGTTTCAACAATTAAATCTCGAATTAACATACATATGTATATATATATATCATGCATAATATTTTAATGCTGTCGCATCTCTAGAACGGCGACACTTAATTGAATATTATATATCATCAACTAAGATTAAATTATATATCATTTATTTGAATCTACGAATATCCGAATATATTATATTAAAGAGATTCTCACAATTATATCCCTCAATTTGCTGAATCAGTCTAGTCGTGCTCGAAATCCTTGAAACATTCTGGAATTTTGTTTGTTCTTTAAAAATCTTGGAAATGTACTTTAATTTTTTTTCGTTGCTTCCAAATATTCAGCTAAAAGAGCAGTTGAGACTATTCGAGTAAAGAATATTTCATCTTTGTACAAAAATATGTGTTACGCATAATTTATTTATAGATTTTAAGCGTTCAAACATAAGAGACATGCATAAAGTTTTTAATTTCTTGTATACCAGTGGAAAATGGTGCAAATTTCCTTGTAAAAGTTCTTAAATTGAATTTCGAAATTTTGCTAGACGCGAGGATTATCGCAAAAGGATCGGCCTCTCCGAACTGGTGGGCCGTACGCTTTTAAATGGCGCAATTAAGCGCGACGCGCATTTCCGCACTGATGTGGCGGTCGCGTCGGTGTCGCTGCGAATGACAGAAATAAAGGCCGAAATCGCTGCCTTGACACGAGAGCTAAACGTGCGCGTCAGCCCGGCTCCCCTCTCGGCGCTTTACCCTTGGTCGGGGGCGTTTTCCCTCCTAACCCTCCGGTAATATTAATCGCGCGCAGTAAAGTGTTTTATATACGGGCTTGTGCGCGCATCGATGCGCCCGGCGGCCGCGGCGCGGCGCGGCGAGCGCGTTCGGAAATTACGTTACATTAAAGCTAAACAACGTAGTAACGCTCGCGTATATAATAACAACCGTGCGTCTGCCTTTAGCGCTTGTGCCGCGACCGCCGCACAATAATGTAGCACAGTCATGAATACTAAATGCAAATGTTACACGCAAATGAAACGGAGAGAGGCCGACATCGTCGGCGCGAGGCGACACGACACGAGACGGAGCCTCGGCGAAACAGCAGCCTTGCGGTAATTGCATTAATTTTCAAGCCCCGAGACGGCTAACGCGCTGACGTTACATCGCATCGCGTCGCCTCGTGTCGGTGCGAGAAACGCGATCTAAATATTTCTCGCCGGTCGGGCCCCCACGGTGTCGAGTATCGCCGGGATTCGTCTCGTTTTTTCCCCGTTGCTGTAATGATAATAAGGCTTTTCTGACCTTTGTCATCCTGCCGGAACGCGAGCATCTAGTTAGTTTCGTTGACGCGCGGAACGTTTACCTATGATGAAGCTTTTTTGCTCGCTCCCCTGCGTTCTCGCGTTTCTAAGGAAAAATGCCCTGGAAAATTACAGTTGAATTAGAAAGGCCACAGTGGAATATTAGGGATGTTAAATATCATGTTGGCCTTTGTCGCGCGCAGAGAAATTTACTAAGTTTCTGTTCTTGAGAAATTTTATTTAATTAAACGCAATGCGCGCGCGCATTTTTATTTCATCAGAGAAAAATATCAGATTTTTTCGTTTTTTCTCTCTCTAAATGAATTTTCTAATTAATTGGATACGAATCGGATATTATTTGTTAATCGTAATACCTTGTGGAATTTTAAATATTCGAAAAGAGAAAGAAATAAGCCGAAATTATCAAGAAAGAAATGCATATTACGTGTGGAAGCAGAAAACGCTCGAATTCCGTCGCTTTTCCCTCTCGTTCGAATTTGTGAACGAAATTTCCGTTGCGTTAGTTGTTTTAAACGAGCAATGACCAGGACTTTTTATCGGGACTTGGTTCAACTATTCCGCTGGCGGAACCTCTCATCTCGAAACGAAAGTTCTTTTCCTCCGGAGACGGCAACGAGGCTCGCTTATAAGCCGGCTCTGCGACCACGAAATTCATGAGAATTCATTTAAATCGGAAACTAGCTTCGTGGAAAATCGTCTTGAAATATTCTGGGACGATTTACATGTTTGCGCGACGATCTGTTCTTGCACGAAACGGGAAGCTTTCTTATGGTATTTTCGTTTCCGGTTTCGTCAATGTCTCCCCGCTCTCTTCTTCCTCTTCTTTTTCCCATTTCCGATTCCTTTCTGAATTTCCATTGCCGGATTCAATATCTTTTTCGACAAATAATATATACCGTAAGAAATGTGGATTTTTATACTGTCTTCTAGATCTCTTCCTCTTTGTAAATCCAATTTTTTTTTCTTTCATCAAATATCGATATTGACGAAGTCAATTTTACGAATTTTACGAATTTTCTCAGTCTTTTAATTTTGAATGTAAACAGAGCGAAAATGGCTCAGAGAAAAATCTGGTAAATAGAGCTTTTGGAGCGCATCCATCTTTGAACGAAAGAAACGGATTGTCCCGGACACTATAATGGACTTTTCGTCGCAGCGACGATGACAGATCGAATGTAATCACGTTGTCATGTGTCGCGGACCAGAAAATACGCTAGACGAAAAAGGAACAAAAAAAAACACGGGGACGAATGCGGTATAATTTCATGTAACAGCCGTCGAGACACTGTATATATGTATACAGTAACCTCCATAAGTTTGGAAATACCTTACATTTTACAGTTAAAGAATTGCATGGCAGCGATCTGATATAAAGAAAAAATGTCATTTAAATATTTTACGTTTATTTTATGATTTATTTATACAAAAAATCTGGACAGATCTGTCAAAAGGATTCTCTTAATTCAAGAGAAAAATTATCTAAAGAAATATTCTTTAATTAGATATTCGTAACATGCAAGAATATAAACTTAATGGGATGTTTTTTATCAGTATATTATTTGAAATATTATTAATCGTGATAACTAAAACAGTCCTATAAATGGTTATTTATTAAAAAATTGCATGGCAGCGATCTGTCATAAAGAAAAATGTCATTTAAATATTTTACGTTTATTTTATGATTTATTTATACAAAAAATCTGCACAGATCTGTCAAAAGGATCCTCTTAAGAGAAAAATTATCTAAAGAAATATTCTTTAATTAGATATTCGTAACATGCAAGAATATAAACTTAATGGGATGTTTTTTATTAGTATATTATTTGAAATATTATTAATCGTGATAACAAAAACAGTCTTATAAATGGACATTTATTAAACAATTACATGGCAGCGATCTGTCATAAATAAAAATGTCATTTAAATATTTCACGATTTATTGATACAAAAAATCTACACAGATCGCTGCCATACGATTGTTTAACTGTAAAATGTAAGGTGTTTCCAAACTTATAGAGGGTACTGTATATGTATGTGGCACCGACGACCGAAACCTACCTATTTGGTGCCCGAAATAGCGTCGTAATCGAGAGACAGACCTGGAGAATCTTCACCGAACGCGTCCTGTCGTCTGTCGCAGTTAGATTTCATAATTAATCGTCTCGTGTTCTCCCGACGTCCCAGACGTTTGTCAAGCTTCTTCGCGGACGAATTCTGCAACTTGGCTCGGATAGAGTTTCCGCTCTAAATCGCCGTAGACGATATAGTCGTGCGCCCGGCAAATTTCGTCTTCGATGCGAACGCAGGAATTTTCGAATATCACGAACTTGAGTGTGTGACAAAAGTTTGAAATATCCATGCTCACAAAAGGTAAACAGACTGCACGCGAATCGAATATGAATGCATAGAACGCAACAATTCAAGAGATATACTCGAAATAACACGTCTAAATAACATTTCAAGATAGTCTTGAACATTTTTATTCTTCATTTCTCTCTTTATATATGTAATCCGTTTTATTTTTATTTTAATCACAATGTTATACTGCATTTTTCAAAATTTGTTACTACATATATGTATTGTATACACATTTAAAGAAACAAAATCATCTATATATGTTACATCAAATATAGATGACTTAATTAAATTCTTTAAATTTTCTCGAACGATTTTTGCCAGTTTTTCACTAGTTTAATTATATAATTTTTAATTTGGGAATCTCTGAAAAAGACTTTGAAAAATATTCTTTAGTCAGCTAATGAAACAATTGCTTAATTGTCATGCAATTATTTTATTTGTTCAACTATGCGTTTTAGATCTCGTTACAAATGGATTCCTTTTTATTTTTATCGCTCTAACTTATCCGAAATAGCTTAACGAGCATAACGTTGGTACGCGATTTCATATAATTGCAATTTGCAATTATGCGTAGATTAATTTCGAGGTAATGTGTCTCCATAAACGCCGGAAAAGCAGTCTTCCAATTATGCAATTGTAACGATTAACAGTGCAAGGTCTAATAAATCTTAGTATTTCACGGAAAGAGAAATATGTGTATGAAATATTTTACTCTTCCTTATTGTTAAAATATTTTATCGTGATTATCAGCTCACAAAAAAATATACATATTTTATTCCTAAATTCATTTAGCGAATAGATGGTAATTTATATAATATATATTAAATTAAACGATTGGTTTTCAATAGGATAATCAGAATCATATTGAAATAATCTCTTGCGATTTATTCGTTACGAAATATTCGTCGCATATATGTACGTATATATGCATATATAGTCGCATATATGCACTGTGTTTTACAGATCCTTTTATAATATAGAAACTTTATTATAATAATATAATTAATTGATAAAATTTTAAACGATTAAAATATAATATATATTTATAATATTAATTTTCCAATATGTGTGATTTGCATATCGCGTAATGTGACAGATGTAATTATGCAATCAAACTTTTGTTTTACTCAATTCTATATGCACGCTCACGCGGCAAATGTGAAATAATGGAAAAAGAAGCACAAGACGAGAAACGATAAATTATAAGAAACTGAATATATAAATTATAGTTTGAAAGCTCATCCGTTTTACTTATAAAAATCGTCGAATAAAATAATTATATGACATTAAATAAAAACATTTTTTTGAAAAACTGCAATATTTTTAGAAATCTCAACACAGTCTTTTAACGAAATGCATATAGTGAAAAAAAAAAATGTCATACACATAAATCGCACCATCTTAAATCCAACAGGTACGTTTCATATACATACTTATATGTCTCTGAGTGAATGAAGCCGATATTATTGCGACATGGCTTGACGTCGTAAAATTGTTAACGATTTAATTCAGGCATTCGTACGTAACGATAAATAATGATACGACACGGCGTAAAAGTTTACATTACGCGCATGTCTCGTTAGGAATTATGTCATGTTAGGAATTTTATTAATGTTTGATATTTCTAAAAAGTTATTGCAGTTTATTGTTTTAATATTAAAACAACATTAATTTCAATGCATTTAATTAAATTATACTTATATATTTAATATCTTAATACAAATCACGTAAAAATATTATATACATTTATAAACAATGTGTATGTATATAATACATATTATAAGATTGTGTTTATATATTTTATTATATTATAAAACTTTTTTTTTGGAAATAGTATGAAAATTATTACATATTTTTCTTTACATACACGAGTACTTAAAAGATTATCAAAATTATATCTCGATATTAAATAATCGATTGCATTGGTTATTAAAATTTAATTCGCAACTTGGGAAACACAATGTATTAAATGAAAACTCAGAGATGGAATAATTAATTATCGAGTTTGGTCAAAATGCATATTAACTCGAGAAATAATTTATATTAAGATTTTTCATTATATTTCACGTTTTCGAGTCTAAACATTCTTTAATTTTATTTATTGTTAAACAGACAGCACATAAATAAAGCACAGAAATGGAATGTACTTCTATATGCGTTGCAGCAATGCGTTGAATTATTCTTCAGCGATTTACTGAATAATTTATGCCGAAACAGCATCTTACATTGTTCGTAGAGAAATGTTTAATAAATTTCTGCAGATGTGTAACAGCGTGAGTTATTTTCTGTAATATCTTTGACATTGCAGGTAGATTACTCAGTGCAGGAAACAAATGAACGTGCATATAGACGAGTACAATTAGTTTTGTTTTAGCTTCGAATGGAAAAATCGCGTAGAATGATAATCTGTTGCTTTTCTAATGTGTGTAATTATTTAATTTTTTCTATAATATAATGCAGATGTACTATATATAGCTGTATTTATTATAGATAATTAATGCATGTATACGATTTTAATTTTATTGATGGAAGGAAAATTAATGTTTGTTCCGATCTTCTCTGTTATCTCTGATAGTCCATCGATAATATCCATTTTAATTTTGTTATATTATCACAACACTGGTTATTTAATCGAAATGATTTAATTATCATCGATTATATACATATATGAGATATTTATCTTAATATGTATCAATATATTTCTCCATTATTTCGTGCAAACAAGATTTTGAGGAAATTTCTAAAATGTATTGAACACATGAACACACACCCTTTTTAATTAGTTTTAGCATATAGTCGACGGTTTAAGGAATCTGTTAAGGTGGATAATTTTTTCCGTGAAGTCGATTACTTTTAAAATGTTCACGTAAGTGGAACGACAAAGGATGCAGCTGTGATACCTTTTTCCAGTTTTGCGTTTAGCAATGAATTTTTGCACTTCAACGAAGATACGAGATTCAATGATTTTTTTATGTTCATGAATTTAATATTCAAGACTATACTCACACTCGATCATTTAACGAATCATAATTTTAATATCTCAATTTTGTTACGTTTTAACTATTATATATATATTCTGGCAATAACCTTTATTTTCAGGAAATTACACACAATAACATTCCGCTAATTGTACGAGTAAAAATGCGTGTTAATGAAATAAAGAGAGATTGGAAAGAAAATTAATTATGTAAATGTCGCAAATTAATAATATAAACGATAACAGTAAAATATGACGTATTTTATCATTATCTGAATTCGCGACAGATAATTAATAAAATATTCAATACATTTAGATTCGGTAATTTAATTTCAATTATTTTAAAGCAATTTTTGTATCGTTATTTGATATCATTGTATCTTTTGATTCTCGATTTTTGTTGTGAAATAACAAGGCGTGCTATGGACATTTGGAGTATCTCGCTTGTAAAATGACGAAATTATTCTCTCGCGCAGTTTTTATTCATGCTCATATGCTGCTTCGCATGTCCGAGGTTGTATATAATGTATCAAATTTTATTTTGACACTGCATGATATTATACGTATATAAAGTATTTCGCGCGGACACAGATAGCAGTTTTATCTGCGAATATCTCGTGTATATCGCACTTTATGCTATGATTTTGTAACCATGTGATTTGCATCGCATATGTATATCCATAACAATGCAGCCGTATCCGCGGTGAAAATCTTTTCGAAAATTCTCACGAGATGATAGCCAGGCGTTTCGTTTCTCGTTTCCGCTCTCTTTCAAACAATCGATCATTTCATTTTTTTTTTTTTTTTTTTTTTGCTGAATGACATTGCACAGTCACGATAAATTCCGAGATTATTTTAGAATACAACACGCATACCCACACACACACACACATACACACATAGTTGTGATTTGTGGCCGGCCAGACAGCGACGCCGCATTTTGACACACGTTCACTGTACGATCGCCGGTAATGTCGTCGGGATTTCGGGATATCAAGGTTCCTCGACAGAAAGTCAATATGATGTCGCTGAAAATTAATGAGCCAATCGTAGGTATGTAACTGGTATTCGCGCTACCGTGGAATAATTAATGATGTGAGAGCTCGAGACTCCTCGCAGAACTTTCGACGTTGCAAACTCGTGAAAGGAAGTCGTCCCCCAAATCCCTGTTTGCTGACGAGTACATATTCAAATATTTCTCTCGTACAAGGTGATCGAAAACGCACGGGATAGGAATGAGATATACTGGATAAATTCGGTGGATTATTTTGCGCGATATACATTTGATGGAAGATGCAGTTTCATGGCGATCATAGGCTTTGTATCGAGAAATCATTGCATAATTCAGTTTAAGTCTCTATACGCGTAAATTAGAATCATCACAGACACAGAAGGACACAGAGTAACAGAGTAATGCCAAATTAATTAGTCAATATTATCTTCCTGTATGATCTGATGGATTAATGAAATCCTACTTCAATCTCCAACAATGCCTGCGTTAGCTATATCAGTATGATAAATATAACGCTTTCAATTGTGCATTTATGTCACTTCTGTCGTAATTAAATATCGGCCGAGGAAACATTCGATGTGCACATGTGTTGCGATTAATTATTTGTTAAATTCGCTACCTACGTTCTTTATTGACTTTAATATGGTTAGAAGATTGAGCGATATTTATAATTAAAGTATTTCGCGCTAAAATATCTATCGTGAGCTCTGACGAATAATATATAATTAATTTCACAAATATTATTTATATCAAAAATTACTCGAGATGTGAAAGATATTTTCAAGCGGATTTCTCTCCTCCATTATACAGGGTGTCCCAGACCTACCGTACCAATTAATTATTAGCAAAAAATGTTTTGCTAATAATTAACTAATTTTTTCCAATAAATTATTAATATTTTCCAATAAATAATTAATTTTTTCCAATAAATAATTAATTTTTCCAAGGCTTAGTTTCCAAAAAAAACTTTAATTTTCATTCAGCTTTAATTTCAAGTTTTGCTAATAATTAATTAATTTTTTCCAATAAATAATTAATGTTTTTAATAATTAATTTTTCCAAGGCTTAGTTTCCAAAAAAAACTTTAATTTTCATTCAGCTTTAATTTCAAGTTTTGCTAATAATTAATTAATATTTTCCAATAAATAATTAATGTTTTTAATAATTAATTTTTCCAAGGCTTATATAGTTTCCAAAAAAAGCTTTAATTTTCAATGATTTATAACTCGAAAATGATTGGCCATTTTCGCCGAGAAAAAATGATCTTGAAATCGGCGGAGGAATGGGGACACCCTGTATACGAGAGCGATATAATTCCGGAAGTTCTATACGTTCTATCCGGGTCATCCGAGCCCATCGATATTCGAGCCGCGTCTTGGGCGGCCACAAATATCGACAGGTACGGAGATAACGCGAGCGCACACCTCTACTCCATTGTTCTTTACGCCGCGCGAGCCTCTAATTACTGCGCCGGGGCTTCGCTCTCGGGGTTCCCTCTCGGCGTACCGCTTGATTTGCGCGGTCCACGAACCAATGGCGGCGTTACGTTAATTACACGCGGACAGGTACACGGTTTTGCCGGACACGTCAATGCTTCATTAAGCCGTACCTCGGATCCCTCGGCTGCCGCGCGCGCGTATTCCGATGAAGTCGAAGTTTCGTCGGCGATTAACGCCCACCGCACGGCTCAACTTGCCAAACTACGTCGCCGCGAAAATATACTTCATATTCAACGAGCGCGCGTAGTAATACGTAGTAACTTTCGCATATTCGAGAATGGTCGAGATCGACAATACGGCAAACGTAATTTCCATCTTTCCACGGTGACGTAGAATTCGATAATTATGTCGGAAGAAAGTACGACTTGGCGAGCCGAGGATTGCGACAATTTTAGATTTTATTTCGCAAGTTAAAAGAAATTAATATGATATCAATTTTATGAAGGTAAAAAAAATTTTGAAAAGATAATGTGAAAAATATGAATATTTATCGCGATAAAAATGCAGATTAGTTTCAAGATGAATTTATATTTCAATAATATTTGAACGCAACAAATGAAATATCTCAAGAGATACCTACTTAAAAATATGAAAAAATATAATATTTTGCCTGATAAAATGATTCAGTCATATAATCCGGATTATATTTACGCAGTGCAATCTTATCCTGTCTTGCGTCGCGCCGCGCAATATCGCGTAAATTTAACGAAACGACGGAAGTGCAGCGCACAAAGCACCGCTCCGAAACACGCGGAGTGCAACGAGTTAATATCATCGTGCTCTGGCGCGACGATCTATTTCCCCATTCAGAATTGATATTTCTGAATTACACTCGGCGCGGCTCCGCCGGCCGAATTATCATTTACGATGTCATTCTCGCCATGGTTGTAAACACTGAAATACGGTCGTCGTAGATTTTACGTCACGCACGCATGCACGCTCACCGCACGCGTTCACGCAGTCAGATAACCGCGAATGAACATTCATTGGCCTGCGGTCGAGAATGCATCACACGTTTCCGCTTTCGCGGCTTCGCGTCCTTTCTGAATAATACGCTGGTAATCATCTTTTTATCGAAACAAGAAACCTTAAAGACCTTAAGTAAAGTGTTTTACATCAAAATGTAAAGTTCTGAGAATGCATTAGGAGGGTTGATTTTGCTTAATTATAGAGTTTTCTTCTCCATTTAGGAAAATAGAAGTCGTACATGATTATAATTTAAATGATTAATTTAAAAGATATATTTTCATTCATATTTTTCGTTGTAGAAAGCTTTACATTATTATTCGATTCAGAAATAAGCAGAATAAATCAAACTAGTAAATGGTTTTTTTATTTAAAGAAATAACATTGCAGTTTATATAAAAAAATTAGTTTTGTAAAAAAATCTAGAGAAATAGAAAAATGACGCTTTGGAATTTTGATGTTTGTCAGAGAAAAATATCAATAAGGATATATGTATCTATATTAGTAACGTTTTATTCCGAGAAAAAATAATTCGGCGATTTAGCTCTTAATTACAATATATATGAAGAATTATGGACCATCTTTCTGACACCACAGATTTAGAGCCACAATTATTATAGATTTTTCTTCTCCATTTAGGAAAATAGAAGTCGTACACGATTATAATTTAAATGATTAATTTAAAAGATATATTTTCATTCATATTTTTTGTTGTATAAAGCTTTACATTATTATTCGATTCAGAAATAAGCAGAATAAATCAAACTAGTAAATGATTTTTTTATTTAAAGAAATAACATTGCAGTTTATATAAAAAAAATTAGTTTTGTAAAATATCTAGAGAAATAGAGAAATGACGCTTTGGAATTTTGATGTTTGTCAGAGAAAAATATCAATAAGGATATATGTATCTATATTAGTAATGTTTTATTCCGAGAAAAAATAATTCGGCGATTTAGCTCTTAATTACAATATATATGAAGAATTATGGACCATCTTTCTGACACCACAAGATTTAGAGCCACAATTATTATAGATTTTTCTTCTCCATTTAGGAAAATAGAAGTTGTACATGATTATAATTTAAATGATTAATTTAAAAGATATATTTTCATTCATATTTTTCGTTGTAGAAAGCTTTACATTATTATTCGATTCAGAAATAAGCAGAATAAATCAAACTAGTAAATGGTTTTTTTATTTAAAGAAATAACATTGCAGTTTATATAAAAAAATTAGTTTTGTAAAAAAATCTAAAGAAATAGAAAAATGACGCTTTGGAATTTTGATGTTTGTCAGAGAAAAATATCAATAAGGATATATGTATCTATATTAGTAACGTTTTATTCCGAGAAAAAATAATTCGGCGATTTAGCTCTTAATTATAATATATATGAAGAATTATAGACCATCTTTCTGACACCACAGATTTAGAGCCACAATTATTCAAATCACTCGAATAGCTGTGGAAAGCATCTGCGCACGCGAGTTAACTAGAAATTACAGCTTTTTACACGGGCACTCCGCGCGAGTTAATCCAAGGCAATAATGCAAGGAGCTAATAATACTCTTGCCAGAAGCTGCGCCGAGTATTATATAGTATAGTTGCTTCAACACTACTGTACTAAGGAAAAGAGGACTAACTTTTTCTCGACATAAATGACTGTCTTTTTTCTCTCTTTCCTTCTGTCGTTCTCTTTTTTTTATTTCATTATTTGCATAAAATATGTACGTATTTATTATGTAAAAATGTATACAGTAATGATAACAAAATATTATAATAATGCAAATTATTTCTACAAGTTTTGTTCAGTAGTATTTTGCAATTTAAGAATAGTTTAAGATGAGGGAGAGAGAAAAGATGATGAAAATTTTTTTAGAAAAAACAAGACAGAACACGTGAATTACTAGTGACACTTGTACTAAAAATTTAGTAAAAATCACGATTTTATAATATATAAAAAGGGAAAAAGAAATATAAAATTTCTACTTCATTATAGTTTAATTAGTTAGAAAAGTAAAAGAAAAAAAAAATTCGCGCGCGCACAAATTTCCCACATCTATTTGAATGATTTGATCTAAATCTACTGTAACATCGTGTTGCTCGAAAAGAGACAATATGAAATATTCTTGATAGGCCTCAACGAGCTTGTAAGCATTTATTTTACGGCGCAAAGTACGCGAATGCATTGTTATATGTATGCATATATTCAGCGGACGGACATCGCGTACGCATTCGCGGCGCATCAATAAACGAGTTTGTTCGACAGAAACATGGTGCAAGAGACGAATATGGGCGCGATATGCATGCCGTCTGGACCACCGTAGAATGCTGCGGACGACGAGAGAACGCGTGCCTCTCTATCTTCCCTCTTCTGCGTGTGGCATTTGCTTCTCGCGATCTCTTTGTCCGACGGTTAGTGCTCCTTTGTCCGCCTCGTGTTTTCGGGTCATCCTAGAATTTGCCGCTGAATTGTTGGCTCGCCAAGTTTCGGTTCCTGTGCCACACCACGAAACTGGCGGATGCCCACGAAAACCAACGATTTCGGTGCAACACCGTTCGCTCTCTCTTCCTCTCGTTCGTTACAGGTCATTTCGGTGCAGGCCGCGTGAGATCGAGTTTTCAACCATGAGGTCAACTATATGGGAGAATAGGTGGCTTTAATTCGATTGCGGTATATGCTTCTGAAGAATTAATCTCGAATACGTACGTGGTTCTTTTTTCAATTTTTATGCAATTATACGGACTTTGATATATATATATATATATATATATATGTAAATGTTGCGTGCAAAAATATGTCGCCAATGACACGCGCCATTAATAATAAAACAATTAACTCCTAAACCATACTTGAAGCGTTGATGAGATAACATCAGCGTGAAATTAACAATAAACGAATATTAAAGCGCAAGATGTAATTGCAGACTCATGCAATCTTGTATATAGAGTTACTCATCGCTGCAGGTATTATTTATAGCCGGATACCGTGATCCATCGGCGCGGTTTTTATCAGCTATATAAATTTGATATCTTTTACGATTCAGATTTAAAACCCCGGCCAAAATCGCTTTGCGGCAGAGTGCTTACTCTAAAACGTAGCGCGAAGCAGCTCGGTTCAGATTTTCCCGCCAAGTAATTTCAACAAAATCATCATGATCATCAAATCCCAACGAGCTATGCGAGCTTTTCTGTTGCTGATGGTGATTCAAATTCACTGCGAAATTTTGCTAGCCGAAAAAGGTCGAAAACATAATTCGACATTCGATCTTATACCGGAAAAGGATACGTGGAAGAACGTATATGATGATGACCTATTGCTAGAAGAATATCCGGATGATGACGAATACACGGTCGAATCGGAACAGTTACATCGTAGAGCGCAGCATTTGGATTCCGATTCACCTGTAACCAAAGTGAAGCCGGCGAGAAGGTCTCGATCCTCGAATAGTGGATATGCGGCAAGGAGGTCTCAATCCTTGAATAGCGGATACTTGGCCAATTTAAGACAGTTACATCGTAGAGCGCAGGATTTGGATTATTATTCACCTGTAACCAAAGTGCCGACAAGGAGGTCTCAATCCTTGAATAGCAACAAATACGCGACTGCTTTAAGACAGTTATTGAATGACGGAGAGCAAAATTATTACTCGCAAAATATGAATTCACCTGAAAATCAAATGCCGGCAGAGGGGCCTAATACGTACAACGAGAATTTAGGCGGTTCAAATGGGCAACAATTCTCGCAAGGCGGATACGTAGCCGATTTAAGACAGTTGCATCGTAGAGCGCAGCCTTTGGATTCTGATTCATCTGTGACCAAAGTGCCGGCAAGGAGGTCTCTATCCTCGAAAAGCGGATTAGCGGCTGCTTTAAGACAGTTATTGAACAACGGAGAGCAAAATTTGTATTCGCATGAAAATCAAATATCGACAAAGAGGCCTAAATATACAAACAGCGAGTATATCGATGATTCAGAAGAATCACAACAACATTCGGATTCATTTGAAAAATTTTCGTATAAAAAACAGCTGCAAAGAGATCGTAAAATACTGCCAAAACATAAATCCGACAGTTCTGATCATGAACATTCGGACGATCTAAGCCAATCTTCAGAAACTGCGCCCGATCAGGTTGCATCGAGAAAGTCTGAAGCAGCGCGAAGATCTGCTAAAGCTTCCCTTCGAACATTTCCTGATTCCAAGCAACAGCCAAATGCTCGAAGAACCCTGCTTCCTGCGATAAGGCTCGCAAAACTTGGTTTAGATGGCATAGCACACGTTTTAGTTGGCGAATCAGGGACTGTCAGGGATTATGAGGAAGTTCGTACAGTTGGGTGTCCTACGGGAACGCATTTTGTAATTGATCATTGTGAACCGATCGTCTATATTCAGCATAACACAGGCCCTAAAATCAAGAAAATTGTCCGCACATCTGACGTTTATTTAGATGATGACGAATTTAAGTTCGAGATATAACACGAATAATTTGGAGTTTATTTGTGTGCAGGAAAAATAATCATTTAATGTATCGTACAATTGTATTTTTATCACAAAACAGACTAAAACAAAAATACACAAATTTTATATTTCATACTTTGACAAGTAAATAAAAAACTGTTTATCTTCCACGTATACATTCAATATATTATTTATTTATTTAAAATGTGAAATAATAATAATAATTATTCGTAATTAAAATGATCATTATTTATTAATTCGTTTACCGATGATCCGCAAATATCTAAGCTCAGTTCTTAATTCAGCTTATCTTGTACGTGACAAATTCCCAATACAAATACGTATCGTTTCGAGATTAATCTTGTACGTGTAAGTGTATTCAGGCGTACATGGCATTCTGCAAATTGCTCCGCGAAACACGTCTTTCGCGCCATTACGGGATTTGCGGCTGAATTATAGAGGCAGAGGCCTTCCATCGGAGCAGCCGAGGAAAGCCGGCGATATCTGCAGACTGCAATGCGAGTCGCCGAAAGGCGACTTTATTACAATAGCGCGCGAACTGTAGGAGAACGAGAGAGAATCGTAATCTTTGGATCGTATAGGACGACGTGTCATGGCTCGGTGATTGTCGTTAGATGGAAGAGGAACTTTATAAAAACGACTTCTTTTCGTAGAGTTGTCCGATTGAACTCCCTACTTTCCCGACTTACTCGGATACTTCCGTTCTCCTTCCCTCTTTTTTTTCTTTCTCCCGTCTTGTTCTTTTGCCAGAGAACTTCCTCCTGCCGCATTTTCGCAGATTCTCTTGTCCGGATAAACAACACTGTGTAATGCACTTCTTTCATTCTATTATGCGCGAATGTTTTCTATCGTATATATATAGGATATGCAGTCTTTAAGAGTTTCATTAATTTAAATCAAAATGATATTAAATATCAAGATTATATATTATCTCAATTAATTCTACTGTTTCGAATAAACCTCTACATTTTTATACAGTTCTGAAAATAATTTTTTGAACATACATTTTAACATACGTACATTTTTAAAATTATATATATCTCTCGGTTTAATCCTTGTAAATGCATCGCGTATATGCGGTACATATTTTAAAATATATTTTTATATTTTCTATTTGACGCGAGATACATCAGTTTGCATTAAAAATTTGAATTCTCTTGATCTGTTGAAGCAGATACCAAAATGGACGCCGAGGCAGCGTTGTTGGAAAATTCGCCGACTTTGTCGACGATCTCGTCGGATTCCACGGATGCGACGTATTCCGGACCCGGCTCGCCCTATTCCCCGGAATCGCCGATCATTGTCACGTCCTCCTATAAAAAAAAGCGTGACGATGGGGTCACGCCTAGACCAACGCCCAGGTATCCATCCAGGAAGCCGAGCTTCCGGATACGACCGCCCTACCTCATGATCTGCATCAGCATCATCGAGGTGAGTGACTGACGGATGTGAAAAATAATTACGTAATTACGAGATGACATAATAATTATCGACGTATTATCTGCATCGGCATATCGTTGACGTGCCGGATGTGAAAAGTAATTACATAATTACTAGATGACATAATTACCGACGTAATAACGCAGGAGGGTGCACAGAGCGCTTTACGCTTTTCTTATAATTATTATACTCGATAATAATAGTTGTTATTTATGAAAAAAAAAACCCGCCTTCTTGCGTCAGGATTTGTCTCGTGTGCACTTTGTTATTTCTCGACGACGTCTTCGTATTCATATTTCTATTACGCTCGAGCAACTGCTGTTCCGGCTGGAAAGTAAAATTCTCTCATCGTAGAATCGCGAGATATATTACGAAAGATACGTACCGGCGGTTGCGAGTCGAGCGGAAAGAAAAAATGGTCGAAGCGAAGAGTAAGCTTGAGGATTTCTCATTAACAGAACCAACCGTGTCGTGTTGAGTTCTCGGGACGAGGACGAAAGGAAAGCGCGGTGGGAATCCTTCCCAATTATACGCGCGAATTCACCGGAGAATATCCCGGAACGATATCCCGAGGGACACCCCAATGACGAAAAGTCCAAAAAGTGCGGGAATCTCTTCGAGGCTTTTGTTCGCGCTCGATAATAATCTCGAAAGCGCGTGCGCGCTTAGTTTTGCATTTCAGCCGGAAAAATGAATAAGCAGCGACCGGGTACGCGCAATAAAAATGCGCAAATTTAAAACCGCCAAGTTTTCGCCGCAATTTCTTACTCGTTTACCGCGGAATACGACGAAAGTTAATCACTTAGCCGCATTCTTTTTTTCACTTTTTTTTTTTGAACGAGTCACCGCGGAACGAGATCAAAGAGAATTTTTCCATTACAGATGCTTAACAGTCCAAGCTATTTTGCAAAAAGATATGCAAATTACGTCTATGAAAAAATTAAGTATATGTATTCATATACATGTACATATAATATGGAGTTTGCAATTTAGAATTTAGTATATTGCATGTAGCATAAATATTTTAATTTTAATTAGTATTATTGAAGCAATATCTATATAATTGCGATTTCATAGTAGAAGAACAATTAATTCTTCTATAAAAGCAATTTCGATTTTAAAAATATCGTACAGGTTGATATAAAACACTGAAAGCTAGCTCGAGGCGATAAACGAATGTAATTCTGTAGGTGGCATTTGAAAAAAAAAATCCATTTTTGAAAGTAATAATTTTTATATGGATTGCTGTAATTCTAAAAAAAATTTAAATTATTTGAACTTAATTTTATTAAAGCTAAAGTCGGTGAGAAATTTAATATTAGAGAAAGATAGTAAACGATTTATGGAATATATGTTGAAATGTGTCACAGAAAATTTTTAAATTTATATGTAGTGTATTTTATATGTAGTAATTCACGAATATATATCACGTAATATAATCCTTTTTGGAATAACGTGATTATAATCATTAAAAATTTATAGAATATGGCAATTTTAGTGCGCGAAACTAAATATTAATTCTTAGACACGTTGGAATATTTATATTAAAACTAGATATATTTGAAGCTCATAAAGTCGATAATCCTGAATAAGAAAATGCAAAAATTTGGAGAAATGATAGAAGAATATAAAGAAGAGTAGACAAATTTTGTTATCAGTATATCAAAAAAGTATTACTAAATCTCAAAATTTTAACAATTTGTCATATGTAAAAAAATCAATATGAATTTTTATATAAAATAAATGAATGAATTTTTTATATAAAATAAAACAGTAATTATAGAATAAAGTTAACATAATAGAAAAAGAGAGAAATTTGACGCGTATTTTTTAGCTAAATAATGCTGAAAAATAGTGGTTGCTACCACTATTAACTTGCAAAAAAGAATGATTTTTCTGGATTTGCGTGTATAATCAATATCTGAGCAGAAGAATTTTACTTGGGGAAGGGTCATTCGCGAATAGAGAGACACGTGCGCTAAAGTTTGTAAACCTAAAACCGCGGAATTAAAGGTGGCTACTAATTCACGGCTACAGTCCGTGAATTTCAACTTTATCGCGGCAGTATTGTCTGGTGAAAATTCGCTGTTGCGAGTGGAAGATATAATTTGTAATATACGAGACAGCGCGTGTATATATACGCACGTTTGAGAATACAACACGCTGAGGTGCTTCGCACTAGAAGGATAGAAACGGAGAGCATCGACACCGTTTTGCGCGATAAAAAGGAACGAGCCGCAATATTTATCGCCTCGACGCGATTCACCTCCGCGAATCGTTCTTCGAAATTTAAGGAACTTTGCATCCAAAATGCAGCGGAAAATGTGCAGAGCAATAGATGGAAAAACGTAGAGCCATTACATTCCTGATCTTCAAAATAGGATTTCTAAATAAATGTCTATGATTTTATGTGTATTTCGATATTCACTTTTTTTCGAAAACTTTAGACTTCTTTTAATTTATTAGAATTTATTAGAAAGTTAACCGTTTTTATTTTATTTTGGTTCCAGAAAATTTAAATTTAATCGGACTCGACACAATATAATTGTATGATTATATGTAACTACCAGTAATATAGTTACATAGAAGAATGATGGCTGTCATGAATTTCATACAAGTTCTGTAATGATATGACGGAGCGTTAATTTGCGCTTCAAATGCATAGACTTAAAATTAAATTCATTCCTTATACACGCAGACGAGCCCGCAGAAACTCCCGTTTCTGCCCTTAACATGACAGGCCGCCAAGCGTTACTAAAGGTAGATGGCATCAAGAGAATGAAAATGAATGGGTGGATGTGGTTATTAATGTGTAATGATCTCGAAATGAGAAACACAACGGGAGTAAATTTCATTCTCGTAACGTTCTTTAGAACACCGGAAATAGATATTTAGCGTCAGAATTAACGCAATAATGCTCAGTGATATTAATATGTCCAGAAAATGTAGTTTCTTCGATTTTTAAATAAAAAAAAAAGGAAAGCTCGAGAAAAATATTTTCTAAAAATAGAAGAACATATAAAGAGACTGACGATTATATAATTTATACATTGCATTTATAAATTTTTTGATCTAAAAATATATTTAAAATTCATACTTAAATAACAAAATAATAAAATTAATGAATTAAAAGACGATGTTTTGACATTTTTATTGACGGAAAACGCATCAAATAATAACAATAGTTTACGATCCATTCACATTCATTGACCATATGATTATTCGTATAAAAGGAAGGAACGACACGATTTAATGAGGAAACTATCGACTCGCGAAGCAAGCGCATATATTTGCGGTTTTTCGAATTCGATGTGAAACAAAGTCTTCTTTATGTTTAACTTTAGCCGACGTGAACGTATCTCTCGCTTTTACGAGAAATATCGAGATTCAACTTGGAACCTCGTGTCCCACTTTATTGCACTCCCGAGTAGACGATAGCTGAAACTCGTAAAACGAACCACTGTGATTTGTGTACCGCTTGCTGTCTGACACGGCGATCATTCCAAACAGGTTTCCAGGTTTGGTCAAACTTTTTGGTAAACCGTGGATATTTGCATTCTCTTCCTCTTTCTCTCTTCAATACTGTAATATGTCGTGGTATTTGAATAAAAGAAATAGTACAAATTATAGAGTAAAAAGTATAAGCTTTCTTACGTAACTTTACTGATTTTTTTGTATTTCTTTTATTTCTTTTTCTTTGCGTCAAATGTATACAATTTTATAAATATTATATATGTTTAAAATATTTCTTTTTGTATATACAAACGAGTAAAATATGCATTTATAAACTCTATAATAATAATTTTTTGAGAGATTTGTTTTTTCTTCTTACTTAAAAAATATTATATTAAAGTCATGTTCTGCTTACGAGCGTAATAAAAATCTGATTTAATTAATACTGTCGATATTGTAAAATTATGCTTCAAGTGCTAATCAAATTTCTTCACGCGATATATTCCAGCGTGCCGCGAATGTCGATATTCGCACCGCATTACGTGAATACTACGGGATATTACGTTCTTTTCTCGTACCTTAGGAAAATGAAATTCCTACGTTGCAGGAGATGCGGACATCTCTATAATTACGAAGTTCGACCAGAGTTCCGAGTTTGTGCTCTACACACACACACACACGCACGCACACACGTATATACATATACATAGATAAACACATGCACCCGTCATACAACCAATTATACGGGCTGCTGCAAACATTTGCTTAGAATTCGGAATTAGAACGTCGTATTGGACGAAATCACTAACTGTGATCGCGTCAGACTGACACATGGCGCGCTTAACAATAACGATCCGGATGTTGTTCGCCTCTCGCTCGAATAATTATCCCTTCATTCTCATTTGCAAGGGAATTTAGAGTGACACAATTGAATCGTCATTAGACTCGAATATAACGCAATGAGTTCACATATAGAATAAGTAGCTATATAATTTCTTTAAAAAATTACAATTATTTTTTTTTAATATCTGTCACATTTTTTCATGTGTATATGATAATTGATAATTTTATCGTATTATAGGAAAATTATTTTATTCTTTTTGTCAACTATTCCCACCCGCACTTATCGAATCATAAAACATACATCGTGGATCGAATATTTGAGAGGAAAATATTCTTATTTATTGCTTAGGAATAAAGCATCGTAAGAGCAAATTCCAGAGAGTTAATAGCACCGGTATATAACTTTACATTCGCGGACTTTAGTCAATCTCATTCGGTCGACGCCGACACAATGTCAAATTAAAATATTGTCGCGCGACAGATGTGACAGATGAAACGATCAGCTGCCGCGAGAGGTGAACGCTGGCTGCGTTTTAAGCGTCCAGCAGCAGGAAGATACCCGTCCAGGAGATGGAGAGCGTAAAAGCGCGTTAAGCACGAACCGGGCGCAGAAATCTAGACGGAGAGGTCGTAAAAAACTGGAAATGTCGGGAAATGGGGACGCGCCCGAAAGAGCGGCGCACCTGCTGACACGTGTGATTTACCGGGCGAGAATGTCCCCACGGTGCAACTCCGGTGGAACGTCGCGGTGCGCAGCAGGAGAAAAAAAAGCGATAATCGTTAAGGTATTATTTCGGGTGACTCCTGCTCGCGTTTGTATGTACATGCATTCGCCATTCTTTATCACGGTTACGATAAATTCCGGATGTAATCGGATGAGCAAGTTATTAAACGCGACTGATAAATTGCGCGCCTCTCGACTACGTCCGCGTGACAAATATTTTGCGGCCCGCGCGCGCGATTAATATTGAACGACACACCCGATATCGATGATGAACATACACGGGGATCGCTTAATAGGCTCGCTGGATCTTCGTAAATCATCGTGATCGATAATGCGATTGATCGCGTTCGGTATGGCTCAATCGCAAGGCGTTGTACGATATTGTACACTTTATCACGTATTGTGATATAGTAATCGATAGGAATTTATCGTTTGGGCAAATTTAGTCAATTTTAGCTTTCAATCTTTAACGATTGAGTTGTGTCATGCATTTCAGAGAATTGCACTGTCTAATTATGTCAAAATTAATATGTGTATTGTGTTTTTTATATATGTTTTTTTTTTAATTAAAAGTATAAAGAGTGTTGAGATACTCTTGTCTAAAAGTATCTTATATTCATAGAATTAAATGAAGAGCGCCACGTGGTCGATTTAAGATCTTATGTAACTTGGTTTAACTGAAAAAACAAGTGTTTTTTTCCATAAGATTTTCTCGACGATAAAGACGTAATACATTTTCCATCTCAAGACTGAGGAAACCAGAAGATCACTTTATTTTCTAAAGAATTGAGTTTCTTTACGGAAATAACTGGCGCACCAGCGCTTTCACAGAATTTGAGATAGTGTTTAATTTGTGTACTCCTGTATCTTTATTTTAACTTCCAAAATATATACAACAAATTTAATTACTAAACCGCTTTTCTCGGAGGAAATGCAAGAAATTTGTGGGTTATATCGAAAAACAAATACAATGTTACACATATTTGTGTTAAAACGCAAATCAAACATGATAATGAATTAATAATACCACAAAGTATTAATTCAATATTCAATATTATTTTAACAATAAAACTTTATTATACTACTACTCAATACAAATATATAAATAATACAATTGACATTATAGCGAGAGAAATCGCGTCAAAAATTCAAGAATTTTTCAAGGAGTTATTGTCAGAATAATCAATATTTTTTTTAATTTATAAAATAGGGGTCCAATTTTATACAGAGGTACATACATGTGTATACAAAATTATATCTGATGTATGTAAGTATATCATCGAATATATCAATATGGCAGAAGTGTCACTTAACGAAGACATCGTGAATCGCAATTAATTACATTTCCAGCATTTTTGGCACGTGTCTGTTCATGGCGGCGTATAATTAAAAAGTTATTCAATAAAACTTGATTACATAATACTACTACTCAGCACAAATATAAATAATAAAATTGATATTACATTATAGCGAGAGAAATTGCGTAAATATTCATATAGAATTCTTCAGGGAGTTGTCAGAATAATTTTCGTTAATTTATAAAACGGAGGCCCAACTTTTACAGAGGTACATGCATGTACAATATCCTCCACAAGTTTGGAAACACCTTACATTTTACAGTTAAAGAATTGCATGGCAGCGATCTGTTATGAATAAAAATGTCATTTAAATATTTTATGTTTATTTTATGATTTATTTATACAAAAAATCTGCACAGATCTGTCAAAAGGATCCTTTTAATTTAAGAGAAAAATTCCCTAAAAAAATTTTCTTTAATTACATATTCGTAACATGCAAGAATATAAACTTAATGGAATGTTTTTTATAAATATATTATTTGAGATATTATTAACCGTAATAACAAAAAGCAGTCTTATAAATGGACATTTGTTATTTATTGCATACAGTACCCTTCACAAGTTTGAAAACACTTTACATTTTACAATTAAACAATCGCATGGCAGCGATCTGTCATAAATAAAAATGTTACTTAAATATTTAACGATTTATTGGTACAAAAAAATCTACATAGATCGCTGCCATACGATTGTTTAACTGTAAAATGTAAGGTAAATTTCCAGACTTATGGAGGGTACTGTATATAAAATGATATTTGATGTATGTAAGTATACCATCGAATATTTCAATATTGCGGAAGTGTCGTTTAACGGCGAGACATCGTAATTAATTTCATTTCCAGCGTTTCTGGCACGTCAGTCCATGGCGGCGTATAATTATTTCCGTGTTCTTGAATATTGCGTTCTTTCTCGGCGTACCGTTTCTCCGCATAATATTTCCCGAGACAGAGGTGAGAGACGCGCGTTAAACGTGCTTTCACTCGTAACAGATAACCGTCCACTGTCTGGGAGACGAGGCGACGTTACGGAGATGGCTGGTCTACGATCCCCGTCAGAGGGTGCAGGGCTGGAGGTTCGCCTCCTACATGCTATTGCACTCGAACGCACTTCACCTCGCACTCAACGTGGTCATTCAGCTGGTCCTGGCCACTCCACTCGAGGTGAGCCAATCAAGTAAATTGCGGGAACGTCGTTCAGCTGGCCGATGTTGAGACACCGCGTTTAAGGGAAAGAGAAGTCCTCTTCTCTCGATTGCCAGTCTTTTCGCTCGCGATTATATCGCGTAACATTCGTTTATTGGCAGATTAAATCGTCCTCATCGCACGATGGAAGTATGTTTTTAGAAGGTTTTTTTTGAAGGATATATCGCTCGATGTTTTGTGCTATGTCATTTACATGATAATGTAATTATACGATGATAACAAGGAGAGTCTTCTGTTATCAATGCATGAGCCTTTCGGAAACTAAACTATTCAACTGCATTTTTTAATAGATTTTATGTATGCATTAAAAATGAAAAAATTTACAAAAACATTATACGTGATAAATAAAATTCTCAAATAAGATTTCTATTATTTTATCGTGTCTCAAAATATATTTCTGCCAATTTAAATGACAGATCGTCATAATTTCGCACGCTAAATGAATAAAAAATTTTTTGTTTTGTACAAGACGCAGATAAAAGATTCGGAAAAATTACGGTTGCAGGTGGAACAAGGACGAATAGGAGTAGCGACAATCTATCTGGGTGGTGGAGTTTGCGGCGCCTTGGGTGCGTCGCTTTTGCAACCCAGTCTTTACTTGGTCGGCGCTTCGGCAGGCGTTTACGCACTGCTCACGAGTCATCTTGCTCACCTTTATCTGGTAAGCGCGATGAAAAAGTTTCTCAATCCCTGAAAAAACACGAACTGACATAAAACCACCCGTCGACGACTTTAGCGGGCTTGCCCGCTAAAAGTCCGAGTAACGTTGCGTACCGCGACACAAAAAGAAGAAAAAAAATAACGAAGAAAGACTACAAAAGATGCTACATTAAAAAGCATTGTCTAGCGCAAGAAATGTTTCGCTCGAGATATTCTCGTGAATCTTAATAATGGCGAGTCGCGGAAAATGCATGTGATAGTAATAAAAATCTGGGATAAAATATTTATGCGCGCACACACATACGAGAAAAGGTATTTCACCTCATCCAGTACTTAAGGGAAACATCAGGAATAATTTATTTTTTTTAGAATTTTTAAAAAAATTATTAGGGTTCGAAATGTTGGATGTATCTTCCACAAGTTTGGAAACATTTTACATTTTACAGTTAAACAATCACATGGCAGCGATCTGTGCAGATTTTTGTTATGAATATGTAAGCTATTTAATCGCGGATATAAAAATGTCATTTAAACACCTAACGATATATTCATACAAAAAAAATCTGCACAAGTTTGGAAACGCCTTACGTTTTACAGTTAAACAATCACATGGTAGCGATCTGTGCAGATTTTTTGTATGAATATGTCGTAAGTTATTTAAAGACCGATATAAAAATGTCATTTAAACACCTAACGATATATTCATACAAAAAAATCTGCACAAGTACTCTCTCCACAAGTTTGGAAACACCTCACGTTTTACAGTTAAACAATCACATGGCAGCGATCTGTGCAGATTTTTGTTATGAATATGTAAGCTATTTAATCGCCGATATAAAAATGTCATTGAAATACCTTACGATATATTCATACAAAAAAATCTGCACAAGTTTGGAAACGCCTTACGTTTTACAGTTAAACAATCACATGGCAGCGATCTGTGCAGATTTTTTGTATGAATACGTCGTAAGTTATTTAAAGACCGATATAAAAATGTCATTTAAACACCTAACGATATATTCATACAAAAAAATCTGCACAAGTACTCTCTCCACAAGTTTGGAAACACCTTACGTTTTACAGTTAAACAATCACATGGCAGCGATCTGTGCAGATTTTTGTTATGAATATGTAAGCTATTTAATCGCCGATATAAAAATGTCATTGAAATACCTTACGATATATCGCTAGAAGAAATCCGCACAGATCGCTGCGATTGTTTAACTGTAAAATGTGAGGGGTTACTTGGGATCTTTTGCTCGATCGTGTGAGGCATTCTTGTGTGTTCGTTTCAGTGCCACGGCGAGCTGCGCTACGCCGGCTGGCGTCTCGGCGCCGTGTTGCTGCTGGCCGGCGCCGACGTCGCGTCGCTTCCGATCCCGGCGTTGCTCGGATGCGGCCGGGTCGGCTGGGCGGCGCACGTCGCCGGCGCGCTGGCGGGTCCACTTCTGGGCCTGGCCGTGTTCCCGAATCAGAGCAAGAAGGACGCCCGGGGCCGCAGATTCGTGCGATACGCGCGGCTGCTGTCAGCCGTGAGCGTGATGCTACTGATCGTCGGCGCCGTCCTCGGCAACGTCTACCTGATCGCCCTGCCGCAGCTCAGGAAGCCGTCCTGACAGAGGATCGAGATGCTCGTCAAGCTCTGCAGGCGGTCCTTCCTGATCGTCAAGATCCGAGAGGCCGCCGAGAGCGTGTTCGAGTAGAGGCTCTCGCGACGATCGGGAGAAGAAAAGGATCTTTTGGGATCGGAGCATCGAGCATCTGCCAGGTGAATCTTTCGAATCTCGTAAAGGTTTTGGGCTCTCATGCAATCAAATCTCGTCGTCTATTATGGGAAAAACGCGATCGCGCGCGAAGGTTTTTACTCCGGGAAGGGCATCGCATGATCGATACGGCGAGATGCTTCTAAAGAGACTTTTGAGTGAAAATTCACGTTCAAGAAGTTGACGAAAGAGATGAGAGGAAAATACATATAATACCGAAGATCGACGAAATTCGTCGAACCTGTTCATGTCACTCGCTGCCATTTAAGATCTCCAGACTCTCTTGTGGAGTTGCACGATGGAATGCGCGGTAGAATGATGAAATACACTTGGAAGTGGATATAAAATTGTGACTCTTCGCGTACTTTGATAAATTTGATATTACAGAGACTTTACGGGGATAAACGTTGCGACTTTTTTACGGACTGGTCTTAAGACGTTTAAAACTGCCGATTGCAACATTTCGAATTGTACATGAGTAATATTTAACGATACGCGATTCGTAAATCATTTCTCGTTAATCGTGTCAATCTCGCTGTATTGGCGAAAAAAGAGACTTATGAAAGTGTGACGTGTGTGTCATAATAGAAATAAGAAAAATTATTAATATACAACTTAAGGTGGTCGAAAACGATGTGCATTGACGCAGGTAAGTTGAGTTCAGCGATGAAGGAATGAACGCGCAATTTTATTAATGTGAAAAGTGAATTTATTTAAATAAAGATAGGGAAACACAGGATATATTGTTATGGTTCGCGTGGTAAGAATCACGATTTCGAGTATATTAATGCTAGTACATCGTTGGCAATGTTGAGAGGACAATGGGGGAGGATACCTTCACCCTTTCTATTATTCATATTAACGATTTAGCGTGTATGAGATTATGTAAGAAGGTGTATAAAAAAAAATAAAGCGATCACACACACACACACAATATTATTAACGTAAACGTGTTATGATATAACGAAGATTTTAATAATGGCAAGATTAATGTATCGATCGTTAATAAAGGAAAGTTTAATAACAATGCGACTGACTTCGACGCGAAACTACGTAAATTTCGAGAATGAACCAAGTTTCGCTGTTGTAGAGATATGACACCGTAATCTTGAATGATCATCTTTTGACGTTATCAGAGTTAATGTAGAGCGAGAGGGTAAAACGGGATGTTGCAAAATAAATTTCTTCACATTAAACCACAGTCCTGCCATATTTCCCGATAGATGTCCAAGAACGAGAGCCAATCTCTTTTATATAGCGATAACCATAAAATAAGGATAATTCGCGTTTCTATCTAAGCTGTATAAAAACAAACTTGCAGAATATTTCTAGCGTAGTGTCTTTGTAATCACGATGTGCAGTGGTTAAGAGTTCGTGTGTGTTCAGATTCAGATTCACGTTCATCAATTTTCGACACCCCATGCTGTTTCTCTCCGCTTAAATTTAACGATTCAATGCATCGCGCCGAAGCGATAATAGATACCGTTATACAGCTTGAATTAATACGGAGATCGATTAATCTCGCGGAATTTTTTCGCGATCAAATCGAGGAAAGTATAAGGAACTTGCGATAACGCGTCGCGCGCATCTCGTTTTTTCTTCGCATACACAGAAAAAAAGGAATCCTTGATTCAAGTATATTTTTATTCTTGAACGCTATTTGATTGATTTAAGCATAGAATGTTCTTTATAATCAAAAATTTTTATTTGACTTAATAATAAATAAGTTTGTGTGAAGTATATTTTATCCTTAAGATATATTCTTGTTTTAAAAATTGCATATGTGTGGTAAAAACAAACTTAGTCACATTTGAACTAAGAATTATTATATATACTTGAAAGTACTTGTCGCTTGCCCTTGCAATATTTATAAGTAAATTTCAGCTTCAACCAAGAATATTTTACACTTTGTTTTAAGGATAAATTATCCTTTATCCAAAATTATTTATATTTGGCGCTATTATAAGGATAAAATATACTTGAATGAAGACATATTTGCATTCTTTCAAGGATACTGTTTTTTCTGTGTAACAATTACATTTAAGCGATCTAACGTATGACTTTTACTCGAGGTACTTAATTTTTCATTCAATACATCTGCCGTCACATATTTAGTTTTTCAAGAAAGATTGCGTTAATATTGTTACATTGCTGAAAGAAATTTTGGTTGCGCGCGCTATCAAAGAAATTTCTTGGTGCCGAAATGAATCATAATCGCGTGTAATTTTGCACGCAAGCATATATAACGATATAAAATGAAAAAGAGTATCATATACCGTGCGCGGAGAAAAATAATGTGTTCTCCTTCAGGCAATTAGAAGTATACCTACTTGTTTATCAATGTTATAATTAATGAGGCAAACTGGCTGTGATTATGTTAGTGTTGTCGTCGACATAATTACATTATGGAATCTTGTAAATAGGAATTATTAAATAGGTATATATGATTACGTACCTACACACATACACATATATACACACGCACACATTCGTACTGTGATTCGCGAGTACATGTAATGAGCCCCCACCCGGTTATCTCCATTGTATATCGAAACAACCGATTGCCTGCAATAAAGTCGAATGAATCGTATGATGGTTTATAATACAAACTGATACGACCTATTGTACAATCTCCCATCGAAATATATTCTCTCCTCTCTGTTCGCATTATTAAAACTGTTCCCATTCAGTATCCATCATTATTATTCCGTTTAATATCGAAGGCATGATGTTTCGAAGATTAATTAGATTTGCAATTATTTTGCATTAATTACGATTAAACAGCACTGCGCCCTTTTTATCGGAGATATTCATCTTCCTAGACAATTTCCGATGTATGTATTAGTATAGTGATTACATGATTTTAATAACATAATCGTTACATTATGCGCGTTTTTTCCATATTAGGGTAATAATCTTCGTGAAACTTATTTCTTTTAAAAGTATTAAAAATATTACATTTATTTGAAAAAAAATAGGTGAATTTGTGCAAGAATATATCCCACTATATTCTATGAAAAACAGAAGAGAATAAAAAAAACAGAAAGTTAAAGTGGGATGATGTAAAAGTTTATTACAACAGATTGTAGATATATATATAGTACAAGCCTCTATAGCGGCGTTTCAAGCCTGTCAGTTTTTAAATTGATTTAAAAAAATATTTTATTGATAAATATAACGTGCAAAAAAAATTTTTTTTTATCAAGAAGAACGAGAGATTTTATTATCCGTATATTAAAATGCCATAAAATTTTCACGCTCTTGTTCAAAATAAATGTATAAGAATAGATAAGAAAATCGCGAATTTTCTCTTTTGAACGCGAACGCTTGGAAAAATATGTTGCGACATACACATAAAAGAGAAAACTCTCGAAGTATTTAATAAACGCAACGTTTTATATAAATCACAACACACAAAGCATTCTTATGACCCTCGATATAATATGGTAGTTACAGTAAAATACGGAATTTAATATGCTTGCATTTCATAACGTTAACTTATTATTTCTAATATACTGTCTCTCTCTCTCTTTCTCTTCTTTAACAACGTTAGTTCAAAAAATAATATGTATTAAAAATAATGCATGTAATAATAATTGAGTTAACGTCATGAGCTTTAAAATTATTTTAGCATCATCGACAGCGTTCGTCGTTAATTGATTGATTTTGCTTATATACGTATGCATAATAGGCGATAATATAATTGTTCAACTTCAATCAGTTTGATGCTATTGAGATCGTTATCATGACTTAAAAACTATAATACAAATATTCTCTTATATTGTTATTCGTGTGTTTACATTTACAGAAGATTGACAAAATTCAAGACAATCTTCACATACAAGTCAGCTCTTTCAATATAAAATAATGATGATTGATTTATGTTGAAAAAGAGAGCAGATTCAAAACTCGTGCAAATCTATTTCTCTTTTGTCCGCAATTTAAATTTGTGTGTTTACAAATGCATCAATAGTCGGTACGCGATTGTACACGCCGGAAATCTCATTAGTCTACAAAAGACATGTAATTTAGTGGGATAATTTGAATTTTGCGAGTCTCTCCTCGCGTCTGAAATGGTTTATTCTCCCCTTACCAGGGTAGTAATCCACAATCGGGGGTATCTTTTGCATTCGGTTCAGTGAGATAAATTACCAAGATAAATCAAAACCTGCGATATAGACGGATAATTCCCATTAAAGAGGAAAGGCGGTCGAGGCGAGCGAATACCGCGCTAACTTCCGCCTTCATCCACTTATCCTTCGAGGCACGGAAGAACTATTCCTCACAATTACATCCTGATCGATCCCGTCAGGACGTGGATTCTCCTAAGGCCCCCGCGTTTATGACCGTCGCGCGACATCCCCGGAATAATGCTCTCGCCGATACAAGGAAGAGAAAACGACGGACACGAAGGAAATTAGAAAGAGGAATCTGGGAATCCCGAGATAAGACGGCGATTGCGGTGAACTATGGGCCGGATTACGGGGCGATACCTCTAATCGTGGGAAAGGATCGATTACGTGCGCGTAGAAAACGAAGGAAAATCACAAACTGACATTAATCAGATTGATAAAGGGTAATCGCGAAACAAGCGATTTTTAATTCAAGATATAATCAAAAAAGTACATTAAAGTATAGCAGCGTATATAAAATTATCAATAAAATTATTCTCTCTTTATCGCGACTTTAGGAACAAATTTTCCTTTGTCAAATATAAAGCTAAACAAGATTTGACACCCATAAAGGAAATTATTATAAAGGAGCACTACTGCTCCATTAACAATTTCGGGTCTGATGCTTGAGCTTCATTAGTTTCTACACGTAAACTTGTCTGTGCATCCAGCTGCACTCGAGACGAAAATTCGGAGAGACTACATAATGATCCGACCAGCGCGATACAAATACGCGCGCGGATATTACATCCAGTTAGAGTAATCTGACCGCGAACGTCGGTGTCTCGTTATCGAGGGTCATCGAGACAGAGTCTATCGGTTCTACCTGGATAATTACGTGGTCCAAGTTGTCCGAAGTTTTGGCCAAAGATTCATCGTACTGCTAGAATGTCTTGGTGGAAGATACAACGGGCGGGCCGTGTCTTGATAGTTCCCAGAGATTCGTGGTTTCAGACAGCGTCTCTAATTATATCGATAGTGAAATAAATTAAAGTTTCTACCGCACGGGTCAGCGGTGAAAGGCATCAAAAGTTATGGGAGAGAAACTGTAAGAATAATTTTTCTCAATTCTTTTTCTCTGGTAAATTTCGTAAATGCAATTCACAGAAAAAAAAAGAATCCTTGATTCAAGTATATTTTTATTCTTGAACGCTATTTGGTTGATTTAAGCATAGAATGCTCTTTGTAATCAAAAATTTTCATTTGTCTTGATAATAAATAAGATTCTATTCTTGTTTTAAAAATCGCATATGGTAAAAACAAACTTAGTCACATTTGAACTAAGAATTATTATATATACTTGAAAGTACTTGTCGCTTGTCCTTGCAATATTTATAAGTAAATTTCAGCTTCAACCAAGAATATTTTGCACTTTGTTTTAAGGATAAATTATCCTTTATCCAAAATTATTTATATTTGGCGCTATTATAAGAATAAAATATACTTGAATCAAGGTATATTTGCATTCTTTCAAGGATACTGGTTTTTCTGTGAAGATATAGAAATAGATGCTACAGTCATCTTTCGTCAATCCGCGTTTCTAAGATTGATCATTGATTTTATATAAAGATTTTATTTTCTTCTTTCACATACACACACACACACACATACATTCACACATGCACGCATGCAATTATAATATCTCGAATATGATTTTGATCTTAAAAGACATTGTAGATTTCAAAGTTAAACGATAGAAAAACCAACAAATTTGTCCGCACTAAATCAGCTTCTTCAATACTTTCTCAAAAATATCCCGGGCAACACGTTATGCACTTTCAATCTTTTCGACGGAGCAGTCTTATCTCATCCTCGAGTATCCGCGAGACGTTAAATCGGTAGTCGGTGCACGGAAGGAATCGGTGTCCGATCAACATTCCAACTGTTTGCACTGGACACCAATTTCCGTGCACCTGCACTCCATGCATGGACTCGAGAGCTCCGTGATGATTCTACCGACGCGATACATTCGGCCGTATATATTGCAGCCCGCCAGCTTCAGCAAACTGCCCACGGACATTGGTATCTCGTTGTCGAGGACCTTCGAGGACGTCTCGACAGTTTCCGTCTCCTCGGTTAACCTCTCGGTGCTCGTCGATGAAGCAACGAGAATCTCCTGACCCTCTCTTTCGCCGCCCACAAAGGAAACATCTGGCGTCTTCGTGGTTTCGAGCGGTTTGACGCTAGAACTGCTATTCGAAGAGAATAACAGTTCAAGGACACTGTCCAGCGAAAAGATGGCATCCTCGGCGATCCTCTCGTCTTCGTTTAACGTATTATTCGATTCGGTATGATTGTCCACTTTGCTGCTCAAGTTTCTATCGGTTACGTCTTGTTTCACGAGCTTCTGCTCCGTGATGTTACCTCGATGGAGATCGTTTTTCTTCTTCGAGTCGTTGTTCGTGCGATTTAACTTGGTCAAGTGCGTTCGATCGTAGCCGAGGACTCCTGTCACGGGATTTTCGACGGGTTTGCGATCTAGGATCTGATTCTTGGAGTCGTACGTTAACGAGACGGTATCCTTCGAAGGTACTTCGCGATTCCCTCCGTACTTGGACAAGAAAGAGGAACCGACCGTTTCCCGTTCGTAATCGACGGGTGGTCGAATAAGCGACACTTGCTCCGTGAAATCAAAGTTCGCCGGATGTTGTAATCGATCCTCCGCCAACTTCTGAACCGACGTCTTCGGAACTGACGCCGTCATGGACGTGGATCTGGGAGTTGTGATACCGCGTTCGACCAGGTAGGGGATCATGTCCTCGATCAGGGAAGGTAAGTCCGGAGCTGGCTCGGTCTTGATGACGTCTCGAAAGGGATCCGGAGACAAGGTGGATTGCCGTTGAGAAGGCGCCGTGGCATCGGCACGATCGAGCACCACCGTCGGCGATTCTTCGGCTTCGACTGTGACAGTGAGTGAAATATAAAAATGCGAATAGATTTTTAATCTTTACACAGAAAAAATGCGAGATTTAATAAAAATTATTCACACTTTTATTATTAAAAGAACGTGTCTTATAAATTATGTATAAGAGATAAACTATCAATTATATAAGAAAAAAATAGATATAACAAGATTCATTTCAGCACAGAAAAAACAGTATTCTTGAAAGAATGCAAATATGCTTTGATTCAAGTATATTTTATTCTTATAATAGCGCCAAATATAAATAATTTTGGATAAAGGATAATTTATCCGTAAAACAAAGTGCAAAATATTCTTGGTTGAAGCTGAAATTTACTTATAAATATTGCAAGGACAAGCGACAAGTACTTTCAAGTATATATAATAATTCTTAGTTCAAATGTGACTAAGTTTGTTTTTACCATATGCGATTTTTAAAACAAAAATATATCTTAAGGATAAAATATACTTCACACAAACTTATTTATTATTAAGGCAAATGAAAATTTTTGATTATAAAGAGCATTCTATGCTTAAATCAATCAAATAGCGTTCAAGAATAAAAATTTATTTGAATCAAGGATTTCTTTTTTTTCTGTGTACTTTTTACAACAAACATTAATCTCGCGATTAATCTGTAAGATACAAGTTTTTCATTTTTTAAACAAGACAAAATTATGAACTTCGTTTCGTTATTTATAAGAGATTGTTTTTGGTAAATTAATAACTTATTTATGACAGTTTCTATAATAAAAGCGATTTTATATTGTAACGATAGAAAGAATAATCAAATATACCACAAATGATTTTTCCGCAACACCTCTCCTCGGAATTGATCCTATGACAACCAATTTTTAATGGCGGACATTTCTCTGAGGAACATACGACTTCCCCGTAATAACACATGCAAATTATGCAGAGGATGGTTCGTGGCAAGATCTCACCGTGACGATATTTTACATTTTCGAAATGGCATTCACTGGACAAATCTGATCAGGCAAAACATGTTAATTAGCCATATAAAGTCTGTTGCTATAAAAAATATTTGATGAATTAATTAAAAAATATATACCATGATTTTTTCGATATGGCTTCGTAATCTGTGCTGGAACCACGGTAACTCCAGTACCAATCTCAAGATTTAAATCTGTGGAGTGGTAGGGAACATCGAAATATGGTGGCTCTCTAGGCACAAAACCACCTATATAAAGAAATTTTTATTATCTTTCTGAAATTATGCAGCTGTGCGATTAAAATCTTAAAATAGCGAAACAATGTTACGAAATCTGACTTTTATCCAAATACAACATAGAAAATAGCTTAATCAAAAGTAATTGAATCCCCTGGAAAAGCAAAAGATTAGATATATATGAAAGTAAGATATATTAAAATTTAATTTTGGATATCCGCATATATCTAGATCTCTTTCACAATTTCTCATACGTTTTTGCGTTTCTCTCATTCATTTGAGATTCCATGTAAAAAAATCATAAAATACCTTCGGTCTCTACCGGTGGGCTAAATCGATTCTCCTGGGTTGCGATGTCGTAAAAACCGGAAGTGTCAGTCGGTCGTAGCTCAGGGGACACCACTACCGAACCAGACGGATATCCAGTCTCAGGCGAAGGTATGTCCTTGTTTTTCACCAACGCGTCTGCCGCCACGAAGGGTATTATCCTACAATAACGAAATTTAATTTAATTTTCTGCTAATGATAGCTACAACCTCTGAAATCATTTTAATTACATTTTGGATTTGTTGTCACGAAAAGAAAATTAATAGGAATTATTTGAAATTATTGTCAAGAGGAAAATAATAGATTTATAGCAAGAAAGTAACCAGAATTATCTGTTATTATTTTCTGTAATTAACTGTAATTATTATTTTCTGCATTTATAATCGTTTGCAAAAAAATGTCATAAATAAATTCCATGTAAAAACTGTTAGAGATGCGAACACTCGGTTGCACATTTTCTGTCATTGAAGCTGTAACCGCTATATAAATCGCTATCAATCAGTTGTTTTCGACAAACGATTTCAATTTAATTAAACGGCAATATTCTCCGGCCAACAAAACAAGCGCAAAAAATCAGTTCTGTTATATGTATAAGCGTGAAAAATTGATTGCGTATCATGTCGATTAATAAAAAGAAAATAAAACGCGTTATCGGTTACATCGAAATCTGTCGATATTTGCACGCATTCTAAAAATATATAGCAATTATGAAATTCATAAAAAAAAAATAAAATAAAATTTATCCTCCCTTCGCGCGGCTCGCACGCGTTCGCGGAAATCTCGAACGAATCTCAAGCGAATGATGGATCGGGATTACAGTCTCTCACCTGACGTTCGGCAATGACGGCGGCAAAGTCTGCTCGCTGTAGTCGTAATCGTAGTCCTCGCCCTTTTCTCGATGAGTGATGTTCAGAATGGCCTCAACGTCCGGCGGGATGGATCTAATTGGATTTATCGTGACACCTTGTATATGACCCACCGAGACATTCGTCTTGACTGTCACGTTCATCACGAGGATGTCGTCCGGCATGAGTACCACCGACGATGGACTGGTGACGGGTCTCTTAAGAGGGGCCTCGGTTCTCTATATCATATATGACGTTTAATCGTAACAAATTCCCTCTTTACGGTAAGTTTTTCATTTATATTTGATTAATAATGTAAGCATATATTTGCGATTCAATTCTTCAAGCTTTTGATTTCGTGGAAGATGAGCAAAGAGTTTGAAATATATTTCATTTTTCTATTTTCCGTGCTCATTAAATTATAATTCTAAATATTTTATTATTATTAAATGAACTTTTGCGCAAAAATATTTGAAAATAATATTTCGTGAATTTTAGGAATGTTCGGATATAATTTGCAACATTTAACGTAAGAGTAACGGATATAAATATATATAAAATTGATATCGAATATAAATATGAAATATTAATATTAAATTTATATCCGTAGAATAATTCGAGTTTATCAAAATTTCGGACTATTTCTTACTTGACTTGAACAAAAATATCTCATTGGCATCCACTATTTTCGTATGAAAATCCTGATCATTATTCCTTCCCTCATCGTTACCTTAGCGAGCGTAGAATTCTCGGGCAATTTCTCGCCCGGGATAAGCGCGTTCCCGACATCCGTGAAAATTGCGAAAGGATGCGTCGTAGCTTTGTTTTTCTCAATTATATCCCTCGTCTTTGTTCCCGCCTCGGTGGTCCCGTCCTCGTTCCGGTCCTCGTTTTCGCTCGCGTTTTTATTTTCGTTCCCGTCGGCATCCTCGTTTTCATCGTTTCCATTATCGAGCATTAATTCCGGGAGCACCGTCGTCCATTCCGCCGACGAGATATTCGTGCTGGACGAATCCTCCGTCGACGTGATTGTGGAATCCGTAAATGAGTTCGTGGAGGAATCATCATCGTCTTTAGTGGATGCCATTGTTGACTCGAATACTGTTGTTGATTCAGTGTTACTCGTTAACTGTCGAATGAGGACAAAATAATCGTTAACGTATAAATTGATTTATTTTATTGGATTTGCTGGAAAAAATAGTACGTTATGTTAAAATATTAAAAAATGAAAAATTATTATTGAAACTTTATTAATAACATGATAGAACGCGAATACCTCGTCGAATGCGCGTGATGAATCTAATTTCTAATTGAATATTTTATAAATAAAATTTAAAATAATATTCAGAAATAAATGTCAAATTAGAAATTAGAAATATATATATATATATATATATATATATTCTGAATATTATTTTAAATTTTATTTATAAAATATTCTCGTTACGTGTCAGTATCAATAATTCACTCATACTATATTTTCATATGTATATTTATACATACAATTTTAGCATATTAATTATACTTGCATGTAGCAGTTTATCAGATCTACTATCTTTTTATGAATGAAAGAAAAATTAAAAAAAAAAAAATATATATATATATATGTATTTGCATTTTTATTCAAAATGTTCTGCAAAATGAAGCTACAATTTTCGCAGATAAGCCGAAACGGTAAAACGCTCTTTTGTTATGTGAATTATATATTATCCGATTGAAACCTCGTTCGCCGAAGTCGCGACGGTTGTCACTTCCAAGGTCGATTTGTAGTCCACCGTTCCTATCAAGATTTCATTGTCCATGATGTCGGTCTCCATGGTCGAGGGCCAAACGGTGGAATAGGTGGTGACGAACGAGTCCTCCTCGAGATCGATCGTACTGGTGCTAATCCGTTCGTCGACCACTCTGTGACCTCGTCCTTCGACGGACAGATTTGTGGATTGGTTAATGGCAGGCTGGAAAATTAATATGACAGATTTCACATCACAATTTGATCAAAATTATAAAAAAAAGGAGGAAAAAAGAATTTGTTTTATAAAAGTTTTATTTATATATTTGTAACTCAATCAATTTAATTTTGCTTGGCTCGCTATATTAAAACCCAATGTCAATTGTATGTGAAATTAATTTCGCGATATCAGAAAATTATGCAGAAATCAATGGCGCGATATAAACATCGTAAATTATTTAATTGTTAAAAAGCTCAAATTTATACCAGCAAACGTGCAATAAGTGTTGAATAATGCAGAATTTTCATAAATACATAATAGCATCGAGAGAGAAGAAGCAAATAAAAGAAACATATACACGATAAAAAAACTAAAAAATTGCAAATTTATCCAAATTAATCACACATACGTATTTAACATATATTAATAAACATACAAATCGATATACAATTCTTATATATAAAGCTGATTGCATGTTACATATAGCGTTATGATAATAGGCTTTGTAATTCGAGATAGGACCTGTCAGATCTCGTTATGTTATATGGGATTAACGCGCGATTGACGTACCCATACATTCAAGAATTGCGACAAACGTCGGGATCCGTCGCAGTCGTCTCTATTGTCTGAGTAGATTCCCGTGTATCTCGCGAGATTCAAATTCCCCTACATAAATGGCATTCTGTACTAACGACGCCACCCATTAATAATAACGCAACACGTCCATAATAGATACATCGTCTCCCGATCGGGAACTCGTATCGTGTTACGTGATCCAATAAGGTATGCCTTATCTCCTCAAATTCCTGAACTAAGTCGAATGTCTAACGCGTTTATAACCAATGTTTCGGGTAGATTTCATTGATTAAATTCCGCCGACTACATAAATCACCGCCCCTTAACTTCGATCCTGCGCGAGTTTGTTCCTACTATTTGGTAACTTTGGGATTTGGAGAATAGCGTATAAGCTTATTTAGAATAGTTAGTTAGAACTAATTAGTCGTAGTTCGAAATAGAGACTGATGATAATTTATAACATGTATAAATAAAGTGTAAGGAAAAAAAAACGTACGAAAAAGTTGGTCTCCTTGCGGAATTTAGCGTAGTCCTTGCTGATGAAGGCGTAGGATGCGTAGTTTTGGGTGGCCTTTACTTCGATGTTGCCGCCTTGAACGTTTAATCTCTCAGTTTTGAATGGTAAAATCAAGCTTATAAAATATAATTTTGAGAAAAAAATCCGACTTGTGTTTCCCTTATAAAACATATTGTTATATATATGCATTTTGATTATAACAAATTTGACTAGAGAAATATTATCACATATCGATATAATGTCTGCAATTATTTTTTTCCTTATTATTGCATACGAAAATATAAAAATATATACGGGGATTAAATAAAAGAAATCAGGTACTAATCGACGTATATTATCTATATCTATAAATAAACATTTCATATGATTTAAATAATAAAAAAAAATGAATAATGTTTACGTAAGAAACGTGTAACTAGACGAGACTATAAAAAATAATACGTAATGGATTCTCTTAAACGAGACGAGATATTTGTTAGTAGTGTAGTAGTGGTGTATAAAATTCTCTTTTAAGTTATAATTCATACGTAGCCGATTTTTATTCGTAGATGTATATTTCTATTTGCCGTGATATTAATATCGATGGCTATCACGTATCGCGGAGCTGCCATATTGACTATTTCGAATAAACTCTCTCTCGTGCGGAAATTAAATCCCATTTTAATTCGCAGATGTTTCTCGCTTCCAAGAATCGACACGTTTAATTCGCTTACGCGAATGCAAAGCCCAACAAAATATTTTATTTTCCTTTCGCGAACGGAGAGATACCCGGCGAAATATTTTTAAACCCGGAGACGAGACGCTGTTTGTTGACGACAGCGCTCGTTATTCTCTCGCACCGGTACATGCATCAAATAAATATTTTCGCTTTTCGTAAAATATTTTTAGACTTAACCGAGCGAGACTCCGATCCTGCGTTAGTTCACGATCGACTTCCATTACTATCACACGCGATGTTCAAAATTATGTGTGTGTTTCGAAAATATATAGATAGAGGGAAAAATTCAGTTTCTCATTAGATAAATAAAGAGATTGATATTTTAACAAAATATTTTACAAACAAATTTGTACAGAGAATTTTAATGGAAAGTAGAGAATTGAAAATGGAGATAAAAGAATTGAAAAATTCGCAGAAATACAAAAATCTGCATAACAAAGTATATACATACTTTTATTAAAAATTCATTTCAAAACACTTTTTAATTAGGTACATTTATCATCTTTTATTTATTCCACCGTATTCTTTTTAAGAAAGATTTTATTAGAATATTATTCGAAATAGTGCTATATCTTTGATATCGACAGCGTTTCCGCGCAATTTGCCAATATATCGCTCTTGTTCAGTATTTCAATATTTAATAGCGGAGTTAAAAACACAAAAGAAGGGTCAGTCAATATTTTTCCCCTCGAATTTCCCGATTAATTTAGCGGAAAACGCAATCCGACCGTGTGAACTGTGCGTGTGCGCCGGATGTAGCGTGTGCGCTCGCGGCGTAGCCGATGCGGCGCGAACAATTTTTGCGTGAACTCACTGCAGTTGTAGGTGGACGGGCAGCATTGTCCCTCTCGCACGATCGGGCTGCAGCCTTGAAGTGGTGGAGCGCACGCGAGCGGAACGCACCGTATGGCGCCCATCGCGCAGAAACAATTGTCGCATGCGGCCTTCCACTCGATGTCGCGAACCATCTCGCCCTCGGCGTAAGTGCGCTCGCCCACGCGACATCCTGGACGATCGTTTGAGTCGTGAGAACGCGAAAATCCGCGCGGATATCAGAGGGACATGTTGTTCGAATATATTGAAAATACATTATATCCCTCGAATATCCGAACACAGAAAAAACAGTATCCTTGAAAGAATGCAAATATGCCTTGATTCAAGTATATTTTATCCTTATAATAGCGCCAAATATAAATAATTTTGGATAAAGGATAATTTATCCTTAAAACAAAGTGCAAAATATTCTTGGTTGAAGCTGAAATTTACTTATAAATATTGCAAGGGCAAGCGACAAGTACTTTCAAGTATATATAATAATTCTTAGTTCAAATGTGACTAAGTTTGTTTTCACCATATGCGATTTTTAAAACAAGAATAGAATCTTATTTATTATTAAGACAAATGAAAATTTTTGATTACAAAGAACATTCTATGCTTAAATCAACCAAATAGCGTTCAAGAATAAAAATATACTTGAATCAAGGATTCCTTTTTTTTCTGTGAATATACGGATTTTTGCAGATGTTGAAAATATGGAAAATGGTAGAAATCAAATAAAATTGTGACATAATCTATAAAATCGTAATCATAATTATTATCCTAGTTTTCTGGAAGCTTTGTCTTATTTGAAATAATTATTGTTATATTCTGGATATGAGGTAATAACACTCTGCTGGTTTGATGGTGTCGTCCGATTAGTCGTGTGTATACTTCGGAATCGTTATTTACCGACGACCTTTCATGGTCGGTCGTCGCGACACAGGCCCACGAAATCGCCCATTTGACGGGGGTGGTTTCCGGTGCGCGCTCGTTGAAAATTAAGCCGCATCCCCGAATGTCCCGGCAACCAGTGACAGCCGTCGTGGCGGCCTGTAACTTAAGCCAGGCTTAAATTTAAGCGGCCACGACGAAACCGAGCGTTAAATGAACCTCGGCAATCTTGACGGTTCGAAGCGTCGCAGCTTGCAGCTTCCGTTTCCGGAGCAAAGTGTCGACTCCTCTCTTTATCGCGGTATACGCGTTTCTCTCCGGATGTCTCGGACCCCTTAACGAGAAAATCCGGGGACGATGGCTCGTTCCGTACGCCGTTGTTTTCCCGAACCGCGAATAACGATACGCGACGAATCGGGAGAAAAAAACGACGAGGCGTTAACAATTTTCAAGTTATAAAAGCGACTAAACGGAATTAAAAAATAACAAACTTTTAATCCCCCTAGTTAGTTTTAAGTGGATTTTATACTTTATCGGGAAAATTTTAATACGAGGCTCGTTAGCGCTCTGTTTGTTGACGGAGATTAAACACTTGCGGTGAAAGATCGATTGCGAATTTATATAAGAAAAAGGAAAATCTGTAATTTCTTAATTGAAATTTATATATATATATATATCTTTTCAATTTCTTGCTTTAAAAAATTGACACTGTTTAGTTGAAATTATATACATTATTATAGAGTATTTTCTTGAAACTTGCAGAGCTTAAACCATACCGATGAGACCGAGCATTAAATGAACCTCGTCGGTTATCCGGAGCCAGGATCCTTGTGTCGCGAGGTGATATAACGTTAGCAGTAACTCTTCGTTATTAAGTTACACATTTCATCACAACTTTCGAGAGCGCGCTTCGGCGGAGAGCTTTAGTCGCACGGCGGTAAATTTCGGAATAATCCCTAATAGCTCGATTTTCTTGAAGTTTTCTACTCCCGAGGGCGAACTTTGATAACTTATCCGCTCGTATACACAATGCCAATATATGTAAAACAATCTTCGTTTGCTCGCTACATCGCATTTATCATATTAAAAGCTACTAGCATTGAAATTGAACCAGTTTTGCAGAACAAAGAGAGAAACTCTCTCTCTCTCAATCATTGGATAAATTCCAAAAGACTTTGTACCTTCAAAATTTCAAATTTCAAGAGATATTTTTTTCTTCCCATTGATATCAGATTTGCAGGAAAAAAAAAAGAAAAAAAAATTACAAATTAAACTTGGTTGCAATAGTACAAAGCTTAATCGAATTTCCGGAAAATCTCTCGTCATCCGCTTTTCTAGAATTCATTTAAGAGAAACTGCCTCGTAAATGCGACAACAGTTCAAACTCACCGTTTCCCGATAGCGGCGCCATTGTGGACGGATGGTGGTCTTCAAAAGAAATAAAGAGGACCATTGGTAAAGTGCTTTAAAGTAACTCGCGCAGTGATAAAAATACACTCACGAGTGCAGTTATACGCGACCGGACAGCAGGATTGGGGCGCGTACAGCGGGATGCATCCCGGCAGTGGTAGCAGACACTTGGGTCGGACGCATCTCCTCGTGCCGGATATGCAGTAGCAATACTCGCATCGGCGCGAGCTCATCATCGCCGATCCCGCCCCGTATCGAATGCCCTCGTGCAAACATCCTAGAATTTATATTTCGCCTTTTTTCAATCCAATATTAATTACAACAAGGTGGACAAAGGATGCAAGAATTTTAGAAATTAAAATATGTATATATAAAAAATTAAGTAGGTATATTTCTAAGTGTTCTAATCATTTTGTTTCGTGTTATAGCATTTATAACGGCAATTATTCGTTTGTCTTAAAAAGAAAGACCGGAAACGTCTATATATATATATATATATACACAATAGTTAATCTTTAATTGCAATCGAGCACTGAAGGGAGTTTTTGTAATTTACGTTAAATTGCTCTCGTTAAGATCGTTCCTGTCTGAGATATCACGTGAACTTCTCGTCGAAGTTCGGCAAAGTTCCTCGGTGCCCAGTAATTTATTTAACAATGCTTTCAAGAAAGACGCACAGGCTCTTGTACATTTATAAAGTAACGTAAGATTGTTGTTTCGAGGGAAAATACTCGGACCGAATGCTGTATTACATTTTTGAATATTTATTATATTTAACTTTATTAACTCGGGACTTTATTATTTTTTTTATGAACAGAAAAGAATTTTTGCAAACTTTACAGCTCAAATTAAAGAAGTGCTCAATTCATTAATACGAACAGGAATAGTGTGAAAATTAACATTAGTGAACAATAGAAATTTAGAGAGATTATCAATAGTCATCTTCATTAATCAAAATGAATAAAATTAAGATAAAACAAAAGATCACTTATTGATTTTTAATATCGTAATACATAACGTATATAAAATTTTATTATTGTGTTGCGGTAAATTGTTGCAATACTGAATCTGATGTTGTGCAGAGATGAAAGAATGTACTGACATAAACCTTGCGACAACAAAGAAATCCTGAATTAATTTAAAATTACTTTCGTTTCAGCAGTAACGAGCCATTTTAACCCCTTCTGTGTTATGCCCGAGTGTTCTCTACCTACCTCAATTTATTTACCCAAGTTTACTTGGGCGTAACGAGGCTCATTTATTTACCGCAGAAGTAACCCAGACGCTCTTTCCAGAGAGACGGAGTTAGAATGGAAATTATTAAAAATAATAGAGCGCTTGCGCGCACACACGTACACAATATGCTATAAATTTCACTTAGAATTTTTATAATATTAATCATGTTAAAATGATAATATTTAGTTATATTAAAAATAAATTATTTATTTACATATTTGATCAAATTACTTACGCTATGTAATAAGTTAAATCGAACTGTCAGTTTGTATTGAAATAAATATATTTTATGTGTTGTATATGTGTGTGTACACATATGTTATTAAACATGAAAAAGAAATTGTCTCTACAAAATAAATATGTAACAAAATTTTTGCCAAAGAAAATAAATAATACAAAAATTAACAGAACGGAAATACCTTCGTGAAGTTGACCATGTTTTTCAGTTTCTATATTCGTTGGTGCATTGGCTCTCCGCAACATATTCTCGACATCGCCTGTAAGTCGAATAATAAATTTAAACTCTAGCTCATCAAAATTAACTCCTTAATCTGCTTTACCGCAGAGCCGAAACTTTTATACGTTTTAATGCAACCGACTCTGTAAAAGGAACAAGCCAAGTTTATGTACAAACACACTTTTTTATGTACAAGACATCTTTATTGTCTAATAATCTCTAATAATTTAGTTCTGATTAAATTATACATTATAGAGAATGCATGTAAAAATTATTTAAAAAAATGATTGACATTATGTTTAAATAAAAAATATAAAGACAAATACAAAAAAGACGATATATGATGTAACATTTTTCTGGAATTCTGCATCGATATAGAAAGACTTCGGTTCTATAACAATGATTGTTTGCAAACAGATTACAGTATTTTCTCAAATAGAAAAATATTTCGGAACGCGTTCTTTCTTCATAAATATTCCCGAGTAGTTTGTCGAGAGTGATGATGGAACAAAAAATATATATAAGAGAGAGAGGAAGAATAGAGGAAGGAATAATGATTTTTTCGGCAGAGAGAAAGAGAACAAGCTTTCCGTGAGCGAAAGAAAAAAGTCTCTCTATCGACAAGATAATCTAGTAGCGATAAGTGAGATGTCATCTTACTAACGTTGATACTCGCCGCATACCAATTCGGCGCAACACGCATCCTCGGCCGGCGAACGAACGTGACAGCCCGTCGGTGGTGGATTCGGCAATCGCGGGCAAACTCGTAGCCGGCATCTCAATGCGCCTTCGGTGCATCGGCATCGCAGACAGGGCTCGGACGTATCCACAGCCGTCCCTTCCTGATATCGGCGACCCTCGTATCTGCATCCTGCGATCGCGCGAGTATAAACTTTCTCGTTACGTAACGAAACTTTAATTATAGTGTGTCGGCCGGGTTATCGAAACGCGCGCACAAGTATACGCGGTATATAAGGTCCTCGAAATTTCGGCTCTTGTATACTTGCGTCGTCTTTACACAATCAAATTATTAATTATTAAATTCATTATTCATTATTAACTATTGCTTTTTTATATGAACAATTTTTCAACGACAAATATAAACACGCATCAAAAGAAATTATAATATTCTCGCTTTTTATTTTGTTTATAATAAATTCCAAATTTTTGTATTGGTCTTTAATTGGAATAATAGAAAGTAAAGAATTTATATTGCTTCGTAGACGCATTAACACAAAGTTTAATTAAAGAAAGTTAATAAAGTTTAATATATACGTAGATTTATTTCGAGGTACACTTGTGCGCGAAAAATTGCTATTATTTATTTGGCATCGTTTGTGATGTAGTATATAAATTTGTGGCTCGGTAACAACATCAGATCGAGCTGGATGAATTTTTTTACTCGATTCTCTCTCTCTCTCTCTCTCTCTCTACGGTCTCAGCATTCAGATCTTGTCTTGTGTAATGCATTACATTAATCCAGGAGGATGCACAGCGATCCTCACAGGCTACATGTACTCTCTATTAACATAGACAAAGCAACGCCTAGTGAATGCGCAACGAATGTACGGCAGAGTCCCGATTAATAAAATCCAATTAGCAGTTAATTAACGCTCGCCAAACTTCCGTGTGCGATACGGAATGCAATCGTCGAAAGTTCATCGGCTAAAACAATTACCAAAAGGTTTTAGTCCGATAGTATAGACGAAGAAATGTTTAAGTTTTCAGTAAAGCAATGTCTCTCCGAAGCAAAAAAATGTTCGGAACTAAAATTTCTGAATGTTATTTCAACATGCAAACTTTCATCTTATCTTATTACAAGTATACCATATATATGCGGACGCTTTTTAAATTCATCAATTCTTTTCAAGTTTTTCTTTTCTCGATTTATTTAAGAAATAGAAACTTGGAAGATTTTGCATCGAAATCTCTTAAGAAAATTTGACATTCGTTAGTGGATTATATATAACTCAAAGATTTATAGAGCGAAATTAGATAAAATTAACATTTTAATTTTCAATTAATTTAATTGCTACTGTTCTTCTCACTTGCGTGTTTTTTAAAATAAATTTCAAGATACGTAAATAATATGTATTTTAAGTCGCGATGAGATGTAACAAATTTAAACGTGACAATCTGATTCTGGTTTAAACGAAGCGCGTGGAAAATGCCGAAAACTCCACTTCAATTCCAAGCGCGTACGTCGAAAGCGCTACGAAAAAATTGCTACAACGTGAACTTAAGCGTCGGAAATATTTGCACGTTCGGCTGTGAGCGAGGACGGCCTTTCCGAAAATGGAATTTTCAATATAAATTCCACCGTGCACTCACTTCGCAACGAAAGTGCCCGAGGGTCATCAGTCAGGATTGACATTGATATCATCCTGCACATCGAGTAGCTAGAAAACAATGTTAAAAAACAATCTATATTTAATCTTTAGAAATTTTCGAGAAAAATCAGATATATACGTCATGTTGCGCGTATTGATTAATCTTATTGTTAAGTAAAATGACAGGAGGTAGAAATTCATCATCAACCAAGATTTTGGTTGATTGGAAAGCTCACAGTTTATTATTGAGGTGGTCTCCTGTATATGTACGTATATACTCTTTATTTATTTTATTTTATTCGTTTTATTTTTCTTTGTTTTTGTAGTAAATTACAAAAGATGATTAAATTCTATTGACAGAATACAAGTAAATTTTTAAAAACTCTACATTCATTGTTTCATATTCTGTTTCCAGTACAGACAAGAGTTACATCGCGATTCGTATCAAAAACGTGTAATTGCTGCATGTCTACACTGTACATTTCACAGAAATGTCAAATTATCGTTCGATACGCGACCTGTCAAATACCGCTCTTTACTGATCGATGATTTATCGAACGAGATGTGTAAGAAGTAACTATTCAAAATTGTAAAAAAATGTTTTCTAATATACAACAAGGTGAATTTACTAGAAATAGCAGCGTTCTTCTCTCACACACAAGATCAACAAAAATCGCAGTAGTATAATCGTTTTATAATCGGACGTGCTCCGAAAATTAATTTCGAAGGCCCTCAATCTTCGCGTCTGTCATTATTTCGCCGTTAGACCGGTGCATCGTGAATGCGTCAAAGACAAGAACGTGTCTAATATCCTCCATCCTCTCGCTTACGCCTTTAACTCTCTCGTTGCATTCTCGAGGCTCATAATGCGAATGGATGCAACGTGCGCGATGTTGGAGCTGTCATTAGTCCCGAGAACGTAAGTACGAAGAGCCGCGGCAGTAAAGGACACTCCAGTCTTGGCCGGCAGAAGGGCGGAGAAACACAGGCCAAGTTGGTTAATGGCGCAAAACCGGAAGTCCTCTCGTCGTCGAAGCGGGCGCGGCCAGGAGGACGCTTCTCCGGGAGGATTTTAATCCCGCTACATTGGACTAGGAGATACTGCAGCGCCCAAGATTTTGTTACGGACACGTCTAAGCGAATGTGAGAGAGAGAGAGAGACGCGTGTCGTCGAGGCGACCATAAGCCGCTCTCGTGTGCGAGTGTTTCTGCCGAGTTAATTAGCGCGCGGCGCATATGTATCGTGACATCTAAATACAAGTTGACGTGCACGTACATTAGCGACGCGCCTCATTAGCCGTTATTATCCCATTTCCTGTTAATGGAGACTCACCTTTCATCCGGAGTGAAGGTGTGAGATATAAGTAAGCGTCGATTCGAGTTTTTTCATTAAAAATCACTCGTCAATATTCATTTCCTCATAGAAAAAAAGGAATCCTTGATTCAAGTATATTTTTATTCTTGAACGCTATTTGATTGATTTAAGTATAGAATGCTCTTTGTAATCACAAATTTTTATTTGCCTTAATAATAAATAAGTTTGTGGATGGAAAGTATATTTTATCCTTAAGATATATTCTTGTTTTAAACATCATTATATAGTAAAAACAAACTTAGTCACATTTGAATTAAGAATTATATATTTGAAAGTATCGCTTATATGCGATGCTTACTTGTCCTTGCAATACTTATAAGTAAATTTCAGCTTTAACCAAGAATATTTTGCACTTTGTTTTAAGGATAAATTATCCTTTATCCAAAATTATTTATATTTGGCGCTATTATAAGAATAAAATATACTTGAATCAAGGCATATTTGCATTCTTTCAAGGTTACTGTTTTTTCTGTGCTGAAATGAATCTTGTTATATCTATTTTTTTCTTATATAATTGATAGTTTATCTCTTATACATAATTTATAAAACACGTTCTTTTAATAATAAAATTGTGAATAATTTTTATTAAATCTCGCATTTTCAATCTGTTCTCTGTTAATAGAGACTGAGCTTTCATCCGGAGTGAAGGTGTGAGATGTAAGCATCGATTCGAATTTTTTAATTAAAAATCACTCGTCAATATCTATTATATTTAAAATTAAAAAGATAGAAAACCCTGTGCCTTACGTACTATTTTCCTCGTATTAATTTTTTTCGAATATATCAAATAACTCTTGTTATACCTATCTATTTCTTTCTTCTACAATCCCGATAGTTGATCTCTTATACATTGATAAAACACGTTCTTTTAATAATAGAAGCGTGCATAATTTTTCTGAGACCTCGCATTTTCAATGAAGATCTTACAATCTGTTGTGAGTGGCGTAAAGAAACGTATTTAGTCGACGATTTGCACTCTTGAGTGGAGAGTCTTCGTCTATTCTCGAACGCACGAGAGAAAATCGTGAGGGTCACTGCATCGAGGCTTCTCTCGGTCTCTCTTTTTCTCTCTCCTTCTCTCTGCACTCACTGCCAAGTGCAACGCTGAGCTACCGGCCGATCACGTATGTATGTACATACATGCGACGGTATGAATGGAGCGAACTCTGGCCTCACATCTCCCTCCCCAAATCCATATCTCTCCCTCTCAGCCGTGACCCTCCTCGGCCGGTTTCTACATCCCTCGGCGGAACAACATAAGCTGTAACGTAACCATTACATGCACGCACTCGGTGCACGGTAAGGAGAGAACGTGGGCGAATGAATTGTCGAACGTCGCGGAGGCTGCTGCCTGTCTGGATAATTCTTCTTCCGATCAGGCAGAGCTCCGACACACGAGAGATTCGATTGTTGGAACTTTGGATTTATATTATGAAAATCTTCGTGTAAAAATAATATTCGTTGCGAACTAATGAATTTTTTTCCACTTCCATATGTTAAAGACGTTAGCGACAGTATTAAAAATGCTAACTTAAATGTCGTTTATAGTTTGCCAAAAAAGTTGAATAGGTTGATAAAACGAGGTAAAGATTTAATAACTAATGATATAAAAACGAATGTAGTATACAAGATTAATTGTGAAAATTGTTATGTCTCATACATTGGACAAACGAAAAGACATTTATGCACTAGAGTAAAGGAACATGCTAGCAATATTAAATTACATGAGTCTAATCATTCGGTTTTGAGTAAACACAGATGTGATTTTGGACATGACTTTAATTGGAAATCACCGATCATTTTACATAATGAGAAACATGTAAGAAAGAGAGAGATTGCTGAAATGTTCTTCATAAAGAAGCATGATAATACTGTTAACCTACAGAAAGATACTGAGAATTTGACAAATATTTACGACAAAATAATAAAGATTGTTTAGTAGTGCGTTTTAAATTTAGTCGTTGACGAAACATCATAGCGATGGGATGTGTTCCTCTTTTAACTATTAATTTTAAATAAGATCGGTTTTATGTTGCGTTAATCTCATTTTAATTGATGGGTATGTTTGTGTTTGTGGTCATAACTTAACATTTAAATTTATATATTTTATAAATTAAACTTCGGCTCGTATACAATTAAAATATGTGATATAATAAAAGGCCAACTTAACGAGCTTATATGCTAATAATTGAAAAATTTTTATTTATTAATTTACGTCATACTATACAAAAGTTACGATAAACGTTTCGACTGTACGACAGTCTTTCTCAATATCCTAATAATATGTTAGACAATTAATTTAGTCATTTCGACATCATAAATAAATACAACAATTATAAGATTATATGACGAACGCAGTACAAAATTCATGATTGTTGGCATGAGTTAGAGCGTCAGATGCTGTTATATTATGTAACGACACTGTGAACAAATTAATATATCCGCTCAAATATTACAATACATTTAGATTTTTAATAAATAGTATTAACTTACTTTTTTGTCAACGAACATAACACCTTTGTTAAAAAATTATTTCTTTTTACTTAACATAATCACAATGTGTACTTTTTTAAAAAACAAATCGATATCTGTATCTTACAATGTCGGCGCGCTGTATATATACCCAATTTTTAAGATGACGTAGACAATTTTTTTAGAATATCATAATAAGAACCGTCAAGACGCTCGGTGTCCTTTTTTAGGTTGATACTGTTGTTTTCTTCTTTAATATATATCATTTCTGATATCAACCTTTTATAATAATTATTTTCATAATCTAGGATTTTTGTGTCGTTCCAATTGAAATTGTGTGTAAATTTTACAATATGATCAGAAACCACCCATAACAACATCCCATCCCAGGTATGGCAAGAGATTTATAACCACCATAGTAGATTATTCAAAAAACAAATTTTAAACTTACATTACTTACATAAGAAAAAATTCTGTTGGTTATTGCAAAAAAAAGAATCGGATTACTATAATAATATTAAACCCATAGTTTTTTCTTGTTTAGAGAAAAATAGTGTAAACTCTCAAAATAATAAATATATTAATAACCACATTAACGCAACAAATTTTATAAACAGAACTATTAATCCATTAGAACAAACCAATGATAAATGGTTTATTAATTTGACTGATGTAGATATTCCAACTGATGTCACAAATTTATTGCAATTAGGTAGTGAATTTAGCCTTCCTATTAATACTGATAAAAAAACAGCTGTGAATTCATTAAAGACATAGAAAGCAATTCGAATAACATAACTAATCTCACGACAATAAGAAACATAGCTATTCCACAGTTCTTTGTTTTTTTAAACAACAATACTAGGAAAGACATAATTAACGACAAACTTACTTTTATGTACAAAAAAACCATGACATTTTGTAAACAAAATCCCAGCATCATTTTCACAAGAGCAGACAAGGGAAACACGACCGTAGCAATGACCAAAGAATTTTATATAGACAAAGTTGAAGAATTATTAAATGACAAAGATAATTATATGACAATCAAAAACAATCCAATAATAAAAATAGAAAAAGACCTTAACAAAAATTTAAAACAATGGTTAAAAAATGAATGGATCACAAAAAAAGACTATTATTGTTTAAGTTCCAGTGATTCAGTGCTTCCTAAAGCATATGGCTTGCCCAAAATTCACAAGGAAAATGTTCCATTCAGAGTAATAGTATCATCGGTCAATACAGCACTACATCATTTAGCTGCATATTTACACAACATTTTAGTGACAAGTTTACCCAAAGGCAAAAGTCATGTTAACAATAGTTTTGAATTGTGCAACGCTTTGTCTGATCTTAAATTAAATAACAATGAAACAATCGTATCTTTGGATGTGATATCGTTGTTCACAAATGTTCCTGTGGACCTTGCAATAGACAGCATAAATAATAGATGGCATTACATTGAAAACCACACATCAATAGACAAAAATGAGTTTGTTAATGTAATTAAATTTATTTTGACTTCAACGTACTTCACATTCAACGAAACGATCTATAAACAAATACATGGAACTCCTATGGGATCGCCTTTATCTCCAATTATTGCTGATATTGTCATGCAAGATATAGAAACTAGGATTCTTGAAACTATAAAGGTTAATATAAGGTTTTACTATCGCTACGTCGATGATATCTTGCTTTGCTTGCCGGAAGATCAAGTCACATATCTAGTAGAAAAATTTAATGATTGTCACGATAGATTAAAATTCACAATAGAAAGAGAGGATAACCGTAGCATAAGTTTTTTAGATATCTCACTCAAAATTATAAATAACATAATATACATAGATTGGTTTCAGAAAAAAACATTTTCGGGTAGAACACTCTCATATCATTCAAATCATCCTATATGCCACAAAAAAAGTGTAATATATAATTTAGTAGACCGGTCAATATTATTATCACATCCCCGTTTTCATAGTAAAAATTTAACATTAATCATAGAGATTTTATTGAGCAATAGTTATCCTCTTGATCTCATTTTCTCAGAAATCAATAATAGACTGAAGTTCCTTATTGTTAATAGATTAAACAAAGAAATGACTCAAGATATAAATAACGAAATCATAAATAATGACAATAATAAAAAATTCATAGCGATACCTTATATTGAAAGAATCTCGGAACTAGTAGCATCAGAATTAAAGAAATCAAATATAACAGTAGGATACAGATGTCTAAAGAAATTAAACAGAGTCATAAAAACGCAAAAAGACAGAGATAAGCTCCAAAATAATTCGGGGGTCATATATAAGATTTCGTGTAATAATTGTGATGCTACATATGTAGGACAGACGAAAAGACAATTAGGTACAAGAGTAAATGAACATAAAAATAATATTAGATTAGATTCAGCAAGACACTCGGTGGTTTCTGATCATATTGTAAAATTTACACACAATTTCAATTGGAACGACACAAAAATCCTAGATTATGAAAAGAATTATTATAAAAGGTTGATATCAGAAATGATATATATTAAAGAAGAAAACAACAGTATCAACCTAAAAAAGGACACCGAGCGTCTTGACGGTTCTTATTATGATATTCTAAAAAAATTGTCTACGTCATCTTAAAAATTGGGTATATATACAGCGCGCCGACATTGTAAGATACAGATATCGATTTGTTTTTTAAAAAAGTACACATTGTGATTATGTTAAGTAAAAAGAAATAATTTTTTAACAAAGGTGTTATGTTCGTTGACAAAAAAGTAAGTTAATACTATTTATTAAAAATCTAAATGTATTGTAATATTTGAGCGGATATATTAATTTGTTCACAGTGTCGTTACATAATATAACAGCATCTGACGCTCTAACTCATGCCAACAATCATGAATTTTGTACTGCGTTCGTCATATAATCTTATAATTGTTGTATTTATTTATGATGTTGAAATGACTAAATTAATTGTTTAACATATTATTAGGATATTGAGAAAGACTGTCGTACAGTCGAAACGTTTATCGTAACTTTTGTATAGTATGACGTAAATTAATAAATAAAAATTTTTCAATTATTAGCATATAAGCTCGTTAAGTTGGCCTTTTATTATATCACATATTTTAACATTTAAATATGTTCTTGTATGTTTCAACATTGTTAAAAACTATTGTGTAATATTGTGAATTCTCACTTGATAAGGACCACAACCAAATGGTCGAAACGTCGTGAAAGTATTGAATAAAATTGCTAGTTACGTCGAAATCAATTTTGCCAAGTTTATTTTCACCACTAGCGTCCAATATTAATTTTGATTGATAATAAATTTTTATTTGCATTTTTATTTCCCATATTTGTAATATAGGAAATTATATTACCGAAAGTTTGAACAGAAGTTCTAACTATTCGAATATATTTCCAGACTCGAGGGATCCGAACAATTTAATTCATTTCGATCTTGAAATTCAGACTCGAACTGTTTGTGCTTTAAAATTCCAATAGTCAACAGGTCGATGTTTCAGGGATGGAATCTTCAACCCTTTCTTTGCTCGAAGTTAAATAATAATTGCGCAATTACGTTTTACATTACAATTGGCATATATTATTCTACCAATGTACATGTTCTTCTCACATATACATATATCTAAAATCGTAATATTCAAATTACGATATCGACAATTATTACTTCGTGCAAATGTTCGAAAAATAAAACAAAGAGAGAGAGAAATCATTCAATTATGATAATAGGCGAAATTTTATCGAAGAGAGGTGATTCGAAGAGAAATATCAATAACTTAAGAATTTATTACATATATTCGAGAAAGTTTGAAGTAATACCGGAAGACAGCGCCAATTTTATCCGATTCGTCGTTCTTGAAGAATCGTAGCAAACGTAAGCACTCGGTGTGCTTGCGAGGTAGCTTTTGTTTACTTCAACCGGCCGGACATTTATTTATTTGTCGAACTTCTCTTTGAAAAACGCGACTATTCGTCGTAGGTAAGCAATTGTAATCGGAATGAAAGCTGATAGCGCCTCTCAAATATTTTATTTCTCTTGAAAAGGAATCGGTTGTTAAAATAACTTTTCAAGTATTAATTGTAATGAGAATATGTACGAGAAAAATATATTTTAACGACAACTCGATTATATCGCGAGACAGAGATGTGACATTTTGGTATAAAGATAGTGATCGATTGGCCGACTGCATCGAATTTATTCATATCAAGCTCTGTGCTATCGTTTACGCACAAATAAACATTTTATATTTTGAAATCGAAATAATGTATACAAAATATAATTGATTAATGATTATGTAATAATAATTAATCAATTAAATACTGATATTACTTTAATTTAATAGTCATCAATCCTCCAATTTTTGTATTAAGAAATAAAGATATAAAATAAAAAATGGTATACATATATATTAAAAAAAGAATGAAGATATAAAACGCATGAAACCTTCGAAGCTCAACATTTTTCTCAGTTTCATATCTCTTTGAAAAAGCTTGTATGGATTATAAATTATTGAAAATATCGACATTTTAAAGAGCTTGTCGTGATAGACGATACTATCACTGCGTAAGCCGATCGTTTGGAATCATACGTTTTTTAGTAAAACTCGCAGCATTGCACGGATAACCGACTAAATACAGCTAAATATAAATTGGCCACAAATAGACTCTACGAATTCATCGTGTACTGCAAACAGAGTGCATTGCGCTGCGCTCGCAATTCCGTTCTTTCGGAATGTCGCGCTAGCGAAATTGGCCAATCGGCTTCTGAATCGTGTCGATCTCCATTCGGGCCCGTGCCTGGGACACACTGATAAATCGGGTCCTCCCTGATAAATCAGCTCGTGCACGACGATAAATTCGCGGTGGGTCGACGTATCGCGAGGAAATATCGCGTGATCGCGTCCAATTAATAACCGCGCGGTTCCCCGAGATTCTTTAAAGAGGATACCACATATTTTAATAACGACAAATACGAAAGACCCGCAGAAAATCATATATGTATGCAGAGCTGTGTTAGAATATAACGTAATGTATACTGAAAATCAATTTCAATTCTTTTTGTAGATATATATATATATATATATAAAGAAAAAGTTCTATATTTATATGCAATATATAATCAATTTATATAATTTAAGCTAGTAATATAAAATACCCCTCTATATAGAAATAATATGAAATTATGTGCTTCATAAAAATTAATCTTCAACTTTACTATGCAGAGATTTTAAATTTAAAAATATTTGATATCGGAGAACGAACGTTCTCGCTAAAATAATTTTATTTTAGAGACTACAATGGTACATTTAAAAAAGAAATCGATATGCGAAGAAATTTACGAATGCCAAAGCAAACGCCTTCCGTAAGCAATTATCCTGTTGATTCACGATCGCAAATAACGATTCGAAGAGGGATATATCAACTGCGATTTTTTTTTTTTCTCTTTCGACCTCCCTGATAAAAGACCTTGGCCTTATAGGAAGCCGAGGAGATTGTCTGACAGGACGAAAAGACGAAAGGCGGTGGACCGAGCAGGAAGAAAAGAAAGAAAAGATCAGGAAGAGATGAGCCTACCCACGACTTTTGACTCTGCTTAAAGCCACCTGGCAATCGGATACCGAGATTCTTACCGTTGGAAAACGTTGAACGACGGCGAGAAGGTTTTCGAGTAGTTAAGTAAGAGGGCAACCTATAATTAACGAATCCGCGATATGTTACACGCGAATAAACGAACGAACCACCTCTGCGATGAAATTGTATTGCCCGTTACCACAATTTAATTCGAGATCTTTCTTTCTTTCTCTCTTTCTTTTTTTCTATCTGTACCTCCAAGCACATTTGTGCGCAAGAATCATTTTCGATCTTGTAATTCGAATACTTCGGCCCTAAATATATATACAGGGTGTCCGGTAACTAACGGACCAATGATTAAGGGCGGATTCTTTGGCCAAAAAAAATGGGTTTTTTGAAAACTAAACGTTTTGGAGTTAAAAGTCTAACATAATTACATTCTTCAGTTAATTTCAGGTAAAGTTTACTATAATAAAATTTTAATTTGAGGCTTAGTTATAAAGATACATAATGACAAATATTGGAAAGTTGTAAAAAATGATGACCTTTTTCGATATTTTCGCTGAGGAAAAATCGTTCCCAAATTGACCAAAGAATCCATTTGTGATCGTTGGTCCCTTAGTTACCGGACACCCTATATATATATATATATATATATATATATATATGAGAAACACTATACATTCGTGAAATAATAAATAACATTAATAAAAAATTTTTATAAAGATGAAAATCGTTAAAAAAGAAAATTAAAAATGTGCGGAATATTTGCAAAATAATGCATAATCGAAATCTTTATACATTACACAAATATGTAATTTGTAGATAGTGGCTTATAATTGATGTGACCAACTTAACAAACATTTTCTGATCACGTGGAAAGGATTCCTTTATAGAATCGTGAACGAATTAACAACGTTTTCGAGTTTTCGAGTATTGTCGACTTTGTTGACTTGCTGCTTACATCTCGAAGCTTAAAATGTGTCACGAACGACTTGCGAGGCACGTAAATCGGTGTTTAAAAATATTTACATTGCATTCGCTAGATCCTTGTTAGCTATATTCGAATTGAATTCTGTCTTTTTTTTTATTGACTATATAATAATCAGATATATTATCAGTGGAATTAAAATTTTCGGAAGACGTACCATTTATTTGTAATTTAAAAAACATTTTTTAAAGAGTTTTTGCAACATCTGGTTTTTCTCCTGAAATTTTATTTCTTTTTAAGAAAGTGGAAGATATTTCTAAAAGCTTATGCATCAATATAAATATATGTGTGTGTGAGAACAATTTCTATTAACATATCAATTTTTAAAACAAAGGAGATAAAAATATTGAATTCAAGTGATAGATTAAAATTTGTTACGAAATGTCACTGCAACGAAACATGGAAATAAATACGTGACAATGACAAATCGTCTGTCACTAAGAACGACGATGAGATCCTTAATCAAAACAGATGCGTACACAAGACGAACTTGAAAGATAACACAGGCAAGATGTATCGTGTCAGACTGATGAGTGCAACCACGTGCTACCATGAGAAACTGATAAAAGAGAATGTTAACCTGACCGTGTTCATTTACTTCATATATGTAAATTTTTCCTTATAATTTATCAAATAAATATAACAAAAAAGGACACAATAAAAAATTATTCCTAATTATTCCTTCATGTGCTGTCTTAAATATTACACATAATTGTAAAAAAGACAAGACTAATTTTCTTTCATAAGCTTTTTATTTAATCTATTTTTTGCTTTATCGGAAGCTTAATTATTTATTATTTGGTTGAATAAACAGTGAGATTCAAAGATCAGATTTGGATAAAAATCTGATTACAAATTCAAATTATTTCGAGGAAATGTTGATTAAAAAAGACAAGACTAATTTCCTTTCATAAGCTTTCTGTTTAATCTATTTTTTGCTTTATCGGAAGCTTAATTATTTATTATTTGGTTGAATAAACAGTGAGATTCAAAGATCAGATTTGGATAAAAATCTGATTACAAATTCAGATTATTTCGGGGAAATGTTGATTAAAAAAGAACAGAAATTTTAAATGAAATATAAATAGCAAACTTTTGTCATTAATCGCCATTTCGCGGGATGTGCGTGGTCTGCTGATACAGCCCGCATCTTTGTTATACTCCGAGAGATAAGATATCCTATCGTTTCGATGGATGTGTCTCTTGTTTCGACTGGAGGAACGGAAGAGATCGCCAATAGATCAGTATACCTATCTAGATCGTGTGTCGGGCCCTTTTGTCCTACACTTCGGGCAAAATCGAGGCAAAAATAACGCACACATATGCGAAACAATATCGTTCGTTTCGAGATTTAAAGGGGACGCGCGCATTCACTGACGTCGCTCGCGATCGCGTTATAAATATACGTGCGTTCAAATTTACATTTATATATTATTTTGTTAATATTTATATAATTATACAAGTCGTATATTGTGTTGCTATTTAATTATGTTCATAAATTTAAATTATTGCGCATAATTTTATAATAAAAATTCTATTATTATGTAATCGCATTTTGCGGAATTAATAATTAAATTGATAAATTAATAAAAGTAGTTTTTCCAATAATGTCATATTTGATTATATATTCATTCTTTTATTAATATCTTTTTAATACCTCTTTAGACGATCTATTATTCACGAGAAAATTTATGATAGAATTCTACATGTATTATTTTCAATTTTACGTATCGTTTATTTTTAATGTATCTATATGTATATAATCTGATATATATTTCGAATTTTACATATTTTACAAACAGATGTCACAGCATAATATTTTTTGACAAATATGTTATAGCAGATCAAAAATATATGATTTTACATTTTTTTAATATGACATGGATGAGACATGGATTTTTTAAATTACTTGTAGCATTTGGATCATTCGTAGAACTACTTTGACAAACAGACATTATTATAAGCTGATCGAGACAATCGTGAAACGTTGGTCTTCAAGTCTGGTATTTCCGCGGTTAACGAATACCTTGTCGCATAATACAAACTATTCAAACAGAAATTGCAGCTATTTACCACAGTCACATATAACAGCGATATGTATATATTACGCTCATTGTGCATCGCAAAATACTTCATAGAATCAATGTAGTCGCGGGATAAACATGAATAATTATAAAGCAGGTTTTGAGTCATTAAGTAAGTCACCTCTTTTGTTTAATTAATCGTCGTTTAATTAAGAATTAGAAATTATACGAGTCATTCATATTTAAAGAAAAACAATTTTTATATCAATTATTAAATTAAATCTTTTACTATACTTTGTATCTACATAATATGAAGCTGAAGCAGATGCAACATTTTTTACAGCAATGAGCAGGGTTGGGTAAGTTAAAGATTTTTTAAAACTAAGTTAAGTTAAAGTTAGTTGCTTATAAAATTAATTTAGTTAAGTTAAAAGCTTGATGAACAAAAAATTAACTCGGTTAAAGTTAAGTTAAGATTAAATTAACTGAAGTTAAATCAAAAGTTAATTTTTAAAAAGATTATTTATATTAAATTAGAATTTTATTTGTTAATTCTTTTGAAATATATAATAACACAAATAACAAAGAAATTTTGAGTTTTATATAGAAATATATTTTTTGGTAATTATAATTGATGACAAATGAATATAAACATTAATAATACTTTAATTTAAAAATAATACGTTTATAATTTATAAAAAGACAATAATGGTATTCAGAGATAAAAAATACAACTCGGGAAAAAAGTTAATAAGTTTAAGATAAAAAATAACTAGTTGAAGTTAAAAATTAATACATTTTAACTTAACTAAGCTAAGTTAAAAGTTATTAACTTTGTAACTTTTTTTTAACTTTCGACTAATTAACTAGTTATTACCCAACCCTAGCGATGAGTAATAAATTAGGGGAGTTTTATAATTCAGAGACACGCGTCTCTCTCAAGTTCTCAAAAAGATTCTACGATTGCATATCTTTTAATCACAGAAAAAAAGGAATCCTTGATTCAAGTATATTTTTATTCTTGAACGCTATTTGATTGATTTAAGCACAGAATGCTCTTTTTAATCACATTTGAACTAAGAATTATATACTTGAAAGTACCTCTTATATCCAATCCTCACTTGTTCTTGCAACTTTATTTTTAAATTGAAGTAAATTTCAGCTTCAACCAAGAATATCTCACACCTTTATTTTATGAATATATTATCCTTTATCCAAGATTATTTATAATTTAAAAGACATTTTTTAAAGAATTGTTTCAGTATCTTTTTTTTCTCCAGAAATTTTATATTTCTCTTTAAGAAAGTGGAAGATATTTCTAAGAGCTTTATTTATTTGCTATTATAAGGATAAAATGCACTTGAATCGAGGCATATTTGCATTCTTTCAAGGATACTGTTTTGTCTGTGATAAAAATGCACTTTGTCTCTCCTGCAAAAATGCAATTTTTTTTCCCGCGCGCGTTGTTATTATCACAGAATAGACAGGGGAATAATTTTCCGACGAGCAAATGTACATTCGCACTTACGCCATTGCGCATGTACGTAGCTACATCTCTCATAGCCCGTCCCACGAGTCACTTTCGAAGGTATATACGAGCGAGCGGCGATGAATGGACCGGAACAGGTTCTGAATCTTATGCAATGATAAATGAGTGACCCCACGGCACCACCTGCACACCTGGACGAGGCAGCTCGGTCGCGAATGGGGGATCGCGCGTTTGCGCGCGTGGTCCCCCTGAAAATGGCTCCACTGAATGAATCACGCCGACGAAGGAGAAAAAAAGCGCGCCATCTCCCGTATATATACCGTTCGACGCGATTTCATTGTAAATTCGCAATTAATTCGCCCGCGATTTTATCCGATTATTCTGTCTCTGCGCGTTTACCCGTTGAATTAACGTAACGTTATCTCATCATTGTGTGTAACAATTAAATTCCTTGTATGCCTTGCATTTTATCCTTATAATAGCAAATAAAGAAAGCTCTTGGAAATATCTTCCACTTTCTTAAAAAGAAATAGAAAATTTCAGGAGAAAAAAAAGATACTGAAACAATTCTTTAAAAAATGTCTTTTAAATTACAAATAATATAAATAATCCTACAAATAATATAAAGAAAGCTCTTAGAATAAAATATCTTCCACTTTCTTAAAAAGAAATATAAAATTTCAGGAGAAAAAAAAAGATACTGAAACAATTCTTTAAAAAATGTCTTTTAAATTACAAATAATATAAATAATCTTGGATGAAAAATAATATATTTTTAAAATAAAGGTGCAAAATATTCCCTCTATACGATGACATTCGTTTTTGTTTCGGATGTTGGATTTCAATCTAACAGGATACAATTTCGCTTCTTCTTTATTCATCATTTATATATTAATGCGCTTTAATCGAATTAGGCTCTCGTCAATCCGCGCAATATTAAATTCATTTAAGAATTCATTATACTCAGATGATTCGGCTAATAATAATAAATTAATCATCGCATATTATTCATCAAATGTAGCTAAAATGATTTTATCCGATACTGAAAGAAATTTCGCCAAATATTTCCGCTGTTTCGCGCTGTCTGTCAATACGCTCTCAGACACATTTTTATTCCCAATTTTCGCCGCTGATTCTTTTTTTCTTCTGTTGTCGTATGACGGGTTTCGCATTTCACGAAACACACGTGCATCTGTCGTGTAGCATTTATAAAAAAAAAAAAAAGAAAAAAAAAACGAGACAAGAGAGAAAGAGAAAAAAAGAGAAACAGTACTTTGAAAGAGTGACAGAACGAATGACAGAACGCGCGGGAGAAAGATACGGAAACTCGTCGGTGAGGCCGTTAATTTTTCACATTGCCGTGTAACGGAGCAGCTAATAGTAGCTATCCCTCTCCCTTCGGCTTTCTTCTTTCCCGCTGAACGATCTTCGACCTCGGTTAAGTTGCAAGGTGAATTATTCATGCGGCGAATAATTAGACGCTTTATACCAACACGTGACGCGGGACCTGAATAACTGCTTGCAACAGAATAGTGCATCCATATTCGCGGTTAAATTCGCATTGTGCCGTTCGCGATGGGCGATTTCGGGCAGACGAGACGCTCGAGGAAGTTTCATTCAACCCCTTGACACGTTTGTTGTTTGTGGCCTTTATATATCTTCGCATATTGCTGCGGCGATATGTTAACCGTTTGGATTGTTTTCAAGATTCTCATCAAGACGCGAACCTTATAATCTCATTTTCAACCATGGGAATATATTCGCGGACTGTAATTACAATACCGGTTATTAATTCCGGAATATTGAATTACGATCGAATTGTCAAGGAAAGTAACTTACTTGAGATAATATTTCACCTCAATTAGTGTCATATTGCAATCTCGCAAAATAAAATGTATTATTATTAGTAATAATTAATAAATTAATAATTTAGTGATAAATTATTGCTTTTCGTTTAATAAAAAGCTTTTAAAGTCGCTAATTTAATAATTAAGGTCATATCATATATCGAGATAGTGTAATTAATTTAAATTATTGTACATATATTTTCGTAGGAATAATTAGAACATTTTTTATGAATCTACTGTCGGGATCAGATTTACAAAGATAATTCAAGGTGTTCAGCAGACTTAATGAAAAAAATTCCCTGACTTTTTAGTATTATTTTTTCCAAATATATAATTTGCATATATCTATACGATAAATCAATTAAATGTTAAATCGTGAAATCCTTGAGATATTTTTGTCAACATTGAAAGGATTCGGAAGTTAAAAACAATTAGATTAATTATACAATCTGCATTATATACGATAATCGAAACAAACATGTCACTATAAACTATTTAAATAATCACCTTTTTTATTTATATTATATCAAATTTTTTGTCTCTATCAAATACATTGAATCGATTTTTTACGATGCAGAAAATTAGCGTGCTGAGAGTTTATACTTATTTAATAAAAAATTTCAAATTATTGAGACAAATGTAGAATAATGTGAAAAAATCCAGATAAATAGTAAAATTTCCTGACTTTTTTCCCTGACAATTCCAGATTTCTAAAATTCCCTGACAATGCCCAGTTATCCCTGATATCATATACCGAGATAGTATAATTAATTTAAATTATTGTACATATATTTTCTTATAGGAATAATTAGAACACTTTTTATGAATACTGTCGGGATCAGATTTGCAAGGGTAATTTGATACACAAATTGGGAATGGTACACAGAAAAAAAGGAATCCTTGATTCAAGTATACTTTTATTCTTGAACGCTATTTGATTGATTTAAGCATAGAATATGCTCTTTGTAATCACAAATTTTCATTTGCCTTAATAATATCCTTGCAATACTTATAAGCAAATTTCAGGTTCAACCAAAAATATTTTGCACTTTGTTTTAAGAATAAATTATCCAAAATTATTCATATTTGGCGCTATTATGCATAAGAATAAAATACAGGGTGTCCGGTAACTAACGGACCAATGATTAAGGGCGGATTCTCTGGCCAGTTTGGAAACGATTTTTCCTTAGCAAAAATGTTGAGAAGTCAATAATTTTCGAGTTATAAGCGATTGAAAAAATAGGTTTTTTGAAAACTAAACGTTTTGGAGTTAAAAGTCTAACATAATTACATTTTTCAGTTAATTTCAGGTAGAGTTTACTATAATAAAATTTTAATTTGAGGTTTAATTATAAAGATACATAATGACAAATATTGGAAAGTTGTAAAAAATAATGACCTTTTTCGACATTTTCGCTAAGGAAAAATCGTTCTCAAATTGACCAAAGAATCCATTTGTGACCGTTGGTCCGTTAGTTACCGGACACCCTATATATATATATATATATATATATATATATGAGAAACACTATACATTCGTGAAATAATAAATAACATTAATAAAAAATTTGTATAAAGATGAAAATCGTTAAAAAAGAAAATTAAAAATGTGCGGAATATTTGCAAAATAATGCATAATCGAAATCTTTATACATTACACGAATATGTAATTTGTAGATAGTGGCTTATAATTGATGTGACCAACTTAACAAACATTTTCGTTGGTCCGTTAGTTACCGGACACCCTGTATACTTGAATCAAGGGATATTTGCATTCTTTCAAGGATACTGTTTTTTCTATAGAGCTATATACAACAATCGATAGGAAAAACAAGGTTGATGGATTAACTGAACATACGTGAGGCATCACTCGAGGCAACCATAATTTTCAAGCCGGTAAATGGGACTCGCGAGGCCAAACTTCCTTCCGTTTCGAACTCCAGGCGGCGTAACAAACGATCGGCGATCGAGAGAGCCCCATTCCGGAGTTAAACTTTCTTTTTCGCCTTGTTCCTCTCTCTCTCTCTCTCTCTCTCTCTCTCTTCTCTCTAATACCGAACCCTCACTGTTCTCGTCCTTTTTTTTTCGCCCGCCTTAATTACATGTTAATGTCAGGATTATCAGCGTAGCCGGGCGACACGAAGTGGGAAAGTTCGTGTGGCGGGTTAAGCGTTTCTAAAGTAGTTAAACATTTTTCTAATCGACCTTAATAGAGTTCTTGCCGATCCTTTTAACTACCGCGACCGTCCGGAATCTGCCCGTAGTCGCCTAAGTAGCGACGCTCATAACTGCCTCTTTATTTCTTCATTAACCGACCAACTTTGAATTTACCACCCGCAAAAATCGTGAACGATCAGCTCTTTATATTTATTACGAATGCTAAGCGTTATTTGAGCGTCTTTCTGCATATCGCGGAAAATTCAGTCAGATTAATCCTATACTTTCTGCTTTTTTCCATCATATATAGAAGAAGCATTCCTTTTCATATTGTGAAATACATTTAAAAATAAATTATATCCACTTCTTAACAACTTACTTAAGAGAAAATCCATGTAATATGAAATTGTAAATCTGCTTAAACAAACTTTTTCTTTTTTTTATTCCATTTATTTGAAAAAGTAGTATCTTCAGCTTCTTATATAATGTATGAATGCTCTTTGAAATTCGATATTTAAATCGATTCATCATTTAATGCATTATTATTATGCCTTAATCGCTTCTGCCATCTGGAAGGAACAATCTCTCGATCTAAAATCGATCGCGGAATATTTTGCATAATATACATTATGAAGAGAGAGGAAGAGAGCACGAAATAATGACGATATTGTGAAGAAGATGGGTCTCGAAATATTCCAAGCGAAGTATTTCAGCCCGGCGTATCTGTGTCTACAGGCGCATTCTGCTTCCCACGTTCCACGAATGCCACGACTTGTTGACTCAGGTCAGCCTTAAGGTCTTTGAAATTATACGACGGCCATCCTGCGGACGTCCCGTGACTATTCACGAAGCCGTAACCGCCGTCCGGCCAGAAGATAAAACCGGAAAGAAATCTTCGAGTTGGTGACCCACGAAAATGACACGGCGAGATAAACAATCGGGCGACGTGACGCGATACGTATACCGTCACATACGTGTATTTCCTGCACGGATTTATATCTCTACAAGGTATTCCGAATCGACCGACGGGATGTGCTTTTTTTTTTTTAAGGATCGGACTCTTTGAAAATTTGGAGAATAAATTTGGGACCGCAAGACGATAATTATTACATATCTTGATATAATTATGAATAATTATTTAATTTTGCATAAAATTTTAAGGAATACAATAAATATGGAAAATTAATAAGTAGGTGAAAATTGAACTTCGATGCACTTAGCTCTACTTAGCTGCGTACTACATATTTATCGCACTGATTTATATATTTATAAGGTATTCTGAATCGATGTGCTTTTTTTAAAAGATCGGACTCTTTGAAAATTTGGAGACTAAATTTTGGACAAAAACTGCGACGATAATTATGATGTAAATCTCGATATAATTATGAATAATTATTTAATTTTGCATAAAATTTTAAGGAGTACAATAAATATGGAAAATTAATAAGTAAATGAAAATTGAACTTCGATGCACTTAGCTCTACTTAGCTGCGTACTACATATTTATCGCACTGATTTATATATTTATAAGGTATTCTGAATCGATGTGCTTTTTTTAAAAGATCGGACTCTTTGAAAATTTGGAGATTAAATTTTGGACAAAAACTGCGATCGCGACGATAATTATGATGTAATTCTCGATATAATTATGAATAATTATTTAATTTTGCATAAAATTTTAAGGAATACAATAAATATGGAAAATTAATAAGTAAATGAAAATTTAACTTCGATGCACTTAGCTGCGTACTACATTTATCGCAGGAATTTATATCTGTACAAGGTATTCCGAACCGACCGACAGGATGTGCTTTTTTTTAAAGGATCGGACTCTTGGAAAATTTGAAGAATTTTTGGACAAAAACTGCGACCGCGACGATAATTATGATATACATATATCTCGATATAATTATGAATAATTATTTAATTTCGCATAAAATTTCAAGTACAATAAATTTCTAAAATTAATAAGTAGATGAAAATTGAACTTCGATGCACTTAGCTCTACTTAGCTGCGTACTACACATTTATCGCACTGATTTATATCTCTATAAGGTATTCTGAATCGATGTGCTTTTTTTTTAAAGGATCGGACTCTTTGAAAATTTGGAGACTAAATTTTGGACAAAAACTGCGATCGCGACGATAATTATGAATAATTATTTAATTTTGCATAAAATTTCAAGTACAATAAATTTGGAAAATTAATAAGTAGGTGAACATTGAACTTTGATGCACTTAGCTCTACTTTAGCTGCGTGCTACAACGCGCGTTCTTAATGAACACGAACGGCGATCAACACTTATAAGGATAATTGCGACTTAATGCGAGCGCAGATCCTTCATACCGAGGCGTTTCGCCAAGCGTTCCGTCTACGCATCGTGAATACGAAATTAACACCTAGTTAAGTTTCGAAGAACACAGTCATTTGCATGTTAGACGCCGTGTCTATATCTTCTTGTGCGCGCACAATTTACGATAGGCATTAACAGTTACGGTGTGTGAGGATTATACTCTCTCTCCTCGGACTTCTCACGAAAATTTCGGATTATTAAGTACGCGTACCTGCACGTGTGCTTTTCTATACAGACGTATTTGTGTGTGCGACAGACACTTGTGTGCTCCATTCACACGTGTCTATCCTGAAAGAACCGCCGTTACAAATTATCCCGAGTAGGAAGAATAATCCCCGTTGAGCGGTTTTACGACGGAGACTAGTTTTCGTCATTACTCGCGCGAATTACTTAGAATGATTTCAGCTAATGACGCCAACTAATTAACGTCTTCAAGTTTTCAATGGGAAGATCGTTTTACGTCGGATTTATTCGCTGCCGCGCAACGCTGCAATTTTATGATGTCAAATTAAATATAAATTAATTCGTTGCACGCACGCGTTCCGGATTGATTGATTTAACCTATTAAACTATATTCTTCAAGAAGAGTCTTTAACAAGGACAGTTAAACTATTTGTTCGTGTATCGACGCGCTAAGCAGCTATTTTTCAACAACGATTTTTTTTACGTTACGTGAATTGCATTACTATGTAGAATTCGTTGATATAGTGTTGTATATAAATAATATTAATATATATATATATTACGCGCGATTAAAATTATACGATAATAGCCGGAGCAGTAAAAGGAAAAGATTTTCATTTATAAATTTGAAAAAAATAGGTGTTATACTTAATAATAAATAAGTAATTAATATATAGAATAAATAATTAATGATTATAAGTGAACAGATAAAATAAATAGATAATACTAAATTTGTATATTAATCTATATTACATTGCATATTATTTATGAGATTATTCCAGCATTACGTAACTAATAAATAATGAAAGAGAGATATATATATATATAGAGAGAGAGAGAGAAAGACGGATGTACAATTCATTTTGTAATTGCATAATAGTAGGAATTGCACAAATAAATTCATTGCCCACGTTTCTTGTAGAAATTACACAATTTTCCTCGTCGTGGAAAAATAGTGTCGTCTCTATTAAGTCATTATGAATATTGAACAAAAATTCCGATCCTGCGAGCGAAAGGTTAGGCAAACGTCGCGGAATTCTCTCCATCACAATGAGCCGGGTAAACAATGTAAGTGAAGACTTTATGAATATTCACCCGACGTTATATACACTCTTCCACGAAGGTGTACCGTAAAATTTCCACTAACGTGATTCTAGCATTTCCATTCTACCGTTGCGCCGCGTCGGTGCCGAGGGAAACGTATTCTTTTCATCAGAAAAAAATCGCGGAGATGAGGGTGGGGAAAGAATACGTACTAATTTCAATAACATCGATGCACAAGATTGCTATGAATTTTCATTGAATCCCGCCAAGGGGGATTCCGTTACAATAACAGACCGCGTATTTGTTTCACGCGAATAAAATTACGAAAGAACAGTGTATAACAAAATTTTTCAGATTCCCCATCGTTTTCCCGTCGAAAAATAACACAGACACATTCTCATCGAGAAGAAAAGCGCATTTTCATCATTTTTTTTTTTTATCAGAAATTTTCAACAAAATAATCCTTCAAAATTATCAGCGGAATCTTCCCACCTGTTGTCAATGTATATTATGAAAATTTCAGTAGAGACGATGCCTCGACTACGCAAAAAACACAAAGCAGCGAGCACAATGTGGCATAATGCATAATGTATCGCTAATCCAAACGATATCATCACGAATTTTCATTAATTTTAGCTTCAATGCACTATCCACACAGGCATCATTATTTTCACGAAAATATGATACAAAGAGAGAGAGAGAGAGAGAGAGAGAGAGAAAAAGAGAGAGTGGCATAACAATATTAATTATGCTTGCATTACGGCATATGGTTATGCAATTTTTTGCTTCTTTATTTACGTAGAGAAAATTAACTTTTGCTATAAAACACGAAAATGAAAATCTAAAGCATATAGAATAATAACGAGAATTATATTGATAGACGCTAATATATTCATTAATCGGCCTTTGTTAATATAATTATTACGATCGACAAAGACCTTACAAAGGCTTGTGTAGCTGTTTTCAAATCTAACACGCGACTTGTATTTAACTAATTTAAATCATAAAATTAAGGGAGACGCAATAAATTTCATCAGTCAATGCTTTTTTAAATTTATTTTATCTATTATATTTTCATCGAAATTATCAGAAATTGTTTCCTGCGTTTACGCTTTTTCTATATAAACGAGTATCATCAAGTGTGTGAAGTTGACGTTCGTTCAATGACTTCGTTGGAGCGTGTATTAATCGAGAAATTGTTGTGCATGTCATAATCCTACATTTCGAGATTTCAATTTGTCGCAGTTTGCACGTTTGTAACTCTCCGCAATAACTGCTTGTTGCTTCCCTACGATAGTTCAATCACCTCACTTCTCATAGTAGTAGCAGCAGCGGCGGCGGCAGCCACGACAAGTAATAACTCAAAGTGCATTACACCTTGGGACGCGCAATTACGGGCAATTACTCCTTGAAGTAACCCGGCAAGCTGCTACCAAACATTACCGGATGCGAGTATAGCGGAGGTGAGCACTCGACCATCGACGCCTATGGCAGCTGCTAACATTTAGTCAGATATAAACCAGAAGAAACTCATTCAGCGCACAAACAGGAGCGGAGTCGCCTTCTGGCAAATTCTGGGAAAATCGACTTTTGACAGCTCAAAGCCTCGGAATGCATATTGTATTTACGGAAGTCTTCTAATTATCCCCGATCAGCGTTTGCTTGTTATCTATAATCAAATTATATAGATGATCGTCTAGATAAAACTTTGGCGTCATCTTATGTTTGTATGTATTATCTATATCTTAGGTGAAAAAGTGTTTGCTAAATGATCTAGAATAGTTTTCAGATAATTTTGGTGTAGAATCGTGGTACATAGAAATACTTAAATAGTGGAACTTAAGGAATAAGCAATACAATTTTTTATAAATTTTGTGTTTTAAGCAGATTTAAAAATTATTATCTAGAAAATGATCTAGATGAATTGCCATATAATTTTATCTTTTATCGAGATATATTTAAGACAAAATCATCTTTATCTAGCCAATTTCAAAAAATCATCTAAGCACAGCACTGTCCCCAATATTATAGAAACATTCTAAGAAAACGTTTTGCATATTATTTAAATCATTCTTCGTGTCTTTATGTACAGCTAGCATTCGAATTGATTTGAAATTCTATAAACCTTAGACTATACATTTGATTACATTTGATTGACGTGTCGAGCACACCTGAAATGACGCAACACAGTTACGTAATTTCTTTCTTTATCGAGAGCTGTTTCGTGCCATCATTATTTTATTTCCTTCCACCGTAGTTCTACGGTTCTTATGCCGAAGAGAAGTCTTATATATACAAATTTTCCCCGATATAATAATCTGTCGTAAAGTCCGCCTCTGCGCACGAGAGCTTGTCGGAGATGACACGACAACGGATACTTTGTACTAGTTTTTCCAAGCCGGCATTATTATGTTTTCTCAGGACGGGTAATTAGGGTGGACATCGAGAGAGCGCATACCGAGTGACCGCGGCACGAGGAAATTGCCCGAGTTTACAGTATATATACACGTCGGAATAGACGATGTTCCCAATGACGAGAGACTTTCGCGGGTATAAAAGACATATCGGGAAAAATGTGCAGCGCGTGGCCCCCAACGCGCATCAATCTTTCATGACAGATTCTTCGACGATATCGGAGTTGATTTTCGAGTAACGAAAATACACTGCGGCATCAATCATTTTCGAGTTATTAGCATAGGAACAGGTTGAATAGGTTTTCACGAATTAAGCAGCTTCCTCGAGTACTTAACTTCCAAGTATATTTATATATCATTCAAAGCTATACAGAAAAAAAGGAATCCTTGATTCAAGTATATTTTTATTCTTGAACGCTATTTGATTGATTTAAGCACAGAATGCTCTTTGTAATCACAAATTTTTATTTGTCTTAATAATAAATAAGATAGATCTTGTTTTAAAGATCGCATATGGTAAAAACAAACTTAGTCACATTTGAACTAAGAATTATATTATTATATATACTTGAAAGTACTTGTCGCTTGTCCTTGCAATATTTATAAGTAAATTTCAGCTTCAACCAAGAATATTTTGCACTTTGTTTTAAGGATAAATTATCCTTTATCCAAAATTATTTATATTTGGCGTTATTATAAGGATAAAATATACTTGAATCAAGGCATATTTGCATTCTTTCAAGGATACTGTTTTTTCTGTGTAACAATCTCGCGCAATTATATCAGGCTTTTCTAATTCTTTCGATTTTCTCTTTTTTTTTTTCGACAAGCTAATAAAATATGAAAATAATTTGCGAATATTTGAAAGGGATCGTATCGCGCGATGGATCAGCAAACCGGCGATGCATACTCCGAGAAGATAATAAACAAAAAGCCGGATCACGGGAATCACTGTTATTTCACTGAAACTCCCGTGCCGGATTCATTCGCGATCGCGACCATTGCCACAAGTAATTTATCACGCAATCACATTGCGTGTCGCCGCCGCCGTGGGATCAAAACGTTATTTATCTTAATGTTTTTCGTTATTTATGTATCTATGGTTCGCGCGCGCGGCATCACGTCGGTAAGCTTAATAATAATTACTGTTGCGCCGGATTAAATGTAGACAGAAAATTCTGATACCCTCTTCTGATACTCTCCCGATGCTAATACCATTTTTTTCCCAGCGATGTACTTTGCACGCGCTGCGAGATTGGATGCCTTAAGGCGAACAGAATTATTCGCGATAGACGTTGAATAAAAATTTCTTTCGCAATCATTATATTTTAAGACAAGAAGGTCTTCCCTCCATCCTTTTATACAATAGATACTCTGTTGTTCTCTTGTCGCGCGAATAATAGAGAGTTGTTTCACGGAAATCGAGCGCGAGTTTCATTCCGAATATACCATATATTAATTTCTGTAAAACATATTTTTGCAGTATTCAAATACGTGATTTTTGTTGAGAGAAGAAAATTAATTTTCTCGATCCACACACACGCACGTGTAATACGCAATCTCGATTCCTCTCAGAGAATTGGCCAACGCGATACGTAATAACCGGCGACGTGAATCCATCCGTTCACACTTCCGGCCAGTAACTTCATCGAACGCGACAGCGATGTATCCGCTTTGGCATGAGATGAGAGAGAAAGAGAAAGAGAGAGAACGAAATACATGATATTAGAACAGCTGCTTGGTCGCATATGCGACAGCCAATAAACCAGGACAGTTCTCATATCGAAGTGCGGCATGACGTAGCCAGGAGGTTGCACGAAACGCCAGGGATGTAATTTAGCAATGACAATGGCAAAACTGCAGCGTCGTCTTTATTTCCAGTTTTTCCAGATGGGACCGAAAGGGTGCGGGAAAAATCCTGAGAGGCGCCGACGATTGAAGCTATCTTTCCAATCGGCACGTGACAAATAACTACACGTTGTGCAATACAACAGACTACAATCGGTTGCAGCCTCGCGTGCAGTTGCCGGATCGAGTTTGTCGACTGCACTCTCTCGCGATGATCCTTCGTTGACGTCTCTGGAGATTTATCGTTTTCTAACGGACGATCACGGAATGTGACGTTCGATAGCTCGCATAGTTTCCCCGGGTGATGAATCGACTTTATATAATAGTGGCTTTTATGCTATCGCTACCCCTTATTCACTTTTTGTCTCGTTGACAATGAAGATTTTTTTTTATCAATATTATATTAAGACATTTATATATGACGAAAATATTGATTAATATATTTTTCATATTTTTTTCGCAGTTGCATATCAGATATCAATTAACGTCATTACAATTTAATTGTAATATATTCTGAGAATCTGTTTTTTTAAATGAAAATAATGGAAAATAATATACGGAAAAAACATCTTAAATAAATATTTGCCATTTCTCCATCGAGTTTTTTCATAAACACAGTTCGCGAATTATTTCTTGTATACCTGAACAATCGAATTCAGAAATTGTAAGATCTGTCAGCGTGATAATAAATGTAGGGAGAGAGGCTAATGCACGAAGCTTGCGTTCTACAATGTGCAGTCTAACGAACAATCTTTATCGGGATGGCAGGCGCTCGCAACTAAAGATCATTTAAAGATTCTCCTCCGTCATGGCGCAAGATGAGCCAAACATTTTGGCGTAACGGGCTTCAGTAATGGCATTGTATCAATACTGTTTCATCTTGCCAAGATACTCCTTACGAAAGATATCAAGGACTTGGCACGAGGTCATGTCGGCGAAGGGCGTGGAATTTTCTAAGAGAAATGATATATAGAGCCAGTCAAGCCTGGACATCCATATAAGATCCATTCGGCACAAGGTAAGTGGTAAAAAAGAATCACTTCAATTATCTGGGAGTGAGAAAGTAAAAGAGAAGAAAAGGAAGATCCGATTGAATTGGAAAAACAAAGCAATCTCGAGTAATTGTCAATCGAGACAACTTTGAAATTGACTGTTTTATCTATTAATAAAATTGTTAAGATTTTATAATCCGACATTTTCTATTAAACAAACAAACTATATATATTAAATTATATATGTATAATTTTCAGAATTTAAAATCCCTTTACGCATTCACATTTCAGTATTTGTAAACACGTATATACATATACACGTAAAGACAGAAAACTTACAAATTGTAACAGGGGAAAAACACCTTTATTACTTTACGTAATAAAACAGATAATAATCCTTAAGGTTCGCCAGTAATAATTAATAAAAATCTTTCCTCAATGGTAAAAGTCGACCAAAACTGGCAATCATTTATTATAAATAATTAATTAAAATACAACGTTTCGGCTGTCATTGCAGCCCTTTTCAAGTAAATCTATAAAAAATTAAATAAAAATAATTATAATTTTAATACATTTCATCGCAACAAATAATTATAAATTCATATACAAAAATATGTTACATACCAAACGTAAATGCATAATAAATTAATACAATAAATCAAATTATTATTTTATAAATTTTAATTAATTATTTATAATAAATGATTGCCAGTTTTGATCGACTTTTACCATTGAGGAAAGATTTTGATTACGTAATAAAATTGCACATTTTTTGTGAACAGAAAAGTGTCTCTTTCGTGACAGTAATTAAGCAGGAGACACAATGTTACTGCAGAGAGAAGGTTGTTATTGGTTTCTTTTTTTTCCGGTGGAAGGCCGGCTCTGAAGAGAAAGGGAACGAGTTCCGAGACTGTTAAAGTGACGCGAGATAATAGATGTAAGTCAGGAAAAAGCCGAACAAGGATGGAAATCCGGGTGGCCGCGACCGGATGAGAATCCAGGAAAATCCGTCCACTCATTCTGGGAGTACGATTAATCAAAGCCACGCGACGAAAATGAAGGCCGCGCAATTTAGAACGTTCTTACTTTAAAGGTAAGTGAAGGACGTGATTAAATCGAACGAAAGGTTCTTCAAGTACTTGGTACATGCGCATTTTAATATGATAATGGCAATGTTGGATGGAATATTTTTCTGAAACCAATAAAAAGAAAGATAGCTAGTTGATTAAATGTATCTGAGCTTTTATGAAATTAAAAATAGTGAGACAATTATCAAAATGGACCGTTGTATGAATTATTGTCATTATAGTATGAGTGTATAGAGAGATAAATTTTGTTAATATTATTATATAAAATTAGTTATAATATAATTTTAATATTATTGATTTAAAATATTTGTGTACATATATATATATATATATATATAAAATTAATTTTATATAATAATAATATTTTATGTATGTATGTGTACGTTTATTATTATTTTAAGCGGGATGAAAAATTGATATTTATAATTAACTATGTTTCGCTCATCATGTATTAACCCTGGCCCTTTAGTTGCGCAAGAGATGATCCATAGATCTCTCGATTGAAAACAATGGTCATTAAGTATAGGTGCTCTCACGACACATGGGAAAAAGTATCGCTTGAGACTCACGCTCTTCTAAAATATAATAATACCTATATATGGAATTACATATTATATTATACAACTTATAGACACATGCATATTATTTGACGCGACGATGGAATCTAAATCTTTTTCGTCATTTGCAAAAATATCGCAACACTCATCAATATATAATTCTGCGATAATTATTGTCGAATCCGGCATAATCGAAAGCTTTTGAGATATTTCATACTCAAGTTGATACTTGGACGAAAATGAATCTGACTCTCTATTAGAAACGCGGGAAAGAATGACGGCGAGATAAAGACCGCTAATGGGGTCTCTAATGAGTTAAAAGCATGCATCCATCACCGCAACCGCTCACCTGGCTTGATCTCGCGTGGATAAGCCTGCGCCCGCGATTCATCCGCGACGAGGAGCAGCAACACGAGGACCACCGACGAGATCCTAACGACGCGCGCCAAGGTCATCCTCTTGGTCCCGGCGCCGATCGAGCTCTGTGTTCTCCGGTACTGCGAAGGGTCCGGGCACGCACTGATCATATCGTGGGGGATCAAGACAATCGGAATACCCCGATACCAACCGTGATGCCGTGAGAGAGACGCGAAGCGATGATGACCCTCCCAGATCTCTTCGCGCACAGAGGTCACGCGTTGGTTGCACCGCGCGCTGCCTGCGACCTCGAGACCTCTAAAGTCGCTGGCGGCGGCGGCGACGACGGCGAGATTTGATGGTGTTTGTACCGGTGTTGTACTCTCTCGGGGTATCGCGCGAGTTGTCCGCGGCCGAAGTGAGTGAGTGAGTGAGGATGGACTGACAGACGTGCGGGCGTACGCACGAGTCAATGAAGTGAGTGGTACTTATCCGTATAGGAGCCCTCACCTTACCCAACTCTCGCGGACCATCCTCTCTCGCCTCCATTCGCCCCGCTTCGCTCTTTCGCTTCTCGTGTGTACCTGGGTTTCTCTTCTCTCCACATCCGTCTCTTCCTACTCTTCTTCTTCTTTTTTTTTCCCCCGTCTTATTCTTCCTCATCCTTCTCCTACTACCGCAAAGTCTTCCCTCCTTCGCTTCCTTGTCTTTCTCCTTCTTCTTTTTCCTCCGCCACCCGCGTCTCTTATTCCTCACCTCCTTCGCTTTCCTCTCCCTTTCTTGCCTTACATTCGATTTACCGTTAATTGGCGAACATTTTACGCAAAATTTTATTTCGAAAGATATAATGCGGGTCTGTTTCTGTTTGGTCGAACAATTCGCGATGTCTCGGGTTTTACTTCTTTAAATAGTTCATTTCTAATTCATTGACATCTGAAAGAATCGTAGACATTTCATTTATATTCAATTCTTGCAAGATTATTTTCCTCTCTCATCTTTTGCATCGCTTAATATCGAACTGCATGGTGTAATTATGCATTGACTCGTGTGTGTTGTAGTCTCTTTCTCCTATTTCCCCACAATCTCCTTATTTCGTTAAGTTACATAGATTGTACGACTATCGGCGCGAAGTTTCGTAAAAGCGCAACATAAAGAGTTCCAATCTCACAGCTTCTCCAGAGTATCGCCTTGACACTCACTTTTATCACGAGTCAAGAATCTTAGGAGTAATTAGCAAACTTCTCGGGCGATAAAGAGCGCAACATTATACGATATTAATCCCGCAGTGCACAATTTGATTACTCTCTTTTAAATAGCATTGTATTCGTACATAAAACTATATGCATGATGTTGAACGATGAACAATATCATTTCACTCTAGTTGATATCATCGTACAATATATTTAAGCTTACGAATTAATTTGATAATTTTTTAATTACTTCTGCATTTCTCAAATCCACGACACAGACACATTCAAATGTTTTTTACGAAAAATATAATGCAATAGAAGAAAAAAAATAGAAATATACAAATATTGTATATATTCGCTAAGAATGCATATTTTATTTTAAGACGCATACCTTAATTATCATTAAAACGATAGAGAGAAAAAAGTGGAGATTTTACGGTCAATTTCATGGAAAAATAAGTCCGCGGAAGGAACATTGAGTTAATTAACTCAAAGAAATTTAAAGGAGGCGGACGCGCCGTATTTTTGAACACCAGCAGGTAGGTACTTTTTCGCACATTGGCCTTTTTGTTCTAGCTCCCTCATTTATCCACCTATCTCTACCGTGTTGTGTTTCTTCGCATCCGCCGCGCGAGATGTGTTCCCACACACAGTTTAAAGCCTCGCCGCGACCACCTCCGGCATCTCTCCTCTATATACCAAAAAGGCATCTCGCGCCGGGGTGATCAGCCTTCGCGTGCAAACATCCTCATCGCGCCATTCGTGCCGGGGAGTTTCTCTCGCACGTGCGGACGACACGCGATAATTTTATTCCGGTGCTACCTCTAAATAGCTTCGTCATTTTCGGAATGAAAACAACACCTCGTTTCAGCCAATTCATCCTTTCGCGAAGCTCCTTTCACCACCTTGTTCCCGTCGCGTCGCCTCGCGCAACCAGAGATTTTTCCTTCGCGGATTTATTGAAATTTCACGGAGAAAGAAGGAACAAGCCCTTTCTTCATCCCCGTCGTCTTTTCCAGTTCGCTTTGTCTTTTCCATGATGCAAACGCAAACCCAAGACGTCGCCTTTGTCACTTATTTCCCGCTTTTCTCGGCACAATTCCCGCAAAACGTCGCCGTCTGTCCTTTCGACGCAAAGATCTCGGACTCATTTTCCACTACTTAATTTATATAAGTATTCTTTCCTTTTTCGCTAAACATTGCACGATATTTCCTCCTCGTAATTACGACATTGTAGCAATTAAAGCTATTAGAAATGTAAAAAACATTGATTGTTTTTGCATGAGATTCAATAAGATGAAGTAATTGAAATCTCTGAATAAATTAATAATGCAATCATTTTTGATATAATAATTTAAATATATATATATGTATTATATATAAAATAATTGAAAAAGGAGCAAATATCGATGAAAGTAGGAAGGTGAAACGTTCAAAGATCATTTCGCATATCTATAATATTTTCGATTATGTTTTCTGGAGACGCCTTCGGTAATGGATGTCGCAATATTTTACACGTGCTTTGGCTCCCACCCAAATATAAGTGTATTCGACGTTTTCCTCTTGGCTGCAATACCGCGACAAACTACATTGCGTTGTAAAGGCCGCACTGTCAGCCGTAAAACCTTTCGCGCGAGGTATTCGCGAAATATTGATTCCTGCTGAAAGCAGTTTGGACGCAGCTGAGACCATCACGGGGGCGCGGATACACTTTTCCGGCGAACGCGGCGGCGCACGCATTTTCACAAATTTTCAATAATGGATGGCACAATGCGTCGGAATGCCGCGCCGCTGCTTTTTCCTCGCGCGTCAGGAAAAGCTATTGTGAATAAATGCATTAACTAGAATCGCTTCCGCCTGGCTTTTCGTTTACTCGCTGGACCCAAAATAGATCACTTCCAGTAGTACGAACCGATAGAAATAGGCAACTGGTGGTTGACGATTTTAAAAATAGAAATATATATTATAAATCATTTATCGGAAGAAATTATTAAGAGAATTTTCACTTCCTTATTTTTGTCATTTCAACGAAATATTTTCGAATGCTAAAACCAATTCAACACAGGTTTATCCGAAGTAAAACTTTTTAATGCGTCGAGTGTGTGTAAATATAAAATTAATGTTTATACACCAAATTTATAGTATTTACAGAATAATCGTAAAAATGTAAAATATTTATAAGCTTATACTAACCGTACAAATATAATAGATAAATGTAATGCATGTAGAGAAAATATAATCAACATTTTTTTAAAAGTTTTATTTTAGAGAATTTAGATATTACAATAAATCTTATATTCATTTTAATATTATGTTCAATTTAAAAAAAATCTCTTTTACAACAATCGATATAAAATTGACTAAACAATTTAGCATCATTTGATGTTAATTCAAGCTGATCAATAAACTGAATGTCCTGCTTGAAATAATTTGTCATCCTAAAAAAGTATCGTGGAAAATACATTTGCTAAAAATTAATTAATATTTTCACATCATTACGCATTAATTAAAAGAAGAGAAAAGAATTTAACGCAAAAATATATTGAAAATTATTTTCACAATAAGTTATGAAGTATGAACAAATATGACGCAAACATTCGCACGTGTAGGACGACCAATGCGAAGAGAACTCGAAACCACGAAATGAGAGAAAAGCGTACTGTGAAGTCTATCTATCTTGCTCGTCTGACAAATCTGGGGAAATGAAGTCTCGAACATGTACGAAGCCTCTCATGGAGCTTAATAGCAAAAAAGAAAAAAAAACGCAGGTTCACTTGTAATCCTGGGAGCCGCGAGATGCCTGAACGATCTGCTCGCGCGTTCAACAACCATCGTAGCTCTCGTCGCAAAACAGAGCAATTTTATACGAGTAACTTTAACGGGCAACTTTATACGACAATAAGAATGTTACAATGTTGCTCTTCTCTTTTAAACTTCAAATCGTGCTGCGAATTAACAATATCGATCGTCAGCCAGCACAACATGACGGCGAACGTATCCTTATACTTTATCCTTAGATGTATCGTGTATCAAGCATTCACAATAGCATTTATATCAAAATTTATATGTAATGCCTATAATATATTACTCTGTATATGATATATTAATTAAATATAATACACGTTGTGCATAATTTTATATATTTTATACTTATTTTCTCGATATGTACGTACATTATATTTATTTTTATGTATTTGTACGATTATTTTATTTGTATATGAATATTCATTTGATATTTATGCCGTCGATATATTCAAAATTTCTATTTAAACGAGAAGCTGCATCTGTTCACACCCTTGCACGACTTCTCAACTCGCAACTGCGTCTACTTATGAGGCTAATTGTGATGTCGAGACGAGAGTTAAGAGATCGTAGATCATCCATTTATGGCCGCGTAGCCATCTGGTCGCCCTGCTTCGCATGAAGATAGAGCCGTTTCAAACGAAAGCCGACCTCCCGTGAGTATCGAGTATTTCATAATGAGATGGAGGTTCATCGAGCTTTGATCGAGATTACGATTAATTTCCCCTTTTCCTCTCTCTCTCCTTCATCTTTCCCTCTCCTATTTTTTTTCAGAACTCTACTCTTCTTTATTTCTTCGGTATCGTCTCAGCTTGATTTCAAAGTCTTGCACGAAGTATACTTCTCCTGAAGTCAAACTGAGTAGACACATCTTTTTCTAGAAATATTCATTTCCACATCCTTTTTAATTCCTAAATTTTGAAGTGAACGAGAAGAGAGATTGACAATTAATAATTATTAACGATAAAAAGAAGCTTAAAACAATCTAGGCAAGGAAGTGTCATGATATGATTAATTGTATCGATAAGAAACAAAGCAAATAAAAATAAATTTTAAATATTTGTTCTTACATTTTAAAACATGTGCAAATTTTTTATTATGAAAAATTATAGCAATGAGTAGAATTTATTATGCTGGATAACTTTTATCATCCGTTTTCTGTCATCTGTTCAGACACAATTTATAAAGACTAGGTAAGTACTTAATAAACTCTAAATTTCCCCTGTTCTCAGGATCGTTTGTTGAATACATCATACATTTGTTAATTAAAAATATTTAATTATCAAAATTTCTTTGTTATAAAATATTATTTAATGTCCTTTCAAAATGACTCAGTATCTAGAAAACTATATTTTGGAGTTTTCTTCTCTTCATTAATGCGAAATAAGGATATAAAACGTGCGACGATACGATTAAATTATTATTTTATAAATATTTATTTCACATGCTCGAAAGTTTTCCCAACATCGATTCTTATCGACCAAATGAGAGACCTTCTGTAATTGGTTCTGTTCGACGTTCCAGGTCGTTGTTTTCGGAATGTCAAAGATGCGAATAACTTTCGCAATCTCGTCGTCTCTCGCTGAAGTAGGTGTCCATTGATCTATGCACGCGGCACCGAACGAGAATTCATTGACTGAACAAAGAACTTCCAGCGAGAGAGAGTGAGAGAGAGAGAAAGAGAAAGAGAAAGCCGAACTTCACGACGAAACGATTGGATTTCCGATTCTGAAATTGGAAACTTCCTACGCTTCTCGCAATAGTTGGAAGTCGGCTCGCTGATTTTATGCTCCCGCGCGTTTGCGGATAGCACTTTGCTTCATTCTCTGTCTACCTGTCATTAACGTATGGAGTACGCGAAAGCGGAAGTTAGATGAGCGCCGCGAATCGTTTCCGAAGGTAACTACGTCGAAGGGTTTTATTTAAAAAAAAAAGATGAAGAAACAATGACTGAAGAAATTACGTATGTTTCGAATAAAAATCAATAGCATGATGTAATAGCAATTCTTCAGAAACTTATTAAGGTAACACATTAATTGGACACTTAGCCTTTCACAATATAATGGAATGCATCAATAAATTCACACAGATATGTTGTAATGTTGAGATACGTATGTTAAACAATCATCTAAAATTATTAATTGCGATTATATAATAGCATTAGTAAATAATACGGTGTCAAAATAATAATAATAATAATAATGTTAAATAGTATAGAATGCTAAGTTGTAAATGATAAATTTTCTCACTCTTCTCACATGCACTAACATAATTTATGCACATATGTGTTACATTATTGTCATTGAATTTCCCCCGAAGTCCGCGCAAGAGGATATATACCATCCTTCATCGAATACAGAGCCATGCATCAGCGAAGTGCGCTAATTTCCGTGAATGCACCAGCGCCAGGAAAACGATTTCTTGTCGCGGCACGAGATCGAGTAACGAATGGAGAGACACGGGGAATTCCGTCGCACATAGTCACGTCGGTGATCATCGCCGACGACGAGGATGCGCGCCAGGCGGTCGGCTTCTTTCGTATAACTTCTTCGAGGGCGACTCCAGATCCATGTTTCATGAGTTACCTCGCGCAAAGAGGGATAAGGCCGGAGAGGGTTAAGGCCACCGCGGAGCGAAAGCCACGATGGTCACGATCTACGTGGCTCCTAGGACTTACCCTTTCGCGACCGGGGAAAACTGAAAATTTCACGGAATTCTATCGAGACGTTTCTGAAGGTGTACGATCCGTCGTAACACGAAGAAGAAAAATCTATCTCGATGCGACTTTTTTTATTCAACGATCAGATTTTTATAATGTTGCCAAGATTTTTCTCAATAATGTTTCATTCAGCTTGAAATAAAAAAATTATTTTTATTCTTTGTCCATTTTTCTTAAATAATATGTGTATTTGGATTATATCTTATATTATTTAAATACTTATTAATACTTTAATTTAATATAATTTAATATACTCTTTCTCTAAAAAATCACAGATTTTTTAAATACTTTTGTTATCGTATCTAGTTTGAATGAGCTTATTTAAATTATCAGAATTGACATAAATTAATTATCATTGAATATTAGATTGTGATGAAAATTTTAAAGGGACAGCAATGAGACTTTATTTGGCTTCTATGTGCTTATTATAAAAAAAAAATATATATATTATATATATTAGGAGAAAGTAATTAAAAATTCTCTGTATAATTTTCTTGTGATATTTACTTACTATACAAAGTAAGATATATACGTAATAATGGCGAATTAGATAGCGTAGGGTAGTATATCTAAATTACATACCTCTAATGTCTACCCATTTAGCGAATTTATCAAGACGAAATATGGCAAAGTTTAACAGTGCCATATGACGCCGCGGGATAGTTAAAGATTAAAGATGTCGCACATCGTATAGCACTGGTTTCATTCCAGTGCGTACGGGATTTCAAAGATGATGAACTTCAAAGGAATTTCAAATTAAAGCGAAAGAAGGTCAGAGAGACACGCTCTTTAGAATTCTCTGGCAACGAAACGAAATCATATTTAAGCTTCTGCGAAATTGGGTCGCGGTTAGTTTCGGTTACCTCGCTGAAATATTTTATATAAAACACCGCCAAGTAAGACCTAAACAAGCTACAAACGTTGAATATATTTCAAAGTCATTTAAATCGCATAATTCCGCGTAGATTAACTTGGCATTATGTTAAATAGATGCACGAAAATTCTTTGCTATAATTTTTTTCCGGTACAACGGAACCTTGGCAACACCTTTTAATATAATAAATTATTCTCATTTTAGCGTGAATTTAATTTCATTGAATCTCCGCACCCCTATTCTAGAGATCAAACTTAACACAAAATTTTTGAAAATGACAAACGTGCGCAAAACCGAAAATATAGAAATACAATTTTTAATAAAAAAATTAAAGAGAATCGAGTACATGAATAATTGTTGTAATCTACAAATAAAAAGGTAATAAGAGCTAATTAAGTTCTATACTAAAAATTTATTTGTGAAAAGATTTATAACATAAAATATTAAATAATAGACAGAAATAAATTCGTTCGAAACTTTCAGAACGATGCTCCAACTAACTGAACGAATTTATTTCTGTCTATTATTTAGTATTTTATGTTATAAATCTTTTCACAAATAAATTTTTAGTATAGAACTTAATTAGCTCTTATTGCCTTTTTATTTGTAGATTAAAATTTTTTAAAGAGCTGTTACAAATTATATTAATTGTTGTAAATTCATATTAAATTGTATTTCCTTGTACGAAATGACGGTATTCTTCTCGAACACCATTGAAAATCCCGCAAATTTAAGAGGACGCAAATATTCGAAATTTCGGATTCTCACTATGAATACAAATATCCAGAACGGAGGAATCGCCTAACGTGGGTAATATCTCGTGCTTATCTCGCGAGCTATATTCCCGTATCGTAAGTCGTCGGTGTGCGGCGAGCTTTAAGCTCGGCACTTATCGAGGAAAGTACTGCTACTCTGAATCACTGGCAGCACACGGCAATATTCTTTCTGATCGATGCGCTCGCGACGATACGGCGCCTGCAGAGTCCGTCCTTTCAGATATACACCCGGCATTTCGAACGAAAGCCGCGCGCGATATAGCATATAGATGTTGAAGAAAACCGGAACAGCTGATGATGATCGGGACTCTACGCGTCGCTTGGTCGGTCGATCGATCGAGAAATCGAGATCTCGTTGTTTTTATGCAAAAGTAGAGAGATCGTGTACGAGGGAACGCACATACACGAGGGATATTCGTTAGATTGGAATAGGAAAATTCAGACGCGCCCTTTTTCTATCTAAATAAGTGCGAAAAATTTTAGGAATGATTCTTTGTCGAAAATTAAGGGGGGTTTCTTACCCTTTCTGAGGAGTTACACTTTTATAAATAAAGAAGTAAAAATTAAATTTATTTTTTTTTCTGAAATATTTCAGACAAATTTAAAAAATGAAACTTGGAGAATATAAGAAGTCCCCTTTAATTTTCGAGAAAGAATCATCTTCTAAAATTTTTTGCACTTATTTAGCTACACCCTATATAGGGCAGCGTCTTAAAATACTTTAAATCTTTAAGGTAGAATTAAAGATGTATATCGAGATGTGAAATAATTGGAAAGAAAATTCGCGAGATTGGATATACGACGATAAACAAATGCTCGCACAAATATGTCACGCAACTTTGAAATTTTCAATAGAGAATAATATTACAATAATCTTTGTCACGTCAATTGTCAAAATAAAAAAATATAGCAATAAATATAAAATATATTAAGAATATATGTAGAGCTATAACTGTTAAATATCGTGCTGTATAGTCATATAACAATGGAGAAATGGTGAATGAAATAATAGAAATAATATATATAGAAAATGAATACACATGACACACACATACACATATTAAATTTGTCTCTAACCATTTACTATCGCAATTTTCCATAATGGATTTCTAGTGTAGCGGATTTAATAGACGTTTTGATACCACATGACGTCGGCATTGTTACGCCCGTCAAAATGCTGCTGCAAGAGAAAACACATCAGCTGCGATATAATAAACTTCTGAGCGCGTACGTTCATAAATATTGACAGCCAGCCGACATAATTATTAATTACCACGTAATTACTCGCACATTTTATTAGGACCGAATTCGCTTTGTGGAAAATGGAATGTGACAAGTGGCTTATGAGCTTGTTGCGTGCATTAAAATTCAACAATATATTACGTGAATTATAATATTTCGATAATATAATAATAGCAAGTCATACTTATGTAACGTTGTAATTTTATGCTCCGTATACAGTTGCGAATAATTAAATTAAATTAAAATTAAAACAATTGATAATAAAATACATTATCAAGGATTGTAAAATAATTGGATAAATGCAATTACCTGTATTTATTAACGGATCTTTAATAATATGTAGTATAGAGAAAAGTTTTGTACTAATTTTAATAAATAAGATTAGGTCAAAACAGAAATTTCTCAAGTAAAAATGTTTTCAGATCTATTATTTAGGGAGAAATCTACTTTTATATATATTATATGTATAATGTTTAATATATAATTTTCTATATTTTTAATGAGTATGCATTTATTTTTTCCCAAAATAAAAATGTAAATACAACATTAATAAACATAGTTAAGTGTAAATTTTATAAATAAATATTTAATATTTGGATCGCGCGTAATACGAGAATAAAACGTTGATTAAAATATCAAGAGGTAGATCCCAGTTAATTATTTAATGAAATACGATTATTTAATGAAAACTATACAAATAATCCAAATATATGTTTATATGTAATGAAGAAAAATAAATTGAAATGGATCTTCTCTTTCTTTCTCTTTCTCTGTCAGCATAAAATGTAAAAGACTGTCTTAAAATAAATAAGATAAATTATTATAATATATGTATATATAATCACTTTTCAATACTGAATAAATCAGGGCAATCTCTCAAAATTCTAACAGCAGCAGGAAGTTGCTAATTTTTATAACAAAAGCTTATATATATGTGTGCACATTATCACATAATTTATACAGCAAAAAACATATTGGAACTGCATAAATAACTTTTTCCATTTTTAAAAATGTCAGATAAGTAAAAATAAAAAATATTAAGTAGTTCGAATGAGACATAATTAAAATGGCAATATCGTCATCTTTACGACGCGCCAACAGAAATTATACGGGAGAACATGAAAAAAAAATAGCTACTATAGCTAAATTTTAGTCTCTATATTATACATGAAATTTAGTTATTATGCCTAAAGTTTAGCTATATAATAGTTAATATTTTAGCTATAGAATTTTCTGTTCAACTATCCCAAACAGTATTATATCAAAAATTGGTGCAATAAAGACATCTTTAAGATGTTTTTAACATGTCTTTTGGATATCATAAAATTTCTTAAAGACATTTTAAAGATTTGTTAATAATATCTTATGCACCAATTTTTATAGCTAAAAAATATTAGTTATAGCTAAAATTTATAGACATGATAAATTTCAAATTGTAATATAGGGACAGCTAAAAATTTAGCTACGGTGGCTAATTTTTTTCCTAAAGTTTAGCTATATGATAGCTAATATTTTTTAGCTATAGAATTTTCTGTTCAACTATCCCAGACAGCACCATATTCAAAATTGGTGCAATAAAGACATCTTTAAGATGTTTTTAACATGTCTTTTGGATATCATAAGATTTCTTAAAGACGTTTTAAAGATTTGTTAATAATATCTTATGCATCAATTTTTATAGCTAAAAAATATTAGTTATCATAACTAAAATTTATAGACATGATAAATTTCAGATTGTAATATAGGGACAGCTAAAAATTTACCTACGGTGGCTAATTTTTTTTCCGTGAAGATCCGGAGAATAGAGCTCGAGAGACGAATGGAAAGTCGCATTAATCCGCGACATCGTGTACGTACCTTTCGTTTGTCCACCGCCTCTCTCATCGGTCCACTATCCGCTTTTCGCTTCATTTCTCCGACTCGCGTTATGATACGGCAGTATTTACCGGGATGGCATATGGCCAAACGCGGAGGGTGGCTACTCCTACTTGTCCATTTTTGTCGGATGCGCCACGACCGGACATCGGAAACGCGAAAAGTGATCGTACATCTCCCGTTTAAATAGTACATATAACTCTGAGAACGCGACTTCGACGAACGCGGTTCTCTTCTCTTATATATATATACATATGTATATATATGTATATAACTCGCGCGATTAAATTTTGCGGGAAATAACTTACCTTGCACATATCTAGCCGTCGTCGTCCGGCAATCCTTTAATTTATGCCAATGGAAAGGGTCTGCGTTTCTGCAATCGGGGACGAGATTTGCTCCTTTACCAATTTTGTCGTCCATTAAGATCCTTTTTTCTATGCAAGAGGGATCACTTATTCGTCCTGATCAGCTCGCATTAACTATAAGAAATAATTGCAATGTGTTTCATTAATAAAGTACTAGATAAATTATATAATTATTTCCTCAAAAATGTGTTAATATATTTATATTATTATATTTATATTTATATTATTAAGATCCTTTTTCTATCCAAGAGGGATCACTTATTCGTCCTGATCAGCTCGCATTAACTATAAGAAATAATCGCAATGTGTTTCATTAATAAAGTACTAGATAAATTATATATTATATATTATTTCCTCAAAAATGTGTTAATATATTTATATTATTATTTCATACATCGTGGTTATACAATATACATAACTTATTTGCATTTATAAATAATGCAATATATTTGGAATACAAATAAATAGCTTATATTTTATATGTAAAACATATTGCATGTTTCCGTAACTTTTAATTCTTTTCATCCATTTTATTGAATTAATTTTCGGGGAGTTGTGTTAATCAATGGAATAAATGTACTTGTACTTACCTGCTTTGCGCTATTAAAATTGTGAAATCGCTTGAAATGTGTATAGAAATTCGCGATTTGCATGAAACTTCAACAATATCTCGTTTAATTGCGCGAGTGCAAACTTTGGTGATGCTTTTGTGTAAATTCTATTATCCGATACGAGGTAAAATTGATACATTTGAGATACTTGATGTGCGATGCGTGTATGTCCGCAAAACATTCTGGCGGGAATCTAAGAAAATGTACGCGCTCAATTATTGATGCACGCAGTGACATCTAGCAGCACGAATATGAAGTAAGCGTCGATAAATAGCGGATTACGTGCCATCTGGCGGTGCTTTACTTAAAACCAAATTGTAAAATTTTTCAACCTAAAATTCGCATGTGATCGCGCAATAATATATACTCACAATTCTTCAACGTTGATTGTTGATTATCTAGTTCGAAAGGAAAGGGCGATGAGCGATGCCGAACTCCAGGAGGAGGAAAGAGAAGTATTGCTCTCGATTTACGACGGCGATGCGGCTTTTAAACAGCTGACACCTACAACATTTCAATACAAGGTGCAAATCATTCTTGTGCAATTTCCTTTCCGATAATTTTGTTATGATTAAATATTTTTATGTCCTTAGAGAAAACACTTAGCATGAAAAGATGAATGTAAAACAAGTTCTATCTTTTGCAGCGGTTGTTTTCAACACACATTTAGCAATATCTCATCATTCCTTTTTCTTCATTTGACTTGGTTGTATGCTTCATTTTAATTACAGAAAATAAACCTTTTAAACAATATACATATGTATTCTAGTTATACTTAAATATAATACATATGTATACTGTTTAAAATTGCTGATTTTCTGTAATTAAAATGAAGCAAGCATAAAATCAAGTCATACTCTATATTTAAATGGAATACATATGTATTAAACTAATTTCGCCATAATAAATGTTATTATATATAGACTATTCATACAACAACAATAATTTTGTTACACAGTATGGCGAGGATAACGATATGAAATCATTTCTACTGGAAATATCATGGGGTACAACATATCCTACGCAGAAACCAACTATCAATATGGACACATTTTACAATAAACATATGTAAGTGCAGCCAAGCAGCTACTCGATTATTCTTACATTCAATTACTTTGATTAAAGATGAATAATTGGAATATACAGTGTGGAAGAAGTAAAGGACAAGGTGATGAGTCACATAGAGGCAGAGGCTGAGCAATGGTTAGGTAGTGCTATGACGTATACATTATTTCAGTCTGTTCAAGAGCATTATACAGACTTAGTGTCTATGCAACCAGACGCAACCATTGATATAAATTCGCAAACTAGTAGATTGAAGATTACGGAAGAGAACCAACAGGTATATAAATATATTACACAACATATTAGTATGCTGTTATTAGAAAGAATGAATTAAAATAGAATAAGATGATATGTGATGTTTTTAAGGTTGAGGAAACGGTAAAAAAAGTTAAGAAGGAACATTTAAGTAAAGCACAAAAGCGTAGACAATGGAATAAAGCAGATGGCAAAGGTGAAAAACCACGAGGATGGAATTGGGTGGATATAGTAAAACATTTATCACAGACTGGACCTAGATCAGAGGAATCTTAGTTTGAGTCATCTATATCATTTTGTACAGCAATAAAAGGCATGTTATATTTTTATAAATTGTTGGAAATAAAATCAATTTCCTTATCTATATTTCCTAAAGTGACTTTATTCTTGTCATATCATATTATTTTCTTATTGCAATATTGTATAAAAGAAATATTTTAATATAAAGAACACTGTTTTTAATAATTTATAATTATTTAAATTATCTAATAAGTTTTTATTTACATTCTCTATCAACGGAAAATCTCCATTCACCAACTGCCAATAAATTTGTTTTTGTTTTCCATCCTAAAATTATTAACGGTTATGTATATCTGTGCTCTTATAATAGCAAATAAATAAATGCAACTAATTAATTATGAAATTAAAACAACTATATACATACCATTTATATCCAAATTCCTAAGGAATGTTTTATACTCGTTAGAGACAATTAAATCTGTAGCACAGACACTCTGGATAGCTATCGATAATTGTACATTACTATTTGAATCCATAAATTTTTTATAAAGAATATATATATTCAACATTGGATATGATGGTTCGGATGTTTCAGATCTCAGCAATATATCCTGTAATTATTAAAATATTTATAGTATAATATAAAGTACAATATTATATTTAAATAATGAAAGATGTAAAAAAATTTTTTGCTACTTACAATTGGGATTTTTTTTGCCATACAAATGTAAAATCCACACATTGAAGCATAAAAGTATGCTTCTAGTACTTCAACAGGTTGTATATTCTTTTTAAGAATTATAAATATATTCCTTTCTTCTATATCTATCGTTATTAAATATTTTCTATCCTCAAAGAATTTCAACAAAAATTCCATTTCCATAGATGAAATTACATTTCTTTTCAGAATACTTGCAAATGAAACACCAATTTTGATATCAAATCCGCATATACTTTTGGCTGAAAATGATATTTATAATTAGTTATAATTTCTTATATATAGTAAAAGTGGCAATCATAATAGTGTCTTACCAGGATTATCAAGTAGAAATACAGATTCTTCTTTATTCACTATTTTTGGTTCAGGAATTCGCTCGTTTATCATATAGCTTTTAATGTTTAAAGCCAGACGATCTTCATTGAGTGTATCTAAACACAATACTTTAACCGCCGAATAATTTGCATAAAGATGGACTGCCACCAGGAAGAGATACAATTCTATTAAGTATCTATATATATATATATATATATATGACTTTATCATTATTGATAGCATTCATAATATAATATAATAGTAAACATGAAAATATATTAAATACATACCGTCCATCATGGAATAAAGATAATATAAAGATTCCAATGAATGATGCAATTAGATTTACACACATCTCTTGACTCCCATCTTTTGCAGCAACATCAGCCAGATTATTTCGTATTGCCTACAATAGAAAAGTAATATTAGTATTAAAACTATAATGTGTTTGTATTAACAATTATTCACCTGGTGTTGAGTCAGTGCTACTCTCGTAGCTCCACCAGCAACACCGACAAGAGACTTCATAATGGTGGAGATACACAGAATTACAACGGAGTACGATGAGAAATATGACACAAGTAATTCCATTCCTGCTGCCATGTCATTCAGAATATCAGCAAATAGCCTCCATTTTTTACACTGCCCATCTAATTTGGTTCTATAATGAAAAAGAAATACATTTCAATTAAACCTTGACATGAAATTTTAATTATAAATGTATGATAAAAATACAAATCATGAATCTATTTATTACCCATTCCACCATGCAAACGTTATACTGCCGACCATCCCTGCACCACTTTTCAAAATCCATGTTATTGCTGCTGCCAAAGGTGTAGCGTTTGACTCTCCAACTCCTATTCCTATCATTATAGAATGGGTCGCAAGTGTATTCATTATAGTACTCGCAGAGGCCTGGAAAATATAAATGTAGTCATTGTAAATCATTGTCTGCATCCTGTGTTGAATAATGTCAAAAAAAAAAGTTTTTTTATAGACTTCTTCAAGACAAAATTTAGTCACTGTATTAGCACAGCGAAACATATGTCAATAATTCATTTAGTTTAAACTAACTTGCACCGTGTCCCATATCTGATATGCTGTGTAATCGGAATGCACACTATCTGGGTATCCTTGTGGCAAAAATATTTCTTTAACGATAGATACCATCCGGGAATATATGGGTTGAGTTTCGGTCGAATCAAATCTCATCTCGTTGACGCCAGAACCATCTAACCAACAGGTGTTACGCAGATTAATACGCGGCTAAGAATCGATAAATAATTTTCAAAGATAATTTTCTTGAATGTTTTAAGAGATTTTTACCTTCTGACTTTACGTAAATCGTCTCTTTCTCATTTCCGTAGCTTTCCCTAAATAAGATGCGCATGTTTACCAAAGAGGGTTACCGCTTACACTTGATCAGCTGTTCTTCTCGCTACGTTTTTTCCGCTGTCAAATGCTACGTAAGCATCGTCGATAATTTCGTTCAATTCGATGATGCACGAATCTAATCTTTCTTTCACCTTATTCGCGATACTTTCTCCATTAGAATTGATAATTGCGCTTTCCCGTGCATTCGAATTTATCTTACGATCTAAAATATTTATATTCCATTCATCTCGCGAGTCATACGTCATACTCTCGCATTTGCGAGCGCCATTCATTCGATTATTTTTGAAATTGAATTCAGCCGTCTCTTCTTTATTATTTTCAGAATCGTCAATGATATTAAAATTATGTGGCATTTTGTTCTGTTGCATTTTTAGATTATTTTTACGCGCTAAGACATTACTGGGCCACAATTTTGAAAAAGGATTTATCTTCACCTTACGATTTTTCGAGTTGTTATATTTTTTTAGTTTTTCATCGTTATCTATTCCATGTTCATAAATAATTCTTTTTATTTTCTTTATAGCAGGTTTAAATTTTTCTCTTTTCACATCTGTATTACTCAATTTTACATTATGAGATTCGTTACTAATTGTCGTCGCATTTAATAATGATTCGTTTACTTCGTTTTGTGATCCGACATAAAATTTTTTTTTATTCGTTAAAATTTCTTTGTTTTTTACTTTTTGTGTACAATTATACTTCTTTGTACTTGATTTCGACCCGAAGCAGCTCAGAAGAAATCGTCTGTCGTTATTTTGACATCCGATTAGGGTATATTGTACACCTCTGGAAATTTTTTTTTTCTTAATTTTTGATGCGATAACATTCCGAGGATTATTATAATCGCAATACAATATACTATCATTAATGGCTTTATTTTGGTACTTATTGTTGGACCTCCCTCAATTTTTCATCGGCATCACATGAAATTTTTATATCTTCGACATCATTTATGTTTCCCAATCTCTCGCTGATTTCTTTTCCGAATTTTTCAGCATCCGAAATGGACTTCCGATACATTCCCGACGCTTCAGACACGCGCGATCTATTTGGCCGTTCATCATCTTCGATTGATTTATCGTCACGCGGATAATCCTCTTTAAATACGACCGCCTCGTTCGGCGCTTTTACTTCCAGCGCACGTTTCGTGAATGATAAACGAGCGGATAAATCAGTGACGCCTGGCGAATCGTCTCCTTTAAAATTTCTTTGCAGCTCGTACTGTGCACACGTTCGTTTTCCCACGTTTTTCGTCGAATCATTAAATTCCGATGGTGTCAAACTAGAAAATCAAAATTCATGAATGAAAATCGTTAATCGATAATAAAGCACAAGCACACAAAAATATAAATTATAAATTGTAGTTTGCCTCGATAATGTGTTAAATTCTGTAAATTTTGCGGAAAAAATAAATCACACTTTAATGATAAAACTTATAACGAATGATATTTTAGAAATTGAGTCTTCAATAAATTTATGAAGCTGATCTTATACAGACCGAATCTATCTCAAATTCAAAAATATTTACAAGTTATGCGCAAGTATATCTAGTATTTTTATATTAATTTATATTTTATATCAATTATACTAATATTATATATATATTATATATACTTATTTACATGCTTATATATATATATATATATATATATATATACAATTTATAAAAAAATTTGTGAGCCAGAAAGTTAATTTCTTACTTATTACCTCGATAAGTTACACGCCACAGTTAAATAATCTCCATTTTCATTTCTAAATGTAATAATTTCTTTTTGTAATTGCAAGATTCTATCATTCAATTCAGCTACAGCGGAGATAATAGTGTCAATGTTAATATCTGTATTCTAAAATAAATAATGTTTAGAAGATGTATTGTAATATGAATAAATGAGCTATTTTGACAGCTGCTTATTATGCAATATTTAAAAAAATAAATAATACCAATAAAAGAATCAATTATTATAAATGTATGTTTGTGTCTAGATTAATAGAGGTTATTATATTTTTATAATAAAAATATATAAATAAAGTTAAATAATAAATATACTTACATACATATTAGATATTATATTAATTTAGAGGCTCGACAGAAAAGACTATGGAGTCATCCATTAATAGAGTTACAAGATTAGTTTCTTACAAATTTTGATCAAAATTTAAAAAATCTATCAAGAATGCCAAGTTTACTTAATATATTTACTACACATAAAACAACACATGGTCGTGACCATTTATATGGTTATTAGCAAACTGTTATCAATTTTTGAAAAAAATATTTGAAAAACATGTCAAAATATGGGAATACGTTCTTTGAATGGTCCTCAGTTTGAGAATAAAAAATATTGAAAAATGACGTGTCAATATACCTAACATAATGATTCGCACATTGGCTCCTAAAATTTGGAAAAACTAATTATCGCTTTAAATGACTGAAACTAATTAAAAAATGAAAGAGCGAGCTGTAAAATATGGGAATACGTTCTTGAAATAGTCCTCAATTTGATAATAACAAATATTTAAAAAAGACGTGTCCTGATCTCATATGTAACTGTATATATAGTCGCGACTATATTTCATTTATTATCTTAAACTAAGAAGAAAAAAATACTTATACACATATATATACATATATATAATAAAATAAATCGAAAAAATTAGTAGTTATATATACTTTTGTCAACAAATTTCTTTTCTCGTAAAATTCCTTCAATTTTCTTGAGATTTTTTTGCTGTAAGCAATGTATGGCAGGAGATTATTTTTGAAAAAAAAAAAGAATTTGCATGTATACACATATATATATACATATATATCTCCTGCCATACATTGCTTACAGCAAAAAAATCTCAAGAAAATTGAAGGAATTTTACGAGAAAAGAAATTTGTCGACAAAAGTATAACTATTAATTTTTTCGATTTATTTTATTGCTATAACTAAGCGTTTACATTCCAATATTTTGTGTACGTGTTATTTTACACGTACTAAAGCTATAGTACTCGAAAAAGACGGGCGGGTACCAGCAATGGAAAACGGGACCACGCACACACATACACACACACATACGAATCACACATACACACATACACACACGTGTGCAAGAAAGCAATGAAGAGGAAGATCGGTATACATTGGACAAAGAAAAAAAATCAAAAGAGGAAGCGAGAGGTGAGTCGATGACCGTTATGCATCTATGGAAGAGGAAACCTGTCTGTATATATACGGTATACGGCTATATACCATTCGCAATGAAGTACAGGAGAGTAGTCAAGGCTGAAGCAAAGTCATGGTCAGTGTTACTCCTTTCTTCGTGTTATATGATTCAGACGTTTTGTTGTTTATCGTTAATAAGTTCCATATTCATCGATATTATCTCGCAAAAAAATTACGTAATTTATTTTAATACAATTATATAATGGAAAAATTATTTTTGCTTTCAAACAACTACATTTTTGTTCATTAAAATTTTGTACAGAATATGTTTATAGTGTAACAAGTACAGTGATCGCGATGTTATCGTTAGATTTACACTGGGGCTTAAAATAAAAATAAAAAGAGCAGATTAATCTTGACATAGTTTAAATGAGGACAGAAAAAAGGTAGGCAGAGAGATAATTATTAGAAAATACGGATATGTGTATACTTGTTTATGTGTGTACGTGTGATGTTTAGCATTTTGCATTATATTTCACACGATTCTTTCAAGTATATAAGCTAACATACCATGTTTATTAAAATAATATTACATTTTTATAATCTTTTTAGTATGTCTTAATTTCTATAGTTTAATTAAAATGCAAACATTATCAATTTTACTTTGTAATGATTTTCCCATTTAATAAACATTTTTATAGGAACGATATATTTAATTCGATCCAAACATTTTTATTTTAAACTTATATTAAAATTTTTTTTTGCTTCCACAAAAATTATTGATTATTGGAAGACAGCTATAAAAACGCAAATTAATAATTTAAAAAATCATATGCATGTCAATTATAATTAATTTTATTTATATATATAAAATGTGTAATATATATATATATATATATATATATATATATATATATATATACACATAAATTACACATATAAATTATACACACACATATACGTAATCATTTATAATAATAATTGTAATTTTAAAATGTAGATTTAAAAAGTTGTAATAATTTGTAAATTTTTCACTATCAGATATTTCTAAACAAAATTAATTTATAAACAACGATTATATAGTTATTATAGAATAACTGTTTTTCAGGGAGCAAGTAAACCAGTTTTCCTTTTTAAATCGTTCAGTTCGTGTCAGCAACCCAAATCTGATACTTTACTCTTAAGAGAAATGATGTCATTTTATCTTTATTTACATGTTAATAATGCCTCTCTGATTTAAATAAACTTTTAGTATATACAATAAATGCAACAATTTACAATAAAAATCACGTATGTTCTTATATATCAACGTCTCAAAACAAATTAAATTTTTCAAATAAACATGCAGTATTTATAAAAACTTTCAAAATACTTTATACACTTTTAAAATATAATATAAAGTCTAAATTCATCGTAAAGCATTGTGATCTATATAATTAAAAAATTATTATCAAACATCTGTTATTATTGTCGATTATTTGTTAAATAAAATTATAATTTTTCTATAATATAAAACTCTACCGAGCAATTGCTTAAAGGATGAAGTGCCAAAGAGTCTACGAAATGTTTATAAAATATATCTAACTGCATCTTAATTGTTTCTAAATACTATTTAAATAAATAAGAAGTATTACCTAATGCATATCAATCATTGGATGAAATATCAGAGTCATTAAATTTAAAAATATTATGAAATTACTGATTGTATTTTTGATCAATGGCAATTCCGTATACAATTTTAATAACAGTGGATCTTTTGTAAACTAAATTTTAATATACTAACTGCAGTAGCTAACAGAAGGATTTGAAAGAGTTTTATGTGTGCCTCTCTCTTTGAAATTTAAATAAAAAAGAGAGTGTTTGTGTGAATGCAATTTGTTTAACACAATTGTCATATGCACGCCAAAGTTAGTTTAAAATTATTTAACAGTTGAAAGTTTCACGAGTAATTGATATTCATTTCGCATCGAGATCGTTCAGACTGAGCCAGGTGAGTTGGCTCTTCGTCAATTTCTAATGTGGTGGTTACGCAGCTATCAGTTTCATTTCAGCAGTACAATGAGTTGGTCTACGTCATGATCTGTCCGTTATGACATGGAAGAGACACGAGATTAGTGTTGGTGAAAGTACATGTGAAGAAGTATCAAAGTTATCCGAGATAAACTTATTCCGGGCTCCACTGTAATGGAAATAAATATTTGCTTATATGTGTTGTAGAATTTTAAATTCCAGTTCACTAGTTCAGTGCACTAGGACAAAAATTTCACGGTAAAATAAAATAAAATGGGTGTCGAAAGCATTTTAACAGGAGGTTTGACTTCAGCCACCAGCGGGCTGTCATGGTTCTTTCCGATTCTTGCTGCAGCGCTTGTCTACTTCCAATACGAAGCTTTAGATAATGAAGCGTCGCCAATCGACATGCCATCGGAAGTTTTACTGCCTACGTATCATTTCATAGTGGTTGGTGGTGGTAGTGCAGGTACGTTCATAACAAAATTTTTATTAACAAACAATATCAAAGATATTGTTCCTCCTTTCTTGTGATCTTCGTGTTTCCCTTCAGGAGCTGTGGTTGCGAGCCGTCTATCTGAAATTAGCGATTGGAATGTATTATTGCTGGAAGCGGGCGGGGACGAAACTGAGATCTCTGATGTGCCGTTACTTGCTGGATATTTGCAGCTGACCCAGCTTGATTGGCAATATAAAACCGAACCACAGGGCGATGCCTGTTTAGGTAACTTTCATCTTTCATTATTCTTTTTTTTTTTTAATTTCGAAAATATCTCTTTCTCTTTTTCTCTTCTTCTGTATTTAATAAAATATTTCTAGCAATGGAAAATTATCGTTGCAATTGGCCGAGAGGAAAAGTAATTGGCGGCTCATCCGTGCTCAATTACATGCTCTACATTCGAGGAAATTGGCGGGACTATGACATTTGGGAGCAGCAAGGCTGTACTGGCTGGGGTTCGCGCGACGTTTTGTCGTATTTTAAAAAATCCGAGGACAACAAGAATCCTTATTTGATTCGCACTCCGTATCACGCGAGTGGTGGACACTTAACAGTGCAAGAAGCACCATGGCACACACCTCTGGCGGCAGCATTTGTGCAAGCCGGACAGGAGATGGGCTACGAAAATCGAGATATTAATGGAAAGTATCAGACCGGCTTTATGATAGCTCAAGGCACCATCAGACGTGGTAGTCGCTGTTCAAGTGCAAAAGCGTTCCTTAGACCGGCTAGACTCAGGAAAAATTTACACGTCGCGATGCACACGCACGTGACCAAAGTGCTGGTGCATCCCGAAAGCAAACGTACTTATGGAGTGGAATTTGTCCGAGACGGGAAAATTTTTCGTATACGCGCGAATAAGGAGGTCATCTTGTCGTCAGGCGCTGTCAATTCGCCGCAACTTTTGATGCTATCTGGAATCGGCCCAAAGGAACATTTGCAGGAGCTCGGGATTCCTGTAATTCAAGATAGCAGGGTTGGTTTATTAAATGATATTAAAAATTTTCCTTCAAATTTTTCTAGAAATTTTTATTTTATTTATTGCAAAATTCCTGCACTTCCAGGTCGGCCATAATCTTCAAGATCACATTGGATTAGGCGGCCTTGCGTTCCTGATCAACCAAGAAATTTCGATAATACAAAATCGGTTGCAAAATATACAGACAGCAATGCAATACGCTGTACTGGGTGACGGACCTCTCACTGTTTTGGGAGGTGTTGAAGGCGTCGCTTTTGTTAACACCAAGTACACGAACGCCTCGTTGAACTTTCCCGATATCGAGCTGCATTTCGTCTCTGGCTCGACTAATTCGGATAGCGGTGTGCAAATCAGAAAGATTCATGGATTAACAAAGAAATTTTATGACACGGTTTTCGGGCCTATAAGCGACAAAGATACGTGGAGCGTGATTCCTATGTTGTTGCGACCAAAGAGTCGCGGCATGATCAAACTACGTAGCAAGAATCCATTTGATCATCCCCTGATTTATCCAAATTATTTCAAGGAACCGGAAGACATGGCGACATTAGTCGAAGGAGTGAAGATCAGCGTCGCCCTGAGTAGGACCAAAGCTTTCAAACGTTTCGGAAGCGAATTAAACTCGCAGCAATTTCCAGGATGTAAACACATTGCTATGTTTACGGATGAATATTGGGAATGCATGATCAGGTATTACAGCGTAACAATTTATCACCCTGTTGGCACCTGCAAAATGGGACCTTATTCGGATCCCGAGGCCGTTGTCGACCCACAGCTCAGGGTCTACGGTGTAGCTGGACTTCGCGTGATCGATGCGTCGATAATGCCGAATATTGTGAGCGGAAACACAAACGCGCCAACAATCATGATCGCCGAGAAAGGTGCTGACATGATTAAAGAATATTGGTTGAAACAGAAGGATATGTCTAAGAGTGTTTAATAAACGTTAAAGTATCTTGAGATTATATTTAAAGCTGTATAAAGTTATCAAGGTAATGAAAACGTTGAAGAAGTCAGTAAGATATATATCCGCAATAAAAATATGAATAAGTAACAGTCAAAAATAATTTAGAATTGCTTACAAATATTTATAAGATACTCAAATTTTCTACAAACTGTTGTAAAATCTGTATATGTAACATGTCTGATATATAAAATGCTATAGAGAGAAAGAGAGAAACACGCGAGCGTTGTAATGCAACGTAATTTGTATTATATTTCATATATGCGTATATATTTATTCATATATGTAGATGTAAATATGTTATTTTATATATTACGTTTCATTATTATTTACGAAAATCTTACAATTAATGTTGATCGATGCTGATTGATTCTGTTACAAAGTTTATTTATTTTCTTTGAAATTATACATTACAGTAAATATAATAAAATAATGTAAATTAAGAGAATTTTTAAATTGCGCTTTTTTATGTATATTTTTTCTCCAAAACTGTTAATATCGAAACAGAAATTACTAATCGACATGTCTCGCCAACAAATAACATCGCATCGCTTAATGTCAAAAACGTGGATGATCTTCACGTTGAAGATCGTTCAACCTTATTTTGTGAAAGAACTAAATTTTCCAGAGAAACAACATCCAATAAAATTAACATTCAAGATGTAATTGTATACCATCAAAATTCCAAAATGGCCAAAGATAGTATCGACGATATCCTGGTGCGTCTCGACGAGGTCGAGAAGCTACAAGCGGAATTACGACATTTGGTACCACGAGCGACGAGCAACTCATCCAGACATGTCAGACATCAGGATTTATCCCGCGATACGTCCGCATCGATACGTTTTCCATCTCTCTTCACGTTCCCCGTGATTTCGAATTTCACGTCGTCCTCCTCCAAGAATGACAGAGTGCAAAAGTCAGCTGCGCAATTGAATCTTAACGACAAATTGTCGAAGAATAATCGATCCTTCACGACAAATCTGAAAAGTGCAAGGAGATCTCAGCGCGCATCCGCGAGAGAAACGAATATCTTTAAGAATCTATCGAAGAGCACCGATAAAAGCCTTGCGAGATCACACGCGGGAAATTCTTTGGCATCGACTTCTGTAGGAAATTCAAAGACATCGATGAAAGACATTGTCGCAAATCGCGTGTCCAAGAATTCGCAAGCTGTAATTAAAAAGGAATTAAAAAACGGAACATCGAAGACTGCATCTAGAGATAAAACGCAATGCATAACTGGTGAGAGATCGAGCATGCGGCTATCCGAAAGTAAAGATAATTCAAGTAAATAGTGATTATACAATATAATTGTTCATGTATATGATAAATATTATATAATATAATTATATAATTGTTCACAATATATAATAATTAATATTAATATTATATTAAGATTCATATTAATAAATTTAAAATATAATTATTTTATTGCTTTTCGAGTCATACACATATTATTAATTTTTTTTTTAGTTTTTTTCAATTCCTGTCATTCACAGTTCACTCATCTGTGCAGACATCCGACATTCAAATTCAGGTGGCGGAAACAGCGAAACCACGAGACGTACAATCATGCCTAAGAAGAAGACGTGATAAAAAAGAAACGACAACGAGAACGCTTATCGAGCGAATTATGGAAAAGTTCAATTACTACTTTGTAAATGATAACAGAGTGACTATTCCATATCATTATCCAGGAAATAAAAAACCCAGAAGAGTGCAAAAAATAAAAATACTACAATTGTTCGCGGCAAAAAATTTCGTCAATTAAAAAATTATAATTATTTAACAATAATTGATTTAAAAAAAGAAATGAAATAATAATACACGTGTTGCAAAATAAAATAAAATAAATGCATATACCGATAATAATAATAATTTTACATATATATATATATACACGCAGATAGCAAAAGTAGTAATTTTGACGTCAAATATTATGTCATTTTGATGGGAAAATGGTATATTTTTACGTCAAATAATGTTTTGGTATTAAAATGATATTATATATAATTACTGTGGCTATCTGGATATATGTAGTTTTACCATTTTTCACAATCATTCATAATGTAAAAATTTTAAATTTGATCCAGAATAAATAAAGAGCAGTAATATTTATAGCACATACAAAATTGAATTTGAATTTAAATAATATCGAGCAATCGATATATCGCATATCGAGAGTATATCGATAAGTCGACCTATTCCGTGTTGATGTAAAGATTGTGAGACGTTTGACAGTATCACAGTATGATTTTCAGGTTATTTAAACGTCAAAGCCAGTAAAACGTCAAATATCTACGTCTTATTACTTACAAAATTGTGCTGTATTATATTGTGTCATATAACGTAGAAATTCTTATTACATCTATTATTATTGTTTTTTAATATTGCTATCTCAAAATAATGTAGCAATAATGCATTTATCGTTTATCAAGAAGATAACGTTTCTTTCAACCACCTGCCTCTTGTAAATATTCTGTGAATACATTCTGTGAATTAATAATACAGCTGCATTTACGTCAAAATATATTTCCGACAATGGCACTCGTCAATATCGAAGGAATCGACCCTTGGTAATTTATAAATTATGTGGTTTATATATTATTCTTACATATATTTGATTATTTAAAATCTGTCATTTTTTTTGCCAAAGTTTCAAATGATAATATTATATCTCTAAATATTTTATAATTAGTTATATATATTAATCATTTTAATTTAATAATTCTGCATTTAAAAATTTGATTTCTGTGTCAGGCTTACGGAATATGATGCATGTGAAAAGTTGTTCCGTGAGATTATGGAACAGCTTACTCTGCGCGAAGGAGAACCAAAGGCATCAAAGATTTATGCCAGCTTGTCTGCCAATGTCAGATTGCGTATGAAGCAATATACACGGGAAGTTCAGCAATTAAAAAGCAAAGTGGATGAAGCATTCAAGTTAAGAACAATGTATCCTTTTATTTCTATATGTTATATGTACATATTAATATTTGTACACTTTAGACTGTTTTGAAATAATTTTGAATTGATAAATTTCTTATAATACAAACACATAATAGAACATTTGAGGAAGCTGAACGTAGGACAAGGCAAGTGGAACAATTACAAAGTAAGGACATTCAGTTGCAAAAATTGTATGAACCACACACACATGATTATGCATCATCTCGTGCTAATTTATTAAGAGCAAATTCATCAGCTTTTGCTGATGGTGGTACAACTTCTTGGGCTGCTGATGATGATGAGGACGATGATAAACCGTTAGATGTACAAGTATCTGTTAGTGATATTATGACTCATCAGGAGCGAATATTGAGAGGTAAATAATAATTTTAAAGAACAAAAAGTCACTATATACTTATTTTTATAATTTACATTGTTTAATTTCTTATAGAACAAGACAAAGGTTTAGAGGAGTTATGTAAAGTAATTGCTCGTCAAAAAGAGATTGGACAAACTATTAGCAACGAAGTGGATCATCAAAATGGTGAGTAATAATAGATTTTGTATGGAGATATTTTTTTATATAAAAACAAATTCTCTGTAAACTTATTTCCACTATAATATAGAAATAATTGATGATCTGGCTGATCATATGGATAGAACTGATGAATCTTTGATCAATAAGACCCAGCAGGTCCGTACTATTCATTCCAAAGACCGTACATGTGGTTATTGGATTGTGATACTTATACTTTTTATCGCTATTATTATTGTTGCTTTAGTATAGTAAATATTCACAATGTTTTAATTTTCATCTGAAATTGTCTATATCTAAAATATAGAATTAGAAGCTTAATTATTTATAAATAAAGTAATGTAATATCAGTTTTAAAGTAATATCACTATTTTTCAATCGAGTTAAGCTAAAAATATTTAATATTAAGTAGGATATTTTTAATATATTATGCTATTAATATGTTATAAATAAAATATGAAAGCAAAATGTTAATGAAATATTCATACATGTACAATTTAATATTGGAACATTTTAGTATTTGTATAAAAATATAATTCAATGTCTCTAATTTTTATATATTACATATTGATAATATTATTTTCTGTAAAATTTTACCTAATTTATAAAGCTTTTAATTAGCATTAAAAATAATATTAATCGCATAGAGTTTTATAAGAAGCGAGGGAGACTTGTCAGATGGAAATGGGAAATAAAAAGATAGTCTCAGAAATATGGTGTTACATATTTTGCATTTTTCTTTTTTATATCATAAATATCTATCCTGAATCTCTGGTTCTATGCGAACTTTCTCGGCGCTAGGGATATAAAGAAAGATTCACTATTGCTTCTCTGCACTTATAATCCGCGTTTAAATTAAATATATATCAAAGAACTGCTTTTTGTGTACCAGATATCCGCTTTCTCGATTTCTTTCATCAACATTTGTAATAGATAGTATTTCAACACTTGTTTCAGCATATTGTACATACAATTGATAGTCGAAAGAAATGCCGCACGATTCCTTCTTTTCTCTCTCAATCCAAAAACAACGCAAAACAACAATTGGATTACTATCGTAAACGCGATTTCCAGCGATTACCTATACACGAGACATGATATTTAATTGGATTTATGTATGTACATTGGCGTAAAATTCTTCTCCTTTCCAGCGGATATATCACATTGTTTTGGATTTTACAAAACCGTAATTCCCCTTGTCTCGCAAAATTGATTTTTAATACAAGTTTTACTAGTCGCGCCGAGCATATGTCGCTCCCTTTCATAACATACAGTGAGATCTCGTTACAACGCACCGCGTCGAAAATCTCTGTGAGCTGATATTGTTGTACTGGAAATTTCCTTACATCGAAAATGCTCATGCATATCTTGGAACATAGCCATCGAGTTCAATAAAACTCTGCTCTGTCTATATTTCTGGTTTTACAACAAAATTTCGCTGCGCTAGCTAGCTTGTCACTAGAACTTGGGATTTCAACACAGAAACCGCTACGAACGTCACATCAATTATGCGAATTTTTGTTATTGTGAACCAAACAGCTGCCTGATCGTATATAAGAACAGTTCTACGAATATCTGTCTACATTAACAGCCGATTAAACATTTATGCAACAGGGAATCGTTTCGCTAAACATTAGTTAAAGTTAACTGACGTTTAAGCCGACCTTCTCTGCCCCTTCCTAAAGACGGAGGGAAAGAAAAAAATAATAATAAATCGCACACGCAGTTAAATCTCAGTTAACTTCAATTAATTTTTACGATAGCTGTTCACACACGACAGCGCAAAGCAAACGCAATAGAATTTTTCCCCAAAGCATCGGTTGAAAACATTCAGAATTTCTCAACAAGAAACACGAGCTCCTCTTTACAAGTAGCTGTGCATAATTGTAGAATAGACGCACACATCGATAACGTAGCATACACAGCGTTAATTATGTGGTTCCATAACGAGACCAAAGTAGCTTGTGCGCTGACTCCTGCGTTAAGACCAACCATTGGCTTGTGTTTTATCTTAAACAAACAAACTCTGATGCTCTCTATTTTCTCACTTTCTCTCTCTCTCTCTCTCTCTTTGTTAATTGATAATATATATATGTATATATATATTAGAATATTTTTTTAATGTGTCAAATGGGTCCCATTAGCCGCTAATCACTCCACGTTTATGCCACTGGCCCGTGTTAGATGCGTCGACTCGTGTTCTCAATGACGTGCTCATTTTAACGAGGACGACAATTTTATCTAGCTAAACATCGAAGAACATCGAACTGTTTATGCGTGTTCAAGTCTCCCTGCAGTCAGTCTGAATCTAATTGACAATGTGTATACCGAGGGTATGTGTCTCCTTGTTGTGCTGCTTGCTTGAGTTTGTCCCTCCCTTCTCTTTTCTATCTTCAATCTCTTTTTTTTCTTGCCATTAGTTTACTAACGACCGCTATTATCGACTACATGTGTGTTTTTTTTAGATAAGTAGATAATTATTTCTTATGCCAATACCGAGCGTACGATTTTTAGCGTGTGAAGAATCCCGCTAGTCTCTCATATCTATGGATCTTATATGTACTCTAAGTAAACTCTACATTCGTATAATTTTATAGAGTATAAATATATTCGGAGTGTTCCATTATTATCACAAAAACTGATTGACATTCACATACCATTTTTCTTTTCTATTTTTTATATATTTTTCTTCCATTTTAATTGCAAAGGATATCTCATAGAGAGAAAAAATATACAATTTAAAAAGAACCGATCTAACAATATTTTTTTCATAGAAAAACTTTAAAAGATCTAAATATTTCTTCGTAACTTTATATTAAAATTGCACATTAAAAAAAAATAGAACATTTGATATGCGGTATCTGTTTATATACCTGATACTTTATGATTTTTAAAAATTTTTAATATCTACAATTCAAAATTTTTTAATATCTACAATTAAATTTTTCATTAAATCTTTATTGTATAAAAATACTTTTAATTCCATTATTGAAAATAAATAAGATGGTGAGCGAAATGGAACACTCTATATATAGTTGTGTATCAGGCTAATACAAACAGTAATCATTTTGCAATTTGGACATAGAAGCATGAATGTGCCCTATCTCTTAAAATACATAACAATTTTTTCTTCTTTTTACTATTCCAAGCAAATTAAATGACGCGCATATATTTCACCTCTAAAATATTTTTTATAACAATAATTCATCTGACAATGAATGTGTTTACGAAAAGAAAGTGCATAATATGCGCTTGTAACATTTCTCTTAGGCATAAATTCGTCACATTGTTCAATTCAATGAAACAGTATCGTTTGCTATTAGAAGATACACAGCAAAATTGCATAATCCTTAACGCGATTTCTCGCAAGAGAATGCTTTAGAAATGTAAGCAAAATACATATGTATACAATGTGGGAAATGCCAAAATCTTTCGCAGTTATAGTTAGCGTTTTTTAAAGTCCCGTTTGGTACACATTCAGTGGCGGATCAACAAACATCTCTGCTGCATGATATTCAAAGATCTTAATGATTCTCTTATATATAACAAATTTTACATACGTAACATTAAATTATGTATTATTAAAAAAAAATCACACAGAGTAAAAATTTTTCGTTTATGAAATTAAATTATTCACGAGTATAAATTTATTAATTGTATGTACTTGTGAGATCTTATACTAGTTTATAGACAATTATCATGTCTAATAATCCGCCACTGGATACATTTTAATTTACTTCTACAGAGGTAATACCGCCTGTTTCTTCATATAGCTCTATTTGTCGCGTATTTTTAAATTCGATATACAAGAGACGCTTCGTGGAAGAGAAAAAGTATCAGATCTCACTCGAGGAGTGCCACTTACATTGATACATGGCAATATCGATACGCGTGTTGGCAATAATGGCACACGATTAAACACACTAATACGGCTAGTGATTAACAAACATTATCCGATATATCTGAGAGTGTAAAGTAAAATTTTATAGATATTTTTTTTATCATTTCTTTTCTAACTCTTAAAAACTTCATGACATATGATGGACTCATCTCGGACCAAAAGATCTCGCGCACACATTACAATGGTTGTGCATATGTTACGACTCGACATCACGAACCAATAAAAAAAAAAAAAAAAAAAAAAAAAAAAAAAAAGAAGACGCGTGTGAAATAAAAAAAGAAATAATTAACAGAAAGTTTATTTCCCTTAGACATGCTTAGTTTTATTTTTTTCTTTACAATGCACATTGACATCTTAATTTTTTACATTAAGACGAGGGTCACGTGAATACTTTTTTTTCTCTCAAGCATCTCATTTGGCTTATCCTTATCTGTCGTCACAAATATATATACTTCGCTTTTTCTTGCTTTCGCGTATGTAACAATACTATTAGCCTTTTCGCGCTCTTTTAAATCCCCGGTGAAAAAAAATATTTCGATTCCTCGAGCAATATTTTCGCTGTTGCACGCGCGCTTCGCGGTCAAGGAAGCAGAAGAGGAAGGACTTCTATCTCGAGGGATATGAATGTTTGTATGTGTGTGTGCACACGATGTCGCACGTGCAATTGAATGATACCATCGAAGCGATTCAACAAATCATCTATCAAAGCGCAATTCTTTTTTTCCTTTTTTTTTACTTAATATCACAAGATTACGCCTAAACTATAATTAACACTCTAAGCAACGCTAATCGTATATAATGTGTTATCGTGTGTCGCACGTTAAAATACAGATTAAGATTCGAAATTATCACCCTAATAAGCCGTATAATATATATCCTGTTTGTGCTTCGTCGAGCTGGCGAGGATCAAAAACCGAGATTGTAATCTCGATGAAATCGAGATTTCGTTAGATCTCGCGTAACGCGAGAAATGATATCTGTGTTTATTGTGGACTCTCTCTCACGATTTGATTGGCATATTTAGTTTACTTTTTTAACATCTACATCTCATATTTATTTCACGGCAATATGAAAAATTAGACTCGTCAGACAAGTGCTCCGTTCAATCGACAGCTTTGATTAAATCCTTTCCGGTTCTCTTCTTTTAGTGCGTCTTGTAACCAGTGCGCAAACACTTGGATTATCCTTCTTTCGATCGGCTGTTCAGTCTTTCGAACTCAGTTCTTCGATGGCGTTACATCGGGAGAAAAGGTATATGTGTATGTGTATGTGTGAGAGAGAGAAATAGGTAAAGATAGATCAAAAGTTTTGTATTTTATTGTGCTCACATGTGTTGTTTAGTATAATAAGCACTCTTGGTCGTCGTTAAGCGCCCCTGTCACACGGCAATCAACCAACAGAGAAACGCCTTTTGTTAAGATTACGAAGATTCCGAAATCCGAAGTATATAGAAACGACACAACGCGTGACCGCGAAGTACAAATTGTATCTAGAGTAATTATAGGAGGGGGGAGAGAGAGATATGGCGGTATCGTTATTAAGTCTACGTGGTATAAAACGTGTCGTGATTTTCATTCAAGATTGTCGCGAAGCGGATCACGACGTGGCACGCGCCAAAATCGGCCATCCTTCAAACAAATGGTTTCTCAACTCAGCACAATGCTTGTGACTTAACGTTCTAGGAGAGTTCGTCCGATCTCGCGCGTGTACAAAATTTTATTTCCTTCTCTCTTTGCAGATCGACGAGGCGCGCGCTAAATAATGACGAGCGAGTATACACATGATGTTTCGATTATCTCGAAAAACGCTCACACTTCCTCACGATACTCGCGCGATAGAGATTATAAGCTCGGACAGTGTACGATTGTGTGTGCGAGTGTGTATGTGTGTACAAAGTCAGTCTAAATTTAAAGGAGCGCGATAGAACGCGACGATTCTTCATCCGTTTGAGATGCGCTATCTCTATAATGATTGGTTGTTTTTTTTTTGTTACATTACAGGGAATTCGTACGCTGGTAGTAAGATGAACTCATGCTCGGAAGTACTCGCTTCAGTAATCGCGTGTACGTTTGACGGAGGGAGACAAAGAGAGCGAAGCAGGCACAGGCATGTGTGTTCGTTGTAAGTCACTCGTGACTCCAAAGCACATTTACTAATTACTGACGATAAAAGATTCACGAATACGCTCCGACTCGATTCAACTCGCACATCATTGATTTCTTGTCCGCCGGTTTCTCCTAGGTTTTCTCTCATAATTGTTAAGATTAGCACGAGGTATCTCTTTCTGTACTAAGACTACTTTATATTCTCAGATCATAAATCATCCGATTGCGCGAGAGCACGCTTCCCGTAATCTGTGTATCAATCCCCATGTGTATGCATGTAATATGTATATATGCGTATTGTGTACTTCGTGTTAATAAAGATCTGCTTTATACATGACGAGCTACACAGTGTTCGGCAAAGAGTTCTCTCTACTACCGTCGAAATCAATCATAGCAATACAATCATAGTGTATATATATAATATATATGTGTATATATATATTATATATATATTTATATTTACATTTACTATCTACATTATCTACACATCAACAAACTGTTAGTTTTTAGCATTTTCATCGTATTGAATCGTAAATTATTTTCTTTCAAACATTATATATCTCGTCTCGCACATTTACCATCCATATTGTTTTCAATCACTCACACTTTCATTCTTTCATCATCATCATCATCATTATATTATAATCATCTGCAGTATCATCATCATCATTATCAGCTTAATTATCACCATCATCATCACCATCATCTTTATCATCATAATTATCTTTATATCGGCGTTAGAGGTGTCATAAACTCACGACTAGTTCGAAGTAACGATTATCAGTATAAAGTAATCATAATTCTTCGACTCTCGGCCAACTTACAAAATCAAATTAACGAGCGAAGATCATTCAAATAGAATATAAAAAATAGAATAAATACGCCAACTAAAAAAGATAGAGGAGTGAGGGACAATTAACGATAATCAGTAGCTATGTGGTGTATCTATGTCCGCGTGTTAATGGCACGCGCTACGATCGCATATAATTTCGGATGACAGCCTCTTTCTTTTTACCGTCCGCATCCCTTTCGAGGCTGCTTCTCGTCAATTTCACCATCTTCAGGTAATGTCATCGTTGTCCCTTCATGCCGACACTGACGATTCATTCTTTTCTTCTGGGAGAATCATCATCCTGTCTAACATTGGGCGAGGGTTTCCCAAATGACGATCGAGGTAATCGGTATCGTGGCAACATATCGGTATCGATACGATTTAACTTGCCTGACAATCTCTTAGAATCATTAGTCTTCCTCTAATCTCTCCTAGACAAGGGGAGGGGGAGCGAAACCTTCGTGAGACTCACGAGTTCAGGTTAAATTAGGCTGCGGTGAGGGCGAAGGAGCGACAGGCTGAGGGTATGAGGCCGTGTCCTATATGAATGCCCAACATTCCAGTGTCTTGACGACAAAGTCTTCGCGCGGCGCTAACGGTTCGTTGCCGTAGGTACTGCAGGCCTGCGTTCTGCCTTGATACAGGTCACCGTCCAACCAGAGTCCGAATTTGCCACTAAAGAAAACCATAAACAATTAACTCTATGAAATTCTCAATAGAAGAGAAAAAAAGTGAGAAAAAAATGAAAAATACTTACTCTCCGGCACCGATTGCTAAGCTCTCGTTGTTGCCTTTGATGAAGTATAGATTGTCGCCGCTCCAGTTGAAACACTGGAACTTTGGCGAAAACCTGAAGAGAAGGGACTCGCCGGTGCCATAAAAGTGATCGCTTACGTGTAAGGCGCACGAGGTTAATGCACCGAACACCTGTAATAACATAAAGTGTGACATGTGGTGTAAAATTGAAGAAAAAATATCATATGATTACATTGTACATTTGTTGCTTTTGTATAAAGAGCTCGAGCAAACGAGTCAGTGGAAAACCAATTCGTTCACGAAGCGAGTAAATGCGCAAACAACTTAGTGTGTGTGAATGCATGTTAATGTTTCGTTTAAGTTAATTATGACGACTGTGCAGAACTTTCTAATTAAACTCGGCTTAGTTTGTTTCTATATTTCATTAAACACTCTAAAGGTGTCGATTCTCTCTACGTATATAATTAATTTTTACTATAATCTTTTTGATACAAATACGAGAAATTATTTTCATTAAATAAAAAATATTGCGAACAATGTCTTTCTAGTATATGACAGAATATTATTATACATGCGCGCGTTACAACGCTATTATAACATAAAATATAAAAGTATACAAATAAATGCTGGTAAAATATTGTAAGCGTACTTTATGTTTAACTTTTCTACCAAGATTGATTTTTAAAAGCTAAGATCAAATTAAAACCAATCGGCTTAAATTGATAAGTCCACTCCATTTCAATTGGCAAATAAAATACTCACATTGCCTTCGGTGTCCTCGATAACTAACAAGATCGGACTCTCGATCTTTGCCATTTTTCGATACATGCTGTTGAGACTGAAGCCATGCTGGCTGGTGCTGAAGACGAGAGTCCATTGATAACCCTCTGCCCTGGCGGGCAGATGACGACAGAGCTGTTCCCTGTGCTCCTCGCTGAGTATTTCCGTCGTACCGATGAGATCAGGCACGATGACATCGTTGTCTAAGGAGATGGCACTGTTCGCGTAGAGGACTCGCCTCACTTCCTCGCTCATAGACAGTACCTGCGAAAATTCGTTACGTCATTAATTAACATGTCGCCGAATACAATTTTCGACAATGATACATATATCCATCGCTAATTCTAATTGAGGAGGTAAAAAGCAACATCATCTCCAACAATGACAATTTCATGATCGAAAAGTGATCATGGCACAAATGGGGATGCTGTGCTCTGTCATTTATATAAACGCACAAATTACGTGTGAAAATTCTCCTATATAATGTCGATTAGAATAAAAAAATTATTTTATAACATGCATGTAATTTTTTTCCTTTGTTGTTAGATACAATCTATAAAACATTTAAATATTTTTTGAAAGTCTATTAGGATCAAGAAGAATATTAAAACAAATTGTTATAATTGTCGTAACGGTTAATTGTAACAATATAATATCAATTTCTAATCAAGTATACCATATATATAATTGATAAGCAGCCATCATCGTTTCTTACAATAATTTATATATATATAATAATATATTTATTAAATAATAAAATATTTTAATCTGAAATTTTATTATCTCGATTTAAAATCCTGAAAAATTGCAAGATTCTACGCAACAATTTTCACTTCTTATAAACTTGAGAAAATATATTTAATTAGCAAGAGGACTCTGAACATCCCTTCTGCTTCTGACCTCCTCAGTTTAGCTAGCATCTAAGCACATTTAGGGCACATCTAATTGTGTGTCGTGTTGTACTTTGTTAACATGATCTCACGTAACACGTAACCGCAGTGGGTGTCGCGTTTATTCGAGTGAATTGCTAGATAATTACTAACGTGGGAGACCGCACCACGTGAAATGTGTGCCGATATTGAATTACTTTTGTTCCCATCACATCATGAAGTGACTTTGCTTTGCATCGCGCACGATAATGCGATACACGCGTGAGAGAGAATGAAAATTCCACGCGGTGCATCGATACAAGTTCGATTGTAGGGAAACCGGAACCATAGAAGCTGCTATTACGAACGGCTAAATCCTATATCCATAGCGATTGAACTCCACCTCTGTCCCGAAATCATAGACATTTAATCCGAAAATTGACATATAAACGCAGATTGTTGCTAAAAGGTATAGATCTGTGAAGATAATAATAAGGACTAAAATAGAGTAAACAAGACTGTCAAAATAAACTATCTAAACTGCTATAAAATTATAGACAAATTAAAAGATAATTAAATTACATAATTATTACGTAAAATTATTAAAAAAGTGAATATTTATTTTATAATCTTGTTTAATTTTACTCTCTTAATTATTTTGATTGATTTCACATTAGAACATAATTAGGTCAATATATATTTTAAATATGTAACATATACATCTTTTCACTCTATAATAAAATTTTCATTAATAAAGAAAAATAAGAAATAATAATATACATGCATAAAAATAGCAACGAGATTAATCAAGCCAATTTTCGAGAATGCCACAAAGTTACGACCAATTTTCACAATTCTCTCACTAATTGCAATTAACGTGAATTCGTGCTATCATTCATGTGTGTAAAACACGATACTATCGTACGTCAAATTATCGAGAAACCAATCACCAATAATTCTGAATAATTCGTAGATTGGGCTACAAGATGAGAAACTCGATAAAATTTTTTTACATATATCTTCCTGCTCTTGTGATTACAGTTTTATACACCATTCTTACTTATATTACTTTATACTATCATCTATCAAATTGGCATAATTTGATAATTCTCGGTATGAGATTGTGTTATTATCTGCAATGATAAAGTATTTCTGATAACTATACTCATTGTTCAATGCAACCTGAAGATGCAGAGATGTGAAAGATATAAAACATCAATTATTCAATGATCAATAAAATCCATGATTATGCTTACATTCGATAATATTCAAAGAATACATTACAAATGAACGAGAGGGATCTGAATGCATCCCTGAATATCGCTTTATATGTAGATGAAAAATATATTGCATATTATTCTCAGATATTTACATCATTTATAATATTCCTGTTTAATTTATTTTCTCAATCAACGTGACTTCCGAAATCGATTTAGTTTTACTGTAATAAAGTTGTGTCCGAGTTTCGTCGAGTTTATATAGATTGCAAGAAACTTTTATTATTACACACTCTGACATTATAGATTTTAACTGAGTATTAAATTTTCGAAGAAAATCCGAATAATGTTAAATAAAAATAAAAAAAAAAAAAAAAAAAACAATCTTCCGATCTATTCGTGTTACAAAAATAATGCGAATCACGTCATAAATGAATATAAACGCATTTACATCACGTACATAATAAGAATATCAGGTAGCATTATTATACAAATTGCCTCACCATTTTCATTGTATATTATCTCTATAGACTGATTATGGAAAAATCGTGCTCAAGAAAGACGCCGTTTGTCAATATTGTTGACCATTATCAAGTAAACTTGTTCTCTGTAAAAAAGAGATTTATGTAAAAAAAAATAATGAGATAAAAAAGTGATTTCGATAACCTCTGATCCCATCACTGGAAGAATTTCAATTTCCATGCATGTATATATTTGTTATTAATCAACAGTTGTCTTATTTCACCAAGTAATGTTATTCTAACTTTTAAGAGCCTTTGCAAAATAAAATTTAAAAATCTCTGCAAATAAATGCACGTTAATGATATTAAATAAATCTTCTCTCAGTCTGTGGAAGAAAAAGAATGAGCCGTAAAATTTCGAATTTTACGGTATTTCTATGTTTTTGCACGCACGTGGAAGAAGAGCCAAGTAATTTATTTATATGCAAAAATTGTACTATCGTCACAAGCTTATCGTGCTTTTGACATTTGTTCCTTTTATACGGACAGACATAAAAGTGTCACATTGTCAATCGATCGTTCTTTAGTCATGCTAGGAAGTTTTTCGAAGTTTATCAGCTACTTTATTGAAGGTATTGCGTTAATTTTAACTCGATAGCAATACGCTTCCAGATGTTTCGCGCAAACAGCTTGTACATTTATATATCAACTTTAATAAATTAGTCGAGAGAACAGGGTCGTATCTCGTCATAAACAATTTCTGAACTGTTATTCATATAAAGTATCATGAGAAAAAAAGAGAGAATACATATTTGCATTTTTTATGGGAAAATTAATGATTGAATTTCATATTATAATATTATGACTTTCTCAATTTGTGCGACCTAATGGAAAATTGTGGCTTTTCTTCCAATTTTTCTACTTCCCAAAAAAAATCGATATTAAAATATTTTGAGCTTTAAGAATAATAAAATTAATATAAAAAAATCATATCAATAATCCAAAAAATAACAGATAATTCGAGAAGTTTGCAAGTTTGATACAAAAATGTCTTACTGTATAAAAAAATAAAAACTGGTTTTTTTTTTAATGAGAAAATAATTGGTCTGTTTTCGTAATTTGCGATACTGCTTATTGCTACTTAAATTTTCAACAAGGATAGATGAGCAAACGAAATGATAGATTGTGCGTCCTTATTTTACATTTAAGTTCACATGTCAATTAAGACGTCTCACGATTAATACTCATCTGCGATTATGTCAAGCAGTGTAACGACAATAACAACTTTGAAACGGCGTGATAGTCACGTGCTTAAAATGCTTCTGATTAATCTTCGGGAAATAAAATAGATTAGAACTTTTATAAAAACATATTTACATAAGATGTCCTAAAACACTACTTTTAGTAAAATCTAATGAATTAAGAGTCTAATTTTTTTCATTACAAAAATTATTTTCTAAAAAAATATTTTATATCATCATATAGTATATAAGCTCTAATAAAAATGATATGAAAGATGATGAAAGATAATAAAAAATGATATGAATGGTGATGAAAGATAAAATTTTATAATGAACATATTTTTTTATTTTTATTCTTACTCTTCTTAAAGACAAGGAAATTTCATAAAGACGATATTGTATATAATACATCACAAAACAAAATTACAAGAGATCGTTTTTAATTCTTTTTCAGATCTTCTTTTTAAACAAATCAAATATAAAAAAATATAATGTAGAAGAACATTCCTTTCTAGTTTAATGATGATAGAAAACTCATAATATAATATTAGTTAATGGTAATTAGATTGGTAAAAGACAAGTCAATATTTTAAAAATAATAATTTTTCTTGCGAAAATAATAATATAAAATTCGACAATATGCTGCGAATACAAGAACATCCAGATGTATTATATGTTTCTATAATAATAGTTTACTGTGAAATAAAAATCTAAAAAAATTGCAATTTATTTTTGTTTATATCTGAAATGTTTTATTTTTTTGTAATACTCTCTTTTTTCTAAATGTGTAGTGTAATTGTATTGCATTGTGATTTCGTATTACTTGTTAACGGAATGCGGAGAATAAAATTTAATTAAATTTGCAGACTTGTGAGAATAATTGTACGTTTACAGTAATTGTATGTTTACAACAATCGCGTTTAGTTCGAAGGAAATATTTAAACGCGTAGAAACATCTTTTTTAAAGAAGGTCACGATATAAATCTGCTTCGAATCAGTTAGCATTTGTACACAAGTTGATTTGATCAAAATTGAGTAACCGAGTATCGTCTATCTTTTTTTCAAATCATGAAACTAATCAATTATTTAGCAAATTAATCTACACGACGATAATAACAATAAAATTACGATAACATAAATTATTTTTAATGTAGCATTCATCTTGTTGCAATCAAAAGTAGTAATTTATGTTATCATTTTTATACGATTGTGAAAATTATCATGAGATCTTTTGATAAAGATCTTTTGATATGTTGGATTTTATATTTCTGGACTATGAATTCTAAGTAATCGAAATTTAAAAATATCACATTACGTCATATTGCTTTAATATTTGACATGTTTCAATATTGTAAAATGAGAAAGAGAGAGCATATTAATTTCTTTCCACATATTATATGTAATACACGCAAATATTTTCTATTGTAAAATGAATTACGATATTTATTAAATTAATAATTATAAAAATTAATTATAATAATTATTAAAAATTAGATGCTCACCGTAAGCATTCTTGACGAATGCTGAAAAACATAATTCAGAATAGGACATGGATCCACGGTCATGATCAATGTAATAAATTTTAAATATGTGTTATCACACTAAATAGTTTATTACTAACTCTTGTGTCTGAGTCTTGAACTCTTAGATATCGTTGATAAAATATACTCAATGTTTGCTAATCATTTATAACCAGTCTAACGTTACAAAATACGTTCTTGTTTTCGTTTTTAAGCGCGTTGAAAATGATAGACTTTTTCACGTAAACTTTTTATTTCGAAATTAAGAAATACTTCCGAGGAAGCAGAGATTTACGTTATCGCTGTCAAATAAATCTTTGTGTATATCCGCGATTCTATATTTTGACTTCTCTAACTATTTCTGTTATTTTCGTTGTGCGTCAGAAAATCACACTCGCGACAATCTTTTACGAGGCTTGTGCGATCGGCAGGACGAATCGATCGAAACTAAATAATGTCGGATTGAATTTCTACCATCGCGCGAGAAACTTTGCAAAAATCCTTTCATTCGGGCCTGTTCCCCTCTTCTTTCTACTTAATGCCAAGTACATATAAATTCCCATCGAATGCCCGAGTCGGCCTCGAGTGCATTATTCTCGCGCGTTGATCGTCCTTCGATCAACCGTCCTGATGCGACTTTGATAATGACGGGTCGACTGTTAACAAACCAAAGGTAGAAAAAGAGAGACGCCGACGATGCCATTCGATTTGCCAAAAACGCTTTTAATGACGCCGGTATTTTAACAACACTCGTAATAATCAACTTCCGTATGCAGTTTTATGAGATTTTATATGAATTTCCGTATACTTATCTCCGCGAGCTTCGGATCATTTTTTTCCTTTTTTATGCAAGGACACGGAATAACATATTTTTTTCAGATTGTTTTCTTAAAAACAACTACGATATTTTTATCATCAATATATTATCATAATCTCCAATTGTAAATACATATATGAGTTGCAGTTCATTTAAATGTATTTATGAGAAATATATTTTTAAATATAATATTTTAAATAATATATTTTAAATAATATTTTAAATAATATTTTTAATAATAAAATTTTGATATTATTTTAAGAAAATGTATAACCGAGAAATATTTTTATAAGAACAAAAAGTATAAAACAATAATGCATATATAATGATTTAATTATTATTAATCGCTGTCGTCATTTATGTAAGAAATCTGATTGTGAAGAAAATTCTGTCAAAAGTAAAAAGTAGCGAATAAAGCATTGCTCTCTTTAATAATTTAAATAAAACGGACAAAACTAAGTTTAAATACAAAATTAATTTTGTATTATCAATGTTGATATTACGGTCTAGATTAGCGATTCAGAGAAGAAAAATATATCACGCTAATAAAAAATTATAAATATTCCAGCATTAAATATGATCGCTTATCTCGTGTGTTGCTTTTATCTCTGGATAAAGATTTTCCGTGATTAAAAAGAATGAATGTTAACTCAAGATGGATTAAAATGATCGTCTAACGAGTATACCGTAATACCTATATGTTATATACCTCGAGTATATCTCATACTTATATTCACTCCGATTATTGTGATATAAGCATGATTGTGTCCGACCACGTTTACATATGCTAATCTTATGCGTAATTCGCCTTGTACCAGGCGAGACAAGCCACCATCAATCAGAGATAGGGAAAAAACATTAAGAGGCACTAATTTTCATCCCTGTTGATGAAGATTTCTCAGTCTCATGCATTATGTATGTACTCGTTATTATAGACCAAGAAATCTGACTAATTCATGTGTATCTAATAGGTTTTTTAATTGTGTTTTAATTAAGATAAAAGCAAAACGGAAACGCAGTTCAGCGAATAATTAACAATTGTGAAATATATGTCATTTATTATACGGACTCTATAAATTGATTTCAATTGCGAACTGGCTACACGATTCACTAATCGAAATTTCCTGGCAATTTGCTAATTGTAAGCGAGGAATGTCATCGTAGGACATATAATGAGTGGGTATAGCGGAAGTTTATGACATAAGTGTAATTGAACAAAATTATATAATTTCGCACAATATTACTTCATTCTTTTTGATCGCGAAATATTACATAAGTTTACTATTTTATAATTAGTTGATATCTCTCTCTTTTTCTCTCTTTCTCTCTATACATGTATGTTCAAATATTTAGATCTTAGATACATTATAGTGCAATAGCATTTTACTATTATTTTTATTTATCTGGCTAAATGTATAATTTTGCAAAATGTACTAATTTTGTTTAAATTTATATATTATATGTATATATAGAAACTGTAATTTATTTAATCATCTTACATATATTAAAATATTTTATTATTATTCAAGTTATGCAAAATAATTGATGCATATAAATATTAGTTTCCTTCGTGCATTGTTAGAATTAAAATTATGCTATTTGATCATCTGAAATAATTCTTTATAGAAAATTAATCATACCGCACATGAAAAGTTCATAAAAGGCAATAAAAGCCAATCGCGAATGTTAGTTATTCAAGGCGATCGGGAAACGGCTATCAAAAGATTGCGAAGGGTGACTGCGATCGTTATTGACAATCGTGCGGCGCGAAAACGTCCGCCGATTTCCTTTACAATGCCGAGATAACGGACGGGAAATAAATATGAAAGTTAATGAGTCTACGACTCGAATGCAAGCGTCCGAATGTCGCTTCATGTTGAACATACTGTTTTTATTACGTCGCAGCATTCCTAAACAGAACACAGCTATTATAAGATTTAATTATGCAGCTTACGTCATTTTATTTTCCTAAATCAAACACTGAATTACATCAGAATCATATAATCCTGCCTTTAGCTTTGTATATGTAAGATAAATGGTTAAGTTTTTTTTATTTCTTCGCTTTTATACTCATAAATAAAAAAATATACATTTTTTTATGAAAAGAAATAAAATTTATGTTTCCTAAACGTTTGTTCAACCACAGATATAGAATGTTTAAATCGCAACATGACTATTTTTGATGAAGGTATGATCGCGTTTTCTTGGTGCACGTGTTGAAAAACACAAGTGACGATTCATAGAATCGTTAAAAAAATAATTAAATATTACCTACTAGAATATTAAATAGTCACAATTTTAATTAAATTTTCCGATATTTTTTCCTCCCAATATTTTAAGAAAAAAAAAAATATAGACTTTACGTAAAATATACATATATATAATTTAGTAAAACTGAAAATCAAAAAACTCGCAAAGATTCATTTAAATAAAATGATGTAAATGTCTAACAATACATATGTGTTTAAATATGAAAAGATAAGAGTGTTGTAGTGCAATCGTCTATTTATATGTAGATAATATATGTCATGAATCATTATGATTTTAAAAAGAAGTTAAATAAAAATAAAATAAAAATTGCTGATCTGCAAAAAAATTCTCAGAGCGATGATTAATGTGAATATAATGGATATTAATTGTCATATTCTTACCAAAGCCCAGTTTACGAGCTGTTGATTAACGAATGTAGAATAGAATACATGGTAGTCGAAAAACATGTAGCAGAATTGGAAACTCTAATCTCTAAGTTTGTGATTAATTTTTTCTCGTCCATATAATAGAGATAAAACTATATAGAGAGAGATTTACTAATCCATTTAATTAATTAGATTTAATTCACTTTTGAATTGTTTCGGTAACTCGATTAAATTGTATTTTTTCGCAGTTATTGATTCTCAAATTCACATTATTCCATCCACAATAATAATATTATCATATATAATTCTAATTTTAGAAATATTAAATATGTACATGATTAATACATACATATATGAATAAATTCATACGTTCTACATTTGTTAAGAGAACAAGAAAAGACGAGTTTTCTATCTATGAGATAAATATATAAGTTCGGTTACTATTATAAAATTTATTATTTTACTTCCGCATTATTCTGACACTCGTGTGCAGCAAGAGAAAGATTAATGTTTTGGGATAAATTTTTTTCGCAAAAGACTATCTATCTTTTATAATATAAGCAGTAATGTCATATGATTATACGCATATAACCTTTGTTCGGAAAATTTCGAGATTAAACTTATCGTAGATAAACCAAAAATATATTTAATTTTGTTTTCGTGGTAATAACGTAAATTCATTTCTTTAATGCTCTACAAATTTCTTATTCGTTCTTGTTTTTTTTTGCTACATGTCACATATTTTGACTAGCAATTGTATTAGTAGAGCAAAAATAAACTTTGTATGAAGCTTAATCATAGAAATAAAATGATTATAAACTTCACACTGTTATGATTCAACTCGGAAAACTTTGCTACAAGAAAAAAGTTAAAAATAAAAAGATTTCTTATTTAAGAAGTTTTAAAATAAATGCTCCATTATTTACTCGCACTAAGAAAGAAATATAGTTATTATCGGTTTTTGAACTGCAGGGGATGAAATCTGATTGCTAAATGCAGCAACAAGTAACAATTGTTCGAGTCTTACTTATTTTTAAGTAAATTAAAAGTTTTAAAAATGAACGTATATCTGATGAGAAAGATTCTCAATTTCAAAGGTGTCAGCATTTAGATAGCTCGAAATTTAATTCGAAAGAATCGTATTGCAATTGATGCAATGGAAAGTTTATTCGACTGAAGAGTGACATCGTACCAGATTAAAATTTCTTCTTCCAAAATAAAATATTCAAAACATATGCGTCGAATCAAATACATATACAGGGTGTCCAGTAACTAACGGACCAATAATTAAGGGCGGATTCTCGGGTCAATTTGGAGACGATTTTTCCTTAGCAAAAATGTTGAGAAGTCAATAATTTTCGAGTTATAAACAATTTTAAAAAATGGGTTTTTTGAAAACTAAACGTTTTGGAGTTAAAAGTCTAACATAATTACATTCTTCAGTTAATTTCAGGTAGAGTTTACTATAATAAAATTTTAATTTGAGGCTTAGTTATAAAGATACATAATGACAAATATTGGAAAGTTGTAAAAAATGATGACCTTTTTCGACATTTTTGCTGAGGAAAAATCGTTCCCAAATTGACCAAAGAATCCACTTGTAATCGTTGGTCCGTTAGTTACCGGACACCCTGTAGATATTGATTGAGACTACATAGAAGAAAATGAGCAATAAATTTCTTGAAAAAGACCTTTTCATCTTGTTTTCAAATATCTTTTTTACTTTTCTCTCCTAAATAGTTTTTATAAGAGAGGACAGATACTCTTTTCAAATTTATATTCCTACCTGTCTAAAGTTGAAGCAAATTTAATTTGAAGCTGAAGCATTATATTATCGTATTGTTTTATACAATGAAAAAATTCTGCATATTTAACTTTTAAATTTTTCGCTTTTATACATTTTCCTTTTTCTTTTGATTTATACATTTTTACTTTTTTTCGAACAATTTTCTTGAAAAAGACCTTTTCATCTTGTTTTCAAATATCTTTTTTACTTTTCTCTCCTAAATAGTTTTTATAAGAGAGGACAGATACTCTTTTCAAATTTATATTCCTACCTGTCTAAAGTTGAAGCAAATTTAATTTGAAGCTGAAGCATTATATTATAGTATTGTTTTATACAATGAAAAAATGCTGCATATTTAACTTTAAAATTTTTCGCTTTTATACATTTTCCTTTTTCTTTTGATTTATACATTTTTACTTTTTTTCGAACAATTTTCTTGAAAAAGACCTTTTCATCTTGTTTTCAAATATCTTTTTTACTTTTCTCTCCTAAATAGTTTTTATAAGAGAGGACAGATACTCTTTTCAAATTTATATTCCTACCTGTCTAAAGTTGAAGCAAATTTAATTTGAAGCTGAAGCATTATATTATAGTATTGTTTTATACAATGAAAAAATGCTGCATATTTAACTTTTAAATTTTTCGCTTTTATACATTTTCCTTTTTCTTTTGATTTATACATTTTTACTTTTTTTCGAACAATTTTCTTGAAAAAGACCTTTTCATCTTGTTTTCAAATATCTTTTTTACTTTTCTCTCCTAAATAGTTTTTATAAGAGAGGACAGATACTCTTTTCAAATTTATATTCCTACCTGTCTAAAGTTGAAGCAAATTTAATTTGAAGCTGAAGCATTATATTATAGTATTGTTTTATACAATGAAAAAATTCTGCATATTTAACTTTTAAATTTTTCGCTTTTATACATTTTCCTTTTTCTTTTGATTTATACATTTTTACTTTTTTTCGAACAATTTTCTAACTTAATTTTTTCCACCTATTTAAAAAATGAGCTATATAGTCGATAATAAACATTACTGATTTGTCACAATTCGAAGCTTAAATTAAAAAAAAATGAATTCTGATCAACACAATTTGCGGTGACAGTCTCATTGATTCGGTGAAAGGTGAACTAACATAGACTCAACTAAAAACCGGTTATAAATACATGCCTTGTACAAATAGCCGCTCTTTTCAAACTATTAGCACATATTAGTGTATAAATTATATGAAATAAATTGTAAATAAATGCACGCAATTACGTGTTGGCAAATTGTTGAAATCGCTTAATATCAAATAAATTGTTTATCTTGGCAAATTTTACTTTAAATGAAACATTCGAAGATAAATTAATATATATGACTGCTAAGTATATTAATTTAAAAATGCAGCTATACGTAACGCAGTAATAATTATCATTATCGTAAAATAATTGTTCATTTCGGATAAAGGTGTTAGAAAATGACAATTTAAGAATTTTTCGCACCAATAATTTCGATCTCAAATTGTAAGATTTTATGGCGCCTAGTATGGGTCAATGTAAATCAGATATTCCGATATGGCCGGGCTTCCAGAGAAAAACATGTTTACATATTACGTAATTCTAAACTGCATTCCTGACAATTCCATAATCGGACACATTCCGCTCCGTGTAAAAAAATGAGCCTGATTAAAAAGCGCGAGTATATTCGTCTCAACTTTGACCTTTACCTTCGTTTTCTTTTTTAAGAATCTCTTGATGATCTTGGAGATGGGATTTGGCATTTTTGACCTCGGCATCTCCGTTATCCTTCGATGAGTACTAAAAATCGCGGGTCGATGTACCTTTTTTTCGCAGTTTTTTCTTTCGTACACAAATGAGCAACCGTAAAATTTACATTATGTTTCAATACCAGAGAACTAACTTCCTCAAACTATACAAGACTCCTCCAAAAGAGCGAAAAATGTGGCACGCACGCACGAGCGAGTTATCAAAAGAAACAATTTATTTCCACCCTTGTATATTTTTCACAATAGTCTTTAAAAATTTATCACTGCACTTGTTTTAATTGGCTCTTTAGTTCTTTAATCAATTTTTATTAATCGATCAATTATAATCAGCATTAAATCAACGTAGTTATGACGCACTGTAATGTCAATTGATACTATGTATTTTTTTTTTATATGACTCGTCCGATAATACGAGCTTTACTTTGCGAGAACTAGAGTCAGACTGGAGCTTTCGAAGTAAATCTAATATATTCATATAAGAGTGAGAGAAGGAGGGAGAAGAAAAAGAGTGACGTATATGCTTCGGCAGAGGCTTTTCTGACGATTGCGCATCCTCAATTGCGCAGCACGTGCTACCGGTCGTTCTAAATTTCTTATGTTCATAAATCTTTTGAACAAAGAGGAGATATTTCTTTTCAGTATAGAAGAATGTTATTTTGAAAAGTACGCGAATAGAATTTTCCTTTAGAATTTACCCTGAAAATCATGATATCCCGTAGGATAATATGGCATTGGAAGAATTTTATAAAACCTTCTCTGTGATCAAAAATATTAATGTATATATAGTAAATTTTACTATATGCATAGTAAAATTAATCGAGCATATTTTATATCTTACTGTGATAGATTATTAATATTTTTTATTGTAGCAAATGTTAATCAGAGAACCTGTTATAAAATTCTAAGAGAAAATAATTCTCTCTGTGTATCTCTGTGGATTAAAATTTTTACTGAAAAAAATATATATTCAACGTTGAATAAGATTCCTTCTTATCAATAAAAATCAAAAGTCGCTATCTCTCATTATTTAAAATGTTATTGTACTTATTTTGTTAAACCCTACATAAATTACTCATCTTTCTTTTATTTTGTCGATTGTAAAAATCCTTCCAATTTATTCCTATAGCTTTGAAAGTAATTTGTTAGTGTATAATCACTTTTTATTTTGATTTATTTGGTGTTAAGTTTTGTGTATCTTGTATATTGTAACAATAGTTAAACGAAACGAGCTGAGCCGAATATTTTAGTGGTGAATTATGTCGTGCTTTAAACGATGGACACTACGTGAGTATCTAAAAATAAAGAAGAGCATGCTTGGTATCTAAGACTTTATTTTTAAACGATCAGTCGCTAAGTATTTGAAAATAGAAAATATAAATACAAATAAATTATTTGTTTTTGCTATATCAGCAGTTTAATGATGAATGATTTTTTCTCATTTTTTAAAAAATATTAACTGACTTCGAAGATATTTATGATATTATTTTTTGCATTAATTTTTAATATTTTTATCGATTTTTTAAATTATTTCTGATATATATGTATTTTTCAAAATTATTTTTACGGTAATAGTGTATAATTTTGCGCAATTCTGACGCAATTTCTATTGTTTACTTTTACGACTTCATACTCTTATAAGAAATATTGTGAAATTAACTTTTTATCTAAAATCGATATATGATTATGATCAGTATATGTCATATCTTCTTTCGGCTGCCAAATTGCTGTTATCCTGAGATATTTATGAACATAGGGAGAAAACGTAATCATATTTACTTTATTATATAGAAATTCAAGCTCTCATTAATTTCTTATCTTTTTCGCGAAATGTGATAATACGTAAAAAAAAAATAAAACAAATAAAACAAATAAAGTATATTTTTAGTTTATATCCGGATGCGATTAAATTTGCCGTCTTCTCTTAAAACGAAGAAGAAAAGCGTAAGTTCTGCATGTGATAAACGAGTGCGTGGAAATATTCTCCCAAGAAATGTTATCTGCTGCATCTGTGTCAATTTACACCGACTGTGTCAATTCTCATCAATAATGCATCAATAATGCGCCATTATGCAAGCGCCGGAGCAGTTCATAGAGTATGATTCCTGACGCAAATTGATCTATATTGTAATATTTCGCAAGGCATACGCGACTTGTCACGCACAAGATCCAAACCTCATTCTTTCAGGAGTTCGCAACAGTCCATCCATAAACCGTTTCGCAAGGAAACATTAAAAACATTATTGGCCTTTTAATGATACACACAAGAATGAAATCCTATTATCTGGATATATCTTCTTTAAGAGAATATAAACGCGCTTTCCACTTCCACATTTATGCTAACAAAGTTTTCCGCTTCGAGTCCGGACGTACACATCAACAATGTGGTTGCTGATGTCTATCAGAATTACCATCTCGCCTTGAAATCGATAATTCTTATTGTTTTCGACGCGACATCGATTTGCATGAAATCGTAAAAATCGACTGAATATGGAAAGTGCGTTCTGCAAATATTCAATCAAGTCGTGATAGAAGTCCACGAGAAGTCGTAAAAGGAAACACTGGGACGTATAACGAGAGAAACAGAGAGTGAGAAAGAGAGAGAAGGAAATAGAGAAACGGTAATAACAATGCGACACGATAAAGATATTATATGCATGCGCCAGTTCGGAGTATTGAATGAGTGCATGCTGCACATTCATCTAGATTCTAGCCGGAGAAGGGACAGATGCATGCAATCTATTTTCGACAGCGATTTGTCAAGAAACGAAAGAGATGAATCTATCTCAAAAGAAGTCCAACTGCTAAGAAGTAATCATTAAGAGGAGACAATTTCTCTCATATTATTACGTCAATGTCCATTATTTTATATTATTACGAGAATGTGAGAATAAAGAGATTTTAAGGGATTCTCTATACACTTTCTCGCCGCGAGAACTAATGCACATATAATATAAGTCGTGGTCGAATGCACTGGTGTACCGAATCGGGCGCATCGAAGCGGGTGAAGCGGCTAAAAAATTATAAAAAAAAAAGAGAAAAAGGAAAAAAAAAACACAAAACAGGATAGGCACGGCCGTAACATCGCGTGACAACGCGTCAGGTGCACCTGAGAGTTCTAACAAGGTCTAGGGTGCGGCAATGTTATCTAAAAGGTGCATTGTTCAACATCGAGCAATTAGGGTGCCTATGATAGATATCGATCACCGGGCGGGAGGTAGGGATTAATCGATACCTCCGAATCCTGGATCTGCTCGGAATCGGCCGACGTGCTCGAAGTCTTCAGGATGCTGTACAGCTTTACGTAGGGGGCCTTGATCAACTGTCGGCCAATCAACAATCGGCCGTCTTTAGCAGATGCTCTCTCGTCGGTCGCGACATCGTCGCGAGGTTTAAACCGGCCTCGCGCGATCCTCGCGTCGAATATCGACAGAAGCCGCGCGTTTCAATCGCAATCGATGACAATCGCGACCAGCATCGAGGGCCAGAGCGGACTTTGACGTTATCGTCATTAACGGTGAATCGCAATTTCGCGAATTTAGCGCGCCCCGACGCGATATTCGATACAGCCGGTCGACACGAGGATCGGATTATCAAAGAAAGAAATACGAATAGTATTGTAAACAAATTGCAGATCATTGCAATTTAAAGACGGTATCGGAAATAATTTTTCTTTCTTCGAAATATTATACAATATATCGCAAAAATTAATTTTTATTGTCAGATATATGTATTATATATTTTATATTAAGCTCGAAATTAATTTTGTTCTGCAAAAATTTTAGATAGCCGGCAAAATCTTTGTGATGACTAACTTTAAAACTTTTCGCATTACATAATCTGCGTTAACGCGAGGGCGCAAATTGAATTGCTAATTAAAATAGGAACTCCTTATGCAGTAAAATAATAATAGACTCATAAATCGTATCTAAATTCAAAAGGATAATCGAAAATCTATTTTATATATTCATCTATTATATATTTCTCAAAAATAAAAATATCTAGAGTTTTTAATCTTCAATTATATTTATATAAATAACTTCGTAAAAAAAATCTACCTAAACATTATATCTAAAAAAGCCATGAAAAAATATCCTTCTATCAAAATGATCTCCGTCGCTCTATTCCGTATAATTCGTGTATCGACATAGTCGAGATATATACAGAGTACAAAGTACTCACCTCCCAGGACTCCCTTGTCAATTCGGTGATGTCATCGCCTTGTCCATCGCGAGTTTTGCTCTCTTCGGTGGAATCCGCGCCCTCGCCGCTTTCTTGGGGCGACAATTCCGGTGACAGGTCCGTATCGGTATCTGACAGAATGTAGCCGCGTTCCCGCCAGTAATTCTCATCCAGTTCGCCGTAGAGATTCGGCACCCACGCGTGAATAAACCTATACAGATCGTCCACTCTGGAAAAAAATAAAGAGATTCACATCAATCTCGTGTTGTATAATCGCGAAAGGAAATTGTCGTTTATCGCTGCACAAATGATCTGCTCTGTCCTTCGACATATATCGAACGCAAAAGCTCGCTTTTACCTGCGATGCAGAAAGGGCATCACGTTTCTGACCGCTCTTCTCACGTGTCGATCGTAAATAAAATTCACAACACCGCTGAACGCATTCATCGCGGCCACGTTCGTCCAATTCATAGTCACGCAACCGCACTACGGTACACTACGGTTAAAAGGCGAGAGGAACGATAACACCAGAGAGAGATATATATTTCCTCGAGGACGTGACAGACGAGTCAGCTGATCGTACCAGGAGCGCGAGAATTATTCGCGTTTCGAGTCAATATGTCGGAGCAGCGGCTGTTATCAGCTATTAGATACCGATTCTAACCTCGTGGCAATTTTTTTTAAACATTTCCACATCGCGTTTGACTATTTTTTGTTTAATTCCACGAGACTGTTCGTTACAAATTTTTAAAGGAAGCTCTTCCTCTCGTTTTCACAGGATGCACGCGACACACTCGTGATGCGTGCAAATATGTAGGAATTCGCGAAAAACGCGGAACAAAGCTACCAGATACGTCGCGAATGTCGAGTCTCGTTATACATGTCACGTGCTGATTCGCTTGGTACACCTGCACTCTTGTTTCGTATGTATATGCGCTGCGAAATGTAGTATATCCCGGTGCATCGCATGCACTCGCGCGTATCGCGCTGACAGAGCATGTTTCAGTCCTTTACTGCTCGAAAGCTCTCTTTTTGTCTCTTTCCTTTCCTTCTACAAAAATTTAAAATAAAGGTACGATAAGAGCAAATTTTATTTACTCGCTAAGCCGTCATAACAAACAATAAAAAAAGAATTATATCTCTTTAATCTATTTTACAATCGATACGAAGAGTTTTTCTCTGATTACTACGTCAGCCACTAAAATAATACGATAGAAAAATAAATTTTTATTTTCGTTAAAATTTATCATTAAATGTCATTATAATATTTTAATATTCTATTACGCCAATCAAAATGTCACACGTATATGACGTGCAATATGCATATTGCCGTAATATATTGCCGTAAATATAGCATGTTCAGTATATTTTAAACTTTAGTCTCGACTATGTTTTTTTATTCCAATATTTTTTATTTGCTATTTCTATCACACTGTTTGTATTTTATTTATAAATTCTTATTTTAATTTTATTTTAAAATATCCTCGCACTCTATTTACACAAAAGAAATACGAAAAAATAACATATTTTAATTAATAAAGATGGCACAATAATGAATTGTGAATTAAGAAATTAGTAGAATATATTTATAAGAATATTTATAATTATAACAAAATAATTTGTTAAATAAAACTTTATTAATTTTGTCGGTAGAAAAAGTTTAGAAAATTAAAAAAATGTAATCTCGTACAATGACATTTAATGCATATATATGTATATAATCTTATTAGATGCATTTTTTAAGAATGCATCAAACTTCAATAAAAATATTCTATCGTAAAAAATCCCATCGTACATCTTTTAACTTATAGAATTCAAACAAATATTTCAACTTAATAAGAAATATTCAAAATGTATTTTTTAAGAACGAGCAATGACACATAAAATAAATGTGCATCGTTTTATATAAAATTAGATATTAAACAAGGTTTAATTTATTTTATCACACTTGCTGATATGAACGCGTGAATTTTATTCTCGTAACTTGTAGATGTTAATGAGAATATTATTTTTGGCAACTTTAAAATTTATCTGATAAAACTAAGATACAAGATACGATTACCGAGAATAAATTGATACATGGCTCTTGATAGATCTTGATCCAGATGACTACTTAAACAAGAACGATTTTAATTGTCTGTCACTCGATACAATCGTGGTACTGGGAAGCGATTGATATTTGTAAACAAGTGGCATCTCAAAAGAACTGTCAACGAGATTTACGTAATATGATATATGTAGATGACTGATTTGGAAATTCTGAGAATCGGATCACTATCTTGATTAAACAATAATGTTCAGACTATGTTTAAGCGCGAGATACGTATTTTTTTTCCTTTAAAATTAAAGCCATAACACATTTGTTTAATTTTTAAAAAATATAAAAGATTTATAAAATAAAAAAATTCATTAAAAGTTATATATTTTTTTTTCTTTACAAATTATAATATTCCTTTACTTTATTTAACGATATATATTTAACTAATTTTTAATTTCTGACACAAAGTACTCACATCATTCATTTATCTTAGGATTTTTAAATAAACGTTTAACAAGTTTGAAACAAGGAAAGCACTGGCTGTCGGCGCTTGCTAAAGCTCGATCAAGCATCAACGAGTATATAAATAGAAAATCCGGTGGCAGAGGCGAAAATCTATTTTGCGGTGCTTGCGACGTGAAGCATGTGTCCGGTCATAACGCATTCTGAATGTCGCTCTTCGCGAATGCATGCGTAAGTCGACCATATATACGAAAATAATACGTGGCGAGATTTTTCGTTCGAAGCAAAATTACTGGCGCCGAAAAAAAACAGCATTCGGCGAATATTTATTCTGGTACGATCAAATGACTTATCGTGAACAACGCGACGTCTGTAACTCGTTTTTCGGCGACAACTCGTTAGTGGTCAAAAAAAGGAAAAACAAATACCTATCTTGATATAAATACAGATTTTAAGAATGTACAAATACCGCTGCTTCTCTTGTTTACACATAGCAGCCTTAGTCATCGTCAGAACGAAAGAAGTATCGAAAAAAAATCATGAGAATGTCGAAAGTGTTCATTGATATTTTTAAAATTTATTTTTAGAATCAAAACTTTCTAAATTTTTAAAGATTTTATTTTGACATTTAAATATATTTTTATTCAAATATTATTATAGAATATTATTTAATTTTCTATATCTCTTAAGATTATATTTATTATATACCATTTAAAAGAGTCATAAACGTTTTAAGTGATTAAAATCAGAACTTAAACTCGAATGGCTTCTGAATTCGCATCTCTCTTGCGTTCTGACGTATCGATTGCAATAATTAAGGAGATGTGTCGAGAAATTGTAATGTCAGAAATAATTACCTGTTGCGTGGCACGCTGAACCAGTATTCGGGGCGCAGTTTCTTTTTGCCATAGCTCATAATTGGCGTCGATCGCGGAATCTTCTTATCCTTTGGTCTTCCCGTTCGTAGTCTCAGGTACAACGGTGGGTCTTCGCAGGAACGTGCGGGCCGTGGAATCAATTCTGTGTAATACGAGAAGGATTTATCAATATAGATCAAATACTTAAAATTAATAAGAGTTTTATAATCGACGGCTTTATCTTTACGTTCGATATAGTCCAAGTCCAGAAAACATGTGCGATTCACGATTATATCGTAATAAACAAGTATTGTTACGATAAGAAGTTGCCCGAATTTCTTCAGAAATTACCGAGAGAGTTTATACATGTAAATACACAAATAGGTAAAAAATATGAACAAGTTTCGGAAAACGAGGCAAGCACATTACCACAAATAAAGGTGAGAAGAAAGTGTCAGAGTAAGAATTATTATGTGAAAGGAACGTTAACAATAATGATAGATATAATGCATGAATATAGCGATTGTATAGATATATTTATAGAGAGTCCGATTATAAAATTTATATACAAAAAAAGTACACGTGCAGCAAGAAATGGTGATGAAATAGAATAATAACCATTACAATAATATAATAACGATTACCACACAGTGTATCCGCCGTGTGTAAAATTGCGCAAATTATGTTTAATGCACAGTAAACAAAATCGCGAAGAGACAGAAAAATGTGGGACATTTGACAAAATAAAGAGGCAAATGAAAACATGGGAATACGTGACACAAGGAGAAAAGCAAGCTAATACTGTATGAACCTACCCAGGCCTTCGAGTTCGGGAAAATTAGGTGCTTGGACTAGAGGGACAACAGAAACAAATGACATTACTGCATTAGTATGAACCTATTGCTAACTAAATAATGAAACCCGTTGTGCTAATCTGAAATGGATAAAATGTTACTGAAGAGAAAGAGAGATAATTAGAGAGATAATTGAACAACCAATGTAGAGAAATATACAATGGTTACTACTAATGTCTATAATAATCGAGCATAACACATCTTGCAGAGTGTAGTAGATATAGTTTGATTTAAAATAATTATTCGTTTGATTATGATTATTAAAAGAGATTAATATGTAAATATATAAAAATGTAAAATTCTACGTTAAATATACACTTTAAATTGTAATCAAAGTTAATATTTAAATAGTGCAAACAAGATGCGTTCGCTACATGCAATACGGCACAAAGGGTTTCAAAATTCTAGAAATGTATTTATATGTTTTGTTTGGAAAGAGATATGTTACAAAAGTGTTTGTTGAAGTAAATTTAAATTTGATTTAAATTTTTCTATTAAGAATTGTGTTTGTTGATATATATATATATATATATATATATATATATTTATATATTTATATATACACACACATATATATATATATATATATAAATATATATATTAGTGAGTTAGATTGTTGTCTCTATCAAAGAGTAGAGAGTCAATTCATATAAAACAAAATACTGCGCCATTTAACATTTAATATTATTCTCTTCATAAATAAATCGATATTTATCGAATAAAACATTTGTTTTATATATTAAAGAAATGTGATACGTATATAATTCAGTTAGTTTCAATGAAATGACATATAGAATTGACAATGATAAACAATGATAATCTAAAACAATGATAAACTACTTTAACGTACACATCAAGGAAAGCGCATTTGGTTATCAATTCCAAATTTTCTTGGCGATATAAGACGGAGCTTAGAATTTAGAAAATATGAAAAATTATTTTTCGCACAAATCTGTCATAATTTATAGCCAAAAGCGCTCGAAATTTTGAGATGAGAGCAATAAACTGGCAAAACAATACTATTTAAAAAGCTATCTATGTGTTTTCGGGCGAGTGCAGTGCGTGATACACTAACTAATCCCGTTTATCATCCTTATCATTTATTAATTTCTTTGCATCGTATATATAACTGATCGATATTAATATTAATGATATATGAAACAGTAATGAGTGTATTCTGTGTAAAAGGAAATTCTGTTCAAGTATGCCTTCACGATAATTAGACTATCCATTCCGATAAGAACATGAAATAGATTATGTGTCTCTATATGTGCGATAGCGATACTTACTGTCGAAACTCACAAATAATTCTGGCATATCCTCGACCGAGACCATACTGCGGTAATCCAATCGCGGTGCCATTGTCGAAGTTTTACTACCTCGACTGCTATCAACGCTGCTGCTACCGGAGGATGTTAAAGGTTGCTGTCGAATAAAGGTACCTACGGAAGAGCGTCTGAAAAAAATCCGTAAAATATAAAATTATAAAAGAGAAAAGAGAATTTCTTCTCAAGGAACAACATTACAAAAACTTTTGAACGACAAGTACACATTAGTCAGCTATCAAAAATGTTTATTGAACTATTATATATTTAATTTGCACTTTCTCTCTTGTAGTTCAGAAGTAATATATATAATACATTAATAACAATAGGAATTAACAATCAGAGACTGTGTCCAGTATATAAATAATAAATTATATAGCTGCTTGAGGGTACTAAACATTGTGTTAAATTAGTCATGTGTTGGCTGTAAGCAATCTGAAGAGTAGCAACAGCAGTGTCTATGGCTGAGTTTTTTGGCAAACAGTATAATTTACCTGAAAGCAGGAGCCCTCAATCCTGGAGTATCTTGAAACTTAAGAAACAGTGGAAAAAATAGTGTGTGAAGGAAAAAGCATTTTTAACTGTAGAATCCTCGAAATATTGTAAAATTTAGATAATTGTGATAACATGTATGTATATAATAGCTCCTATATCCATAATATTAACAGCTTTGATCAATGCAGAGTGTATTTAATTAACAAATACAACATTGAAAGAGAATTCTACAGAAGTAAAACATTCACGAATTAATAAAATACATCAAGATACGAAAATTGATCAAGAGTAGATCGAATAAAAATAGAAAGGATTGTAGGAAGAAGGGGATACAACAATGTAAGGTCATGTCTGGTCCAGACTCACCCGATGAGGCCTCCTGGACCAGGTGAGAAATTGCTGGAGTCCTGGGAGAGAGAGGAGGCGGTAAGCGGAGGAGTTCCACCCGCTCTACCGCCACTCTCTTCGCTGGGGGTTTTAGCAAACAGGCCGGAGCTAAAGTCACTCACCAGGTTGATCGGCGAGCTTTTTTCCACCACCATTACATATTTTTTGTTAGTTATATCAGAAATGACATTAAAGCGTTAATAAATATCTAAATTCGTGTCGCAAGCAATGTAAGCATAAACAGCTTGAAATTTCTCTCTTGTCACATAATTGTGGTTAATACCACGCATAATTTTTGAAAAATAGCGACTAAGATTGATCATCTCTCTTAATGTACCTTCATACTTCATACTTATATGTATATTCCTTCCGTAAGTTTTGTATCTCGTAATGCTTTTCATATGTGAGAAGCTCTTTTTTTCTATATAAGTAACTAAATATACTATGTACAACAAATGAGGCTATATTTGTGCCATAAAAATGAACTTTTAAAATTAATTTTATTCATAACAAAAAACAAAACAATCTGCATAAGGCACTTTTTGCTCATATGTGAGTAACCTCATTTGTATTCTATATATTATTCTAAAGTTTGCAAAAAGCAAGTTAAAATAAAAATTAGCGCGGCAATAAAATTATTTTTTTTAGTAAATGCGCTTCCTTGCAGAAACGTTATTCATTCTTAACACAGATAGAAGAGTGAAAAGATAGAAGCAGTTGTAAAAATACCATATTTTAAATAACTCTCAAAGTAACGCAATATTTTATGTCAATAAATGTCAATGTAACGTGATATAATTTTGTTCACCTTGAGAAAACTTTGCTGAAAACAGAAGAGTGATGGGAATCAGCGCTGTTCGGAAGGCTCGGTACCTTGTCAGAGATGGATTTGCTGCTTTCATCTTCCTTTTCTCCAGTTAAACCTTCCATCCAGGATAATGGATATGATAGACGTTTTAGCATCTTAAAAAAAGTATGAAATTAAATATAAATATATCTAATATATAGTATAGAAAATATTCAAATATATAAAAGTCAAATATATATATAATATAGAAAATAATATTCTACTGGTTTCACACAGTGCAAATGTTTACTTTAAACATATACCTTGTTCCTTCGAGTTTCCTGTTTATCGTCTTCCTTGTGCTCTTCATCCTTTTCGGGCTCCTCTGCATTACTCTCTAAGCTAAAAGATACCGAACTGGCTTTCTTTCTACCATTAATAGTAGTAGGACCGGTTTCTAACGTGCTTGTAACATTCGTTGGCGCTATCGTTATCGGAGGGACCCAATCGGAGGATAAAACAATATCTGCATCTGAGTACACTTTTTTCGATGGCATAGGCTGAACTACCGGAATTGGTGGATTAGGATCACGGATATCGATACCAGAATCATGGCACGACAATTTGACTAGAGATCCTTCTTCGTCTTCGGGAATGGCATTTGATTTAGCTGGTTCCGTCTGTTGCAATAATTATTTATATTATTTAATATCTTATTAGTTTTATTTAATTTATTATTCTGATATTTTACTAATTTTACATATTAATTTTATTACAACATAATTACCTTATCAGAATTTAATGAATCTTGTTGCTCGTCATCAACAGAAAATGTTCGATCTTTACTAGGAACTGCCCAGTGATGATCAAGCATGGAACGTCTGCGTTCTTCTAATGTTCTACTAGCTTGGCCACCACTGCAAAATTCTTTGTCACTATCTTTCTCATTATCTTTCTCTTTCTCTTTCTCTTTGGTCGAATTCTCCTCCTATAACAAACAATGTTTATTCGTTAAAATAAAATCTTAATACATGTATTATGCATAATAAATATTAATACCATTACAAAAGAACACCTACACTTTGAAGATTAGTGGGAGTTACAAGTTCTCTTTCAAAGGCCTTTGGAAAAGCATCGCCATCTCTCTCTGCACAGCTACATACACTCTCACTATCATCACCCGCTAATTCAGGAAAATTCTCATCCTTCCCTGGAGATTGGCATTTACGATTATCTACTTGGGGTTTCTTCATGTAATAAATTTCAGGTTTTTTGTCCAAATGGCTGGACTCAGTATGGGAGACCCTCATATGCGCAATGTCATAATAAATTGCAGCATTAACTACAAACTCCATCGGCGCAATCACTCCATAAGATTCAGCACCATGCTCAATAACAAGAGGATCAGATACATTAGGATCAAACATCACTGCATTTGGCGTAACTAACAACACACCACCAACTACACCCTGGAAAAATATGTAAATTTTCAATAATTAAAATTATCAGATAAAGTATAATAATAACAGATATTTTAATAAAATAATAAATATTTTTCAAAAGCATTACCTGGCCATCTGTGATATGCCTGACATTGATTTTCAAAAATCTTTCTCTAAATGGTTGCTCATCTTCATCCGCAGTTCCACTGGAAGTTCCAAGAGGTGTCTTTATACGTTCCATATGGCCTGGTTTTGGTGACACTGGTCTTAGATTGTCCAAAAGTTCTGTAAAATCAATGACGTTGCAAAAATGAGTGCAAAGTAAAAATGCATTTTATAAAAAATTCATAAAAAAATTTCAATATATTTAATAGACAACATATTTAATATACATAAAAATAGTAATATTTAGACTTTGACAATCCATAATTGCAGAATTTAAGTTATTTATAATCACAAAAGAATGATTATAAGCACATATTTCACAGTTTATAATCCTGATTATTTTCAAGCAACGACTACTGACACGAGATAATAACACTGAAAGAAAGAAAGAGAGATCCAAAGTCTTGCGTTTTTTAAGAGACGCACAATGTCAATTATCTAACAATGTTTTCTCAGACTCGTATGTCATGTTGCTTCCTTAAATCCCGCCTATGCGCGTCAGAGAGAACTCGATCTAACCTCACCTCACATCCAGAAAGTTCCGACGTAACTCATTATTCGTTGCAACGCATGGCGCGTGCATGTATAATTTCGACGAAATCAGTAATTTCATCATCTGTTTCATCCGCCATGACATTGCGGTTGGGCATTATTACACTAGCCTGCAGTTTACGTTCGCACAGCAATGCGAATATAGCGTATGTATGCGCGCGCTTTACACCGTGTATAGATGATCAGCTGATTGAGTATCGTATACCAGGTGACCCGTATTTTTATCGAACTCTCGAAGTTTGCGAGTTTAAATATCAATGACAGCCAAATAATATTATGAAAAAGCGAAAAATCAATAGTTTTAAAATTGGAGAATTAAATACAATTATTGATTTTTTTTTCAAATAAGATTTAAGTAATAAAAAATAATGAAAAATAATAAAAATAATAATTTAAATAATTTAAAATAATAAAAAATAATAAATACGAATATAGCGTATGTACGCGCGCGCTTTGCGCCGTGTATAGATGATCAGCTGATTGAGTATCGTATACCAGGTGACCCGTATTTTTATCGAACTCTCGAAGTTTGCGAGTTTAAATATCAATGACAGCCAAATAATATTATAAAAAAGCGAAAAATCAATAGTTTTAAAATTGGAGAATTAAATACAATTATTGATTTTCTTTTCAAATAAGATTTAAAGTAATAAAAAATAATGAAATATAATAAAAATAATAATTTAAATAATTTAAAATAATAAAAAATAATAAATACGAATATAGCATATGTACGCGCGCTCTTTGCGCTGGTAGATGATCAGCTGATTGAGTATCGTATACCAGGTGACCCATATTTTTATCGAACTCTCGAAATTTGCGAGTTTGAATATCAATGATAACCAAATATATTATAATAATATGATAAGATATTATGATAAAGCGAAAAATCAACAGTTTTAAAATTAAAGAATTGAATACAATTATTGATTTTTTTTAAAATAAGATTTAAAGTAATAAAAAATAATAAAATAATTTAAAAAAATAATTATCTCAATACTTTTTCTCTACAATTATACTAATAAAATAATCTAAGTTTATTTTTTTACATACAATTAATAATGTAAGATACTATAGCGAATTCGATTGGATGCACTAGTGCGCACTGAGTGCATATAAAAGTTTATCACATATTGTTCACAATGACACAAGTAATTAAAAAAGAAAATAATTAAAAGTAAGAGCTATTATTATTCTTGCTGTTCAATATGAATAATAAGATAATAATAACTCTTACTATTAATTATTTTACTTTTTTAATTACTTATACTTATGTCATTATAAAATGTGTGCAAAACCTTTATGTGCACTCATTGTCAGTGCGCATTAGTGCATCCAACCGAATTCGCTATTAGAAATTAAAAAAAAAAAAAAAAACAATAAATAATATTTTAACAAAAAATAATATTAAAAACTTGGCAATAGGTAAATAATCTTTCTTACTCTCTTACATGATTTTTTGGGAAGAACGTTTCGAGATAGCGATAATTTTCATATACAATATGAATTGTGTAACGCGCGCATATACGATATGATGTTAAGCTACCTTTATGATGTAATTGTGTTTTTCGCAGTGCGCGTCGTGTCGACCACTTGAGTCGTAGATTACAGAAGATGTAAGTCCACGATGTAAGACGGCGATCACGTTCGGAGTTGTCCTCTTCCCCCCGATCTTGTTGGCGTTGCAAAACGTGACGACCCGTGCATACGTTGTACGAACGTTGCGATCGCGTGTGCATGCTTCGTGCTGCGGTATAACTAGTGCGATGCGGCAACGGTGACAAAGCGCGATTCCATCCGAAGAAGACATAAATAAACTTCAAGTCGGAGCAAGTGTGCGCAACAATTTGCCTTGTCTATTGTCCCCGCTAAACGGACCAATGGCCGAGTAGTAAATCACGAAATTGTGTAACGTGGGGAATTAAGTTTAGTATCCTATTTCCCGTAAACAACGGAAAGAGGGAGAGAAAGAGTGCGCGTTTTCTGTCTCGCGTTTACGTACAATATAAATTATTAATTATCTGTTATTATTTATGAATAATTAGGCACCAGAAAAACAATTTTTTTAGCGCAAATGCACATTACGAGTATTTGTGTCACCTGACAAGTTATTTATATTAACTTTGAAGAATTTATGTATCTTAAATTTCTCTATTTAAATCATTTAGCGTTACATTAATTATATGCAAATCTATCAGTTTAATAGATTGAATAAATTCTCTAAAATTTATTTTTACAAAACTATCACTTCTGTGTCTACTTCTTTCTCTCTCTCTCTCTCTCTCTCTCTGTTCAAAATTCAACTAAAAACAAAAATAATGCGCAATATTATGACAAATTGTGCGTTGTTTCAAACTCCAAATTAACCTGATTAGTTCACGCAAATATATCGCAAATGAATGCCTCTGCTATCTACTTTCAGCTGATAATCGACAGGACATAGAAGTTCCACGTTCCCAGAAGCGATGTAATGCAAACAACGTGAAAAGACAAGTGTATTAGTTACAGTAGCACTATATATCGATTTTTCGGAGACACGTAGCACGATGTGGTAACGCATCAATATTCATTTAAGCGGTCGACTTCGTATATACATAGGCAGATAATATAACCGATATATCCCAATTCTTTTCTTTCTATGTATCTAGTCGAATGAGTCAATCTCCGCACCTATCACGCGTAGCTGTTCCCCGGATCCTGCTGCATTATTCATGCTACGTCGCTACGCGTGTATTAAATCTGTCTTGCGCATTAGCATAATGCGCAACAGGATACAGGATCTCGAGCGGATATCGATGGGTCGTCGAATCAGCCAAGTTAGACAGGAAAGAATGAAATTGCCATTAATTGCACACGCCCTCGTGTGTTGCGTCATAAATGCGGGAAAAAAAGCGTGTCGTCCTTCGACAGCTCGACAGCTATACGTCAACCCTGTACCTAATGTAAGTGGACACTTTAGAGGTCATCAACAATATTTTTTCTCTTGCTTCGCAAGAGCAATCCAGCGGTGATTAAGCGCTAAGTGCAAAATAAATGGCCGAATCATTAATAAATTCATATTTATCCCGTTGAAAAGAGCTTGTTATATAAATAATATAATAATTATAATTATAAAATATGTACTGCACATATAATAAGGTCGTAGGTAATGCTCAGTGTATATAATGTTACCTCGGCAGAAGGGTTTTCAAAATTTTAAAAGACCGTTTAAAAATTAGGATCTCTCCCTATGTCTCTCTAGAGCTTAAAACTTAAACTGCAAAAAATCTTCCAAATTAAAATTTGCGAGGTAAAATAATTAAGATTTATAAACTGTGCGTTAAATATAAACTCGAAGAGATTTTAAGAGTTTGAGTAAACACTCGAATGATACTCCAATAATAGTGTCGGCGAGGATTACAACGATATGCTCACCTTTTTCTTCCGGTGGCAAGTCGTCCTGGGACTCATGATCGTGGCAAGGATCAGGACTAGGCGCGTCGGTGGTCGATCCTCCTCCAGGGCATCCTTCTCCTTTCGCCGGGACCCATAATTGCTGACCGGAATAAATGAAAGTACTTCCGAGCCTGTTCAATTTGCTCAGCTCGGACGGCGTCGTATCGAATCGCGCCGCCACCGACGTAAGTGTGTCTCTGTCGCCCACCTGTAATTACGAAGGCAAACATGTTATTAAGCATCTCAATGGGAAACGTGATCCTTCGAAAGAATTACTTTCTTCGCATGTCTAACGTCTTTTCTGTGCAAGCAAATGGTCATTTCTTCGCCGCATTTGCAAAGGCTAGTTCGATTCATCGAATAATAATTAAAATAGATGATCAGCAAAAGTGATTTGATTCATTATTGTGCGTCTCGAAGGAATAAGTAAATGTGGTATTTCTAGCGAAATATGTTAGGTATTTTGAAAAATAAATATGCGTATATTTATTTAACCATTGATCTTTAAACAAATGCTCTTTCATCATTTTTCTAACTCGCGTAGAGATTCGCTGGAACGCATTTAAATATGTGGGATATATAGTATATATATATATATATATATATATATATATATATATTTACTCGAGATGATGTTGTGAGAGGATCAGTTGATAAAACCTCCGTTACTGAGCGCATCTGAGCCTCCTATGCATTTTTCTTCGTATACCCGATAGTGCACATGAGGCCATCAGCCTTATTTACATAAGCTGACAGAAACGCGTTCGAGAGAATATCGGACGACAGAAAATTGAATTCTCGGAAAAAAAAGCCTTGTTGTGTGGCGGTGGAGGTCGCGCTCGCTCGTATGTCTCTTATGCAAATTCGTGTGCAACGACCTGTACACGAGCGATGTAATACTGTTGCGCGAACTAATCGGGCTATTTGTCGCGATAGCTTTCTCCTTGAACAATAGCGCCGGGAAAAGGGTCGGCATAAATCAATTAAAAAGCTCGTCTCTTCCCGCGCAAGCGGACGCTAATCTCACCCGCGGTCGGAAAGTTCGCCATTTTCCACGAACATCGGCGGAAAATAGGGTTTCCGACGCTTAAAACGCGATTTATGTCCCGCCGGGAAATTCGTTAATTATTCCGCGACACTTCAACCCTCTCTCCAATTGCGCGTTGTCTACCGCTTCCCCAGTGTTCTCGTAATTCCATTAGGTGCTATGACACGAGAATCTTGCCTCGCTATTATCATTTTTCAGCAAAGTTCTCCGGAGCTTAAGCTACTCGCGCTCGAACAATTAAGCCATTTATTTCTAAAGCGTTTCAAATCTACAATTTTGAAAAAAAAAAACTTATACATTGTCACTGTATTATTTATTTCCTTTATTGTCTTAGATAAAAAGATGGGTTTTAAACGTGATTTTTCTTACTTCCGAGCGTGACGTTTATTACGTCTTGAAAATATCTTGGAAAATGTTCATTTAATAGTTACTTAATTAGTCTTATTCCTCTTATCTCTTTACATAATTTAATTATTATAATGAGGCAATAAATTAATTTAAAATAAACTTTATCTAAGATTATTTAAAACAACTCGTCACTTTTATCTCGATTATTTATAACTTATGAAAAACAATGAAAAATTGCTACTTGAAACATTCAATCAATCTTTTATTCAACCTATTTCATTATTTATCATTAGATATTTTTTATTTACGCGATAAAAATAATATCTAATTCGATAAATTATTTTTCAAAATAATAAAACATAATATGCAACAATAAAATTAAAATATCGTTAAAGGCCGGCTTGCCAAATAAAATCACGACAAAGAACTATAAGAGTCGCTGTACGAGCCACGAAATATATTTTGCTTAGACATCTCAAATATGAGATTGTTCCTCAACGTCTTAACAATGTCTAAGCAAAATATATTCCGTGGCTCGTACAGCGATTCTTACAATTCTTTGTTATAATAATATGCAACATTTTCGTTTCTGAATATTCGATTTTGGACATTATTAATTTTAAATAAGAATAGAAAAATCGAGATTAGTCAAGTGATAGAGAAAACCAAAGTCTCCCCTTTTCCAACTCGCATCCCATTAGTAGTAGTGCATCCGAACAAGAAAAAGAGCGACTATTCCTGTGGCAGAGATTAGACGCGTGGGTGGCGGTAGTGGGAAGAGAGAAAACGAGAGATCGATTAAAACGGGCAAAAAGGGAAAATCGCAGTGATGAAGCTGAGCCGAGAAAGGCAAAAGAAAAAAGGAAGATTGAGATAGAGGATGCTTTCTAAAACCACGAAGAGTAGGGAGGACGAGCGAGAGATGGCCATTGTTTCAGCTTCCGCGTCTTTTAGCCGTGGCTTTATAATCTTCATCATCGTTTTCGTTGAACGAGAACTGCCAGACCACAAAAGATCTCTCGCGCGTGGAAAATACCCCTGTGTTTGCCCCTATTTTTCAATCCTCTCATTTTATCCCTTACTTTTTTTCTCCCGTTTGCGTATCTTTACAGTTGGAAGATTACTTAACAATCTGCCTCTCTGAGGGTGCATTTCTGCATTCGTGATTAAAAAGTAATATTTTCTTGCGACAATTAATCTTAGCGTTGAAATTTCGCCGTCCAAATTAATATAATTACGAAACTTCTCATTTATTTCAATTCATTTCTCGTTTAAATGATGTATCACATACACATCTAATCTCCATATCATATATTAAGATAATTAATTACACTGAGATTTAATATTTCTATAAAACTTTTATTTTATTGCGTCAAGTTGTGTGGCAACGTTGATTAAAGAGTTTCAGTTAAAAACTATCATCTAACTTTTAGATAAGAAAATTTGCTTAGAAAATTTACTTTAATAAGTTAAGCGGAAGCATAAATGCGTTTCTACAAACTCTTTAGGCGATTTCTCCACAGTTAATTCTCTGTATTAATCCTATCGTAACTCAAAGTTGCAGTAACGTTGATACAAAAGCAAACACAGGTTTAGACATTTTCGCTTGAAAATTGATAAAATGATAAGCGTAAATTTGGAAATTGTTGTTGTTTAACGTGTGCGCGAACGTCATTAAGGTCGCCAGCTCGAAGAAGATAAGAGGGATTGTCAGATTACAGACGTTAATCGATCAACAGGATGCGAGGGAGCCGAAATAAGCGACATAAGCTGGGTTCTAATAGAGCAGGGATTCTAGCCACCGTAATTATCAGGACACAGGGATTACGTTACGACGTTAGTGATTTCGCTGCCGTCAAACAGGATAACGCCAACAGTTACCAAGACTGACGGATAATGATGACCCATCAACAGATTAACATTGCACGTTTCTCGAAAAGCGTTGTTAATATTGTTTGTATAAACAGAACTCATTAATTCTTGTACCATTTAAATATTTCTGATAAACAAGTTTCTTCCAAGTTCTCAAATATTTTCATTTTTTAGTTTTTATCGCTACAATAATTTTTAATCATTATTTATTAAAAAAGCTAAATGCGACATTATAATACTATTAAATTGGATATAAAATACAACCCCGACTGTATTTAGAGATAATCATCATCAGTTTGAATCGATCGAGAGCAAATTGAAGGTGTATATTTGCAAAACAATTGCGCGTATATTTACTGTTACAGATGTTAATTAATCAAGTTTTTGCAGAATTTATTTGGAAATGTAAATAATAGTATTTCTTCGATATTTAGCTCCGATCAAATTATATAACTAATATTTCGTCCATCATCCGAAGGAAAACAAAATGATCATTGAAGTTGGAAGGGAATGGAATGGAATGTACCATGGCATCAAGCTCTCATGGAGTTCTGCTTCGCTCTATCCACTCCGAAGGGAATCAGGAAGTGCAGTTTGTGCTGCAACTTCATTTCCTCATCGGATGAATGTCGCATAGACTTCCGGTTCCCTGGAGCGAACCTTTCACAAGCATCGTATTAGAAAAAGATTAGGATTAGATGAGAAAGAAAAATGCTTTCTTTCTAGATCGTTATTCGATCGAGAAATTTCCCCAGAGACTTTATATATATATATATATCTACGAGAAATCGGCAATTGACGTGATTGCAACGTAGTAGAGAATATAATGTATAACAGGATTATATTTTGCGTAAACAGAACAAAAAATAAGAAACACGAAAAGAATATCAAACTTGTTAGTACGCGTAATAATATACGTTACGTTTCATTTTATGTAATTATTTAATTACAGAGAAGCTTAGAGAAATAAAGGAGATTATCGAGATCCACTGGTTTTGTTAAATGAAAAAATGAAGAGAGGGATCTAAATATCACAGACGTGTCAGAGAAGATGAAACCTCGAAAGATCGCCTTATTCGACACCAGGTGTCTCGACCTATAAACGCGTCTCTCGAGAATCGTCCGGACTGCGATCTTTGCATGTATACATATATATACGTCGCTCTAGAATTCCAGCGATGCGCACGAGTTACCGTCTCGTGTCATCCCGCGTCTACGAAGTTCCGAGGGAACGTATAGCTGATGTCCACAGTACTTGCGAACTCGGGGCAACCTTTCGCCACGAACGCGATCCACGAGGAAGAAACTATTTCGCTAACGAGAGTCTGCGAGTGGCGCTGGCTTCAGGCACGGCCAAGTAATTGGAATTCATACCGAAGTATCTTGCGCCGCGGAACACGCGTGCACGTTGATAACTGCGGTTGATAACCAAAATACGCGAGTAATAGACGCGGTTAACCCGAATTCTCCCGTTAACGTTTTGCGGAGCTTCTTTCGCAACAATTTCGACAGACGCTAAAGTTTGCATAAACTTCACGCTGCGTCATATTTTAATGCACAGAGAGAATTTTTTCTAGAGAAATATCTACAACAATAAGATATAAAATATGTTCGATTAATTTTACGATGTGTCATATTAATATTTTTTATTGTAGTAAAAAAGTCTTATAAAATTCTTCCAATACCATACATGATTTTCCCAGAATAAATTCTAAGAAAAAATTCTCTCCGTGTAAATACATATATATGTAGTGTGAATTTTAATATAAAAAAATATTTCTTCAAACAAAATATTTTTATCAATATAAAAAACGTAAGAAAATTTTCGAATAATTATGAAATTGCATTCACGTAACGGTTTTGAAAAATACCGTACTAAAAACAATAAAAGAATTTTAGCTTACATAAAGACGATTCTGTTCTATTCATACTTATGATATTACGCGACACTTGTTATTATATTATACGATTCAATCTTAACTTTTATTCATATTTATGGATCGACCATAGTATCTCGTGAATATTTAAATAGTCTTTTATGAATCTTTATAAGACTAAACCTTTGCTGCAGAGCTGAAATGTATAATACATTAAAGCCGCTCCGAATCTTGAAATATCCTCCTTTGAAATAACGAAGAAGCAGTTACGTTAATCTACATGTTCATATATTAAAAGGATAAAACGGATATTTATTCATTCGAGCAAAGGTTACGTTCGCTCTCCTTGGCATCTAATCGTCTTGTCTCGACACTCGATTGCCTGTTGAAATGGTGCAAGTGCATGGTTGCATACCAAAGCTTAATATGCACTCAATTATGGCACTTAACATATATATATATTTAAGCACACTTACTGTGTAAGCAATAGTGTTGATGGGCTGCGAGACACGACCGTGCTTCTTCTCCTGCGTGGTGGAACCATCTTTGCTCTCGTTATCGGAATCTGTGCATAAAAGGCAGCATTTTAATCACGTTACATCCTTGAACAGCATGTTGATAAACAAAGCACCTCTAGATGTAATATGCGCATTTATCTTGACTAATTTGAGTTCACACTGCGTAGATAACTCTCATCATAAATATGTCTTTCCCTCTCTTTTACGACTAAAATTAATTTTATTTAGAAAAAAAAAGAGAATTTTACTGTATTTTTCATAAAAATACGCTTGACAGTTTTACAAAATAATTTTGTAATTCAGCTTATACATTAAGTTATTTCACAGAATTAAGCCTAAAAATATCACGTAAAGATATCAAAGGAAAGATATAACAGAGACACCTGTTTATATTTAACTTATTTTTCCAGGAAGATCAGATAATTTTTAGATAATTATCATATAGAGATATTATTATACATATACTATGATAACACGCAATATAGAATATATGTATAATTAATAAAGTTCACTTCGGCTAAATGCATATTAACATAAAATAATGTATGTATAATAATAATAATATTAATATCATGAAAATACTACTATTAATAATATTAATTAATAAATGAAAATAATATTATTTGTCATGATATTAATAATAATATTAATATCATGAAAAAGAAAGGCTGTTACACAAAAGTCGAATTTTTCTTTGCCAAGAAGACTATGAGAAATTGTTTTTCTTGGTGTGTCAGTCAATCGTCGATATCGATGTACACTCATAAAAGAAGGTAAAAAATAAGCCACGAAACGCAAGATAATGAGTTGTTCAACATATTTACAAAGATAAGAGTGTATCGTACGAGTGTAAATTAAATTTTCGCGGTCCGCCTATCTGATTGGATTACTCAGCACCGGTGCACTGCAGCGACTCAATGATAAACGAAGCGGCAAGCACATATGTCAGTTTACGCAAAAGTTATTCCACGGGGTGAACTTGCTGCACGCCAGACAAACGCGGTTAATCACTGTCAATTTGAATACTCATTGTCAGTTCAGTATCAGAGCATCGCGACCGGAATATGTGCGACAAATAAAAAGATGGCGGAGCAGGAAGCAGTTTGCTTTAAAAACTTTATCATTTTTAAAAAAATAAACGAAATTAATTGAAATAAATTAATATCCTTCCGTCAAAAAATCAATAACATCAGCAATTAGCCTAATAGATTTTTATTATACGTGTGTCCGTATTTCTTATTAAAGTAAGATATACTTCAGACCGAGTAATTACTAAAACCGAAGTAATCATTTTAAAAATAAATGCAGAATATCTCACACACGGATACTCCGCCAGCGTGTAATTAATATAATTACAAGAGCTATTAAAAACGCCAATGTCAGATTACTCACAATATTATAATTAAACGGCCGCGTTTCCTATTATTCTCCACAACGCGATCGTTGAGAATAATAGATTTTCTCTATTGTATTCCACAAGCAAACGTGACAAGAGCAACGAAGAATCGCACGACGGGCGCAATCTGAAAGATTTGTTTTTCTCCATGGCCTTCGATAAATGATTCAGACACTTCGCTCAATTTCAACTGGCATTCAATTCCTGCTATTGCGTAATAACCTCTAGACTGAACGTTATATTTTATCCGACCCGACGATACGACACATGGACTTGATACTTTTACAAATTTGCATATTTCATCGCGTGTTTCCCTCTTTCACACACACACACACACACATTCTCTTTCTCTCTCTCTCTCTCTCTCTGCGCAGATGGCGCAAATATAATTTCACACGTGTGAAATTAATTAATATTGATTAACGTGGTTGACAGAAATGGGACATACATAAGCCAGAATGACTTTTGTAATAAATACCTCTTAAAGATTATTTACAAATGAAATATATTTTATTCCGCTATTTATTGATGGATTCAGATATTGAATGCGTTGATTTCATTTTATCAGATTTTTTTAGGAAAAAATATGTATGCTATCATATGTAACATATTTTCTCTTTTATGTCTCAATTATATCTTTATATATATTTATTGCATACTGAAATTTATATACATATACAACCAAAACAATTTTATTTATAATTCGAATAAATACTGCAGAAAATATATGTATGTATTTCATCTTTTTTACCATTTAAATTCATACCATTTATATTCAAAACACAATATGTTGTAAAAATAGTATTTTAAATCTTTCTATTTATAATATAATGAATCCAGCAGTGTTCTAAAAAAATAACAAATAATTCATTAAGCATTACTATGTAAAAAGCAATGGAATAAAATATATTCCTCTCGTACTTGCTAACTAAACACAAATAAATCAGTTTATATTTTTGTAAGTTAAAAGGTAAGACAAAATTTACGAAAGAGACTATCTTCGAGATAGAAAAGTTTGAAAGTTAAAGTTGACAAAACTTTTATTGCGCTGACAAACACGGGAAACACGGTCGTAACACGTGGAATATCTTGTATCTTCGTTTTAAAAGTATTTCTCGCTAGATTTTTTTTCGCATTTCTCGAGTACCTGGATTTGAGAGGTTCTGCAAACTGCTTAAGTAGAACGGCGAATCTTCTTGCGCCACGTAATACACGACATAGTCATGGTACTCCTTCTCGTAAATATGAATGTTGCTCGGCTCGTAGTCCGCGTATTCCCATTGCGAGTCCATCATAATCGGAACGTTAAATTCCATCGTCAACAACATTTCCGTAACATTTCTCGTTTTTTTCTTTTTTTTTTTAGAATCACCGGAAAATGAATAGTCTTGTTAAACGATCCGCTTGCGCACTTAATATTGCGTTTAATATGCTCTGATTGATCAATATGTCAGTGAAATAACGTATTTTGTTTTCGTAATTGATAGATGTTAGTTATCGGAAATTATCAAAGTCTAATTGCAGACAAATAGAAAGCAATGTACGCACGTGATTACATATCTCGAATAAATAAATATTAAAAATGAGAACACACTAAATAATATAATATTATGATATATGCATATTATTCTTGATTGTCAATCAATTTTATACAATTTTTATAATCAGCAAACAAGTATACAAATTCATTTCAAGATAAATATAAAAACATAATAATAAACGTTTCTTCATTAACAAGCAAATAAAAAGATATATTGAAGAACGTATAATAAAATAATAAAATGTTAATAAATATTACATTTAATATACACAATGTCATATCTAAATTTATTTTTCATTTAATCGAATTATATGAAGTATTAATGTATTAATTACTGAACGACTTTAAATGTAGATAAAATTTACGAGAAATCAAATAGGTCAACAATCATTATATATTGTAATTTAGTAAGCTATACACTATCGCAGCAGAATTTCTACAAATTCATAATAATATGAGTTATTCAGTCATTAACAATATACAGTTATAAATTCATAGAAATTCCGCAATAGCAGCTTACTAAATTACATTAAATATAATGCTTGCTGACCTATTCGGTTTCTCGCAAATTTTATCTTCATTTAAAGTCGTTCAGTAAAATTAATATTTCATATAATTCGAATACATAAAAAATAAATTTAAATGTGACATATATTAAATAATATATCAAATAAATATGTATATTTCATATATTTTTCTCAAAATTAATATAATTTTACCAAAAGCTAATTTTATTTATTTCAAAACTTTTGACAAAATTGAGCTATCATTTTGTTAAACATCTTGAATCTTTCATGGATTACATGGATAAACATTCAAAGTTTTAACAGGGAACACTTTCTCTTGTCGGCACACAGTCGACCTTGTCACTATCGGTATGCAAAAAACTTGCATGTTTTACGGTGAAAAAAAGCTGTGTTAAAACTTGCTCGCTTGATAGACTAGATGTATGCGATAAAGAAAATAAAAATAATCATTTACAAATTTTATTAGCCATCTAGTTAAAATTGATTCGGAAAATTGACTTATAAAAAAATTAATTTCTTTAATATTTATAACCTTTATATTTTTTTTCCAGACTCTTATATCTAATTTGAGTGTAGATAAAACATTTTTCTCTTTTTCTTTTTAATTTAATTTCATTTTTTCCATTTTTCTATATTTTGTAATTAATAAATTCAGTGCAAAAATAATACAATATTATAATTTATGAGATGCATTTTAAATATAAAATTGTAAAAAAATATAATTTAAATTATAGATTTTGCATCAAACTATATTAATCTAAATAAAAAATTTTACTAATAAATCTACATATTTGAAATGGTCTCTTGCATGCATGTCGATCTCACAATGATTCATTCGAACTTTGAAGATCAATTAGAGCCGCATAATCGTCATTGCGCATATTGTTGTGCACATCGTCCATTTATAGAATCACAAAATATTGAAGAATAAAAATCACACTAACCGACAACGTAGTAAAAACGGCACTGCTCGAAGAGTACTTGTTCGAAGATACTTGACTTAACAGGTGACACTTATCATATTGTGAAAATGATAATGAACTCGAGATAAGAATGTTCTTACAGCGGTTGCTCACGATGATCTCACGATTTTCGGGCGAGCGAAGCAACTATATAAATTCACGCGTGACTGAAACTGCGCGAAATGTCAGACGCGATCACGTGAGCGATTAATAAATGCACGCGTACAACACGGAAAAGTCTCTCGGTGTCGCCGATCGACTTGCGAAAGACAACGATCGTAATATAACTAGCTATCCGAGTCCGAGCGACTCCAACGATGACCAGAACACGACAACAGACACTTGACAATTTATGAATACGACGACAAACCACGGCCGCGACTCCGACAATTCCGCGCAGCTGATCGCCATGATGGATCACGCTGACGTCACTTTTGGCGGGACTATTCGATCGTGCTTATTCCTCGGCGCCGATACATCGCGCAATTGATTGCGAGATTTATTGCCGCACGGTTTCTCAGAACGGCTTCGATCAGATCGATCAGATTGCGAAATAGTCGGAATGGCTTCACACAATTCTTGCGAATCGATATTAAGAGTATTATTGTCGCAATGAATTGTATAACTGGTATCAATGATGCGTCTATCGATAGTTAAATATAGATTATGATGAAATATTTCAGACAGTGATACTATTTATGTCAATTAATCGAGTTTTCGCGCAAATGCGCATATAATTATTGTGTATTATGTAACAAACATAAAATTTTAGTGTCCTATAAAGGAGCGTTAAGACAATTGCTTTTTGCCATTTAATACAATCGCCAGTCATCGCACGTACCAAATAAACTATTGAATTTTAATGACAATATATAAGAAATAAAAAACAAATGAAATTTTTATGTCACTTCTAACTTTATGCGCGAATGAATAATGAACTCATTGTCAGTAATAACAAGCTTATGAGATAATTTGTAATAACAACCTCTCCTTTTACAAGATAACCTTACACTTTTACAAGATAAAACATTATGTGTGACTGTATTAGGCTATACCATATAACAACCTCTCCTTTTACAAGATAACCTTACACTTTTACAAGATAAAACATTATGTGTGACTGTATTAGGCTATATTAATAATAATTAATATTGTCTCTAATTACATACTTATCATTAATTAGCATTATAATACACGACATTATAATATACAAACAATTTTTTTAGTGTGCAATTCTTGACGATTATTTAAAAATATAATTGAATTATTCTTACTCTTTAAATATAAAATTTATATTCTCAGATCAAATAGAAACACGTTGTTGGATCACTTTGTTGATACTATCGAACTACTGCCATCTCTGCGATGTCATCTCAATATTATTAAATCGGATATCAAATATGCGTGTTTACTTCATCCATAAAACAGATTCTGCTGTTTGAAAGACGGAAGAGAAAGAAACGAATATTTAAACGCGCTTAGGCGAAGGTTAAGATTATATATTTGGCGAATGTGTTTGTTAATACGAATAAATTTCCGTCGATTTATTCCTTCGTCGTTCCGGCCTCCGAGAAACTTTCATAGTCTCGATTGTTCGTGGCTTTGATTTATTCGTGTACAATAAATGTTTGTATAGTCTACACGCAACCAGTGTCGTTACAATGTAAACAATTGCACACATGTGCATACACATCCCCAGAGATGATTCCAATAAAAACGTCAACGTAATCGACAGCTTGCATCGCGCTGTCGAATATCGCTACTCTGGAATTTTTCTCCATTTTTTCTCTTACAAAACAATTTCTGATTACATAAATCTTGAAAAAAAATATAATTCAATATATACATAATCGATAATAAAACATTAAAGTATTAACAAAATTAAATGATTAACGTATCATAAAATATTGGAAATAGATGGATTATCTTGGGTTGTTATAATCGCATTAATTTAATCTCGAGAAATAAAATATTTAATAACAAATTTACGTAATAATAAAAATAATTCTCTGAAAATTATTTAATAATATCGTCGCGAGCATATTGCGTTACTTCGAGCGCGAAAGACTCGACCGAATTATTTCTCAGACGTGCAATTCCGCAAACGGCTGGTGCAGGTAATGAGATAAATTTCTAGCGATAGTTGAAAACAATTGTCCCTCTTGGCGAATCCTCGGTTCCCATTAAAGCCACGCCCGCGCGTGCGTATACGACGAATGATTTAAATGTTCGCACTGGTATCTGGGTTATTCACATGCTGGAAATGGATTTAATAAACTGCTTGCGGGACCATCGAGACAGAATCTAAATTTTAGTGGCAATTTCACATACGAGAAATAGAGCAGAGCACAACGAGGTAATTCGAAAACGCGCAAATCTCTCTTTATGTCACAAGTGTGAATAAAATATAAATAAATCAAATATTCTCTCTCTAAACATTACATCATGTGTACAGGGTGTATAAATAGATAAGTGTGAACAATTTTAGATTCTTTGTCGAAAATTAAGGGGGATTTCTTATATAAACATATATACTCTTATATCCCTCCCTGATGAGTTACACCTTTCCAAAGACGGAAGTAAAAATTAAGTTATTTTTTCTCAAATTTTAGACAAATTAAAGAAATGAAACTTGGTGGATATTTTCCGGTTCATTTTTAAAATTTTTTTATATAACAAATCCCCCTTAATTTTCGACAAAGAATCATCTCCTAAAATTTTTCGCGCTTATTTAAATACACCCTATACATATGATTATGATAAATAATGTAATTTAATAATCACGATCAACTTTTATCAAAATAAATAATTATAAGTCACACCTTTTACCGATGTGTCTCACATAATGATCAATGATATAATGATATATGTATAAATGTAATAAAGAAAAAGCACATATTTCGGCAGACAATTATTCAAAATGTTACGAAAAAATACATCCTGCCCGGTTACATTAAACGAATGAATAAATGACTCATTGTCACTGAATTATTCATGCCGATTGAGAATAATCCGCGGGACGACAACCTACACGCCTGGTGTTTTGCCACTTGCCCGTAATTCCGGTCGACCTCTCGCGGGCCGTTTCTCGAAACGACGCTTCATTAATTACCATACCGCTTTATCCTTAATCCCGCGCGTCAATTAACATTCATTAAGTTCTCCGTTACGCGCCGACGCGACGGAAACGCGCGCCGATTCGAAGAACGCGCGGGATAGGGCGATCGATCACACGTGGCACTTGTGCCACTTTGAGAAAGTAAGTCAATGTGACTCCGAGTAAGGTTGCACTCAGCCCCGAAACAGCCCGGATTCCCGGAGACCTTCGTCTGGTCTAGGACACGCGACCATCATGGTCAACCTCTCCAATTTGCCGAGATCTCTGCCGAGAATTTCCGTATATATCGGATTTGTCGCGGATCATTGGACGGCGCGGATCTTCCGTACGTCACATTGACGGATATATCGCATTTTTATTAAACGACCTATCCATGATAGACCGGCGCGCCGACTTGAATTTATCGCGGAAACGAGCATATTTCATGAGGTGACATATCGTTCGGAGATAATAAAAAGCTGTCGCAGCTGCTTAATATTAAATCCACCGTATAATCAAAATTATACGGTACATAAAATACGATAGATAAAATATTCTTGATATTCGTTATAAACTTTTAAATTTAAATATAATATTTTACATTTTAGATCAAATGTAAGGAACTTTTGTGATTTATTTCCAGAAAGATTAATTGATATCCTTGAAAATTATAATATTTCGTCATTTTATAATACCTAACGTTTGTGTAATTAAATGGGATATATGTAGACCGATAAGGTTTCAATTATTTAATAAAAATAATATAAATATGCTCACCTTTCGCGAGTTTATCCACAGATTCGAAGCGTCCTTCGACCTTGTTCCGCAAAGAATCCAAATCGAAGGGTGGCGAAAGTCCATGATCCACGCTACGGCTCTTGCTCCTATAATAGAGTAAACGTGATCGTTAATTAACTTCGCTCTCGTTTATAACTCGCGCTCGTCGCAACAAATTTGATTAAGTGAAGGGAAATTTGCAGAAATAGATCGAAAAAGATTGAATAAAACGAGAATAAATGGAGATGCACTCCCGTTCAAAACGTTTTTTTTTAATGTCATTTTCTTGTTATTTTCACAAAATTATACGACATTAATTTTTAAAACTTGTCTAATATACCTACACTTTAAAGAAACCACAATAATTTAAAATCATTCAAATATTATTATACTTATTTTTACATCGTAAAAATAATTGAGCAAAAAATTAAACGGTATAAAAACACCACATATTATTATACATATATATACAATATCGTAATTTGCAATGAAAGGATATTTCTATTTATACAATTGATGTTTCCGAAATGTGGAATTAAATCGCTAATATACACTCGAGAATAAAGTTGAGAGAGTCCATTCGCGACTTCTTCTCGCAAAACGGGTAGGTAGACGCTAATAGTTTGACGCGGTGCTATTTGTAAAACGCTCAAGTGTAAAGGCAATTTCGCCGAGCCATAACAAAACGCGGTTCACGCAATTTCACGATGCAACGAACCATGCGAATCGTGCAAGTTACCTCCATAAGTCGAGTGGTCCGCGGACGTGTGGCCGACGAAGATAAAATCCGCTGAAATTTCTGCGAATAGATCCGAATAACGCGACATAGCGGAACACCTCGCGAGAGAAAAAAAAAAAAATAAAAAGAAAACAAGCATGAATGAGATAGTCGGTGTGTGAACTTGTATTATGTCATGATTCATTCGTCGAAATGTTGTGCGACTTTTTTTAAAACCGTTCGTCGGTTGGATATTTATAGAGCGGGTATTTAAAAGCGCGTTTCAATAATTACTTAAAACCATAAAACAACGTGTGCACTTTAATGAAATGTCAAGAGATGCACATATTATTAATTATATTGCCGCTATAAAATTTCTTATCGCTAGTCTTGCCGTCGATGAAACAAGTGTTTTCGAAAAATTCATTAATTTTTTTCGCATTAATATTTTGTTGCGTGTAAAAAAATCTACTATACTACAATCAACGACAATATATAATAGAATCATAACTATCTGTGGTACTTACAATTAGCTCATACTGTGCGAGTTGAAAAGTGAAATAAACAATGAATAAGTGTGTTTTGCATACCTGTAATAAGACATTGTAAGGTTCTCCGTTGATTTCGAAGTGGTGACATCCTGGGACATTCGCCTGGACCTGAGATGCAACAAACAATCCAAAACAAGGATGGTGAGAACACATGCAATCTACGTGCGCAGCAGAGCTTAAAAAAATGAAATTCTAATTAAATCAAAAGAAAAAGCTTGCGTATATGCTTGAAAAGTGATTTTTTTTTTCCCCCGAGAAAATAATTTTTCATCTAGAGCATTTAAAGGTATTTTAAATTCTCGCGGAATTTAATAAACGACTTTGCATGCTTCATGTTTTAATTTGAAATATACAAGCATGCGATTATAAGTGTATAACATGTTTTTCACAGTTTAATAAATTATAATTTGCTTGAAAAACAAATTTTTATTTTTGTCTATAAATTTTACCTAAATTATCTATTAATTAAAAATTCTCTCTCTTTTGTTATTCATAAGTAAAAATGCGCGTTAATATACCGCGTGACGTTATTTTCTCTAAAATATTCGCGTTTTAGCATAATAACATTATCATTTAAATAAAAATATCAGCAGAATATACGCAGAAACTGTGAAATTAAAATTCAAAAATAAGCGTATGGGTCGCGTAAAAAGCATTTGCCATGAACTGTCGCAGTTTAATAATGAGATACATGAAAATCAAATTATAATCGCCACGAAGATATGTAAATTTTCGATCAAATTAACAATGCAACATTCCGCATTGGATGCACATGCAGCTCAGTTAGGCTTGGTTTCTAAAGGGGAACGAGCGTGCGAATGCGTAGTCACACTCGTCGAAAGACGGCAAACTTGCACTCGATTCGGTCAATTTGAGAGAAGTAGCAACTGCGTGCACTTGCGTGCGCTCGTAAGAGAGGTGCTACATCTCTTCCCGCGCTAATTGCATCCGACATTTTAATTTGATTACACTGGCGCGGCCTAGCGAGTTTGCTCGTTAGTGGCGACGCGCTCCGAAACAAGGTCTCTCTCAATTGTCAGATGCCAGGAAATTCACTCTCTTCTCGAAATAACGTATGCACATTTACACATTTCTCACAATCAAATATAACTTACCGAAACCTTATAATCTCGATGGAAATTTTCCACTCACGATCACAATTCGGGCTGATTTTTACCAAATAAAAAGAAATTATTTCTTTCCTACTTTAAAATTGTGAGATTTAAAGTTCTACTTATTCCGGAAGATATCAAATAAGAAATGCGAAAAGATTTTCAATCTTTAATGAAAAAAGAGTTTTAAATTAACTGCGAGATTCGAAATACGCAACAACCAGAGATTTTCCTGTCTCTCGTCGATATACTTATACATTTGCGAGTAAAGAGCGCGAGAAGAAATTATTACGTACCTATACAAAAGGTGAAGAATCAAATTATTTACCGACGATGAATTAAGCAATAAAAATGTGGGATTCTTCCAACAGTAAATTTGTTGAAAAATTTAAGAAATGCGGTCAGAAATCCTTTCAGAATTACAGTCATTTCAGCGCTCGGTGCTAATGCAATATTTAGCTTCTCGGTAATAATTCAGTAGCAAAACATGAACGTGCCAAAGATGCGCACGTGCACATCGAATAAAATTGAAAAAATATTTTATGTTTCGGAAAATACAAATAATATTGGGACTCTACATGACTCATATACATCTGAATACGGAGGCGAAGCAAAAATAATAACGTACAGTATAAAACGTTGTACTTTTAGACGTAGATTTCATTTTAATCGCGCAAAAGTTACACGAACTCTGTGTAACAAAAAGCTACATTTCACTGGATATTGCAATTTGCAATTCTGCAATATAAATTGCGTTAATGCATTTGGTCGCGCGATTTGTCAATAATTAGCCGTCGAAACACACGATCCGAAGGAGGCGGCGAAATTAATATTATCGCGCGCGAGTCGGGATAAAATAAATGTATCGAACGATATTTAATTAGGCGATCAACGCGCGCGCGCCGTTTTCGCGACGTTTTCGCCGATCCGGATTACAAATATAGGCGGACAGGTATATATAAATAGCTTTGGCACAATTTCGCGATAGCTCTTGTTTACACACTCGCCGCTTTCACGCTCATCGTCGCGAGAGCGTTTACTTGGCCAAAAAAACAAATATTTGCGCAATACTTTGCGTGGTCGCGCGATAGTAACGTTCGCGATTCTTCAGCAACGGGAATTGCGAGTCGCCAAGATGTTTGCCGAGAACGTAGATCTACCTCTTCATGCATCGTCGCGAGATACCGCGTAATTCACTCGTGAAAATCGACGTGGGAGTCGAGAGAAACCGACAATTAATAAACCGCTGTTGCGAATTCGCGAGCATCGGCGATATAAATAATAAAACCGCGAAGGTCGCGAATCGGCCAGACACTTCCAACGAAAACACGACGATTAAGGCGCAATCGCGTCGACATGGAAATTCTCAAAGTGGCTCGACCCTTTTGCGCGCAGCAAAATCACACTGTAAAAAAATTTTGTAAAAGTACATTAAAAATATGTAAAATTACATAAATAATAAATGTAAAATTACACGATAAATAATGAAAAGGTAAACACTTTTATTATTTATCGTGTAATTTTACACTTATTATTTATGTAATTTTACATATTTTTGTGTAATATATTACATATTTTTTTACAGTGCAGCTGATGTAATATTTCTCGAAAATCTCCATTTATTAATGGGATTGCATCGTTTGTACGTAGCAATATATATTATAAGTCGAATGATAATAAACAGATTAAACAATGCAATTATCCATTAAAGAAAATTACGCGATAAATCTCGTTTTACTTCAATTTTCACAACTGAATAATAACGCCTAAAAGCAGGCAACTGCAAACAAATGCGTACAACGTAAACGACGGACCGAGATACTTTCGCAGGCGTTTTCCATTGACATCTTTTCTTCATACACGTTGTGGCAATAATAAAAGACAGATTGACGCCAACATACGTCGTATATCTATCAAACTGATACTATAAAAGAGAGCAAAAATAGATGATAGATCATTTAGTCGTCTTATCTTGCTACTCAAGTATTTTCTTAAAAAAGCTTTCATAATTCATAAATATTACGTTTTTTTTTTCATCTTTTTTGCGTCGCGATTCAATATGACGTCAATGAGGAAGACTAGGAGAGTCTCGAGATTAGCTCCTTGCGCCGAGACGCGATTTATCGAACGACTCTCGTATAAACGCGCGATAATACGCTACTGTTGCACGCAGTAGTAAAACAGACGATACGTGCACCAGCGAGAAATTTCTCGGGTACTACGTGACCGAGATCACGACTAGCAAGAGTGAAGAAAAAAAAAAAAACAGGACGGAACGCTTCATCTACACACGCGCGATGGAATTTTAGGCTTCGAGAGAAAGGTGCGGTGTTTCATGTATATTTCATCATTTCTTATGCGATCACCTGCTTCCGCTTGTATATTCCCCCGAGGATGATGATTCCTCGGTGCTTTGAGCGTTACGTCAAAAATGTACGCAATAATAATCACGGGAATTTTTTTCTTTTACGTATACCCTCTGTCGCATGTGGGGAAATCACCAAGACGATTCATTGTTGACGGATATTATTAATCGAGCGACGTCAAACGCAGGTAATCGCAATTAGATTTAAGCCAATTGCCGGGGAAATCGCGCGGGAATTATTTCGTAACACGGCGCAATGTAATCGCTCATTTCGATGAGAGATTCATGACACGTCATTTATACCGAGAAGAGAAAGAAAGCGCGACATAAGCTGGGATATAATTCTTTACTCGTATATATTTGCGTAATGTTTGAAATTGATAGACAATTTTTTTTCTGACAAAATTACACAAATGATTAATGTGCAATCAAAAAATCGTATACCCCTATAATGCGCTGCTTATTAAAGAGAGAGGGAGAAAGAGAAGGTGGAATGTTAAGAATTTGATTGAGCGAAATGATAATTTTTGATTCGGAATGAATATAAAATAAGGCAACTGGTGTATTTACTCGTCCAACCATGTAATAAATATGCTGCTTTATCGCGCGGATTGATTTTACACTTTCCTATTACCATATTTCATAAACTGGGGCCGCTAAATTGGCAAGACTGGGGCATCGTGCCAAAATGATTTCCTTTCGCGAAATTGAACGTATATATATATATCTGCGAGTAACAAGTAAAATTCAGCATTTTTACGAGACACTTCATTATGCACGTTCGTTCGCAAAACACGCGTGCGTGCAATCGCAAAAAAAAACCTTTATTATTCCAGACACGCGCTATTATTTCCCGAGAGAGAGAAAGAGCTCGAAGGAGTTGCTCGTAAGATTTATAGACAATAAACAATATTCCACCGTATGTGTGTGATAATACCGCTATTATACGGTTTATAGTGTTTCGTTTTTCTAAATAACACGCAGTTTCGTGATATTCCTATATACGTAGAATGAATCGATATCGTCTGTGTTTTATGGTATATATTTCTCATCGTGAAAACGCCTCGTATTATTCCGTTTCTCATCATTGTTCTGAACCCGCGTCATCGTATGTCTAATTATTCCAATTATATCGTATCAAAAAGATACACCATTCATGCTTCGACAATAAGATGGAAATATCTCTTTTCATAATAAAAATGTCATTTGAATCGCACTTTAATCACAAAGTGCGCACTTGTGCGAGATTCGAAATTCGTGAGCGGTATATATACGAAGGAAACTCGATTAAAAGTGAAAAGACGAGAGAATTCCCCTTCGTTTTTCGCTAACTAGCCGGCAAAGCAAATACAGCGTTTCCATCGAGCAACAACACGAGGGAGATCTGTTCATCCCCTTCGTTGTCCGACTCGTTTGAGCGATCACTCCGGAACCGCAAGAATGAAATTCCGTCATTCTCGACGACGGATCGATAGAAACGCCAAACTCCGTCACCGAAAGGCAAACTTTAGAAGGAGAAAGAGAGAGAAGTGCTGCGGAATGTGTAGATGCGTGTGTGTGTGTGGGTGTGTTTGTACGAGTATGTGGAGCAATCGAGTTGTTGGGGACAACGTTGCCCGCCGAGACGGAAACTCCGCCGGCTGTCGGCGTTGTTTTAACGAGGCGAGGCTCCGAGAATTCGCAAAGGATAAACTCGATTTGTGCCGGTTCGTGTGCCGCCAACCGCGTTACTTTATGACGTAACCGCGCCCGTATAATGTAATCGACGTAATACAACATACTGTCGCGGAAACTACGCTATTCGGAGCGTCAATTGTTCTGGGATAACGATAGGTGATTAGAGAATCACATGTATGTATATACAGGGATGTCCCAGACCTGCATCACACGTTAATGGGAGATTCCCGAGGCGATTTCGAGACCATTTTTTCTCAGCGAAAATGTCCAGGCATTCAATCGTTTTCGAGTCATAAACGATTGAAGATAAAAGCTTTTTTGGAAACTAAGCCTTGGAAAAATTTATTATTAACAAAGCATTTTTTAGTTAATTTCAGGTAAAGTTTACTTTAATAGACTTTTAATTTAAGGATTAGTTATTTAATTTAAGGTTTAGATTGAAAATAAAAGCTTTTTCGTAAACTAAGTCTTGTAAAAATAAATTAACAAAACTACATTTTTTAGTTAATTTCAAGTAAAGTTTACTTTAATAGAGTTTTAATTTAAGGCTTAGTTATTTAATTTAAGCCTTAGATTGAAAATAAAAGCTTTTTCGTAAACTAAGTCTTGTAAAAATAAATTAACAAAACTACATTTTTTAGTTAATTTCAAGTAAAGTTTACTTTAATAGACTTTTAATTTAAGGATTAGTTATTTTATTTAAGGCTTAGATTGAAAATAAAGGCTTGTTTGTAAACTAAGTCTTGTAAAAATAAATTATTAATAAAACTACATTTTTTAGTTAATTTCAGGTAAAGTTTACTTTAATAGACTTTTAATTTAAGGATTAGTTATTTTATTTAAGGCTTAGATTGAAAATAAAGGCTTGTTTGTAAACTAAGTCTTGTAAAAGTAAATTATTAATAAAACTACATTTTTTAGTTAATTTCAGGTAAAGTTTACTTTAATAGACTTTTAATTTAAGGATTAGTTATTTTATTTAAGGCTTAGATTGACAATAAAGACTTTTTTGTAAACTAAGCCTGGTAAAAATAAATTATTAACAAAACTACATTTTTTTAGTTAATATCAAGTAAAGTTTACTTTAATAGAACTTTAATTTAAGGCTTAGTTACAAAGATACATTATTTCAAACATTGGGAACATTAAAAAAATGATGACCTTTCTCGACATTTTCGCTGAGGAAAACTCGTCTCCAAATCGCCTCAGGAATCTCCCATTAACGTGTGATAGTAGGTCTGGGACACCCTGTATATAATGGAGGACATCAAAACTACTACTTTTGAAATAAATAACCTAATTACACACACACGGCTGATAAAAATTGATTACGATATAAAATATCATTATAACAAATCTAAATGTATAATTATGGTTATATGTATATAAGTTTTTTCATTAAGGAAAAAAATAATGGAGAAAATAAATAAAATAGACTCTAAGCTTATAATATAATAAAGAGAAAACGATTAATTTATTATATAAGAAATAATAATACAATTGCAGGATATTTGATGAAATAAGTATTCCAAGTTCACCACAATATCAATTATAGTATTATAGAAATAATATAAAATTATTTCTTGATTGACCAATTCCTATGCTAGAATGCAATCTCTGCTTATAAGCTACCATTCTCTCATCGAATGATTCTTCCGACTACAATTAACATTCTAATTGCTCTTAAATAATACTGGCACGGGATTCTTTGTTGATTATCCGCCGTGACTCAAAGTGACGTGGAAATTCCATTGTAAACGGAGCGTCAGCCGTGCAATGTACTCTTCGTGTTATCGTCTTACAAATTAAGCGGAAATATCGATAATTGTAAACGGAAGAAGAGATAAACGAGAAACAGGAAATTTCATATCACGGAGATACCAAAGATCTTCTTACATTGGAAACTTGATTTGTACTATCTACATCTTGCACGTAGTGCAGCATCATTTATGTATACATAAATATATATTATGTAAATCGATAGTTTTGGAAATCAATAGCGTACATTATTTTCTTCTTAATTGTAAATAAATATTTCCCGAATATTTCGATAAATTTTAAAACATGTAATATGTATCTACAATAAATATTTAATGGACTGTATTCTCTCCCTTTGTGTATTTTTCTAGAATAAATCCTCGTACGCGTTGTATACCTGAGATCGTTAAATATAAATAAACAAAGAGGGAAAATGAATTATTCGAACCGTGTATTTCTGGTACGTTTTTTCTCGAATATAAATTTCCATTTCGAAAAACAACGCAAACCGAGGACATCTTATAGCTTCCGCCTAATCGGCACGAGTGTTCAATTAATTCAGGAAGAAACTGGCGAACGAGGTCAAAACAACACTCTCCTGTTTACATCGGAAGATTGTGCGAAGGTTGAAGAAAAATATCATTAGCCGAGACTATTTCGCCATTGGGCTCTGAGCTAAAACAATATTTTTTTTCCACGCCATATGAAAGACGTGAACTTTTAACTTCAATAATTAAGTTACATTTTCTAGAAAATGTATCACAAGATTAAATGTAAGAGCAAATGAAATTCATTACTGCGCATCGTTATATAAATGAATGTATAAAGTCCATAGTCAGTTAATTAATTAAACTTTTATAAATTAAAAAATAGGGACGCACTATTGATCATACAACTACTTTCCAGAACATTTTAATTATTCATTAATATTAATAAAAATTCAAAATTAATTAAATTTAAGAAATATAATTATACAAATTTTTTTAGTAATTAAATAAAATTTTAATTTAAAATAATTTTAATTAGAAATATCAAAGTTGAACATTGTAGCAGTTTCATAATCTTTGGAGGGAATTTTTCAAGGGCTTATTTAGACGTATCTAAACCTTTCGCGATATGCTGTAATTATACTCGAAGGTCGCGATATAATTTTAAACAAACGTATATATATATAATACGTATTCGTAGCGCGTATGTCGACATTGCTGTGTAATTTAAACGCATGTAACGTCTCGTTATACGTATTGACTTCGTCGTTAATCGACTTCGTAACACCATCTGCAGCGAACGATTCTTTGAGGTGATCGACTTATTTGGCATGCGCGATTTCCGGCGGACGGCTCTATATGCATATCCATTTCGTTAATTAAAGCCCACCCGCTAAAATCGCGGCCTTCACCGATGAGACAGACCATTAAATTGGAATGGCAATTAAAAGCAGGGATTAATTTTCTGACTGCGTTTTACGGCATGTATACACTGAAAAAAATCCATGTACTTTTAGATGGAAATTATACTAGTTCAGAACTAGAAAAGTTACTTGCTTATCACTGTAATTTTTTTTCCATTTGTTTTAAAGTGAAAATACATATTAATATATAATAAAAATACATGTAAAATATAGGTAAAATTACCATTTTTATGCAAAAATCATATGTAATTTTAAATTTACTATTTTTACTTTATTAAAATTTTATTTTATAAGTATTTATCTATTTTATTTATAACATTATTTTATAGCATTTATACATTTCTAACATTTTCTATGTGTAATTACATGTTCAGTGAAATATTTTTAATTTTGAAAATATTTAAAAATATAGTTCATATAAAATTACGTACAATCTGTAATCTTCCATGTAAGTATCAATATTGCATGATTATGCTAGGTCGAAAAAAACCTAGCTTAATCATGTAATTTTACATAAATATTTTTTTCAGTGTAGCGCGAGCCAAGTCGCACGCTGCGGTAATCATTACGCGTTAATTACAAATTTATAAATCGTAAACAATGCGCGGCGCGGTAGCATTATAACATAATTATATAGAAATTATTAATATTTCAGCGTGAAAACAAATATTTTTATCTATAAAATATAATTAAATATATATAATAATGTTATTATTGCTTATAAAATTAATATTATATCGATTGACATATCAAATACTATAAAAATAAAAAATAAATTTTTAATTTTATTATAGTGTACATTTATACTTAAAATAATATAAATATGTATATTTCAATAAAGTTTTCTATATACATACAATATTAATTAAAATAAATTTATTTTATTATTGCTTATATAATTAATATTATATCGATTAACATTTTAAATATTATAAAAATTTATTTTTTTTAAATTTTATTATAGTGTATATTTATACTTAAAAAAAATATAAATATGTATATTTCAATCAAGTTTTCTATATACATACAATATTAATTATAATAAATTTATTTTATTATTGCTTATATAATTAATATTATATCGATTAACATATCAAATATTATAAAAATTCATTTGTTTTTAAATTTTATTATAGTGTATATTTACCATATACTTAGAAAAATATAAATATGTATATTTCAATAAAGTTTTCTATATACATATAATATAAATTATAATAAATTAGCAAGATATTGGTATAAAACATACATATAGTATAAATTATAATAAAAAGATTATTCAATATATTTATTTTAATGTATTGCAAATTCTTTCATTATTCTTGAGATATAAAAGTTCACAGATCAGCATTAAATTATAATATCATTGATAAAGTAAAAAATGTAATATGCTACGATACTTTCCGCAAAATGTTTATCACTCTCGTGTTATCACTATTATTCGCTAAGCGACAATCTTTTCTTTAACAGTTCGTCAGGAATTATTAGATAAATAATCATTGCTATCAATCGCTGACTCACTTTCTATCTTACTAATCGATGTTTAACCGTAACTTCCGCGTGCAGAATAAACGATTTGCCGCGAGCGAAAAGTGAATGTATTACAAGATATAATGAAGTTACTGCTATTCGCTTTCGTTTTTCATTTGCCAGATATCCGGAAGAAAGAGCAAGCTTTAAGCATTCGATTGTATTTTTTTCAAACTTGATCCGTAGAGACTCATTCAATTTTTTGTTATTTGGCTATTCTGAAAATGTCGGAAGATATTTTCGTCAAGCAATAATTAAATGTTACACTAAAGATCAAGAATTTGGCAAGTAAAAGAATAAGATAAATCTGAAAATTTGATGTACGATGTGTGATATACAAAAATCATCAATTCCAAAATATTATATCTAATTTCAATTAAATTAACAGATAAAATATAATAAAATTTTAAAATATAGTAAATCACAAAACATGAATATTGATATTATACAGTTTTTATTTTTTATATCTCGACCTATTTATAAAATAAAAAAAAAAATAAAAAAAAATAAAAAAAAAATCTTGTGTCGAATCAAACACTAGTTTATGAGGAAAAAATGTATTTCTGGCGCAGTTTGAAAAAATAGCGGCAAGAAAAATGGAGAATGAATGAAATCTCACGGCGCAAAAATGCGCTCGCGTTGGCGGCAACAAGTTAGTTTACGTTGCAGAAGTCATAGCATCAACAAGCCTGGCTCGGCTATTAAGCAACACAAACAGCTGTTGTGCGTTGTTTGGCGCCTTATTCCGAACGTGCCGTCTCCCGATCGAGAATCGTAACATCGACACTGCCAAGTATTCGCGAGATGCGAGAAAAGATACAGAGAGTTGCAGTCTGGGTCGCGGCCAGGTTTAATGAACGCTTTGGAAAACAAAGCTAGACGACGGAATAAACAATGGATGTGCACGTACGTAGAAATCGAATATATTGAAAGGCACGGTCCTACCACAATTTTCTCCAACGGCTATCGCGATTTACAATCTGCGGATGGAGCGAATTATATCGTACGCGAGAGCGTGATGATGATAGGTATTTAAATGAATTACCGAGATCGGTCAGTTAACCCACACAATCAATGCCGTCTTGCGGTCCTTTCGACCTCGAATAGTTTCCCGTTGTTCCTAATTGACTAAATCGTTTATCATCCGCCTTGCATATATAATCAACATTTTATCAAGCATTCTCATCTCATTTTCCGCTGGCAAACTCTGCGCTCAACACGTCAATCCGGAAAAACAAATTGCCAAGAGAAACGTATAGAACAACCTAATAAATCTGTAGGTATAAAAAAATTATAATTTCAACATATAAATTTCTAAAAGTGTTACAGAAGCTAAATTACTTCATCTTTATTATTGAAACAGGTGAGAGACTCGCTCCATCCAAGATTTACTCGGTTTGACTTTCATTATTCAATATTTTCGCAAGAAATCGCGCATAACGACGAAATACCGTTAGTCATTAGCGCGGTTCGCGTAAAACGTGAAACATGGGAGTTCAGTGCATTCTTTGTGCGCGGAAAACGTTCAAAGTGCATTCATAAACTCTCATACTTTTTTTTCTTCAATTTTTCTTGACGCGCTGCCAGAACAGAGATAAAAATTCAACGCGAGTTTTACATTCGCGATAACACCATGATTGACGTCATCAGTTTCGTGTTCTCTATACGCAAATGCCGCCAGTTAATCAACCGCGGAGGAAAAATTCCATTAGCATTCTCATTTATATTTATAGTCGCGCACCGGTAAACGCGAATTCACTCGCTGTCAAACGAGAGCGTGCCGTTTGTCACCAATGATGTCATTCATTATTCTATTACTACAATGTGTACACGCGGTTTTGTTCTCCTTAGAACTCGTGAAATTGATTATACAAATAAAACAGTCACCAGAAGTGGTACTTTTCTCATTTTAATTTTTACGAGGAGTTTCTTCATCCTTAAAAAAAATTAATCGTATATAGAAATTTTCATTCGCGACACAGTCGCTCTATATTTAGCTAATATTTATCTAAACATTCAGATCAACGTTTAAAATAGATCCCGTAGGAAAATATTCTCCCCTCTCTTTCTCTCATTAATTATTCAAGCAAACAGAAATTAGAAATTAATTCCTCGTCGCGGCTTTTCATTTTGTCGATTTTATCACGCGACGACTTTTCGAAAAAACAACGACGTCGACATATTCGATATAAAAACACGTGCGAGAGCAAGTAGCGGCGAGCGTAAAATATATAGCGCACAATTTTCACCGCGGTTTTTTTTCCGCACCTTTTTACTGCAAAAGTGCGAACGACTTCGCGTGGCAGCCGACGCGTATCAATTTTCCCGAGCTGCCGTTCGTTATGAAATTCACTGCTCCGAAAGAGAGAGAGAGAGAGACCCGCGTGTGTTTCGCCGCATTCGTAACACGCGGCTCGACTTTCTAATAGTCTGCAACGTAGGAATCAAGCCGCGCCGGTGCAAACGCAGGGCCGAACTCCCGACGTGTGACGCGGTCTGGCCTATCGTCGACGATAATCTCTGGCTCGATTATTGACGTCGATACACAACACCAGGCACATACTGACGAGGCGGGTTTTTTCCATCGCTTTATAATCTAAATCTAATCCTGCACTTTTTCATCGTCGCGCAGATATCGATTGTGTAGACTTCAGAATAATAAAAATTAATTAATGATAAAGAAATCGTATTGTAATTTAATTGTTTTCTTCGATAGCGAAAGGATTGACGATAAGTATAGTGGAAATCGCGATTAGTTAACGCTCGACTTGTAAACAATATGGACAACGATTCACGTTTCGATCCTTATTGCGATAAGGGAATATTTAAAAATATGCACTGAAAAAAAGTTGGTTAAACCTTTTAACTGTATAAATATTTTATTAATTGATAACATATAAAAATATATTTAAATTAAATATAACATATTAATCTAACAAAGCGTATATTTGACTTAAATACTAATATATGTTCAATTAACAAAATAATAATTTAGTCGAAAGGCAATTTCTTTTTCAGTGTACAAATGATATTCAGTAAAGAAATGATATAAATTTGATAACTGCATGTCCACACATGACTTTGCCTCTCCAATTGAACATATAAAAAAATATTGAAATTAAATATAACATACTAATCTGTCAAAACGTATATTTCACTTAAATACTAATATATGTTCAATGAACAAAATAATATTCAGCAAAGAAATGATATAAATTTGATAACTCCATGTCCACACATGGCCTGTAAAATATGTGACTTTGCCTCTCTATAATTGAACATATAAAAAAAATTGAAATTAAATATAACATACTAATCTGTCAAAACGTATATTTCACTTAAATACTAATATATATTCAATGAACAAAATAATATTCAGCAAAGAAATGATATAAATTTGATAACTCCGTGTCCACACATGGCCTGTAAAATATGTGACTTTGCCTCTCCAATTGAACATATAAAAAAAAATTTAATTAAATATAACATACTAATCTGTCAAAGCGTATATTTCACTTAAATACTAATATATGTTCAATGAACAAAATAATATTCAGCAAAAAGAAATGATATAAATTTGATAACTCCATGTCCACACATGGCTTGTATAATATATGAAAGATGACTTTGCCTCTCTTGATATTTACGCTACGTATTTCCTATTTTATTAAATCTGTTGTTGCGCCGCATATAATCGGCGTTTGTTGTTCCACGTAAAGTTGCACGTTGTTACGCGCCGTCGTAAAAGCACTCTCTCGTCGCGGCTGCATTTTTAAAGCGATAAAGCGGCAGGATGCGCGGAATCCTGTGTTCCGCGGAGATGCGTCTCGGCGATTTTCTACGACCCGTCCCTGAGAAAGTCGGTCTACGTTCAACCTGTGTAAAAGTGAGATATCGCGTAATCTCTCCGCGCTCGTTCCTCGCCGGTCGTCGTGAGAGGGCTTATGCATTTCGTTAGCTCTTGCGCGTCTTCGGCGTCTTTTCAACCGCGCGCCCGATGCAAATGCAACCGCATTTCGCGCATTCACTATATACGAGTCCAAAACTGGTTTCGAGCTGACTCGTAAAAGAACGCGGTAAAAAACTCATTAGAAATTCAGCGAGGTTAATTGTACACACAGGAAGTGGTAATGACTTTGACGAGACTGAAAATATAAGCCATTTAAAAAAGCATTGAATTATATAAAAGACGAAAATAAAAAAAAAAAAAATAATGAGCTATGCATTTAAAGAAGCCATGATATTTAAATTAAAAAAAATTCATTAATATGTAAATAATTTTGTATAATATAAAAAAATGACAATTTGAATAAAGCTGCAGATGTTCTTCTGGGCTTCTTTTCTATCGTCGAATGCATCTGTTCGTTTCTAAGATGCAGATGCCCCGTTACAAAGTCTAAACGCACGCGAGGCTCTTTCTCCCATCTCTAATGATCGATTTTACTTCCGTGCTCGCGCAACACATCGCGACGCTTTGACCTAAATTACCAATTCCTCGGAGAAAAATGACTCATAGTTTTATTACGTGCGCCACTATAAACACCCGACGACAGAATTTCGTCAACTATCTCGCGAGGATTAGTTCTTTCCACAGAATGGATATATATTCATATCAACATGGACTCGAGAAAACGTCGAAATTGTAAAATTTTTATTGCTGCTACGTACACACACGCGATACATTTGTTTGTCGTTGAAAATGTTCCGGTTTCATAAACCGTTCAATTTGAAAAATTTCTGCACGAAACGAATATGGATGCTGCGTACGCATTTATCTCTGTATATTCAACTTCAAAAATTCTACATCGCTGTGAAAGCTATTGTATACGAGCTATTAATAAAAATGTTTTTGAAACACATAGAAATACATTATTTTGTTTTAATGTCATAAACTAGTGTCTACAAATGAGACAATAATTGTCCAAGTTTACCAACAATTACATGCGCTTCAGTTAGTTGGATGTGTACACAAATATCCCGGAATCACGGTCGAAATGTAACTTCCGTATGGAAAGTTTCATCTGCTCGCGATATATAGTATGTGTTACGCGATTCGCGACGCTATGAAATTCATATCCGGCGAAATAAAAAAAAAAAAAAAAAAAAAGGGAGCACAAAAATAGTCGAAGAGACCATCAACTTAAAAAACTTGCTCGGATCGCCATAAAAGACGTCGGAACGATCAGAAATGGCGGAATCAGAGCGTAACGGCGTGTCCCGTCTCACTCAATTGCGTCGCACGCATTTTACGCAAGCGATCGGCGCATAAGGACACACCTTGCGTGCTTAAAGACGACGGAGTCTCACGACATAAATGGCACAACTGCTTAAGGTAGCATTGTCGATCGCTCGTCCATCCGTCAGTCCAAAACACAATTCGTATATATATTTTGTGGAGAACTAAAATTAATTTTCGATATTATATGTGAATTTTTTTATGATTTTGTATTTTAATAATTATATTGAAGAAGACCGCGTGCGGTTGAAACGTTTATTTTATTGTTTTAGAATGACTATTTTTTACGGGAGTTTTAGTATTGAATGATTGTAGCTTAATAATTTATACATGAAATAAATATAATTGCTCGATAAGTTGGCCTTTTATTTATCACTTTTTGTATTTATATATTTTGTGTTATACATAGAAAGAATTTTTTTCTTAGAATGAAAAATCGTTATAACCGTGGGACAATATTAAGAGTTTACCACAATAAAAATATTAATATCTATATCAGAATAAAATATGTTCGATAATTTTACTATGTACGTCATTCATATTTCTTATCGTGGTATTAAAAAAAATATATAATAAAATTCTTCCAATATCATATTGTCTCACGATTTTCAGGATAAATTCTACGAGAAAATTCTCTCCACGTCGAATATTTTAGAACACAATGTATAATAAAAAAAATTCGACAAAATTTTTTACTTAGCTCTCTCTTCTCTCTATTGATTCTCTTACAAGAATTAATTTTTTTACACTTTTAAATTTTAATTGCGCTGAGCTTGATTTTTAACGAACCATTGTACGATTAAGAGCAGAATTCGCGTTTTCATAAATTAAAATAAAAAAGAAATGTATTTTACAGTTTGATTAGATTAATTGCATGTCGCTCAAAGACAACTTAAATATAGAAAACTATTCCCATATTTAATCACAAAGAAATTTCAAGTTGACAAACTCTGACCTTTAATAATAAAATGTAATTTTATATAGAAATTCCAGAATGATATAAAAACCGCCAAAGAAAATATTTCGAAAAATCACTGAAAAATATTCTATCAAAGTTTCATGTTAATCCTACGAAATCCTCATATTCTTTCCTACCGAAGTGACTATAGTCGCTTCATCGAGCATAATAGCACTGATACTTCGAGTGCAATAATCGTTGTCGTTTGCATAACATATATATAGCTAAAGCGCAATAAAGTTGTCGAATAAAATATATAATCGCGTCTAAAGACACTAGAGGAAGGAAAGCAACAGTCGCGCGTGCAAACACGATTATGCAAAGCCTTTTCTATAAGATGCGAACGATATGACACCCGGTAATTTCGTGTCGATCTATAAAAAAGACGGTCGAAGAGGCTCGCGAATTATGTAAGATCGCAATGTATGTATGTTACATGTGTAACATCTGCCTTCAAGGTTCGACATCGTATTGGCTTTTGTGTACAATTAATTGCTACATGAATATATGCGATGTGGTCCTTTTATCATCTGTGTAAATTATCATTATTGTACGATCAAACATTCCGCGACAGTTTTAATTAAAATAATAATGAAGTCCGAAAATAAAAAAAGCATATGCGTATGATAAGATAATGCTTTCGAAAAGCTGGTTATATATCGTGGATATATTGAGAGAATGTTATATTTGAAAATTTAAAAAAATTTTATATAAAATATGACATGGGTCAAGATAATATAATTAATTGAAAAGTATTGAAGCTCTAATGTAATTTAATAAAATTTGTTATATATTTCTTTGCTTGTGAAAGAAGGAGAGAGCGGGAAGAAGCCGCGAAAGGTAAAAAGATAACGAAAGGGAAGGCTATTTTAAGACATTCGCGACCGGTTTGCGAGTCACAAAGAGGCTCAACTACATCCTTGTCCCGAGTGATCCATCCTGACGAGCCATCATTTTTTAGATCGCCCGAATTTCATTCACGCAAAAAATATGACAAAAAAAGAGAAACACATTAAATGATCGCGTCGAGATTAATGTTCCTTTATTTGGAGCAATGTATAATAAATAGAAATATAATAAATTAGTTATAGACATAATTAATTTCTCAATTCATTAAATTATAATTTAGATGTTATAATTAGATATACAAGAAGATTATAATTGATCTTTCTATAATTTCAAGTTAATTTTCCATATTTTTTTAATCGATAAAAATTACGGAAAAATAAACCTGATAGAAACAAAATAATCAAATTTTCAGGGTTTAAACAGATTTTTTAACAACGTAAAAATTTAACGACAGTAGCGTTGACAATGAGACTTGTAATGAATCGCACATATGACAAAGGTTATCAGTATTATGCTGATTAAATAATGCAAACTTGGTTATCAGACAGTGTCAATAACGGAGTCGCGGAATGTTGACAATTCAAAGTACAATGATGGAAGATTTAAAAAATGAGTATTGGTTCCGGTTCTACAGAAAAATTACTATATATCACTATTCGCACGGTAAACAAGAGTTGTTTATGATTTTTGAAAACAGTGTGTGAAATATTCCAGTTTTAATATTTCATCGTTTTGCTAGAATTTTAAATGCACTTCATAATAAACAGTAAATAAATACAGTAAGTATTCATAAATATATATGTATGTGTATATACAAATACAATTTTGGATACATAAATTATTATATATACATTATTATATATATATACATATTATCTTTCGAAAAAAATTTATATAATTATTTTTCTAATTAACTATTATATTGCAAGTTAAAAAATAATTATAATACATGATATAATAGTATAATATAATCAAACTCATTTTTAAAAGAAAGAAATTAATCACTAAACTTTTTATGTGAGAAAAATCAAATGATTTAATTGATTAATCAGATTAATTCCCTCTTTAAAAAAGAAGGTGTTTGTGCTGTTTATGAAATATAAATCCTGCAATTAGCCCTAAAAATAAAATAAAATACTATTTTTTTCCAGATTTCCCTAATATTTGAGAAAACGTGCATAAGTTATGTTACGCGATTAAAATAAAAACTTTCTACGTTCGATTATTCGTCGAGCATGTTCATCGGAATAATAAGTTCGGTTCCGCTAGCTTGGATAGATTTTATGGCGAATTGTGCAGGCAAACCGGCGGTACTTTTCACGATGACTTCCGCGAATAAGTCTCTCGTAGAGAAATCGCAAGATCGCAATGCAACAAGGAAACTTTCATGAAATTTTCTCGAGACACTGTGTGCGTGGAAATATTAAAGTGTCGAAAATTCTATTTCCTCGTAATAAAAACGTCACATTATTTTCGGTCGGAATAATGAATGAAAACAGGATGATGCCAGAATTTAATCACGAGCTAATATCGGGACCACGAAAATCTTATTTATATTTTTGTTTTGCGATTAATCTCTTTACTGTGTTTCTCATTCGAAATATCCGTTGTTTCTGTTAATAATATTTCTCACTTCAAACCGTAGAACAAATGAGCTTTTTTATTCCGAGAAGAATTTTCTGTTTTACGGAAAAAAACAGATTACGTGTTTAAATATTTGTACTCGAATTTTAGATACTGATTCAGCTGTTTGGAGTAAAAAAAAAAAAAAGGTCTTGTAATACTCCGCCTGCCAGCAAGTATCATTTTTAAATTAAATATTTTCGGAATTTTCGAAATTTCCTTATGCGCCGTTTCTGCGTTGCGCAAACATCTGCGATTTATCGTTATTTCTCGCAAAATACCGTTACGACGAACGTGCCGTTATCTAAAACGGTGATGCTTTCTCATCGTCTGGTAAACGACAAAAGATTTTCTCTATAGCCCAGATAATGACTTGGATGTAACAGCGAGATATTTCCAAACTTCCATTTATTTATATACAAGTAAAATATTTCCCTTTAAAATCGCGAATTCATAATTCGTTTATTTATATAAATCAATATACACAATAATCTAAAGACCGATAAAGATACGATCTAAAAAATGAACTGTAAGTTATTTATATCTGCGGGAAAATACGATGATAATTTGAAATTATTGACGATACAATATTATTATTGTAACACGATGGTTATCTGAAATTATTCGGCGATGCAAATTGATTGCAATATCATATTTAAAATTAAATCGACGTGACATCGTGGAAGACATAATTTTCATGAAATTATTTAAAATTATTGAGAATTAATTCGATATTGAGACTGCACCGCTATCTTAATTGTCCGAATTGGAGACAGAAACACAAATATATATCAATGTAAAAGTCACCGTGAATTGGGTAATAAAAATTTGAGATTATCGCGTGTACCAGCCGAAATCTCGTTTACTTGAATTTTATTCCCGTTTATTTCTATCTTAATTTTTTTAACCACCGCGAAAAATGTTTTCACGCAATTTACGCGGCGACGTAATCATTTGATAATTATTAATTATAAATGAGTACATCATCCGTTAAAATTAACCATGACATTTATTTATCAAATAACTGAGCGACGTAAATATGATGAAATAAATTATTCAGAAAGCAATATTCGCCATGCGTGGATCGCAAACTTCTTTCCTCTTTATGCAATATTATTAGATAATAATAATATATATGATAATATATTCATGACTTTTAATGATGTTTAAACAACATCTTTTCTCATATGCTTCATTTTCTTACCTCGATTATCCTTTTAAAACGAAACCACCACATCAGACTCCCAGAAGTCGCTCGAGTGACTAACAAAACGTTCGCGCAATAATATAACAAAACTGTATAATCGCGAGACGAATAAATACCTGACGACCGAGTCCGGTACAAAGATGTTCCACCAGGACGGTCTCTTCTGCCTGGGATAACTTTGCGAGTAAAGCCCTTCCGTGCTTCCGGTCTGCGAGGGAACACCGGACACGCCCTTCCTCCTCTTCCGATCCAACTTGGGCGGTTTAACAAGCGGATGCCAGGACTTGCGGCGACCCTTCTTGGCTTCCTGAATCGCGCGATCGCAATCCTCGTTTCCCGGTAGCTCCTGATTCTCCTCCAGCAGATCCTCGGACACGTAGAACACCGAGTTTCTCCTGCCGCTGTCGCTGCTCCTTCTTTTCTCCTTCGGCTTGTCTTTCGCGTCCTTGGCGTTGTCCTTGACGACGCTCTTGGCACTGTCCCTGTCTTCGAACACGCTGGCTCGACGAGCCTTCTGAAAGAGGCTGTCCCGTCGTGCCTTCAGATCCTCGAGGACGCTGTGTCGGCGATTCTTGTTCGAGTCCCGCAGAATCGCCGCGTTCTCGCGCGGCCTGACCGCGTTCAGGATCCTCGCCAACGACGACTCCTGCTCCATCATCGCCGGGATGGAGTTGGTCGAGGCGAACTTGGTGGTCGCGTGACCGTTCTGCGGCTCGTTGGTGCTGATGTACATCTTGCTCGCTGTTTCCATCCTAGCGGAATCTCCACGTGCGACCGACAAACAGTTCACAATCGCGTACTGCGCATCGCAGAGAGTGGTATCTTGTATCGGGGTCACGTCTAAGGTCAACTCGCGTCTAGATTAAGTATTTACTCGGCTGTAGAGACCGGCGGCGTTGAGAGATGCTGATTTCCTCAGCGATTCCGCCTAATGCCGGGTTAATGTCTTATTGCGACAGCGAGGTCGTCGAAGACGAGGATGAAATCAAATACAAATCGGGGATTCTTGATATCTTCTGTCAGTAGAATCGATTCGGTTATCTCGCGACGGCGTTGACCGAATTAGTGAAGGGATTTTTCCTATACTCACAGATTAGATATATATATCCACGGACGAGAGAATGAATATACACGAGAACGAGTGTCTTGCGGTTGATTCAACATTACACACTGACGAGAGAGGTTTCGCCGAAGGTTACCACTTTGCGGTGTGCGCAAACTTCAAAATACCAAAGGAAATCTCTCGTTGTCACTGTCAATTTGGTCGAACGTTACGTACCGGCCGATTTGGATCTATACGTGAAATTCACGATTCCAATCGTGGCGAGACGATAATCGACTTTTCACATCGACACATTGACCTGGTTCGTTCGAGCGGAGAAACGAGGAATGTACTCGATGATAATTATCGATTATGGGGCGAACGTCATTTTTCACGAGGATAAAAAGAGAGAGAGAAAGAAAATAGGCACGCGGACGACGAAATGGAACGTTAAAGCGCAATTGGCGGCATTAATTTAATTCCACCTGGCGCGGCTCGTCGTCGGTGAAAGCAGCTGAAGCGGTCGACCGCCTTTTCACTCCCGACGCCGACGACGCTACCAGATAGACGTGTGTGCACGCATATTTGTGTAAGTGCTCCGAAAGTAGAGGGGTATATATATATAATACAGCTCTATACACGATTATTTAACCCCAGACAGACTCGGCCGCTTATCTATTTATTTATCTCTGCGTGTGCCTAATCTAAGGCGAAGAACTGCTCCGTTTCTGGTCACCTGTCATCATCATCATCAATTAAATAAATATATATATTCCTCTTTTCCGTTTTTTTTTTTTTTTATTTCATTTATTTTCTCCAAACATGCACGTAATAAATAACAGACTCTTTTCTTCACGTCTTTTTTTTTTTTATTCCTTCCTCGAGGTTACTCGCTCTCGTTGTCGGACGAACGGAAGACACGCACGCACATCACATGTATAGGTATGTAAATATTCGCACGTCGAAAGGATCGAAGGCGCGGGATGAAACTCGAAAGGCACGTTCGATCGACGGCCGTCACGTGAATCGAGTATCGCAGCAACTAAGCGCGTACGAACGCGACCGCTTGTATTTATACGCGTACTGTCTGCCCGGTTCTCACACTCTGTCTTTCTCTTTCTCTCTCGCTCTCTCTCTCTTTCGCGCCGCATCCCCCACTCAATGTCGCGATGAATACGCGTACACAGACGGGAGGATACGCACAAGATCCCGTTGATCCTGCGGTTCGTCCCTCAACCGGAAGAGCCACCGGATCTTGCGTGCACGAATCCTTATAACGTTTTACGTCACCCCGATGTGCTTTAAAAATATATTATCAAGAGAGAATATAAAAACGTCCTGCGAAATTTTTCATACGCTCCGCAAAATATCTCTCGCGCGCCTGTGTCCTTTGAGCTTTTCAAAATATTAATACGCACATCCGTGTTTTGAAATAATAAATACTGTATGGCTTATTCCAGGATTTATATGTCCCTGGTGCGACAGAACGATGTTAACTTTAGATGATCACGGTCATTTTGGTTTTATGGGTGCTACAAACATATAGCTCTTTAAATATTGCACTTGGAGAAAGATGTCGGGATTGTTAAGAATTAATTTTAATTGCTTCCTAGATGCACTTGTACTTCCTGCGCTTAAAATAGGACGCGAGTATATGTGTGGGGAGAGATAAGCAAAAATCAATGAAAACTCATTAAGTAATAACTTTGAAGATTATTTTTTACGCATACACATATGCAAAGTCATTACGTAACTTGTTTTGATTTAATTTTCCGGGTGAGTTAATTTTTCTGCATCATTATCTACATATAAATCATATACAAACACTCATCATTTATACATATATAAATATTGAAAAAGATAAAGAAGATACAAAGAAGAAAAATTATACTAAAAAAAAGAAAACAAAAAAATGATAAAATATATATCCACATTATTATTTATCATGTATACAATATTGATTCAAATATATTTCAACTCTTGATCGCGAAATCATATTTCAAACTGCAACTTCTAGCATTGTCATATTCCGTAGAATTGCACGCTTTTTATAACCTTTTCCCAAACGACCTTAAACTCTCAATGTACGTCGAAAGCCTCGAGATCACGTCGCGGGTTCGACTTAACAAGGTAATCTATAATCGAGTTAATCAATCCGATAATAATCCATCCAACGATAGGGCAAGGCAAGAGATAATAACGGCGATCGCTCGATAACGAGCTGTCGATAATTTCATCGAAATCATTGTTGCGTTAGAATCCTCACTGATTTCTGGAAGAAAATGTGTAAAGATTCTGATTGCATCACTTATGTTATCGATATCTTATAGCGCAATATTTGCAGACGCTCGCATAAACTTATAACATGAAAACAAAGTGATAAATCTAAGGCCAACTTATCGAGCTGAATATTCGAGATGTTCAGTCAACTACCATTTATTACATGTATAAATTATAAAACTACAGTCATTAGATATTAAAACTAACGCAAATTACAATCATTCTATAAACGTTTCGACCGCACGCGCTCTTCTTCAGTATAATTCTTGAAATATAAATTCATACAACTTCACATAATATCGGAATTTAATTATAATTATTCAGAATCGAGAGTCTTTGAGCAATTAATTCGTCATGTCCAACAATGTTCGCCTCGATATGATCTCTGATTTTTCTCAGATCTCGGATAGTTTCATCTTGTCAAGAAGGACTGATGATAGCGCCTACGGAACGGGTTAATTTCTCGCATATTAACGATGAAACTATCCGAGATCTGAGAAAAATCAGAGATCATATCGAGGCGAACATTGTTGGACATGACGAATTAGAACACGCGTTAATTGCTCAAAGACTCTCGATTCTGAATAATTATAATTAAATTCCGATATTATGTGAAGTTGTATGAATTTATATTTCAAGAATTATACTGAAGAAGACCGCGTGCGGTCGAAACGTTTATAGAATGATTGTAATTTGCGTTAGTTTTAATATCTAATGACTGTAGTTTTATAATTTATACATGTAATAAATGGTAGTTGACTGAACATCTCGAATATTCAGCTCGATAAGTTGGCCTTAGATTTATCACTTTGTTTTCAATATACGAGCGACAATTTGTATTAATTTATTTATAACATGAAGAGCACGTCAATTTTAGATCGGACAATTTTATCCGAAATATCTATAAAATATAAATTAATTCATTCTAAATACCAGGAATTGCAACATTGTGACAGATACTATCATCACGTGTTTAATACAGATTTCCACTTGAAACCTGATAAGACTATTAATTGATCCTAACGATAACAATCGTTCAATTAAACGTCGTAAAACTCACGATTTATCGACGTTTAGGGGCACATGAGTTCACCGATAAGCAGATAAACAATGTATTCGTAGGGAAAAAAAGAAGCTCTCGCAAAGCGAGAAAGATCGTACAAGTGACGCGTCATTAATTGCGACTGATCTAAACAAGGGAAAAAATGGCGACAAAAATAGAAAAACGGATTCCGAGAAACTCGATTGTGCATCCGAGTGTCGAGACTCGAGTGTCTCGATATTCCAGATATCGCTGCTCGAGCGGCCACTTTAGATCGATTACGCAATTCGCGATATCGGGGCAGCCGTTTAATTCATGGTCGGCTGCGAGATATTTTTTTCCACCGATCGCCCATACATCTCGACGTCCCGCGTGATCTTGACCCGTTTCCGGACCAACGAGAAAAACAACTACACCTATTTGTTTATGCGATACTTTCTTCAATTTATTTAGGGTTGCTGCATTGCATCTCGCGAGCGTTCTAATTAAACAAGCGCGGCATTCTAAACTAAGATTTTAGATTTTCATAACTTCGTCATTCTATTGTTTCACTAATTAATTTTCTGGTGCTCTATTAGAATTTTTATTTAATTATATCAGTTTTTTTATTATTTTATTTTATACTTTATACGCGAATAAAAACACAACTGTAATGATGTATCAACAACTCTCTCTTAGTTCACTCTTATTTTGTAGAAATAAATTGTAAACAAGAGTAGAAGAAGAAAAAGAAATTCCGTAAAAAGTACGATGGATTTGACGGATCCGCAAATTATGTTTCTCACTGTACTAATTAAAAAAAACTTTGACTTAGCTCTCCTGTCAAATATCATTAAAAATAAACTTTAGGTAAACATCAGAGTTTTTCGCTTGTTACATTAAATTGTCAATTGTGTAACGAGGCAGCATTTTACAAGGATCTTCACGCGAAATTACGAGTTTGTCGTGCACGTGCTTTTTCATTCTATATATATCCCGTGTCTATTACTCAAGTTTTAATTGCAGCTCGGACCTGTTCCCGAGAAAGAATTTAACAGAGGGAAAACTTTGTTAATCAACTATATATATTTCGGCGATAGCAGTTCCGTGTATATTCAGTGCTCCGGAAGATACTTGTACGACACGGGAGAAAGAGTCATCTCGAACAAAGAACGGTGCCGTTTGCCGCGGAAATTTTCTCTCAACGAGCGAGACGCAAGAAGCATATTCAACCCTCTACGGACGGACAATGAGAAGGTTCTAATTGGCTGAATCGAATTAAGAGTCCGAGCCGGTATTTTCATCGTTGCCAATTTCGTAATTGGACACGCGGTTGAATTGATCAATTGTTTCCACCGCGTTGAACATCTATCCGGCCTCTCTCGTTAAACGGGGCCTTCGTTAGGAAAATATACGCGGACACGCGACGGAAATTTCGCTTCGACGGGCGAGCGACGAGCGGAAATATCGTGAAAATGTACTGTGTCTCCTCGTGGCGGCCTTGCAGCTAGACAGCTGATCGCGCAGTGACATTCCCACGCTTGACGATCGATTGCCATGCGCGTGCGAAACCGCGATGTTAACTCGCGAGAAAGCGAAAGAGAGGTGGAAGAAATTATTTTTCAATAAATTTATCCAAAAAAATGTTTTATACATTTTAATTCTATTTACTTTAATATTTATGATTCATATCATTTTCTTATATATATAGTAAAATATAAAATTAATATTATTCATAAAAAGATGTATATTTTATTATTTGATCTAAAACAAAAATTTTGAACTGTCACAATTTTTTAATTATTGCAATAAAATAAAACAAGAAATATTAAAATGTCTATAAGAAATTAAAAAATTATATTAGCTTTTTGCGATTCTCTCTCTCCTTCTCTTACAATTGGACTTAATCAGGTCTAGTGGAAAATATACACAGTGTTATCTTTGCTAAATGCATTCATTGAGACTATACTCGCAGAAAAATGCTTCACGGTGACGGAATAATTTCGCGCATTACAAAACTGAGCCTCTGTCAACCGAGCACACCTTATCAGGGATATGTGTATACTCACATCGCGTATCGCGCAGGACAAGACAGGTTTACGATACAGCTACTGAAATCATAAACGAGACTATCTGTTTCCATTCGAGACATGACGGGAAAACACGACGCTTCTTCTTTCTGTATATCGAATAAAAGATTTTTATCTCTGTGTCTCTTTTATACACACACAATATATCAAATGTAATTATAAAAATAACACGATATATTTGATATGTTATATTTGACATGTTCTTTTTAAAAAACATTATCGACATTCACATAATATAATTTAGTTAATTTACAAAGGTATTATTATAATTACGAAGAATTATCTGCACATTCATCATTATATTGCAAATAAATATTTATTAATAAATTGAACCTGTATTTTATAGAATAAATCGAACAAAATTTTCCTCTCATTAATATTTCTACTTATTCAAACTTCTCTTATTTAATTACGACTCAGCGTAATCGCTATGTCGATCGAAAAACACAAGTCGTAGCAGATGTGTCCTTGATGAAGATATCTGAATTAAAAAGCAATACAGCATAAATCAGTTATGTCAAATTTCCTGGAGGCAACAGCGTCACGTGCCAATTTCAGCCGATAAGTCACGAACATATTTTGGCTGGGCGTTGCGATAAAAGTCGCTTATTTTTCATCGGAATACGTTACATCCGCGTTCAACGTTTCGCAAATTGGAGCATGGAAATTCGAAAAGGCAAATTGTACCTTCCTACGTGACCATCGATATATTCAACAGATGTACTATGCTTGAATACGAAAGGAATAAGTTGACGAGAATGACGAAAGCAAATTGACTTTTTGTTGAAATCTCTTTTCAATTTCAAAATATTATTGATACATTTTTAATATACATATAATCATTTTATAATATATATATATATTTAAAGTAGATTTAATTTACATTTTATGCTTAAATTCGTTAATAAAAAAACAAACATCGAACTTTTAATATCTGTCTATAACAAAAAATTCATTGATTTTATGATAAAATTTTTGACAACTATAGAAATTATTATATACAGATAATTTATTCCGATAATAAAATATTATAAATATTATCTTTGGAATTTATACTATTTATACTATTTTTATTACAAATTTAATAGTAGATTTATAAAGAGTATATCTTTTTTTGGGGTAAAAAGTTAAATAAATTTTCGTATATTTTATACGCGTTACCCGATAAATATAAAATCGTGTCGAGGAATTAAAGAAGCGCGTTTCGAAAAGTAGAGTAATGTAAAATTGAAAAAAAATGTAAAAATTATATCTTCCATTATGATTAAGTCTACGTATTAAACATCATTCTGGGGATATTATTGGACAGACTTTCGTGAACTTCGTATGTAGGCGGGATAAAAAAGATCGGTAAAACCCGTAACGTATCTGCTTGGTGCATCTCGTCGTAAAACGACGATTTACGGCTCGACGGAATTATAAACTTTCATCTCTAAAATTTACGCGAGCATGTGTAGTCGGATAAAAGGATATTTTTTCCAATGGCCTTTCGCGTGATTCTACGAAATCTCACATTTCCAATCGGTTATTCAAATATATAATAATTCTGATATGTAATTGTTAGATCTTTCAAATATGTATATATACACACACATATTTTTTATTAATATACCTATCTAGCCAAATATTTTTAAAAATCATATAAAAAATATATGTATAAAAATTTAATTTTCTAAATGCTTGTGTATTTATATTGGAAAAATCTGGAGCTATTGAAATTATATCAATTTTAATTATTAGTGTCGATACAGATAGGAGAAAAAATGCAATAGAATAATACAGATTATATCGTTTTGATCAAATAATTGAAAATCATTTAAAAAATCGCCTACATGTTAGTCATCGAAGTTATCGAATAATAAAAATTATTTTGCTGATTGATCAATTTTTGTCGCGCAATATTCCCAACATAATTTTTCTTGTACATGATTAATAAAAATTATATTTTATCTATTATTATCAATATTACTTTACTAACTGTCAAAGATAGCAAGATTAGAAAAATAAATAGTACTAATATTATTATTGTTGTTCCTGTTCTCCCCTCCTTTCATTCAATAAATATAAATTGTTTAATTAGAATTTATGTTAAATAAATATATATATAAACATTATATATTTTGCACGAACATATACGTATATATTAAAATTAATTATCTATAAAGTTAAATATATTATGAGAGGAATCTATATCCAACGTTTTACAGAGTTTAATATAAAAATCTTAAAAAGATGCTGACCATGTCTGTTTTACCGACTTTGAATTCAAGAGCTTTTTTTTTTATTGGCTATACAGATTGAAAAATTTTTCTCCGCAATAAAAGTGCTGACAATAATGAACAGGGAACGCTGTAATTTCGTATAAAAAATAATAAAAGTTAAAAAATTAAAGTTTTTTTATCGGCCTCTTGCATCAGCTCATAACAATACTTATTTAATACAAAAATTGTGCGGTTTATTTGTGTAATACAAAAGTTGTGCGGTTTATTTGTGTACAAAATATGGCGCTCTTAATAGAGATGACATAAAAGAATAATACAGAAGTAATAAAAATGAGATTAAAAACCTGTATCAAAAGATTCGTACTTGAATTAATTATGTATGTACTCGTATATTTGCGTGCGGAATCGATGTCGAGGTATAAAACAGCAAAAATTAGTTGCCGAACAGCGCTCCCCATTCATTATTATCGGTACTTTCATTGTTGAAAATTTTTCCATCTGTAAATTCAATAAAAAGTGAACCTAATCTAACTTAAAATCGGTAAAACAGAACTACAGCAGCATCTTCTTAGATCAAAACGTGTTCTTTAATTCGCGTGATAAAAATTGTTGCGTCATTGTCTATATGATATCACTTCACATAATAGAAAACCATCGTAAACAATTCTCAAATGTCTCATTAAGATATCGCTATGTCTCGCGAGTGACGCGCGCAGTTTGAAATAAAGGGATGAAATTGCCGACATATTTATAGCCGGCGGCTGCTTGTTCGTGCAAAGAACGACTCGTTGTCTACCACTTCCCGGAAACTTCGATTCCTCGTTCGGATTATTAAGAGTCCTTTGTGTTAGTCGATAACGAGATAAAGACAAAGAAGCACGCCGCGACCATCTGGCTTGAGAAAGCCTGTACCAAGCAGCATCGCTTTCTGCTTGACATTCCGCGCGTGCAACACCTGTCGAGGAATATTAATGACAACACATCATACAAAAGCATGAGAGGTGCACATTAATGTTGCATAACAAAAACGCCGAGCAAGACCTTGTAATCGTTAGCAGTATCAACATAATGTTCGTTAATGAATCTACATCGTTTTTTTTTTTAAATGCCGGTAACTCTTCTGACTCTATTAATCTTACTTTTATCGCAAACTGCAAATTTTTAAATTATCAACTGTGGTTATAAGCAATTAGCCGGTTATTATATGAATACGTGGGATATTAATAAGTTCAATCTTGATCGACTGTCTGGGTGATTGATCTGTATTAATTTTTAATAATATATTGATAATTAATCTCAATGCGGCAGAAAGTAAAATATTAATTTCTATTTTAAATCTTCTTCCTAAATATTTTTCCATGATTTCGCCACAATAACGCATAATTTAGTGATGCGCAGAAAAAATAATGCACTTTCTTAATGCTAAGATTATTCGAATATATAATAAACGTATAAAATGTATAGATTATTTCAAAGAATTCCATTCTTCTAAGAATTCTATTCTCAAAAGATATAAAGATATTGTTTTTATCATGGACATGACATAAAAATTCTTTTTAACTGAGTAATTTAAAAGTATTCCAGTATAATACCTAAGTATATAACAATATATAATTCTTAGTAAACCGTCCTATTCTTATAGTTTCGAGTCGTTATAATCTAAATATAGACTTTAGCTTTTATCTAGACATTTACAGCGATTACTTCAACCATTCTTATCGCGATTGTTTCTGATAATTAATCTAACAAGAATGACCGTAAATCCGTCGTCTCGTGCATTTTCCATAATAATTGTTATATATATATATTTCTCTAATCACAAAAAATTACTAAACGTAAATATAAATTATTTTCTTGTTCGCGCGTGATTTATATCTTCATCTATATATTAATTATTTATAATGAATCAATCCATTCAGGCAATGTATTTAAGATTATTGCAATATATTTGTCTTATTATCCTTGTCACGCATTATGCAAGTCGAGCATATTTTTTCAAGAGTACAACATTACAACACGTACATAGGTATACAAATAAATTCTAAAATGATGTTTAAAACCATAAAAACTACTAATTTATATAATTTAAATATTTTATAAGCGTTGAGAGCACATCAGTAATTTTCACTTTTTCAAGTTTAGTGTCTCAAATGTGTTTTTCGAAACGTATATGTTATTTAACGAGTCATTTTCAAACATTTTACAAAGTAGGTTTTAATTTCTTTGCATACCATCGTGTACGAGAAAATATCTATTGTTTGACGCGTGTGCCTGTTTAAGATTTTTAATTCCATCTCCTCTTTGAGCACCTAATTATAATAAGTATGCTGGTCACAGACTATTTCATAAAGTATTCCGACCACAGCCTACCTACACAGACGGAACGTTCGATGTTCGCATTGCGTATCTAACCGCCCAATCGAATCTTTTCGCGTTATTTATTATTATATTTCGCATAATTGACAGCAGCAGCTACGCCGATTGTTTTATACGATTTTAATGTCGACATAATTTATTTCAATCCTAAATATCTCGCCGGTTTTGCCTTCCACGGATTTTAATTGCCAGCACGGATACGACGCGAGCACAAACTAGTGCTAATTGGCAACGCACCTGGAAAATTCTAATTGCAATATTATATATGTAATATGTTTTCAAAATCACCGTAAAATTATCCGTATAAACTTGAAGTACATTAAGACAAATTATTCAGAAAAGCCGTTCTAAATGAAGATGAGAGTGAGTTTTACTTTAAAAATCGTGCATTGATTTTATAATATTAATTTTGAAAGAAATAGTTATTTATTTTTATTTTTATCACATAATTTTCAAAGAGTAATATCAAGTGTATTAAATTGATTTAAAAGATATTTAAATGTAAAAAATAATTTATTTTATAGATTTTTATATAGAGTTATTTGGATTACGCGATCAATAAATATATAAACATAGAGAGTGTATATATGAATAATATAAGCAATAATATATGGAATGATTTTTATCAAGAGAAATACTGATTTATCACTGATTTTTGATTATCGATAAAAGAAAGGAGCACATATATATGTATATTTTCCTTTTTTTTAAATATTAATGTTTAAAATTTTCATTTTCTAACTTTGCATATAATTAGCGATAAAAACAACGTGGCAAAGGGATATTAATAACTTTTAGAAAAAAATTAGCAACATCCAGTACGGATAGCAAAAACGTTATATACCAAAAAATATTATCAACTCACACATATACAAATATATCGTGCCACTTGTATGAGATACAATCTAAACTTCTGTTAGTTTAATCATAGCGTTGCAAACGTAATTAAAACATAATTGAAATTGACCATTATAATTATTCCTATATATACCATATCATAAACTTTCACCGACGCCTTTTCGCGCGTGCATCAAAATCGCCAACAAAAAGGATACTCGCAATTTCGGTCCCCAATTAATTACACGCTAATGAAAACTTTGCGCGTAATTAAATATAATTTATAATTATAAGCGTCGGTTTTTCAGAAAAGATTTCAGTGCTTCCATCGTGACGATTCTTTTTCGCTACTTTCCCGTCAACTAATTAAACACAAATATCAAGCTACACTTAATTATTATTTCACAATTTGCCTTGATTGCATCTTTAATGCCAGAATCGAATAAAAGCTAATTAAATAACGTATTTGTATTCAAACAGTTGTGTAATAATAATCAGCGGCGTTTCGTGATTATGTCGATATCGCTGAGCAATAATTATTATGGTATTCAAATTACTACATGAGCGATGTTATATCGATATTATGGTTATAAAATTTCGTTAAATGTAAACATGACTGCGAGAATAATGTATTCATAAATGAATAATCTTTAATACAGTTAATACTTCTGAAAGTAGTTGTGAATAAAAAATTAGCAGGACTAAAAGTATGAACTCTCATTAATTTTCTCTGTAACTTTTGCACGTTGACTCATTCTCGAGTAGTTTAAGAACTCTAAGCTATTCCGAATAACTTTCGCATAAAAGCTTTACGATACGTCTTTGAAAAATATTTCTTGTTTTGACATAGCCTATAAAATGCTTAAGAAGAATTGATCAAGAGACGAGAGATGTTAAACTTGAGAAATTTCCAGACCAACAACAAACAATGCGAATTGGTTTCAATTGTAAGTCGATTGAATATCGCGCGCGTTTGACAGAATGGAATTTTATAACTGGCCGATGGCGATGCTCTCTTGCTTTCCTTTCAAGGTTGATAGCACTTGCCTCAATCGATTATCGCTCGGTACGCTTCGTTGAGTGTGAACAAGATTGGCAGATAGAATTTGCATTAGTATGCAACGAGAATTCTCCTTCCCTTCAACGAGAGAGATAACGCAGAACCTCGAAATACTCGATTATACAGTGACCGAAGAATTTACTATCAAAAAAAAAAAATTACGTAAGACATTAATTTATTATTATTATTATAATTTTGGAAAAATATCGCAATAAATAATTTAATTCACTTAAGTCGCTTAAAATAAACGAATCATTCCAAGCTATATTCGGTAAATTTATTATGCATCTCGAAGATGAATCACAGCGTCATATAAAAATTAAATAGGTTTCAATTATTTCTCAGCAGATATATTCGCGACACGTCGTTTTAAAGAAACTTATTTATGTATCTAGTTAAAATAAAAAATATAATAATTATTTAAAATATCATATATTATTCTTAAGATTGAGAGCCGATAAAAATATTTCTCATTTGATAATAATTATTCATCATAAAGTTCAATTCATTATTAATTGAGAAAATTTTTAAGTAGCCTTGCTAGATGTCGATAATGTTCAAAGAAGTATTCACAAACCAGAGAGATGACGTAGAAAGGAAAGTTTTGCCGCGGATAAAATCGCTTTTAGTGAAATACGGGCGATGTTTCGCAGTTACTTCTCCGATAACGAGACGTCAAAATAAGAAGCACATTTGATAGTGAATTATGGGAGTAATTATGTAAACGTGTAAACATTACACGAATTTTCGGGTCAAGGCCCAACCTTATCATTCAGTGCGCGATTTGTAGCGCATTACTTTTGCATCGTTTGAAAAGAAACACAAATAACAAACGTGCAATCTCGAGCTTGCCGCGAGTCGGATACGAGGAGGGAACCACAGGTATGCAGAAAAAAATGCATATTGTGCGCGCCAGTTATGCATTATCATCGACTTTCTAATTCCCAGTCGACGCGCGATCGCTCCTTTCGCGACTTTATTATCGAACGCGAGCATGTACGTTTATGATGTAATTTATAATTTAATACAACATCGATCTTTCGTTAGAAAGAACTTCCTTAGAGATATTCGACGATAGAGAAACGTACAAAGAGAATTTATCTCCGATCAAAAAAAAAAAATAATAATAATTAGCAAACTCGACGCAGCTGGGGCACAGAAAGGTATCGAATTAATCTTAATCTTCATTCGACTTTACTTTACGTTGAAATAAAACTTTCAACTCCCTCGTCTGACCTATTTGTCGGACTCAAGGCGATCGTTCGGCTGCATTGGCTGCTTGCAGTTTTAAAATATCGAGTGCACCTTTCCGGAGGTTGATAAACATCGACGGTATTAATGTCTGTCTGGCCGACTTTAACAAGGGGGCTCATCCCTATACGATCTCTTGCAGTTTTCCTAGAGCGTCAGTGTCTGAAATCATTTGGCGGAACGACGTCGATTCGTTTTTCGATTCGAACGCGTTTCTCCCATTGTGCCGAGGAAATGAGCTATCGGCGAAGAAAGATAAATGCCTCCCTTCTGCCTCTTTCGCCTTCGTTGTTTCGAAACTTTATGGTTAAGACAGCCGTCAGACTTCTTGGGCCATATACTATCGGACTGCGCTTTCAGTGATCTTCTGTAGAGTGTCGAAGATTTCTCGGATTTATCTCGGACATTCTCTCTAAGCCGAAAAATTCAACGAAAACTTCAAAACAACGGTCGGTCGAACTTGTAAGTGCTCTCTTAAGTACCATTTTATGTTTCAAGTAATCTCATTAAAACTGCAGGCTCGATAAAATATTTAAGATAGATAAAATTCAGAGTAAAAGTGGATTATATGTGAAATGCGTAAAATTCGTAAACCTATATCGAAGGCGATTATATATACTTAAAAGAGGCCCTTAACGCTTGCTCTAAATTAATAATATTGCTTTATCATAATTTTGTCTCGCCTTTATAAGCATAATTATTTAATTATTATAAACATGCATGCTTGCGTTTGTATTAATATCGAGAAAAAAAGTTGTATATTTTTATAAAAGGTCAATTCTTTATAAAAGAAAATGATTTACTTATACGTTATATTAATGAAAGAATGCAGACACACTGCGTTTTAAACGATAACGTCATAAATATATATTGATAAAACGTTATCTTGTAAGTGAAAAGAAAGAAATTTGTATAAAGGGACGAAAAAAAATTATATATAGTCTACAAAATTATTATTCCATTAAATTAATCAATAATATAAATATGACAGATTGCTCTATATAGTATTGACTATTCTATAATATAGGCTGCTTGAAAATCTTATTATTTTTGATGGAGGGATACCTCTCAATATTTCGAGTATTTTTTCACATAATTTTGTCTCGCCTCTATTAGCATAATTATTTAATTATTATAAACATGCATGCTTGCGTTTGTATTAATATCGAGAAAAAAAGTTGTATATTTTTATGTCAATTATTTATAAAAGAAAATGATTTACTTATACGTTATATTAATGAAAGAAACGCGTCATATCGTGTCATAAGAGAAATTATGAGGGAAGTTATCGTGTTTTGCAACCGGTCTCCGCCAGGCCAGAGTGCCACGACATTACTTCGGCCTAGATACTGCTATTCTCCGCATTCCTCCCGTCAGTATGAGACGTAAGAGACGGTAAGTGATTCCGAGTCTGCGTGTCATAATACGAAGTGATCTCATCGCTTAACATGCCGGTATCAACTATTGAATGGAAAGGCGCGTCGAGAGGCAATGAGAATGCCTAGGGGAATAAAATCGATACGGGGTCTTCTGCCAAACCTCGATTTATGAAAACTAACCTGCACGATTTTGCGTATATATACAGGGTGTCCGGTAACTAACGGACCAATGATTAAGCGCGGATTCTCTGGCCAATTTGGAGACGATTTTTTCTTAGCAAAAATGTTGAGAAGTCAATAATTTTCGAGTTATAAGCGATTGAAAAAAATGAGTTTTTTGAAAACTAAACGTTTTGGAGTTAAAAGTCTAACATAATTACATTCTTCAGTTAATTTCAGGTAGAGTTTACTATAATAAAATTTTAATTTGAGGCTTAGTTATAAAGATACATAATGACAAATATTGGAAAGTTGTAAAAAAATGATGACCTTTTTCGACATTTTCGCTGAGGAAAAATCGTTCCCAAATTGACCAAAGAATCCATTTGTAATCGTTGATCCGTTAGTTACCGGACACCCTGTATATATATACATATATACATACGTTACAACGAAAATACGCGAACGCAGATCCGCGCAGATTCCTATCGCGCCGAAAATATATCGACGATTTGCAGGAAAGATACTCTTGGCAGGCGAAAACGCAAACAAACAGTTTATCGATGGAAATGGTTTGTTCGCTATATAGCTACGCAAGTTCGCTCGTATCTCTTGTTTGGTTTTATTTGCGCGTGTAAGCGAAATCATCACTTTGCTTGAACGAAGATGTTTACGCGCGATTCTCTAAAGAGACGAGCCTCGATCAGCGAGGAAAACTACTTGATGCGATATAAAAGCCATCGATCTTTGTTTGTGCTATCCTCAACAAAAATACAGTTCGATCCTTCATAGCGAAATACCGCGGTTCAATAGAATCGTCGTATCGTATCGAAGCAACATATGGTATACTTTTTGGAAATCGGGATAAAACCAAGTATCTCATAAAAATGTGTTACATATCTACGATGTATGTACAAGTGAAAATAAACTATCTAAGTAATGGAAATTGTTTATACATCCTATATTGGAATTTATATCTACTATCCAAATATTTTCTCTCGTTCCTAAAAGCAACATTTATTTATACATCGCAATTTTATTGTTGCGTAAAACAAGCTTAGTTCGTTCCAAAATACAATGAAAATTTATAATTTAAAACAAAAATTCTTATAAAGTTCATTGTTAATCCGATTTTAACATTTTACAGCATCATTTTTATAAAAAAAATGTTTTATGTTCAAACATAATACGCTTGTAATAAATTAATTCTAGGTACGTGCTCTATACGTGCGCTTTTATCATAATAATTACCTCATAGTTGAAGAGAAATCAGTTTTACTACGTGAAAATGCATAGATTTCAATTGTAACAAGTACTCACATGCACAAAGTTGCTTGTTCACGAATAGATACAGCATAAAGAGTACTCACCTGTAAAAAAAGAAAGAGACGAATTAAATAATTATATATAAGAAAATATTCAATGTTTTAAAATAAATAAGTATAGATATTTAATATTTTGTATTTAATTTTTTTTTATATACAAATGTATATCTACGTAATAATTAATTGTAAATAAAAATATTGTGATTTTCCGAAAATTTCCTCACTTTCCAATCACAAAACTTTTCTAAAATAGATTTATTTTTAAGCCTTGGCATAAGGATTAAAAGTCGCCGCGCGTATTGAAAATTCCCTATAAAACTTTTTGTACTCGGTGCCTTTCGAATGCAAAAGGTTAATTAGAAAAGTTAAATAGAGCAAAATATGTAAAGTATATTTAACTCTTGGCTGTAGAGTCGCCATTGAAAACTTTTTATCAAACCCGAAGTTTTACAAGAGACTTGAAATTTATTTTTCCCCATCGTTTGAATTCTACACGTATTTCACACGTTTTTTTACAACATATAATTCTTCACATCCTACGTGATCGATGTTTTCATTTAATCTTAAGATAAGCGCGAAAGCGGGAAAGGAATGCCTCGAATATTGCAACTCTTGCATATATATATATAACTTCGGAACAGAATGCTCGTTCGCGTTTGCAATCGCGAATCGATAAATCGCAGGCGCAATTGTTTATTGCTGGTGCGATATCCAAGACTGGTATGCATATTTCTCAATGTAACCGTTTTTGCAGACACGTGTCCGTCGAGGGCGTGCAATGCAAAACATGAGCGCAGAACGTGCGCCATTGTCCTCCTGCGAGCTATCGCGCGCGTGTCTCGCAAACGCGACTATCTCGCACGCGTGTTCGCTTTATTTCTGTCGGGTGCTCTCGCATCCGAGATATGCAAGAAAGTTATTCATGGCGTTCGCCCCATTCAGCCTCCCACGCTCGACACACGGACGACAGCCGGGAAACGAGAGTGAAGGGGATACGAAATCTCGTGCTTTTTCGAAAAGGAGAGAGAAAAAAGATTCGTCCTTTCGTCACGCAAGATTCGACAAATGCTTCCGATCGCGCGGATAAAACTAGTCGCTTATCCCGTCACTTTGTATTCACGGCGCGCTGCCCGCCATTTTTTCGGTCGCTTCCGTTCGGCGCACGGAAGCGCGACGAATTCCACGACATCGAAAGCGCACGACTTCGATTTATTGGCGTGCCGATAGAATTAAAATTTACGCTTGAAAGAACGTTACTCTTAATTGTGAGATAATGCGATGGAAGAAAATGGATGTGAACTTCAACACCCAGGCCACAAACTGATATTGAATTTTCTAATATTTCAACCATATGCTCCGACAAATTTCAAAGTATTTTATTTTATTTTATTTGCTTTACTCTTAGACTATCGTAATAAATTCCTATCCGATAAAGATCCATTAATAAATGTGTAATTTATTATTTGTATATATCATTGTTACTTAATTTCATCACTTAACAAAACATGAATACTATTATATACATCGGCGCTAATAAGATGTTCTGCTAATGATATTAATTTTTCACGGTTTGCAATCCTTCTTCTTTATCTTCGATAAATATATATACGCAAACCGCTTGTCTTTCCATCAAGCATTTTAATGCCCTTGATGAAGAAAAAAAAAAAAAATGAAAAGAAAACAGCGAGAAAAGAAAAGAGAAACAAATTCTAACAATGCAGAAGAGATAATGTTATTCCGGTTTTCTTATGCGGCAAAAGTCTTGATGATATCCGATACACCAGCGCGCAGTATGCATGGCAAATTGCACAAAGATATCTGCTGGTAGGCTTGTTTGTTCGCGAGGGTGTCCTTGAACGCGAGCAGCGCCGAATGAAAGGGTTGTTCGAAATTGGAGTAATTCATCAAAAGCCGGCTGTACGAGAAGATCGCGGATTTTCGCGGATTATCTCGAGCCAACTACAGCGGAACAATTGTCGACTCTATTAGACGACGAGCGAGAATTCCTCGGCGGAGAACCGATCGACGAAGAGACTCGTTGGGGCGAAGCAATGACCGAGCCGGAGCTTTCTTGCATGCATGATTAGACGAGGCCTGTAAAACCTCGCGGAACCTGTTTGAAACCCCATGAACGCGTTCACGCGAATCAAAGAAAGAGAGAGAGAGACTCGTTCATTCAGGTGTGTCTGGTTATAAATAGAATTCCCGGAAGGCGGCCGCAGCAGCCGATCTTCTTCTCCTTAAGGTAGTTCTATCGCTACAATATCAACTAAAAGTTTCGCCTCTAATCGATAAGGAAATTCATCGTTTATATACAATGTTACCGTAGCAACAATTTTAGTTGAGTCTGTACAGTCTGAACCTCTTCACATAGAAACAGCTTATGTATGAATACACATCATCATTGCAATTTCTCTCCACGTTCCGTTTAGAAAAAAAATTCATTTCTTTAAAAAGTAATATCTTTGAAACTAAACGGTGGAAAAAATTTATTTTTTTTTTAAATAATCCCACACTCATATTGTATATCCCACTGGTTTTTTATTAAAATCGTAAGATCCGTTCTATTGTTATATATTAAAATGTGATGAAAATGCCATCCTTTCAAGTGGTGTATAGAAAAAATGCTATTTTTAATTGTAAATAACTGTTAAACTAAACGGTGAATCGACTTCAAAATTTCGTAATCGATAGATATTAACTCCGTCTACAACATATTAAAATTTCTAAAAATTCGTAAGAATTGTGAAAAACGATAGAACTACCTTAAAGTAAAGCGCCGCGCCTTTCAAGCATGGTTTTCCAGCTCATACGCGACGCTCGATCAAAGATTCTTATACTCATTAACAGCGATAAATCTGTGCGCGGCATTTCGATGCTACATAGATACAGAATCTGTAGTCTCTATGTTTACTTTCGATAACAGAAACGTTTCATCCCGTACACTAAACAAAATTTATTAAATTCGAATATTTATCTCAATATTGCCTGATAAATCATTTATTTGAAATTAATAATATAGATTTGATGTGAAAAATATTTATTTGATATAAGAAAATCCTTTCAAAACATAAATATTTATTTGTTTCAAATAAATGATTGGTATTAAGCAGTATTGAAATAAATATTTATTAATTTAATAATTTTTTTCAGTGTACAAACTGCATTTTTCGACGTGTTTATTATAATTGATTTTCAAATTACTGCGTTTAATATTAAAAAACCTGAGCAAATTTTAATGAGCCACTGACAAAGAGATGAAAAAGAGGGATATTTGTTTCCTTCTCATCTCTTTATCAATATTAGTATTGCGGGTTATCAAAAAAAAAAAAAAGATTATAATTCGCTGTGTAAAAGAGCAACTCCTTGTCACGCCATATATCTTGGCTCAGATAATAATAATCTTGTATGAGATTTCTTTAACGATAATGATAATCCTAGATAAATTTTCTCTATATGGACAAGAGAGAATCCTCTAAATCCTCCTTCCTTAATATCAGACAACGCGATAATTCCGTGTCGCATTATTTGCGTTGGCGGCGTTATTTAACTGCATACGATATCGTGCGATAAAATATACATTGCATTATTTAATTCCCACAAAATCAACGCGCATGCAAGGCTGCACGCGCGATTATCGCATTAGCGAAAATCACCGTAGTACGACAAATCGTTTATATAAAACGCGTACAAACGAAATCTACGATCTCGGAGAAAAATATGGTAAGAGGCAACCGAGTTATATCCATCGTTTCTGTTCGGATCGAAATTAGAATTCGACGAGAAGATCGGAATGCTCGGATCAAACGGGATTTTACTCGCGCGAAATCGCTCGTAAACCACATTTAGAAAAGTCGCATGGTTCGTGTGTGTTCTGGCATTGAAATCGGCGCGAAATCCGTAAAATCATTAATCACGGCTGTGGTTTATTGTGCTTGGTCGGCGAATCGAAAGCTGCAATGTCGACGAAAAATCAATCGCTACCGAAAATCTGAGAGAAAATGTTACTCTCGGCGTGGAAGAGAGTCTCATTTTTCTCAGAAAAATTCCATTTCAAAATAAAAATGTATTTTCCTTTCAAAGAAATGCACAAATGCTTTTCCTTGCAAAGTGGAACAAAAAGGAGAAAGAAGTATATATGTATATGTATATATAGATTTAGCCCGCGCGCTCTGAAACAATTTCTTTTAAGCGCGGTGATAAACACAAAATAATACTACGATGATGTGAACTTGATGGTTACAAAAATAGTATCAGAATAATTCCAATCGGAAAAACAATGCTAAGAGAGTAATGTTAAAATAATTCGCGGATTTGCGAATAAATATAATATAATAATATGAAACAGAGATACGACCAATTATACACATATGCGTAAGTATATATTTAACAAAAAAAGAAAAAGAAAAAAAAAGAGAAAACGATGCCAGATTACAAAAGATTTGTTGCGGCGCGGCGTATTAAAAAATTGGAAAAAGAAAGACGAAGAAGACGCGTATAAAAAGCGGGAAACCGGAGTCGTAGAACGCGAAGTACGACGTCGAACCGGTCGAACCGCTCAAGAACAACCGCATTCCAGAGGATTTCCACAAGATTCTCGGCCGGCGAAGCATCCCCTTTGGAGCATCTTGTTGCAAGATCGCGGGCAATCACGAGATAACGAGGACTCCGGGAAAACTATTTTCGGCGAGCCCGTAACGGCGCGCTTTTACGACGAGAAATTGGAGCACGTCATATTTCAAGGATATGTCCGCGCGCGTTCAATAGAAGCGAGATCGAACGTCGCAACACACGTCCGCGTGCAGCTGCGTTATTGTTAGGAGCCTGCATTATGACAGGGCGTTCTTATTCGCCGACGTCGATCATCTCTATATTTGACATTCCGTGAATAAAGGAAATGAGATTCTGAACGCGATCGAAATTAATTCACGGATCATTGATTGACTGTCATTTACATTTTTTTCACGTGTCAATCGCTCCCTCTCTTTCTCTATCCACCCCCTTCTTTTCACGTTCGCGGACGCGGAAATCAAATATCCGATAATTCGCGAGTTGAGCCAAGAAGTTTGCGCGAGACGCTTTTCGATCTCGCGAGGACGGATCTTTTTCGGCAGACAAAATTGTCGCGTCGACAATTTCGATTTCGCGGAGAATGGGACGCGATGTTAGAACGCAATGTACGCTTTATGAATTTTAATTTTTGCCTACACAACTAAATATTCACCCGGCCTCTCGACGGGGTCAGCGCCGCGACTCTCACTTATATTTTATTTATAGCGCGATTTAGACCGCGCCTCATCCCCGTTCCGCATTCGTATTTTTTTTTTGAATAAATAAAACAACAATCCTTCACCTAGCTGCCAACGCAAAGAATACCACATAGATAAATCTTAGTTACAAAACGCGTAGCCTCATGCGCGTAATCTCGTAGAGAGATGACCTATTTAGTTAAGAAATAAATTTCTAAATCATAATGTATCACGAGATTAACATTTTATATTTTTAGAAGAAACGTTTTTAGATCATAATTTTTGACAATTCTGTTATTATGAGAGATAAAAGATTTAGACGTGTGTTTGACATAATTTCTACGATGTAAAAAATTGCTCGCGATATACCTAATTATTATCAACAGAAAAAAAAAAATAAATACAGTACAAAGATCTAAAATGCCACACACGCACAGACGTATATTAAATCGCAATAAATTATCCGATTATTATATAATGTGCGGCCCCATTTGTGTTATAATGCAAACATATATTCGCAATGATCTTTCTATGCATGCATACATTTTCATCATCCTATCTCACAAGTTCATGGACGTGAGCGGATCACGCGCAAGGGCGCCTTTAATTTGTTTACGAGCTCGCGACGCTTGCGAATATGCGTGTTCGACAATATCAGCAAATTATGCAGCTGCATGTCCTGTATGTGTATATGTGTGCGTGCGTATACATATGTGTATTATTATATGCAACGTGCGTCGCATATGCCATTTGTGCTCGTGTCGCGAGCGACATGTGTGTGCCACGTTAATTGCGTCGAAATCGTTAATTCGCGAAGACAGAAACGGTAGTGATAAAAAATAAAAAAAAAAGTGCCGACCGATCGAAAATAATTAACTTATACGGCGGGAAAAATTATATTTCAATCAAACTCATCTTAATCCTCCTGATAGCGCTTCATTTTTTCTTACATTTTATTTTTATTTTTGTCATCTTTTTTCATTTCTTCCCTTTGGTTCTGTGCAGACACACTGTGTTTTAAACGATAACGTTATAAATATATATTGATAAAACGTTATCTTGAAAGTGATATAAAACGTTATCTTGTAAGTGAAAAGAAAGAAATTTGTATAAAGGGACGAAAAAAAATTATATATAGTCTACAAAATTATTATTCCATTAAATTAATTATACCCCAAAGTGAAAAATATTACAGAAATCAATAATATAAATATGACCAGATTGCTCTATATAGTATTGACTATTCTATAATATAGGCTGCTTGAAAATCGTATTATTCTTGATGGAGATACCTCTCAATATTTCGAGTATTTTTTCACATAATTTTGTCTCGCCTTTATAAACATAATTATTTAATTATTATAAACATGCATGCTTGCGTTTGTATTAATATCGAGAAAAAAAAGTTGTATATTTTTATGTCAATTATTTATAAAAGAAAATGATTTACTTATACGTTATATTAATGAAAGAATGCAGACACACTGCGTTTTAAACGATAACGTCATAAATATATATTGATAAAACGTTATCTTGAAAGTGAAAAGAAAGAAATTTGTACGAAGGCGAAATAAAAATTATATATAGTCTACAAAATTATTATTCCATTAAATTAATTATACCCCAAAGTGAAAAATATTACAGAAATCAATAATATAAATATGACAGATTGCTCTATATAGTATTGACTATTCTATAATATCGGCTGCTTGAAAATCTTATTATTTTTGATGGAGATACCTCTCAATATTTCGAGTATTTTTTCACATAATTTTGTCTCGCCTTTATAAGCATAATTATTTAATTATTATAAACATGCATGCTTGCGTTTGTATTAATATCGAGAAAAAAAAGTTGTATATTTTTATGTCAATTATTTATAAAAGAAAATGATTTACTTATACGTTATATTAATGAAAGAATGCAGACACACTGCGTTTTAAACGATAACGTCATAAATATATATTGATAAAACGTTATCTTGAAAGTGAAAAGAAAGAAATTTGTATGAAGGCGAAATAAAAATTATATATAGTCTACAAAATTATTATTCCATTAAATTAATTATACCCCAAAGTGAAAAATATTACAGAAATCAATAATATAAATATGACAGATTGCTCTATATAGTATTGACTATTCTATAATATAGGCTGCTTGAAAATCTTATTATTCTTGATGGAGATACCTCTCAATATTTCGAGTATTTTTTCACGTCAATAAATTAAAAATCCCGAAGAGAATTCGCGCTCGCTATAAAATCAATCGCACGTCACGTACGATAACAATTCGGTCGCGCTTTAACGAGGCTAATTATCCTCGTTAAACGATTAAGCTGTCGTAAAAGAGAGCTTGCATCGTCCGACCAGTAGATAGGATCTAAACGTTTCCGTCACATCAGTGTAGGTCTTAACTCACTTATATAAGAGTTATTGCAAATTGCGAGACGCGTCCAACCGAGTGCTGCAACTTGCTCTCATACATCTCGATGCAAGAATAAGAAGCCATTCGCGATTTCTGTCGCGATCTCGAAAACAATATCGCGTTTGCGGTCTAATTATCGTTCGTAATAATTCCGTAGCACACAACGAAGTAATCTTTCTATTACTTATTTGTGTTCATCCTATTAAATATACTTATATTAAATATCTTTATAAATATAGCTTTGATCAGATTTTAATGTCACGCATTTATAATGATGTAGTCATCAAGAAAGATAAATAACGTCGCAAGAAACAGCGCGTTTTCTCATCGCATAACGATATCGATCGCTTTTGTCTAGTTCAATGTTAGGTCGAGTACTCGACCTCAATGAGACTCGATCGTGACTTAAATGCCTGAGGATCTCATCTCACTTCCGGCCAATCAATGATGAAATAATGTCACCGTGGAATTCATGAAGGCCTTGAAAGCGGTCCGTGTCTATGTTATAAAGCGAGACAAGCGAATCGATTTGAACGCGGTATGGAGAGGACGCTCTTTCTATATCCGAATACGGCCCGGCGATCGAGAAAGCCATGACAGAATCGAATTTCCCGTTGTACATCTACATATTTATCGGGCGCAGTTGTATCAGTTGATAACAACAGATGTGGCCTTGCGCCGTCAAAGCGAGGCCGATAGATTGAACGGAATTTCTTTGCGCACAAATTATGCAGGAATTCTCCCCGAGTGATTTGCTACATGTATGTTACATTTATAAACTGAACTGAAACTAAAAATAAAATCGAATTTTACGAATTTATTTATCCGTAATAGAACATTAACGTTATTTCATATTCTTGATGAGATACAAAGAAGATATATTTATTATATTATATTTATGTTATTAAAAGATAAAGTTCTTCCTTTTTGAAAGTTCATAAATTTTACGTTGTTAATAAAAATTTTAATTACGTAAACACTTCGGCGCGAGAAACTACCGTTATTACATCGGCGGTTAAATTATGTAGCTTTGTTAATAAGCCTACATGAACGCTTAACCAAGAAACAATTTTATGCAAATGTAGGTATAAGCGCACGGCACAATATGCCACTGACCTATATTTTCCCACGGTCAATTGTAGACTCTAAAGATTATGATCGTGGTAGACACACGTGCACGGATACTCTTCCAGCTTCCTCAATTTTCACGTTATTTCAATACAGAAAATTTAGGACACAACCGCTGCGGATGACACGTGATCAGCATTCACATTCGAGTTACATGTATTTTTTGAACAAAATATGTATTTATTCGTTATATATCCAAGTATTGGAAATGTAATTCAGCATATACGTAAATAAAAAAAAGTAATTAATTCTATGCAACAAATATTTCTTACTGCAAAAATCTTTTGGCTAAGGAGAACCTGAGTAGAATAATTCGGAGCAGTTCGGAAAGCAATACAATTCCTTCTTCGAGTATTATTATTATTATTATTATATCAGTGCTACGTCTTGTCCTTGATATATATCATTACTTTTATTTTTCTAATCAATCAAACTTTACTATTCCTATCTTATCTTTATATTAAGAGTTTAACAAGGCTCTGTAATATAAATATAAATTTAAAGTGTAAGACAGGCAATAAAGAGCCAAATCGCGGATGACAGTGCGTTATCCCAACGAAACTAAAATTTTTTTTGGTAGAATTAGATACCTGTGCACAAGGCACCAAATTTTACTTGGTCACGGCCAAGATTTATTCCAATTTTAAATCTTGGCCGTGACCAAATAAAATTTGGTGCCTTGTGCACAGGTATCTAATTCTAACGAAAAAAATTTTAGTTTCATTGGGATAACGCACTGTCATCCGCGATTTGGCTCTTTATTGCCTGTCTTACACTTTAAATTTATATTTATATTACAGAGCCTTGTTAAACTCTTAATATAATTATTTAATTATTATATAATTTATTCCAATTTTAAATCTTGGCCGTGACCAAATAAAATTTGGTGCCTTGTGCACAGGTATTTAATTCTAACGAAAAAAATTTTAGTTTCGTTGGGATAACGCAGTGTCATCCACGATTTGGCTCTTATTGCCTGTCTTACACTTTACATTTATACTTATCTTTATATTTTAATTACTTTTTGCGCTCAAGTGTTATAAGATAAAGAAAATGCGCAAAGTTACGGATCATATATTTGTTCGCAGAATAAATCGCGCTTCAATGCGTCAATGGACCGTTAAAATAGCCTCTCGTAAAGAAAGAGTCACATTTTCTATCGTATGTGTCTCTTCTTTTTTACAGGCGACCATAAAACAGTCGACGACTATTCGAGATCATCCCTCGGGACACAGGCGTTCTCTGTCGTGTTTCTGTTCGACGCGAATCTTTACGATCTCCAGCGAGATTCTGGAACGTCGATCTGAGCGCGTACTCGATTAGGGCGGGAAAACTGATAGAAAGACGTCCGCTAAATGTGATCGCGTCTTGACTAGAAATTGGAACTGATAATTTGAACAAATTTAATTTTCGATGCTACAAACAGGCTAAGAGAGATTGGATTATCTCACACGAATTTGCAATAAATGTATTGGTGATAAAAACACGCTAATTAACATAATCCAAATGTATATAATGAAATATTATACGTTGCCTTTTCCAAAATCATGACGTCTCGATAAATCTTTTTTTAAAAAAAAAACGCACAATATTATATTGCTTTATTATTATAATAACTCGAAAAAACAGGCTACGTGAGCCGACACGAATGTTTGTGCGTTAAGACAGCGAAAATTACTATTTCACTGTCTTATAATTGTGCATGAGACGCAAAATTTATTACTGCTTTATTATATCGCAATACTATATACTGTTTTATTATGCGTATATTTTTTTATATATTTTTTATATGCACACGAATTATATTATTTAAAAAAATATATAATAATGTACCAACACACACATCAAATATATTCCTATTATAAAAATAACCATGACATTCCACACGCGAGAATTTTACGCTTTATTATATCGCAATACTATATATACTGTTTTATTATGCGTATATTTTTGTATATATTTTTTATATGCACACAAATTATATTATTTAAAAAATATATAATAATGTACCAACACACACATTAAATATAATCCTATTATAAAAAATAACCATGACATTCCACACGCGAGAATTTTACGCTTTATTATATCGCAATACTATATATACTGTTTTATTATGCGTATATTTTTTGTATATATTTTTTATATGCACACAAATTACATTATTAAAAAAAATATATAATAATGTACCAACACACACATCAAATATAATCCTATTATAAAAAATAACCATGACATTCCACACGCGAGAATTTTACGCTTTCATTCGCGTGAGCTCTCTATTTCGCGCGCAAGCCAGATTCGCGTTTCTATATCCCCTTCCCTTCCGAAATGACTGGACACCTGATAAAATACGAGGACATTCGGCGGACGTTGCTCTCTCAATAATCTTTTTGCTGAGACGACAGGCGCCGCAAGAGGTGAAATATCGCGACGAACGTGTGACAAGAGGAAGGCCGACACGCCGCGCCGAGGTGTTCCGTCGCGTGGAAGGCCGAGATGTTTCGAAAGTTAATAATAACAAAGCACACCGAGAGCAGAGCAAGTACGTCCACTCTTCGGATCCTTGAATCCTCCACTGACCGGCCAAATCGACCTTCCTTTGGATCCCTAAGGACCGGACATGCTCTATTGCGAAATTTTTCATCGTCGCGAATAATCATGATATTTATAATAAATTTGTAATAAAATAATAGTAAAAAAATTTTATTTTCTCATTTTTCTGTCTTTTCTCGTTATTATAAATAATTTATTAACTAATCCAATTTTATTAGCTAAAACTTCTGTACAAGCAAAGTAAATTTGTTAAAGTATCGGATAATTATCCTACGTACATATAATGATATGAATATACTTGTTAACATTTTATAATACTTTTTACAATTAATTAGCCATATATTAAGATATATTAATAATTTTAGAGAAACTAAAGTGATTCGAAAAATTTCGTTTCTATAATATTGAAACATTAATTAATTATATATTATAAAGTATATCAATCGTTATTGTGTGTTAGACATTATTTTATTTATAATCAATTATAAATAAAACAATAATAAATAAATATATCTAGTAATTAATATATCTTGGTATCAATTGGTAATCAATTATAAATAAAACAATAATAAATAAATATATCTAGTAATTAATATATCTTGATATTATATAGAAATGAAGTTGCTCGAGTCATCACGTCAAATAGTACGAGAAGTTTTACTCCGAGAAGTTTCTACTCCGAAATGATTTCGGAATAGCTCTCGCTTTATCTTATTTCCTGCGGTTTTCGTTGCGCGCGATTTAAGGGAGTTCACGCAACGCTAAAATCGTTTCGCGATCGAGTCGGTGCAACATGAAGCTACGCAATGCAATGCAATGCATTCACGCACGTGCGTGACTTTTGCGATTGCAAAACTATGCGCGCTAACAGAGAAAGAGAGAGAGACGCGCATGCTATTCGCGAGAGCTAAACTAGTTTAATACGTTCAATTAATCTAATCATACCCGATCATTATTTGTCCCGTACGAGCGTCGCTTTATGTAATACAAAGCGGAGTTACCAACAATTCTATCCGTGCTGTTTACTTGTAAACACACTCGGAGATTGATTATCGGGACCGTTCGTATCGCGAGATAAAAAGAAATTTCAAAATTTCACGATTACGTGTATACTAATCATGTTTTAATTTCCGTGCACTTTCTGCTCTCAATAATCTTGTTATCATCGCTTTCAGAAATAATATATTTTGCTCTCGACGAAGTAAATACTTTTCGAGAGAGAAGAAATATATTTGAATCATTTTATCAAATTATCATAATAATCTATCTCTTGAGTTCAAAATATCAATTATCTAATCTTATGTAAATTAATAAATATCTGAAATGACAAAATATAGAATAAACACGAAACAACATTCACATGAAAATGCATTTGAGTAGGTTTTACGCGATTTGTACTGCTATATGCATACTTATGATGTTTATCTCGACATTCTCGATTCACTTTCAACTTTCACTAATTTACATCGAATTATATATATGCTCTTTGAAGACCTATATATACATATACACATATCAGTCACGATAACGTAGGTCGCCATTGGAGTTAAGGGGACTTAAGCAAAGCCAGGCGTAAATTCGTAAATGGAAGTAAATACAAGCGCGTGCACAGTGATGCTTCACAAACGCGATTGCCTCGTGCAATCTGCATACCTAAGTACACGCGGCGAGTGCTTGTAAACCTACTTGACCCATTTACCCGATGACCTCGTCGCGGGAGATCCCTGAAGAGAGTATCTACCTAATGGCGCGGGCGAACTTGTTCCTCCGCGAGTCAAGAACTCCAGCCGATTATCCCGCTTTTTTTCCTTACACATTTTGAAAAACAATGCTACACAACACAGATTCACGGCGAGCACGAAAGCGTATATACGCTTCGAAATTAATGTATACTATATTTCGCTAGCGTCCATTTGTAAATGGAAAAAATTTCGCGTCTATAATTTTATTAAAACGTACGTTTTTTCCCTTGATAGATCAAAGAGATTATTTGAAAACAGAAGCAAATATCTGTGAAAGAAAAAATTAGAATAAACGTAATTAATAAATGTAAACGAAAATTAAGTTTAAAGCACATTTTTTTCAAATTAAAATATGATATTAGAAATTACATCGTATCATAAAAATATAATGTACATATAAAAGTTTGGACAGAAAGTCGACCTAAAAGTTTTGTCAGCGCCGGAATTTATAATGTTAAGTGCAAGTTCGCATAGACTTTAAAGTTGCGAGACATTCTCGACATTTCTTACGTTCGACGCTCTTAATAGTGTTGAGGAGTAGGTAGATTCCCGGTGAATCTGTTAGAAATAGGTAAGTAGGGTACGACGACGTCATATCCTTCTCACTGTCCCTCGGTAAATCGGTCAGCCAAATCGATTCCACGTGCCAGAGAAACGTTCCAGCTTAGGGATACGTTCGAGAGCAGGAAGTATAAAACGCGCGCCCGATAATTTAATCAAGAAACTTCCGCTAGCGGCAAACTATGCATTTCTTGCAGAAGCACCACGTGCGCAGAAGTCTGGAAGAAATTTGCGCGGAGATCTTGGACACGTATCTATACCGTAATTCCGTGGACGTGCTCGGAAGTGAATGTCTTAGACTTGATACAAGTAAGAACAGGATGAAGATTTTTCAATCGAAAGCCTGTGATTTGAATTATTTGCGCGGATGCTTTGTTACAAACGGAAATCCAGCGTTTCTACGGACAATTTTTCTTTTACTTAAAATTTTTTGCTACAATAAAAATAAAAATAATCGGTCATTGTCATACAGAATTTTACAAAAGAGATATAGATGACACGTGATAAGAGTGTTCATTTCTAAATATTAATGATATAATAAATAATGCTAATAAAGCGCACGGTGTTTAATCTATTATGTCAACGTGTTATTTGTCACTGTTGAAAAATGACACATCGTATATAATAATTTTATTCGACTTTCGTTGAAAGAAGAAAAATAATCAATCGCTAAAAAAAAACAGAAAGAAACAAAATATTTCGCAGACAGACACCGTTCTGTCTCATTCGTTTCTCAATATTCATTTCGTATAAGAATCGGCGGCGATATTATTTCTAGATCGGTCGTCCGAAACGTTTTCGCGAAGGTGAGGATCTCGGGAATGTGATCTAAATTTGCGGTCATCTTGTATGCATCATCGTGTATATTGTGGAGAATATATGCGCTGATATGTATCCACGGTATGTAACATACGTATGTATACATACACGTATCCGATAGCAGACGGCAACTACTCGATGGCATAGATGCACATCCCAGTCGCCGTTGCTATGCATACATGCGAGTGCATAAAGGGCGGCGACGGCTGCTCCTTTATTTTCTCCCGATATATATAAGAGCGGCCTTATATTGGAACAATCGATACATTCGTTGCCGATCCGAACTCGAGATTGTTCGTAACCTTGATCGCCATCGCGGCAACATTTTTTTTCTTACGACTCGAAAGTGGACGAAAGCTCATTTTTCTCATGTTGTTATGTAAGCATCGTTATAAAGCACAATAAATTATAACGACAAATATAAAAACAATTTCTGTTCTTTCTACCGTCGCAGTCTTTGACATGTCTTATGTAATAGGTAATATTCTACAAAATCGATGTAGATACAGTAGCAGTCTATTGCGCACATTAGTCAAAGCAAATAGAATCGTAAACTTTACAAAAGCAGCGAAACTTCTTTGCTGATTTCGTATTTTATAAGAAGCTCATGTAGATGATTTATATATGAGACGCACATCCATTTGAAATAAAAATAATGCAAGTCTGTACAACTTGTTCGGCTTTGAATATAGAATTATGTATAAAGTGAAGTTTTTGCAAGAATTATGAGCTGTTCTTCTGAGTAGCTTATACGGCGAGTACACGATACATGTTGTCAGTGGCGAATTAAGGTACTTAAGGATATCGAGCGCAAACTTAGAGTCATGAAATTTAAAATGCAATCTCAAGAGAAAACTTTCATAAATAGTTTATTCTTCTCGAAAATCTTTTTTCTATATTATTTTTAAAAAATCTTTCAAATTATCAGAAAAGATTCATTGAAATAAAAACCTATACAGGAGCAAGAAAACTGAGTTGTAGAAGTTCAAAGATGCGACAAAGTGACATATGTGTATATGTCAAAAAGTGAAATTGGGTCATCGGGTAAATTATTACGCACTATGAAATTATTTCACCCGTACCGAGTATCTCTATATTCATACAAACGATAAGTGCGCCACATTGACATCAATCGTCTATTCGAAATGACTATTTCGTTGACCGAAATTAGGATACGGGTATGACGCCTCGGTCGTCTGTTCCCGATGTATCTGTCGTATCCATGACACGATTCGGAAATCCATAACGCGTCGTGTTATAAATGGTTGCTACGTCGTGGTTTATTACATCGTACACATTGAGATCGATAGTCACGTAACACGAGAAGATCAAAATACGCCAACATTTGACTCTTTCAAATAAGTATAATACATTTGAATACGAAAGAAAAAAAAGACTCCGATAGTTTATTCTATTTTTAAATAGACAGCATATGAGGCTTTTTCTGATTACGAAAAAACGACCTATTTTAATGACCAATTAAGTGTAATGTCAAATTAAATTGGCGCGTGTAAAAAATAAATGTATCATTATTTATAACATCAGAATTAATCCCTCCTTATTATATTATTATATTTTTCTTCAAAGAAGAAAAGAGAGACGATATCATAAGGAAGATGAGACTGCGAATAATAATAGACTAGAATAGAGATGAAAATAACCGGGGAACGCCGTAGAGAAAAAAAAAACATCGCAGACTAATTAATTTTCGCAATCCACGTCCAAAAGAACGACAAAGCGAATAATATGAAAGTGAGCTACTTGATCAGATTATTCGCGCGGAATTTTCGAGCGAAAAAATAAATCGGACGCTCTAATAAAGTGGAAAAGCGCTGTCGGGGACAGCGTAAAAATGAAGGAAAAAAAAGTGCACGGGTCCTCCCGGCGATAAAGCGAATAAACGCAAATCTGGAGCTCGAGCGCTGGATAATTTATGGTGTCGGATGCGAAACTGGCCCAAATCCGACGATTTACAGCGTGGGGTCAGGGTCGTGCGAAGGAACGAGTTCGCCGGCCGCTATATAGGTGATGGCTATTTAATAACTTTCCCTCTCATTTTGCATGGTGGATAAAAAAAAACCGGAGCGCGAAAGATTGAATAACGAGCCTCGCGCACGCGCGCGTCAAATATGATTGTATAGGCCCGGAGGATAAATCATTAATTCGAAATTACCACGTCGCCGCGATACTTGCGCAACAAAAGCGAGACCTGAAAGACCCTCGTAACAACGTTTAACGATCCCAAGCAATGAATGATTGTGATAGAAATTCTGATATCAGTTTATGTAACTGAAGTTAACGGTGGAAGACAAATTGATTTTTACCTGCGTATCCTTAATGTATTTTCCATCCAAAATTCTCTAGTCCTTTCTCCAGTATTCAAGCTTTAACGCGTAATATTTATCCTAATCCATTAGATACTTATTTTCGAAATTCATTCGATATTTCTATTCGACTCTTCTCCAAGTGCTGATATAATAAAAGTGAACGATAATCAGAGTATCTACGATCGCCATCTGCTGGGTATACTTTATACTATACAGTGTGCGCGGTTTATTCTGTCTTATGGTAATGGCAAATTTCACACCGCTCATTTATTAAAATGATCGATAATACCTTACTTTATAATATAATATGCTCCATCCACCGAGTCGACGATAATCTGTTTTGAAAAACGTATCGGTGAAAATTCACGTATAAAAATTGTACGTCGGAAACTGAACTTTATAAAACTTGCTACAATATTAATTATTTCCTTTTTCGACGCGACATTGCATTAATAACCGCGCGATATTAAAAGCTATTTGTGCAAGCAATATAACGTTGCATTGAGAGAGAATTACAATATTAAATATCACATAATTCATAAAATGCTTTCAATGAATGCGAAATATAATCTGTCTGAGTGGGAAAAAAAAAAACAAGCACGTTTCGATAAAAAAAAAAAAGCTGCTATTCAACATGATATATTACAACGAAGTCGTGATCCAAACAACATCTATTAATCCTCTTCTATAGTAACATTTCGTTGCTCCCTCTCTCTTTTGCCAATTTGGCAAAATTTGCAAGATTATTTGTAATATTAGATGATAAATAGAAATTAAATGACGCGCTGACTTTTAAGCTTTGTGTTAATACATTTCACTTTATTATTTGCTCAAAATAATGGATTATTTCTAGCATCGTAAATAGAATATCAAAGAATAAAAAAGAAATATATGTGATTACACCTATCGTTTAGCATCGCAATCCTTGTAACTTTATGTAATATAGTACCCTACTTTAATACATAATAATTTCATACAATTACTCTCAAGGCTGAATCTCTTGACGAGGAAGAAAATAGGTATACGAGAGATAAAAACCACGATACGTAAAGGGTAAATAAAAAATAAATGTAGCCCCCCAAATTTGACAGCGGCGAAAATACTCACTGCCAAGCGAATCCGCCGGTGATGCCTTCTCGCAACCGATCCTTGAGACTCCGTTGTCTGGAAGGGACAGACGGCTCTTCCGGTTTGATGGGCGGCGGACCGCCACCTCCGGCACCGCTTCCGCCACCGGAGAATAACGCCATTCGATAACGTTGATCTCGAATCTCGAATGACACCCGTTGACACTCACGATCTTTTCGATCTCCCTACGTTAACAGTTTCATATCGAGCGATCACGATCGAAGAGACACCGCGTCTCGATCGAGAGTTCGAAATTTATCGGAGAGATCCTCCCTCTATAGTCAAAAGTATATACTCCGGGCTGAATCCGGCCCGGTTGGGAATCCCCGGGTTTTCCCCGATTTTCGATCGGTTGACGATCCTTCGCGGAAACACGAGAGCGTGGATAAGCGGATTATCGCGGGCGCACCGGAATCATATATGCGAGCTATCTATCGATCCGTCACGATCAACGAATCGACCGGGCCCCACTGACATTATTCGTCGCCGACGACGACAAGTGTATCGGCGGCACAGACAGGCACGAACGAGCGCGAACTAATCGCGGCCGAGACGACATCTGATGATGACCGTTGGCAAACAACGTCACTCACCTCTCTCACGTTTCCCTCCGCGTGTATCTGACATCGTGCCAATTGCCACGAACCCCACGGCAGCGCACCACGAGTCTACAGGAGCGATCAAATTCGGTTAACTCATCCTTAATCGCTTTCTACCGTCACGCGTAAAAGGACGAGTCTCATTTTAATTAGTTGTCAAAATTGCTGAAGGATACGAATCCATTTTATTATTATTCGTCTGAACAAGGAAATATTTATTTTCCGCCCGGAGTTCTTCGGTATATTTAAGCAACGGACGAAATAGTTTGTGTCGTCGATAGTGACAGATATTATCTTCAAAGGAGCTTACGAGAGTATAAAGTATAAGTAACAAGACTCTTAAAATGCAACAATTTTTTTTTTAAATATCAATTTTGTTCAGACTAGTATGTTTTTGAGTACTATTATAAAGTATCTTTAATTTCAAGTTTTTTTGAATATTTTTAGAAATTTAAATATCTTGATTCATCATTAATTTGGAGAATTTTGGAGCATTACTTCTTTGATAAAATATATTTTAATTAATGAATTATAACGTAATTAGAAACTAAGAAATTTGCATGTTTTAAATTAGAAGATTTTCTCTCATGAAAATTTCATAAAAGACTTAAGAATATCATCTCTCTCTCTTTTTCTCGCAAAATGTATTCTCTTCCTTACGCAAAATAAAAAACTATTTTATGTTGAAAAAGTATTCGTCTCTCTCTCTTTCTCTCTCTTTTCCTTCTATTTTTCACCGCAGCAATTGAGAAGAAGATTACTAGATTACGAGACAGAATGTATATTATGTAATCTTCTTTCATTCCAGTTATTCGTGATGCAATAATCTATAGTATTGATGATTGTATATGTATACAATATCGTGTTTATAATTAAAAACCGGAAGCAATGACGAAAAAGACGCGCATGTACGGTACACATGAATCTGTCAGTGCGGAGAAAAATAATGTGAGATGTTACAATGAAACTGAAAACACTAGAATCGTTATGTATCATACTCGTATATCGCTATGCACTCTAATCTTCGCGTTATCTTGCGTCGGCGACGCGAAAACTGCGCACTCACCAAAATATTAAACGTGTGTTGAAAAACGCATTAATCATCATGGTCGAAAATCAATAGGTGCGGTTACAAAACACGTTGTGTTTCTCGACAAACATTACATTTTCTTGAATAGTCCGACGTTAACTGTCGCGTCACGCGAAAAAAACACGCGTTGTTCCCTATTAAAAGTATTTTCAAATCGTTTGCATATAGGTATGTACTTGTAAATTCCAAGAAAGCTAGTCAGCTTTACAAATATGATTCACCATCTGCTGTTAAAGCGCGTACTTCGTTTCTCTTCTTTTTTTTTCCATATCCGATTCTTCGAAGAAATATATACGAACGATCGAGGGTGGAGAGAAAAGAAACGAGGGCAAAGGAGTAATGCATAAAAGAACTGTCGAGAGACAGAAGGAGAAAGGAAAAAAAAAGAGAGAACCTGTCAGGCGAAATTGATCGCTGAAGATGGATCGAACACCCTTGTAAACGAAGCGACATCGCGAACGTTCGCGATAATCAATCAATCGATCCTGTCGATGGACAGCTTTGCTCGCAGAATAACATAACGATCTACAGATGTTCTTACAACTATACTATGAGGCTTTACAAAGCGAGAGCGAATTGATCAAATTCGTGCGACACGCGTTTTCCTACACGGAAAAAATGGAATCCTTGATTCAAGTATGTTTTTATTCTTGAACGCTATTTGATTGATTTAAGCATAGAATGCTCTTTGTAATCACAAATTTTCATTTGCCTTAATAATAAAAAGTTTGCGTGAAGTATATTTTATCCTTAAGATATATTTTTGTTTTAAAAATCGCATATGGTAAAAACAAACTTAGTCACATTTGAACTAAGAATTATTATATATACTTGAAAGTACTTGTCGCTTGCCCTTGCAATATTTATAAGTAAATTTCAGCTTCAACCAAGAATATTTTGCACTTTGTTTTAAGGATAAATTATCCTTTATTTAAAATTAATTATATTTGGCGCTATTATAAGGATAAAATATACTTGAATCAAGGCATATTTGCATTCTTTCGAGGATACTGTTTTTTTTTTTTTCGTGTACAAATTATTACGTTAAGTCGTCTCTCGCATTGTTTTAATTAAAGTGTGTCGATTATAAATTTCTCTCTCGCTCCGATATGAAGAAGCGGGAGAATTTTTGATGCATCGACGTATGCATGGCCATCGCGGTTCTAAAGGCACGACGATAAAATCGAGCATAACGACTTCGCTTAAACTTTATTACGACGAGCTGCGCACATAGTCAAGGCCGCGACGATGATAACGGCTGATCTTAATTATATGGAAATCAAGCGGAGTCTTATTATCGTTGATATACAACAATTCCCGTTGGACCGACCGCTAATTCGAGTAAGGAAATCATCAAGTGCGTTCAAGAATAAAATAATGTTTGGTTTATATATTCAAATATTGAAAAATGTGATTATCAAAATACTTGAAATATTTTATTTAACAAATATTTGCCACATCAAAATTGTTACGATCATATTATCGACGGTATAATGATTTTATACCATTATTAGTTCTGAGAAAGAGAGGAAATATATGTAATTAAACAAGAAGCGTGTATAATATAAATAAAATAATTGTGTATCGATACATCATTAAAATCGCGTTTTGCGCGGTTTGAATATCCATCTGTATGTAACGCAAAATATGAAAAATGTAGATAACTCAAGAGTCAATTATCAGAATATTTGACGCACTTTCCAAACTTTAATCTCCGCGTGACACGCTGCCGATTTATAAAGAGAACTTATGTTAAATCAAGCATGTTCAATGAATCAGAATGAAAAGTTTCAAAGTAACCATCTGCTTTGCAGAATCATCGTACACGTTTGTCTACCCTATCCCAAGATATCTACGTCAGCGTTTCGAGAGCCGCTTCAATGGCCTTGTAACATATACAAAGGGCGACCTATAAAATCCGCCGAAGGTTCGGCCGACGTTATACAGCGAATACCAGACTCTACAGGGAGTTAAATGTGGCGACGAATTTTCCGGCGCGGAAATTCCCGGCCTTGCCGATATACCACGACGACGACGACGACAGGCTTTTGTATCTCGCTCAAGGGCGTTATCAAGGTTAAGGTCACAATCAAGGTCATGTCAGTAGCAGCGGTTAATCCCGGTCCTCGTTTCCTCGTGGAGAACACACCGGCCTACGCCTCTCCATGTCGAAAGCCTCCCAGTATTGATCTCCATTCGCCCACCAAACTCGACCAATCCCAGCTGGCATTGCATGGTAACCAACACGCTCCGCCACGTTTTCCGAAGAACCAACCACGGTCGGTGTCCCTACTACCTGAGCATCCGAAAAATTCCGTGATAACCGATACTAAAGCCGAGCTTTTCTCCTCATGTGTATCTCCGGGAGTCGCGTCGCGTCGTCGACCTTCGCCGAAATCGCGTGACGATCGTTGTTAAAAATACTTTCAATTTATACGTTCGGCAATTACGTAGAAATCCTGTTTGTTCAATTGTTTACTTCATTTTTACAACGATTATTTAATCGTTTATTTTTTTGACTTTGCCATTTTTTTACTTTATATCATAATTATGTAATCATTCTTTAGTATTCTTTTACTGTTATTAGCTGTAGAAAAGAAATACGCGCAAAACAGTCAAAATTTACATTAAAAAACTTGCAACTTTTTGAAAAAAAAATAATACAAAAATTTTTAATTTATACGATGAAATTTATAGAATTTGAATAACTTAAATATGCATGACATTCGAAATACAAAGACAACAAATGCAGTTTAAAATTTTAAAAAATTCGAATTTCTCTCTAATTATCTCTTAAAATAAAATCGGATCTGCGTAAAGATATTCAAACCCGCAACATCATCTTTTACACAATTAATGATACATAGAAAGGTTTGCGTGCAAAGTTTCGTATCAGGCAAAACGCGAGGTAAAGCGTGACCTTGACGGCATCTGGAGCACCGAAAGCGGGTCATTTTCACGCATCCCCTTGAAGCTCCCAACACTTACGATTGGCCCACCAAGATGTTCTAGGCATTGTGCGATTGTTTCTGGAAGTAGGCCACTGCAATCGTAAGGACACCGAGCGCGTCGCAGTTTCGCGTAGAGCTATTGGGCATGCTCGTACTTTTTTCATAACAAAATTTAATGGAAATTTAATTTATTAATCATTTCAAACATTAATTAATCAGTCTCGCATTTTTCGTCAATATTTTTCAGCAAGATTTGTATTTTTTTAATCAATATAAAATTTTTAATTTAAATTGCTAATTGAAAATTACTGCAAGATTTTTAGTTCAAATAGATTTTTTTTTATGCAAATATATAACGCGACAGGGCAAAAATTAGCCGTAACTCTCTGATCTTTTTTGATTTTTGTTATCCATTATTAAAACTGTTTCAACCGTTAGTTTGCACGCAAGAGAAACGAACGATTAGATTTATGTTTACAATTTGTAATTTTCAGAATTATCGACCGAATTGTGACCTTGTCAATCATTATTAATTATTAACGCATAATAGGAACATCTATCTTGCACAATACTCGATAAGCGAACCGAGTGAGTGACCGTTTCGCATCGCTAATAATGCTATCGTAATATAATGGACAGAGAATACACATAAATCATATAAATCAAAATCTAACCAATAACTTCGGAACCAATTACTTGCTCCGTTTACCGATAATATTAAAAAATCATATAATTTTGTTATAAATTATAACGCGTGTGATTACTTAAATCATTTTCACTGCAATATATCTACTATAAAAGAGTATTTAAGTAAATACGTTTTACAGAATGAAAATGTACGTATATAGTAAATTTGATAAATGTATAAATACACATACTAAGCTCTCTGTACATTACAAAAAACCACCATAGCTCCATTTCAACTATATAACCATGTATATATATTCACACAATTCAAAAGGATAAACGGAAATATCATACAATATGTATGTCGCGTTTATATTAAAATACGTATTGCATATTGAAAACGTCACAAATGCTTGTATATGTATGAAGTTGTAAACTTCTGCTGCTGACAATAAAAAAAACGATATCTACCCTCCATTCCATTAAACAATATTTTTACTGTTAACTTTTTCTGCTGTTGCGACTTTATATTGCGATTTTATGCATTTTTTTCCCTCCCTGTTTCAAAATCACATCTACTCCGTTATATGGCACACCAAAGCGCAATAGAATTAAGTATACTTTGCTATGACAGTGCAGATAAGAACTTCCCGTAGTCATCATGTAACAGTATCCCAATGGCCTATCTCGTGTCTCGGTTTCGTATCAAGCTCACACCAAGTATTCTGCCTTGCGAGAATAAATCGCACGCAAAGTTATCCTTGGGGAACTGCCTACGCTTATATAAACCCGTCTCATAATTCAGTGATGAATTAAGATTCTAAAAGCACTACACGAGACTTAATTCTCCGAGATGTGTTAAAACTTTTTAAAATAAAATAAATTAAATTTTTAAAGAAATATTTAATATTATCTTTTATTAATAAAATATTTTTTAAAAAAATTATAAAAAAATTCAGAGATAAAATTTAAAAAATAATTTATTAAAAAAGCATTCAATATATTTAATCGAAAATAACGTTTCAGCAATGTCATATGTAATTGCAAAAAAAAAAACATATTTAAATATATATTTTTTCGAATAGATTTTATTACCGTTTTAAAATTTATCTCGATAATTCGTATCTATAACTCTTTCTATAATTTTCTCCATAATTCATTACAAAAATTTAAAAAAATAAAAAATAAAAAATAAAAATTGTATTAAATATCAACCAATTTTTGAAGAAGCAGCTATAATTCGCTATTGAGTAAAGTATAATGTAATCGCAAAATAGATTAACGTCGACAATCTTTGGAAATGTGTTTATATAGAGAAAGGCGACTGTGCTGAGCTTGCTTAAACTTTCGTCAAAATTAAAATATTAGTTGCCTTGTATCGGAGGCTGATACGTGAAGCGAATCCCTCAGGAGTTTTCAAACATCTCTCAACGCCTAGTTTCACATCTTTCCCACCCTTCCTCCGTATATATTATAATAATCTGCAGTAATAATGTGACAATACATATAATAATAACAAATATTATAATAATATATATGTATAAGTGTGTTTGTATGTGTATATATTATATATACATATATGTATATACTTCGCTAAAAGCCAAAAATGGGAAAGAGAGGAATGAAATCGGATGCTTTTATCGCAACGATAAACTTCTCGGATTCGTATACGAAAATATAGAAAAAAAATAGGTCACAGAGAAATATATACGTACAGGATTAAATAATTCGGTCGTTGCCACCCCTATCATATATATGACCGTCTGTCATCCTATCTCGCGCCTACATAACACGACGAACGTGTCATAAACGTTATCCGGATGCAGTGCAATGTTTCGTAGCACGTAGCGCATATTGGATTACAATGAATCCTCTTATAACGCGGTGCAAAGCTCTCAAGGTTGCATCGTGACCTTTGCCATTATCAACAAAGAATCGTGAAAAAGTAAGCCCTCTCAATGTAACTCGGTTGCAAGGAATCCTCGAAACTTCGAAATCCTTCTTTCCTACCTTATTCCGATTCGAAACATTGCGCGAATGTATATTCCGAAATGTTGCACAGCCTAATTTACCTGCGATCATTAATGAGAAACAGCTCATGCAAACGCAAATATCAATGCAAACAATAAATATTATTCATATTGTAGAGTGATTTATATTATTACTGTTATATATATTTTTCATTTATTTTGTACTCTTTTACTTATACTACTGTTCGACTTATTAATTTAATTAATTTATTAGTATCATCACTTATTAATCATAATTCGAATTATATACTAATGAAATTCAATACATTCAATACAAAGCTATAATTTCAAAATATTCGTTTTTATTGATCATGACTAAAACTTTAAGTATAATTCCGTATCATTATCCGGTGCTTTCTTTTTATCTCCAGAGTGTCGGATTCATCGCATTATTTTCGAAGGAGGAAAGAAAAGAAAAAAATATATATAGCCGCGATTTTACGCGACGCGCGCGAGTCGACTTCTAACGAAATATGCAACGAGCATTCCTACAGCTGCATCTGCTTGCACGCGGACAAGGTTTATATGTAAATGCCCCTCGTTATTATACGAGATGTCGCAACAATATAAAAATGTGACGCAGCTGCGTCCGTAAAATCCTTCCCACCTATGCTGAACGCATCGGCAAAAACAAAACAAAACAAAGATAAAAACAAAGAACAAAGCATTTTTGGCAAAAATCGTGTGCCGAATCGCGGATTATATTTTATCATTGTTGCATTAACATCTACAGAAATATATTTGCATGTTGCGAGTAAAATACAGAGAATCTGTGTGCACCATATATACATTTTAATCTTTTTTTCATGAACAGAAAATGTTTCAAAAATGAAAATTTGATATTTCTCTTTTGCAAAAAATTAATTCTGATAAATTGCGAAAAGAATTAACGCAGCGAATAAAAAATTTCCATTATTGCGAATGAAAGGTTGCATTATCCGCGATATATTCTGAAAACATTTTCGTTGGTTTTTAAATCACTTAATTTAAATTCTGCTATATTATTATTAGTTAATACAATTTTACAATTAGTAGCAGCTTAGCTTTTTCTCGTTTTCCATAATAGCAAATTTAATTGTATTCTATCTTGATAATATAGTTGTATTTCATAATATCGTAAGAATTTTCGACGAGTGAAGAGTTCATAAACGAAAGATTGATTAACGTAAAATATGATAAGGACGTACGTTTCTATCCTGACATTGTATATAAAATTTAATGTTCATGAAAGAAGAACGAATGAAGAATGTTTTTACTCTTATATGACTATTACGCTTGACAACTCATTTCTCATCGTCCAAATCACATAATATACATTAATCGACATTGCTGCGATGCAATGCGCCGCATTATCGACTCTTCTGTCCGCGGTCGATAAGAAAAGAAAAAAAAGACAGTAAATATGGACAAAGTGGGGCGCGTTAATGAATTTCCTTATCAAATCAGAACAACATCGTGCCACGAGTCGCTATTATTATCTCTCCCATCGATCAATACGACGTATAGCCATAGTGCACGACGACTTGCAAATAACATCAAAACAGCTCTGCGCGAAAACCTCATTCATTTATACCACAATGCTCGTTTTGATAAAAAAAAAAATAAATAAATAAATAAATAAAAATAAAAAATCCAAAAGAGATAGAGATACGCATTTCGGTCATTTTTTAATTGGTATCGAAAGAGGGAAAACAACGAGATGAAGTTCCGTATATCCATCGCGCATCTCGTGCTAAACGTGGCTGTCAGTTTTTCGTTCTCTCTGATACCGAACATACATTTTTCACGATAGATAAATCTCAAAGCACACACTCGATGTAAAAGCTCGCAAATTCAAAAATTATTATTTGTCTGTAAAATAATCCTTTACAAAACGCTGCTTCGAGATTTCTACAATCTATTTTTTTATTATCTATTTTTTTATTATTTAATGACGGATTTATCCCTCCTTTCCAGATAATCTTCATATTAAACGTTAATTATTTTTGTATAAATTAAATTAATTTAAATTACTTTTTATATATAAATTTTAATTTCTCGTAATCATAACTCTTTATATTTTAATTTCTACTAATATTCAATCAAAGTTATTTAATCACTTTAAATTGAAACTTAAACTATTGAAATATTGATCATAGAAATAAGTTCAAGTCTATGTTCATATGTTAGTTCCAATAGACTCGCGAGCAGTATCTCACTTAGAAACATCTGGAGGGATTAATCGTCCAAGCAGACCAGGCTTCATTAATCGTGATAATTTAACAAACGACCGCGTCTACGCCAATTTTCAACAGGCGATGTTTTTCTCATCTGGCGGAGAAGCCCATTAGTTAGAAGACATATGATATAGATCATGAGACAAATCAAACGGCATGTTACAAAAATTATAATAGAACCGTGGATTGAAAACTTAACCAAGCATGCTGAAAATATTTGCAAATCTGTATTGTATAAATTCTACATACTTCATTAAAACCAATCAAAACATTCACTTTAATTTTCTGCCATCAAATATTTTGGATACATCTTTTTTCGTCAGTTTTTTGTTTGCTTTTATCCGCAATATTACATAATGTTATCATCTGAATAATATCTTTGTCAATTCTTCAATAACGATAATCTCTTTTTTTTCAAAGGAATTATAGGTGAACGTCGAAACAAGCGCATTAAGTACCGGCTTTCGAATATCGCCCGAGACTATCTCGACGTTATATCCCGATTTAACGAATTTAATTAGTTCGATCCAAATGGCTCTCGTTATCGACATATGCAAGGATGCAAAGCGACACAACGCAAAGGCATGAAACAATGAGAAAAACGATTTGCTGCTAGTAATGAAATATTTTGCAATAATAAATTGCGCACGGAGGAAAGAAAAAGTGTATTTTATTTCGTCAACACTCAGAACACAACGTACGTATTAAAGCTTATATAACATGTAATATTTAGATCTATGTATACATGTATAATATATGTGTGCGTGTGTGCATCAGAATAACTCCCATCTACGGAGAACTACGAAGGATACTCGCGATCTCGCAGGCTTCCCCAGGTGCACTTGGTGCATTTAGCCCTTCACAGTCGAAAGCTATTAACGAGAATCACGTATACCATCTGCGTAAAGGCGGTTTATTCGCCTTCCAATTAACGTTGGATTCGTCATTCCGCTTTCTCGAAATTGCGACGTTAATTCGAAACAAATCTGTTTCTAGATGGATTAGAATAGGAAATTGCAACGCGCGGTTTTAATAAGTCGAATGCAATTTTTAAGCGCATGCATAAGCATGCACAAAATAAAATTAGAAGAAAAAAACAACTCAGAATCTAATACATACACACACACATACATTCGAATTATGGTGAGAAAGATTTAATTCACTGAACTCTTTAATTCACTATTTCATATTGAGGAATAACTTCACTGAACAAGAAAAAAATTTAGAAATTAATGTTAAAAATAACAGTTCACTTTTAATCGCAGTATTAATACTTTTTATCAAAGTACAGCGTGTAAAAGAAATTGAGAAAATATTTTATATGTGCTTAAAGAAATATGATATCTGCGTGAAAAGAAGCAAAAATGAAGGCACACACAGGTTTTTAAATCGACGCCACGCGACGCGACGCATCGTTTTAATTCGACGTTAATGCAAAGGGTCTGAATGATCTCCGGCGAGGGTGAAGGTTATTATCCTTCGTTGGCAGGATTCCAACAACCGAGTGTATTCGAGAAGGGTACTTTCCCAACGTACTTAACCCTCGGTAGATTGAAGAGCGATAAAGCCTCATCCTCTTCCTTCGCTATTCGTCGCGATGCGCGCCTCAATGAACCCTGTTATTCAATCTCGGAGAGATCGACTCGGTTCTTTATTTCCTCCTCCCTTGCACCGTGATCAGTCTCAATAAAGTCTTTCCGTGGTACTACCGCGTCATATCTTGTCGTTAACTTGTTCAACGAAGGAGAGAGAGAGAGAGAGAGAATGGACTAAGAGAAAGACCGAAAAACGAGCCAAGTCGAAGATTGTCGGAATAATCCAAATACCAGAGCACGGCCCGGAGACACAAGCGAAATATTTTACACCGAGGTAAACTAAGCATCTAACGTTAGGTACGATGTTGATAATATATTGACTTTTTGCTTAGCTCTAGATTTACTTATGGATGTCTCAAAAATACACAGTTGAGACCCATATTTTTGAGAGATCCATACATAGAGACAGAAAGAGAATAAAAAGATAAAATAAATAAGAGAATAGAGAGATATCTCACATCACATGGTATACTCAATGTTGCATATGTGCAATATAACTATTTATTTAATTTTAAATTAAACAATTTACTTTATTAAAAAAAGTGAGTGAAATGCAGATCTCAAAACTATCCAATATTTATTATTATTCTTTTTTTAATTTTTATTCTCGCGATGAGAATAAATCTTAAAATATCGTTATGAACGTATTCACGAGAGAATGTTATCCTCAAAATATAATCATTAATTTGATGTCTGTATGGTCCATCAAGTATGTTCACGGAAATAATTATACATTTTATGAAATTACATTATCTCCGCACAAATTACATTATTTTGAAAAGTATAATAGCAAAAATACTTATAATTTTATATTTCTAAGTAATTTTTAGTAAGCGTATTACTGATTTTAATACACGATAGTATTGTGACATGTATAATTGCGCAAGCTTATCGTCTCATTTTGAATTTAAAGTAATAATCTTTCTCTTTTTTTCGTAGAATAAGATATAATATACGTAGTCAAATGACTAACTACACAATGAAATGGCTCGAAAGGATTAACTCTTTCGCGATTATAACCGCAGCATCTGTCAGCCTAGCTTGTTCACTTCCCGCGAAATTCCTCGCCAGCGACACATATATTTTTTCCAGTATTTTACCGACGAGACGTAAAAGTCAATGAACAAAAGTTTGCGCGCGCGAGCATGCGTGAGTGATTATCGTCGCCGTAATTGCCCGTCATGTCGGCGTGGAAATCGTTTTTATCGGTCCTCTCATCGTACACGCGCGCGCGTAACAGCTTGTTAACACCTATTTAATCAAGAAATACCCCGACAAAAGCCGTGTTTAGATCGATCTTTTAAGATTAATTCACATGTGCGTCAATGATGCGTTAGCGGTACGTCAATAGCGTATCAATTCTCTAATATCATTGTGTACATGCAATATGTCCCTTCGCCTTTAACATTTCAACGGACACTCCTGTACGCAAGCTTCCCTTGAGATGTTTTATTAAAAATTTTATTTTTCTCTTATACAGATTATTAATATAAATGATTAATATAGATGCGGCAATATCTAATGTAAAAATAAAGTTATATGCAATGAAGAAATAAAAGAAATCCCTACTCGTTTTACTTTAATTTTATCAGCTCACCAACGTCGAATCAAATATGCGTAATAACAATATTGCGTCTATTATTATATGCGCGTTTGCTCGAACTAATAGAAAATTGCAATTGGAAATGCGAGAATATTAATTTTAATGACGAACTCTTTGCCAATTTAAATCCTCAATTAAAATATCAAAGCCCCAAAATTCTCACAAAATATTCGCTAGTCACGAATATGCAAATCTGTAATGTAAAGATTTACTCACTTCACGAGTAAAATAAATAAATCTCATGTTTTACCGAAAAAAAGATAATACGATTAAATCCGCTATCCAATTTCGCAAAAACAACGAAACAAAGTTATGTCTATTCAGTTTAACATTCTTTAACTCGACTTCTTTATCTTTGAAGCATCTAGTGCAGCAGATATTTTCAAGTTATAAAAAAATCATGTGTTTAGCGTAACTCAATTTTTTTTTAAATACATACTCCCTCCTATTTAACTTCCAGTAAAGTTATGTAAAACATTGAAAACAAAGTTTTTTGAAACCGAAATTACGGACATAGTTAAATCGAGAGACGCCGAAGAGAATCATACGCACATTCAGTGTAACCTTTTCCTCATATCATTCGTGTTTAACACAAATGGAACCAAGATATTGGAGAGACAAATGGCTTTGTGGACTCTTTCGAAATCGCACTGAACGGGCTAAGATGAGTCAATCTACGGATGAAGAGCGAACCCCCTAAAAGAGAACCAGTACGCACATTCAGTGTAACCTTTTCCTCATATCATTTGTGTTTGACACAAATGGAACCAAGATATTGGAGAGACAAATGACTTTGTGGACTCTTTCGAGATCGCACTGAACGGGTTAAGATGAGTCGATCTACGGATAAAGAGCGAACCCCCTAAAAGAGAACCAGTTACAAATGGGAGTCCGAGACCGAGACAATACGGGCCGTACGCGACTCGGGCAAAGTCCTCGCGGAAGGATCGTCGCGAGGTAACTGACGTTTCACCGATGTTCAAACGGAAGCGCGCACCCTCCATGCTTCGGGGGCACCCTCCCGCTCTAGCAGCGAGGTAACCTTTCCCACCCCTCGGACCGAACGCGTCACGGCCTAACCCACCCTCGGCGACCCCAGGACCGTAGCCACCCCGTCGGGTGGAGAGACTCCACCTCCCTTCGCTGCTCGTGTGTCTCGTCCACCGACGTCCTCAACGACGCAGATAGACGGAATCTGTTGTCAAGTTGCCAACGGAATGGACTCCTCCTCGTCCACCCGCCATTGTCTTACTCGTCACTGTCGTCGCGATGCATCGAAAAAATTGTATCGAGGAAAAAAAAAAAAAAATAGGGGATCGTCGTTAATTTTTGAACGAATACATTCGTAGATCGCTCCGGTCTTTATTTCCTCGTGATAAACTCTTTGCCGTCACTGTCGATATATCGTTATATCGTTTTAGCGGCTTTAAAAATGCATTAGCTCGCGACGAAAAAGCGAAATTGCAAAATGTGTGCAAATAAGGCACTTGGATCTTGTCGTATGAAAATAATATATTTAATTCAAATGAAATTTAAAGAAATTAAAAATAGATAGATACGCTACTTGCGATAGAGAAAGGATTCTTCGGTGTTAAAGTTTCGCAACATCCTATAACGGTATAATACTTTCATTGCTGCCTTTGTGATAAATAAATCATTCTAGCTATAATTTTCCTGCGTTAGTAGATGCATTATCGATTGAATAGTCAATAAAATTTTCCATATTGATTCAACGATCAACAATGTACGCCCATGCACACGACAATATAAAAACGACATACCACAAATGATGCAATAACAGGAGTGACGTTATAACGTCATCTGACTGACGCGAACAGATACTTAATTTATTCTTGATAAAACGCAAATCAAATACACGGATCATCTCAATTTTCCATGAAGGCTAAAGAGGGCTAGGTCGGAATAGAAGGGCAGTGGAGGGAAAACGAGAAAGAGAAGAGGCGGTAAGAAGGCGTAGTAAACGGAGAAGCACTGTACATAGACTCGAAAAGCCAAGAGAAGAGCAGAGGGTTGGTCGATGCCGCAAGGTCGTTCGGTATCGACGGTCTACCCCGATTCCCTCCTAACCCAGGTTGTCCCGATCCAATCGACGTTTCGTTACTCCACCACGATTCATTGAGGGCCGGCGTGTGTGACAGACATTTCTAACCATCGGTATAAATCACGCACGATGTTCCCAAAGGCGCGACTATGCTCCGAATCTTGTCACCCTTTTTCCATGCCAAACTCAAGGCATATATCCAATGTTGGGTCAGGGATAATTGCGATACCGCGCAATATTTTTCAACGAAATATCGAAACTCGATAATCGTAACAAGAATATTGAAGTTGGGTAATTAATTTTTTTTTTTTATTTTTTTAATTTAAATAACAAGAACATGCTAATTGCCATCATTGAAAAGTATCAACGCAATTACGTAAAACATATTCAAAAACTTATACTAATATATAAAATAATGCATTTTCTACGGTTTCTCATTTAACAGAAAATTCACATTATTATGAAGATATTTAAGAAGAAGAAACAATAAAAAAAAAAAAGGAAAAAGTTTAAGTTCAAATTTAACTTCTAATGATTTGATACAAATCTTTAATTGAAGTCTTCATGATTTTCTCCGTGATACAAGTTAATCCCAATATTCCGATTTTTTTAATCGACGTAGGAACTTGCTAGAATTAATCTCGAATTTGACGTTTTCAGGAGTTCGATGTTAGAAGGTGCCAACAGCTGATTAGCTAATCGATAATATATTATATAATCGTGCATCATTAAAAAGTCATATTATCGCAACATTCGCCGATATCATTCGCATAACTAGTCAGTAACAAAGTCTAGCCTGACTATCTATTAATAGTAGAATTCAATGCGAGGATTATTATTCTCGCATCATTATCGGTGTGTATGCACCTCTGTCAATGTCAACCTATCCATAACCTCTCTCTGCGAGCATTATTGACGCATAATCCAAAAATAAAACGACGTTATGAATTAGCAATTAATTTCGAAGATATATATATATATATATATATATATATATACATATATTAATTTCGATGATTTATAAATAAATGTATATAATAGATACACGTATTTTAGATAGAAAGCTAATTTGTGTACACGTGTATATCTCTCTGTTTATATTGTATATATATGTATATGTATACACACTTGGGCTTACATATATGAAGAAAAAGTTTGCTGGTACAGCATATTCTATGTTATCATAATAAATTTTATCAAGTTACATAGACAATAAAAAAAGAAAACTTGTCGAGAATATGAATAATATTTACTAAAAATAATTTTGCAAAATCTGCAAAAGATTTCATTATATAAACAAATTAAATCTTATTGTGCTATCAAAGCAGATATGATTTTACAACAGCAAAAAAATGTATTTGTTGAAAGTAAATTATAAATTTATAAATTATAAATTTATAAAATTTCATTTTATAAATTATAAATTTATAAAATTTTATTTTATAAATTTTACTATAATATCGAATAATAGTTTTCTCACTTTTACATCTAATATAAAGCGAGGTGTTTTGCTGCGATAGCAAATTTTTTTCTCCGTAACTTGCAGTATAAATATCTCTGCCCAAGTAATTTCTTGCCGAATAGCTATATCGGTAAAACCTAATAAAATTAAGTTAATAATACGTATTAAGGTATATATTCTTTTGCATCAATGAAGATTGTATACATATATACACGTATATGTGCTTCCTAACCATTCGACGTTCCGATTGAAAACAGCTGCGCGCTGCTATTGATCGTTTATCGGTCTACCATTAGCCAACGAACGACTAATTATAATCATACCATTGAATATCTTGCGCGAGTTTTATATAAAAGCGTATCTCACGTTTCATAAAAGACCTTGGACATCAGCGCAACCAGAGGATATAATGAAAATGTGAAACTCGGCGAACTAAAAAAAGAAAAAAGAGGGGTGTGCCGTGAAACGACAAGGCCGTCTTTAATGAGAACTCGAGTGATTTTTCGATCCATATCCCGAAATTGCAACTAAAGTTCGAAAACAGAATTCAATTCGAAAATTAATTGATTATTTTCTTGAGCGCTTGCTTGTAAAATTACTGTTTTATCCTAACTCTTTCAACATAGATTTTCATATTTATTTTTTGTTTATTTGTTGTTTTAATAAATTTATTGTGTCCATCAGATAGCACAGAATTGAGGATTTTAATTTTTTGTAAATAACGAATAATAAATTTTAAAAAGTATGAATTGTCTAACCTTAAAGTTGCCATACTATTGTCCGACACCTTCTCGGATTGTTTTCTCTCCTCTTGTTTATTCTTTATTAATCCTTTATAGTACTCACATGACACTCACTCGTGGAAACATTACTAATTAATTGTTGGAAATGTACTAATTGATATGAAAGAATACAAAATCACAGATCGCGTCCGGTATAGAAAACTCGCACAATACTATCTTTGTTAATGAACAGTGTATATATTTTACGGTATTTTATTAATTAAACGCACTTCAATAATTACAAGCAATCACATCTTCTTCAAGAGTATATGACGAAAATAATCCATATACGGAGCACGCAGTTCCTGTTCAATCGTGACTCGTCGTAAGAATGACAACAAGATCACCGCGCAAATATATATAATAGCACTCTAAATGGCATCGAATTCTTCCGATGTATAGGAATACTGTGTTTACGTGCGGTGATCTTGTTGTCATTCGCGCGACACTCGAGCGAGCAGGCCTTATTTGCAAGTTCGATATTACTACGTATTATTTTCGTATTACTATACGTATATTCATATTTTCGAGGAAGCTATTTAACGCTATTATTTTCTCTCTCTAGGAATTTATTACAGTTACCAATTATATATCAACTAGCATTTAATTAATTTTCGTGATTATCGCGTTTCAAATCGCCATTAATTTGCATAGTATCCGGATAAACTTGCTGATATCGTTTTTCGATTTTCTCACCCACTAGTAAAATATAGAAAATCTAAAACAAAATAACTCAAGCATCATACGTGTTTAATTAAATAAAATAATACTCTATTGTAATACTATTATAGGAATATACATTACATAGGAATCGTGCGTTCTCCGAGTGTCTTATCTCTCAAAGCACGACCGCAAGAACTAATATGTATATGTACAAATATAGGAGAGATACCAAAAAAATGATCATTTCCTATGATTATTATAATTAGCAATCTATAACTCGCATGACTAATTAATTTTCGCGATTATCCTGTCTTAACTAATCTCAACTAATCATCCACTCAGTATTGCGCAATATCGAGATAAAATTGTCGATGTCATTTTCCAATTTCTCAGTCATTAACAAAATATCGCGGATATAAAATTGATTGAATTGATTTGAGCGTTATTGAAATGCGTTTAATTAATAAGTATAATCGTTATTGACCCCGTATTTTAATATTTATTAATTGCGTATTACAAATTCGGCGCATTGATAATTTATTTGATCAAAAATCAATCGGGCGAGTCAACGAAGTGATAGAATATTCTTGTAAATTTCATCTGTAAATATCTATCTTTAAATTTTAATGCCGTATATATTTGTTTACTTGTATTATAATGAGAAATAGAATAAAATTATCCTACAATGCGTGCTAAAATATTCGTTAGTAACAGAGATAGCATGTGCGAATTTGGTCGTGCAATTCCCCAGTACTAAATCATAACAGTATATATAATTATAATTTTCGTATTCTTCTTCCACATTAAAATAAAATATATATAGTAAATGATTATATAAGTTAAGCATGGTCTGAAAATTGTTGGGCAATTATATTCGGATTGGCAAACGCGCGATCGAAATTTTCACATGTGACATAAAAGAACAATTCAAGAAATGTTAAGGAAAAGAGAAATTTAGGAAAAGCATCGAACATTAGCATGGAGAAACCATGTGGTAAATCATAATTTTATTTATTGATTTTTTATCAAATTAATTGCTATAGCTTATCTTCGCGGTAATATAATTGATTCTGTTAAAACTATAGTATTTTAACTTTTAAACCGAATAAGCTTGAGATTAAATCAACGAGTTAACAATAAATTAATATCTAATTATATCTGCATATAATTTCTTATGATGTCTTATGAGGTTAATGAAAGTTTTCCTATTTACCTATTTCAAAAATAAAAAAAAAATCCTAAAAATATAACTATTAAGAAATAATTAATATAATGCTTATATCTACTAAAGTAGCATAAGTACTGATTTTCTGTCAGATTTTATCAATCAATTGTAATTTATCTGTGTAATTTACTTCGTTTTATGTGATCTCATTTTGTTTATAATATACGAGCTGTACAAAGAATTATTTATGATCTAAAACAAGTTTCATATAATTTTATGATTAAAGCACATTTTTTTGCATCCTATAAACTTGATCTATTTTGATTCTGAATATCTCGTATAACATCAATCAAACTGTTTCTGTAAATAATTAATTGCGACGGAAAATTAATGACGACATAAAATGTCGTTCGTCTCAATATATTACACGAAGATTATCGCAACCAAGATCGGCTGATAAGAATCACACAACAAGAAGAACCGGTTTACAGAAAAGTGAATACGGTAGCTGATCCGAATGTGAAAACATACACGTGTCCCATACACGCGCAGCTTTTTGCGGCTGTACATAATCAGCCACGCGCGTCTCTAAGCAAATGAACCGAAATCCACCATCGTTTTCATCGCCAATGCCTGAGTTGGATGAATACCGCAAGCAAAACACGCCGTGTCTTATCTCTCTCGGCCTCTTTTTGTCCCGACTCGCTTTTCATCACGAACTTATCATTATGTTTCTCGATAATAACTGTTAAAAAGTTTGCAGTGAAAAATAAGAAAAATAAGATTAAATGTCAAAAATAAAAAAGAAAATTAAATTGTCATTATTTTCATTTTTCAAAGCTTTATAGCCGATAGATACTTTTTTCACTTCGTTACACGTAATTCTATTAGAAGGGGTATGTGTTTTCTCTTCAATGACAGACGTTATTTACCAATATCGATTTATCGAGCACGTCAAATTTCCTAAATCGGAAGTTCTCGCCGAACCTTTGATACGAGATTGTTACTCTGGAGAACGAGTGGTGGAAGGTAACGTAACCTAGATCACTTTATCACATGGTAGATATATCGCGATGACAAACCCCAGTCTCGCTCGAAAGTCGGGATAGGTTGGCCGCTTGATCGTTGCGGCCGCACTCGCGTTAGGTTGGCTCCAGTAACCTGGCATTAATAACTGTTACACACATTGGTGCACTGTATGCGATGCACACACGGCTCGCCCTTGCATAAATCAAGCGGAATGACCGCGTAACGAAAAATCGCTTACGCTTTGTCCTATATGTCGATCCTATAGCGTCGCATGTGCGCGCGATAGAAAAGTATTTATCCATCGCGATGTCGATAAATCGAAGGAATCGATTTAGGCTTTAGGCAATCATAGCGTGCCATAAAAAACAATATAATCGGTGTAACTAAACAGTATAACTCGGTGAATTCAATTTTCAACGCCGTCGATACGGGAAATTGAATCTTACGCTATTGTCGCAATTTTATTGTCACCGCAATGAAATGTATACAGATATCATTCTGTGCGCGTACGATCGAATTTATATATCTCAATCATAATATGATGATAATGATAATTTCTTCTGCAATTGTGTGACGGCAACAACTAATTAAAATTTCGCCAAAAATAATCTTTTGTCTCTTTTACTATATATTTAATGAGATTTAAAAAAGCGACCAAAAAATTATGTAATTTATATATGTATATAGAGAAATAAATTTATTTACTATAATTATAAATTCAAATTCCTTTGATTTATTTATGTCTTCTAAATTAATTCGAATAATAAATCTTAATAGTCTCTTCGTCGTTGTATAACGTCTAGCAAAACTCTATAAAAGCAATTTATCAAATAGAATCATGATTTAATCATGCCATTTAGAAGAAAGGAACCATTTCTTGCCTGTTCTTTGTTAAGTGCACAAAACAAATATATTAATTGCATAAAATTGTATAATTCGAATAATGTTCGGGTAGCGCGATGCACGTGGCTAGTGCATTAAAAACAATTATTTTAACAAGCGTAGCTAAGCGACGAAATATTCATTAGTATATACATCTCCGCTTGTTGCGCGCACGAAGTCGCGTGTTACATATACATTTAAATATCCATTAAGTTCATGCCTATGTCTCTTTTCTTCACGCCATCATCATATGTTACGAGATATGGACGATGCAATAATTTAGATAAGAAGCGCAATACAAGCGTTATATATCCGAAACAAAACTCTAACGAGAAGAATTCTTTCTCTCTCGAAAAATTGAAAAGTTAAATGTAAACTTTCGCGTAAACTTTCTTCACGCAATAAACACTCGTTTCTATAGAAAGTAAAACGCAAAATGCGACACAAATACAAAATAAAAAATTTTATCGAGTTTCTTTTTGAACTGACAATGTAATTAATTTTCGACATTTTTGATAGCTTCCCAAATGAGGACTTATCGGTCACAGTAATCAGAGGACGAACTGCAGCACACGCATACCCGAAAATTCACTGATAAGCGATGGCAGAATTAGAACGGAGCTCGTAATTAACGTACAGCAACTGTACAAGATACGCGAACAAAAAAAGCAGAATTTATCGACAATTTTGACATCTTTTCTCTGGTACACATGTGCTAAATTCCGAGAGAAAACAATTTAATCTTCAACAAAAATTTCTCTCATAAAGCACCGTCTGTGTAAATAAATATATGCAAATGAATTTTCAAGTAGAAAAACTTATGATAAAAAGAGATAATATACCAGACTAAAAAGTCTCTTATTTAATTATTACGGCTTATTATGATATACAAGAGGTCAGGGTTACATGTGGTTTTCGAAAATATGTTTTCGTAATTGAATCTCGTTAATTATCAAGTTTAACGAAAGATGTTAATTATGTCTATATGAACAAAATCGATGTGAATAAAATTCGTCAAGCAATTACATATTTTTGATATTTATAGACTAAAACAAATTAAGATGTATATTAAAAAATTAATTCTTAATATAAAAATATATTAATAATTATTAGATAATATTAATAATTTTAGATAATATTAAAATTCATCATATATGCTATTAATATTATGTTTTATAACAAAGTGTTAAAAATAATACGTAAATATTATATAACTTTATGAAAATATTCAAAGGATTATATAAAACAATTTATATTGTTACACTATATTTCCAATTCCATGATTAAATTATTTTCGCGATGACAAATTTGTCAAGTTTGTTTGACATGCAGAAATCAAACACGAAACATCCTTCTCAATATTTCATCATGAGACACCCGGTATACTAAATGTCTCGACACTGTATACATCTTCCGAAGAAAATCTAGCCCAAATATCGATCGTTATATAAAGTCCATACTTGCGGAGCGTAATATGTAATACGATTCGACATATATCATACGATTTAGTCATTTCGATTCCGTTCAAATGTACACAAGAAGAAACTTGATTTGTTAAATCAATTAATAATGTACATACCTATCTACGCGGCACAGAGATTCTTTATATGAAAACTTTTATCGATTATCACAAACATAATATTGCATGTTAATAACCAGATTTTTCAGTAATCGAGCCACTGATAGATTGAAAATTTATTTAAATATATTGAAAATGTCTTTTTCTTTCGAGGATCAAAGATTGTTTTTTTTTTTTATTTGACGCAATCGTACGTTGCAGAAAATTGTATGTCAATAAACATGGTACATCACTACCGGAGATGCAAATATGCAGCAAAATGCAAAGTGCTGAAACTACCTAGCAAACGACATTCATAACAAAACGTCATTTCAGATACTACATTATCGCGCACATTCGCGAGCTGCAGAAAAGTGCACGCGTACGGAACCAGTAAAACGCGCGCATGTCGCCATGACCGTAGCAAAAGATAGGTGTATGCCTTCTACACATTTGTATTGCACCCCTTCTGCACTATTACAAGTTACGACTTAGTATTATCAATAAGAATAACGACTGACAATAAGAAAACTTTTGATGACAGAACTTATAAATACAGGAAAACTCGATAACAATAAAGTTTATTTTAAACTTAATTCAAATCAAAGAAATACGTGCGATTGTTTAACCATGAATCATAATACACTAAAAAGAATCCATATACTTTTACATGAAAATTACTAATTCAGAATTGGAAAATTACTTGCTTATCACTGTAATTTATTTTTCCATTTCTTTTAAAGTGAAAATATTAATGTAAAAATACATGTAAAATATAGGTAAAATTGCTATTTTTATGCAAAAATCATATGTAATTTGAAATTTACTATTTTTACTTTATTAGAACTTTATAAGTATTTATCCATTTTATTTATAGCATTATTTTATAGCATTTCCTATGTGTAATTCCAATGTTCAGTGAAATATTTTTAATCTTGAAAATATTGAATATATTTCATATAAAATTACATATAATCTGTAATCTTCCATATAAGTAGCAATATTGCATAATTATGCTGGGTTGGAAAAAACCTAGCATAATCATGTAATTTTAAATCAATATTTTTTTCAGTGTATTAGTAAGTATAATATTAAAGTAAAATTTCCAAATTATACATGTATTATATTATATATGCATGTTCATGCTTATATATGTATACATGTATATATGTGCATATATACATGCATGCACACAATACGTATACAATTTTTAAATTTTATCTTTGCTTTTGCTATTAAAAAAATTATAAGTCCAGTCTATTTTTTATTCAAAATCTAAACTATTTTCATAAATAATATTTATATTTCTAATATATGCAATTTTTTTCAACTTTTCTTGATATCTATTTTTATATACGTTCCATTGCCACGGGTCCAAATTTTTTGCAACCAATCCTGCAAACGAGTACCCATAATTTTGCGCTCATTACGTGGGCGTAGAAAGACCGTGATCCTTGCACGGAAGATACTTCCAAGCAGCTTTCAACAAGAGGCGCCTATATAAATCCAAAGTGTTTTTCCGCGATTGCGTTATTCTCAACAAAATTCACAAATAAAATTATATTATAATATTGATATCGTGCGCGTAAAAAATTATTTTATATGCAAAATTATTCTAATAACTAATAATGTCAAATAAAATTAAGATTTCAAAAAAATTGTATCTCTCTAATAAGCATGAATAAATTCGGAATAATGATCTAATTAATATACAAAATGTAAAATTGATACTTGCATATATAACATTACTTCCATTTTTATCAATACTATGTATTATTTTCATTATTAATCAACACTTGATATTACGAAAATGTGAAATATCATAAAATTGCATTTTATTTAACAATCTGCATTAAAATAATTGAATAGAAAATTAAAAAAAAAAATATTAGTTAGAAATAGTTTCCTAGACAAAGTGTTGCGTTAAAACCATACATATGCGCGTAGTTAAAAATAAATTATCACTAGTTAATGTAATCAGAATATTGCTGTAATGGACACGTGTTTTGAACGTATATAAAAATGACGATATCCCGATGTTTTTAATAACTTCATATATACTGTTAGTTGCATATTTTATATTGTTGTTAATCCCATATGCCATTAACTGCATATTTTACAATGTTGTTATTTATAACTTCGCAGAATTACTGTGTGGAATTATCAAGTAGAATGTTATTTCGATCGAACAATTTTTTTTCTCGAATTGCGTCATTACTTGAAATATAATAAAACGTCAGATAAATTTATGCGTAACGAAATTTCACCTGTATACATATGCATTTACACATCTGTGGAAACACATAGCTACGTAGTCAATCCATTAATCGGATGACTTTGCTATCGAAGCAAAGTGTCGAGTTTCGACACGTCACAAAACATACATATTTCACTCCTCGAAATTAATTCGACGACATCGGTGCGAATCACATATTTATATAAAAGATCGAAACGATTCGGAATAGACATCCGCTTCGGATTACGAATAAATTTAATTACATTTAAAAATATAATGGTAAAAAAATTAAATCTCTGATGCAATTGGCAAACTTTCAACTTTAGTATCTTGTATATTAATCCACATCGTTCTAACATTTTCTTTGTTGTGAAGAATAATAACGTGTATCCCAAAGGGACATTATGGATTTAGAAGCTCGTTTTACGATATATTTCACCAATGTCGGCAAAGTTTAATCAATATTTAACGAAATTCTCGTCTCGTTCTACAACGAAAATTAAACGAAGCTAAAGCAATCTTTAAGATAATTGTATGTTTTTCCATTAGATATTATGATATTTTAAATTCCCATAAATATTTCGATTATAAGAAACTGTTTTGTTAAAAATATTTCAATGCATTAATAACGCTTAAATAAGTTTACCAGAGAAGTTTAATATAAAAAATACGAGATTTTTATCTCACGGTCTCATAAATAGAAGGTTCGATTATAAAAAAAAAGGGATATAAAAGAAAATGACGAATAATTTCCAATATTTTCAACTGACGTGCAGGTTAGTTTAAACTATATAGCTAATGTATCGAAACCAATGTTGATGTGCGTGTGTCGACCATTAATATCAATCAAGAAGAGACCCCCAAATAGTCGATATCGCGAGCATAAGTTTCTAATGTATAAGCATATCCTTTTTCGGCGACATTTCGCCTCTCGCAACGCAAACGTGGCAAAAAGCAGGCGGAAAGAGTGAAGTGAAAAAAAAAAACATGCTCACATTTTGCTGCGGTCTGCCATCCCCGGTTAACCGTATCCTCTGTTGGTCGCCCTCTCGAGCCCTCTTGACGATGTCGAGCCACCTCCACCTCCTTCTCCTCTTCCTCCCCCACCGACGGAGCTTCGGCGCCTTTCGGCGGACACCCCGATGACGGAGCTTTTCCAGACGGATATGATGAACGTCGAAGATTCGCGTTTTCCGCGAACGCGAGATCAAAATCCGCGACGATCACGCGGTAAAATCGCGACACGGTTGCATTAGAGCCGGTTATACACACGACGAAACGCACAACCGCGCGACGCGAAATAACGAGGGAGAGCGGGCGGAAAAGGGGTGGGAAGGTGAGGAGGGGAGGGAGGGGGAGGAGGAGAGGGATGGCGGGTGAAGTGACAGGAACGCGCCGCGTGTGGCGAAATCTCTCACGATTGCACGGCTCGATAATTCGCCTCCCGGCTCATAACACACGACTCCGAATCGCACCAAGAGAGATCGACGACACTACGCGATGGGCACAATTCAGCGGAAACCGTAACGCGTTTACGCAGCGGTTAACGCGCGATTATACGGGACGCCTCGCGACCACTCGCGACTCGCGCGGCACGAACCATCATCGATTGTTGACGAGCGGCGTGCCTGCAATGCTGCCGACATCTGACAGCGGTGATAGGAACGTCGTGTGGCGGGTGAGTCGATAAAACTGGAACAAAAACGGAAGAATCATTCTAGATGGAATTCCCAGCAAACGCAGTATATAAATGTTATAAAGCATGTTACATGTATATGTTAGTTGTAATTTCCCACTCGTAGATGTAACATTTTTAATATTACATATATTACATTGTAGTTATGTTGTCATTATATGCCAAGATAGCATTGATATATAGTATGATAGCATGTTACATGTAACGTATATGTTAGTTTAATTTCCCACTCATAGATGTAACATTTTTAATATTACATATATTACATTGTAGTTATGTTGTCATTATGTCCCAAGATAGCACTGACTTATAGTATGATAGCATGTTACATGTAACGTATATGTTAGTTGTAATTTCCCACTCGTAGATGTAACATTTTTAATATTACATATATTACATTGTAGTTATGTTGTCATTATATGCCAAGATAGCATTGATATATAGTATGATAGCATGTTACATGTAACGTATATGTTAGTTGTAATTTCCCACTCGTAGATGTAACATTTTTAATATTACATATATTACATTGTAGTTATGTTGTCATTATATCCCAAGATAGCACTGACTTATCAATATGTCAATGTGCTATTTGATATATAATTACAATGTAATATATGTTATATTAAAATGTTACATCTATGAGTGGGAAATTACAACTAACATGGATGTTACATGTAACGTACACATTATATTACCTGTTATATTCCGTTTTATTATAGCAATGTAACAATTATATATCGATGTTTGCTTGGAATAATCGTGTAATAATGAATCAAGGTGATCGACATTAGTTTTGTAATTCATTCAAAATTATTTTACGCGGGTATATATGTATAGGTACTCTTATATAATATAATCAGACATACACACTGACACACCACATATTTATTTATGTACAACATTGTTGAAAAAATGAAAAAAAGATATACTGAAAATAAAACAAGATAAACAAGTAAAAAAGAATTAAATATGAATCATATTAAATAATAATAAGTAATTATGAGATATAAAAGATAAGAGAAAGAAAAAATCCAGCGTATATACTTTGTCATAATAAATGCATGCAAAGCATCAAGCAAAATGTTAACATTATGTATTTACAGTTGGTAATCATTTTCGTTATCAACTTGTGATAAACGAATCAATTTGTGCGTCTTAAATAATTTTTGTAAATAAATATTGATTGTCCAAAAAATTCTATTGGATCCAATTAATATTTTTAATTTTTTTAATCTATTATATAAAGTTTTTATATAAACTTTCCAAAGTATAAACTATTTTATGATCATGTATATTCATGAAAAAGATTGATATATTTTTAATAAAATATTATTCTCATAAATGTTCTTTATACAGTACTAATGTTAGATATATCTAATTACAGACTTAAATGTACTCCAATTTGATAAATATAAAATTTAGAATTAATTATCTAGAATGTGGAGTATTAACATATTACATATATAACATTTCAAAAAGTTGGAATTAATGACATGTAGTATAGGTCCTTCTGTAAACGCGAATGAGTGAAATCTTTCTAATTGGTCCAAGGTCCATTCTGTTTCTAAGTATTATGATGATAAGTGCTCACGTACAAGATTATATCGGATTACCTTTGCATCATGGATGTTTCTGCATCATAAGATTGATTTGCGTTTAAAAGGGTATAAAATTTATCTACTCATCTAACAAACAATAGTCTTTAGTTGTCAGAAAAGGAGAGAGTACGATGTAAAACATGATAGATCGTGCCTTATCTCATAACATATAAACAAATCTTACTCATCCATGATAATTACGTGAGTGATTACGATTTTAATATATCTACTTTATGCAGTTTATTTCTACAAATTAGAATCAAATTTAGAAAGAAAAAGTTATAAAAATTATAAAAATAGTAGCACATTCTGAAAGCAATATTTTACAATTAAAATGTATTTATAATATATAAATATATACTCATATATTTGCATTCCATATTCTTTTTTCTCTTTTTCCTTTTTCTTGAATAAATTTTAAAAAATGTGATAGAAAAATGCACAAACATAATTACAATTTGTGAAATCTGTAGATCTCTTTTTCAATAAATAAAAGTTAAAAGAAAAATAAGAAAATTTAAAAATATTTTTTAAATAAATTATATAATGCGTAGCTTTTTCATTGTTCGATAATACAATCTAAAATCTTACATATTTTAAATTTTATTTATTCAAAATTATTACACTTGATATAGATTAGCTTATTTTTATAGTCAGACTAAAAGATCAAAATTCATTTTTTTCATTTATTTTTTTTTGTCATTCATTTTTAACATCGTTTATATAAAAGCTTTTAATATTATTTTAAGAACATATAAGTATTAGACAGCTGCACCTTATTTCCATACAGGCCTCTCAATAATCAAAACTTTTTTGCTACTATATGCAAGCGGTTAATGGAAAACGAATCTCGATATTGTCCCGGTTTGTAACTGTCATCAAGGTTGCAGACGGAAGACAATGGATCTGTCGAGTGGTCGACGGAAAAAGGGAACAAAGACATTGTGTTTTTACCTGGGAAAATACTTCTTTTGAAAGTGAACGCAGGAATGCAGATTTTTCAAGGTTTTCTCGATTAAATAAAGTTAAAGTGATTTTAAAGTAAAAGTTGTCATTTATATATAGTTAGATATAAAAATATAAGCCCTTCCTTTCTTTACTTTCTTTAAAATTTAATTTTATAATTCTTTAGTTGGAATTTTACAACCATTTTCTAATGTACATATAATTTTATTATATTATTAAAAATTATTATTTTTTTAAATATGCCTTTAACAATTTAGTATTTAGTACATACTGTTATATAAAGATTTAAAATTACTAATTGAAAAATATAATATAATTAAGTAGCATTCTCTATATACAGGGTGTTATAAAAGTACCGAAACAGCAAAATAACTCGAAAAATATGAGAAAAAATGCTAAGTACTGGGTTCCGATACTTTTATAACACCCTGTATATAAGAATATGACAGTTTATCAATCCAGAACATCACCATATGAATACATGTAACATGCTCTATCATATTTAATAAATTTAAAAAATGACACGTCCAAAATTTTGTCGACCCACTTTATTATTCAGAAAAGACGAAGCTGAGAAAACAATGGAACCGCGGGGGCTTTGTTGTGTGGTCCGGAGCCTAATCCAAAAATAGGGGTCCATTGTATGTAAAATACTCTCTTGCGGACAATAATTTAATATTCACATCTATACGCGAGAACTTGCAACAAAGTGGTAGACTGTTAATAAAGCATACATAGCGATGAACGCATTAAGCTACGCGTATTCGCTCATCAACACTGTCACATGGGTGTGTAGAATTTGCAGAATTTGAAATGAGATGCCAGCTCTTTTTTCTTTTTAACTGTTTATGAACGATAATATTACGCTGTTTAATGCAATTTTTCGTTCCTGTTACTGCATCATACAAGTTTTTGATACATACAAGTCTTTAATTATTAATTTCAATTCTGATTCTTTTTATAATAAAAATATATTTTGTACATATTTATATTTATATAATTAGCTTACAATTAGTATACATATAACGAGTGTAATTTTACAATTTCTTCAGACTACGTTTTTATTTTGCTACGTAACTTGATTCTTTTGGTTCTTAAGAGAATTGTATATAATAGTAATTTTTTAAATTTATTTTTTCTAAAATTTTTTCCTTCGATATTATCTGAAAAACATTTTTCTAAACGATTATACAACGAAAAATTTAATAATACTAAATATTCCAAATATATGTATATTATAGATGTGAACATATGTAATGTTATCTGGTCCACTTTATGTCTAGTGCATTCGCTGCACAATGAACCGAACACGCACGTGCGTGTTTTCGGAGTAAAGGAGCACTGTCTGAGTCACATTTTCCCATAATTTCCGCGTAAGTTGCGGTTTACTCTTGCAGCTGCGAGAGCAGAGTTCGTTCGAGAGTACGACTTCGTCCTACTTCCTTCTTTGTCTTGCTTTGTCCGAGAAAATATTGCAAAATCAGCGAGCACGTGACTCGAACGACGTAAACAGTAGAAAAAAAAAAGTAATAAGTTTCAACAGAATTATCGTGAAGAACGATCGTACGCATCAAAAGACGAGCACGCACGTGACTTTGCGAAACAAAGGCTAGCAGTACAACATATACTGCACTGTGTATACTTTACATTTTACATCGAAAAAAATATTTTTCTCCATTTAATATTAAATTATTTGGCTATTTTCAATTATATACAAATGTGTATACTTTACAAATTTAGATACTTAAAATTGAATTGCAACAAATAAATAAATAAATATATAAATTAATAAATATTTGAATTAAATTAATTATTTATAAAATAAACTTTTTTTATAATGTTTACACACATTTTAATTATAGATAATTAAATTTATATAATGGAATGTTCTGATGAAGAGAAAAGAACATTAATATTTCGCTTTGTCATACTACGCTGTTTCGTTTATTATTAGGTGCAATTTGTATATGTGCGTATGCATGTATAAACTACAGAACTCTTTTATCCAAATCAAATGTCGATAAGATAACATGAGAGTCTGTGTGTGTTCTGCCACTAACGATGAGGTTGTCGTTGCTTAAAAAAAAAAAAAAAAAAAAAAAAAAAAAAAATTCCACATAGCGTTCTTTGTATCTGGATCATGAGCGATCGGTGATTCGTGAACATGGAGATAAGCTTTTAATTACTTGACATTATTAAACCTTTGTCTAGGCATGCGCAAATATATGATATTAATATTCGCGATAAAAATATGCATATTTTTTCTAGACGTTACATCTTAAAAATAATTATTATGCAATACATAGAACAGAAAATTCTCTTTTTTAATCATCACTGAAATATTGTTACCTTTTTAGTCTTATTGTTGATGCTTAGTGTGATCTCTCTTATTGAAATATTTAATTGTAAGAGAAATTATAAGATAATATTTTTGAGAATTATATATATTCAAAGAAAATATATTTAATCATCCTGTGATAATACATGCACTGAAAAAAAGAGTTTCATTGTTTTTCGACGAAACAGAGAATTACTGATTAAATCGACCAGAATTCCTTATTCAACACGAATCTTGGTTAGCACAATTAAAATAAATTGTGCAACCAGATTCTTGTTACATTATAAGGAATTATGGTCGTTTTAACCAGCAATTCTGTTTCGTCGAAAAACAACCAAACTCCTTTTTCAGTGTAAAAATTGTAAAAGAAAATTATAAAAATTTATTATTGCCTGTTTATTTTTGATTGTTAATTATTGTTGCTGCTTGTTATGTTCTCTTTTATTACAAGATCTAAATTATAAATATATTGCGAATGTACTTGTACTGCATATGAATTTAAAAATGATTGTGATTTTTCGACATCCGAAGAACGGTTTATTAGCTTACAATTAGATTCGATCGCGATACCGCGATTTCAGCATAAGTGTGCAGGTAGGTGCAGCATACACTTGGATGCACAAAGAGTTTCTCACTGAAATTTGCGCATTGCCGCGTGTGTTTCGCAAGTGGTGCGCGCTCTCTATTTTTGCAGCTGACTCCCTCGACTCAGGAGTGTTTCTTGTATATGTATATATATATATATATGTTTCGCGATCGCGTACGATGCGATATGCATATACGCGTATGTACAATATACTAAATGGCAATGACATTCCGTAGCGTCCGTCTGTTTTTCCAATCGACCAGATCGTTTGAGATGCGATACCGAGCGGGCAGCTTAAGTCGACGAGGCGACCTTGGCTGCAAAGTAGAAGCTAGCTCAAGGATGACAGCTGTCTATCTATTCGAATTTCATCATGGTGCGAAACTAAGCGGGTGAATGTCAGAGCTCTCGTGAGTTTCATTACGAGCCCGTAATTAGATGTATCTTTACCGTTTAATGTCCTCTGCCACTTTGCTTGCTTGGGTGACCCTAATTTAAACTGCTTGCGTCGCGCGAATTTGCTCATCTTCGAGCACGTGTTTAAGGAAAACTGTATTATAGTATTATGTGTTGTCAAAAGCATTCGATATTAATATATTGATTTTCAATAATGTTAACAGAGTCTAACACATTACAAGAATATTTGGAAAAAATTGCAACTTTAAAGATTAACTTTAGAGAGTATTAACTTAATGGAGAGAGAAATTTGATCCCTTTTTTGTTGAAAAAAATAATACAAATAATAAAACTGATAGAATATAACAATAGATTACTTGGTAGAATTTTTTTTATTGAAAAAGGTAGATCGTTATCGAAAAAAGTGAGTCAATAAAAAAATAACAATATCAATAAAATATAAAAAATATCAATAAAAACTGTACTCTTTTTATCTATCTAATAACTGTCTATCTATTATAAATGTAAATTCTAAACGTAAATAAAATAACTATTTTAAAAATCGTTGATAAATGTTCTCCAGAATTGTACGAGACCTTGAGTAGGTTGGCAATCCACGTGTTAGACGTTTTCCTCGACCTACCATTTCCTTTGCTTTAATACTCTTAGGTGATATTAGTGGTATCGAGATAAGACTACGAATACTTCTTTAGGAAGCTTGTACATTTACGTGCATTATAATCGCATAGTTATTACTGTTTACATGAATTACTCAGCAAGTGTGTGTTTGTGTGTGTATTAATTATCTCAAGACAGAGATGGATGAATTTTTCAGTCGATATACCTGGGCTGCGATAAGCGATTAAATTAAATTGTCAAATTTTTATTTATGATTTAAGAGCGTTCTTCTATTTATAGACTTTGTTATCACAGAAATAAATTGTTTTATCGATGTTATTTAAAATTGTATAAAAAAAGTAATTTAAAAAATTAAATAATTAAAATAAATAGTTAAAATTATGAATCGTGCTAGAATAGCTTATGAACAAGTAAAGATAATTGAAATGTATTTTCATAAAGTGTTTTCTTTAATTTTCTTTAATTTCGTAAAAAAATTTACGATATTTATAATATTTCATATATTTTTATATTTTCTGTATATATTGCTGAAAAAAATTATTAACTTTACCAAACCTTTCAACTAAATTACTATTTTGCTAATTGAACATTTATATTAGTATTTTAATCAAATTTATGTTTTGTTAGATATAATATGTTATATATTTAATTTAAATATTTTTATATATTCAATTAACAAAATAATATTTAGTTAAAAGGTTTAGTCAAATTAACAAATTTTTTTCAGTGTATATATATATACATATATATATATATATATATTATATCACATAATTCTATATTATTCCCCTGTGGTATATTTTCTTTATATTTTATGCCGTTATATTAAATAAAAAGTATCCACGCAAGTGAGAAAGAGAAAGTGAGAGAGAGAAAGAAAGATAACTTAACAGCGCTCGCTATCCTTTTCTAACGAACGATGTTTTGATTCTCGCTCCTGCACCGCTATTGCTTTCTCTCTCTCACTTCTCTCGTCTCGAGCACTCACTCACACACATACGCATTAATCGGGAATACATGGTTAATTATAATAATGCTAAAAACGGGTTATAATTAAAGCCGCGATACGACTTCACTTATCAGCAAGTGAAAGAGAAAAAGAGAGACTCCACTTTACAGAGCTCGCTGTCCTTTTCTAACAAACGATACTTCGACTCTCGCTTTTCCATCGTTATTACTCTCTCTCTCGCAATTTTCTCGCCTCGAGCACTCGCTCACACACGTCAGCAATGATCGGGAATACACGGCTAATCGCAATAACGCGAAAAACGGGTTAATTAAAACCGTATCGGCTTCACTTACCGGCCAAAGTACCACCGGTGTCTCCCCATTGTTTCCGTGCTCGTTTCTTCACTCGCGGACGCGAATCGGGAATTAATGGGCACGATACCTGTCACTCGGTTCACACGGCACTCCCGGCACTCGCGGGACACACGTCGAACGAAGAAATAATCGCGAAACGCGACGATCCCTCGACGCATCGCGTAACGAGGAAGCACCGAGTCGCCGAAACCGTTGCACACGATTACAGTTTTCTTGGGAAAAATTTGAACGACGCAACTACTTCACGCTGACACCTGATTGGCCGATCGTCAACGATTTCGGCGCGTCACGGGGAGGGATACCAACCATGCGAGCTCTCCCATCATCCCGAGACTTTTCAACTGTCAGAAAGTCATCGGTGGAAATTTTTGTAAATCGCAGCCATAGACGTAGAAAGCATAGATTATCTCCCTCCACGTAAAATATAAAAAATAAAAATAACATTATCGAACAGACTTCGTTGTTCTGTTTTAACAACGAAAAAGATTAAGGGGATGCTGACTGTGTCCGTTTTATTAACAAATATTATTTTCATTTAAGTCATTAGTAAGCTAATGATTTTTTAGCTTATAAAATTAATTTAGTTAAGTTAAAAGTTGCATGAACAAAAAATTAAGGTAAGATTAATTAACTAAAGTTAATAAATCAAAAATAAATTTTTTTAAATATTATTTTTATATTAAATTAGAATTTTGTTTGTTAATTCTTTTAAAATATATAATAACAATTATAACCAAGAAATTTTGATTTTTATATAGAAATATATTTTTTGGTAATTACAATTGATGACAAATGAATATAAAAATTAATAATACTTTAATTTAAAAATAATACGTACTAAGCTAAGTTAAAAGTTATTATAACTTTTTAACTTTTAATTAATTAACTAATTATTACTCGACTCTGGAATTAAATTATTCATAATAATAACAAATTTGGGCTATTATATATGTACATAAAAAACCAAGAATATTATTAGATAATTGCAGTTTTCTTATCGATTAAGTTAGATTATTAGATTGACCTAATGCAAAAGATTAATGAGAAAACTGTAATTATAATTATTTAGATTTCTTGTTTTTCTTTATATATATATATTAATAGTAACCCAAATTTGTTATTATAAATAAACTTTAATTCTAGCAAAGAATTTTTCATTTTTTATAGCCAACAAACACATAAATAAAAATAATATTTATCAATAAAACACAACATCCTCTTAAGGTTTCACAGAGAATGTTTACTCTTTCTACTTTTTGTGAAGAAAGAAAAAGAGAAAAAAATATCTCGCGTGGAGTGTAATTCATGCTCCCACGGTCTATGGTTATGTCAATTGACAGAGGGTGGCGCTTGCGGCGGTGGCGCTCGTGAAACAGGTTGGTCACCCTTAAGTCTAGGTGGCAGGTTGCGAGCACGAAATATTCGACATATCAGATCGGTGAGTCACGCGTCTCTTGTTCCCGATATGTTCCGGCTACCCCCATTCGCGACGCTCGCGCCCACGCGACCGTTCCGTGACTCATCCGCGATTCTCGGAAGCCACCACTACCACTCCTCGGGATCTCGTCCACTCTCCAGAGATTTTCGTCCATGCGTTACTGGTTTTAACCGTTAGCTGGAAATTCGTATCAATCAAGAGCTACCGACTTTTCGCCCAAGCATCGATGCCATCGGCAAAATTCAGGTAAAATACTTTATCTTTTATCAATTCATTGTAAATATAGGAATATATGCGTGATATATGGGTATTTGCAGAGGAATTTGAAATCAGAAAAAAATTAAGCATTTGCTTTTATGAATAAATCCTGGAATTTATTTGCAATTTTATTGAATATAAAAATATTATAAAATATGAAAAATGTTAAAATAACAAAGTAATAAAACAATTGAAAAATTTTTTTAATTGGGAGAGAATAACAAGAAATTAAAAAAATTTTAATCATATCTCTTTCTGGAAAAAAATTCTACGGACGTCCATGATGATACGCTAATTGGATCGTACTGAGATAAGAACGGGAAGGAATATAATAATAATAATAATAATAATAATAATAACTAATTATCGCGATATTGCTTAATCGTTGATTTATTAAATGTAATGGGTCTAATCACACAGTTCGCTTCTAATAAAACATGTCACGTACGTCACATCTAGTCGATCTATCTTGAGACGCGATCACGCGCCATTCTTTCGCGTTTGATTTGATAAACATCGAACAAACACGTGGCCATATTATTTTCATTCGTAAAAAGAAAACAACTGTTGGCTCGAGTAAAGAAATCACACGCTCACGTGTGTCCTCTTAATGCGTCCTTCGCGAGAATGTCGAGAGTGTAAGATTATCTTGTAAAATATGACACAGCTATCATAATGCCTATATATGAATATTCAATACATCGATCAAAATAAAATAGAAATATTAATTCGAAATTGTTATCATTTCTACAAAGTTCTTTTTGTAACAAAAAAATTCTGTTTTTTTATTCTACTTCATTTCTTTAAAAAAAATTCGGTGCAAAAGTTATACGACATAAAAATCACGAAAGACATGATTGGAGAAAGTAATAAAGTGTTGAACGCGAGATATAACGATTTCTCAGAATTCAACCTGTTCTGAAAAAAATATAGAACGCCTGTTTTTTTGGCAACATTATCATATCGATATAAAATAAGGCGCTACTTTCATCTTTGGTATTTGACACAGACGTCAAATTATATATATATATATATGGTTTAGTTTATAGCTAAAATTTTATTTCTAACATTTATTCGATATTTTTTCTTCAATATAAAATTTTAATTAACAAAGAGAGGAAAGAGTTAAATATACTTAATATTTTATACAAACACTCCTATATAAAAAGAGAAAACAATAAAAAATCAAATTCTTTTATTATAATATCATTTATCAATTGTAATATATATATTATATTTGTTTTATTATAATATATCTTTTTTAATATGAACAACCAATTATTTTCTATCCTCGTTCGATTAATTATATACGTGACGTGCAAAGATTCAAAACAATGATACATTAATATCCTTGTACGTAGATTTTAATATAATGAAAATATCGAGTCGCAAATAATTACGCAGAAGGGAGATGAGAAGTGATTAAATCGTTCTAATGAGCCGGGCGCCGCGCGACAGACGGACTCCCTTGTTTCACGCGCGATAGCGCCCGTTATCGGACATAGTGGCACGTTACTGTCGCGCTCGAGCGGGATTGGCCGGCCGGGAATAGCCCATGACGTCATTCGCGCTCGAGAGACCTCGACTCTCTCCGCGGTGCCGAGCGCGGATCGTCGAGACGCGCGCGCGAGGTATTCCCCCACGTATGAGTCATCCATCGGGTGCAGTTTTACACAGTTTCGAGCAAAGGGACCCGCAATTCGTGCGTGTCGCCTTCGAGTTCCACGTACATTCATCCGGGACAATCTTCGCTTATCCGTTTTCCCATCCCTCTCTCTCACTCTCGGATTTATCTGCATTCCTATCGCGAGAGAGCATCTTTGAGAGGTTATAATCGCTATACCTTCTGATTCCCAGTTTTTCACGCGGATTCCGCGAAAGTGAACGGCAAGAATGAAGCTTGACGTCTCCGACGTGTTGTACGACAGCTCCAGCGTGTCAAGCGACAGCGGGACCTCGCAGAGCTCCCGCGTCAGCCATGATTTTCTCTCCAGCATCGCGAATGCAGCCGTGCTGCCCAATAACGTAAGTAGCATCGATCGAGCATGAAACGTATGCGTGTGTGCTTTTTTTTTTTCTCCTTTTTGATGCAAATGCGATGCCGTTGGATCGTCGCGAGATTACGTATGTCGCGTTGGACTCCAATCAATTCGAGGTATCATCGTGCGATTACGTAATGTCTCGCGGCGTGACAATGATGCGTTAAAGCGGCTATCGTTGCACCTGGCGCAAAGTGCACGCTTATGGCGAAGTGCGACGAGTCTTGATGGAAGAGAAGATAGACTCGCATGCGCGATTTTCTTCTGTCTATTCGAATTTTTGCAATTATATATTATTTCTACTGTAAACGTAATTTTTAATGAAGAAAAGAAAAATACAAATTAAGTAAGAAAGAAATATTTTAATTGTTAAAGTACTCGATATTGAAGTAACATTTTTCAATAAAATAAAAATCTAGACATGGCTAAATAAATATACATATTCCACACTGAGAAAAATAAATTTGTTAACTTGATTAAATCTTTCAACTAAATATTATTTTGTTAATTGAACATATAAAAATATTTAAATTTAATATAACATGACTTAAATACTATAATATATGTTTAATTAATAAAATAGTAATTTAGTTCAAAGATTTAGTCAAGTTAACAAATTTTTTTTCAGTACGTATATCTCTGAATTGATGACATAGGTTCATATTGCTAAACTTTTATTATTTATAATATAATAGATATCTTATTTTTTCCCCCCAACAAATAAATAAAACTCGGAAAAATATATAAAAATATGAAAATGAAGTAAAGTACATATTATATCACACATTGCTTTCTTATCTTGTTTACAGAGATAAAAAGCAATTTAATGTTTCTTGAAATGTTTTGTTAACATGTACGTCACAGATAAATAAAGCTCTCGATAATTACTTATTCAAGTCATTCGAGTAGTAAAACATCCGAAATATTACATCACTTTTAACAACTGTATACTAAATTAAATTAGCTCATCGTCGAAAAAAGTCTTGAATTTCTATTAATATAAAGTGCAAGCTTTAAAATTCAGCTGATTAAAGTTTATTGAATGACAGAAAATTATTTATCAATAGCTTATACATTTAGTTGCAATTATTAAGTTTGAAGAATTTATTGATATTTTATAAATTGGACCATCGATCCAATTTATCTTCATAAATCTAGGAAAGATGATGCATACGATTATATAAACACACAATTATATAGGTGTGATATAATCCTTATGTTATTTTTCGTTAAATGTTTAGCGGAATCGTTTAAAGTTACGTGGTCTATTGCTTATGATTATAAGCTACTATGACACATCAATCGCGTGCACGTCTGGAAAATGCATACTATTTCACAGAAACATAAATTCTTATAGACAAGATATATAAGTGCTATTTGTCAATACTCCTCGTGATGACTCATTTGAAGTACAATAAAATGTGCTCTCGAAATTTTCAATGAAACGATTATATATTAACCATGAATACATAATATAAAGAATCAAATAAATTAATATTTATTATACAATGGGAATATTACGAAACGTAATTAATTAATTATGATATTATACTCACATTTGGATTTAATTTTTCTGCAATATTTAACATACAACTAATTATAAGAGATATAAAATCAATTAAATTTATTTCTCGTTTAAAGCTATTTAGGGACTCTCGAGACTTTTATTGATGCTGCTGTTTTTTTTTATAAAAATTCATAGAATCTTACTTTTAATATATTAAAATATTATATATTATTTATTTCAAAGATTTTAATTTAATTATTAAATAAATAGTCTCTACACAAATAAATATTTAATAAATGTCCTACACTGAAAAAAATTGTTCACTTGGCTAAACTTTTCAACTAAATAATATTTTAATTGAACATATAAAAACATTTGAATTAAATAAAATATATTACATTTATTAAAACGTGTATTTGACTTAAATACTAATATATGTTCAATTAACAAAATAGTTATTTACATAGTTGAAAGGTTTAGTCAAGTTAACAAATTTTTTTCAATATATGGCTTGATATAAAATTTAATATGACAAGACATTGATAACCACGCGTTTATTAATGTCATTACATTTTTAAGTAGAAAAAGAGAGTTAAATTATTCTTCAACACACCCACACAATACATTACAATGTAATACAATGTGTCAAATGTGGTCCCTGTACTTTGCACTCAAAGAGCTTCTTTATCCGAGAATATTAGAAGCGGCATGCTGCTAAATTTATAAAGCGCGTGCCGTCATCGCTATAAACCGAACTGCTCGAGTTCGAATGAAAAACATATTTTCACGTGCCGTAGTCGCGCGAAAATGTCATCAACGTTATCAAAAGCAAATTGTTATATTTCACTATTTGCCGCAGGCATGTGATGTCTACACAGGTATAGAAATATTTTATCATGTAGAGGACCAAAACCGTAGCTCTCTTATAATTACATAACAATTCTAGTTGTCTATTGGGAGACTTGAAGTCTAATAATTTTATTTTTTTTTAATTTTTGAAAAATACTATAGTCTCAAATGGTTTATATATATCTTCAATTTTTATATTATTATATTCTATTTTGAATCTGCTATTTTTAATTCATATAGACTTTGCAAATAAATTAAACATATCCCTGCACAAAGTATAACTTTCATTCCGGTTCTGCATAGGTGTCCTTTTAAGGTGCATACTATACATGCACCATTCCAATAAACCTCCGAGTTACTACGGAAACGATCCAATCGGGCGTTATCTTTCTTATTGCCGCGTCCATTCACCGATCGGGAAAGATCAATGGTCTCTTCAGATCGCCGAGTGTTTGCATTTACGAACGTGTCTTCGTGTGAACTTTAAAATGCGAGACGTCGACCGTTTTCTTTTCTGCGAATTATCGAACTGCGGTTTATGAATGATGCGTCATTGTTGCGATGCGGTTCGATGATCAATCTTGACATACGACAGAGTGTACGACTTTGATCCTGAACTGCGGACAACGAATTGTTTGCTTTTCTGTCTAGACATGTGCCAAAGCTTTAAACTTTTCATCGAAAAAAATTTTATTGTTTCCAATCAAGAATAGGGTATTCAATATAGTAATATTTTTATTAAAGGAGAAGACATTTGTATAATTAACTATTAAATTATTTATTAGTGTACAAAGCATCCACGATTAATAATATTTATACAATATTTGTTTTTGATATTATAACAGAAAAATTATCCATTTCTTTGTATAAAATTTTTTATGTAAAAAATGACACAACATTCGTAACAAACTATTTTTCTTTTTATTTTTTACGATATCTATGATTTAGCAAAACTATGCACGTTGCAAGACGTTTAATGTAAAAAATGTTTATTAAGCATGTTGTTAATCGCATCATTATTCCGTATAGAATATACTTATTTAATAATAACAGTATTCGTGTCTATCTGCGCTGTGATTTATTACGACGCCATGGTATGTATATTTATAGATGCAGACAGGAAGTAGAAAATTCTCTTTGTCGCGACAGACAATATCTCTGTGGCATCGACGGGGGTTAATGCCAGTTTCTCTCCCTTATATAAGGTGTCTCAAAGTTGGCCAAAAATTTTTAAAGAATATAAATTTATACTATTATAGATTTCTTAAAAAATGAAGTTTTCGTAGTAAAACGTTGAAATACTAATTTTTTTTATAGCTACAAAAACAGTTCCAAAACTATTTTATTCATAAATATCGAAAATTAGAAACTTTTCTTAATTAAGAATCAGAAGCATAGACAAAAGAATTGTAATAATTTATAATCTAAATTGGAGCAAATTTTTTTTTTAGATTCAAAGATTCATTTTGTGGCAATTACAAGACAGTTGCAAAATAATCAAAATATGTTAAGGCAATCCTTTCTTAAATTTGAGAAATGATATACAACAGTAATTATTTCTCGAAATTTTGGATGAGGCGAAACTGAAAGTTTGAAAAGAATAAAATCTCATATCTCCCTTCCATTAATTGCATAAGACACCCTATATACATTCCCCGCGTGTAAACAGGATGGCGATGGTATTGATCTAGCTAAGCTAACATTTTCGCTCGGCGTGCTCGGCTTCGGCCACTTCCAACAGCTGTTTTGTAAAGAGCCGCCGCGCGTTTTGTGACGGCTCGACCATTTAAAAACACGCGTGCAACATATGCACGCATACGCACTCGCAGCGACACGAATCGCATTCTACTGCTGCGCAATAACGCTTATGTTGCCAGATAGTAACTCTTGCACCAGCTGTTGTCACCTAATTATTTCTCCTTCTATTAATTATAGAGTTCGTACGGAGGATTCGAGCGATAAAATGCAAATAATATTTATAATGTGACCACAGGGGAGAACGAAAGTGCATCTGCCTGTGTCAGACTGTTACTGATCTTTCCACTTTTTGCTCTCGCGTGGAACCAAATTTATTTTGCATCAGTCAGATTTTCCTTTGTGCGGGTGGTATTTAAAAGATGCAGACACGCGCGCCGCACGAAAAAGAACTGGCTGATTCACGGTCTTTCACTATATAATTTATTCCACATTGTGGCTTCTCTCTTGAATATCGAAAATGTCGGCAGAACTTTCCCGGGTGGCAATGGGGTGGGATCGAAAGTTTTTTCCTCGTACGAATTTCGGCGTCGTTTGTCATCCGTGCACGCGCGCAATTGACCGACCAAGCTGCAACCTCCTCATTAAAATATCTCTTTGTCGCGTGAACAAAGCCGATCCTCCGCGGATCTTCGTTCTCGTTACCCCGTTGTGCTCGTTAAGGCGCGTGGGTCTTCATTTGTCAAGACAATGAACTCTTTTCGTTCCACAAAGCGAACAAACAAACGAGAATCCATATGTATATTTAATAATGGACAACAATAATGTACGATTACAAGTGTATATGCTCATATTTTGCATAATAAATATTTAAAAATTGTTCAATTTTAGTTCGCGCCAGCCAACTATGATATTGATAAAATTTCGATGATTATTTCAATTAATTATATACGCAAATGTTTTTAAATTCAAAGTAAATAAATAAGATTTTATCGGTTATAAAACTAAAGTTTGGTCGAATATTATTGTCTAAGTTTGAAGTGCGATAACGATTATCTAGACTTAATGCGACTCTTTTTATAAAGCTTTAAATTATTACACATCTAAATTAATTTTATATAAAAATTAGTTTAATTTTTATTTGAAATTAAAAACCATTGGATTCTTTTCTATTGGAAACATTACATAAGAGGGATATATCTAAAGCTATTAATTATGACGATATAAAAAACCTTGTTTATTTATTTTATATTATAGAAACTTGTAATTCTTATCTGTTTCAAGTTTAGTTTTGACTTATCTTAAAGAGGATGATAAGATTATCACTTCACATTAAATAATGTAGACCTCAGATAATTTTAAGTTAACAATATTTTCTCTCAAGAACATAGTCACAATCTATCTAATGGTACTTTTAAGTTTTTATAGATAATTTATTATAAATATTTCTTCTATTTCAAATTTTACTCTTAACATTGGCGATTAAAATGTAGCTGTCTGGGGTGAAATCGGTTTCCATTACTCGGGACTATCTCTATTAGGCAAACAATTAAAAGGCAATCAGGAAAAGTAAATGTTTCGTAAGGTAACTAGGTCAAGACGTGCTATTGTTCTTTAAGAGCAATTAAGTGAATTGATATATCACGACCTTTGCGAACTGAAAATATATTTGAAATGTTTAATTTTTTTTCTTTGTGATTTAAAAAATCTCAAAATATTAACTTTGGAAATATTTAAATAATGTTACTTTCATTAATTTATATCGATAAAAAAAGTTACCTTAATACATAATAAAATTTGACAATTTTCTCTAACAATAAATAACATGCTTAATATGTATATGAAAGTATACAAGTATATGTATATGATTGTCAGAAATGTGCATGCGTTGGGAAATTTAGTGCCAAGTGCAAAGTGCATTTGACATTCCTTGAACATTTTCTAAATAGCTGCTTTTCGTTGACAAACAGGCATAATTTTCGTTTATCGGATCATAAATCTTTAACGACTGAAGAGCATATCAATTTGTAAGCAAACGGAAAAAGTTTCTATTGGAATTTCTTATCTATTTGAAAGCATAAAATAAATAAAAGTATATAAAACATTTTCTTTTTAATTTTGTGATTTAAATATTTAGAATATTTTTAATAAAAATATATATTAGATACACAAGCGTTTTCGTTCCGATTTGTATATAATTTTTAAAAAATGTTTTTGTAGAGATATAAATGAAAAGAGCCAATAATAATTTAGTAAAATTTATAATACATGTTTTTTTAAATTTGTTTTAGACTTTATTATCTTTATTCTCAGACAAGCAAATTTTAAATTATCGAAGATTTAATTTCATATTTAAAAAAAAAAAAAAAAAAAAAAAATTATTACATTCTATCTAAATATTCGAATAAATAAAATAAAAAAAATAAATATATACTTCTTGAATCAATAAATAAAAAAAAATATTAAATTTTAATAACATGAAAATTACATCGCATATAATAATAAAATATGTTTCGCGCTGCGCGTAGATGCATGTAATTATCTGGATATTTCATACAATAGCCTCACATTTTTAAAGTAATTAATTGAGTTAACAATACGAAGCACACGTGGAGCATTCGGATTGTTTTCAGTACGTCCTAAACTGCGTCGCAAACATTAGACGTTCCTCGCTTGCGTTGCAGCGCAAGAGCACTCGTTGTTGCATAAACAGATCTGGCGATATGTTGTTGCCCCAGATAAATAATTTTTTGCCCCTCTCTCGTTCATTGGTTTGTAATTTTAAGAACGGATGTATATAAGTCGTCGGGCAAATATCCGCGTACAAACAGCTTGTAAATTACAACGTATTTTACGATGGAGAACCCGTACCTTTTCAGGAGGGTTCGTTGCACGCAGAAAGTGCACTCGTGAAACGCGGCAAAGAACAAAGATAAAGAGACAGAGAGAGAGAGAAAGAAGAATTGCGCACGTGCACGGCGGATTGTTATTGTTAAACACGGTTTCTTCTGCGATATAATGCATTCGCACGCCTATTTTAAAAATTGCTGTCAGCATCAGTGAGTCATTGCTAATCATCGCGTAATACGTTATTTGACGTGACGTAGAGAGTACACGTATCATGCACGTTCGAAGAGAGAAAAAGGGAGGGAAAAATTCAAACAATGTCGATGATTAAATTGAATTATTTAGCGTTAAAGGAAAAATTTTATTAACTCGAATGCCTACACAGAGAGAATTTTCTTTCAAAATTTACCCTGAACATCATGATAATCGTCTGATATTGGAAGAATTTTATAAGAGTTTTTCTGATTAAACATCTGCCACAAAATAAGTTTTTGATCGTGATATGGATGATCAGAGAAACTCTTCTAAAATTCTTCCAGTAGCATATTGTCTCACGATAAAATTCTAAAAGAAAATTCTCTCTCCGCGTAGTTATTCCTTCTCTATTCCCACTATAGAAAACTGAAAAATTTCGGATCACCCCCATCGATTCGAGCAATTTCGCCAACTTGAACGCACATCCTGAACGTGCAAATTGCGATTCGCAATTTACACGCTTCCGGCGTGCCGTCAAAAATTGTCGCCTATGAATCCCCTCGATTTATCCGATTATGCAAGTTAACCGCGGGTGTACCTAGAAAAGGGGCTCCGGTTCCCCGTGCGTTCCTCGATTCCGTGAAATCGTCGTCGAAACGAGCATCGAGACGCGCGAGGCTGATTGGCCGCTCGCTATCGCGCGAATCAGCAATCAAGATGGTGATGACGTCATGCGGAGCGCGCCTGTATGCGAATTGGTGGGGGAGAGACCGTCGGTCGGCTTTCTATATAGTTACTCAGTCACGTTGGCGGGCTCAGTCGACAGACGTACGTAAGCACGCGCAACTCAAAGTAAGCGATTAGAGAGACTCGTCGATAAACCGAGCTTTGTGACAGTGTCGAGTTCTTCGTCGTCGCGTTAGGATCAGTCTCTCGCGGCGAGAACGCACTTCCTTCCTTCTCGTGGACAAAGTTTCTTTTCTCGTGCGATATCAATTTTAACGGAGATAGTCGTCGAAATTCGCGAGAAGTTCAAAGCGCTTTGATTTCGGGAGTGAAATTAGCTGAAACACAAAGAGTACATGATGACGCAACGAGTGCCCAGCGCCGGCTATTACGACAATATCGTCGAGGATCACAACTACACGATGTTTTCCATGTATCCACCGATTACGACCGTCCCAGACAGTTGGCAGATCATGAAGGAGGATGCCATGGTAAGGGTTGCTATCGATCGCGGTAGGATTTTGGCCAGGGAATCAGATGCTCTCAACCTTTTGCCTATTATTTTTATCATTCGTCTTTGAGAAAACACGCGCGGATACAAATTTAATATGTATCTTTAGAATTTCTTGATACATTGAAATTTTATTTGGATATAATTAATTAATTTTCATAATTTCGAAAACAAGCGCGTCTTTCATCTGCAAAATTTGAATGTTAAAATACATAAAGTGCTTTTTTATCGAAATTTCTTGATAAATATTTTAAATATTTTATATTTTTCACATCGTTGGTATAAAACGATTTATGAATTATTTTAATACACATTTTATATAAAAATATAGATAATATTTAAAATGCAGAACCTTAGAATGTAATATTATAATGTTACGGTTTAAATCGCGAGTTTTTGAAAACAAATAAAAATAATTACTCGCGATAAAATACATTATATAACATGTCGCGCGTGAATAACGGTGTGCAAGTGAAAACATAATCGATTTTTTAACGCACACAAATCATCGATTACGCGCTTCTCGTGCAGGTGTCACAGTTCAAGGTTGGATCGATAATGCTAAAACGATGGCTGCGCTCCAAAACTTGAATCGTGGCTAGGTGAATTACAATCGATGTTCCTTACATTTTTAAAAAAGAGAAGAAAATCAGCTAACCGAACAGATTATTTTTCTCCAACTCTCTTTGTCTGAGAAGCCCGTCCGACGATAATCACGTCGGATGTTTTAAAACTTCATTAAATGACAGGATTTTCTTTCTGTAGGATATTTATTAGACGTGCCTGTGAGGCAATCTACAGTGCTCGGCATCGACAAAAATAACGCACTGATTAGATAAATGTGCCGTACTATTGTTAGAGGTGATACCGATGGATAGCTGCTTTTAAGTGAAAACGCGTGTCGAGGATGAGGAAATTTATATCTTTACATTGTAATTCTACTTTGTGATAAATACACACAATAGGGCTTAAAACGCTCAAACAAAGAAATGTGAGTGAAACTGCAAACTAATTTAGGACCACAAACGATAATCTGGCGAAAGAATGTTTAATGTCTTGTTTTTACAAAACCATTTATTTAGAATAACAAAATAGCTCTTGTTTAAAATAACAAGTTAATAAATCATATTTTATACAATATAAACTTTGATCTCTCTTTGTTTGTATTTTAATTATCTCGTTCTATACTTTGAACAAAATTCAAACTTTCGCAAAAACTTTACATGTAATATTTTTATTTTGTTATAGACAGGATTTAATTATTATGACTGTGTAGTTGTTTCTAATATTTTTTAAAATATCAAGCACAAGTAATATACATGCTTATTTACGCATTTAATGTTAATCATGTTACAAGTTTGGCTCATACTAATCGCAACTTGTAATCTGTTGCCATTCTTTGAACTCATTACTTAAATCGGCTTTTTATTATTTCTAAGAATAATCCAGCTTAGCATGCACGAGTGGACAATACGTACAATCATAAGAAACGGTTAATAATTACGTGCTTTTTCATGTCGACGAATAATGTCACGAAAACAGGTATAGAAGAAAGAAAGAGCTTTATATAATAACGGTTTACAATTAAGTTAATAATCGAGCTAATATACGTGTGAGGATATGTTTATTTTAAATTTTCCAAGAAGCGACTAAGAAAGATAAAGATAGGGAGAGAGAGTTATCACATTTGATGCGTCGCTCTCACCTGCCGATCCCACCGATTTCATTCGACTCCGATTTCTACGAATCTCGATTCGCCGTACACATCATTCGCTCGCTTTATCGCTAAATGACACTTTCTTATTCAGTTCGAAAATATCTCGGACAAACTTGACAAATAAATAACGCGCGATTTATATAGTTTATTTAAAGGAAAATGATCTATATTTAAAGTAACATTTTATTGTAATTTTATTGTAATGAAAAAAAGGATTATTTCAGCTTGAAACAGAAGTAAGAAAGCATACAATTTATGTTAATCATTTTTCAAAGTAAACTTGATACTTTTACAATTAAATTATTTAATAAAAAATGAATATTTTGAATAAAATAAAAAAGTATATATTTATGTTGGAAGAAGTAAAAATAGACATAGCTATTTTAATTTATTTACAGTAATTACAAAATGAACTTAGTGCAATTCTAAAAATAGCAAAAATTATGGAGAATATAATTTTCCACAATTTATTTCTCACTTATGTATTTTGAAGTTATTTAAAGAAACGTTTTCGAATAGTGCCCACAAGTTTTCTAACTATCTCTTATCGCTGAATGTATTTTTACCCTAATAGCTTTTTTACGACTAGAAAAGGTCTTCCTTGAAGCTGATGTTTATCTAAGTAAGTCTATTATGTAAGAAGTCTACCATGCTTTCCAAAATAATTTCCGCCTTTTGAGGAAATGTATTCTTAGTCTTTGACCCTAGAACGCAAGAATTCAGCACATTCCTCCAAATACTTCAGAATAATATATAGGATTATTTATTTAACGAATTTTTTGTTGATTTATATAGATTAATTTTTTAAGAAATTTTCACTTTTATCAACTCAAATGTCTAATTTTTATTTAGATAACATTAAATAGAAATTCAAAGATTATTATTCTTTTTGTCAAATTTAGATATATATCGTTAGATACACCAAACCAATTTGAATATCTTTCAAGATTACAGATTATAAAATGATTATAAAAATATTAACATATACCTATAAATAGATAAAAATCTTTTCACGTTTAGTAAATCATTAAGAGAAAATCCTTAGGAATTCTTGCATACGTTGTTTGCAAGAAACCGAAGGAAAGCAGTTAAATCTGACAGGAAGCGAATACTTAACGCTCGTTAACCCGCCAATTAGAAGGTTTCATTGAAGACAGGGTTAAGTCTAGCGAGAGCAATACGTATAGGTCATAAGGCAAGAGGTGTCATCCTGCTCTCGGTATTAAGAAAATGCTTCTTAGCTGTTTCCTTGTTATTTATCTCTTCCGTAAAGCACAATTGCCAGAGATGGAGAGAGACCGCATTATTCTGAATAGCAACCCGCAAATCTAAATATGTGAAGAATTTCTCTATGTCTCCAAAAATGCATACTTCATATTTCCTATCATAAACTCCATTAAGACCTAATTCACATTATCACATTAACTACTAAGCTCATTTTATTCATTTGAAGACTGAAAAGTCATATGATTTAAAAACTCCTGCTTTCTCGACACTATATAAACATTTCTTATGAACGGCAAAGTTTTACTTATATAAAAAATTTACTTGCATTTATTTTATATCAGTTGTCGATAAAATACTGTTCTTTCCAGATTATTTTTATTATGCATGACCGCTTATACCTATCTATCTGGTCTATTTTATTCTTTTTAATATGGATCACCAGCTAGATCGGTTAAGAAGCGACGTCGCGCGTAGAAATTTCCAACGTTCTTTTTTTCCTTCTTTTTTTTTATTTTAGACACGCTTATCTAATAAGTTTCGCGTCTCGCGAGAGGCGGGGCGCGAATGAGTCATCGCGCGTAGTTCGCCGGCGATTTATGAATGAAAATCCACGCACGTGTCGCGTGCACGTTGCCTCATAGTAGTGACATGCGACGCCCGCCACGATTATTCGCGAGTCATAAACATGTCGATTGTGCCCGAGAGCGAGATAGACCGATACCGAGAAGGAGGATGTATCGTCGGGCACTTGCGAACGAGTCGTGCCGCAAGTTCGCCTTCGCATTCCGGGAAGTCGATCGCTCCGACAAGGAGGAAAACTTGTTCAAGGTTCTCGTCAAAGTAGTTTCTTTGTTTTTTCAGTTTCGAAATAATATATATCTCTCTCTCTCTCTTTCAATTAAAAATACGATCGCTATTTCGACATCAAAATTAATCATGCGTCACGAAATCAATTGCAATTTTTTTTCTAAACCAGCAGGGAAAACTGATTTTAAATATTTATTTTAAATATAGAACGTAAATTAAAGGAGAACCCGCGTGATCTTTTTTTCTCGAAAAAAAGTAGATTTTCTAACGATTTACCTCGATCTATCGAGATTCCCCTTGTTGCAACACTATATGCGCTCAATTTATTTTATGGCGCCGATTGCGAAAGAGGAAACGGCGCGTGTACCTCTTCTAAGTCTCTCTTGTAAGGATTTTTTACGGCGCGTAACGAACTAGTGATCCGGTGTGGTCGACCTCGAAAGAAGGTCTTGATTTCGCAGAAAGATATCTCGCATATGAGTGACGTCAATTGGCTCAATACTTTCCCCCGAGTGAGCGCTGGACCTCTTTGCGTAATCTTGCGAACTTTCCTACGTTCGCGAGAAGTGCTTTCTTATCTTACTAAATATCGCCCAGATGTTGAAATACTTGTGCAAATATTGCCTCGCGCTAAATGTGCATAGTTGACTATTTTTCTGTTTTAATGAATGATCGATTGCTTTCATATATTCTATAAATGCACCATGCAAGAAAATAGAGTGAGTGCCTTAAATAATATAAAAATTTATTTTTGAACATTATATATTAATATATATATATATTAAAAACATGAAGCTTCAATATTTCAGTATCAGTTAACAAGTTAACACAATATTTCAAAATAACCATATTTTGAGTTATTAAATGTACATTTGATATATCGATAGTATTTTAAAACTTTTCATTGTATTAATCCAATAATATCGATCGGACGAATAGTTCCAAAAGACAAAGAAGTTGACATATTACGATACTTCAAGCAAGTTATCGCTCATAATTCTTGCTTGGTAAGCCAATTTCTGCGATGCAAGGTCATAACACCGTCGATGATACGTCACCTATGTTAAGCGTGTCGCGATAATAACGTCTGCTAACTGCGCCTTTGATTTACCTGGGACCGACAAAGAGGATAGTATGCGACTCTGATTAACGTAATAATATTATTACCGGTCGGTGCACACACATATAGGTATACACACACACACACACACACACCGGATTATGGTAAGCCGCGCTCATGCGTCACACACACTCGGGATTATATCTTCTAATAACGTCAACCGAAAGCCCGCCGTTTCTCTCGTCGTTTCTGGTATTGCGACTTCGTGGTATTAAAGCGGTATTCGTTTGTACCGCTTTAATACCACGAGTCGCAATACACCACAGAAATATCATGAATATAAGATAGATGAAAAATTTGTGAGAGACATTGAGATGCAAAATTTTGAATGCTTTCAGCGAAATAAAAGTTTGGATGGATGTATATTTTATTATGAATATTATTGAAATTAATCTTATTTTAATAAGATAACAATTTAATATGAATATAATATTGTATAAATAATATAATGTAATTTTCTCTAGAAAAACATTTAATTTAAATTTCCGCCTAATTGAAAATTTATTCGATATGAACGTAATGAGATAAATTTATCGGTCGATTAAGCAAATTTTCTTTAATTAAACGACGATTAATTTAATATTGACCGATGCGATATTTAATACACATTCTCATAATGTCTTCCGCAATGTATAATATTCTAAAATTTTCCAACGTCACGCTCTTCCTACTCGGACGATTTACTAATGAATATCTAATGCGGTCGTTTCCACATAATAATTCGTCGCGTAGAAACGACGCCATTATTCGCTGTCTAATGGATTCTCTCTTTGTTGAAAACGTGGTATAGTTGGAGGAGATAAGATCTGGATTCTTGAAGGAAGAGAAAAGGGCTCTTATATATATATGTCGGATTGAGAGATGTTCGTAACACTTGTGGGGAGAGAAATAGGTGAATCGAGGAGTTAAGAGCGGGCCCATAATTCAAAGCGAGGCTCTCCCGAGTATGATGGCATGATAAACTGGCCCGGGCTATTCGGGGCGATGCGCTCGCGAGTTTGAGAGGTCGTAGAACCCTGCGGGCCTCTTTTTTAAAGAGTGCGTTATGACGTGTGGGATAAACGTATCCAATTTCGTGGAACCATTGTCCGCGCTCGCGACGGACACGAAGGCCACAAAAACTTCGGGGACGACACAAAGGGCCAACCTGTCCGGATATCGTCGAATGGATTAGTGTTCAGAATCGAAACACACGCGCGACATGCGAGGGGATCACAATACGCTGGAAATTTAATTCTATTGTGCCACTGAGGCGTTTAGAAACTATACGAATTTTATGAACCTCGACACGCTATTATTAGAACTGTGGCATTAAGTTATTTTTTTTTAGCAGAGTGGAAAATGTTTTGTAGAATGACAAAGGATTTGCTTCTCCAGTTTTTGTTTCTTGTGATTTCTTATAAATAGTTTATTTATTTAATTTCTGCGGAATATATTTGTGTGATAATTTCTCATTGATTCGAAAGAAAAATAATGACTACAGCAGAATTGAATCTTCTTTTTTCTCTATCTTTTTTTCTTTTTAAATGTAAAACAACAAAATGTAATTATATATAATCAAAGTTCAAGATTTGAGAGTTAATAACATAACAGAAAAAAATTTATATATAAAAAGAAAAATGAAATGTGTATAATTACACGATATAGAATACTAATATAGAAATTGTTACACATGAAACACATAGTTATAATCTCATTTTACACTAATTGATATATAATAATACTAGCCATTCCTGGGAGAAAAGGAGATAAAGGTAATACGTGACGGGAGAGATATGAATATTTTTAAGAAACGAAAAAGAGATTCGATAAGCGAAAACAGACGAATAATAATGAAGCATAGTTCGCAGTATAACATGCTGATACAGGATCCGAGATAGAAAATATAGACGTGAAAATGCGTATATATATATATATATATATATATAGAAAAACATTTAATTTAAATTTCCGCCTAATTGAAAATTTATTTGATATGAATGAACGTAATGAGATAAATTTATCGGTCGATTAAGCAAATTTTCTTTAATTAAACGACGATTAATTTAATATTGACCGATGCGAATATTATATGTATATATATATATATATATATACATATAATATTTGACCTGAAATCTATAGCCGTGTGATTTTCAATATTATACATGTGAGTTTCATACGAGATAGAATATCAGACTGTGATTCGATTAAAAACATCTTTTACGTCAGATTTCTAGGAAAGAGACGCACGAGTCGCGTCTCGAGGTCCATCTCGCATTATGTACGCGATTATGTAGATGTAGGTATTCCTCGCCGAAGAGCGGCTGTCGAAGAGTGCAACCAGTCGGAAATGCCTTCATGATTACGTCACTAGTCAGGAATTCACAGATCGTTGTGCCCTCAAAGTGTTTTCTCCTTCTACGTAGGAGGTCGTCTGTTCTTTTTTTCATTCCACCTCTTTAGTCCTTAACGCTTATCGTCCTAAGGATACTTCCGAAAATCTTTCGGCACGAAGATTGATGATGGAATTTCCGCGAAATTATAACGTGAACTGATTTTCTTTATGAGAACAGCCGTTGCGATAATCATTCTGTTTTTTTTTTTTTACTTTGTTACTTAAATCATTTTCTTAGACGGATTAAATACAATTTTTTATTTAAAAATATATGAAAGTGAACATTTTATTATTTATTCGTCATTGAAACTTAACATTGATATTAGACTAATTAAAATTTTATATCGAATTTTTTTTATTATTAAGTTTAATTACTGTTAACTTTTTTCATTCTACAATTCCTCTTATTCCATTATTTATCAGGTGCAAAGTGGGAGATCTTACGAGAATCGAGAAAACTGTGGAAAATAGATTCTGCATAACGTAATCTTGACAGATATGATAATTGCAACATGATTTAGCAAAACAGTCAATTACTCTATTTATTACGCGACGTATATCGACGTCAGCGAATCCAAGCTAATCGATTATCATCCTCGATGAAAAGTGAGCGATCATGCGGCCTTGAGTCAAAGTGTCGGTTTCGTCAGACCTGTATATCTTTTATATCGCGGGGGATCAATTACACGCGTATTATCTGCGACGGTGGAAAACATGATGTGATAATGAGAGACGAGAATCGTTGCCATAAGAATTCCGTCGATTTATTGTTTGCTAGATTTTTCTCATATCTCGAGAAACGCATATATCCTATTATATAAAAATATTCTTTATTCATATTAATTGATGCACAAATAATTCCTAGAAACACGTTCGAATCGTGTCATGTGTAGAAAATTTTTTTATATGCAAATTTTATATGCAGAATTTGCAATATTTATAATTTGCTCAGTTTGAATTATAGTGAAATTGACACAAGTATTTAAAACTTAATAATTTGAACGAACGGAGTTAGGCGAGGTAAAAGTATGTCAAGAATGTCAAATATGGATTGGAGCTGCAAAATATTTTGTAAAGAGACTTTGGTCGTGCGGTTCCTAGAATTTTTAACGGATCTGTTTAGTGAAATCGGGACATCTTTAGCGAGATGGCGAAATCTTGGCGCAAGATTTCGTCGATACAAGGTCGCGTCTCTCGCGGAATTTCCAAAATTACGAGTGAGTCGCTGAACAAGCGACTCGCTCTCTTCAATGTCGTTCACCTCCGATCGTGACTCCGCAGCATCGCAGAGTGCTCTGTTGGCCTTTGTTCTCGGACTTTGGTGCTAAAAACAGTCAGTGTCAAACCAAGTTCCAGGCTTATCTCGATAAATACCGACGGAATAGTTTCAGGCTACAATTTTGTTCGCCATTATCTGAATGCTGCGTAGAAAATCGATTTTCTATGGAGACTAATATGACCAGAGAGATAGTTTTTCCAACTTCTGGTATCTACCTGCAGTAAAAATAGTAGGTACAAAGAGTTATCTGAAAATAGAGAAGAAAAAAAATTATATTCGAAGCTTTATTATATTATAACTTTAGAAATCAACAATCATTTTAATATGAGAAATTTCTATATACGATTTTCTTGTATGATAGATTTACGGAATTTCTCCATATTTTTCTCTTTTTTATTTTCTACTTTCAGCGTTCTTACTAAAAATAATTTATAATTGTAAGTACGTTTTCGGTTTTTTGAGCGATACTTATAGAAGATGCATATTTAAAAAGCTTTCAAGCTATATCGTTATGATAAAGAAGTGGCGTGCAACCCACAACGAGTCACTGTTTTCAATGATAATCATATATCGGGACTTAGGAAAAGCCAGATTGTAATTAGGCAGACTCTAAGCACAATCTTCAGAACTCGTTGCTTCGAAATGATTGAAATACATTTTGGGTTTTAAATTAATTCCGTGCGATGTTTTCTTTATTTTAATACTCTTATTATTTTATACATGTTAATATTGTTCTATTATAATTCTAATTAGTATATTATTGTTAAATGTTGTATACAATTTTTTTTTCCGAAAAACACAAAAATTTGAAACTACTCCGAAACGAATCTCATATTCAGTTAACCATCTACGAAATTAATTTAATGTTAATCTCGATTCGATAGTAAGATAGTTACACAGGAAGTAGCCGGTATATGTGACGCAATGTCTCGTTCAATTTCACATTTCTCGGTACCGATGATTCGTTCCGACACGAAGAAACGTGAATCATTCGCCACTGGCGCCAATCACGGATCACGGATATATGTATATCAGAACGGATGTCCCGGGTTATGGCGAGAAACGCGTCTTTCCACGCGGTAAATGTAAAGTTGATCGGCAAAATAGCTGTCATCATCGTGTCGTTTGGTAGCGGCTTAAACGCGACACAACGAGACTCCAATGAAGTCATCCCTCGTACATCTTCTACCAGCAGCCCTTCTTCCTCCGTCTCCCCTCGCATTCGTCACGTTGCACAGTCGAGGACTCTGGCGCGCAAAGTTCTCTCTCGGCGGCGCGAAGGAGAGAAAGAGACGAAGACAGAGCGAGCCGAGCGCGGCCGAGAACAGCCGAAGCGGTGCGACCATGTGGCGATACCACGATGACAGAAGCGCTGTCAGTGTCACTGCGACTGCCGTCCGACGTGGTTGGGTGCGGACATTTTTACGTCGCGTTCTCGCGGTCGGATTCTTTTCGTCTCCCTCCTTTTTTTCTTTTTGTTCCTTTCCCCCGCTTTTCTCCCTCTATCTCGTCTCGCTCTCAGGACGGCCTATCGAATTCGCCGCAAGGTCGACAACGTTGACGACGTTTTCTCGCACGCGCTCGCGAGTGACGTCAAGACGATTATCAGAAAACGCGCAAGGAACGTGCTTCGCTTCGTTTCTGTGAAAGGAAACGCGATCGGTTCAGGTTAGGCACCCAGGGCCCCCGACGATAGTTTCGCGAGGTCGTCTCATCCGTTCTGCCATTCGTGCAAGGTGAGTCGAAAAATCATTCCCATTTTAGGTAGTTGCGAAAAGACGAAAACAAAAGTGTCCTTGCGTCTGTCGCTTATTGCGCTCTTAGTACAACGTCGATAATGAAGCTTATTCCCGGCTGTTTAACAGCGGCTCTCGATCATGGCGCGATGGAATTCAATTCGACATCGTGTTGCAATTTCGCCGCGAACGCGCCGCGGGTCGTCTCGCGCCGATAACAATTCCGCTCTTTTAATCGCCGCCATCATTTTTTACCACGCTTCGAGCGCGGCGGAAAATTAATATCGCGTACGCCGGGAAATCCCAAGCGCGCCAATCCATGCATCGGCGAAAAAGATAATTATTACGCGCCTTGTGTATTTTCCACTGCCTTTTCGTTATCGGTCTTCGCTTTTGTTTTTTTTCCTCCATTCGCACTTTAGACTCGCTCGGCACGATTTCGCGCGCATAGCGTCGTTTATGTAAACGAGCTTTTTAGACTAATTGAATAACGCATATATTATTTTCTGTCTTGACGGTTCTTTGCACATAATCACTTTATAGGAGTTTCGCAGCGGATGCACAACAGCACATTAACTGCACACAACGTGTGTAAGAAAAGAATGACATAGAAAAATACTTTTCCATTATATACTTTACGAACATCTATTTGTAAAAATTCAGTTGTTCATTAGGATGAAATTGTCGCTACAGTATATCAATATTTTCGGAGATAAATGACATATTGAAATTATACGTTAATATTTATTTAATAATACAGAGACACGCGATATAACATAATGTCGATTCGAAAAAAAAAACGTGTGACGACATCGTCGCGCCGATTGACGTCACATCATGCTAGATAATCGCAGCGCATAATGACATATCTCACGTACATCTGCGCGACGTATCAAGAGTTAATTTTATAAATGGCACGAAACATTGCTACAACGATTTAATTTTCTGGAAAAATGTATCTTTCTCTGGAATAATATTCGACTACTTCGAATCGTGATGTTAGCCAATGGCTTTGTAAATCTCGACCAGTGTGGTCTTCCGGAAAATCCCAATCATGTTGCAGATCTGTATTTTTCTGAATATAACGCGTAAACAACTCTCGACATAGTTCCTTCCTGCCCTGACCACGACGAAAACAACGAGGATGAACATTGCATTTTTTTTTTACAGAAATATAACGCAATGTTTTTCGCTTTCCTTTTTTCTAATATGTAATTAATATCGTAATATTTTTCGCAATATTTTTCTTTCACTCAATGAAAGATTTGAACACAATTTTGCGAGAACTATTTCTTTAATCATATATATATTTTTCGTATATTTATTTGGTGTATTCAATTTTCGCGGCGCATATCGCATAAAATGATTGGATTTCTCTTGCGCGATGCGCTTCTTTTCTATTTGCATACGCTGCAATTCGCGCGAGCAAAAAACAGAGCCGATCCGTTACGATATATTCGGAACATACACGACTGTTATCATGTTTACATTCTTTGTTCTCGACGTGCCACTGGCATCGACACGTTCGCGCCGTTGAAAAAAAATTGTTCTTTCAAGTCGCGGAAATATACGGATACACAAATACGCGTTACACAACATATATACGCATCTATCTACGATAAACATAATTTATTTACCGACATAAAACTTGAAATTTTTTTCTATCGACGAAAGTTAATGAAAGTTAATTTAGTAGTGCGAAATTTTATGACATTCGAATAATAAAAATATTTTTTACACGAGATGAATAAAAAATAAGCGCGTATAACTTAAACATATAAAAAAAAATATTGTGTCTCGTTATCTTCGTCGAGAATTCATTAGTGAATTTTTAAGACGACACAAAAGCGGACGGAAACGTTAAGCTTGGTAAAAACGGAGGTAAAAGATAGAGGTTTCCTTTGTTATCCAAGGTTTTGCTCTCGTGGCGGCTTTCGACCGCGCTTTTTTTCCGGCGATCGCAATAAAGTATAGAGCACGCTATTTCTGACGTATAGTTGCGTTATTATTTACCGCGTAATATCTAATCGCATGATTAACCGCGTATGCGAAGGGCGATAGAAAGAGATGGAGGAGGAGAAAGAGAATGCATTGGACGTACAAATAAATAATACGGCACGGTTCTCTTTCGATCTATGTCGATTTGCTCCAACTATGTTCGTTACGCAACCACGCGCGCTATATTATATCAAAATAAGCGTAATCTTCGGCTGTAAACACGATCCGATAAAAAAACTCGATCCAATGATCGAGACGGGTTTACGCCTAGAATTCACTATATTTTTTCTATTACGTTTTAAAATATGAAATTGTATATATATATTTAGAAATTAAAAATTTTATAAACTTTTTTAATATACAATTTTGAAAGATAAATCAAATTTTATCTTAGAAAATCGTTAGAGTGAAATGTGCAGAAGAAAAATCTTGAAAGCGCACTTTTTTCTCCTCCAGCAATCTGAAAAATTCCAAATATCACTGAAAAATAATGAACATAATATATATCCCGTTAAATTTATGTTCACATATAATATAGCACTCTTTCGCGACAATGGTCATTCTAGTGACATGTGTTTAGTGTTGGTGAAGTCTGTAACAGGCTCGGCTGGTCAAACACGCGGATTGTTTAGTATAACCTGGTTGCCACGTGTTTTCATATCATGGTACGATAAGCTGGTTTTAAATGTCCATATTGTGTTCGTAGAGTCTCACTTACAAATAGATTTTTTTGACGAGACATATTGGATTTCTGATAGAAGGAATGTTTATCACGCATATAAAAATTTCGCCTATAATTGTGCGATATTAGCATTAATTTTTAAAATGTAATGCAAACATTTTTAATTATTCGATAGCGGGATTAATCTTTCAAATTTATTATATTGTACTTTATATAATACTTAAGAAAAGAATTGTGGACAAATAATTTTAATTTAATAGATTTTATCGAGCTCGTTATCTCGATATTTATAGTGTTAAATATAGTATGAGTTTTTGATAATTAAGAGAGAAAAAACAATAAAATTTGAAAAAAAATATATACTAAAATAAAACTGACTATCAGCATCATGCGCACGTGGCGCTACATCAACCTCTTAACGACGTGATACAAAGAGCCACATCCTGGAAATATGTCCAGCATGATAGATAAACAACTCCATGCAACGTGACGTGACCGTTTTGAATCTCCGTTTCTTCGTTGGTTTCTCCGCAGCATGAATAGCGCATAAATCAGAAAAGAGCAGTCCAAAGAAAAATATATTTTTTTTAATTTTATTTTATAGCTTTTTGAGATATTTATATCCTTTTTTAAAACATATATATTTCTTTGAAATATTGATCAAAGATATCAAACGTTAAACAATTTTTGCATTAATTCTTTAATAAGCTTGATAACTTAATAAGCTTGATAAATATTCTAAATGAGATAGTTAATATAAATTAGTCGAGGAATATTTTTTTAGATATGAGTATAAATGCGAATACGCGATAAGTGTATCGATTATATTAATTATCACCTCTTTCTAATTTCTCGAGATTGAAGTGTTTCGTACTTGAAATTGTCGTTGAGGTGAGAGATCTTTTGGCGCAAGTCCAAGTCGTCGAATCCGCGAGTGAGAATCCGGCATCGACGACAAATAACTCTACACAGGTGTTAAACTTAGAACCCGGACTAATTAAGGCTCTCTAAACAGCGGCCGCGTAATAGGGAATTTCGAGTACTGGGAAAACCACTGATCGGGGACAATATCACCAATAAAGCCATTTCATTTTCCAAATTTTATTATCTCACACGTATAGAACACGTCTGATGATTGATTATAAATTGTATATTATTAGAATAAAATTATATGCAAAGAATGTATATATATAATTACAAATAAAATCAATATACGTAAATACAAATAATTTATACATAAATATAATATGACCATGGAAATATATAACATTAATTAACACAATTATTTACGATAAAATATTTAATTTTAAAAACATGATTCTAATTATTTAGACTACAATTATAAATAAAATTGCAAAATCGGTTCGATATTTTCAAAGTATATATTGAAAAACATTTGATTTTTTTTCGCGGTCAATGGTCCACGCACAAGGCTGCAAAATGTTATTTTCTCCCCTCTCATCTCGTGTTCATCTCGCGGGGCGCACATACTCGAAATTCGAAGGTTATTTTTAGGATAGATTTCGTCGTCGCGTAAGGCCACGACGAGCGACGTCGGCGTCGCTCGCTCTCAGTTTTAAAGAGGCGTCGGTGGAGGACGCAGTGGTGGACGACGAACTCTTCGACAAGTGAGAAGAGACGAGCTTCTATATGCGAGTGTGCGGTGCGGATACAAAGGAGGGAACGCGAAAAGGGAGATAAAGAAAGATAAAAAGGAACACGCGAAGCGAGAACTCACCGACGCCCGAACGATCTTACGAACGAACGATCGACTGAAATATCATTGATTCTTCATTTACTCTCTTGAATTCCTTCACTTTCCCGTATTCCCAACTTCACTCTTTCCCGGATATCTCCTTTACCCTCCGCTATATCTCACCGTCATATTTTCGACGTCGAACAAACGAACACTGAACGAATAATCCCTCGAGCTATGGCAGCCACCGCCATGGATCCAGTCGACATTGCGAACATACTCGCGCAAGAACTGCTCTATCAGCAGGTAAATCATCTCTCGGACCACAGAAAAATCTTCCGAATATCTTTGCAATTTTTTATTTTTTTATTTTTTTATTTTTTTATTTTTTTTTAGAAAAATTAGCGGAAGCGGAGCGCATTAAATTATATAACACATTTAGATAATGATTAAATTATTGATTATGATTATTAAGCTATTACTATGTACATGGAATAACATGTTAATTAAACGTATAGCATAAATTGCCCGCTTAGACTTGATATATAGTATGTTTTGTTCTATACAGAATAATTAAGTAGAAAGAATATTATTTAAGGATGCATTTTGGATCCGTTTCAACTCGGAGTAAACAAAGTAAAAATTAATTATTCCATTTCAATATTGAATATTTCTTCCGTGGATGATCGCGATGCAGTCGGAAGATATTGACTGCTTTCCCTGGACGCGTTCGACGATATTTGATCTCATTGTGATGATGCGGCGCGAATAAAGTGGTCTTTGTCGACTCGAAAAAGGCCCCCAGAGAGGCAGAGAAGAATCCTCTGGACGATCGTTTCTAATCTGAAAATAAACGCGACGGCTGGCGCGCGTTCGAGGAGCGCGATGAGAGAGAGAGAGAGCATTTTCATTCATAGCGCGTCGATTAATTTTGGCGGAGCAAATTTCCGCGGCAAAGCCGCCTTTCAAGAGATTTTTCGCCCGAATTATAAGAGAAAATCTATTCGCGCAATTTCTGCGTATTTGAAGGAGAGAAAGCTCGCTTCGGAACGGCCAAGTCCGGCTTATAGCGGGATGATTATTGCGATGTGAAGGAACGAGGATTGTGCAATATTGTGCAATATCGCGTTCGAAGTTCCACCCGTCTCGGTGAAACTATCGCGAGTATATCGTTTACGCGATTATTTCCTAGCGAACTCGGGTGGGATAATAGAATGGTATAAAATGTGAGTTTCGAGTTGTACGTCGAGAGAATTTTTTTTCTCTTCAAAATTATCCTGAACATCACGCAGTATCGTGAGACAGTATGATATTGGAAGAATTTTGTAAGAGTTTCTCTCATTAATATATACATGAGATTTTTTATTATGTGGTAAATATTATTCATTTCCAGAGTAAATTCTAAGAGAGAGGGAATATAATATTTATGAATCTATACTAAATGTCAGACGACACGAAATCAGTTTGATAATCTTGATCGGAAATTATAAAATGTTTGCACGTTATGATATGAAGTAAGAAATTGTCACGTGCATGTTAGATTTTGTAATTTACATTTTTTCGGCGATTTAATCAAATAGCAAAATGCGATCCGAATTATTAATGTGCGAATATTTTCAAAAGTATTTGACAAAATTGCGTTTTAATTATTATTAGAGCCACATGTGAGGGCTATTAATCTGCACGACGTTTCTAACAAATTTCGCCAATTAATTTTCTACGTTGGCATAGTTACAAATTATAACAGTAACAGTCGTTTTCTCACAGATTTTGAATCTTATATATTTTCAATAACTATATATACAATTATATCATATTTTTTGAAATTATAAAATATAGGAACGCGCGCATTATTTTTTTATTACACTTAATCGAAATTCGTAAAAGGATTCTTTAATAAAGGAAAAGATGAAAATAGAATCATATAGACTTTGTTTTGTCAAAACAATAACAATCTCGTGCATCATAAAGATCATACGATATAAGATCGCGAGTGGATATTTTCGGAGGCCTTCGGATTCGATCGCACAATTAATCCTCGGTCTGGAAACGATGCTTTAGATGAGGATCTATTTTCCGTGGTTTAGAATTACGGCAAATGCGAGATGTGGGCGCCCTCGCTCTCTTCTCGTCGGCTTTCGAGAGAAGAAATCGAGCACGACCGCGGCTTATTATCTTCGTATGCGCGTTTCGCAACAATTTTCTGGTGGCTGATATCGCCCTTTGTCCATAGACTCGCAACGCGCGTTCAGGGCAGATTAGAGAGAAAAAGAGAGAGAGAGAGAACAGCGAACGTGCATTTATTTATAGAATCGCGGACCGCGTGCGCCGTACGTGTTTAGCATACGTGTGCGTGTGTGTGTGTGTATGCGCACGTATGTGTGTGCAACGCAACTACATGAAGGAGGAAAACGAGCGAGCAACCGCATCGCAAAACGGAAGACGCGTGTTTGCGTGCCAACAGCTCTGTGAAAAAAAAGGCGCGACATCTCGCTCCGTCACAGAAGAGAAAAATTCTGTTGAAACGGAGTTTGGTTGGCGATTCGCGAAATTTTGTTTACTTCGCGCGAGATGAACGCTCGAGGTCTTCGTTTTGCGCAGTAGCGATAGCGACGATTAGGTATATCAGCGTATCATATGCGATGATCAAATTCGGGTGTAGTGTTCTGTAACTCGAAGCCGACTCTTTCTTAAAAAGCACGCGATCAAATGCGATATTTTTTCATTTTTTGAAAACGTGTATTTCGACATAACAATTTTCATTATTGTAATATTTTATTGATCGTAGTTAAATGACATTTGTACTCTTTATTCCTAAAATTCCTTAAATGTTTAATTTTTTAAGCTTACAATTATAGTTGTTTTATTGCCAGAAGTTTTGACTAATTATTGACAGGTTTTTTCTTACAATTAGATTTCGATTTTTAATATCTCTAGAAGTTTTAAAAATAATAAAATATCTTATATCAGGATAATAAATTGTTATCTTTGAATCACATATTGGAATATCCAATAAAATAGTCGAAACTCGCGTGTGATGTATCATAATGATTCATTGCGAGGGAAGACATGTCAACACATAATATATGCACATATGACTTGTTCGAAGTAATTCTGCGATGAACAATGTACGAAGGTGAACGGCCCGAAGATCATGAGAAATTGTCAATTCGTCAATCATAAGTGGAATGACATTTCTCTATCTCTTTTTTCTGACCTTCCTGCATTAACAAAAGATTTCATTCTTTCGTCTAAATTTTTTTATTTGAAAAAACTAAATGGAGTGCAAATTCTTCCATTTTTCTATTTGCCCTGATCTCACGCTACATTTACTTTTTATTTAACAAAAGGTAAATGGAGTGATTCCTCCATTTTTTCCACTTGCTATTGCCCTGGTCACACTCTAAAAATTGCGATCATTCTGTCGACACATGATCGATGCCGCACCTATCGATCTCGTCACGCGGATACTTGTTCCATTTTTGGTGATCACGGAAAGCAAACAGCGTTCAGCGATAAACGCTTTCGAAATTTCTCAAGATTTGTCTTTCTATAATAACTTTCTCAATACAATATAACGGAAGTCATTCCTGTGATAATAAAGTAAATTTTCTACCAAATTCGTGCCAAATCGTAAGGTGCCTTTGTAGAAGCAGTAATAAGATTGTAGCTCGTGGCAGAGGTCGAAACAATTGATCAATGAGATAGCAAAAAGCTGGCTGGCAGAATAATCAAAAAGTGATTGGACGACTTTCGTTCAAGATGTCCATTTCGTTTTAGACGCTTGATTAACTTAATCGAAAAAGTTAATTTTTTATCAAAACGAAAACAATTGTCATTTTTAGGTCACTCTTTCACTACATTTTTCTTTAAAAAAAAAAAGGGGGAATGTCAATAAAAATGTAAGAAATGCAAAGATCTCATCGACAAGGATTTCGATCGATCGTCGCGAGCAATTTCCATAATTCCCAAAATTCACCTTCGGCATTTTCTCGCGTGGAATGACGAGAAATTCCGGTGACCGTGACGCTGCTACGCGCACGAACATGATTTGGTAACGCCTAAGTTTAACGCTCCGGACATTCCTGAGGTTCGCGATGGGTGAGAGCCGGAGCATGGTCGATCGGTGGGTGGCCCCGAAAATCGGCCGTTCGGGGCTACACTAAGTAATTTTAGCGATGACACTTCAAGCGCCCGCTTGCCTACGGTATTCTCCTTCGTCACGGAGTTTGATCTCGCCGAAAGAGATGCATTAATCGATACTGCACGCACACATGCATGCGCGTACACACATCGAGGAAAAATCATATTTTCTGCAACAGGATCGTGTGTTTTCATTCGCTATTCATTTGTTTTCGAGATATCTGAGGATTATGATATAATCTGCATATATATGACTATTATTTAAATATTGACAATGTAATACAAAATGTACATAAAAAATTATTACTCGTATGTTACATTCTTGATTAAATATTAAAGAATAGGAAGTTATATGTATGTATATAAATTATTTTCAGAATATAATTAAAATATTAAGATAATATACCTTCACGGAAAGAATTTTTCTTAGAATTTACCCTGAAAATCGTGGTAATCGTGGGACCACGATAACATATATTTATATACACCACAATAAGGCACGAAATATGTTCGATTAATTTTACTATGTACGTATATATTAATATTAATATTTTTTATTGTGGTAAATATGATTTTCAGGGAATAAATTTTAAGAGAAAATTCTCTCTGTGTACACATTTATGAAGGAGAAAAAATAAATTTTTTCATTTATAATCTCTGAAGCTAAAAGACGCATCGGAATTTTTGTCTTTCATCGTAATTGATATATCGTTACCTGGTTTTTTTTTCTCGTTACATTACACATCGTACGGTACAGATTTAATCGTGCGGCAACCCAACATTTTTCATCGCGACGAGGCAAAGACGGCGGTGACCTTCGTTAACGGCCGGGATATAGCGATTTGTAATTTTAGAAATGATAGCGGCGCGTTTCTTCTCGCGAGAGAGCGGAGGACAGCTTGTCCTCTCCTTTCTGCGTCCTTTTGTGCTTTCTGGGAAACGCGCAACGCGTATAGATTACGTCCCCGACTGGCGATTGGACGGTGCGATAATGGTGCGCGAGACTGTCGCTACGTGAGCTGTGATTCGAGGTGCTCGTTAATATCGTCGTATAGCGAGAAACAGTTTCTTTCTCTCTCTATCTCTGTTTTTTCTTCTAGAGAAATCATGTTTGGTTGACCGCGAATATATTTTTTTTTTTTTTTTTTTTTTTTTTTTATTGCAGCCGCTCGCGGCATGGAAATGACGCTTTTAATTCAAAGCGAATTACAGCATTGCGTAATGTTGACGCACGTGCGCTGCACTGTGTTTGTTAATTGCTACTTTTAAGACGAGGAGCACGAGATATGGGAAAAAGATTTGCAAAAATTTTCACGCGAATAAATCGCAGAACGCCTTGACGCGATTTCAACGATATCATATATATATATATATATATATATATATATATATATATATATATATATATACGCGTCTCTGGAAATCGTAAACTCTAACGATTTATCTATCTGCCTGGCGCGATACGTTATCGGCTATTGGATCATGGATATTTTTATCAACATAAATCTTGACCAGATTAACTGGCCTGGAAAGTTGGAGATAACGATGCCTCTCCTATATTAGTAGCAGTTTCTTGCAAACACAAAATCGCGTTAGCAGAAAATCTTACGTCTCCGCGGGAATCAAATTTCGTCAGCTTCTGTTTTTAGACGCAAGACGCAGAATTCTCTAAAGAAGTTCCTCTTCTCAATTAATTTTTACCGATGTCTATATGCAAACGTGTATAATTTGATTACTTTTTGATTGTTTTTTGATGAAAATGCGAGATAAAAAACCAGAACAGGATTTATACGATCGATGTGTCTTTGCCGATTCAGAAACAGTTTTTTAGCGTGGAATCAGATTCTCTCCGTCTTATTTGTCTCATTTATTAGGCAGATAAAAAAAATTCCAATCAACACATTCGTTATCTCTGCGTTTACAGTTGGTATCTCTGGACGGATTGCACAGCGGGGTACCGACCAGAACGACGCCGACGTTGACGCCGACCACCCTCCGCAGCATCGAGCAGACGTTCCTGGAGCTGACGAGCGAGTCGGCAACGACGCACGGTCGCGAGGCCGGTTTCGTGCCACCACTGGTCGAACCGTCGCAGCCGACTCCGGCACAGACGCAGAACACGACGGCGGCGCATCTCCCGGTGCCGACGACGACCACCCTCATCGAGAGCAGCCAGCAACAAACGCAGCCGCAGCAGCCAGTTAGACGCAACATGGGTGGCAGGAGGCCCACCAGGACGATCGGGATGACTCCCGAGGAGGAGGAGAGGCGACAGATCCGGCGCGAAAGGAATAAGATGGCAGCGGCGAGATGCCGCAAGCGAAGGATGGATCATACCAATGCCCTACTTGAAGTAAGTGTTGACTTACCGATGCTTCAACAGTTGTATTAAAATATATTAATTTTTGCACAATTTTGTTTCGTTCTTAAGGTGCCATTTCATGTGCAGCATGCTACCGCAGCAGTTTGTTGCTGTTGGTGAAGTTCGATTGAATGAAGGCAAAGGCAGCAAAGTAGAAGAACACGCAACTAATTATTATTATTATATTAGTTAAATAATAGATTTAAGAATAAAATAGATTATTATATGAGAATATGAAAGCAAAAATCGTAATTTTAATCTGGAAATAATAAGAGGACAGAGAAATATGCTCTAATAAATTTTGATCACGTGACTGATTTGCTGCTGTAGCATGCTGCGTATGAAAAAGGCACCTTTAGCGAGAATAATCTTTATAGTTGTCAAAAAATCACGAGTGTCTCGTTAGGTAAAAGGAATATTGGTTTTGCAGGAGACCGAGGGTTTGGAACAGAAGAAGCAGAACTTGCGGGATGAAATAGATCAACTGAATCAGGTCAAAGAGGAATTGGAATACATTTTAGAAACGCACAGAGCGGTCTGTCGCCATTCGCTGCGCTCTTCGTCCCCGATGGATGTGAAACCTGTGTTAAAGCCTGATCTTCCGGTGGAGAATCACTTCGTCGAGCCTGTGAAGAGCGACACGACGGTGGCCGCGTCGACGAGACCGAACAGACCTAATTCATTGCCGGTCGGATTGGATAATAACAACAGACTGAATTCTCTGGCGATGTTCGCCGAACCGAAGGAGAGACCGGACACGCTTGCTTTCAAAACAGTGGAAACCCCGGCTTTCATGAAGCCGTCGATGGACGTGGCCGGTATGCCGATTACTACCCCGACCAGCGGTCTTGGATTTAACTTCGAGTCCCTAATGGATGGTGGCACCGGTCTCACGCCGGTCTCGACGCCTTTGATACCATCGTGCTCGACGCAACAGAGGAACAATCTATCAGCCGTGGATCTCAGCTCCCCGGATGCGAATCCACCGAAACTCGTGAGCTTGTGACGCCACGATGACGTAGCGAACCACGGATCGAACGAGGAGAACGATCCCGAATGAGAATGAAAGTACCATGACGCGAGAAGTTTAAATTTTTTTAAAAAGAAAGGAAGGCAGAAGTATTAAGCGCGCCTGCTTTTTACAACGAAATTTTAAATCGTTTTCACAAGCTCTTTCACGTGATTTTTGCTTATTAGAAAGCGCGATTTTTAAAGCATTTTATTGTGACAGTTTGTCGATGGTTATAAATTTATGAAAATTGTAAACTAATCTACGTATTTGTTCTTATAAAATAAGACGAATAAAACAAGAAAATTTTTGTGAGAACGCGATTATTTTTGTATGATATTTTGCGAATGCATTGATCTTTAACAAAAAAAAAAGAAAAAAGAAAGATTTATTGTATTTAGATTTTAATAGTCTTGTGGATGCAGTCTCAGTATTTTGCCCATTCGTAGAGGACAAGGCCAATTGAAACTTTGTATTGATCGATGATGAAATAATTTACTACGAAGATAAATTTTAGAACAATAAGATAATTATACATTTGAAAAGAAGAAGCGCCCAGTTATGTGCGCCTTAAAGAAAATCATCGCAGATATAAGCAATAATGCTGTCTGCATACAAGTGATATAAATATATTTAACGTTTAAAATAATGCATTAGAAATATATATAATATAAAGAAGATTTGTCATTTTGTAAGTAAAACGAAAGATGGATAAAATTTTATACTATGATTCTATACTGAGAATAGAAATTTAGATTGTAAGGAAAAAACAAGTTTAGCTCAAAACTTCTAAATACACTAAGAAATCGCAAGAGCTCTTCGAATTGAGCGCTTAACATTGATCAATAACACAGTTCGCATAATTTAAAAATATATTTAATAATATTATAGAGAGCGAATAAAATTACGCGAATGCGAGAATTCCTATATTTTGTCCAACGTTTATAAGCTGATATTTTGTACACTGGTATGTATAAAAGGAAAGATTATTGTCTCGCTTTCATGCTATTCGCGTTGACATGAATAAGTTTTTATACGCGACTGTCGTTTTTTCCAGTCAATCTCACAACATTATAACATTTAATCCCTCCATATGATATATAATATATACATATACATATATTTTACGATATATGACATTTTTGCATGATCTTAAGCAATATTAATATATTATGCGCGACTACTAGTGATGTATGGAAGTTGTAATAATGATTATAATTAATTTAATTTTATTAATATTAATATTAATAATTATGAATTTATTAATATTAATAATTATATATAATCAACATTATATATAATTATTTTGATAATACAGCTAGTGACTTTTTGTTCCAGCTGATTAATAAAATTTGTTTAAAAGCTTTCCAGCATACTTAGTGGTCGCTATTGAGAATCGTATATGGAGATTGTAATGCACCAATGATAATGTTGCAATATATTTTGATTAGATTGAATAAAACGAAGTGAAATTGTATCATATGTAATATTATTATTATTATTATTATATACAGCTACTGTATGTAATATTATTTTCTCTCGTATTGCTTAAAAAAAATTATATATATATTTTAAAATCTTTTAAGCTTACTAATTGCTTCGTCCTCATCAGCGGCAGTCATTAACTGATAATGACTAAATTCCAATGAAAACGTCGCTCTACCAGACGTGATAATTCTCAATGCTGTTGAATATCCCAATAATTCTGACAATGGCGCAAGAGTTCTGATCACCTAAAAAAATAAAACAATATTTTAATATTTCGTAATTTAAACAGTTACATTTTATTAGAAATAAGAAGCAGATAATTTATATTATACTTGCCTTATTATAACCGCGCATGTCAATTTGTTGTGTTTTCGCTCGTCTACGAGCGAGATCAGCATTGATACTTGGGGAACATTCCTCCGGTGCAACGATCTCCAATTGCATGATGGGCTCTAATAACATACTATTTCCGCTTTGGAGTAACTATGTAAAAAAATATATTATTTAGATATCTTCAAAATATTTCGACATATAGATAGTCAAGAATAATCACTGTCTATCCATGATAATTTATAATTTATATCATTTCATATTTATATTTACATTTTATTGTATCAATTTCAGTTCTATCTGTGTAGAATTCTAGCATAACTGAACTATTAGACAATCTTAAATATTATTGTATTATCTCTCTCTCTCTATTAAAGAATTATTATATAAGAATCATATTATATCTATTAAAGAATTATTATATAACATAATAATCATCTATTGTAGAAATTTGATATAATATCAAGCAATACATTTCATCATTAATTTACATTTACTAATAGAATTTATGTAATATATAATTTAAAGTATAGACTGACCTTCCGGATGCATTGTGAAGTAGCTGCGGAAATTATGGTATCCGAAGTACCACGTGCCAGTTCTAGCCAGTGCAACTTGACGCCAACATTAATTACGGGACAACTTAACTTGACGCCATGCAATAATGCAGACTTGATACCGCTTTCGATCGCATTCATCACTCGTGGATGAATGCTGTCGATATTCGATGCGTTGTCCGGAGATCTGTCCAGAAGCAGTTTCTCTTTTCCTTCATAATTAGGTATCAAGGACATAGTGATATTAACCTGATGTCTCGTCTGACCTACTTTGTGTTCCACAACTAACGTGTCTTTAACGGCATCCTGAATCGTTTCCTTATAGGCGATTTGCAAAGGACCTAAATCTACGTCGATTTTATAGTCTCTCTTGATTCTCTCTTTAATGATCTCTATATGCAACTCGCCCATTCCTGCGAGAACGATTTGCTCCGTTTCCGGATCATTTCTTACACGCAGACTAGGATCCTCTCTCTGTAGTTCCTGAAGAGCGATTTCTAAGGCAGATTGCGCTGACAAGGAGGGCGGTTCTATAGAACAAAAAAAGACTGGATCGGGCAAGTTCGTTCCGGATGCGAAGAAATTGTTCACGTAATCTGGGCTTTTCTCCTTCAGCATAATGCCTTTAGCACGGCTGCCAGCGGACGCGCTCGTCGTCACGAGATCACCCGTGATGGTATCCTTCAGTCCGCCTACAGCTGCGATATTCCCAAGACTCACTTCGGCTACTTCCTCGTAATCATCGGCGCAGGCGATATACAGACGAGTACACTGCTCGTTTTGCTCCCGTGTTACATTGTACAGCTTCTGACCTTTCTTCATATTGCCGGAATAGATTCTGAAGAAAGTGATCGGACCTCTCTGCTTGTCGTGAACAATTTTGAAGACTCTGGCTGCTAGATTGTTCTCAAAGTATCGATATGGATTTAAATTTTTTACATTTGCTGGTGATGGCAGATAAAGAATGATGTTGTCCATTAGAGGTTGCACTCCTATATTTTTATAAGAACTTCCTAATATTACAGGCACACCTTTTCTATTTATAGTGATTCTGCGTAACGAATTGATCAATACCTGTGGTTCCACATTTTCCAGAGACTCTTGTTCTATGATGATATCAGCTAGTTTGTCATCTAAGCCTGACAATCTATCAGTCAATACTCGTCGCTTCTCACTGACTATATCCCACAATCTTTCATCATCGTTTTCAGTTATTTTTGTTTTTATTATATTCATACCTTGACGTTTCTTATCGAATGTCAACTTTTCCATAGTTATTACATCTACAATACCCTCTAAGACTCCTGCTTTCTTCATAGGAATTTGAATAGGTAGTGTTTCTATGTTTAACTTGGATTCAATAGACTGTAAACTCATGTCAAAATCAGCATCTGCTCTATCCATTTTGTTAACATAAATTATTCGAGGAATATTGTACCTGTCCGCTTGTTTGGAAACTGTTACTGTCTGGGCTTCCACACCAGCGGAACCATCCAGGATTACAATTGCACCATCTAATATTTGTAAAGTTTGTTCAACCTCCATGGTAAAATCAATATGACCAGGAGTATCTATCAAATTAAAGTGGTAATCTTTCCAATTGAATGTAACAGCAGCTGAAGTGATGGTTATCCCTCGCTGTTGTTCCTGTTCCATGTAATCAGTCACCGTATTGCCATGATGTACTTCTCCCATATTTCTGATGAGACCAGAGTAAAATAACATTCTTTCAGTTGTGGTGGTTTTTCCTAAAAAAAAAAAAAAAAAAAAAAAATACACTTATATAATTCAAACCAAATAAATTTCATTTATATAATCAACACGTACTAACCAGCATCAATGTGTGCCAATATGCCAATGTTACGAATCTTTGCAGTTTCACATTCTTTAGGTTTAAGCTCTTCCTTTGGTATAGAGGCATTTTTATGCGTATATCGAACACGTAACTTGCACCACGATGTCTTTAATAAATTATGCTTCAACATTTTCTTGTACTCGTACAATCTGACAGTGTTTTACTTTCTATCTGCTCCTATTTGAACATAATCATTTTTTTATTATTTCAATATCTTTCAAATTTTACACTATTATTTATTTATATTTTACTTGTTACTATTAGGAAAATATTTTTAATAATGTAAATTAATTTTTACTCTTCATATATGTAAATAATTGCTATTGTCAAGGAGAAAATGCGTATTTAATTATCTTTTAATAAATTTTATTAATATCATTAATTAGAAGAAGAACAATGTGCAAATAAACATTTAATAAAAGATTGTAACCTGAAAGAACTTATTGTTCACATTGAAAAAAAATACATGCATGCCAAGTTTAGAATAGAGCGATTAAATCTAATTTTCATGATTTCATAATCGATTGAAAATATATTTAGATAAGAATTAGCGATCGAGAAAAAAATGACAATTAATCGTTCTTCAACGAACGTGATATCTACATTAAATTTTAAATACCACAAGACTGAATATTTACCCTTCAACATCAGCTGAGATTGGCTTAAAACCATCTTCACGCACGATTCATACATTCGTCGTCTATAGGTCTACCTCGATAACTGTCATGCGCATGACTGTCAAGCGTCGAAGCTCCAGTAAACGATCATCTGTTCGCATTCCGAAATTTATAAGAAATTATATCGCTCCAACATCCTAGCACGAAAGCCAAATTTTGTCGAATCTTGTATATTCGCAGGCTCAAACGCTCGTATTAAAAATTTATTATTCGTGCTTTATTGGGTGTGAACGATTGATCGCACGTGAGTCACCGGAAAGATTTGTTAAGAAGAAAACGCTAAGTTTCTTATTATGTGCGCGAAAATGGCCTTTCAACATCAGCCGGGTACCGCTATGGAGTGCCTAAGCGTATGTATTCTTAAATTTCATCACGTAGTTGTGTTTTTGTCCATGACCTGTATACAATAAATCCTTTGCAATAGGGGTACCTCAAAGACTCATTATAGTGAGGAGCGAAGTAGCTACTGAGAGGATATATCCTCTAAATATATATTACTTTAACAGACAGAATTCTTTAAATAATAAATTGTTTTTTACATATATGTTTGTATCATTTATCATATTACATATATTTATTAATTGATTATAGATACCAATTACATTACACAAAGAAACAGAAATTAATGAGAATGGCGAAGAAGTAATGAAATGTGGCTTTAAAATTGGAGGAGGAATTGATCAAGACTTCACGAAAAGTCCACAGGGTTATACAGACAATGTAAGAGATATTACATTACTAAGATATATCAGTTAGATATAATTTGTATATTATTTTAAGATAACACAAAAGCTTGATATCAATTTTTCTTTTCAGGGTATATATGTAACAGAGGTGCACGAAGGATCACCAGCTGCAAAAAGTGGTCTTAGGATGCATGATAAAATTTTACAATGTAATGGGTATGATTTCACAATGGTAACTCACAAGAAAGCAGTTTCTTATATAAGAAAGCATCCGGTGTTAAATCTTTTAGTAGCTCGTAAAGGTGTCACCAGTACTTAAAAGATGTGCCAAGAGAAATTTTTTGAACAATATTTATTTTTTAATCTACTTTAAGCTGTTTGTCCATTCAATTTATTTTTTCTGCCAAATATTATAATAAATATTAGTAAAATTTTGATCCATTACTTCTATATAAAGATATCGTTAAATTATATAGTTGAGGAAGTTAAAGTTTCTTTGTTTATTTTAAAATTGATATAAGAATTTATACTAATCTGATATTGTTAGTTAATATTGTTAACACAGTCAGTTTCTTCTGATCTAGAATTATCGAGATCGAGCATTTCCTCTATTCCAATATTTCTCCTCAATCTCCAGTCTTATTCTAATGACATATACATGTAATAAAAATACTGCGCGTTTTGTTTTTCATTTCACTTTTACTTTAATATGATAAATGTTCTACAAAAAACAGTATGAAAATAGAATTGTATCTTATTTAAGAAAAAAATAATTGAGTTAGAATAGAGAAAAATTTAGATCAGAGAAATGCTAGAAAAGAAAAAATCAACTGTATCCTTATAAAAAAGTTTAAAAAAAGAAATGCCAAAGTATAATAAATTGCATTAACTTGCATATATCTTTGACTATAGAAATATTAGTGAATTGTATGTTGACTTTTTCCTATAAAAAGGAAACTACCAAGAATTTTTGATAGTTCAATATCTTTTATTTTCTATTATTATATTATATTATATTTATTGATTTTATATTATATTATTTTATATTTATTGATTTTTCTCTTATATATTTTAATTATTATGCATGAATTTAAATAACCCGCTATAGTCAAAGATATGAATAATAGAGACATAATAACCACTTTTATAGCTATATATCCTTTAACTGTGGCAAAGAGAATTGATATTTGTGTGTGAGAAAAAGATATTTAAAAAAGAATTCCAAAACCTTCCACAAATATTTATACCATAAGAATTACTTTTTCTCTCATTCTCTCTTTTTGAAGTATGATATTTCTTAGAAAAATTTTAGACATAATATATTAGTTATTTTATCATATTGCTTATCTTATTATTGTGATAAATTAAGTATGCATATATAAAATTAACGTGGAGTAAAACATTCCAAGCTATTTGCCTAACATATATATTTACACATTTAATATTCTATTATTGAATATCAATAATCTTTACCAATTAAAAACTGAATCAGCATACTGAAGTATAAAGATATGTTTTTTTCATGTCTCTCACTTAACAGTTACTATGATAAATACAAAAGGTTTCCGGATGGTTGCCGCATGGTTTAACAGCGTAATGCCTTTACGCTGTTAATAATAACAGTAATAACAGTAATGGCATTACGCTGTTAAACCACGTGGCATCCATCCGGAAACCTTTTGCATTGATGATTCCAATGGCCGGATGGCGAAAGTCTCAAAACTAGAGTTACTATGATATATATATCGTTCATGAGGAACGATAAAAATAATATATTCATATCATTTTTTCTAATTTTCCATGAAAGTAAAAGGAGATTATATATTATAATTACATTTACATTGTATTGTTAACATTGTTTTAGCAAATAGTCATGCTACGAAATAATGCAATACTATATGTAAACAGAAATATCAAACAACTTTTGTACTTCGTCTCTTTGTTTTTATCCAAAGGACGAATTTTTATATATTTTGTAATTTTTGATACGATATGAAAATATAAAAATAATTTCATATTTTATCTCTTTTTTAAAATGAAATTGAAAAAGTATGATGGAAAAATTAAGAGTTCCTGTATGATGTATGTGAAGATACATTGGGAACATTATTGTTACGTATATAATGTGTATATATATGTACACATTATATATTATATATATATATATATATCTTAGTCTAGTAAAATGTCAAAACATTTCAAATACACAGTACTATATATGTACAATGGACGTATAAAATGTACAGTTCCAAAGTGTATCAGACATACATACATACTTACATATACATTTTATATATATGTATACACTTAAATATATATGTATGAATTGTAGAATACAATGTTATGAAAAGCCAAAGAAATTGTTAAAACTATTCTTCTTGTTATTTTATTTATCCTAATCTGAGAAGATTATTCAAGATGTATAATTACTATTTGTAAATGTTAAAACTTAAGAAGAGATCTTCTTATATTTAATAATAATAATTGAGTGATCTGCGTTTGAACTTTATTGCCTTCAACATTGATGTATGATGACAATAGAAATTACAAACTACTAGCTAAGTCCGCACTACTTGATACGTGATACGTCAAATCAGTGGCTTATGTCGTTTTGTTCTTGTTTCAAGTAAATATCAGAAGACGTATATCGCACTATCGGATAGTAATAAGTTCTATAAATATCTTCTTAGTATTCAAATGTTGAATTTATATAGATCCTATATTTCTTGATGCAATAATATACTACATACATTTTTCACACTAGATACACATTCTTCATACTAGATACACAATTACATTCTAAAACAGTAAAGTTTTGTAAATTTTAGTGATAAATAACTGGTAAACATACATTTTTAATTAATTGTTTAACAAATATAACTGATCGATCATACAATATTTTTATTATACCACATGCTATTCTAAAAATTGTCATTTGAAAAATACATTTTTTTAAACTGGACTATTGCTAATTGCAATCATTAAGACGGAATTTGTTCAGAATACATAGGAAGAATATTTTTATTCATTGGTATAATTAATAAATAGAGCTTGTAATCTCTCTCGCTCTCTCTCTTTCTCTCTCTCTCTTACAAATTATATCTTAGTGATTAAAGATAATTTTTTATACAAGCTTTCTCTGTTTGTGTATTTTTATAGAATGTTTTCTATTGAAAGTATTCTTAACACACTTTTCACACTTTCTCTGTTTTCTTGTTATTTATCATAATTGACTATACAATATTTATTTTTCTCGAACCTCTTTATCCTGCATTTTAGAATTAATTAAGCTTATCTAATTATTAGTTTAATTATATTAATGCTATTTTGTCAAAATAATTTATATAAATATTATGTATAAAATTAATGCATTTTCATACACTATCTAAAAATTAACAATAATATAGTAAAATATTATTTTGCTATCCAAACTTATTCACATTTAGTGATTATAAATTGTTTGTAATATTCTGTATTTTTAATATATTATATTACAACCTTTCAAAATCAGTTTTCTTTTCGTTTAATTTTTTATAACTCGTTCTGTTGTATTAGTATTTTCCATTATATTTAACATTTATTGGCGCATAATAAATTACTAAAAATGTATTACATGTTTTCGTACGTATTAATTTTTAGATAGCTAGAAAACACAGTTAATATATTTGATCTAAATATATATTGATAAGAAATTAACATAATTCAAAAGTATAATTTGTTATTAATAATTTGATCAAGATATTAATCATATATTAACATTTAAAACAATGATTTATGTAATTAGTCTATAACTTACTAATTTGTTTTGCATACTACATTAAAGGATTAATTCGTGAAAATATGTCAAAAATATTTTAAATGCAACTATCGTTTAGAGCAATGGAATGTTTGTTCCTGTAGTACTATAAACATTAGTGTTTTTATGCATCTTTCCTTAAGAATAATTTGAGTAAAATGTAATCTTATGAGGGAAGAACATTTTTTGTTACCCGTGTTCTTTATGTGTAAATATGTGTTATATAAATTAATATTAAATCACAATTCAATTGCACAATTTGTATTACCGTCTACTTTAGAGCTGGAAATTATAGGGTGCTCTTGCAACGGTGTCTTTACTCTTTATATTGCAATATGATCTATATCAAATGTACAAGATCTTATTCTGAGTACTAAATTTCTTCTACATATTTCCTCTCTTTATATGAAAATAAAGTTTAAGTAGATAACATTAATATATACTGTATTATTGTTTAACAACTATAATATAACATTGGTTTCGTAATTGTCAATGTGAGTATTTTAGGCTTGAGAATTAGATTGGTGATGTATATAGAAGCAATCGCGTCAAAAAAATTAAAATAGATTAATTAAAATCTGAATTGCAGTTCAGCTTTCCTAAATACAAATAAAAGAGATTTCGTGTTTTTTAATAATATATACCATTAAAATATTAAAAATATATAAGATGACTTTATGTCTCTTGCAATTCAACGTTCACTTCCATTGCTTTTCATCTGGATAATGATGAACTAGCCTCTGATCTTCCACTAGCAGACTGTAAACTCATCATTGAACCCCTAAAAGAAACCAATGAAAATATCAATGCAGAAAATGTTATTAATAAAAAATATGTACTGTATGTTTTTTATTTTTGTTTTATTTAAAATATTTCACGCACCTGTAATGTGCAGATGGCAATGTCTCATAAAAATACATAAGTTGAGCTTTATGAGAACTAATAGATGGAAGAAATTCGGTTTGGTCTTCTTGATTTTGCCATTGTAATATATAGGTACCTGTATCTTGCATGATATGCGTTCCCTACACCAAAGTGGCAATAATGTATATAATTATACTAGTATATCTATATAGAATCTCACTCACAAAAATCATTTAAATAAATCACAAGTAGATAAAAATGTGCAGTTTTACTCTAAATAAATATATCTGCATATTGTATTTTAATATAAGAATAGAAACGTAATTTAAATTACTACAATTTAATTGATACAATCAAACTAAAACTATATCAAATATATATTTTGTTTTGTATTCTTGATCAAATAGTTTTATTAGTAATTGTGTATATATGGATCAATTTGATATACTTTCCTATTAAATAACAATAAGTATATAAATTATATAAGAGAATACATACTTGGATGCTTTCACCATCATGACAAACTATACTAGGTTCGACTTTAACATAATTATCTTTTAGTTCCTTTGCAACTTCATGGTCACCACCTATTGCAAGCTCTGGGATTTCTACAAAATAATCAATACTCTCTTAGCACTATAATATGTGAATTATGTATTGTTTTGAGTCGTTCAAAAATGTTATTTATATGACACATATGTGATTACAAATATGTGTTTCTAGTATTTTACCTGCAATAGTACCATTTTCGCTATTTCGCGATTTGTGAAGTACTGTAAATACAACATTATGTCGCATTACATCAAAATCCCACGTCAAAACAGCACCTGGATCATCTGATTCTATGAACACATGATGAGTTTGGCCACGGCTCAAACTAATGGAGTGATATAAACTATGTTCATGTTCACCGGAAGTACCCTCCAGATCCACTCTGTACAAATTCTTCGGAACCACTCCACCTTCCATTATGTAAGTCTATTTTAATAGAAATAAAAAGATTATTCACATACATGTATACATTATACTTTTGTTACGGAAGATATTATACATATAAGTCTATTAAATACTTAAAAGATTTTACTACAATATTAATAGCTAATCAAACTTCAGATACTTGGTTTTTATGAATTCAAAGTCTAGATCTATCTAGTCACATGTTATTTAATTATTTTACATCTTATTATTTACATTATTACATTTAATTATTTACATCTTTGTTTAAGTTTAATCTGTTTAAAATATTCTGAAATTTAACTAGCTAGCACGCAGAATCACTTCACTTTTCGTGCGCCCGGTGTTGTTCTAGATTTTTTAATTAGTGCTTGAATTTGTGTGCGTCACATAGGTTTCTGATTATATATAATGATAGATTTCTGATCATAATTGATGATACACATAGATAATGCGTCAATGGATTTCAAAATCTATATATGTATTAAAAATAAATAAAAAATTATAACAGAGAATAGATGATTCGTATATAAATTAGTCTGGTCTCAGATGTAGATGATGTATGAAAGATGAGATGTACAAATGTGACACAGACAATGCCTATGTCTAGCAACTGCTGAAATTACATTTAACGATTTTCTGAACAATGCTTCTTTATTATATGAAAATATAATAATGTGCATTTTTAATAAATATAAGAACATCACAATTTTTTGTTCCACTAAAGCCAGTTAGCTGCAAAGAACAACTTCTACAACATGATCAACATAAATTTCGTATCATTTTCTTACGCTGTTCGCAGTTGTGTCGAAAATGTAAAACCTTCGAGGTACCATACTATAGACTTCGCATATATTCATGTCCTAGTATTTAACATGCAATACATTACTCCAATATGAATATTTTAGAAACGACACTATTGTGTGTATTTTTTCCAGAAAGGAAATTAAAATTATAAACTAAATCTTTAATTGTCATAAAGTAAAAATATATCAATAAAATAGTTATAATAATTTAGTGTTAATGTTTGTGTTATACTATAATATAATATTGCACTATATTTTGTTTATACAATAGAAAAATTATATTAGAACCTGTTAAATGTTTATATGATATTTATGCTGCCATAAAAACATTTTACTCTGTTATATTATATATATATTAATATTAACAATATATTTTATTATTAAAATTGTGAAGTTTAATATGCAATATTAAAAAAAAAATATATATATATATATATATATATATATCTTAATTTTTGCTAATATTATTATAATCTTACCTCTGAGGAACCACCAAGAAATTCAGGAATAAATTCTTGATTAATGTATTCACTAAGACCTCCAGAACCTTGTTCCTGGTAGTCTGAACCACAATAGAAAATAAACTTTTTCCTAGTATTTTCGTCTGCAATTTTAATATGTACATAATTAGTAAATGAATATTTATGAATTTTTATAATTTAATTAATAATAAATCTAAATAATTAATAAATCTTCTTACTAATAAAAGTGCTGATAAGTGTCCACAAAATAGGGAAGCACCTGGGAGCACGTATGATTAAAACCCTTCCCATTGTTTCTGGATAATTTGCCTCAACTATTTCTATTATTCTCAATAATGCCTAGAACAAATTAAGTAAAAATTTATATATTTAGCAACACAATTATTTGTGACATATAAAATATAGAGAAATTAATATTTTTTAACTATAAATTAATTTATTTTATATATTAAAATATTCATACTTTTATCCCAGGTCTCCATAAATGTCGCATATTTAAACCTTCTAAATCTATCAATAGAGTCCATTGAGACACTGGATGTCCCCAAACAGTAGTAGCTTCTTCCATCAAGTGTAGACCTTCTTCACAGATATGTAAAGCCTGTAGAAAAGTAAGAATTGTTAAATATAATTGTTAAATATAAATTTTTTTTAAAATATTTTCAAACATAGATCTAACTTACTAATAATAACAATTCATCTTCCCCAATCGATTTAAGTAAGCCTTTGACATCCATTTGACCCAGTCTTAAGATATATAAAGGTCGTCCATCTATATATCAAAGGGGGATACATAATTAAATAAAAATATGATATACCAAGCATTTTTTTTTTATGTATTACATATATTGATATTATTTTTCATGTAAGCAGCATAATCCAACATAGATATTTTGAGCAGTTTTTTTTTTTAATTAAATAATTACCTTTATCAAAGTGATGCCAACCACCAGGAAAATAATCTTTAACTACTTGCGGCATTTCGTATTCATCGAGAAGTTTATCGATCTGATGTTTCTTTCTCCAGTGTAAGGACTGTGTTAACATTTCTCTGGCCTTTTCGACAGAAAATTCAGTTGCCCTTAGGAAACGTAGGAGCGTTGCGTAACCCGGTACCGAGCTTCCCCTCAATTCTTCTATGCTATGTCTAAGTTGAACTAATTTGCTTTCCTGTATCATATCTAATTTTCCTAAATATCTCTCTATATAATCCGAAGATAGTTGCATCTCTGAGATGAAGAAAATAAAAATAAATTAATATATATGCACTGTATCATTTATCAAAATATGTATTAAAAACGATAATGTGCATACCTCTGTTGCTGGGCAGTTTGCTGTCGGCATTATATAATTCTTTGTCACTATATAACTCATTATTTTCGACCACATTTTTCCTATATAAAAAAAGTAACCATTGCAGATCGAAAATAATTGCTCAATATAAATTGTTAATATGAATTTAGGTAAAATGTGTTAAATGTTTACTGCTGGAATTAAAATTGCAAGATGTTACAATTAGGAAGATTCTGATTCTTTTTTCTTTTTCTATACAGACAATTAACGTGTGCTCGTGATGTCTGAAGTGCTCGTCCATGATCTTCCTTACAAGCAATGTGGAATTTATGCAATCAAGAAATATAAATTCTAATGTGTCTATCATTTGATTTAATATAATCACAGATATACTTACTTTTCCTCTTCAGAAGATCCTTCTTGTGGATCTTTCCAAGGAGAAACAAAGGTAATACCTTCTTCCTTCATTTGATTTATGAAGAATTCAATGATTTCCTTACCCTTTAATTAAACATAATATAATTACTTATGTAACAACAAAGTTACTGTTATTATAATTATTATATCTGTTATCTGTATAATAGAAAGTGCTGTGTATGTGCATTACCTTAGCAATATTTTGAGCATATTGCTTCATTGCTAATTTTTCCATTGAATTTTCAAAACCAAAAAAATTTTTAATATCTAAACTTGCTGTTTGTTCAAAGCAAGTCCATTCTGAATTTTCAGGATGAATCTAAATAACAGATTAATAAAATTAAAATCTAATTATTTTTTTTTTATATAAAGTTAGAAGATGTATAATACTTTTCTTTAATATAAAGAAAAAGTGAAGTTTTATAAAATATCTGTATATGTATGTGTTTATGTGTGTATGTGTAAATATGAATCTACATGTAATACTTACAAAATATCTACATTTTTCAATAACTGTTACCCTAGTGGCAAAACTTTCGTTGTATGCTTCTATTTCTAAAACATTATTGCGCCTATCTAAAACATTTCTTTGAATGAAGAATACAAAATCTACACCAATTATCTGAAATAAATAATATATTACTGAACATGTTTTCCTGATGCATAAAAACCTGTTTTAATGATATCAGAAATGTTTAGTTTCATAACTACTAATGTACAATACTCTGCAAAATCTCTAAAATTAAATTAAAAATACTAAGTATCTATAATAATAATAATAATAAAAATGACAAATCTCCACAGTAATTGAATGGCAGACTGAATGCCACGATAAGATAAGGCTTATTTTCTGTTGTTACATATATGGACAAACCTTTTTCAAGATATAAGGTGCCTCAACATTTAATTTACACCGTCTTTCCGTGGTTCTAACAGCACCATCCTGGCTTTCCTCGTCTAACATGACTTCACATCCAATAAAAACTGGTATTTGTGGACATGTTGGAAATCTACGCTCGTATGCCTGCAAACAAACAAGTTATCTTGTTTACCTTGTACATCACATTACGATAAGATCATAAATTAATTCAATTCACGAGTAATTATCAAAGCAATTAAATGACTTGCATGTTCAGACTTACAGTTGCAAAAAAAAAAAATAGACATTTGCAAGATTATTGTGTTCTTTCTATGGAGTTAATATATAAGTATTCGCATGATTCGACCATTTGAATCGATTATTGGATTATCTGGGATATGCACATATGTGCTAGGAAGGATATAGAAAAGCGGAGTGTGTTGAATAAATATTTTATGACGGCCAAGTTCGAAGGTTGTGTAATAATAAACACACCATCATGACAAGAGGGAACGGATGCTTGTAAACCCGTACGGGTGACTGATATTGTTGAACCATGTTTGTTTATTATCTTTACGCGTTTTCGCGTATCTCCGATTTTACACTGATTACACTTGTTCACAGAACTTAGGATAATTCGATCACGATATATACACTATAGCCATCACAGCTAATCAATTGGCAGACGGAAGCAGACGGAATGCTCTCCAATTGGGGTATAGAAAGTACTGTCGCTGCTCAGCGAGAATTCAATAGAGCGGAAACTCGCTGGAAATGTCAAACGTCACTTTTGGCGCCCTCTTACGACGCGCAACTAAAAAGTACGATAACCATCTTGTCTGTTTATACCCCATGACCGAAGTACTCCTTTTTCGATTCATTTTATAGCGTGCCGAAATCTGTTCAAAACAGCCGTTACTATATAGATATCTGTGTTATTTTTGTAATCATTGTATTGAAAAATTTATTTATATTAAAATCGATTATATATTTAATTATATATACATATGAAATATATTTAATTCGCCTGCGAAATAATACTCCGACTTTCGCGCGTTCCGAAACCAATCGTAAGTAGAAATTTGTTATGATTTTTAAGTTCTCGATTGATAGATCAGCGCAATGACTAATACGGACACTTGTGTAAAGTGTCTCCTTGTAAAAGTTGACTGATTTCGCGTAAAAGTCTCGCGAGGAATCGCTCGCTAAGCTCGAGTCGCAAGTGACATAATAATTCGGATATCGGGAATCTCTTTTTTTCATGTGATGAGCAGCGCATGTGAGGATTCGTGTCCTTGGACGAACTATTTGTCGGAGGCGATCAATAAATACGTCCACAACCTGTTATCGTTTCTCTCGTCGACTTTCGGGTTAACCTTCAATTCCAACGACATCGTCATCCTCGATGACGAGACGTCGTCGAAGTTGCGCGACTTCCTTCACGAATTCGTTGCGTTGCTTGCGTTCGACGATTTTCAACTTCAGCTGCTCAAAGTCTTCCTGTTGACATTCCTGAGTAGTGTGGCATTGATCTTCGTTGCCTGGCATATTTACGGCACCAGAATTACGAAGCAATTTATGAAAGCAGGTAAGAGATTGTGTGAATAACAATCTTATTTTTTTTGTATGTTTGTGTACGCACGATAAGATTAACAGGAAAAAAAAAAACCCACTATCATGGATTGAAGTAATTATAAAATGTTATATTTTTAGGTGCCGCTGAAGATTACAATACATCAAGTGAATAATCTATTGGATATTTGAATTTTATATTTCATTTTTTCTGAACAACAGCAATAATTTGACATCTGATAAATATGGCTGATAAAATCAAGTCTTTCTTCCAAAAGAAGAAGACAAATGCGAAATTTATGAAAGCAGGAAAAGGCTACAAGTAATTACAATAATAATATAAATTTTTGAAGCTAGTTTAATGATGACATATTTAATGATAATGTGAATAAGTTAATAATATGTAATTTTATATAGTTTCATCGTTAATATGCGAGAAATTAACCCGTTCCGTAGGCGCTATCATCGTTCTTCTTGATAATTTTGCTACTTATTAACAGTTATTAAGGATGACACATAACAAACCAACAATACAGAAAGACAGCTCATTTTAAACTCCCAGAGTTGAGAGTTTAAAATGAGCTGTCTTTCTGTATTGTTGGTTTGTTATGTGTCATCCTTAATAACTGTTAATAAGTAGCAAAATTATCAAGAAGAACGATGATAGCGCCTACGGAACGGGTTAATTTCTCGCATATTAACGATGAAACTATCCGAGATCTGAACAAAATCAGGGATCATATCGAGGCGAACATTGTTGGACAGGACGGATTGAAACACGCGTTAATTGCTCAAAAACTCTTGATTCTGAATAACTATAATTAAATTTCGATATTATGTGAATTGTAAGAATTTATATTTCAATAATTATACTGAAGAAGACCGCGTGCGGTCGAAACGTTTATAGAATGATTGAATTTTATATTTTATTTAACTTTTTGTTGTTTATAGATTGACAGAGTCTACCAGTACCATTAGTTCGACAGAATATAAAGAACCAGCTAGGAGAGCGGAACCTACAGAAGAAGCCAAAATTGCAGGCCAAGCTGCCTTAGCAAGATTAGAAGCGAAGAAAACTGATAAACCAAGATTTAACACGTATGTAATATTAAAATTATTTTTATTTGTTATCTTTCATAATTTATATTAATAGGATTAATAAAATTTTTGTTTTATTAATAATAAACTTTCTTCGCACAGATCATACGCTGCCATTCAAGCACGAGTTAAACGTGAATTGGAATTAGAAAGAAAACAGCAAGATTTACAACAGACAGAAAATACAGCATTGAAAGAGAAAAAAGACAGAATTGAAGATCCTTCCATTTTTGCAGTTACTGATGTATTCTTTCGTTGTCCATATTTATCGGATGAAATATTGCTTCGAGATGAATGGAAGAAGAAAATTAGAGAATTTTTATATGAACAAGTAAAGGGAGAAGAAGCAGGATTAACAGCATGTTTAATTATTCAAAGTTGCAATACTGGAAAAGAGAAGATTGAGAGCTGTGTAGAAACACTTAACAAATATTTGGACAATATCATTAACAATCCAGATGTTGAAAAGTATTGGAAAATCAGGATGTATAATAGAATATTCCAAGTAATATATTATTATATGTTATATTTTATTTAATAGTAAATTTGATATTAGTTTAAATTAATATAAAATAATTTATACATTTATTCATAAATGCATGTTTTTACAGGAAAAAGTTTTGCCTATTGAGGGAGCGTTAGATTTCTTAAAAGCAGCTGGTTTCGAGCAGCAAAACTTGATACATAATGATAACGAAGAAGATTTCTTAATATGGAATCCTAATAATTGTAATATCGAAAATCTTGTGATCTTACAAGAAGCATTGACCTCTGCAGAACCTATTCCTATTGAATTGGACAGGAATCTGCAAGTATTAATGCCTAACCAAGCTCGCATAAGGAATGAATTGCCATCTAGTTTTTTCACTATTACTCCAGAAGAAATAAAAAAAGAACAACAATTACGGTAAGTTTACATATATTATGCTTAATATGACAAAATGGAAAAAAAATATTAATGTAACATATAATTAAATAATTTATCAGTACGGAAGCTATAGAAAGAAATCAAATGCTAAGAACAAAGGCTATGAGGGAGAAGGATGAGCAGCGTGTACTTAGAAGATATAAATTTGCTGTACTTCGTATTAAATTTCCAGATAGAATAATATTGCAAGGTACTTTTTCAGTACATGAGAAATTCCAGAATGTAATGGAGTATGTTTCTGAAAATCTAATCGATGATAAAGTGTTCTTTTCCTTGATAACACCAGATGGGATTAAGTTAGTAGAAGAGTGTTATGATAAAACACTTTTAGAGTTACGGTTAATTCCTACAGCTATTCTAGAATTCTCATGGAACACTACAGATAAGGAAAATATGCCTAAAGGATATTTGAAGGAAGATGTACTTGCTTATATACAAGATGTTTGAAAATGATACTATGCTCTGATACAGATAATCATTAATTAAAAACACAAAATTTCTTGTTAGTTAGCACTTCGATAAATAATGGAAATATGATTCTGTCACACATAGTGACTCTATTCCATATATAATTATATATTTATATATTTTATGACTACTCCAGTTTTTGGAATATTTTTCTGGTATATTATGCATCATTTTATCATGTATTGTTATTTACATTAAAACGCCATGTACGTATATGAAAATTGATTGAATTATATTGATTAAACTATATTGATTAGATCTTTAATACAAAGAAATTTATATATATAATCATATATTACGTTATCTAAATTTATCTATTAAATTAACTACAATATGTAAATAGAAAATTTTTATTATACAAGTTTTTTATTATACAAGTTATACATATATAATATAAAATGTTAAAATATTGTTGATAAATGTAAATAAGTATTAATAATATTTAATTTTATATACTTTCTTGCAATATCTGTTTTTTCACCAAAATAGGCCTGCAGTATTATTTATCTAATCAAAGAACACAGAAGTATAAATGATGAATATGCGTTGATTCTCATCTGGAACATGATAATGTATATACGTTTGTATGTGTATGCATGTATCAAGTTTCAGATTTTATGTTCAAGTTTTAGATTTGTTATCGTGTTCTTTTTTTCTTTTGCAGCACGTTAATATTCTATCCATATTTTAGCACGCTATGCGTCTTTAAATACACGATACCGAAGTGCTGTTCTGCTTTCGGGAAAACCGGTTGTTCATACAGCTATGCTAAACCACCGACAATTTTGTGTCCCTCGGCAATTACTTAAAACCAGTTTGATCATCACCTCTACCGCCCTCAATAATATTTAGGTGTGTGGAATGATAATCTTTCTCTTTCTTATAACGGTACCATGGACAGTAATGCTGCATATAAAAACGGAGTATATGAATATAAGTGCGTTTTGATCTGCGATTCATAGAGAAAAAAAACTCGCTTTTTGTGATAATCAAGTTTGTAATCAATAATGCATTTTTATTTTGCGATAGAAAAATATTAAAAATTTAAAATTTATGTAAAATGTACGCGAAATTTTGCGAATCCAGTTCGATTTCACGAGTCGACCCGCATGTTGCGTACAATAATCGACTCGGCACTCCCAAATGCGTGCAAACGCAATACGCACCGGCTGTTTCGCGCCTATTGTTACATTTACGCTTTTTCAAGCATATTGTTTGAACCACGGACCGCTTCGTATTTCCTGTTGCGTGCCAGAATGGGGCTTAACGTTGTATTTGGGCGCGTGCGATTCTGTACGAGGAATTTTTTTACCTTTCACGTGCATACATGACACGTGGAAATCGAGAAATTTCGCAATATCAAAAATATATAATATTGTGTTGCAGTCAGCAGAGAGATTTCTTTGCCAGAACTCAGACTAAATTTTTTTGCATTTTTATGTTACAGATTTCTTGATATATTATCAGAAAAATTTATTGCAAAAAACTGGAATTAATATTCATAAATTGAATATCTATTACTATTGAATTTGTTATGTCATATTTCCATTATTTAAGACTTAAACATGTTGTTATTTAGATACTTAATTCATGCCGATAATAACTATATCGGCTCGATTTCCATTGTATTTTTTTTTACATGAAATGGATTTTCGTAGCGTCTTCTGTATACAACAATAGACTTTCTTGTCGATGTTCCGGCTTTATTCCTCAATTTACCACAGTCTCGTGGTCAATTTCTCATGTCGATTAGCATCATGCGTTGTGGTATCGATGGTTCTTCGATCTTTTCATCACACAAAGGTGTGGATGGCTGTCAATTTCGAGAATACGACAAATTTATTACAACATGTAAATATAGTAGGATTATTATCGCATAAGAGCTTATAAAACATGCGAAAGAAGCTATTACAATATTTTACATTTTCTGAACAATCAATATTTCATGCTTCTGTGCACTTCCTTAATTATTATAGAACAGGTAGCTTCCTAAAGAATTCAAAAGTCTAAATATGTCTGGAAAGATTAGACAAATAGGTGGAAGGATGTATAAATATATGTATATATTCTTTTTCTTTAATATGTTATTCTCTTATTTGAAATATCATTTAGAATTATTTTTGTCGACCATATTCCTACTCGAATGAATAACTCTTCTGTCAATTAATTTTTTAACAATTTGCTGTGGATAAAAAAATGAGTAAGATTCTAAAGTTATTGTAGCGTAATTGTAATCTCGCATTATTCTTGTTTAAGGAAGATGTAAAAGGATATGACGATAATTTTTCTATACGGGTGCTGTAAAGTATGATTGCGCCACGCGGTCATTTGCGGGATAAATCATCAGATTTACGCGGTTCGTAATGACAGAACGTGATATGCTTATGATTTTCAGTATCCGTTCGACTGTGCGATATAATGGAATGTAATGGTTCGCTTATTAGAATGTGTGCATGGCCGCGGGGGATGCGTTTATATAAATGCTCTCGTGTGCGCGAACGTGCGTCTGTTCATATAATCTCGCATACCGCGAATCCCATCGCCCTTTTGCAACCCACTTAACGATCTAGGCACACCTGTTGCAGAAACAGGTGGTAATGATCGCGCAGAGCGAGTTTTTCTTGATTAAGGAAGAGTGATATCGCGGGCGTGGAATTTCTGTCAAGAAATCTTAACTTGCGCTAAAAAAAAATTAATGTTCCGAGCTCTCTTGTATAAGAACAAAACAAAATACTTTCAATCCGTTCTCTTCGTCAACTCTCACTAAAGTTTGAATAAAATTACACAATAATTATATTACTATAAATATAATTTTTTTTTCGCTATTCTTTTTTGCTAATTTAAATTTATTTTTTCTTAATAGGTATTGAATGCAAAATTATGAACAAAACGTAAAAAGACCTTTGAATATAATGCGGTCTAATTTTAATTAAAACTAAGAATTCCAAAGATTTTTTAGAAGTACTTCGTATAACGGGATGATTCTTCAACACTGTGATTATACACGTGATGATGTCGAAATGTACAAAATGATAAAGTCCAACGAAGGTGATAATTAGCTTACGCATGCCAAGGAAAATGAGAGAGGATAATATCGTGTAAGGCATGTAATTGCAATCGAATAATGAAATAAAAGAGAAGAAGCTGCATATCGGAAGCGCGAATGGTGCCTGAGGCGTTTATGAGAGCAGATCGTCGAAGGACTCGGGATAGTGATAGATAGACAGATAGAGTGAATTCAAACGAGTATCCACCCATCCTGCTTAGAATCTCGTCTACCGGAAATTTGCAGTTACCTTGCATTCCTTCCAGGGTCGAACGTCCTGGAGATGCGAGGATCGTTAATCGTTCCTGAAACGGGATTTTCAATCCGTTGCAAAGATAATTTTCATTCATCGGGAAAGTAGATTTGTCGATAAAAAATATTGGTCGCGAATAATGATTGATAAATGCGCATGCAAACGATTCTTGCAAACATGAGACTTGAAAAGGAGATAGGTAATATTGCATTTTCTTAAAAGATTTATTTTTTATAACATAATTTCTCATTATATTAAAACATTGTGGATCGCGTTATATTCATTGCAAAATCTTATTCTCGCATTTTCAAATCTATATTCTAAACTGTATATACATATATTATATATAAGATATAAATTTATTTTTTAAAGTTATAAATTTATTATTAATTGTAATATTTTATTTAAAATGTCTTTTAAAAGAGTGAAATGTACAATATTTTGTTAAATTATTTGGCGCTGCAAACGTCATACATATTTTTATTTGAAAATAATGGCGCGTAAAATTGAAATATTTAAAAAACGTCAATTATTTTTCGGTTCTCTAAAAATTAAAGACATCGATTTTCATCTTTGATTCGCATAATATTGATATCAGCATGAGACAATAATATTAACATTTTTTTTTACTTATTTTATACCTGTAAAAAGTTGGAAAAATATACGCATGTGCGTATACATGTGTGCATCCGCGTGCGACCAATACGAGCGCGCGCCCTCCGGCGGCCATTTTGCGCAGCCTCGCTTTCGCGCCGAGTCGCGTGGCTCTCTCCGCGGTCGCATCACATCGGTGCGCGCCGCCTGTCGCGCCTGATGTTCGGTGGGAGTTTGACGCTTTTCGCCGCAGTCGAGTCAGTCCTGTTTCTCGTTCGCGGTTATTAACGAAAGGAAAGTTCGACGCGAAAATCAATCGTGAATAATCATGAAATGTGACATCCGATATCGAAGCGCGAAGTTGTTTGCTTGTCAGTGATAGTGACGATTAACCTCGCGGAATCGACATATCGACGCTCGCGAAATTTGCGATATTTTCTGTGCACAAGTTCGCGCGGTTCATCGATCGACAAAATCGACGTACGCGTTTTCATCGACGCGGCTTGATCGTGGATATATTAAATTGTCGGCGGAAACGGTACCGCGATTGTGGTCCAGCCAGTTTATCCAGCTTGTCCACGACGTGTCTGCTTGTCAATCAACCGCTTTATCACCGGTAATTATCGATGCAACGCGGGGGCTTCACAACGACAGTCGCTTCCTTGAATTCGCGAGATGAAAATTTAGTGAAGGTAAGCGTAAAATGAAGTCTCTTTTTAATTGACATGTACAAGGGGAATCGCATATATTCGAATAACTTATTTGAGATTAATTGACGAAGCGTATTATATTGATAAAACACGTACGCTTGATTATATTTCATGAAACATAACTTAACCAAAGCAACTTTGATGTATTTGAACAAAATTGTTAGATTTATACATTTTTTAATGTAATTAAAAATATTACTTTTTTATATATGTGTTATTTAAGTATTTGCATTTAAGTGTACACAAGAAATACGAAAGTTATTCGTTTATAAAGGTACATAATGGCTGTAATTTTGCAATGAAAGATTGCATCGTTATAAACTTGCGTAACAAAGCGCGTTAATAAGGACGTAACCGCGTAAACATAGCAAGGACCATCTGCGCGCGAAAATGACAGGAATTTAAATCGCACGATCTCATCACGATGATAAGCGACCTTGATTACGTAGTGCGACAATGACATCTTTTGTAAGACAAAATGCTTTTTGCTTTTTGCACGTAATCGCTTCGCGTGTTCGACGCGAAAAATTGATTTAACTTAATCTTGCATTTTCGGCAAGATATGAATTGTCATTATTTATTGTATTATATGTATAGGTAAGCTTATACACGATATCATACTTAAATATACAATACGAATAGCTATATAAAAAAAGATAAAAATGATATTTGATTAATTGATATGCGAATCGAAAAACAAAAAGTATATATGCTTGACGAATTTATGAATTGGAATTTATATTTAAAAATAATATCTGTTCAGAGAAAATTTTTCTTAAAATTTACCCTGAAAATTATAGTAATCGTGGAACAATATGGTATTTAAAGAATTAAGTTTCTTTGATTAATATTTACCAGAATAAAAAATATTAATATGTATTTGGTAAATTTTACTATGTACGTAGTAAAATTAATTGAATATATCTATTTTATATCTTATTGTGGTAGATATTAATATTTTTATTGTGGTAAATATTAATCAGAGAAGCTTTTATTAAATTTTTCCAATACCATATTGTCCCACGATTACCATGATTTTGCAGGATAAATTTTAAGAGAAAATTCTCTCCGTGTATAAATAATCTAAGCTTTCATATTAAAAAAATTTAAGTTTAATTAATTAATTTAAAAAAGAATATTTTAATTTTTAAATCATTATTATTTATATTTTATATACAATATATGAATTTTTTACATCATCACATTTTGCGCACGCGTGATTGAAAATATTCAATTTAAACTCCAAACTTTCCTAATCTTCCAACCTCAAGATTACTATCGGATAGTAATACGATTATAACCGGTTTATTACTCGGAAAGAACTCCATTAGCCCGCGGTCTGCGCAATTAATGCCGTAATTGCTTAGTCTAACTGCGCGTATAATTGTGTATATCTAAAAATAAAATTGGTTATTTGTTCAACTGTCAGATATAAATGACAGATAATTAGTAAGAGTGTAGCAGCTTATGACATCATTTATTATATAAAAATATAATGAAAAACAAGGTACGTTAAAACAGAATTGTAGACTATTTTCTAAGATATTAAAACGGTTTTGAAATCTCTGAAATTCTATTGTGATGTAAAATCATTTGTATGTTAACGTATAATCTTATTCCATTTTACGACTTTTACGACATCGTCATCGCATGGTACGTAACTCGAGATAAACCATTGAAAAGATATACATAATTGAATTATAAACGTATTCTAGATATTTTAAAACACGGAGACAACAAAGATATAAATCTTCCGGATAGTATCTTCTTTTACAATGTCATACTTTTGCGAGATGATGCGTGGACCGTTTTTGCGATACAAACTTCTTTTCAATCTTTTGATTCATTGTTATCAAGAAAATTTAGCAAGTGATTTTCCCACGCATCATTGTTCCTTTTCGAAAACAATGAACCGTTTAGCGTGTTTCACCGTGTACTTTTATTCAGTCGTTCGCATACGAAATGTGATGAACAAAATTTACTTCGCATAGGCGATGACAGTTTTTAAATTATATGCAAATCACCTATTCTGTATTTAATTATAAGTTCTCTTTTATCTTAACATTATATATTTCAGATATATACGATTTACAAATTTTTATTATCATAAAGATATAGATTGAATTTTGTATTCTCTCTTTTTATCGTTTTTTTACATTTATTTATGACAAATAAATTTGAATACGGTACTTTGCTATCTAAAAGCAATATCTATTTCGATATATTTTTAACTATATACATTTGCTTCTAACTTTTCTCATACTTTCGCGATGTATCGCAGGAAGATTTCAAACGATATATTGCAAGTTTGACGAACCGTCACAAAAGTCCATTATTGCGAAAGTTCTTGAGAGATATATAGCGATTTACATTTACATTCTTTCGAAGCGGAAAATTTAAATAACTATACATCAAATCATATTGATTGCAAATAATGTTCCATTTTAAAGCAGCATATTTTTCTTTCTTTTTTTTTATCACAAAACTATGGATGCAATATTCTTTTTATAAATATAAACTGCTTTCTGGGGAGGATTTAGAATACGAATATACATTATCAAATGCATTTCAGATTTTAGAATCATAAAATTTGAAACACTGAAAAAAATATGTTCACTTGAAACAACTAAATTACTATTTTGTTAATTGAACATACACATATTAGTATTTAAGTTAAATATATGTTTTCTTAGATTTAATATGTTATATTTCATTTATAAATATTTTTATATGCTTAATTAATAAAATAGTATTTACAATTAGTTGAAAGGTTTAGTTAAGTTAACACATTTTTTCAGTGTAACATTAATCTTTTGCATTTATTATTATTATTACATTATACTTTATATTCATTGTAATATTTCTTTGAATCATAATGTATTGATAAAAAAATTGTATAATAGCTGCTTTGTTGGAGAAATGACTGTTTTTGTCATTAATGTCTCCTAATATCTCCGCAATTATTCGGTCTTAATGTGATTGCTACCACCTACCGCGTTCATCATTTCTCACTTATTTTTTATTTGTCCCTGAATACAGGACTGTATTGAGCAGAAATTTTATGAGGATGTCTCAATATTGAAGTGTTTCAGACTAGGGAATAAAAAGGAGTCGTTTTGTTGCAACAGCGATGCCAGACATCGTCTTCATTAAAATTTAATTAAATGAAGCGAGCGTGTGTGGCGCTTTTATCGTTCTTATTCCGATACAATATTTATCGTTAGATGTCGATAAGCTGGTTTTAGCGTTAAATTATTCTATACAAAGCACATAATTACGGATGTTAAGTTATTAATAATTACTAACAGGTCGGAAATAGATAATCAAAGGTCATGATAATTATATATTTTGTCTTTACATTGTATGTTGTTTTTTACATTCTTTAAATTAATACTTAAGCTTTGATTTATTTCTATGAAGCTAAAAAATAGAGTCTTAAAACAATACATTTATTAAATTATATTTAGATGTGTAAATATTAGAAAAGTATTAGAAAAGTTCTTCTTATATATTATGAAAATTATCTTGTTTTAATCAAGCGTGTTTTACAGATTAAAATTAATTAAAATTTATTTGACAATAATGTTGAAGTGCAATTTTTTGAGTCAGACCTACATATGACTATAACGAAGTACATGTATAAATAGTTGTGTGGCGAAATATTCACGCAGCGTCCTTTCTGTTCTCTGCAGTCTGACTCATGCTAAACATTTTTTTTAAAGTAAAGAATTTGTACAGGGCGCTCCATTCTGTGCACTCTGCGTTTGCATAAAGACGCTGACGTTCCTCGGTTCTGTTGCCTCGTCGCAAAACGCCCACCCACGCATTGCCTTAGGCTGTAGGTATATACAGGGTGTCACGAGGGTGCATTGATCGCTAAGCATGAGAGTTTTAGATGAGAGTGACGCCCAGAAGGCTACTGTATTTTGCGAGACGAGGTTAAAGATTTAGTTCTTCGTTAAGTGTTATTTTAACCGAAATGAAGTACAAGCAAAATTATTTAAATTGAAAGAAACGTACACTTCCTCTCTTTTTCTTTCTCTTTGTGACCCACATTTTCTACTTAAAATTGAAGAATAATTCAGATGCTACTATTGTTGAAGTATTATAAAGTCTCTTTTGTTACACACTTATTTTATTTCACGTTTACACAGGCAGAAACAATTTAGAAGATTCTTCACTGACAATACCCTTGTCTCATTCCTTGCATTACAGCGGAACATTTCCCTTGCGTTTTAACACACGGCGGAGACATACATCAACTTCTTAGTTGTTCCAGCGACGAAAGATCCATTCATTTCTTTATATAAGTTCCCACTGAATGCATAAATCGTTTCTCGATGCTGTTGTTTCGTCGCGAGACGCGGTGCATTAAACATAATGCATCAGGTATTCCGCGATTTAATTCAATGGGTTATATGTGGCATAGAGAGAGTTATGATTTTACATTCAAACAGTGCTAATAATAAAAAGAATTAATGTAATACATATAATAATAAAAAATATAAAATCTGAAAGAGATATTAAATTGTAATAAATATATAGATCTTATCGTTCTAATAATTTCAGTTAGAGTTATAATACCGTTTTACAGGTCACGTGAACGTAGATGAGTAAATATTATCATGGCGTAACGCGCATATTTTATATGGCATTCAATCATAGTTTAACCTTTATTATTGTGCCGTGGAATCGTACGAGGGAATGGGAAAAAAGTTGTGCCTGAGGCATTGATTTTTAATCATCTGCGTTGTACTTATGATATCGGTATGCAAAATGTCAACGACGAAAATCGGTCGATGTATCAGACAGAAATTCATAAGTAATTCATGCTTATTTAATCGATATACATAAACGGTACAAATACATTTCGGAATAAATATACAACACGAATAAATAATAAATATATTTGTGAAAGCGATGTGTCTCCTATATACGTGATACATCGCGTGACAAAATCAACAGCGATGTAAAACAAGGTCAATCAGTTTTATTCAGTTAATTTTGAATTATGATTATATTTAGTTATTTACGACGGTCATTTGATAATTCATATTATTCGTATCTTATCTTCAATTATTTTTTATCAACTAGTGAACTTTGTGAATTAGAAAATTGTTTTATTTTGTAATACTTTACCTTTGAATATGATACTTTTATTTTTATTGCGATAAACTCAGTTTTATCAACAATATTGCTGTATAAAATACTGATTTTATCTACGCTGTATGTAAGATGTAAGCACGAAAAGTAGAGAAATATAAAAGAGAGAATAACTTCAGGCGAAATTTCTTGATTATGATTTCATTAAAACTTCATGAGACTTTACCCAACGGAGATAATTTTGTAACCTGTAATAGTTATACTAAACTTGACTTGGACGATGGTTAAAAAAAAGAGAGGAAGAGAGAGGGAGATCGAATATGTAAAAAATAATATATAATATATATACAAATAATATATAATCAACATTTCAACATTTTTAATAATTATAAAACTCACATTTTGTTTCGCTTTTCGATATCTTTTTATTTCGTTCGTTATCTATCTTCTTCCACCGAAGAAGAATATTTTTACAAATACAAATAAATTGAGTTAAATTCCAAAATCAGTTCTATATGTATATTAGTTTTATGAATAATTTTTAATAATAGCTGCTTGATTTTATTAGAGTATATGCGCGGTCTGCAATCCGTTATCATGCAGGACGGAAGTTTTATGTAAGGTTGGCGCCGTATTTTCAAACTCATTATCTAAAGCGGCTGCACGCCCGGATAGAAATTTCTCCAGGCTTTTCAGACACACCCGCACTTGATAAAACATTTTCCGCGATATACAAGCACGGGGGTTTATCGGTGTTTGGATTAGCTAGCGTGAAAATAAAGGTCGCGTTGATTTATGTTGACGGAAGAATTTATGTTTCATAAATTGCGCATAACGTGTTTGGTAAAATATCCAGTATACCGCTGTATTTTTTTTTCATTTTGCAGCGATCGCGATTCTTTGACCATAATACAAAACAATCGTTAACGTTCGTCTTGAATAAAAGAAGCGATAACTTTTCATAACTTTTTTATTTATCATCGGAATTATCTTCGACAGCAAACTTTTTTTATTGCGTTTTTATTGCATTTCTCTTTTTCAATTTAACTCGAGTGCAACGTAAATATAAGATAAGCACACGTTAGGTCGTCTCACGCCAGAAAGTTAATAATTAAGACTACGTACACACATTTCGAGTGCAATAGGATGCAAGTCGAACAAAGATCCGAGTGTTCGTGGACCCTCGTCAAATTCAATGTTGATCGCAATCAATATAGTCACGCTGCTTTTTTCGGCAACGAGTGTGAATGGGGTGTTTCTGTCCACATTACTCGATCGTTTCATTCACACGTCGGATGAGTATTACGTTCGATTTGCATTCATCCATTCCGTTAGCTATCGCAAACAATACGATCTCTATCGCTCTTCCCATATGTCCTCCTCTTCTCTCGTTCCTTACGATGCATTTATGCATATATGGTATGCATATGCACCTGTACAATACGGTCTTAGTAATTCCGATTCGATTTTCACTGCGCGTTGAAATACGCTTCGGTAAGTCTCGTGCATTTTGTAATTCTTGTATCTCTCCAAGATTTGAAACAACGGGACAGAGTGCTAAAAATGTATTTTAATGCGGTTACGAGACAGTGGGGTGGCTATTACTGTCACTGCCTTTTTAAATCGGTCGTATATATTTATAGAGCGCCAATCAGCATCGTCGCAATCAACTCGCATGTAAAGTATTGCGAAATTTAAACCACAAGGACGAGGTTGTCGTTCATAATTTAAGCTCTTTAAAGTTATCTCTTTTATATAATAATAATAAAAAAATCCGATATTCCATTATGCTTTTAAAGTGAATTGCATATATGCATGCGATTTAAAAAAAAATTAATATAAATTGAATCTTATTGTGTGGTATAAAACGACGGAGAAAGTTAGGTATATAATTAGCATTTATAGCAAGATTTTTCCTTATTTCGCACATTCTTGTGCCACCGAATAAAATCGCAGCATTTGTAAAAAACTATTTAAAAATTATAAAATTGATGATTCCACATTTTTGTGACATTTTTTATAACGTTGTTTGCATATCGCAATTTTTTACGCTAAAAACTACATGATATATATCTCTCTCTCTTGAATATCTTATATATTATTATTATTATTATTATTATTATTATTACAAAATATATTTTAGCTAGTGTATTATTTATTGCAAAGCGCGTATGTATTTTTCATTTTGTTATTTTAAGGACTAATCAATTTAATGTTTATTATGTTTCTTTTAATAACTAATTTATTGTATATTATACGCATACATCAATATAATTTAAAACATCTTTTTTAAATTATATCGAATTGAAAGTTAAACTTTACGAAAACTAGCTATTTGTGGAGTGTACATTTTTGGAAAGGGCAGACCCTCTCTCTCTCTCTCTCTTTCTCTCTCTCTCTCTCTCTTAACTCATTCATCGAACCGGAAGTTTCTGTTTAGTCGTTCTGGTTCAGTGATTTCCTGGTTTTTTGTGATCTTTTTCTCTGCAGCAACGGCATGTAGAATATATCTGGTATTGGTAATGGATTTTACATATAGATATTATTTAGATAGGGAGAGAAAAACAACATATTTTCAATTTTTTGTAAAATTTTATAAGAAAAAAATTATTCTGTTTCTGAAAATTGGACATTTTTAATACATTTACATTTTTTTGAAAAGTTAAATAACTTAAAAATTTGATTAACTGTTTAGTCTCTAATGTTTCTCAGGATAATGTCGTGAGATTAAAAGGTACAGTTAAATCTAACAATAAATTTTTCCTTTGATTATAAATGATAATTAACACGCAACACATTATAATCGTGAATGGACTTTTATCAGTAATCCGGTATTATTTTTTACTGCACTTTATCTTTACAAGCATCGATAAATCTCGTTCGGATGCTGCCGTAAAATCGCGAAGAAGGGAATACGAAAGTCGCGAGAGGAATTTCTAATCATGAGAAGCCAAACAAACTACTTGATAGCGCTGTAGCACTTTGAGATTTTATCCCTGATTTGATATATGCATTCTCTTAGAAAGGAAATGCCGTGTTACAGCTCAATGGATTTAAGGAAATGTCTTTCACCGGAATGTTTTGAATTTTAATTCAATGAAGCGCGTGTTGAATACGTGATATAAGATGTTTAAATATATTGATGGCCTAATTTGTTCTTAAAAAATTTTATTTGTTATGCATTTAATGCACATTTTATAATATATATTTTACTCAAGAATATTACAAAAAATATAATGTGCATGCATAATTAGAAGGTGAAAATATAATTTAAACAATAATATCTGTTATAATTTACACATAACAAAATATACATATATATTTTTTATATAAGTATATAGATAAATAGGACCATAAGGACAATGCTGGTTTGACTTTTGCTCTTTGGAAGAAAGACTTCAAAGGGAACTAATTTGCATACAGAGAGCTCAGTGAATTCGAAAATTTGTGTGCAGACTCTGCACGCGCGTCGCTTCTTTCTTTTCTCATGTGAGCGGATGTACTTGCTTATTGCACACGTGAATTTTAAGTTCTTCTCAGGAATAGTAAATTATTCAAAAGCGCGATAAAAGTAAGAAATCTTCGTAAGAGTGTAATAAAAGTAAGAAATCTTTATAAGAGTGTAATAAAATAGATTAGATAATGTCCAAATGGAGATGTACTTTGATAGGTATATCATTATCTGTTGAATATCTGTATGAGCTTTCTTTATTGTTTCTTTATACTATGACGGTAGTTTTATGTTGTCGACAACATAGCATTGTCTGCAATATAAGAAAAATTACTAAATTTAGTTAACAGAGAACAGGAGTAATTTATAAATGTTCAAAGCATTTTAGTAATATGTTATATTACCTTCAGTACTTGATGAAATTCTTTAGATATTATGAAATATATTATTGGCAGGATCATCGGATATATTTTCACCATCGTATAAACTAACTCTATCGTCGTATCGCTACAGCAAGAGATTGTTAAGAGATCAATAGCTCGTACGATTCGATATGGTATCATAGTTAGAAAAAATCCAGTAGTAATACCAACTGTAAAATAAATATTATTTTGAAATTTGCGGATGCTCGAATAAATTTTATTTGCATTAATATTAAATCTCCACTTACCTAGAAAAGTGAAACGTTCGATATCTTTACTTGGCCACGTTCCGATTATTGATTTCGATATTACCAGATCGTACAAAATGAAGCAGTCAAGCATAATAAAAATAAAACACGGGAATATTAAAAACATAACGGTGGATGACACGTAGATGTCGTATACAATTTCTTTCTCAAAATGATCGTAGAGGTGTAGTTCCATAGCTGTCAGCATAATGCACATTATCCATATGAACAAGATGCCTTTTATAGCTGTTGAAATTTTCACGAATGATTTGTGAAGGGGCCCATATTTCTGGCAAATAACAACATACGCTTCGATATTTAGTATAATTATCGTTAGGATAGATGCGCCGAAGCTCACTAAAAATATGTAGTCGAGATTCATCATCAGATTTATCTTGAAAATCCAGCGAAATACTTGCTGAAACGGCTCGAGTAGGATTGTCAGATTTGATAATGCCAGGCTCACTATATAGCAGTTGGTGGAGTTGTACATAGAAGAATTTGATACGATAATGAGAGCCAGCAAAGCGTTTAGGCTGGTGCCTCCCACCAGCAACGTAAAATCCATGATATTACGCACGGGCTCAGGAATTATCGGTATAATATTGTTCATTTTGGTAGGATTCGTTGCTGCAATAGGATCCGTTTGAAAATGCGGGAACGGATCCTCTAGATATGTGTGAATTTCATTTATATCGTGTCTATTAAACATGATATAACAAGTTTATAAAAAAATTTATCGCTTGACTTATCACTTATGATAATCGACAAATCCGAATCTTTTATTAATCAATCATGCACTATGAAAGATTCTGTATGCACAACTTGCTTTAAAATTTGCTTTAAAAAAATTAATACACTTTTTGTTGAGCGTAATAAGCTTTCTATGATTTATATTGCTGGAGGAAGCAGTGAAATAAAATGAACGACAAAATACATGTTGCTTCAACGATCAACACGCATATTACTGACTGACGCATATGACGAGACGGTATAGTTTGTAGGATCACCACCTACATATTTACCTTCCCCTATATGTGATGCCCTACAATATCATAGAACACTGTCAAGTAAGTAACGATATTAATTTGCTGGCACGCAACCATTTCATTTAATAGAGTGGCTCTTTAATGAAGTGCAAGTGTCTCGCTTCATTCTAACGGTGCTCATACATCAAATAACTATGTAATAAATCTATTATTTTGACAAATATATATATTTACTGAAACTGTTACGCTTTGCTAAAATTATAAATATGAATCGAGTTTCATTGATTACGAAAACGAGATATTATTGAAATTTATTCATTTTTATCGCAAATAAATACACCATTGTTTAATTTCTGTACATTAATAACAAATGTTCGGCCATTTGCATAATAAAATGTGTGAGTAAATATAAAAGCATGTCGAACATCTCGCGCGGAGAAGTTATGGACTTCTTTATTTACGAGGATGGACCGTCCTTGTGGACTCCGTTCGTAGGGCTTTGCTTTCTGGCTGCAAATAACGACCAAGTAGCAAATAAAAAAAATGACGATGCTTAAATAAATCGTGCTTCTTACGACTCGTTCGTTCGAACAAGAGAAGAGGTGAGCAAAATAAGGGAAGAGAGAAAGAGGGAGACTTCTGCACGCGACTGTATAATACAATAAGATTTACAGGACGCCTCTGGCAAGCGGCCATGGGCTCGATATCGGTCAGCTTTTGCAGCTGATAGATTTATCGTTGGATTTATAAATCCAGCCCCTTTGGCACATCGGGGTTTTGTATCTTCCTGCAAAATTGAGCGCGACTGCCTGGCGCATTGTGTGCTCCGAAGACGCTCGCAATCGACACGTTATCGAAAAGAAGTAGTTGGGCGTGTCGTCCATTCTCATCGAGAGAATGGAACGAATTAAAAATTGCTCGGGCGGGGTCGGATCGACAGGACAAATATTTATCGCACTATATTCGCGACATTAATATATCTATTCAATTCCCGAATATTATAGAAGCAGTTAAAATTTTTCAGCGAAATTTATCATCGCGGCGCATAGCATCATGTATTATTTATAGCCTCTATGCATATAGTAATATTCGCTTACATGTTTATGCAATGACGATTATTTATAGACGTCTTCTTTACTCAGATGTAGATGATAGCTGGAAGCATTTATAAAACTTTGCAGCTGGTCGGAGCCTCTTCTCCTCGCGGCAGAGGCTTCTGAACCAGTTTGACTACGTGTTTTCATCTTTGGACCAGGTGCGAGGGAGCGCGTGGTTAATTTTTGCGGGTTCCTTCGCGCCCTTTTTTCTTCTTTTCGTCTGCTTCGGGATCGGGTTAGTGATAGAGGGTGATCTCGGGACCAAATAAGTGCAGTGGCAGGGCCGAAGGGCCCCGAGGCCACAACCGGTTCGCCGCTTGAGCATCATTACGACGTAACTCGAGCGACCCTGAGGAGGCTTCGAGCTTCACAATAATCAGCGAGCTGTATTATCACCGTGGAATAACAACATTCCAATGATGGCCTCGAAGGTGTAAAGTAGTCATTGTATGAAAGAGTCTAATAAAAGACATTATATCATGGTATTTTACCATCACAGTTACTTAAAAAATTAATTGATAAAAGTCGGATATATTCGATATTGAGTATGTTTTTTTATTATTATTTAATTGTTCTTATTTTGTTATCTCTTGTGTTTGTTTATTTATTTTTGTAATTATAATTATTTTGTTAAAACTTAAAATATCTTTTATTTGATCTTAAATCATAGATTTATATTAAAATGTGTGATTAATTAGTATATGATCGATATTCCATTTATATCTTCCTGCTTTATATTCGATTAGAAATGCGCATAGAGAAAATGCATTAGATTAATTTGCCATCGACCTGTCAAATCATACGAAAATTCATATTGGGATTGGTTATTTAAATGTTTGGCGCACCTTCTGTTAGGTCACACCTGTTAGGTTCTGTCGACCTGTTTCGCACGAAGTGGTCGACCATTAGTTGAAGCCAACTATGCCGTGACAATGTTTCCTTTCTATGTTTATCATATAATCAGTCATGATTAGTCTGTCGTAGCGTACTATTACGCATATTTTCCTACATCTGTATTATTTATGAGTTAACATACCGCACGAATTAAATCATCGCATTGCGCTGTGGTTTTATCAATGAATATTTACTCGTACAGCTATAGTAGGTATATATATAAAAATTTAGCATACGTATATTTAGATTTTTATTTACGGTATTATTTATGAATCTGAAGAGGTTTTTATTAGAATAGGAATAAGAAGATAATTCACGTTATGTAAATTCCGCGCTGTGGTGATATAAAAGAATAATTTATTAAAAGAGCGTACGTTTTACCGCAATCTCGCGCACCTCCAAGTGTTTCGCTCCTGTTGGTCCTCGTGTCAATAGACTCAATGTATTTTATGCATGACCAGTCAGACAAGTTTTTCCGACAGGAGACCGCAAGCACGATGCACAGCTCAGTTACATTCGATACTTTGCACGCAGGTGCATCGTTGAAAAAATTTGCGGATTTATGCACGAGGCGTTTTGATTGTAGCAAAAAAATGGCTGGATAATATAACTTAAAATTTTAATTATATATATATTAAAACAATGAAGAAAATAGTTTTTTTAAATGCACATAATAGCATTTTTCCAAAATAATTCTCGAGACTTATATATACAATTTTTTAAAAGAATAATCTTCAGATTTTTTGATGAAAAAAAAAATATATGTATATATGTGTGTGTGTGTGTGTTTTATTTTTATATTTTTCTAATATTAGTATTACGTCGGACTGTCATGAGTGTGATATAATGTGTTAACGATCGCATGTTTCGGTGGGTAATTGCACGTCGAACACAAAAGTAGCCTTCTGAGAAATTCGATTGCGGGCAGTTTTTGAAAAGAAAAACGTATATTAACAAAAACGCGCACCTGTGCGAGCACTCTAAGTAAATTACAATAATTGATTTTTTTTAAAGTTGTTTGAAAGCACGAAAAAAGGGAGCCGTGTGGCTCAAGTCTTTTTGCTCATATAAAAGATGATAGATGCCGTGCTGAACTGTGATTGGACCGGTTTCAAAGGTTTTATCATTTAATTGGGTTCAAAAATCATACCGTATAAAATTATGCAGAGCTGAAATATTAATATAATATAATCATAAATTATTTTTTACACATTAGAACACTGAAAAAAATTATTAAATTAATAAATATTTATTTCAATACTGCCTAATCAATCATTTATTTAAAACAAATAAATATTTATCAGTTTTGTAAAAGATTTTCTCATATCAAATAAATATTTTTCATATCAAATCAATATTATTAGTTTCAAATTAATGATTTATTAGGTAGTATTGAAATAAATATTTATTCGAATTCAATAAATTTTTTTTAGTGAAATAGAAAAATTGAATCGATCCCTTTCAGGAGCTTAAGCTTTTAAACTCGAAGTTTGATAGATGTGCTATGTGTTTAATTTGCAATGTATCGATTACTTTGCGAGTTATTTGTCATTGAGGGAGAAACTTTTGATTTCATAAAGATCAGAAAAAAAGATTAGTGCGTAATTTTTGTCTATCTTCTTTTTTTCTATATATAATCGTGGATATTATCATATATGAAACAATCGCAAAACCAAAATTGTCTTTTTAAATTATTTATTCATTTCATTATTATTGTTATCGTTTTTAATCTTATTTATTTATTTTACTATCACATTTGCATCTTTCCAAGACGTTCTCCACTGTAAGGTATCTTCCCGTGCTACTTCGTCATGTTCGCACAAACGTAAATATAGAGCCATAATAATCGGTGCTTTTACAGGAAAGCCGCATAGATAAACCGGGAACTAACTCACGTTAACTCGCTTCACACGGTCGTGAAGTACAATGCGATTCATAATTAATTCGTAGGCGTTTACCGACGAAATACATGCGAGATTCATTCGTGGGGTAAACGTAACTGCGAAAGCTCGGTTGAAACGAAAAGTAGCGAAATTACATAAAGATATGCCTGTGCTGCGCAACGTCTAGTGGTTACACCGACATTTATGTGTAATAGAATATAGGATGTACATCTTTAAAATCTTATTGAGCCATCTCTTTCCACAATATACATATATATATATACATGTGTAATTATTCCATAATAATAATTTTATAATTACTCTAAATTGTCGTCGGAAAGAAAAAAATATATTTCTATACTTATTACGTAGATAAAATTCTTTAAAAATGTAAATTTTAGCTTTGAAAAGCGATCTAATGAATCTGCTTTATTTAATACATCATCAGATTAATGTCCAATTTCTGCAACAAATTTTTTTATTTTTTTTTTTCGTTTACTCTCACTATTTCGCATCTGCCATATAAACCGCGAACCATAATCGAAAAGCGAATTATTCCTGCGAATGAAGAATGTCCCGTTCTTTCCCGTCGCAACCAACATCGCCAAGGCTTTCTTTCGCGGCGGATTCTGCCAACTTTCTTCTTCCGCAATGTTCATGTATTGTTATTTGCGTCGACTGCGGTCGTTATTGCAGGAACAAATTTCATCGCTCTACGCTCGCAAAAACGTTACAATACATCACGATAATACGCTAACGTAGAGAAATTTCGGCGAGAACAGGACGTAAGAAATAGGAGAGGGAAAAAATTAAATTATTTATGCATTTATTATTATTATTATTATTATTAGCATATGCATAAAGATTCTATATATCAAAATTTTACTGCATGATGCGATAAGTCATTTGTGCGATTACGATAAAATGATTGTAAATTTTCTGTGAAATCAGTTGACTCAGAATTTCAATCTTCAGCTTTCAGTTTGTTTATTAAATAGCTTTTATTATGCTATTTATAAGGATTTATTTATAAGGATTTTTATGATTAAAGTTATAGCCGCCAAATGGCTCTACGCATTAAACTCGTTGAATTGGCAGCCTAATTTAATTTGTTTGTTTTTTTCGACGGGATGAACGTCGTGATTTCTTCTTTTCAGCACATCCCGACTCGGGACCAAACGAAACGCCAACAAAAATAACCACGCGATAGCAACGCTTTTAAACTTTATGCCGTAATTTACGGTGCTTCTTCTCTCTCGTCTTTCAACTTTGTCTTTCAGCACTAAAAGATCTTAGGTATTTCTTTTCTTACCAAGTTTACTCGCACATAGCTGTAGTTTCCTCCATTTTTTCAAGGAAATTGCGTACCGTTACCACGCGATGTTTGTGGAAAAAAAAACTAAAAACTTTACAAAACACTTGCGTGTCGTGGATGCGAAAGAAATCGATATAGCGTCGTTGCACGTACACAAGTACGCTTTCGTGCATTGTCACGAGACGACAAGGGTGTGTTACATTAGTACGCATAACACGTATATGTTGAAAGAGGGAGAGACAATCCTTGATGTTTAGGAAATTTCTCTGCACTTCGAAACCTGCAAACAATCGTAATTCATTACAAGCAGGTTTCGATATATGCAACTAACAAGAATTACAAAAAATAATAGTTCAAAATTTATAAAAAACAATTCATGCACAGAAAAAATCTTTATTTTTATAGTTACAATAATATGTATATTAGAACTTATTCTTCAATTTATTATACAATTTTTAAGTCGTACATTTTTTTAGTTAAGCAAAAATATTTTATTAAAAATTCTTTATTTTATTTCTTAATTTTTCTGTTTCATAGTTTTTCTTGCGTTAAATATTTGTGCATATTAAATTACAAAGAAAATGATATTATTTTTAATGCAAATATTTAAGTGAAATAATTATTGCAATGTTAAAAAGCATGCAAATTTTTCGATTTTAATCTCTAAATTTCCTAATATATATTCTGTAATATTTTGTATTAAATTTGAGCAAAAAGTATAAAATTCCGGTACCGGGAATCGAACCCGAGCCTCCTGGGTGAGAGCCAGGTATCCTAGCCACTAGACCATACCGGAGTATAGTGTACCTACCAAATGTGCATCTTGATGCTGCAAGAGAAGCTGCATTTCTCTCTTGCACATTGTTAAACTATCAGGGCACACATCATTCGTAATCCGGTATGGTCTAGTGGCTAAGATACCTGGCTCTCACCCAGGAGGATCGGGTTCCGGTACCGGAATCCATACTTTTTGCTCAAATTTTTAAGATTTATTAAGGCCAATAATTCTTATACCTGCTTTTATAAGTTTCTTAAAAAATATATCAATTTGTTTTACATTGCAATATAATAGTTTTTAATCAATGCAAATTGAAAACAAATAATTGGAAAACAATTGAAAATTAATGAATTAAATTATTAATAATACAACGCGTTGATGCTTTTATCGAGGGTGAAAGATTACTATGTTTGACGCGTTGTGGTTGACATATTATGTTTTGGTGGCGTTATCTAAAATTAGATCCGTGCATGACAATAACCCATTTTAGTGCACGCTAACGCGCACCAACTTCGAAAGGCGTGAAATCGGATGTTCTTGGTTAACACGATCCGTGTCGCGTAAATGAAAATTCCTTTTGCGTGCCAAGGACAGTAAACGCGAGACGATACGTCGGGAGGTCAACCGGTCGGCTTATTCGCACATGATCAGTTTATGCATGGTCAATTGAAGATATAAATGACGTTCATTATAAATCCCTCGGATTTTTACAACAATAAAATGGTAAAACGTAACACGATAACGTGGTAAAGTCGCGAAAGCGATTTTAGCAAAGTGAGTTTACGCTTGATTTGTCCTTGCGATCAGTGCAATTTCGATTGTGAAAAGCAACGAATCAACGTAATTGTCGGTCATCATTATTGTGCTCCATTTCCTGAACCCTTTGACGGTTTCTATTCTACTAAAATACAATACGATAATGCACGTCGTGTCTCTCAACTTTTTATTCGTCGACATTTCGCAAGCAGGAGCTCTAGCTCTATTGATCTTTGATAGTTTAGCCATGAATTTTAAATCTAAAATTTTTAATATAAAAAATTGACTGATTAAAAAAATATAATGTTATTCGTTATTCGATTTATATAAAAACCCACTTCCTTTTTATATTTATAGATTCTATATCAGAAATTCGATACAAGTGACGCTGTTAATCAAATAATTTATTGAACATTTGTGTATGGAATAATCTTTATTAATAATGAAACGAATACACACATAATTTATTTGTGTTTGAAAAAATACAATTATTAAATGAATTTTATCTAATTTATAAGTTGTCAATGCGCATACTGATGACTTATCGTTTCTAAATTTGAAAACATAAAAATATAATCAAATTACGTCTGGCTTCCTTCGTCGACTTCTTGTAAGAAGCTGAACGGCGGGTATGTCGGGAGAGAAATGTGACCAGAGTATTATATCCAGAGCCTTGAAAGCCAAGACGACGGAGCTCTGGCGCCAGGCCTGCTCTCAAGCACGTATTCGCTCTGACCACTCTTCTCAACTTCTCGAAATTAACATCGTCCACTCAGTCGTACTAGCATTTAGCTACTACGATATGATTCTCTGCTCTTTTCCTCGGCGCGTTCCACCCTTCAGAGCCCTTTATGGCTCTTTATGATGATTTCGCTTTTTTTTTCTTAGTACTTTGAGTGATATTTTTCTCCTCACTCATCAGTCGATTTTTGATGTTTTATTTTTCCTTAAAAAAATGTGAAAAATGTATCTAAGAATTTTTAAGAGAAGAATTGAAATTGACCAAATTAATACCCGTGCGTACTCTCATTCCTGAACAATCTCATTCCAAAAAAGTGGAATCACTCACTCTTTTGCAGTAAAATTTTACTCTTTTGAAATGAGATTGTTCAGGTTTTCATTCCAAGAAATTTAGAAAGTAATCAGTTCTTTCGAAGGTACGGATCATAAAATTTTACGCATATCCTATAGGTGTGTGTGTAAACTGATTTTTCCAATTTTTCCTTGGTAATTATACTTTGCAGCTTCCTCGTTAACTTGGTTTTATGAGTTCCCGCGAATACTATAACTTGAATTCACTGCCAGAACTTCAGGCATGATAAAGAAGAGTTCCTTTCGCTGTGTAATTCAATAAAATTTTATATACGTAATATCGAAAGTATCGTGTAATGATACGAAACGCTTTATTACTGATAAAAAGATATTATATTTTTATTTTTGCACTTTTTTTTATTGAAGAAACATTAATTTTTTTAAATAAATTATACGACTGTAAATTATAATACCAAAATTTATTTAACTAACAAAAGAAAATATTTTTACGAATGAATATGTTTATTGCAAATTTTTCAGATGGCTCTACTTTGAAATCCGCCGAGTATGACTTCTACAATGGGTTTGCAGCAGCAGGCTGCATCCCAGGATACAGTGGATTTTTCTGGTTATTTACAATCTACACAATGCCATCATGGAAATCAGACGGAAGGACAGGTGCAGGGTTGTCAAAAATCACCACACCGAGAGCACAACAGCAGCTTCACCAGCACGAAGGGCCTCCTGAATGGGCCCGGGCAGAACAATTGTTTTCTCAACAGCGCCGTACAGGTAAGAAAAAATTTCAGTAGAATATTTTTATTTAAATATCGAATATTTCACCAAATTTTAATCCAATATAATTAGTCCTACATTTTTAAAAAATTAAATTGATTTAAAAAAGTGTATATACATGTATGTATATATCTAATATTTCAATTATTGGAATATATATCGTGTATATATGTCTATAATTAATTTTTTTTTATATAAAGTTATTTCGAGTAATCTCTTTCTTTCTCTCGAGTTTATATGTGTTTATCGAAGACGAACCGGCGCCTTGAGCGTATGCAACCCGCTGCCTTAGCTTGTTACTCCAATCTTCTTGGAACAGATAGGCGCGAGCGCATGTCTTACATAAAGTTATATTGGATCAACTACGAATAATTTGATAAATCAAATAGGAGTTGATGAAGCTAGCAATTAGCAATTAAGTAAGATTCAAATATCCTTAGGCAAAAACAAAAAATTAAGATAATATTCAATTATTTTTTATCACAAAGCTTTTAAACCTGACAAAGCAATTGCAAACAATTATCTCGGGTTTGTGAATAATATGAATAATATTATAAATAATATTGAGAAGAATAAAGTTTTTAAATATATATATTTGTACAAATAAGAGACTACGAGAGTCTGCGGTCTTTGACATTCGAGAGATGTCATTTCAATGAGAGGTTCCTGTTCGCTATTTTCTCAAAGACTTTTACGAGTCTCGTCGTTCCATTTATGAGCACAATCCATCGCCAAATCTTTAAACTTGCTGTCTTAAGGGGTCTTCGAGGCAAATATTCATGCTTAAATATTCATGACTGTTAAATGACAGGATACGTGGAATCTTCTTTTTCTAAGCGGATTATCAGATTGCTTTTAAATCCTCCATAAGCACATTAGTTCTTTCGACTTAAACTTCTCGCTTTTTAATAGGGAGTTTCGCAATATAATTACTTTATTCAGTTAAGGACATCGACCACGAGTTTCAGAGCTGAGTTTCAGAGATCAGGTTTGTATCTATATGTGCGTGTGTTTTCGTATCACGCATTAAGAAGCGATCGAGAGAACCGTGTCAAATATGATTTATTGATCGAACGAATTTGAGGAGGCAATTATTTTCCAGAATTACAACGCTCGTATTGTCACGGGCTCGGATAAAAATATTTGCTTTTATATTCATTACATTCATTTATGAGAAAGAGAGAAATACATACTTAATTAGCCTCCTAAACAAACACATAATTCTTTTTATAACTTATTTTCTCACGTAGTACGAGTAGCGATGAGTTGTCGTATAAGATCTTGAAAAACACAAATGCTAATCTAAGAGAACTAACGTTCTGTTAGCGAGGTCCGAGGTCATTCAACATGAGGCACGCGTACCAATACCATACCTTACGTGACACGTGATACAAGTGTTTTAAGTGCAAACTGCGCACGCGGCCAGGGTGTGGTGACTGCTTTGTCTCGTGTTACGAATAGAAAATAAACGCTATCGATACCATCAAGGGGTTCTTCTCGTGACTGTAGTAATAATTTTACATTTACGATCGGGACGGTATTTGCTTTAGCTATTAATTCCGCGATCGTGTAAAAAATATCGTTGTCATATGTAATAATTAATCGCGATATAGACAGATTTGTACGGATACAACCGGAGCGGAATTGTTGATTGAATGACTATAGATGAGCGTGTTTCCGGGTCGCGATTTTCTCCCGCGCGATGTTGATAGATCGTTTAAGCGGCTTGCAAAGTTCCGAAACAGATTAAGGGAAGCTGTACTGCAGGATTATGTGCATCTAGCGTAACCCGGTGGGAGTTTACTGACGGAACGATGATACGGAACTTGTTTTGTCGGATTATCGCGATGCTTGCTGCGCGCATAATGGCCTGCCGAGCGTTTTCGATTTCAGTCAGAGTGTCTGATAATCTAACGGCGTTATCAAGTACGGACTGATAGTTACGGTGAGTAACGCTCGTGATAAAAATGCATATGTATCTGGCGTTCCCATCCTCTGGCGTTGTAGTCGCCAGCACGAATAACGCCATGATAGCACGCAGCCGTAAACGATAACGCCGTGTGAGCGAGTACGTGCGTTCCCGACGTTTGTTTTACGCCATTGTTTATGTTAAACAAGCGTTTCTTGACGAGTATTATTAATCTTTAATAGATAAGTAGATAACCAATGTACAGCGCGTTCCGCAAAAAAATTGCGTGATCATTCAACTTGATCATTCATTTTCAACTCTATTCTTTCACTTGAATTTAATTATATCCTTCCAACACACACACAATTGTCATACTTTAGATTTCGATTGGGTGCATACTTTTCTTTTAACAATGGTAAGATTTCTTGGATCGCTTCCACGCATCGAAGATGTTGAATGTTTTGCACGTTCATAAAAATGCCCGACCAATCGAAGAGTCATCGAGCGATGAAGCATTTCATCGTTCGACGATCACAATCGATGGAACGCGCATAAACTATTGACGACCAAAGGCAAATCACTGGTTACGAATATACCGCGTAACCGAGCATCTCTCGCAACGGGTGTAAGATATCTCCCTAGTATCATGGACTTCTAAGTTCAAGGTTACGCGATGTCGATTTATGCTTCTGTTTCTTGCTGCGAATACAATTTTGCTCAGTTGTTCATTTCTTGCAATAACATGTACAATTTTTAAATGATTATTAGGAAATCTTGTCCATTATTTTTGCATATAAATACAATTTGCAACTAATTACAATTTATTTTCACATTTTCATCGAACTCTCTCCCGGAGATTTTTCTATTTTTAGTCGAGAATTTTTATTGCTCTGTCATTAAGAGATGAGATGTTAAACTCATATATTTAATATCATTTCGGAATGCAACGTTGAAAATTGCAGTAGTGAGCAAAATGATGACAGTTTGTTTGAGAAAGTTGCGAGAATATATTTTTCCTTGTTGTTAAACTGCTGGTGAATGTTGTCTTTTTGTTGCAAAATATAGAGAAAGAATTGATATGAGTGAGTAGTATTGTCTAGCTGTTTAGCTGGATTACCGTATGTAACGGTGTAGTACGATATTTATACAACGCTACTTTGTCAGTGGTTGATATTTTTGCATACTTGATTCGCATTTATTATTATATTTAACTAAAAAGTTTAAGGGATATATTAGAGAAGAAAGCGAGTTTGTCTTATTTAAATTAAACATTTCGTGTTCTGCAAAAAGTTCAGCAACTAACCATGCGTAAATACGATGTATATGTAAAATGAATGATTCACTGAGAGTTAATGCTAACCCTATATATTATATATATATATATATATATATATATATATATATATATACACGTGCAGTAGTAATGGCATATGTAACCTGTTATTATTTTTGTAACACCTGTCATGAGGGGTAGCGACTTGTCGATGCGAGCAAAACTTCCGGAAGCAATTAAGCTATTCATGTATTTAGAGGTATATTCAACTGTGCACGAATTGATTGAATCCCATCTGTCTTAGTAAATGCAGAAATAAATTTCATTGATTTGCAAACATTTTTTTCACACTATTTCTTCGTGTTCGATAAAATTTCAATTTTGATTTATAATTAGTTAAAATATAACAAAACCAAACTAATATAAATCAATTTTTATTTTATTAAATATATTAGTCTAACAATTGTAAACTCATAAAGACGTCTACATTTTTTATCTCATTTATTTTTTTGTGACGATCCATGTGTCATCGTCCTCGCGTTCGTGTTTCTTGCACGCACATCCTATTTAAGGTTCAAGGTTTCTCTCGCGGGCACTCTTACAAAAAGAAACGTAATTTCGATGTTCACCATTGTTGATCGCAAGTAATCACAAAAAAGCGAAATTGCTCGGCACGCACGTTTTTTATCGATTAGCACCTTTGCCGCATTAATTCGGAACGAAGGGCTACGCCACTCACGTTTGTATAAACGTGTTAATTAATTCCTTCGGTTGAATGAGTTTCCCATTCTAATTGGTTCAACACGGCGCCGTAAAAGGGTGGAAAGCGGTCCGCGATCTCGATGTACAACACACTTAATATATTTAACACTGCTCACGCTACAATTGTTCCCATAGTGTTAACACAATGCACTTTTCTCCTCTACTATTTGTCGCCGATTGTATAGCGCTTCTACTTTACGCGCGCGGTTTCCGCATATCCGATGATCCGATTTCTACATTATAATTAGACTCTTTTACAAACTCTTAAGATAGCTAAAGCTACGCACTGTTAAAGTTTTTAGTTATATATTCTCGACTGCCGTACAAAGAACTCTGAGCATGTGAACGGAACGTTGATAATTATAAGAATTATAATATGAATCATTTGTATGATTTGGAGAATTTTAACAATAGGTACTCCTCTTCTCTTCAATATTTTTCTTTTTCTTCTTCCGGCTTTATATGAAATCAAAAGTGGAGACTTCTTTCAATTTAGATAAAGAAAGAAATGTATAGTGCTCGAAACTTGCAGTAATATAATTATTGAAATTATATATAAGCGTGTGAATTAACATACCTATATCATATATTTCTTTAAAAAATTCGTCATTCTACTTTGACATTAGCACGGGCGTCCGCAGGATTTTTTCTAGGGAAGAGGGACCATGATTAAATTTTTTTTTCTTTCTTCTAGTTTTTAAATTAAATTTTTTATTATTTTCATTTTTCTATATTAAATATGCAAATAAATTCCATTAAAAAACGCAATTAATTTTTTTACTGATTTTAAGAGAGGATGAAATCATATATATAGCATGCTTTAAATTGCGCAACGATTGACAAGAAGAATCTGTGAAGAGATAAAAAACGGCGTTGTTTTTTGAGATTAAAAATAAAGCGTATCTCCCAGCTGCCGGCATATGATCGAGATACACCTGACCCCATCTTCTCTCTCGGGATTTACCCTTCGCAGATCGAGGGTATCAGAATATACGCGTGCCGTCCGCGTCGGGACACAGCTGTTTCGTGGCCCACGTGATGCAGATGCACGCCTCGTCGAATGAGAAAGATTCGTCGAAAAGATCAGTTGTGCAATTTAGCAAATCCCAATTATATTTATTAATTTTATCTTTCTTTTATCAATCGTGCGTTCGCGCGCGACTCTTCACGGAATCTTGATCGAGGTTTGGCGAAGCTTGCATCTGCATTTCTTCGCGACAAAAAGAGCAACAAGTTAAACACAATCATGTCAACAAAGCAAGGCGTCGTAGAAGCAGGAGTGCCCTGAAGGTTTCGTGATGTCACAAGTCGCTGGCCCATGAATCCGGGACTCATTTCGGTGACAATGGAAGAAGAAACAGCGTACACATTTAAATCGAGGGCACATACAAGTAGCTCCGACCCTTGAGGGGAAGAAACACACACACACACATACGTGACTAATGGCGGATGGAACCTGCTACGCGATTCTGACAGCAGGTGTCTGGGAAGCGACTTCTCTGACTCATCGCCAGGTGATATCTGCCCTATGCAGGAAGGAACCGGAAGCTCGTCCGCAAAAGACGTACCGCCTCCTTATTCGCTTTCGTTCGCAAAGGAAAGCGAAGCGCACGTTTGCTCATCTCCACCTTTGATTTCGTGATCAAACGACCGTGTCGTTACTTTGCGCATCCTTCGAACGTCATCCGCCTCGCTACGGCTTATTACCTTTATCTTGTCGATGTCGCCGCAGACCGGTCTAATACGCGAGATTACTCGGTGTATTTTATGGTCATTCGATGATTACACGACTCGCTGCTGCAGTCGATGTAAACAGATAGCAAAAGTTAAATCGGTATCGGCGGATATTAATAGATTTATTATGCATATGGAAAGCTCTCGGAGTTGCTATCAAAACAGGTTTGATATTTTTTTTTTTGACTCATCGAAGATAGAAAGATTTAATCGAAGAATTTAATTTAATCTTATTTTTTTTAGAATTATGTGGGTATATATGCGAAACTTACAGAATACGTACAATTAATTCGAAATAATAGTATATATATATATTTATTTCATTAACGCTACATAAATTTCCTTTACCGTTACCAACAATTTGATTCTCGGGATCGTCTTGCATCGGTTTAGCATCTCACAGATACGCTATTGATTATAGATCGCGAGTAAAAACCTATATGCGAGAATCGTAAAGTTATACATGGCTGATCACGTTTGCGCAACGGTCGCTCATTCGAAAAAGAATAACGAGAGGAAGAAATGGGGAAGTGCAGGAGACGTGCATATGGGAAGGGCAACGACGGGGATTAAGACGGAACGGAGTCGACCTAGGAGGAGAACAGAAAAGGGAGCTCCGTGTCTAAGAACCACGTGTGGGAAAAGTCTGCGATGCGAGACTGAGAAACGCGTGCGTTCGATCGTAAGTTCGCACGTGCATTTGTGTGTTGCCGTACTCTCATATACACACATACACACACGACCGCCTACGCACAACTTTTCTTTTCGCTCGGTCCGTGACACATCGTCATGTTTGTCAGATAATATATGGAAATTGGCGTGTAAATGCAGGGAAAGGCGAATAAATTAGTTGTTGACTTTTTTTTTAATTGCCGCGATATTAATTACATTCTTTTTTTTTTCAATAGTCGTCTAAAAATAAGAATGTTGAAAAATAAGTGTCTAAGTTCTAATAGAGTATTTATAGGGGAGAATCGTATATCAGTTTACTCTTCAATTCTATTTTCAATGATTTTTATTACAATTTCTAATTTTTCCAATTTTTTTTTCACAACATATATACGGATAATATTTTATGACTCTCAATTAGTTGATTAGATATACCTGTCTTAGGTATACCATCTTAGTCATAACTCACGCACGGCCTACTGTGTTAATTTCAACTGTCTTGGCAAGCCCTATCTAAGTTCCTATCTTTTTACTCGAGCGATTTCTTTAATGTGGATCAGCCTGTGAAATCTAACGCCTTTGACGCTTCGACGGACTCTGGAAACACTCGTCCGTTAATGTGTCTGTAATATAGTCTAGGTTTTAGTGGACCAGAACCGTCTCGCTCATCTCAAGTTCTGGGAACTGAATCTCGTCTTTATAGATGTTGCAGCGTTCGCAAGTTTTACCCAACACTAGTGATAAACCCTTCATGCGTGTTAGACACTTTATCTAATAAGTGGAAATTATCTCTAAAATGTAAAAGCTCGCTAACAGTGTAAGCATATTTTTTATTTATTCTACCGGAATTAGTTCAAAATTTCGATTGTTTCTTTTGTGGAAAATTATATGACTTTAACATTAGGAGAAAACATCCGGTCCCGTTTATATTTTTGATATAAATTTAATTCATGATTTTCGTGACGGAAATGGCGCGTTTCAACTTTTTTAGTGTCCCGTTAGGGATGTCGACAGACGTAAACCACGACGTTTACCAACACGATTCGTTTCTTCGCGACCCAGTTCTATTCTCGAACGTCATTGAGATCATAATCGGCTTGTTCGTATAATAAATGACATGGCAGAATATATGTCGGGATCATGACACATAATAGTCACTTGAAAGAATCTCGTTTAATGCGTTACGCGATTTATATAAATCTCGAGAAATTCACTCTAGCGTAAAATGTTGCCCCTTTACCTCTTGCGCTGTCGGTGACATCATCGTCTATCTACTCCTACACCGTCTCGATCCCCGTGAGTGGTCATCCAAAAGAAATCCCGATATTACGTGACGTGACTCACGTTTCGACATTCTGTATCCTTAAAAAGGCTTTCGTTATCATTGACAGATCGGAAGTCCGTCTTAATGAAATATTACACGCTGGAAATATAAACGGTATTTTTTACGGTGAAAAAAATGTTTGCTTGCAAGGAAAATTATATTATCGCTATTTTCCGATAGTAAACGTGGCGACGTGTCCTGTGCGGCAGTTAACGCGCCTTATGAGGGATTTTAACGCTAAACGGGAGCATTTGTGGGCGCGGTCGCGTATTAGAGTGAAGTAGCGAGTCGCAGAAGCCAGGAGAAAAAGGGAAGGAAAAGAGCAGGAGTGCAATCGGTGGTTAACAGCCGCTGATAGGTTACCCGTTCTTGCGGTTCTTCTAGCTGCGCTACCACTTCGATGCATTCCAGTGTTCGATAGCGAGGCACGCAAATGGAAGATATTTCCTTCTATTTTCTATTGATCGTTATTTTCCCTCCGCTTCTTTTTACTAGCTGAGAACGATTAAGCAATTTTCTCGGCTGCAATTTCCTTACATTGGACATATTTTGCGCGCTATTATTCTTCCCGATTTTTATCCGTAATCGATATTACGAGTTTTCCAATTATACTACGTGATATAAGCATCAGTAATTGCATTCCATGCTATGTTCGCTATTATATAATAGATAATTTTTATATCAATAAACTGCTTTTTGAATATTGTACGAAAGGATCTATATTGTAGAAGAATTATATTTATTTTAACGAATATTATAATAAGATAATATGAAATAAAAAATGAGAATTATTTGATTCACGCTACGCGCGCGGAAACTAAATGCTTGCATTGGGAAGAAGATAGTTGTTAAAACTAAAGCCTTCAAAAAACGTCGAGAATGCTGCAGGAAATTAGCGATGTCTCTTTGATGTTTTCCTGCCGCGGAACGCAATGTATTAATGATTTGAAAAGCTTTTCTTATTCCGACCTTGTGTCGGCGGATAATTTACAATTATAGGATAAGGAGGAATGAGCCGGTTTTCCAAGAAATCTTATTTGTCATCTGGACGCTGTTTGTATAATTGTAAAATATGCTGCAGTTAATTTGCGCTTCTAAACTTCTTCGTTCTAACTAAATTGAATGTTCGGACTTCCCTTATTTGCTTCTTCTTCTACCTTTGTTTTTGAACGATTTTTAAAAAGCAGTAAAGATTAGAACGTCGTAGTCCAAATACAATTGACACATTTAGTTTAAGCCATTCTTTAGATTTCTTTGTATGCTAAAACAAGATTTGTTTTCTTCTTTTTTTTTTAATTTACAAGTCTCGTATAATTATGAAATTAATCTAAATCGAATATCCCGTAACCAAATTTTTCTTATCATTAATAAACACGTATTCTTTTCTCAGAAACATTATCCACTTATACAATAAAATTGTAATGATCTCTTTCAATACGTAATATCTATCTTTATATCAATTGTCATGTGTGCTATATAATTATTGAACTGTTCGAGTTGAGAGCTTGAATAAGTTCTCATGAGGTTTTTCGTTGATGCATTTATTTGAAAATGAATACGCTGTACCACAGCACATAAACTCCTTTACACGAAGGAGATTCGCATTAAAGCGAAGAAAAGGAAGTAGCCAACGCACGGTAGCAAATACGGGGGCGAGTTTTGTTCTTACAATTAGTCTACTCGAAGGAGGACGGTACATGGGCGGGTAAACATGCGTTCGTACGAGACAGTCTCGTGGGAATCCTCATGCTGAGAATCGTTAGTACTTGAATTAACGGCGGACAGGTAATCATCGTTGTAATTTTGTTGCTCTCACGAGTCGACGCAACGCAACGCGCCGCCGTTTCGCTATTACTGATGATTTGGTAAGGTAATGTAACGCGATAATGCGTACTATGATAATCTCGTCGCTAACAAGGGTTGCGCTAAATCATTATTCTCGCTACGGATGCGTTATCGGTAACAGCAATCGGTGAGATGTCTAAAGCTTTAATTGTCGCGCAAAAAAAATATTGCAATGTATAAAAGTGGTCAGAGCCGCAAGATCTCGCGCGCGGTTCAATGCTTTTGAATAAAATTGTTTTATCAAGACAGAAGCACTCTCTTTCTCGTTTACTAATTGAATAATTTTTTTTTTTCGTTGCGAGAATATATATTAGAATATACATTATTAAGATTTTTTGTAACAATGGAGATTACGATCGAAAATTTGACTACAAGTTTTACGCCGTGTACTTGATTTTTGAAGATACATTTTGATACGCTACATAGTAATTCACGAGAAACACATTGTTATCCATTGATCAATCTCAGGAATAAAGTTAGTATCGTGGACACGGTAGTTGCCTCGCGTGGGAGTTATCGTCTCAAAGAAGTCTGGAGTCCCTGAGTCTATCCTTAAAAGCTAGTTTTTCTTTGATTCAACAATGATTCACTGCAGTAATATAATTTCTGATTTTCTATTTTGTACTCTTCCCGATCTTAAATTAAATTTAATGAGAAATTGAAAATTAAAATAATTTCTTTAATGTATCTCTGTTATTAATGTAACTTTGATAATAGTGATGAGACATGTTACTTTGTGTAAAAAACTCACTATAATAATTGTGACAGAATAACAGACTAGATAAGTTTTCTTAAATTTAGATGATGCTATCTGCTCGTAGAAAATTTACACTTTTTGATTAAAGAAAAGATGGGTAATAGGAGAGCTTGTAAATGAGATAACCTTGCTCTTAATTGAGGCTAGAAGGGAGATTTTCTTTTGTAGTAAGATAACTGAGGGAAATATAAAAGCGAGATCGTACGAAGGAAGAGGCCGCGAATTAAAGTGGAAAACAAGGGAGGCGCCTCACAAACTTTTCATGTTAAATAATTCATTTGTAAAGTGGAAAATATTCATCAATTTTATAAGAAATTAAATTTCACATTGATTTATTATTTAGGATTATTTATTATTTTTTAAATAAATTTTTTACACGTTTTATAATAAACAAATTATGCGTTATTAATCGAAAAAAATAACAATTATTCAGTAAGATTTAGAACAACTAAAATATCGACACACGTATACAATCTTTTTATAAGGAAGTGGTATAACTAAATGATACGAAGAAGAGTGCATTGCGCGAAACGAAAAAGAAAATAGAATTACGCATACAAATATAGCGAGAGAGGGAAAGAGTATTATGATTCCACGAGAGCATATCACACTTTATACTGTTTAGCATCAGGCCCAGTCGGAGTACACATATGCCAGGGAGCCCGATATTATTAAAGCACACTTGAGACGCCTGGTCCCACGTGGTTCAACCACCGTGACCACGTGGTAGGCAATGGTATAGTAAAATGCTTAAGAGATAGGAAAGATGGTGGTTGAATGGGAGACTAAGTCGAAAGGGGAAACGGGCAGGAGAGTGTGGAGGTCAGGTTGAACCGGAAGCCGCCACCGGAACAGCTTCTGCTTTGTAGGTTCACATGGTCGACGCTCACCCGCAGAGGTCATGATAATTTTCTCGTGTCAGTGCAAGTATGTTCGCATCAGATAAAAAAGGCGTTTCGCATCGATGCCTATTGTTTCTTCCATTCGTTCCTTCGGGTGCCAAATTCGCTCTCGTAACGTTCGATTCGCCTTCATAGTTTTTTTATAGATTCTAATATCGGATACATATATTCTAATTTATTTCTAATTAAGATGTATTCTTTTAGTGTTTTCAATAAGTATTGACGTTTTGAGATATTTCAATTGTTTTTATTCTGCAAAAAATAATAAATTAGTTACTCGTGACATTTTAATATATAATATACACCTTTAACAGATTATTTTTCAAAGATGACATTTACTATGTCTTAAAAATTATCATTTAAAATGCTTAATTATAAATAAAATGAAGAAAATTTAGAAGAGAAAGATAAAATTCATACTAAAAATAAAATCTTCAGTATTACTTAGCATATACGAATGAATCTTTCTCACGATTCATCGATCAAAGGATCGTACGGTCGAGTAGCTGTATGAATATGTAAGAGATAGCAATGTATGAATATGTGTAAATGAGCACCAAAAGCGATGTCTGCATTACGACATTACGTATACATTACAACTCAGAACTTTAATTCATGACAGAAATTGATCGTGAAATAAATTGGATATGAGTAATTATGTTGATTGCAAAGCGTGACAAATAACATGGAGTATTTGACTTTTGTGTGTTATAATACATAAAAAAATTCTGTTTTTTTATGATATTGAATGATTTTTTTGTGATATATTAAATTATCGTTTTAAATAGCACGTATTATACATTGTGTTATTATTGATCAAATTTACTGATAATAGCATATTATAAATGATTTAATTAGATTAATTTAATTTTATAAGTGATATATAAAAAATTTGCTATAAATAGCACACTTAATTAGTTTAGTAGTATTTTGTCTTTACATAATTTTTATTCTTGTTGGTTAATTTATAAGAGGAAGAATCCGATAGGCAAGTGAAATATGTTCAATTCAATTTTATTCTGACAATTAAATACGATATATCGTGAAAGAACAAACTGTAAATTTTGAAAATAATAATAATCTGTAGAAAATTGTTATGGCGAATGGATATATACGTATTTGCTACTGCTATCGTAAAATTAATTTAGATAGAAGGCCATTTTGAAACATTTTTAAATAATGTATATGTACAAAAAATATATTGCAAAGAAATATTTTGGTACAAATAAAATTCAATATATATTTTCACACATTTATCAGAATACATATTTGAAACGCTTATTTTTCGGTCGATTTTCGAAGACATTAAATTAATAGCCTGTCTGCTATTAAAGTAGGTTGATTAATTAATGTAATAGTAGGTTTCTCATTGAAACTTTCGACTACGTGTTTTTTTAAATATGTAAAGTAGACTTGAATGAGAACAGTCGTTTCTTTCTCTCTCGATGGAGCTGTTTAGCTGTTTAGCGAATGTTGATTTAAATGCTCTATGGCATGCCAACAGGTGTACTTTTTTGAGGGTTTTGTAGCTGATGCCAGCAGATATCTTTTGTATTAATAAGTAGTTGATGCTGACAAGCATATTCTATATCAAGTAGGCATATTTTAATCTATACTAAATATAGTTGCTTGTTCGAAAAAATAAATCTATTCGTCGTGAAATGCAAAGATCTTGCATATTATCTTGCAACGAAAATAAACTAATTAATCTCATTAAATGGCAGAAATTTATCTCTTAATAATAACATAAATCATATCAATATAAATAAATATATACATTAAAAAAAGTTAAGGTATTATTATTATAAATAATTATATAACGCGAATATATGTGAGACAAAAAATTATTTATTTACACATAGTCAAATTTCATTATTATTTATAAATTATGTTTCTATTGTGTAGATTGCTTCAATATTTTGTGTAACTTTCTTATTGTTTTGGCGATAATTCTCTTCGGATTCAATAACAATAGCTTGACGTGGCCTCATTATTATCATTGATCGATTTATGCGTAATGCAATATTGATTAGTAAATATCAGTGATAGAGTATACTTCCAGGTATATACAGCCATATTTCATACGTGTAAACAATGCATAATAACCGTAAATTATTGCAGTTCGGATATAATTAGTTTGCCGTTCGTAAATCATGCAGTTCAGATAAAACTTGCCGTTACTTAATCTCCCTGTTTTCCGATAACAAACAAATACGATAAAATCACGTTGAATTTGTTTTTCTCTTGTTGTAATAAAAATGCTACAAATTAAGCGAACGCATTATACTATAATTTTGACATTAGTCACAGATTTTTTAGTAATCTTTTCATTAAAGGGAATATTGAATTGCTTTTATTGAAAGAGATCAGCATATGCAGCAGTGTGATAGGCTCGTTTAAAAATACCAATAACATTCTAAATTTCCAAGCATAAGAGTTTATGCACCACAACATATAGACATAATTTTTCGATAAAAACAATCTCCCGCGATACGTGATTCGATGTCGAGACGCGCACGTGCTCTCGCGCGCTCGTATACGTGCATGAGTAATATTGAGGTACCAGCTGGAGTATAGTACTACGATCACGTATTCCGTGATTCAAAATGGCGATGGCGGGTCAACATCCTCCCGCCTTGGAGAACGCGGGTCCTCGGAAAGGCGCGCTCGCAGACATCGTACGGTGGCGCCGCCGAGCAGATCTTTTTCACGGAAACTGGTTTGCGGATGCTGTGACCGTGGACCACTCTCCCTCACGATTCGTTTGACCTCGGTCCGCGTCTACGGAAGAACAAAGAACCGCTCACTCGTACTACTCGGGAGAACTCTTTCGAATATACGTAGTGTCCTAAATCTTATGCAAATGATGGAGAATCATGCTTTCAGCTTGAGATTGTTTTATGATCGTTTAGAATTTAGAAAAGCAAATTTTTAAATAATATAGTTTGTCACGGATAAATATCATGTCGAAAATGTAAATCGGTTAATATTTGCTTATAAGAACAGGAATGATTATAATATAAAAGAGCTGAGCATTGAGTTTCTTGATTTGGCAAAATACATTTACTGGGAAGGGGAATATTTTTGTAAAAAGATAATTTGTTTAGTGAAGTGTGGGAGATATTAATGCTGAGAGTAAATGGGCCCCCCTAATGATAATGGAGGGAAGATGGTCATCGTGCGCAGCATGGCCGCCTCCAACAGATCATCTTCCCTCCACGATCGGTCGGCGTTGAAATCACCCTTAGTAAGTTCGCGGGAACCGTGCATCCAATGGGAATCTTTCCCGCGCTGCTCCTTTGTCCTTGGGCATCTTTTTTTCCGAAAAGCAGAAGTGGTGGTAAAGATCATCCCGATGGAATTACGACGATGTTTGTTGCCTCTTGCAGTTTTTGCTTACTACGATGCGCAATAATGTTCCTTGCTATATAGAGACATGTGAGAGTAATTGAAGAAAAAAAATATTTCTAACAATACGTATTTGTTTTTTTCATTTTTTGTACATTGCTTTATTTGATTTTACAATAGTATTTTCGATAACATCGATCTCCTTTCGATCGATACCAAGCACGAGTAAACTTGCGATCTGACGAACAATGAATACGAACAATTGTACAATAGGGTATCTGATTCTTACTATGAAAGAGGAGAACCCAGAGTCCGATGACGCACGCTCAAGTTAAACTTATTTCATGATAATATCAGACTTTTGTTTAAATAATTTAGAACGAAACTCTGAGTATTGTGAATAATGATAGATAATGTTTGATAACCGTGTTTATATAGGTGTTTTATATATTTTGCAAATTTGCTTCTGTTTATATATTCTACATTTTTTTATTTTCCATTTAATTATTTTATATATGTACCAGGAAAAGGACTCTTATATAATGAAAAGTGATGATAATTATTTCTGTTTAAAAGAGGATAACGATTCTAGTTTGATAATTTGTTCACTTTTTGTCGAAGAAATCGTCTATATATGGCATCTCGTAGAAGATACAGCTTCAATATTTCTTTTGAGAATGAAATTATTTTTTCAAGAAATAATATAATTGCATACCATTTAAAATATTAAGTTTTAACCAAAAAAATACTTTCGATTTTTTATATTTTGACTTAATCGATCAATAAACACGTTTGTTTGTTGTCTCATGTCGAATCGTATGTTATCCATTTAAATCGCTATTTCTGGACCACCTATGCAACGTGTTTCAAATTGTAAACATGGAAGTGCCCGGGACAATTTGGCGAAGCGCATCGTCGTCGACGATGCAATACTTTTACTCCAGTTTGAATCATGAAACCGGTTTTCTCTCTCGTAACAGGCCACGTTGGCCTTCTTTACTACTACGTACATACAACTCCACTCCATCGTATGATCTCTTCTTGCCTCTCGGAAAACCGGTTCTCTGCCGTTCCTCCTCTCGCATATTATTATCTTTCCTTCCCTCTTTTTCTCCCTCCTTTGGGCTTCTTTCTCTTCTACCCTTTCCACGTCTTTTTCTCCATTTTTCTTTTTTCAAGTAGTATGGCCTCCTGCAGGCTGCGAAAACAACGGCTTTTTTCTTCTCTCTGAAGACTCGCGATGCGATTGTGGTTCCTCTCGCACGTGGTTAAATGCGTGTCAGCTATATTAACCCATCCAAGCAATACGTTAAGCTCGTCCTCTTTACACCATTTCGATGTAACTCTTTACTCATTTCTCCGCTTTTCGTTTTTTATATTATATATTCTATACATTTCTTTATATTATGGAAATATGCAGCTACATTTTTTTGTAAGGCTGAAAAATAATTATAAAATGGATCGCATGTAATTGAACCGGTATGTGAGAACCGGTTAACACTTTAAATACATCCCATGCTTTTTATATCTTTATAAGAATGCGGCAGAATAATTTCGCGAAAGCACTAATTTAATAGAAAATCTATGTCACATTAATATACAATGAATTCTCGTTGCATGATCGTGATTGACTCTGGCGAATGTTAGAGAGCGGATATATGTACGTTCACCGGGGATTCCGCGTGAACCGCGCGCTCACGTTACGGTTGTGCATTGCAAAACCATTTTTGCGCAAGTTCCGCTCTTTCACGCGTTCGATTCACACATTTTCTCGATATCGCCGGCATTAAATCATACGATGATTTCGCTTTAATCCCGACGCCACGTGCGTGTACGAGTATGCGTGGCGTTGATGACGCCTCGTGGCGTGGACCATCTCGCCATCATAACAGCGTAGAGAAAACCAGTTTTGCCTGCCTTCCCGCTCTTTCTCTCCGCCATCTCTTCGTGGCATTTTGTTTCCTTTTTTCTTCCATCATCGGCGTCGTCTTCTTCTTCTTCTCAAAGTGGTGAACGGCGCACGTGCGAGTAGCTTTGGAAAGTGGAGACTATAATACCAAGTACGAAAGAAGGGATAAACAATGGCGGGTTTCATGAAAGTTCTCGACAGGACAAAATTGTATCAAATTTTTTTGAAAATCTATTAATCTCTTATATGTATAGGAAAATAAATCAGGGTGCAACTTTTTCCTGCAATTTATGAGTGATTTATGTAGCGAGAGTTTTTTTTTCTCTACTTTAGGTATTTATATTTGCAAATCGATTCACATTTTGCGGTTGAATTCAATCTCCCTAATCTAGTCTCTTAGATTTAGATTTGCAATCAGGGCGTTTGATAGAAATGCTCGGTAAATATTTGTCGGCTTGATGATAATCAAGAAATTTGTCATTTTTCCCATATAATGATAATTATGTTGACTACCTTAGGCTCGACGTCGAGAGGAATTCGCCTATCAAATCTTGTAGGAAGCGACACAGCTGCAGGTGCACGCATGTGCAGTGATTGCACTTTCGTCTCACCTCCGTACAATTTGATATCGATATATTTATGTAATCCTCATTACCTTTCTCTTATTTCTGTTCACAGTAGTTGCAGCACGTGCGCATTTTTTTATGATGTAGTAAAATATCATTAATACACGTGACTTGCGAACTGTCAGAGTATCTTCTTAATCGTAACATGTTCAGAGTTGTTACGCGTTCGTTTAATTCTTAAATTTTTAATATAGATATTTTTAACTGAAATTATATTTATAAGAAGATCATAAGAAAATATTATGAGAAGGCTGCTATAAGAAAATTATTTTTAAACAATGAACTGAGTGAAAATTGTATTACGAATAAGAAATGAAAGAATTCTGGAATAAACGAAATGTTTCTTGAAATGCATGAATAAATGCATAAGATTTTAAAAAACTTCATTTTAAGTGGATATATATTTTTACACGAGAGAATATAAAGTCGACAAAAATGTCGAAACTTATTTACGGTGAGAGAACATATCGGATGTTAGCGGTATAACTTTTCAGGTTGTTATCTTGTGGGAAGTGTGTGTCCGTGCATTCATTTGCCTAACAACTTTCCGGAAACGACGAAACCAGGCGAGCTATGCAATCTCGTGTCTACAGTTATAGCAAACATAGCGCATATGTATTTTGCAAGGTTCTGGTCCGTCTAGCCTATTTTGCAATATTCACTCGTTTTCCGAGTTTTCTCATTAAGTACTATATCATCAAGAACTGTATCAATTTCCGTAATACGATTTGCATTTTTCCACGAAAAAATAGAATTGACAGTCTTCCAAAGAGAGAAAAAAAAATTCATATATTTCTTCTTATTATTTTTATTTCTAAAATAGAATGAATTTTTGATATGTCACGGCACTCGTGTTTTTGAGAGCTTTCATGATCAGATAATCGTACTATTTTTATTTGAAAGACTTATGATGCTGAGCTATATCTTGCACTGATAAGATTATACACTCTTAGGTTGTCATTCGTAGAATATAAACACAAAACATGTTGATTGTATATTATCATTACTTTGGCTTTTGAGAGCTATCCATTTCCTCGTTTTATCCCGAACAAATAATCCGAGTATTTATTCTGCAGCGCTGTGAAAGTGCCTTAATATAATTCTCTAAATTTTACAAGAAAATATTTTTTTATATGGTCCTTTTAATATTTTAAAATAGTATGCATTTGCGATACTTAAACTGTCATTCTTTTTTTGCGCCAAAGAAATAGCTTTGATCGTTGTTGTTTCAATTCGTGTTATTCGGATTCGTTTTTTATAATCTAGTTTCTACTGGATAACTATAACGAGATGACTGCGGAACGAACGCAAAGTGTTCACGGGGATAACTTCTGCATCATCTTCAATGAGATTGCATAAATCATGAAAGATGAGTACTGCCGCGCTGGCGCATTCGCGATGTACGTGAAATCTTTTCCTTTCACCGCGTGATTCGATCACGAAGACCGAGAATATGTGGCACCTCTGCTCTAAGCTTGACATTTATTCGCTACTCTGAACCCAAAGACACCTGCAGCTCACCTCTGACTTAATCATATTTGAGCAATTCAGACAAATATTCTTCGTCAGTATTAATAAAATATTAGAAAAGAATATGTGACAAAAATCAATAACTGACTGTAATTTCATATAAAATATTTAAATCATAGACTTACTACAGAAATGATAACCAAGTTGTAAATTAATTATTAAATAATTAATCTGATATTGCTCTCATCGACTTGATTTAAGATTATTTATTTTTAATTATTAAATAATTTACAATAGGTATGTTTAATTTTTTTTTATTATAACGCTTTAAGAATCAAGCGGATTAAAAAGTCTCGCCTTTGCCGACTAAGAGTTTTTATCGTAATCCGATGATAAGCCGGCGACTTAAGATTCTTCTAAAGCTGTCTCCCTCTTTCTCTTTCTCTCGAGTTGCGCACTCAAAGCTAAACACCCGGATGCAACTGGAGTCGCTCCGAGGTATCATCTAAAATGTAAATACTTCTCACATGTAGGGTTAAAAGCGAGTCGTCGGCTATGAAAGTCACACATCGCTGAATACGAATGGATGATCGCTTTCTTGATCGGCGCACCTGAAACTTCGCTCGAACCACCCCTGCTCAACAGTTTGGGCACCTTACCAACTTTAGGCTGTTTAAAATACAGCAGGTAGCTCACACGACCCCTATAGCTTCGTGCTCGAATATCTTTTCTATACCTGTTCCTTTGTACCCATCTATTTTAGCTTGGATGGTTTCTCTTTTTGTATCCCTTAAATCGTGAGTCTATGAATGAAGCAAAATTTTCGTCACACCTGCGGGTGTTTTTTCACTAGCACACGTTTTTTCAATATTTCATTTTTAACGGAAAGAGCGTTTTTCTGTTCTAAAATTTGCTGCGGGAAAAAATACGTTTGTTGTTACTAAAATTTTTATTGTTTTATTGCATAAGACATTCTTTTAATTAATGTATGACAGTACTTTAATGGTTGCCATCTGTACTGTAGAATGATACGAGAAGGCAGATGCACTTGTGAAACCTTACAAGATGTGGATCTTGGAAGCAGTTAAACTATTATCATATTTTTTTATTTTATGTACAAAAGTGTATATTAGATTTAAATATTAGATTTCTCAACTTGACATTTTGAATTATCAATAATGAATGGAATCTATTCAATCATTCTGTAGATACACTGGCAGTTTTCTTTTTCGCGCCTTTACGCCCACATGAACATTTTTCTGGTGAGAAATTAACGCTAAGTTGTTCAGTGCATTGTCTCGAACAATAGAGTCTAGTACGATGTGCTTGCAATGCAAAGCGCAATGATTTGAGAACGTCTTCAAGTAATGGATCGCTGACATTTTAGAGATAATTTACTACAATCCACTTTGAATTGATCCCTTGTTCATCTGTAATTTCGAAGAAAATGCGGCACATACTGATTCTATATTTAATATTAAATTAGAAATATATATTTCTATATTGCGTACAGGAAAAAAATGTAGATTTTTCATTTATTGTTTATTTATAAAAATACGTCGGAGAGGTTTACTTATATCTCGGAGTCAAAAAATTATTCACAGTTGTTTTTATATAGTTTTAAATAAAACAAAGAAAAAAGGTAAAAATAATAGTAGATGTAAATTGCAGGATGTTTCTTCACAAGTAAAAAAATAGAGATTTGACAGTATTTGGGCTAAAAATGCAGTTGTTTTTTTTTTTGAAAATATATATTTGGCTTGGGTGTATCAAAGATAAGATTTACAACGGTCCTGCAATAGAGAGCCTGTTCTCTTCGTTACTGCGTTTCGTTTTTCCGTGAAGCAAGTTCTTTATTGCCTAATGGAGTCTGGAAAATTTCAGACGTCTGGCGCTTCTTTTGTATTCCAGAGTGTTTTATGCTTTACGCTGATTTTATACAAACCGATACTTGGAAACTACTTTGAATAGCGAAGTCTTTTCAAGAAACTTTTAGAGGGAACAAATTACCGAATTATAATAATTTCGCGCGAATTAATATTGATTTATTACCGACTTAATTATTAACATTTTATATCAATTTATGTCTTATGATTAATAGGAATATCAATGCTTTTACTTTCAATTTTTCAAATCGAGTACCTTGCAAATAAATTTATCTGGACTTAAAATAAATCAATTCAATATCGTTTATAGAATGAATTTATGGATAAATTCATTTTAAATTCGATTGCAATCAATTGTATTTATTTAGCACGCAATCAATGACTTATGGCATAAATATAGTGGCAATTGCAACTCGGCCAATAAATCTCATTCTTTTTATTATCACTATTGCCATTGATAAAAAAAGTATATTTTTACGCGGGATGCTGCGTATCATATATTTATTGTGCTTGCGATTATCACAGCATTCTCCACATGTGACAGTTTAAAGTATCTTTATGTACAATGCAGTTACGCTACCGTGGGCCAATATGGGTTCTGTTGCAATAACTGGTATCGTAATAACTCCCCGCCTTTCTCGCCATTGTGGCCACTCGTATTGTATAGGCACTCGAAAAAAAAATTTCGCACAGTATTGATCACTATTGAAGATATGGCCATATGCAATTTATACTGTAAAAACAGTTCTTGTGCTGTGCGCTTTACTATTGTATGTGGAGAACTCCTCTGCAGACAGCTGTTCTCCCAGCATTAAAAGGCAATATTTTATTGACAAATATCGTGATCGTACTTCGATGATTGTCATAGTTGAAATTTTTAGTTTCTGCACCATGGTCGTAATAGAAGATATATAATTTGGAAATTCTCTCTATCCTTTCGAGATTAAATAAATCTGATCGTTTAGTCGTCCAATGTATGATATGCCGTTTAAATCATAAAGATTTTTATTTCTCTCTCTTTCTCAATATATTTTTCGAGGATGGAACATCAAATTGATGTCACATTTATTAGAACTGATTAATAAAATAAGTAGATATTTATTCTTCGAAGGTATAGAATGTATTGTTTTTAATCGTTATTTAGGTCGTCCATTATACATCGGATGGATCCAATCCATCTAACCCCGAGGGGAAAGAGAGAGTTCCCAAATTATATATGCCCGTTCATTCTTTCCCGAATCAAATTGCGTAACGATCTCTCGTAGCAGCGTAGCGTAACGTAAAACGTTGTCAGTCCCATGATTCCCTCTCCTCTATATTCCGTCTCATTCGCTATATCCCCGCTCTTTACATCTTCGTCCCCTGTCCCTTACACCGACGCTTTTTCACGGCAATCCACGCTGGTTGTTTCCCCTTTCCGCTCCCCCTAAAAACCTGGTTGCCCTTCTCTCTGATGCTTATCCTCTCTTCTCCCCTCAACCACTATAAGCCGACTTATCCCAGGCCTCTCACCCACGCTGTAGTCTCATAGTAAAAATGGCTGATGCTTGCAGAGACTGTAGTAAATGTGTTAGGGTCGGATCTGCACTGATCACAAATAAAGTGTATTAGATGACAATATTTATAAGATCTCTCTCTACATTATTTTTATTTATTAAACATTTGCCCTGTATCTTTTATTGTTGTCCAGTTACCTCCGCGTAATAATTAATATACAAATTTATTACGAAAAGTTTAATATTACAACTTATTTTATTTGCTTTGATAATATTTTTGTACACCTTTTTTTTCGAAAATAATATCTCGAAATTAAATTTGTAGTTTAATAAATAGACTAGAATCACACATTCACGTTGACCGCGCTCAACAGAAAAAGCAGCTTTGCAACTACCCGTAAGATTTGTAAATCTGATTGGTATGCTCTTGATCTTATTGTTAGCTCGATCTAAGAGCATGCACCAATCAGATTCACGAATTTTACAACATTTGTAAAGCAGCTTATTCTGCTGAATGCAGTCAAGACAACTGATGCTTGGAAAGCGTCTTTTTAAAGAGCCGCGGGTAGTCGATGTGTGCCTACCTGCCTGAAGAAGAATGCGTCCCTGTGAGACCCCGAACATCGTATTACAGCGTACTATACTCTCGTACTATAATCTCGTAGTGTAGTACGAATATACTATAGTGTGCGAGCTGTAGTGGGCCTGAGCGCGCGACCGCGTTCGCCGGTCCCCGTTCGCTTTCATATCTGACCGCAGAAGTCCCGCGTAGCGCTACCATCGTTGAACTCTCCCGGCCCCGTCTGAGAGCATTGTTGCATCGACGCCAGCTTAAGAGAGTACCTTGCATCGCGTTCTGCGTTTCCTTTGATCATTTCGGAGTACAGTGTGCAATGTACAGTGCAATTCTTGGTTGACACATTGACCGATGATTCTCGAATGTTTTTCTCGCGAACTTTTGTGAAATAACGGTGTGGCAGATCGTTCTTTCGCAAGTTGGAGTAAATCAACTGAGCAGCTATGAAGCAGGAGCAGAGGCCGCGGAGGCAGGCCCTCTTCCAGATTGCCAAGGTTCGGTTCCGCATTTCTTTTTTCTAGTTTGTTGTTATTTATTGTTATTTATTGGAGCGTTTCTTCTTTTTTTTTTACTTATCGTTAAATTGGTGAACGTTATTGTAAGTTGCGCGGTTCAATATCGCACGATAATACCGTATACCGTTATAGGTACCTATCCTACCTCGAGATACCTGTTGATTCTTATCCACGACGTATAAATCATCTCACGGTTGTTACATCGATACTCTCACATTATAAAGAAAAATTATGAAAATTGGCATTATTATAATTATATTTTTTTGTACGAAGAAATTGATATGTTGATAATAATGTATATATTGTGTTGACAGTTAGAACGGTAATAATATTACAGTGTACAACGTTAACTTGATTTTCAATGTGATTTGAATTGAATTGTCAACTATTATGAATAACGTGATTTTAAAATATTTATAAAATATTTTTAAATATTTATAAAATAATTTGTAATTTAATAATAAAAATATTATTATTTAATTTAGAAGGGTTGAGCTGCAAAAGATGTTGTAAAAGCATTTTATTTAGTTAGATGTGTCAATAAGAATGAATTAAAAAATTCTCCGTGTGTGTGCAATAAATATTTAACAATTTTTTTTAAATACTTTACGTTATAAATACTTCACAGTTTCTTTATATTTATTTTGCAATTCACAATGTTTTGCAAGATAACGCAAATATTCATATTTCTATCGTAGCAAGATGTAAGGTCGATCTCTCTATGGGGCGCGGCAAACCAGTGGATAATTTATTTACGTAATTTTCTGATCGTAACGTTGCGGCATTTCCCGTTTGTTGTATTGCAAAAAATTCTGCATGTTCAGGACGCTTTTTTCTTCTATCAATTACCATCTAACACAAGCCGTGCGATTTTACATGCGCGCCAAAGTGTGACGCTCTTTTAAACGCATTGGTAAAGCGCAGAATAATTTTATATTCGATTTGTCGAGGAAGTCGACGCATCATAGATTAGCCGATCCTAAGGAAAGTTTTGGGTGCGGCTTTCCAACCATTATGATCATTTGAGGTCAGACATTTGCGGTTGCTGAAAACGCGGTAAAGCATTTTAGCGTATCCGAGTAGCGGTTTGTTTTTCATTATACGATAGTTGTGTAAAATTTTAAGAACACCAAATTATTATTAAAGCATCAATCAAGATAGGTATTATTGCAATAAAAAAATGTTTTGCATTATTTTTATTACTACATATGTGCAGATGTAGCTCATATGAGCTTCGTAATGATACTACCATGAAAAATATCTCGCACGATCGTCACGCAGCAGTAACTAGGTATTTGGAGCGCTTTGAAATTCTCATCAGACACAATTCATGCGATCGTTCTTGAAATTTTTCTTAACTCGGTCGGGTGAGCAGTAAATTATGCGAAGATTGGTGACGCATATCTTAATCATGTGTGTTTTAATTACATTTTAATAATGTGTATTGATTATTATTATATTTTATAATTAATTGGAAAGAATTAAATTTTATTGTTTTTATTTTTGCATTGATTTAATTGATATTGACAAAATTTCCATTTTCTCACACTTTTTCTTTATACTGTATGTGTAATTATACAGCATCATTGATTACATATGAATTACTCGATAAATAATTGCCGGATTAATAAGCATTAATAACCGTTATTGCCAAGCCTTTCGCAGACTTTTGCCGCTAATTGGTTCATGCATTGAGTAGAAAACTAATTAACAGATGTCGAAGCACGCTTGAGATGAGTGTACTCTATGAAATTATAACTTTGCCAAAGTTCCAGAAAGGAAGAAGCATAATCGTTTGCGGTAATAACAGTAATATGACAACAAAGATATACGCGTGTATTAATTTTTACTTGACAATTATAATAATACATATAAATTATTTGATAATCTTACATAACTAATTTAAATATAATCAAAGTATACATATGAGACAAAACATAAGATAAAATCAGTAATTACAATTTCTATTAATATTTATAAAATTTCGACCAATTTAATTAAAATAACATATTTTGCAGGAGTATGTGTTTAAACAATGACGCGATAATAAAATAAGTTTTAATTTTTCGTCGCATTATATGTGTTATTGCATTTTAAAAATTTATATTTAAATTATAACAAAATTTATTTTCTTTGCAGTGAACAAGTATAGCGCGCAGTTGTAGAATATTTTATTTTATACGTATAAAGTATATTTACACTTTTGCTTTGTTGGTAAAATTATACTATTATAAAATGTTATTACGAATATTAAATTTGAATATAAAACTTTGAAAGTGATTTTGTGCCCAAAAAGCTCAGATTTAATATTATTCTCAAAGGCATCGAATATTGTTTCACATCGTGACACAGGAAAAGGGAAGTTATGTTCCGCTATGTGGCAGGACATGGGCACGGAAATCGTGATTTACTTTCCCCCGGTATAATAATGCGCTCATGATACACTGGGCTACTGTCGTATATGGGTGTAGATACCATATAGAAGATCCCGACACATTTACATATTCGTTTGTGTTACGTGCACCCACGTGTTACCTTTTTTGTCTCGACGCCATATATGCAAAGAATATGATAAATTCATTCAGAATCGATGCCGAAATTTGATCATGTGCATGACGACATATTATGTAACTTGGCAAAGTAAATGATATATTAATATACATAATTGTCAAAATTGTTAAATTACTAATTGTTAAATGTTTAATTATTTACGTGCATATGGGATTTAAAAGCTTTTCAGAATGATAAATATAATAAATACAAAAAATATAAAATTTTAGAAAGAGAGAGAGAGAGAGAGAAAAAATATTTTAGCTAAATATTTTTCTAAAAAATTTTTTGACTTGAATCAATATTATTGTATGAGAAACTTATAAGATTTTCTATTTTTATTTCAGGTTTTGTGGCATCTTGACATTTTTCGACGGAGTTTCAGAGAACTTTCTGGACATGCTTGTATGCGAGAGTCTTGCATCTTTTGCGCACTCAAGGTAAGTTAATAAAAAAATTGCAAAATAATTAATTTTCTGAATGTAACTACCGTTTATATTTATAACATATTAATATATTTTTTATATATATGTTTAATCTATATAAACAATTTTAAGGAATATTCTGACAATGAGACAAAAGCACACAAACGGAGTTTGTAGAACTTGTGAAGTTAAATATTTATCAACCGCTTCTCTCTTTGTCTCTTCCTCTCAATTATAACTTTTAGTTACAACGTGCAACAAGATTGATTACAGTAGTTGCGCTTGTAACGACAAATATTCTAAGCTGTGGTTTTTATAATGCGTTGCCTTGACACTTTTACGTATCGATGAGCTCTTGTGGCTTCGCATTCTAACGAAGGGAAACAGAACCTTGAGTAATTTTCGCACAAAGAAGAAACTGAATGCTTTTTCCGGATAAGTTTTACGCTATATGAAATTCAATAAGAAAATCATCTGGAAATAATCCCACAGTAACAGTAAAAATGGGGTGTGATAATATATCTTGATGTTTTACTCGTGAGGAAAAGGCGAAGCTAATTATTTTCTATTCAACGCGTAAGCTATTTTCTTCGCGTTGAAAGATATTTACACTGAATCTGCGATGCAAACAAATAATTTACTCGAATAATATTTATAGTGAAGAAGTTAATTTTGTATTAATCTCTTCATTATTTACCATAACTTTTCTATTAATTTTATTGTGTCATTTTCAATGCACGAATATCTGTACGTGATCAATGTGATCAGTTTAGAAATAAACCGGAAGTGGAAAACATTAATGACGCTTGCTTATTGTATGTTTCTAGTATGTAGCATAGATTTAATCTCTATCTTCCTCTAGTATATAGAATATCGAAAATAGAAGCCTTGCTTTTTATATTTGCTATCATTTTCTTCGTCGCGCTCTACGCGATCACGTAGAGATATGGCTAACCATTGTAACGGGATCCTATGAGCCACGGATTTTTTGCCAATGATGTTCTCTTCGTTTTCGTCCGTGATCGGTGAAGAGAGCCGCAGGATAACCGCGCGTTGGTCCATCCGTGGCAGACGTTGTCTGCTTTTATCGTGGAAGGTCAGCTATTTCACCCACCACCAGTTACGAACTTTGTAGACCGGTATTCGGTAACGTCGCACATTCGAGGCTAGTCGAGAAGTAGGTGGAAACGCAAGTTCCTGCCGATCTTCTCACGAGGTTAATTAGCAATCTAGAGAGTAATTGCTCGAGGCGTAGGGTACATACCGAGCACGATTTGCAAGAACAATCACCGCTCGGAGTATGCTTCATGTTGCCAGATTCGTCTTTCGAGCGGTGCAATTTTGTCCAAAATTACCGCAATTCGAAACTAACACCCCAAGCTCATTTCCTCGCTTATTACAGCACTTGACACATAATTGTTACGCAATTTATATTAACTCCTTTGATTTAATCGTGTGATGCGTTAATAATGATAAACAATCTTTTCGTAAGAACATTAATGTGTCTTAAACTTTGCATTGAATGTCAATATTTATTATTATTTCTTATTGAATTATTTACTTGTGACATTTCAATTTAGAACACAATATACTTAGGATAAAAAGGTTCTTCGTATATTTAGGACAAAGTAGAATTTTGGTATTTGAAATAGTTTCGTTAGGCGAGCTGGAGCCTCTTAATGTCTCTGACATGTCAAAGATTTTTCGGCTTTTTACGCAGGTAACTTTTAGGACCTACCCTTGGTATATCTTACACAAAACAACCAAAACTCTACACAGACAAGTACTAATTAACTGATTTTATAGAAAATTCTGTACAGGTTTATCGGCACGCGACAGATTTTCAAGATTTTCGGAATAATGGCTTTTCGAAATAATGTTATCAAACATGTTTTCAAGACTTATTTGTAGACAATCTTTATCTTCCTGAAGCACCGAACTTTTTTGGATAATTTTTTCTAAAATGCCGAGAGATAAAGTTGTATACATTTCATACTTATTAATATATTTTAAAGTTAATATTAAAATAGAAATGTAAGTTTATGTGAAACTAAAATCTTAAAATTTCAATATTAATATCAATATTAAATTTTAATTGTCTTTGATATTAAACAAAATTATATATAAACTATATAGAGGAAGATTTTTTAATAAAAAGATTACGTTTTCTTATACCAACGCGAAGGTCAATATCTATACGCAACAAGGAATTTAACCCTATGGAATGTCTGAGATGATTCATCTTGAACGCATTTTGGGGGAGGGAGCGTGAATATTTTAATGTTGCGAGATGCCTTAGTCATGTAGTACGATTTTTACCGTGAGCATTAATTTTGAAATGACGCGTTTATTAAATATATATTTTCGGACTAAATTTTGTTCATTATGTTTATTTATGTTTTTCTATCTTAATTTATATAGATAGACTCCATTTTTTCTTATTAGAAACCGATCTGAAGTTACGTTGTTAATTAAGGGAGAGAAAAGAATTTTTAATGTAATTTAGCTTTATGGTTATTTATGCGATAACATTTCTTTATAAAGTATTTCCCGTCTACTCTTATCTACAATTTCTAAAGGATTAGAAAAATATTCAAAATTTATATACAATTCTTACATGAAATTTAATTTGCAGCTGTGTGATATGAACCGTACAGTCTTTCTAATAGCACAGATCATATCGACAGTGCTTATAAGCATAATTCTTATATCTTTGCATGTTTCGTATTCTGAATACAGTTAGTTAGATGATAATGATAAATGACTGTATACCTAATTTTGAGAACTGTCAATTAAGACCATTTCTAAACAAAAAACCGACGTAATCAACATAATTTCCTGTTCGATACTGTGTGAGATCGGGTCGCAATATTTCACAAATAATATTAAATAAAGTGTAAATCGTTATTTTCATGATATATACAGTAAATCTTGCTGAAGGCGCGATCTATAATTTTTTTCGCGATAAATATCGCATTGCGGTAATTTGTTGCAAAAACATATGTTATATAGATTACCGCTTTGGTTACGGATATTCAAGATAATTGTCCGCTATTATAAAATCATTTACGGTCAATGCCAATAATTCCTTTGAATTCTCTTACCGGAACCTTCAACAGGGATGCAAATTACTTTTTCTCAACTTTCATTTAATGTTACATTTTATATTTAATAATAATACACTTTTTATTGCATTTTATTATTTAAATTAATAGGATTAAAATACTTTCTCGAAAAATTATGAAGGAAATTTAATTCGCGACTGCTGAATCTTTTTACAGCAACACAACGAAAGCGCAGAACACGTTACCGTTACCATTTAAATACTCTTTTAAAGTCGGGCGTTTTACAAGTAAATTTAAATAAATCTGCATCCTGTCTCGCACACGAAGAAGGAAATGTTCTAAGCCTACGTAAGTGGCTACTTCTCTTACGCGACAGATGCCTACGCTTTTTGATTAAATAATACTATCAAGATTTAATCGACATAATTTCCTGTTCGATACTGTGGTAACATTAATTTATCACAATATTTTACAAATAATATTAAAAAATGGTAGTAAATAATGGTGGTAAATAATATTAAATACAATACACTGACTTTATATGAGTTGAATTTAAGTACTTTTATCCATAATTTGCTCTCGATATTTCGTATTAAATTACATTCGTTTCTTACATAGCGATGTGTTACATCATATTTTCTTTGCAGTTTATTAGCAATTCTATATTTATATGACCAAATGTAGTCGTTCTTCAGGATTTTCGTAATTCCGTTAGGTGAATGTCAGGAATAAAACATGAAAAAATTATCGCCCACGAGGGATATTGTTGAATTTGACAGTTCGATTCGGATGAGTAATCGCAATTACACGCGGAAGCATCGGTATCTTTAGATTCCTCGTGGAAGAGATGAGCTCGATGCGAAATATTAATTTGAATTTCTACTACGTTTTATGAATTAATCGCGAAATAACGTCGCAGTATCACGATAAATTGCCCAGAAAAATAAATAAAAAGATCAACTGCATTATAACGAATTATCACGTAGTGGCGACGTTTTTCGATGGTAAAGGAAAATTTTCACGGAAACGACAAACTGGACGATTCATCATCCGGTTGATCTTTTTCTCGAGAAACGAGTCGTCCCTACGGATCGTTCCGACGAGATACAGCCCTGATTGGGCTGCTGGTCGCTCAGGTAGGTAGGTGAACGTAGGATAGTAAACGGGTGACGTCATTGGTTCCTCGGGTCTATCAGAAGGTGGGATGGAGAGAGAAAGGGGACACCGTATGGTCTCTCAGAGAGAAGAGAAAGACGAGGAGAACCTGAAAAGAGAGTGGGAGATATTCGCCAGTACACCGTGAGCCGCTGGCTTCAGGTACGGGTGCATGGCACCGTGTGCAGGCAGGTAGTTCTGTGGTTCTTCCTCCACGTTTCACCGCGCGATCGCGTTGTTCAACTTAGCGAAGCTATATGCGCAGGAAAATATTTCCGTCCTCGCCGCGCTTCTTCGTGATCCGGAATTGGACCGGAAGCTGTTAGCGAGGAAAGAACTCGGGATATCATCTTGTTACGTGATGACATATCATCCTTTTTGTGCATAAGAGTGTCGCGCAGTTAAGTAACAATGGTGAACGGTGGTTTATAGAATATTGAGTTAAATGCGAAGATATGGAGCAGCGATGGTTCTGATAAAAGAAAGTTGCTCCTCGTTCGTTTGAGAAGTTAACGCGGCGGAACGAGAGAAGCACGTGGTACATCGAGATGGAACGAGATGATCTCATCAACAATTGTTAATCTAGAAGAGCAACTTTATGATTTGAGGAAATAAATTTTATTGTAAAACATATAATTTTTTTATTGTAAATTCACGGCAAACTATTCTACTTGTGATCCGAAGGATCAGGTCACGTAGAGAAATTCTAACATAAAATCAACGAAACTTGAAGAGAAATTCTTTCGAGTAAGTTTCTTGTCGTATATGATCGCTTTAAATTCTCCCAACTGAGAATTTTCTCTCTGGCAAGCGTGGACGAGCAATTTCAAAAATATTATTTACGGAATCGCCGAGAATTCTTGAAGTCGTGATAATAAAAGAATTGCGAGCTTATCACGATAACGCCAAGTTTATGAATTGAAAGGATGATTTTACCGGCTAAACAAGTGTTTAATCGATTCCTCTGGCAACGGTTTCTACCAGCACATCCTGTATGCATCTGCTGCACATAATTCTTTATAAACAGGCATTTGCCTGACTCTCTCGTCTAAGATATACGCTTGCTCATCGTCAACCTTCGAGTTTTCCTTCTTCGTTATTTCGTATTCTTAAACGCTCTCTTATTTATCTGATCCTCGACTGAAGATGCAACGTTATTACGCAAAGTTCCACATCATAGAATGACGCTTGTAACATTTAACGTGACTTCATCCAGAAATCAGTGCTTGAAAATAAAAAAAGATATGATATATTTCAATAAGGAAAAATAGCAGAGGGTTGAACCATAAAAATGGTCGTTGCCCTTAATTTTACCACGCAGTTATCTCAGCTCGTAAGACCAAATTACTCGAGACGGCAAACAGAAGAGATAGCAATGTATATTATTGCCTAAAAAGAAGGAAGGTTGAAAAAGGGAGACCCAACTATAAGGGAAAGTTACTCCAAGTGTAACCAAACGATATTATTAGACTGACATGTAACGTGTCGCGTGTAGACACTGCAAACAACGCTATCGTCACGCTAAGGATCACGAGGAGTTTTCTGCTGAGTGAGTGGAAGTTCGTATTTGTCTTTAACCTGATCTGGAGAACATTTCATCTTGCACGATGTTTTCGTTTCGATGTTGGAGTGTGCCGGAATTCGAACAAATCCATAAAACCTTCGCAATACAAATTTGCTCGACCACTTTCGAAGATAATCGCGATGAATTCGCAGAATCATAGACGAGGACGAGATAAACATCTATGTATAATTCGGAGTGTGTAGAATGAAAAAATGTTGAAGTGGATAAAAGTTCGTCAGACTACGTCGGCAACGACGCCTGCGTCACCCAAGTTATCCGTATCTCATCGGGAAGTAAAGAAAGATGAGACGAGAGTTGAAGCTGAGGTTAAGAAAGAAGAGGAAGCCGAAGATAGTGGAATGGAGAAAGAAGACTCAGTTTGCAACGTCGAGCTAAGTGATCTGAAAAAAGTACGCACATGCTTTGCACTTCTTCAGTAATCTAGAATTAATTTAGAAAGTTATCTTTGAGGATCATAACGACAAAAATAACTCTAATTAATCCAGTTGTAATGAATCGCTAATGAATATAGTCATTAGACCAAGTTAATACAGATCTTCTTTAGACAATCCACACGCGTATAGTTTCTCTCAAATTATTATGCACTGTAGCTTGAGAATGCTTGATCATGCGAAGGTTTCAACGCGCGCGCGTGTGTAATTATAATTTACTCTCTCTCTCTCTTTTTTCTATAAACAGCGCGTAAAATATTAATGATATTGCAAGCTATTCGCTATTTTTTCTAACAGGCATATTTTTTTTTAATAGAATAAGTACGATATTTTATCTCGAAAAATTAATGATCGATGAAGTCGATCGCTTTCATTCGACGATCTCGCTCGATCTAACGCAATTTCTGATGCGTACGCTAAAACCCGACCGGTTTCTTCTTCATCAGACGTCAAAGGTGCTTCGTCTCGAACAGGTGCGACGTCCTCCTCTTCCCCAGGTGCCGTTACTATCATCGCTTTTACGTCGACCGGGGCACGTAACACATCTGTCGCTACCATCGTCGTTAACAGTGCACGATATGCAGTAACTTTCATTGAAGAATTTCACTTCAGACGCAAATTGACGTAGTGTACTAGGTCGCCGCCTCACGTAACACAACATGACTGATACGAACTCCGACTGAATCATTGAAACACCATTATAGAAATTGAATCTGCTTCATGTGTTATTCTTTGTCATTCTATCCGTTTCAATTCATCATCTGACATATCTATTCGATTTTTTGTAAGTTCTAAAAATAGATTTGTAACTCTCATATAGATGATTTGATCATGATTTAACGAACTGTTCAGCTTGATTTTTTTCTGTACTCGATACTTTTGTCGAAATATTGTATTAAGCAAACATCTGCGACTGGCATCGACTTTCCATGCTTGTAACCGCTGCTCATCAAGTGAGGATTACGAAAGACGCTAAAGCCCGGCTGCTGCCGATAGGTCGCAAATTACGACCGGTCTGCGTAGCATTTCTGTTTGACCTTTGCCATGTATCACGATTGCATACGGCGATGCAAACCTCGAGGTAATGCCGATGTCCTAGCGGTCATCTCCGGGTTTTTCCTCGCTTTCCTCTCGTTGCAAAATCACATGCGCGTTTCGCGGAATTACCTATGCTAAGCGTCCGATTATCTCGCGAATATGTTGATTAGGGAAACGAAAGAAGCAGAGCAGTGCGGTAGGTTTAGCGTTACAATGTGATTTTATCATAGAACGGTTTTATCGTAAGGAGATGACGTAAGGTCTCATGTAATTCTGCGCAAGAGAATTCAAATTAATTCTTCTCTTTTTCTCCGTTTCTCTCTCTTTTATGTATTATAATATTATATATAAATCATATCTACGGTTATATTTACATTTGAAATTTCGAAATTCAATAAATACACATTTATTTACTGAAAGTGTGTAACTGTGTGTGAAGCATATAATTTTATAATATCTAAAGTTAAACAATTTTATTCTAACGTAGCCGCAAAATCATATGATACACATTTATTATTAAACAGAACTAACAGAGTTTTCGATGCTGTGTTTATTAAACAAAAAATAATCTCTATTAATCTTCTGTAATATGATGAAAATTTATTCCATCTATTGATTCGTTATATTCATATTTAAAGATGCTTGTGTGGCGCAACTTATATTAAACTGACAAAGATAAATAGACACATATAAAAAAGACAATAAATCTTTTTTAATAAAAAAAGACTGCAAAAGACTAAATATTAAATAATACGATAAGTTTATTAATAACATACATATATAAAGAAATAAAACTTTATACATATTTGTATATATAATAAAATGCTCATTTATTTATGTCGTCTTTTAGTGTATTCATGTTTCACTGCGATGCACGTCGTTCTTGATGTTCGCGAGATTCAAGGCGGCAAGAAATCTTCTTTGGTGATTCTCGCATTAAATCCTCGTCACATTGTCTTGTTTCAGGACCTGTTCTCGCAGCTGCAGTTTTCGCAAGAGAGCGCTCTGCCACCCGACACGTTGCGCCGCGCGCTGGCAGAAAGCTTTCTCGATCAGCAGAGATTTCAGCTGGGTTTCATGGACGACGCGGCAGAATGTTTCGTAAGTTATTTCTGTTTTTCCAGATGCCATTACCACTACTGATCGAAACGAGATATCGATACGCATATAATGCAATCGATGAATTGCTAAACAATTAGATTTGAATGCGTTAGAAAACACTTAAAACACGCTTTTTACTCATTATTCGCGATAAATCGCGTTCTCGATATAGATTGCCGAAACAATTTTTTAAACGAGCTATTGGAAAAAACGAAGGTGAAGTGTAAATCGATCTACATCTGCAAGGAAAATTTTTATAAATATATTCTGTTCAGAATGTAAGAAGAGAGATCGACTTTCTTGTTAATAATGCAGAAATTTTGATGGCACAGATTGAAGGTCCAGATGTCAAATGTAATCAAATTAAATCAAATCGATCTCTCTCTCTCTCTTTCTCTCTGAGATTTCTTCTTACTCCAGAAAGAGGATAAACCATTATTTTCGTTATTGAATATTTCGAAGCTGATCGAACGTTTCTAATGGTGCCTTGTTACGGACGAGATTGGACTAGCAATAATGATCTTAACTGAGTCTTACAAGTACCGCTGCTATACTACTTTCTCGTTTACACAACGGTCACGTTGGACGCTAGTATATGTCCGTATGTATGTCAACACTAGTTGGTTTGAATAATATCAATGCAACTTGGTACTTACACAAGGAAAGTACGCATAATAGATGCAAGGACAGTAATATATAATCGTATCGCTGTTCTGAATATCGCATATCGTTGTTCTGAATATATTCTCGAATATAATATTTTTACTGAAGTAAGTAATAGCGCTTTACGTATTAAATAAAAATATTATTGTAGTAATTATTTTAATTGTTTAAATATTATTTTGATTATTAAAACGTTAAATTAAAAGTTGACGATTCTTAGCTTTTTTATTGAAGTAGCATAGTTCTGGACTTATACACACAAATGGCAGAAATAATATATCTGTTCAACTTGGCCTTACAAGCGCGACTACGAGTTGCGATAGAAAATACGAAGGAATGCACGCTCGCTAACATACAGTTTTCAATTTTAGGAAAACATTCTTTTACGTATACATCTCCACATCGCAAGCGGCGAGGCTGAAGATATGTGTAGTGCGAGGCATTGTGTGCCGCATCAGAAATTTGCTATGACGCTCGTCGAGCAAAGCGTCTGTGGAGCTTGCGGCGCGACGTCGGAGCCACTGCCTTTTACACAGGTTCGTGTAATTAACATACATATGTGGTTAAGATTATGCTTTTCTACACTTATGTTACATTATTACGTATAGAAGAACAGTCAAGAAAAACCGCATTTAAAAAATGCATACATGAATAATGCATATTGTTTTTTCTTATTAATAGTTTTGTTACATAAAATCATTTACATTTTACATAAACAATTTGTTATTTTTTACAGTTTCTGTACAAGTATATAATACGTGTATGTATATATATACATATATATATATATATATATATATATATATATCACTTTTGCATATAATATACAAACATAAATTGATCTTTTCCGTGCGCATTTCCTTATGTGCAATAGTTTTGAGAAAGATATGTAAGAGTGAATCAGAAATGTCATCTTTGTTTCTGAGATGACACGCTAAATTTCACACTTTGTTGCACCTTCAGATGATCTGTTCGCTTTTTACTCACGTTACTTTTTCCATGTAGTGTCGATTCTATGCATTCACGTTTAAATTTACCTGAGATATACCAATGGATAAAGAGTTTTTATTTCTCTCGTTTTTCTTTTATACATTTTTTATAAATATCTATTCTTTCAGCTTTCACCAATTTTCTCTGAATTCCTTCTATATTATTTGTCGTATAAAATATGATTTGATATACAAAAAGTTATGTAGATTTATATTTATAATATAATAAACATTTATAGAGAACTATGTTTTACTTTCTAAAAATTATTATTTTTGATTGCTAAAATGGATGAAATTGATTTCTCTTAATATATCAGCATTGAATTGCGAATCATAAAGAGCATGAAACTAGTTATTTTTATCTATTGAGAAAAATAGTAGTATATTAACAGTTTGGCGATTTGATTAAAATATCAGAAATAAATCCGTATCAATAGTAATAAATTTGTAGCAAAGTACGCAAGTGCATAAAGTAGAATGGCAACAGAACTCGAGATTCACAGTTTCTCATAATGATTAAAATATTATAAACTTATTTTTTTTTTAATTTGGAGTTATTAAATAAAAAAGTTAATATTATCTCCATCTTTATTTGCAGATGGTTCATTATGTGTCTGCATCAGCGTTAACATCTCAGGCTCATCAAACGTCACTGAATTCGCGGAACAGTCCAGATCTCTTCGGACAACTTCTTCGAAGAGCTGGTGGAATGGGTGACATCCGGGACTGTCCGGTAAGCAGGCTAAACGAAACATTTTACGAAATACTTGGTCGAATTGTGAGTAACATGTCTCTATCTCTCTCTTGCATATTATAATTTGTCATCAATTTTATGATAGCCCATCCATATACAGTTGGATTTTAAATAAGATTACGGATGACTGACTCATTCGAACATGATTTATATATATATTCTTTCTCCGAATTTATACGCGATGACTCTAAAACTTTCTCTCGAGAATTAAAACAGGTCGACACAAAATGTGTACGCAATTTTACTGATATTGTAAAATAAATAATAAATGATAAAGTATTCGATTTCCCTTCATTTTTTCAGAGTTCTTGCGGTGCAAAAATTCAGATATGCCGGACTCTGATGAATCGACCGGAAATAGTTTCTGTCGGTGTCGTTTGGGACAGTGAACGACCGTCGTTGGAGCATATCATGGATGTCTTTGCGACCGTGGGCACGTCCCTTCGGCTTAGTGACGTCTTCCACAGTGTAGTGGACTCTCGATGGGGTGCCTCTACCGTGCATAATCTCGTAGGAGTGGTTACCTATTACGGGAAACATTATTCGACCTTCTTCTTTCATACGAAATTAAAGGTAAATGTTACTTAATTTTACGTTTCTATTATATAACGATAAAATTAATGAAGTCGCCAGTGATGAGTAAAACCATACAAATTTATTGAAATTTTCGACCTAACTGGCCAGTACAATTTAATTTGAAACACTACGTTTCGACCCTTAGGTACGGATCCTTTTCAAGTGTAACTGCACAATAAAAATATACAATGATTAAGATATAAAACAATAATTTACAAAGTTGTTAACGAAGAAATTTACAATAATATAAAAATAATGTACCTTTCAAGATGTTGATTCGACAGCAGTAAAATTACTAATGTTAAACCGGAGAAGACAAGTAAATCAATTTAAGTCAAACGTTAAAAACACAATAATATCAAAGTTCGACAATACAACGAAATAAATAAATAAAATTTTCTATTATAATTAGCGATTTTAATTCAATTTATAATACGAGTTGATAATTTCTTAGGTGTGGATCTATTTCGATGATGCCACTGTCAAGGAAATTGGACCTCGGTGGGAGCAAGTCGTGGAGAAGTGTAGGAGAGGTCGTTATCAACCTTTACTACTCCTGTATGCGACGCCTGCTGGTACTCCGGTTAATACGGAGAATGCTCCAAAGACTGTTATTCCTTTCCCGAATAATAATGGTTTAAAGACGTCCCCAAAGAATAGCGTTCGCCGTTCGATTACACCTAGTCCTGAAAAGCCATCCATCAACAGCACTGCCAGACGTGCCATCACACCCAATCCCGATAGTCCGCCTCATCACTATACTCAACGAAGCATTTACAGTGATTACCAGAATCTCACAGATATCCAGAATAACATATTTGGCAACCAGGTGCGTTGTAATAATGTAAATACTTACCTTAATAATTTTTTTTTATACAATTTATGTTTTTTCTCTTTCGAAAAACAGATGTATATACTTTTGCATTTAATTTACTGACTTCAAATTAAATATTGTCTAGGGTGTAGATGCGGTTGACGGTGACATAGAGTCGAAATATATTAGTCGTCGTGCCGTGGAAAACGTAATGCAACAACAGAAGAAACAGCAAATGCAATTGACACGTAGTTTAAGCGTGGGATCGGCCCCGCAAGATGGTATCAGCATCCCTGATCACATGAATGTGCCTCGAAGACGGGATTCCGGCAATTGGTCCGGTGATAGAAACAGCGCGTCATCGAGTTCGTCGACCACGATGGACAATACGTATTTGTATATTGTTAATAAAATGCAGAGAAATTCAAACGTACCTAAAAGTCCTATCAAATCTGGAGAACTCTCGAGTAGCAGCAGCGGTCATTACGATGCCGGTTACGATTCCTATTCTTTGTCGTCTACGGACAGTCTTCCACTTCAGCAAGGACTAAAGCACAATTTACAGGTAAATTTGTATTTTAATAAAATTGAAAATATTTGTATATACAGAATTTCAAATGTTAACAATTTTTAATTTCCAAAAGATATCTATGCATATTTGTTTGTAACTGAAATACTGTTGTTTATAGCTTGCTCAAATACCGGAAGGTTATCAACCTTCTTCCGGTGATGATTGCGAACGGTTGTGCAAGGAGACGGACGCGTTGCTGGATAAATCCCGTGCCGCTGAAGATGCTGGCGATCTTAACACGGCCATGGCATTGTGCAGTGCGGCCAGTAGTAAAGCCAGAGCTGCGATGGATGCTCCGTATAACAATACTCACACGATTACGATAGCAAGAATGAAACATAATACTTGCGTCATGAGAACGAGAAGTTTGCATCGAAGAATGCTACAAGAACAAGCAATCGTTAATGGTGATAAAGAAGGTAAGAAATTAAAATATGAATATTATTTTGTCAATCAAAATATCAATATTATTTTGTCGAGACATGCAAAATAGATGTATTTAACATTGTATTTTTTTAGAAGGGTTACCTGAAGGAAGGCATTCTCGAGAAAACAGTAAATCAAGTCAGCATTCGAGGCAAAGCTCGCGAGACAAAGGTAATCATTCTCGACAAAACAGTCGGGAGCTTCTAGTAAATACATCAGCGACGGTGGATAAACCTACCACGAAGAGTATCGAGATTTATGCTACTTTACCGAAGAAGAAGACTCTACGTAGTAAAGCAACGGCGGTAAATGTTATCGAAGACGAAGAATACATGCTTTATGATCGTCCAACACAAAGGACTGGTTTGTTTAGTCGTACGAAACGCTGCGACGACGAAAAGAAAGATAAGAAACGCGCGAGAAGCGAAGAAAGAAACAAGAATGTATCAAAGGATTTTTCGATAGCACCATCTCGATTATCGCCATCTCCAAAAGGAGTGAAAATTGAAAAGCCGAAGGAAATCGTCGAAACTAATACAACTGCGATCAGAAATGCGCAGCTCAACAACACGACTGCAGTGGAACAGAAACAAGGCAAGAAGCAGCATAAGATACGCAGAAAATTGCTGATGGGCGGATTGATCAAGAGGAAAAACAGAAGTATGCCAGATTTACGAGAAGGACAGGATGGTCAGACGAATGTGAACCCAGAAGGATCCTCTAATATCTTACCGAAACAGTCATTGGATGATTCCAGCGTTGGTTTGAAAGGAAGCGATGCAAATCAGTCATTGTGCGGTTACCTATCAGAAGGGCATCTAGAGTTTACCGGAAACGGCGGATCTGGAAATACTAGCAATCCGAATCTTGAGAGAAGTCGTCTGATGAGAAAGAGCTTCCATGGCAGCGCTGGCAAAGTTTTACATGTTGCGAAAGTGCCTCCACCTCCTCCGCTTAGGACTACTTCTCAGCTTAGTAAATCTAAATGTTCGAGTGAAATGCACAATGAGCATCAATCTGACAAAGTTGTGTATCCTTTGCCGGATGGTCGATGCGCGCCCAATTCGTCGCAGGATCAAAACAGTGCTTATTGGAATCACATGAATACGAACAATTCATCCAATATGGCAAACAGAAAGTCAGATTACGTTGATTACGCTTCGGAATCTCATTCTCTTCCATTTATACCGTCCTATAATGAGCAGAGCAATAATATTTCTGGAGCTTGCCAAACGAACTACAATAATAAGCCTAGAATCCAGGATGACGTTGTACAATATGCTAACGGCATACTTTATGAACCGACTTTTGTCGTTACTCGTGCGGACATTCACAATGAGCAGACTCCTGTTAAGCAACAATTTCAGCCAGATTCTTTGCCGCCTTATCCCGAAAACAGCAACATTTCGCATTCACGGCAACCGAGCGAAGATTTTCCACCACCGCCATATCCTTCAATCCATTCGGTGTCACATTCGAGACAAACTAGTGAAGATTTCCCTCCGCCTCCTCCACCGATTGATGAACCGCCGATTCAAGAAACTCAACAGCTTCAAGTTCCCGTTCAATCGCAGCAACGTGCGCAGCAATACGAAGCACAGCAAATTACCAGCTTGTTAGCGCAGTTACAAAGCAAGAGGGAGCAGATCTTGACTGATCCAAGTGAAGAGAAACGGCCGGAGGAGCACGAGGATGAAGAGAAGTCTACGAGTGAAACGTGGTTGAGAGAGTTGCAAGCTAAACAGGCAGAGAGAAAAATGAAGCGGCACGGATCTTTAAATCAAGACATTCCAAAAGTAAGGATTCCGTCGACAATTCAAGGACCGACTATCGCTAGGAGAACCAGCGATTTAATGATGAACAATCTCGGACAGGGATACGATCAGGGACGTGATGTTACGGATTGTCCAAAAGTCGTTTCTTCGGTAAAAGATATGGCTGCTAGGTTTGAACAGATTAAGCTGCAACCGACAGCGAAATCAGAAGCTGACATGAAACCTCAATCAAAACAGAATGTGAATTGTGTTTCTCCAATGCTTATCTCGAATATGCCTCAAGAAACATCATCGACGGAGGGAACGAAATCGATTACCAGCAATTTAGCCTCTGAGAATTCTGGAGTATTTACGGAGACTTCAAGTTCTCAGGCCGTTTCGAAATCCAACTTTGATTCGAATTCCAATCAGAATTTTGTTGCGATGCCATCGAATAATTCCGGTATTCAACAGAGCGAATTAAATGCCGCGATATTATCGATGTCCTTGACACTGCCGCAAGAGAATGGTTTGCCTATTGATTGCCCGGAAGATGACATCAGTGAAGTAGCGATGCAGAACACCATACAGAATACAACGATACTTCCAAGCGAGGAGGACATTGCCCCGAGAAAGGTGAAACGACGAATAGGAAAGAAGAAAAGTGTATCATTCTGCGACCAAGTGGTGCTTGTTGCAACAGCGGAGGATGACGAAAAGGATTCGTATATACCTAATCCTATTCTGGAGAGAGTTTTACGGTCTGCAATGAACAAACCTGAAACTGCTCAAGTGCTACAAGAAATCAGAAGTCTTCAAGAAGCGGAAACGAATCGCGAAAATACTGTCGCGAAATTCCAACAGCAGACTCTTCCTTTAAAGAGCGAAGCTGACAGCATGCCGGCGACACCTTTCCAAGATCAGCTGAGAAGCGTTAATCCAATTCCAGATACCATTAAACCTACATTTGGACGACAGAATTCAAGTGATTCCATGGGATTATTAACGGATAAGAAGTCTTGTGGGAATGAAGGCAAAGATGTCGTCGATAGTAGAGAGACGTATGCTGGTGTTTCTGCGAATACCTCGAAAACCTCCACGTCTTATGCACCGCAACAGCATATTAGATACACACAGAACGCATACACGCAATACTTGCAGTCGATGTATCCACAGACGCAAACATCTCAATTGACAATGAGACCTCAAATCATTCCTTTATCTCAAACGCAGAAGCCAGCCAGTCCTTATCCCACGCAGATGCACGGACAGTACATACAAAATAATATGCCGCAGACGAAAGGATTGTCTCAGAAAAATGGCTACGGAACGTATTATCAGTTGGAGCAACAGCATAATCAGATGAACAAGCAGGCGAACGTTCAATCGCAACAGAATTTGCTGAATCAAAGGATCTCGTCTCACAACGCCAGCCCGATAACCGTCCAGCATTCGCAACAGCAGTTCTCATATCCGTCTAATCAGTCACCGAATCCGTATCAAAGTCAATACTCTCAAAGTTCCTATCAGGGTCATCCCTATCAAGCCGTTCTTCCGCAGAATAGACCGGGTCAACCATTATCATCGCAGTATCAATCGTCGTCCAATTCACCCGCGTTTTATCAACACCAAATGCAACAAAACGCGCAGAATTATCAGCAGAGACATGATAATTATCAGCGACAATTAGCATCTCAGAAAATGGATCAGCAAAATTCCGTGATGCCTAATCAAACGTATCCTAAGGCCCTGCAGAACGGTCAGATACAGCCGAATGTGAAGTATCCGGCCTATCAACATCCTCCGCTCTCCAAACAGATGCATTTCGCAATGTCCACCGCGAAAGTCGTCCCGATGGTGACGCAGCCGATAGTAACGCAATCTTCTTTACAAGCATCGACGACCACCGTAAGAGCATGCGTGACACCCTGCAATCTCTGTCGAAAGAGAAATGTACTTGAGCCAACGCTTTATTGTACGGACTGCGATTTTTATATGTCTCGCTTCCGACCGGCTAATAAAACCGCTTGAATTGTTTCTCATTAATTTAGATGTCAAATTACAAATGTTCATATGTTCTTCGATGAAGGAATAGCATCTTCTTCGTATAAATTAATTAATTACTCATCGACAAAAATAACTATTGATGCTCATAAAAGTTCTAAATGTTTACATTTCTTAGAGCGGCATTGTATCACAATTTAAATGATTTGCAGGACGTACAATTGTAAGAATGTAAAACACAGAAAATCAGAAATGTAATGTTCATGCTTTGCATGTTTGAAATTTCTTACATGCAACTGATTAAATTCTTAGAGAATTTATATATAAAATAGTATTCATGTAGTATTTCAAAATAATTTTAATTTTATTAATAATGACTTTCGATGAAGTAAACATGAATATATATTCACATATTAAATATATTATTCACATTGTATAAATATTAACATCGGAGACCCTCATCGTGCAGCTATTATTTACTCTCATGTACAATGTATTACTGATAATTTCATTTCTATAATTTACATTAGATATTAAAATGGACTTTGTACTTAATATTATATTATTTTAAACATATTTTATGCTGTTGAAGATTATTATTATAATGCGCAAGCTCTAACATTATTTTTAAGTATGTCTGCGTTACATGTTTATATTATATATAATAACAAACTTAATCAACCTGTTATTGAAACGTTACTATTAATTGTTAAATTATCATGTTTAATATTTTCTGCACTATTTTCATTTGTATATAAGTGAATTTCATATCATTTATGCTTTTTCATATCATACAAGATCAGCGAAACCAATAATTCATTTTATATAAGTTACATTTAAGCCGTACTTTTTTGTATACTTGTATGTTATTAGTGCAAATTGTATTCTATTGAAAAGATGTGGATAGTTATGGGATTGTGATACTAGCCATGCTATGTAAAACTTACCTTGTTAAGATAGAAACTGTATTACAGATTGCAAAAGAAGAGCTAAGTAGGTAGCAGATGAAACTTGATCTCTGAGAATGCGTGGAGTTTATTTTACGTTAATTATCTTTAAAGTTACATCTTCTTGTGTATTACATATATCGCGTATTATACACTGTATCACTTTTCCAGTGTTAGTTAAATGTACAAATGATCTGATTTTATACTTTTTGTATGTGAGTATTTTGTTTTAAAAATACTTTATTTTTTATGTAAAATTACATTAATAAAGCTCCTTTACAATATTATTTCGTCAAAATTGATCTCTTATCCATTATAATAAAGTTAATAAATAAAACTTTGTCTTCTAATTTTATAAACATATCTTGTAATTATTTTTTTATTTTATTTGTACCATATTGGATCTTTAAAAAATATCAAAAGCGGCATAATTATTGTTAAACATTATTGTTAATTGATAATTATTATCATTAACTGTATTTATTATCATTAATATATATATACATTAATAATATAACTATAATAATATAAATAATATAATATTTTTAAATTAAATTATTAAGATATATTAATTAATAGATAATTTATCACTTTTGATTAATTCTAATAAAGATCTTTTTCATATTTCAAGCTTATTTAAAAAAATTGCATATTACTTCAGAATTTATTAAATCACAAGAAAATGATAAATCAATTATCAAGCAATGCCTTATTCGTTAATAATAATTAATGATAAAATTATGTAATTATTTGCTCTATCATTCATATATGTATCCGTTCAACGAGCATCAATTAATTCATAATTCGCGCCATACTTGATTCACGTAGTACGCAACTTGAACTCGCGCCAACTTCATTCCTCTAAAACGGAAACGAAGCGAAAGTATTATAATCGTTTCCGCGCGAGTGTCGAGAACGTCGCGACGTTGGTCTCAATAAAAATATAAAAACGCGATCACGAGCATCCCAAATATTGAATGGATTCGTTAATAATGATCCATTTGATCGCCGTATCCTTATAGTTTTCGAGTATAAGCGTTACGTACAAGTAGTGAATAATATCGCGATCGAAAGTGTTCGTGAGAAAATGTACCTCGAGTGCTGCGATAAAGTGTCGTGTGTGTGTGTATGTGTGCCGTGTTTATAATATATATGTTGTTGCAGTATCGCGTCGGTAGTGAAATAATTCGGTTAAGTGCTATAAAAATGAAATGCATTAATTCGCGAATAAGTGTCGAAATCGGAATCTAACAAAATTTGGACTGCCTGAACAGAGAGAGATGGAAAATGCCGGAGGATCGTCGAACATTTTGCTGCCGTTTTATGATCATGATCGGAGATATTAACATTATTGTGAGTGAAATGTTCTTTATTTCTTTTTCATTTAATATGAAAAGTAGCTCGCAGTAAGGATACAGTAAAGTTTAAAGTCTCAATTTGCATATCATCTTTTCGTCACACATACATACATATACATATACATGCAAAGATGAGCCACAAAATGGCGACGGCAAAAGGGCGCGCTTTTCTCAGTCATCGATACCGAGTCAAATTTCGCGCGCAATCTGACGTATACGTGACGTTACGGTCGCGAGCGACGGCGCGGTCACGTGGCCGCTGTCTCCCGCGCGCGCCACGTCAGCTGATCGGCGCTGGCGTTCCCCAGCCAGATGTCAACCGCGGCACGCAGGTGGTGCTCGCATTCGTAATGGCGTATGACGGCTGAGACAGCACAGGCGAAACGCGGACGGGTGCTCGAGTTTTCGCGGATCCGCAACACCTGGGTGGTGATTAAGTGCCGCGGCGCGTTGCCTGGGTGTCGAGTGTTCGCGGTAAGATGACCACGACGGCCGGTGCGCTGCCGTCGTACCAGCGCTTCGCGAACGGCGTGCCGGTGCCGTTGTTCACGAGACGGTCCTTCCGTCCGCGCGAGAAGTACCTGATCCTCCTGGTATTCCTGACGTTCGGCATCGTGTGTTTCGGCGCGTTCTTCTTCCTCCCGGATTTTCGCACCGGCGGCGCGGCCGTGAACAGTGTCTACCGTGTCTATCAACGTATGCAGAAGGCGGGACCGGAGCTGCTGCTACCGGTGCCACCGCGAGCCTCCGGCGATGGCAAGGACTCCCGTTCCTTCGCGGGCGGACACCCGAATGCGGTGCCGCCCGGTCACGAGGACAGTGATCACCAGGACGTGCACCTGGTTGAGGATAAGCAAAAGCTGCAGGTATGAATTTACGCGCTCGCTTTAAATCGATTCCCTCTCGAATTGCGATTCTCTCGAACACCTCGCTTGACACTAGCTAGGAATAGATGACTGGTTTCGCGCGATTTCGTTTAATTCTCGCGCGTTTTTTGCGATGTTTACAATAGTAATTTCTTTTACGCGAAATCGTACTCCGTTTGTTTACATACAGCCATTGTGGCGTGCATGGCTGACGCACGTGCGCGGGACTCCACGCGCTGTCATTCCGTTCACGATCGCGTCTCAATGAATAGCGATAACGATCTTTCGTTAATCCTCGTTTGTTTTGTAAAGTGAAGAAATATCATATATAACATTTGTGAATAAATATGTAAATATTTATTGTTTGATTCGATTTTGAAATAATAGTATCGTGATTAACAAAAGTTAGCTTATTCGATTAACAGTCATTTAAATTTAATTTCTACATTTTTTAAACGTATATATATTTTATTATTAGAATATTTTAATTAGAATATTTCTATACTTATCATACATATCGCGGAGACGTTACTCAAATTTTTTAATTTTATTTTTTATTTTAACGTAGTTTTTATATATTGCTCATTTTTTATGATTCCATATTTATCTGCTAAATATAGACACATATTGAAATAAAATCTCAACTAATTACTAAAACTCGTTCGAATTCGTCGGGGTCAAAGTCGAACCGATTTCGCTCGTAAAGGAGACGGCATGATATCTGTTATGCTTTCTTATTCATGCGTGTTTGTACATCAAAAGTCCCGTTTCGTGAGTATTCTTTTTCTTCTATTCAACTTGAGTAGGTCGTGCCGTGATCTTGCCCTCGTAAGGCAACGTGTCGACGGAATATCGATATAGACGAATTATAATTGATTGAAATTGCTGTGCTCTAACAATCTAAAATTATAATTGAGTATTGTCTTAGAAACAATAGCTAATCGTTTCTAACATATTAATAATAAATTTGAAAGAAATAAGAAAGAGAGAGAAAATTATAAGATTTGAAAGAACTTGTTGAATATACATAGAAAATAGAAACATTTTTTTGTTTTCGATTTTTGATACAAATTTGTGAATATTGATGTTTGTTTATGATATATTTTGTATTACCAATTTTGACTATTATCAATTAGACTTTTTTTGATAAAATACTAATATTAAATTTTTCGTCCGAGATGTTAATTGATACAGATAAGCGCGAAATTAGACTGCACGTGGCAAATGTAATTTATCTTGTTTGCAAACGCGCAAAATAGAGATTTATTCCATCGTTATCGTTTCCGGTTTTGTTATTCATTTCTTTTGCGCAGAAAAATAATAACCATGAATGTTTTCTTGTTTTGTTACGCCTCCCCTTATGGCGCTTTTTCGTTATAAATCATAATTTTTTCAAAAAATGACAACGTAGTTGATTTGCGATAACACGCTTTGCAAAGAACGGATGCGATTATTTTTAATTAAGATAAACAAGGTGCTCGTTCGCTGCGTTGGTTATCGGTTCTGAAATCTTGTAAATTGCATCATTTTAATTGACAATATCCTAACTCGCTGCACAATATATTAAAGCTGACAATGACTCACGCAAAATGCAACGTTTGAATTTTTTTTACGTTCCGAGTTTCGAAACATAGATGCGGTAAATAAAAACGCACTTACTAATGAAGTGAAATGTGATTCGTCAACGGAACTCTGTGTTAGTATCGTGAAAGAAAATATAACGCGACAAATATGAGATAGTTAGTCCAAATTGGAGCAATATTCGCGTACATCGTGCGAGACAAATGCGCGTTTGCATATATAAATAATCGTTATAAAATAATAATTTTTAAGATATATATACATATATATAAAGAGAATGTATTTACTTAATGTGAATATTAGTGACGATATTTTATTATGATTAGTAATGTCTGATAAATTACGATATTGATTTTTTATTAATGTTTTTTAAAGAAATTAATTATTCCTGAAATCTAGTAGAAATGAAGCTAAATATAGAGAATGACGAAAATCTTGAAAAGAATAATGAGAATAAACAAGAACAGGCTCTGTTACAAAAGTAGTTCTCGTATGTTTCTCCTCTTTTATTTTCTTTTCTTTGGCAACGACATAACGGTAAGGTGTTCGAGAGTATGCACTTCTTCGGAGGTGCATAAGGCGAGGAGTGTACTTTCGTGGAATGTAGGTCGCGTATAGATGGCACGTGTGATTGTTATGGAAATGCACTAGTCTCTTAATTTTCAAAGTGGTGTCTTACAAATTAAATATCTTAAATTAATAAAATTGAGTAAAAATAAATTAACAATATTCATTTACATAATTATCAGTTATATTATAAATCAGTAGAGATAACAAAAGCAGTCACGAAAATCCAACTAATTTTAATCTGCACGTTTAGTCTAGATACTAATGTAAATAATCTTTCAGATTAGAATTGATATTGATTATTAATATTATTAAAGAATGTATTCTTTTTATTTATTGTATGGATACATATATATGAATTGGTTTTGATTATTATTTTTAAGTAAAAAATTAGTGTAAACGAATTGCCAATAATTTATATAATATTGCATTTATCAATATTATTTATATAATATTGTTAGAATATAAAATAAATTTACAAACAATAAAATGGCAAAATGTTATTTTGATACTCTCGTTTAAAAATTATTTTTATTTGAATATTTTCTGTATATTCTTTTGATAGTAGTGTATTATTAAATTCACGGAATTCATCAATTCTGTCTTTGTATAATATATTTTCTTATTCAATTTTGAATTTAATTAAGTATAAAATTGAATGTAAAATTTATAAATAGTAAAATTAATTCATTTTGATTTTTATCGTATGTCTTCAATGATTGTTAATTAAACACATATATATCGTGCGGATTTTGCGTGCCATCTAAAACACGATCGCAATGCATCGCATGAATACATTTTAGATCCGAATTATTAGGCAAAAATCGATGAGGAGTATCAGCAGCATAAGACATTAGAAAAACCGGACATGGGTGAATCGCGAGTGCGTACGAGTAGTTCGTCGTCATTGATTGTGCATAAGGAAGAGACAATTTTAGTGACAGTGCCACCAGCACCCGCGGATAAACTGCCATTAACTGTCGGCGGAGAGGATAAGGATCACGTTGCCAGACAACGAAGGGACAAAGTGAAAGAGGTCAGTCATTTTTAATTTGAAAAATATTTTTTGTTGCTGAAGAGGAATAAACAGCGACATATGTATGTACCTGTTTATAAAAAAAATGAAAACATATACATCGGATATCTTCAGGATATACAAAAAATGTTCTGCAATAATAAACTAAAATTAAAAGTATACATTTTTATTATGAAAGGCTAGTTCTATGAAAAAGTAAGAAAAAAATTAATGAATATTCTCATAATTATTTGCATTAATTCTCTATGGGTTACATTTTTCGCAGTTTTTTTCAAGTTTATTAGTATAATTTTAATATAAATTTTAATTTAAAGTACCAACTTAATATTATTCATTAATTAAATTCTCTTTTTTAAATGCTTTTGATAAAAAATATTTAAATAAAAAATCAGAAAAATGATATATATAATCTTTATCAAAGAAATCGAGAAAAAAATATTATTTTAAAGCTTTTTTGATAATATCTCTGTATTGTAAATGTATAAACACGTAAGTATGTAAACGTATTTCTGATGTATTAAAATTGCCTTCTTGTTGCTGTTCCGTGCAAGAGATTCCCCTTTATTGCGAATTCATAAAACCTTATCTTGACTATTTAAATCATATCTTTTCATGGAGTTCTCGTGAAAAATCTTATAGTGTTAGAGAGAACTACTACTATTTCCACGAAAACTGGAAGTGTGAGAGGCCACTTTTTCGCGAAGGTAGTTTCCGCTTGCGCCGATATCTACGCTATGTTTCGCAAAATAATGAACCGGGATTTTTAAATTGACCTCGAGAAGTTCAATCTCCTAGCACAATGCGCTACTCTACGCTCTGCATGCAAATTACTTCTATAAAAACTATAGGATCATAACGACTTGTGTGTAGTGCTCTTATAAAAAGGACACTACCTAACGCTTCTCCGCTGACTTGCAAACTTTATATGCATAAGTACATATATGCATAAAACTCAATTTTGGAGCAAGTTTTAAATTGCACACTCGAAGAAATCGCAGATCATTCTGATGTGAATATCGCATTTGTGCTAGCATGCGAATAAAAATGACGAAATATATAAGAAAGCGTTCTGTATCTTTTTCGTGTCGATGCACATACATACATACATGGAATGAAAATATCTGCTAAAATATATTTCTCCCTCTCTCTGTGAAGTTGGCATCTCATCTTTTAAAAGATTAATATTTTTATTAAAATTCTGAATGCGAAGAGTTGAATACACGAAGAGTTTTAGAATCTCTTATTAATTTTGTAAATTGCTCTTTGAATTAAAGCTATATAAAGAATCAATTCATGATTCTTTAAGGTGCTAACTTCACAAAACGAAATCTCTAAATAACATTATAAATTTCGAATAATTGAAATTAACTATTAAACATAATTAATTTTTTTGCCATTAATGGGATCTCTTTTAGAACTTTTGTGGTGTTATCCAGAATTCTTAATAAAATTCTGCTAGAATTTAAAATAATTATTGTCTGTTATTCGACATACGAAAAATCGTGATAATTTTTGAAATATTTTAACCCTTCAAGAATTAAGAGCCATTGAAATTTGTGAAATATTATTCAAAAAGCCAAAATTTCGAAAAAAATGTTTACTTATCGGAACTTAAAAATGATTTGATTCGACGTACGAAAAATATACGACACTGATGAAATATTGATTTTAGCGATTCAAGTGTTAAGAGTTATCTTTAGGACTTGTAAGATTTTTTATAACACGATATTGGAAAACCAATATTTTAAAAGTTATCTCAATTTTTCATATGTTGGATAATGGACAAAAAATATTTGAAAGTTTTGGCAGTTCTGTTTAAAGTTCTGAATGCACCTCACGAAGTTAAAATTATTTTCATATTGTTATTGGCATTTTTATTTACTATTCACAATTATTCAAAATCATATATTTTATATAATTTTTTTTATTGAGACTGATATCAAATATTAGTTCGTGAAATAATAAAATACATATAAAATTGAATTACTCTCGTGGTAGATTATATATTTAATTTTATTTTATACAAACACACGCACATACACATTCAATTGCTAGAATTTTTGGTTTGTTTTAAATTACCATAATTTTACGTAATATATACCATTTTCAGAATTGCTAAACGGTTTAATTGAAGTTTACTGTGCGGGCAATGTAAGCTGATAATTCGTTATATTCAAATAGATTTTGCATGATACTACTCGCCTGCATGGTATCCGGGTCCGATTTTATTTAATTTTCGTCATTTCCATTTTTTCCGTCCCTCTTTTTTGCACTGAATAAAAATGCATGGAATTTGCAGTCTTCTACGTATCTCGTTCGATTTGCAGTTTTACGGCATTATCGATCGCAAGCGTATGTGATATTTTAATTGGAAAATCGTACGTTTACGAAAATTTTAGTTACTACTCGCCATATAAAAAATACTGTTTTCGTTTTTTTTGTTTTTTTATTTTGCAGAAATGAAAAGGGGAGATGACTTGCAACTCCGATATAATCGACGCGCACTAATTTGATCATGATCGAAAAATAATAATTATCAGTCGGTGAGCATGCGGTCTTGCAATTAAGTTTCCGCTGCATTCGTTGCGCGAATCGTTCGCCATTCATCATTTGATTCGAGACAGGATATAGAGTCACGCAATATCCTTGGCAACATTGTAGTAGCAATAGCGTGGAAATATCAAATGACGTAGCTTACTGTGTTGTTCTGTTACGAACTTCTGTCAGAGAAACTTGTGTCGTTACGAATAGGACAATTTATGAGATAAAATATGCTTTTTTTTACATGCACGCACACACGTACAATGCATTTTAAAATAAAACATACAAACGCGTAAAAAATTTTATTTTTTTTAAACATTCATTTTTTTCTTTGTATATTATTTTAAATGACATTATATAATTTTAATTGTATATCTTCTGCATTGAAAAGAGTTTTATTTCTCTTGCGGCGATGTTAGGTATCATTTTACTCGAAATGTATGATATTGAAATAATCATTGTTAGGTACATTATTAGCAGGCATTTTCGCTGATAATAATAATATGGTTATACGTAAAACGTTTCGTAAGATTCATTTTCACTGATTATGCGTTGTTGCTTTATATCCATCCATCTTCGTTTCCTAGTTACGTCTATTCATTTGAAAGTCATAGGGTACGTTCATCTTATGCGCTTTCACGCTAAGAGCATTCCCTTTCATTATTCGACTTGGTGCTTCAAAGCGTTTTTATGAAATAATAATGTGATCTCATTAACGAAAGAATCATTTCTTGTTTATATTTATCTTTGAAAAAAACTAATACAAAAGAGTAAAGAAAGCGTAAACATTTTCAGATAACTACAAAGAAATGAATTTAAGAATAAAAAACTAAAGTTTTGAGATATGCAAATTAATTATATATGTGTATGTATAAAGATTTTAAAAATTAATATTTTGTATATAACATATAAATATTATATATAATAAAATGAATTCTCTCCTCTTCTTTAATAAATAATATATAAAATTAATAATCGATATAAGTATAATATGTATATTAATAAATACGGATATATTTGAAATTATTTGTTATACTAACTACAATTATTTATTGAGTTTGTACCTAGAAATTGTACAATACATCTTGAATGCGAATAGACAAAAGCATGCATTGATTGCATTTGAATGTCAACTTTGACAGTGTAAAAGCTAGTAAAAGTTAGATGAATACACTTATAATTTTGTAATCGCGTGATTTGTCAGTTGCATGTTTCGCGGTTTTATTTCAGTAATTTTTATTTTAATTTTTCACTGCAGCACGTACTTTCGAAATTTTAGTGTTTGACATTAGTAGACATATTTTTTTAAGCTTATCATAGAAAATAAATTAGTGATTTTAATAACAAATTGAATAATATAATAATAAATATAATATATATAAAACAAAATTTAATATTTTCTTGAAATTTTTTATAACTTCGTTATATTTATTATATTATTTGAAGGGGAATGTAAGTTAAAATAAATAATGAAATAATTCATTATCTTATATATTTGCTTTTTACAATTTCACTGTAATCAATAACGTTTCATTATGCGCTGATGTTTGAATGAGAACGCGAATTGCGCAATCATTTTAACCAACAACTATTAATTGCCAGCATATTATCATTACAACTAGCGAGTAGTGATTGTCAATAAACAAGTAGAATTAATATCATAACCGTTTATTGTTTGAAATCTATATCGATTGCTCTAAATGAGCGTTCAAGCAAAGCGCACATCATCGTCGATGAATCAATTCGACTTTCATGCTGACGTTGATGTTGATGCAGTATATCAATGTTATCAATATCAGATTTAATTCTATACGCACTGACTACAATTGCTAGGCTTTTATAACGCGAATGAATGTTACGTTATCCGCGCATGAACGCAACATATATTTTTGATGTTCTTTTGTAAAAGGTCACATTATAAGCACGCGATCGTTTTCCTGGATGTTCGATGTGTCTAATTATGTCTCGGATATATTTTCATAAATTGATCACGAGTGTAGATACAAGTTCTCTGAAATTTCAGCGACATAAAAAAGAAATAATTATTGTAATGTTATTTCGAAATGTATTTGAAATTTATAATTATAATTCACATTTATGAACAATATTATTATTATTATATAAACTTATTAATATTTTACGGTTACAAGATGCAAAGAAAATATATGTTTACCATAATGAATACGACGAACGGAAAAAATCATTCGTCGACGCTCAACTGTACATAAGAATGTTTTTATTAACGGTTTACAATTTGTCATGCTATGCTGCTATGATCCGTATAAACGTTGGTATGTACGGCTTTCACCGAAGCGAATTCTGAAAGCGAGTTTTGTCGCGTACCTTGTCACCTCGTCCAAGTCATCGAACGTGTTCTTTGGTTTGGAGGTCCTTCCTACAAGCTCATTATTTTAACGGTGCATTGACCGCATTGTGTTCACTCTCGTATCGTATTGACTGCACGGTCACGCGCCGATAATCGGCGCAAATTTAATTTCTCCGTCGCAGAATAAATTCTTGAACTGCTGCTCGACGGCGAGAACATCTTCTCGATATCCTCTTATTGTTTGCTGGAAATTCTCGATTATGTATTGTGAACATCGTGTATATAAATTCAAATTATTATAATGTACTTCGATCTAATATTAATCTTAATACGCACAGAGCGAAATTTCTCTTACAATTTACCCTGAAAATCATAGTAATCGTGGGATAGTATTATATTGGAAGAATATTAAGAATTTCTTTGATTAATATTTATACAATAAAAATATTAATATCTATCCCAATAAGATATAAAATATGTTTGATTAATATTTTACTATGTACATTAAATTTACTACATAAACTTTATTCTTACAATAGTTCTAGAGTTCCTGAGATAGTTTAAATTAATAGTTCTAGACATTAAAGCAACGAAAATATTATAGGACAAAGTGAGAACTCTGCGTGAAGTATATGTGAACTTTGCACACGACTTTTTAAAAATGAATTTTTTAATATTGTAGTTGTTTATAGTAACAATATAATTTTGTATGTTTATTTCGTTTATTTTATATCAAAAAGAAAAAACTAAAAAAGAATCATCACCACTTTAAAATATTTTAAATCTGCTTGCGCAGTCTTTTTTAGGGTTGTGTATAGTTTCTTTATAGTATGATTTTCCGTTTCATTTGTAGTTGCTCGGTTTAGAAATTCTAATTGTTTAAAAAATTGTCAAAAGTGATTTTTATTAATTTTCAAGATTTTTTAAATCTGCTTTTTCCAGGTGATTCAGATTCGTTTGTAGTTATATATATGTAGCAATTGAAATTGAAATTTATATTAAGGAAAAAGCAGATTTAAAAAATCTTTAAAATTAATAAAAAATTACTTTTGACAATATATTATATTTTTTCACAAATGTAGTTTCTAAACCGTGTAACTGCAACCGAAATTCATTACAAACATCTGGAACATCTAAAAACGATTGCTCAACCGAATTTAAGATATCTTAAAGTCGGGTGCTGGTTATAATTTTGATTTATTTTTACATTGACTAAATAATTAAAAACTATCATTTTCCGTATTAAAAAATTGATTTATTGAAAGTCAGGTACCAGATGCACATAACTGAATACGCGACATTTCTAAGTCCGAATAAGTCTTTAAGCGCAGATAGATCGATATTGATCTTAAAGCGAAAAAATTAAAGACATGTGACCAGCAGCATCTCACTTTAAGATATTTCAAATAAGGTCAGAACTCTTAATTATTTATGAACGAGTTTATGAATTTCCACAAAATAAGATCTCAACTTCACGCACACATATTTTTTATTATGTAAATGTTTAATCAGAGAAACTCTTATAAAATACTTTCAATACTATATTGTCTCACGATTACCATGATTTTTATGGTGAATTTTAAGAGAAAATTCTCTCCATGTATAAATGTTATAAGTATACATTTTTATACATTATAAAGCAATAATAATATTGATATTAAATCAATGTTTCTTACATTTATACATATATATGTTATATTAGTTTGTGTGTGAGCGAATATAATTTTATATTTTATTTTATCTCAATGCAATATTTTTTAATTTTTTTGATATATTATATTTTTCGCGAATGAAATCTTCAATATTCAAAATTATATCAGCGCCGGTTGAATTAGCGAAAAAGAAAAATATGGACTGAATAAAATATTTTTTGTACACGCACGCACACACACACACACACATACATGTATGTATATATATGTTTAACATTGATGTCTCTATTTGCTAGCTAAACTAACCGCATTTCGAATATATTTTTCTGCGTTTTACAATCAAATCTATATTCGGTCAAATCCTTTCTACCTATGCAACATCCGACATTTTAACACGCCACATAGAGATTTGTTCGTTTTTATTTGACATTCCGCATGCATGTTACATGTTTTTGCTTTGTACAACGAGTAGATCGCGTAAACGCATCGATGTCGAATTGTACGGCAAATACAGATAACGATGAAGCTCGTTTGTCAACTATCATATCTGATCACTCATCAAATTTCCGACCGCAATCCGTGCACATTCCTTTTTCGAACTTTATGAATGGTTGATCGTATCATTATGTATTTATCAGATCGTTACCTGCTGATTTGCGATGAACGATGCAAGTTTTATTTTTAATTACTTGAAATTGCGGTTCCGAACTGTCGTTTTATTCGCGTTGATACCTCGAATCCCCGCATTTATTTATCGCGTCCGCTGATTTCTAGTTCTTTTGATAAAATGATTCATGTTTTCAACTTACTAGTCGTTATTCGATTATTTCAATAATAAAAATTCAGGTTTTAATTTGAAGATGCTCTGTTTGGCATCTAGCAATATTTTTAACATTTTGGGGTTTTAAGCGTTTTTTTATTATTTTATTTTTTGTCATTTTTCGTTTGTGTAAATAATTAAAAGAAAATATTTATAATTTAATAATTTTTTATAAGCATTTTTTGAAAATATAAAGACAAGAATTTAGTAAATATTTAGATTTATAAATCTAACAATCTGTATAAATTTACCAGGAATTTGATAGTGCATTAGTCTAAATACAGTCTGATACATAATTTATAAATTCAAAAGCTTATAATTTTCACAGTTTAAAAATTTAAAAATACAGATACAGATAAGTGAATTTAGGTATATCTATTTCAGATGTATAACTATAGACATATGGACGCGAGTTATTTCTCGTATTTAATTTAATAAATTGATAATTTTTTTTAGTATAAACAGGTAAATTCAATGAAATTTATTTTTATGCTCGAAAAATATTACATCCATTTAAATGTTACATGTTTTTGCAAATGTTTAATGAGAAATTTTATTTTCGGTAACAAAGAGCAATAAATAAAATCGGATTGTCCTATCTTGTTTGAAACTTAACAAACAACTCATAATTTAATTTAATTGTGCGCAAGCCATCGTAATGCTTACATTTATCTTTGTTGTTTGTTTTATTAATTGTGGCTACTTGTTCTTTATTAAGCAGATGGTTGCGCGCAACAAAGGGTGCAATTGCATTTCTTAGAAGTGTCATCAAATATTTTGTGATAAGCATGATTGCATCGGAAATTTTAAAATGTCTCGTTTTATCAATGCTATAGGAACTACTTAAATTGCAAATATATATTTTAGCCCCTTCCTTTTTAAATAAATTTAGAAGATCTACTTTGCAGTCCATGCAACACATGCGAATTTTAACCTGTTCAATTTTGCTTGATGTTTAGCGATAAATTTAATTATTTTAAAAATATTTTATACTAAGGATATATAAAATGAATAGAGATAGTATATTGGTAGTTTTTGTTTCCGAATTTCCTGTGAAATGCGAACTTTTTTCGGTTATCAAATATGTTTTGTTCGCATATCAAAAGTAAAACAAACTTATTTATATTGTGAATAGAATTTTTTCCGAAGCTTGATAGATCACAAATCGGATAAACGATAATTTGCGAAAACAAATCCGGTTTTTTAACGCGATAATTATTTTGTGACTCCTCGAAAGAGTGTGAGAGGAAAAGCTTGAGTTGAAATGAACTATCTATTCACTTGCAATTTATTTGCTCGACGATCAACTAGCACTTGCAACTGCGAGATCCACGTTATTGCCACGTTAACTCCATTGCCATTTCGTTGTAATGGAGTTCTGTAAAGAGACGCATCCGATCTCTAAATCTGGCAATCAATGTGGCTATGGTTTAATCGGTTACATGTAAATTGTAAACTGTGGGATTGGATTTATCAAGCGAAATAATTAGAGTTTTCCAAATCAATAGCACAGTTAAACGAAACGTTGTATGGAACATTTCGCTAAATATATTTTGTATTTGGTTTGAAAATCTTGTATTAAATTGCAGTCTGATAGAGACAAATTATTTTAAATCAATCTAGTAAATAATCGAGTACAAATGCAGAATATTTTATTATTTTATTTTGTGAATGAATATTTTTTTATATTTTTAACTTTAATTAAATATATTATAGATTAATAATATCATTACTCTTCCGTTTGCATTTGATAAATTTTTTTTCTTTCATAGTGTATTTGTTTGGTTAATGTTTTTTTACACAATGTACATACACAGTCATACATGAATAAACATATTAGAGTTAATATATACGTGTCGAACATTTATTCATGTGCATTATGGAATATTTACAAGTTGGGATACACATTTGTTTAAACGAGTTAAAGGATTTCAAAATTAAACACTAAGAAAAAAGAACAGTTGTTATAGTTGCACATTTTTCTTTCAACGATATCAAATTAAATATTTTCATTGTTTATATATAAAAGATATTTTTTAAGAAATGTGTAAGAGATTCAATTGCAGATGAAATGTATTACAATTTATAAATCATTAATTTTTTAGAAATTACAATTAATTGTTTTCTAAGAAATTGATATAAAAATAAATTTTATTTGTGCAGTTTTAAGATAAATTGAGCTACAATATATGCTAAACATTTTCTATTTATAATTTGAAACACAAATTTTTATTTTGATCAAATTCAACATCTTACATCGTCCAAGCAGATTTTCCTCATCATTTTTTAGATTTTTAAAGATTGATAGTTTTACGTGAGTTGCAAAAATAATTTTATCTTTTAAAAACAAAAAACTTTTTTCTGGGTATACATATATGTATAATATTATTATCATTTATCGCTATCCGTCCAACTATCAAGTAAACGGCATCACATTTTGGATTATCGCGCCACGAAAATTGCAACAGCGTGTAATTGATTTCTCCTCCTCTGCCGGTATATTTTCGTCGTGTCGTCGCCAGGAACATTATGCCCCCGAGAGATTTCACGGACGTTCTTTCCTTAAGGATGCCTCTCGCACACCTGGACGCACACACGCGCTCATCATCGTTGATCACGCGACGCGTCCCGCAACTGGCAATTCTTGCGAGATTCTCATAAATTTTGACCCGCCTAATGACGCACTTTGAGACCGATAATGCCGGCCCAAGAGGGCAGTCTCGTTGATTTAAAAAAGTCGCAGATACGCGGGCGTATACGCGCCCTTATTTCCGCCGATTACACAATCTTTAATTCAGTGACCGACAGTGTTCATCGAAATTTCTCTTTCCGCCCTTTTTTTTATGGATATGTTTTCGCTATTTCCTGCTGCAATAATTTCTAATGGTCATCGTAATGAACATTGAATGACGTCGGATGAATGTTCATACTTTTAGCGGAAAATAAAATTGACATTTGCAATTCAAGCGATCTAGATCGTATTAAAAATGATTAAAACGTGTTTGTGCATTTGTGCGCGTTGAATTTCGCTTGAAAATGTAAAATTCGAAAAATTTATGTCTTTATTCGAGAACGTTTGATAAGTGGTTTCAATATTAAACAAATAATATTAAGGAGTTTATTGAAAAATTGAATTAGGAGATGAAATTTTCTTTTAATTGCTTAATAAATTTTTTAAGAAAAAAATGGATTTTTTGTAAATTAGAAAAATGCATTTTCCATATGCAATTGCATCTCTTACACATTCTGATAGCAAAAATATGAAATGGGTGGTGGTTAATTGTTCGAATGTCGCTTTTCTTTAACCAAGGTATATGGGGCGGGATTTTCCATAAGCAAAAGCCAGTATCGATGCAGACATATTCTCATTGATATCGCAGCGATGCACGCGTCGCGGCCGCGTATACCGAGCCGACATAGATAAATACACATGTTCCCCGATATCGACTCGACGGCCGAGCACGCTGCATCTCCGCTACGTGAATGGAACGTGGAATGGAGACGTTTTATTGGACGTTATCCTCCGATCGTTTGTAATCATTTCGCGGGATCGGCGGTGCGCCATGTGGACTTGAAAAATGGAAAGCGTTGTGTGGATGCGGAATAGCAAGAGGAGAACCATGAGACAGTTTTGGGTCGCAAAATCTATGATGAATAGGTAGAGGGAGGAAAGTAAATGCGCTGACACAAATTGGACGTCGGGTCGAATAATTAGGAAATTTTTATATTTTACGACTAATTATGAATAAAAATAAGAAAGCATTAAATTATAAGAGATGCGCATATTTGATTATATATCCTTGATGCAAAATTTATATAACTATATCTTTTTCTGAAGAAAGATTAAAAAAAAGAGGGAGAGAGTTTAATCTAGAAGCTGCGATCAATAATAGCAGAGAAACTCATTATAGAAAGCACACTAATAATCCTTTCTAAAGCACGAGTGTAGATCGTTGTATCCGGTTTTCGATCGTTCTATGGCTATTGAAAAAGTAATTTGCTTCGTTCTCCCTCTAGTGTTATTTTTTTTTTCTTTATTTCTTCAAATATTTGTCCGTCGTCCAAAACGGAAATATGCGAAAGTCATTTACGGTCGTTGCCAGAGTCTGGCAACATTTTTTTTTCTTTGTATTGCGGGCGGTTCTGTGTGCATATATGTTTGAGAGAGAGAGAGAGAGAGAGCAGATGGGAGAGAAAGCGAAGAGAGGAAGGATAGCATCGAGAGTTCCCAAAGCTTCCACCTTTTGTTATGTCATCGCTCGTTCATGGCGTCGGCATTCGATAAAGCGGCGGACGAGGCATCACGGAAGACCGATAAATCCGCAAACAAAAGTGGATTATGACTTTTCCCGCGGCCATCGTTCACGCCTTTTATTACGCCCGGTGCATACACACGAGCGTGTGCATAGATTTTTTTGGCCGACGTGTACAGTGGACGAATTTGAATATCGAGCGGGTCGCCGCGAGTTATTACGTCCTGCGCCTCTTGTCCACCGTGAGATTTCTTTTTTGTCCTTTTTTTCCCTCTCTCTCTTTTTTTTTTTTTTTTTTTTTATTTTATTTTGACACGAGCGAAATATCAGTGCGAGTCTTTCATCAGCAATGAAATATCAACGCGAGTATCTCCCGTGTTATTATTTCTCCTACTTTTTGTTTGTCTCGTTAATGCGTTTTTCATTCGCGTATATGAATAGAGGAAGGCGCGCGACGCGAAAATCTATTTGTCTCGATACATTCGCATTGCCGATAGTAATAAACGTTTGTTATAAAGTATACCGCAATGATGATCAATATTAAATGGCGACGAGAGAGCAAGCGAGATGAGGATCTTGCGGATGCACGTAACAATCGTTAAATGCAAATATCGGGTATCGATTACCAGACGCTTTGCATATTAGCGGTCCCGTTGTCATTCACGTGTTGCCGAGATTTTTATATTTATTTTTGCCATCAGCATACCGCGTGGCATATCACAATGACGGTAATTAAACAGCGGCGCGATGCTATGCGTATATAGAGGAAAATGAAATTTCGCGGACTCGCGTTATCTCGTCGAGGGAATGCGGCTTCTCGTTCAGGAATTCTTTGCTTTATCATTATTGGAATTGCAATATATATATATTTGTATCAAGAAATTTGTACTATTTAAAGAAAATTTGCATTATTGGTATCGTCAACGATTTAATTAATTAACTCGCGCGTGAAGGAAAGCGACACAAGAACAATTATACTGTGCTATAGTCACATTGAATTGCAAGATTTCATTAATTAGAATTCACATCGTCGAACTGAGCCTCGAGGATCTCTCCGACTCGAGGTTTCTCGCGGTTAAATTTGCATCGAGTTGAACTTCGTGCCGTCGTGAACATTCTTGCAATTTGTATTTTGTTTCCGTCGTGTATTTTATTCACAGTTCAAGGCTCGGCTCGAGGTGTGCCGTGCGATATAAAGTATCAGTTTTCTTACACCTATTTTTTTTTTTATATCTATAAATAATTCAAGAGAGATAGAATTTAATTATAATAATAAAAAAATAATTATAATCACAGATAGCGAACATATTTTCTCAGGAGCACATTTTATATCAAAATATTCGAGATTTAGTTCGACAATTTAGACGCGTGATCGACTTAAGGCTCAGTTCGTTAAAAGAAATAGATATAATAGTAATTTAATATTTCGAAAAATAATAAAAAGTTATACTTTTTAGAATATATGTATATTTAAAATTATCTTCTCTTTGCGAATAATAATTGATACTTATTATTTTCTGTTTTATTTAAAGAGATTCATATTTAATTATAAAACTTATTTAATTATAATTAAATAAAATTACAAATTAAATTTAATAATTAACAATTCTAGAAATTATGTTTGGGAATTACTTTGTTAGCAGAAACTAATTATTATTAATACGAGATTGCATCGTATATATATATATATCCAAGTCTTATTTTATTTAAGCGCAGTAATATTATCGCAGCATTGTATGCTGCACTTTCAACGCAATTTATTATATACGACCTTTCGCGCTCGGATGCCTTCCTCGTAGGTGCGATTGCCGATATAGGTAAAAACGTACAATACGTAAGTTCAGAGCGATGCTGTTTGCGCACGCTTACTTTCATCGCGCCACGTGAAGATATTTCATATTTTTTTCGATTTCTCGTTCGAGACCGGCAGACGGAGTTATTCCCCATGGTCGTTCGCTTGCCGTATAAGCGACGTTGTTGCGATATACACTATATATACATATATATGTACATGGTAATATCATCGTGGGAGGTTCGGAGAAGGTAGCTGTTTGTATTTCGCAAATTACGTTATATATGCACGATCGATCGTGCATCAATGAGAGTCGCGAATATGAATGAGATAAAAGACAAGTCGATGTAATACGACGATTATTACGTATTATCTCGTATTATCTTCGTTCTTCAGTCGGTTTCTCATCGCCACTTTCGATTTTCAGATTCTAACTCGCTAAATTTACGCCCTCTGATTAACTGTCGTTAAATGACATTACGAGGGATGATAATTAGCGCGTCCAGCGACGTAATATCAGCATTCATACCACGCGATTATCGCTGAACTAACTGGCCGAATCCATAGCAGAATAGTCCATTCGCGCGCGTATAATTATCCTGCCATTAACGAGGGAATAGCGCTCGGAGGTAGAATATTTGGCGAGCGTTTATGGCAATGTCATGCATTTATTTTCCGGTCATATATACACGGTCGCATATACATACGATATTTACGCGTCCCTTTCCCACTCGATTTATTCACGCACTTTCCGAAAAGGGATTGCGCCGGGATTAGTGACAAGCAGCGGCGCATAGACTTGACAAATCGACGGCGATTTATTATTCGTTAAACGCGCGCGATAAAACGTCGAAAACAGAGCATCAATATGCCGAATGTGCGTTTAATCTGCCGGATTTAATCGACGAGATTCCGAAGTCGGGCGACGCGACGCGATTTCGGCGTTAACGGATATTGCATTATATGAAAACGGTTTGGTAATCATAAACGCCCCGTTACTCATTTGGCCGATTTATTCGCCCACCGTTATTAATGTTGATTGATGCGCCGCGCAATACACGTCTCATATTTTATCCAGACGCCATTGAGGGAAGGAAAATGACTAACGAAACTCTGATGACAAATGGAGGAATTTCGCGTATAGCTTTATACATCTCTGTTTCCCACGCTTATTGTTTTCAATACACACATATATATATATATATATATATATACCAAGTACTCTGATACCTTTTTACAATTATATTATTACTCGTTTTGATATTAAGCTTTGAAAATATTCTATCGTTAAAGTGAATCTTTATCTAACGAAATTTAAGGGGCAGAATATTTCTTCGTAAAACTTGTATCAAATTGTAGAATTTATTTTAACTAGGTCATATCTATATATATGATTTGAACGTGTAAAAGGGGAAAGGACAGACGCGCTGCAAATCCCTCTATATGCCGAATGACGTAACGTATGACCTAATTCTTCCTTGAGAAGTCGGAAGAGAAGTTTCACGAGGCACTTTCGCTCTCTAGTCGAACACTCTCGCCCGACTACTGAGGTCACATCGGACTGGTTCGAGCCAGCGAAATCGATGCGATGGCGCTTTCCCAGCGACTATACGCGCGATTCTTGGTGGAGTCTTGTTCCTCTGCTAGGTTGTGCTCCAAGCCATACTGTATCGGAGGAGTCTTCTTGCTTGCTTGCTAGAAGACCTTACCGACCGTTGGTTTGGATTGGCATTTTTCCAGGGGATCGTGCTTACTTGCCAGAGGAAGTGAATCTATCCATCATCGCAGATGGTTCCGGAGGGATGCTGGGTAGAACAGAGATGGCATAGAGTCATTGGAAAATTGCGCCCCAGTCGGAAATACTAATTGATTGATTATGCGAAAAGGGCGTTTATTTATTTGTTTATTTATTTTTTTTCAAAGCATAACGTAGATTAAAGCAGTTTTTTTTTAAGGAAATTATTCTTTTTAAATTGATATAAATATTTCTATTTTGATGTACAATGTATTTTCGAATATATTTTTTATAAAAATATGTAGTTTTATATTTTTTAAAATATCTATTTAGAAAAAATAGTGATACAGAAATCAGAATTCTGTAAAATGAAAAGTATTTATTAGCTATAATAGGAATGCATATATGCAATAAATATATAGGCATTGAAGTAATTTGATCTTATAGTAGATTTAATAGACAGGTGCTTTGTTAACGAGAAATAACGATTGTACGCGTGTGTGAGTTTGTGATTTTAAATTGACAGCTATTATTACTTCACCTTAACCCATTTATTATTGTTATTTATATATTATATAATTGCTTTGTGTTATACATGCGCGTATAAATTCAATTCAGCCTCAATCACAAAATTACACTTGAAATGTTAGATTATTCCTATAACGAATTAAATTTCTTATCTCTATATTATAAAGATGTTATACGATAAAATTATTTAGCTGCATATCTATATTGTCGTGATATCAATAGCATCGCTATGTATGCGTCGTTCATGGAATAATTGTCAGAGGCGTTATAAGAAATTCCGGGAGAGATTATTATGCCGTGGAATCTGCGGATATTAGGGTGAGCACGTCCGTTATTCCGCGACGTAGCGTTCCGGAGGGACACCGGATATTCCAAAGACGGCATCGGGACTCGGAACTGCATCAGCCTCCGTAGTAGCTCGATGGCACGCGTCCTTGACTGGAATATTAATATGTTCTCGGTACGAGCACCCCGAAGGGACATATAAAGACGAAGAAAACGCACAATTCAGTGGAAATACTTAACATTCTCTTTCTTCCTCCTTGACAGATCGTTCTTACTCCAACTTTTCCGCTCTCTTTATGACTTTCCTGTTAATCCCGTAATGTCAACTATCAGGAACTTTATTATTAATTCAACGAAGAGGAACTGGATTATAATTCGCGTATACTTTATCAGCTTTTATCATCCGGATGAAACGGTGAACTAGATATATTACATTATAAATTTTTTATGCATTTTTTTTTAATTGGAGCAGTATACTAGCGCGCAACGGTTGTTCATGTTTATTAACTTTTCGTTTGTACATCCTCGTGTAGTCAAATCACAAAGTTGTCTCTCGAACCATGCCGAACAATTTCCGCGGTGTCCGCAAAAGTTTGTTCGACCGAGAAACGGCGATCTCCATTACATCTACCTATCTTCTGTCACTGGAATTGCAGAAACGCGTTTAAATTTGCATTCCATTCCTGTGTCAAATCACCAACGCGCCGAACCGGGCGGAGAGAAAAACAACGATGAAAGAGGAACAGGTTTTAGCTCGGATTGCGGTATGTTGAGTTGCACTTAATTCGGAAAGTCAATTTTTCTTGCTTTTATAGTCTGCGTGTGGCATGCCCATCTCGCCGCTGTTACGCATGTAAAACACTTTTGCTTGTGTACGTGTGCTTTGCGATGTAAAACTTGAGCATTGATTAATCAAATATTTGTATTTAGATAATATCATTTTGCTTGAAAATATTAATGATTAATGAGAGAGAAAGACAGAGATATGTCGAGTCATCAAATTATTCATCGAAAATAACATTTAAATGTTTTTATAGAGATATTTAAATACGAATATAATTCTAATTTATTTGGCTTAATGCGATATTGATAAAAAAATTTATTATCGACATTCTCTTTTTCGCTGGAAATTAATATTGTGTTATTTGCTATTGGTTTTAATAATTGCGTTATTTAACGTGAAACGAGCGATTAAAAATATATGTGTAATGTTCTTACCACATACACACACACACACAGTATTATTTTATCGGAAAATTATTATTATGAAATGACGATACGTATTGTCTGTAGAGAATTATTTGTCGTGATATATAGTTAGAAAACGATTCAATCACGGGTTAATGAATCTGGAACAGCGAACATCGAATCTAATAGCTGACATCGAAGATTGTCAACTGGTCCGTGGCAAATAGTGGATTTTTGCTCAGGTCTTTGAAACTCGATAACCCGCGGTCAAGTGTCTATTCGTAATGACACTTCATGAGGTCTCGTCGAATCGATTTTATTTTCCACGTCAGTTAACGAAGCGACGATCGGGTCAATATAAACCTTTTTCTTCGATTTTTCCTGTGGAACATCTTTACGAGCTTTGAAGAATTACATCAAGTTTTACAACGGCAATTTTTTTGCGGCTAATAACAAATACGATTTTTTCGTTCTAGATTGCAGTTAATCAATCTTGAAAGGTTTTTAATACAATTATATTTTTAATTAATCATATGAAGCTGTTAGCATCAAATCTTTATTGTCATTTAATAATAATTTCGAAATACTTCTGCGAATTTCGAAATCCTGCGAATCAATTTAGCTTATCACGATTGAAAGCTCAATTATTAGATTTCTCTCAAACATAATTACATAAAAATTTTAATCAAAGTTATATTTAGCGTTGAATGTGTCTCACGAATGTAGGTCGACATCTGTCGCAAGGTTTCCCGGAACGTTAACTTTGGTCGTCGTTAAAATTGGCTTTACAATGTGGCGACGTAAGGGTGAAAACAGGCTGCCGACAGGGATTCGAGAAACGGTCAACGTCGGTTCGACGCGTAGGTTGGGTTGGGTGACCGAGTTTATCGAGCAGCGCCCGTGTGACCGAGGTGCACAAATATAGCACCGACGTTGACGAGGTATTCCGGAAAGCGAGTGAGTGACGCTACAGACGTTAAGAGACATGACATAGGATGCGGGTAACTATTGAGCGGATGTGCAATGGGGAATTGTGACGTTACGGGACAGTGATGAGAGAAAGGCTGAAAGAGTTGAAGAATGAGATCGCGAGTATAGGACGAGCTGTCGAATAAATCTTCACCAATTGCATTGTTTACGATGGGATTTCGAATGTCCCACAAACATGTGACATTTATATATACATACATATATCATTTTTATTGCAGCTCTTATATTATTCATAAATAAGTTAATTATATAAGTATTATAAGTAATTAAAATAAATTGATTATATAATATATACATTCGGCAATATTATATATAATCAACTTAATTATTACTTACATATTTATTTATATATAATTTATATCATAATGTAGAGCTATAATTTATATCATAATGTAAGAGCTGGATATAAAAGAGAACCAATAAAAACAATTATTTAAATCAAAAGGGGAATAAACAGCTGGTAATAAGTATAGGATAAGAAGAACGAGACTCTTGAAGTACTTGAATCGTAAGGATCTGCCTGTCCGCAGGCGAGAAGGATGCCAGGTTGGTGGTTATTGGATTATAGAGGTTCTACCACATATATATACACAAGTAATCCTAGAGCTTCGCAAGGGTTATAGAGATGCTCACTCTTGGCTGTTTCGTATCCTGGAACCTCCAGCTTCTCCGAAAGACCTTTCGGTCGCATAGAACCACAATCTGTGGCTTAGAACACATTTATGAAATACGGTCCCGGTTCATTCGCCATGCATTGCGCGAAGCCTGTCGAATCTTATTAGCTTCATTTGTGCAACGCATTGACACGGAGATAATTCGGTTCATTAGGTTCGCTCACGTAGGAATTATCGCATAGTATCACGTGGAAGCAGCAGATCTGTTAAATTGCAATTTTAATTACCATTGCAAGAAATAAGATATTAGTAATATTATATTCCTATTGATAATTTATTTCACTCTATTTCAATTTATAATTATATATGTATAGTATATGTATTATGTATATGTATACTGCAAAAATTCAATTATATATGTATGTGTGTAGCATATTTGCTTTTGCAAATTATAAAAGATTTAAAATGAATGAGAATATTAAGAAGAAGCAAATTAAAAGATATTTGATACGCGAAGAAAATTTAATGTGACAAATTCTCGTGAAAGTAATAAATTTTCGATATTTAAATTTAGGATATACTTTGACAGAGATAGCTAAATTGTGGTTTCACATAAAATATCGTTTCTTTTTAATTATTACTTTTAAGATAGAACGAAATTATATATTCAATATATACTTACCATTGCATATATTAACATATAATCTAGTGCATTAACATTTCAATATTTGACTTTGCGATAGGTTTCAACTTGCCATAATTATGCTCGAGTTTAATAGAACTAGTGGATAGGCAGGATTAAAAGTGTACTCGTGAGATATGGAATGGGTTGTACATGTAAAACGATTATACTGTTAGAAAAAAATTTATTTTGAGCAATCAATAGGAAAAATGCACGAAACATTACATGGAAAAAATTAGCCAACTAATATTTTTTATAGCTATATAGTTAGATCAAGAATTTTATAGCTAAAAAATATTAGTTATCATATAGTTCAAATTTAGGCATGATAACTAAATTTCATGTGTAATAGATTTATAGCTATAGTGGCTAATTTTTTTCATGCTAAACATGTATGTATATTCTCGAGTTTAAATCGTTTTCGCGATGCATTTTCGATCACTGTCACGCGCGTCGTTCGCGGTTGTTCGAGCTTGAAACGTCGTGTCTTTTGCACGTGAATAAAAAAATGATGTCGCGTAGCGCATTCCCTCGACGTCCATGGAAGCTGGGCACGAATCGGTTTCGCGAATACAAGAAATTACAAGATGCCTATCTGAGAATATAAGGCCAACGACCGCCGATTCCTATATAAAGTTCCGGGTTAAGTGTCGTCTTGAATCACGAACCAACTGACGTACGGTCGAAACGGTCGGTGCCTTCGTCAAAGATACTTTGAACATTCTCGCACGTACACCGGCTGTTTCCCCTGCCGGTGAGATACGTTCCTCGTCGGCGGATCGAGTTTTCGGCATTCGCTTGAGAGGCAGAGACGCTCGAATCCGCGCGGTCCGAAAACTAGAATGTTTGACACATCTGCGCCTGGTCAGCGTCTTTCTTGATTACTCAATTTTGAGCGGCAGTCCGTTCGCCCGCGCACTCTCACTTCGTAAAATGAAGAAATTTCTTTTCTCGATAGAATTTCTCGCTTCGTAAATTATTTTCCTGCGCGTCGTAAAATCAAAGCATTTCGTCGCGATTCGTTTTTTCTTCTTTTATATTAGAGGATCGAAGATTGAATTAACAATCAAAACATTTATATTATATATATATAGTAGAAAATTAGATTGCTACAATCTATTGAAGTTGATTTTTTTTACTTTATCGTTTATCGCGCGTAAATGCTGAAAGGTCGAAAGATTATTGGTTCCCTGCGAAGTGATTAATTTAAAGATATCCGTAATAGGGTATTTTGGATTAACCAAGAGCTTTACCAAGCTTAGAAACTTTGACGATAGATGCAGCATCGATTTCGCTTCTATTAACTATTGTACTTATAAAGCGCATGTACACATGCTGCTGATACGTTTGCACAGGATCATTTCTCACAAATCAATGAAAAATCAATGTCATAAAAATATTCAACTATATGCACTAATTATACTTTCTTATAATTTTTATATCTACAAATTTCTTCATTTTCTTAACAAAATGAACAAGTAAATTTCAGTGTGCTGGAGATTTACGTTCAATTAATCATGAAATTAAAATAAATGCCACTTTTCTAATCGTTTATCTTCAGTTTGTCACATCGGAAATCGGAGCACGGCTTATCCGTTCTGCACGTTCGAAGAAAGGTAAGTTCCATCATATTTCGACGATTTATTTATCATCCCTAGTATTGAGGGGGACGTCGCGCCGTGCTGTCTAGTCGAGGATTTCGCGCGGAAGTCCTTCCCAGCTTGACGAATGCGTTTTATGTCTTCTCGCGTGATTACTTCGCACGTAGCGCGACGCCAGCCGCGAGCGGGCGTGCTTGCAAACGTCACTGTGACAAACGGCGACCGAAAGCGGACGGAGTAAGACTGCGACGTGACCCCCGTGGTAACCCCGCCGAGAGGGTGCATACCGGAGTTTCTCCTGGTGAACGTCGCGCGTTCTCTCCACGGTCGTAACTCTCGTCTCGTTCTTCCTCGCCTGACAAGGCTACTCCTTTCGCAAAAATTATTCCGTTGTTGTATAGAAAATAGGCGTCTGACGCGATGTATACGGACTTTGGCATTACTGAGTTTTGCCGCTTTTGTAGATGAAGCTTCGTACACGAGTACAAGATGATATAGAATTATGTTCTTCTTTTATTTCAATCTCGTTATATAATCGAAATTTTAATTTAATTTTTGTGCTATTAGATATTTAACACGATTAAAGAGTTAATTGTGAAAAATTGAGTTGAATACAATTTTTGCTAAGTAAGTGCTCGCAATACGATATATCGTTGCCTTATCGAGTCCTTTCGTTCGCAGTATCAGAATATACCGTACTCGAACGGAGGGCATGAGTAAGCAGACATTGGATTGTCAAGGCGATTCGCCTCGAGGTAAGAACAGGTTATCTGCTTTATCGAGCAATCCGGAAATTGAGTCTCAGCCGTCAAGGGCTAATATCTCGTCGAGACAGGGGCGTCTCGTCCGCGTCGACTCAACTCAGCCGGCTTTCTTTCGAGGATTGCCTTGATTTAGGCGGGATCCGAGAACAGTGGTGGAGAAGAATGAGGGAGGTTGTTCTCGTTTCGATTACGGGCCGGCGTGGAAATCCTCGGCGATAATAACGCGAGCCCCGTGGCGCCGCTGATTTCGTGGAAATGCAATTACGAAGCAGGGACGAGTAAAGCTCGTCTCTCTCGGCGACGCTGGAAAGAAATCTGGCCGCGGAGTGTCTCTCGAGGTGAGAGTAGCGGAAAAAGAGAGAAAGTGAGAGAACGGGAGAAAAAGAAAGAGGGAGAAAGAAATATTGCTTCTTTTCGCTGAATTGTAGCGATATAAGTATAAGAATGTCCTTGGAGAAGTAGACGTAGACGACGGAGCACGAATTTTATTCAAGTTCGTCTCTCGCGGAACTTTTGAGCGAAACATTTTATTACAATAAGTCTTTCTTTCACGACGCCGAATGATTGATATTTTATTCTGTATCAATTATAATATTCTTCAATATACCAATGCTTTATTATCGTCTTTTAAACTAAGTATCTTAGATATTACATATTTGGGAATGAATATTCATCTTTCTGATTTTATAGCTTTTTAATTAATTTATATTAACTAATAAAAAATAATATGGAATGAAATAAAGGCAAATTGTAAGTATGTGGAATTAATTCGTGATAACAGGTTTATTAGTTTGTTAAAATTATTTGTTCGTTTATATCAAAGTGTTAAAAAAATCCTACGTGACACTATAGCTTGTCTCTGCAACGCAACCTATTAACAGACTACTTCAATATCCGTCGCGTATCATGTAAGACAATAGGCTCGATATCCCACGATGAGGTTTGACAACGGAAGGTCTTAAGTAGATCAGAAGGAGAGTTGAAGCTTGAGTGCTCCCTTGTAAATCCTTTTCTGTCTTCGAACGTGGCGTGCTTTATCGTAAAATGAGGAAGAAGAGATTCATGTCTCAGCGAATAAAAGAAATATTTAATAGGCGTGAAAATCTTATTTATATTTTACTTTTTAGTAGTAATTCGATAAATAATTTTTAATCTCTTTCAACTTAAATTTATTATATAATATTCTCTCTTTTTCTTTCTCTTCCTGTTTCAATTTTTGTTACAAAAGCAGTGGGCACTTTTACTAGATTACAAGAGTAAGATTTAAACATTTATTATCGGATCTGATTTCAATTATGTAAGTTGATAAATAGTTAATTAGAAGTTAAATCAAAGTTAATAATTAAAAAGTTTATTTTCTAGACGATACGCGCGCGCGAAAGACGAAGAGAAAATCTTTCTTCCTTGTGGAAATTTTAGTAAGAAGGATTCAGAATAATTAGAGTATTTACTTCAATTTATGAGACACAGGCAGAATAGCAATTTATTTTTTGTTATTTCCTGGTTATAGTAAATATCGTCGTCATCACTTTTGAGTGTTTTAACAAATTAATTTATTTTGTTTATTCTGTTATTCCATCTTTGCTATATACAACTATATATATATATATATTTTTTTTTTTTTTTTCAAAAATGAAAACTACCATTAATTTACCGAGGCAAGGAAAACATTGCGTCCAATTATTTCTCGAATTTTACAATTCAAATATAACAGAGAGAAAGCAATAAATATACCTACTTTTTTTATCTTTTTCACATTGATTTATCTTGATTATTTTTCGATATGTGTATTTTTTAAATTAAATATTTTTATAATATTAATATTATTCTTTTTTCATTATCGATGTTAATATTTGTTACTTATTCTAATAAGAATCCCAGTAAGAATTCTCGTATAATAATATGTTACATTTATAGAAAGCATGGTTAAAGCATAATTTCTTCATGAAAATGATGATAGTGAAACGTGTTATCTTATGACAATGGATCTTTCTTTTTTCTCCAAGTCGTTATTCTTTCCATTGGTTACGTTTAGAAGAGATTATTCTGCTCGAACATTGTTATCAGTTCACTTCTTCGTGGTTTTATTACATTTTTATAGTCGTATGGTTAGAAAAATATAGAGCAAGAAAAAAGAGGGTTGCGAATCGATCATTAACTCAGCGACGCGAAGGAGCATTGCATTATCTTCTCTTAGAATTCGTGTAATGTGGTGGAAACGTGAGAAACTTTGGCAATGGCCAGACGATTCGAAGAGATTCAGTTTATTAGATCCGCAGTCATAGATACTTAGGAGAATTCTTTTTATTAACTGTTGACGATGCGATGGGAATTTGGAGCGAAAGTTTCATTCTTAAAGTCTTAAAAGAGAGATTAGCACGGCCCAAGAATCCATTAACGTAATTTGATGTTTTATTCGATCGACGATTAAAGATCGGAAATGCTCGAACGATGAGAGCGGAGTGTCAGATTTAACGCTAAATTTATATAAATTTGTTTTTATCGATCGGTCCTTTTCGCCGCGGAATTGTAAGCATCAGGTCGTAAAGATAAAAGCAATTTCCTGCCTTAAAGTACATCGTATCACGGTAATAATGCGACGACGTTCCGGAAGAAGTATGTCGGGCGTTTCGCGAACACGAGCTTTCCCGTGGTGTCTTCCTCGATCGATCCACGTAGTCACGTACCGGAAAAATGGCTTAATCCCAAAAGTCCTCTCACCTAGTTTCCTGAACCTGACGGCCCGTGTTCAACGCTTCGGTCCTTTGCATTTCGCCGGCCTATATCCCGAATATTGACTGCAGGACACGAAGCGTCGTCGCTGAAATTTCGCCGGAACATTTTATGCAAAAATTAAATCTTTATATTTTTATATGACATATTTTATAAGTTAGACTTTGAGGGGGATATATACTCTCCTTGAGAGGGACACAACGATAAAAAAGAAAAATACTGCCTTACTTCTTATACGTAAGAAGTAAAGATACTGCATATTATATGCAACATATATTGTCGACAAGATTGATAGCATTACTGATTTTACGCGAGTTCATACATAATTCAATTTTTGCCTTTCGGGTTCGTGGAAGCTTCGTCGCAAAAGCGGATATATCTCGTGCAGCGCGCGGTTTCTGTTACCGTTGATGGAACGACGGAAATACACTACCAAATTTTGATTCATTGCTCTGGGCACTGTTGAGAAGCCTCAGAGCTGTTGGTGAGAACGTAGAAACGGAAAATAAGCGCGAATAATGAGATCCGCGTACTAAGGACTTTGAGATTTTCATTAGAGTGCACGCTGCAACGCTTATTACGCTCGAGAACATTTAGAAATAATATAATCTGTTAATTTACGTGTCTTTGCTACTTTACGTAAGCATCGTTAAGAGAAAATTCCGTTTTCAGAAAATACCGCTCTCTTCAAGACCTATTCAATATGTCAAATATATCTGTTCGAGAAAAATTTACATTTATACGCACAATTTTTATTCGCATGCACACACACGAACAAGATTGTCACATAAATAATTATTTCTAAAAACACACTAATGACATCAGTGTTATTTGACAAGAGGAGTATTCGATCGTTAAGCGCTTTATTTACCTGAATTCGAGAACGAGCGTTTCCTCCTGTTTGTACAGCGCGGAGAAATTCGAAAAGGTTAACACGGTACATTCTGGAGGCTGTTAACGCGACGAGTCATAGGACACGAGTGTTCGTCCGGATATGGTGCACAGTGAATGCATCGACGCATTCCCAGGAGAATCGCGGCCAGGAAATTCTAAGGGGCGTTCATTAGTGTCTAAGGACACATACATGCTCCACGCTGCTCGATCTCTGTCGTCGCCTCTCGCCGTAGAAAAACCGAGAGAAAAAGAGAGAAAGACGCGTACGCCCTGAGGATTTGCCCCCGGAGTCTTCGAAAGTTCGTCCTCTCATTCTCTCCGCTGCTCCGTCTTCGTTTCGCGTGTGTCCTTTTTTCTTCGGCTACATCCTCTGTTTTTTATCTGCTAGAATGACACCTGTCTGATTTGAACCTCGAGTCTCGTGTTCGATCGCAAGAGAGGGGAAACCTGTTCAATCGGTGTAGTTAACGCGCCCTATCCAGCCCTCCAACGATGCGGTAGGTAGTGTTAATGAGAAGTAGTTTCTAGCCTCTTAACTCCCCTTGGGATTTATTATCGGCCAAAGTAAAATTCCATCTGGGAGAAATAAATGGGTTTTCAACTTGGCGTATTAATCTTTAAAACACGGTGATAACGATAACAAAACATGATTGTTTACATGCGCACGTAAAGACTTTTTTTGTTTCCCTGATGATATTTATTATTGTGATGATTGTATTGTTCATTTATTCCCATTTCTAACAACAGGAGCAGTAAAAATTAATCAATAATTATCTTTTTAATTCTTACGATATTTATTATGGATCGATCGTAATTTATTATCGTGATTATTATATTAATTTAACTCAATTCTCTTACCAACAGGAGTAGTACAAATTAATGAACAATTATAATTTCTTTTTGAATTAATTATTTTATTTAAAATTATATTATTATTTAACAAAATTAATTTCTCAATAAAGATTATCTGCCGTTAATTGTCTTATCAGCTGAATTCAGAATTCCTCTCGATATTCAGTAATTGTTGCATAATTTCGAAGGAAGATCGTATGCGCTCATGTTAAATCGGTGCACTCTCGGAGCATCCATTCCAGAATTGTCGCGAGAATGAGTCGGTAGTAGTCGCACGATTGCGTAGCGACTTGGCGGCACGTTTCGGAGAAGGATGGATGGCAGCGTCGGGCGTCGGGAAACGCGCGAATCCTGGGAGACAATGAGGGATGCCGCATTAATATTCTCGGCACTCCTCTCTCTCTCTCTCTCTCTCTCTCTCTCTCTTTTCTTCTCTCCTTCCGCCCTCGTATTTTCCATGACAACGACGACGGAGCTTACGCTCCGCTCGCGGCTCGTGCGCCAGATTGTAATCGCAACAGCTTCGTTAATTACCGGATTCTGGCGTCCTCGTGCCCCGACGACGAACGGAGGATTTGCACGCGAAGCTATCCCCGGGACAGTCGTGACGATCGTTCAGCGGTACTGTCCGGCGATCTGGGAGCCTCCTCGATGTCGTGCCGGACTTATTCCTTAACCCTTGACACCTCGTTCCTTCCACTTCGTGGATAGATATGCGGTTTCGTGCTTAGAAGCTTCGCCGGAGGTGCATCATAACTGACGGGAATTGCTCGCGTCATGACTAGCAGCGGATTTTTTGTCGATCGTGGTTATTTCAGAGTTGATATAATGACGTTCGAGGGTACAACAATATGGTAATATATTAACGATGACCTGAATAGGTTCAACGTCATGTAAATTAAGTCTTCGGTAAATACGTGAATAAATTATTAGTGGCGAGTAAAGCTACTATTTGATTAATTAGATAGAGGAACGAAGGATTCATTTAATTAAATTTATGGTAAATATAGTTATACAATATTGACTTTGAAGATTGCATAAAATAGAGAAAAATGAATTATTATACATTATTATATAATGAAAAAATGTTCTCTCTCTCTCTCTTTCTATGTATATGTATAGGTGGTATTACGTAGATAGATGTATAAAAAAATTAAACGGAAGGCGTGATCAATTTCGAGTGCGCGAGTGTATCAAAGTGTAATCTAAAATTTCTCGTTTTCTGCGGTATTTTCGTGTTTAAAATTGAAGAGAGGCCGCTAAATAAGGTCTACGCTAAATAGCAATCTCCTTCCGCAATAGCGCCCGGCGTAGCTACACGGCCGCGGAATTTCAAACGTCTGTTTTGCATTCTACCGCGATCCTTCTCTCCGCGAGTCCGGCGCGCAAGCATTAGGTACGTTGGATCGCTGACTGGGAAATTTATACTTAACCATTCAGCCCGCGGTGACGGCAATATCGTTTCTTGAATGGGCCATTGCTCTCGGTTTTCCTCGACGAGTTATCCGCGAGACTGCCTCCGCGTCTTTTCAATACCGACGTTTAAGCGCGACTCGATTCCTCTTATCGCCCGTTTGTCGACAGGATCGTATTTAAGCGCGTGACAATCAGACTGCATTCAGTTATACAATGACTGTCGTGAAAACGCGCGAAGAAACGGTATTTCGGTTTTATTCGTTACTTTACCGCGCGTATAGTAGTATTGCGTAAAGCATTATTCCGCCGTGTATCGAGAGATGTCTTTTAGCACCCTCTATATATTTTTATCACATAGGAAGCTGTGAAATTGACATTCCGAGTCAGTTGTTTTAAAACAGCTATAGATTCAATCCCCCTTAGTCGTTCAATATCGGTTGCGTTGAGCGAGGAATTTCTATAATCGCGCAAAGGAATGACTTGGACTGTCTTTGTTTCCTACATTGACTTTCCTTCATGCGTCAGATCGATTTGGGCTCCCGAGCAGCTTTATTAAACAAGTTCAAGTTTGGCGATAAGCAAGCTCGACATTCCTGCTCGAGATGTCGAAGCGCCTCGAGCGAGACTAATGAAGGTAAAGGCAGAGCCTGTTCGGATTTGTACGTAATGGTATTGGAGGGCTTACCCTCTCATAATCGAAAAAAGTCATAAGGTCGGACATTCATCGATCATTTACGAGGCCGTTGTTAAAATTCCGATAACAAGCGATGTTCTCTCTCTCTCTCTCACTTCTTCCTTCATCCGGTTTCTCGTCCATTCCTTGGCGCGCATTTTCTTACATCGCGAACGAATTACCTCGCCCTGTCCCTTTGTTTCAGCGTCACTTTTTCCGCGCTCGCTGCACCTACGAGAATCGCATCGCCGAGTGCATCGAGTAGAGTCCGGCCTGCCGGAGGACACATATTATCGCGGGGCTGGATTATCTTTTTTGAGATTCTTCTCGCAAGGACAGACCGTCTCTCGCGCGGCCACGATAATAAATGTCTTTCTCTTCCCATTCGATCGCGATGCAGGTTCGGGGAAGGGCCATCGCTCCCTATTTACGGTCCCTAAACTCGCCGCGAACCGGTACCACGTGAACGGATAATTGAACATACATCAAAGCGAAAGAAGCCCTCGCAATGCCAGGAACGACAGGATGAAGAAAGATAGCTGGCTTCGTCGCGACTTATCCGAAAGGAGAGGGAGACGGCCCTCCCAGTCCGGTAAGACAGGAAGAGAGACAGAGATAATTTCGTATAAGATAATGTGGGGGAAGAAAGAAAAGGAAGAGAGAGAGAGAGAGAGAGAGAGAGAGAGAAGTTGCCGCGCAACAGCAAGAGGACATAAATTCAGTAAACGCCGTCATTAGGGCCAATCCGAAATACCGGGCGTCTATTAAACATGGAACTAAGATAATTATCTGTATTCTGGCTGTGTGATCCCCAACCTGCGAATTACCCTAAGGATAGCTCGACGTGCGAGTGAAAGAAGGGACAGGAGAGCGCAGAGAGAAAGAGAGACAGAGCGCTTTCTGGCTCCGCATTGTTGAGCTTCTTGTGGCATCTCGCGGCCTCTCCCGATCTCGCTCCGCGGAGATTCTTTTTTCCTTTTTGCCTTAGCTTATCCACTCTTTCTTAGCTCTTTACCTCGACCTTTCTTCGGTCTCTCTCTCTCTCTCTCCCGCGACAAGCCGATCCCGGCGACGATGGAATCCCGACACAGCTGTACGAGAAAAGGGTCGGCTGGGAGAGAGCGGTCGAACAAAAAGCGCTAAACTACATTTTTAACCGGGCGTTACATTTGTCGGATACCTGCGGAGTCGAATCCCAGACCTCTGCCGCTCCCAGAGAGCTACTAGGAATGTGGCGCGTCTTATTCTAGGTAAGACTTTTCTAGTCGTTGAATACATGGTTGTGTTATGTCACATGGTATCGAGCAATTTGACACATTTAAAACAACGTCATGCAATTACTTAATTCAATTTCTTCCTCGCGAAATATTATGCGAGAATAATTAGTATGTATATATATGTTATGAACATATATTATTATATTTTTCATGAGTATAGGGTGTGGAGTTAATTCTGAAGAAAGTGCAATTTAAAAATACGATTTTAAAAATGACTTATATCTACTTACATTCTTGTATATACTTTTACACACAGAGAGAATTTTGTTTTAGAATTTACTAGCTCTGAAAATCATGATGATCGTGGGATAATATGGTATAAAGAATTTTAAAAGAGTTGCTATTGATTAATATTTACTACAATAAAAAATTAATATCTACCACACAATAAGATAGAAAATATGTTCGATACATTTTATTAGTAAAATTTACTATGTACATACATTAAGAGTTTAAGAAGGCTTTGTAATATAAATATAAACTTAAAGTGTCAAACAGGCAATAAGAGCCAAATCGCGGATGACAGTGCGTTATCCCAACGAAACTAAATTTTTTTATTAGAATTAAAAATCTGTGCACAAGGCACCAAATTTTACTTGGTGACGGCCAAGATTTAAAATTGGAATAATCTCTACAAGAGATTTTTAATTCCAGTAAAATTCAAGTAAAATTTGGTGCCTTGTGCACAGGTTTTTAATTCTAACGAAAAAATTTAGTTTCGTTGGGCTAACGCACTGTCATCCGCGATTTGGCTCTTATTGCCTGTTTGACACTTTAAGTTTATATTACTATGTACATATTATTATTTTAATAATAATCAATTTTTAGGGTAAATTCTAAAAGAAGATTCTCTCGGTGCAGTAGTCGTCAAAATATTTTAAAGAATAAAAGAGAAAAAATACATACATTGAAATATATAAATAATTATAATTTAGGGCTATTAATTCGATTAATACGATTCTTTCGTATCGTAATATAGCAAAACGGCCAAGAGAAGCGAACAGATGTTATTTTTCGATAATAACTATGTTGCATCAGCGAATTTGTTAAGTGGCGTCGCATCGGTGTACGCATCACGAATTTTGATGCATTAATCATGAATTTGTTACATTATGCTGTTGCATGCTATTTGAATTATCGCATTGCTCTGTGCATTGCATAATTGAAATTATGGCTTCTGTCTAATGTGCTATGTAATTACTGATGCGTGATGGTCAATATCGAGCAATTTAGTTTGGATATATGTGAAGATTTAATCGTGCATTTATATATTTCACTTGGGGGCATATTTTTTCGCAATTTCATATTTAATAATACTCATTGGCGTCCAATAATATTCATTTTATTATAAAGGTAATTAAGTACTTTACAAGAATATTACATTAAAGAGCAATAATATATTTACTTTTATTTTTTATTCATACAATGCAATCTGTGACAAGAATATAACTCGTGAGAATCGCGTTAATTTTGTTCCGCGTATATTTTCAACCGTGAATGAATTTACGCATCGCTAATCTGTCGACAAGCAATCAATAAAATCATACTATATCGATTTGAACCAATTACAATTTATGTATACTTATCGATTGTAGGTTGCGTTGGAATTTAATGGTTGAATTCATGAGTCTTTGCATCTGATACTCAAATCGATATAGTTCTAATTATTTATATGCTTGACTAATTGTAAGCCTTTGTAAGTAATTTTTTAATATAAAGTAAAACAACAATTTAATTTTAATTCTAATTTATTTTTAATTAGAAAGCAAATTTATTTTTAATTCTTCCAGTATATTTATTGTACGTTTTAATTAATATTGACTTTATTTGCATCGTTTAGTAAGATTTCTATTAACAACGTGTCAAGAGTATGTGTGTCCCAAATTATCGTATCGATTTGTATTGAGAAAATCCAGACTTTGTTTGCGCGGAATAGATGTACGCGTGACGATCTATTTTTAGGAGTTCTGATATATAAAAATTAATTAAAATGCGACCGAAACAAAGTTGCAGTTGGTCTAAGCGGCCGGCACGGAATCGTGCACGTTAATCCGTGTAATAAAGATAGATTGCGGTTGCGATCTATTTTACTTATCTCTCAGTTTATCCGCGCGATCGTGAGAAATAATTAAGAAACATTTCTGCGGCGCGCCTTTAATTTTCGGAGATGTTGTCGCGCACAAGAAAGTTCTGGCTATTTATTTCTGGCGGGTTGTAATCCGTGTATATACGTGAAAAGGTGAGATTTGATACTCGCGCGCGTAATAAAAAAATTCAGATCGAATTAACAATATTATATATTGTGTTAATATCACCTGGGAAATCTGAGAATCGATATCAGTCGTCGTCTCTCCAGCGAATAGCATGAACTCTAATTTTACGCATCGGTGAATATGCTTTTGATATAATAGAATAAAAAAAAGTTTGCGACAAAAAATCTCACATATGTATATAATATTATGTGAGTTATTTTGTTGCTTGTATTTATTTTTATTTATTCGTTTATATTAATGCATTTTGAAAAGTTAGATATTTTTAGACTGTGTATATATCGAGAATGCAGCTCGCTATTCTTGTTTATATTGTATATTTAAAAAGTTAAATGTCTTTATATTTAAAAATAATTTTCATTCTCCCTATACTTCAATTTTCTCGGCAGTGCATGGAAATTTCATGAGATGAAATAAACATTTGGGGAAAGCTATTATTGGTCCTGCGAGGATACTCGCTCGTGATATCGACATCGAGTGTCCACCTCGTAACGTTTCATACCGAAACCGTTCATTCGAGATAAAGGCGTGGTTCGCCATTCGACCGTAGTTTGGATCGAGATTCTGGATCGTTGGCGTGATTGTTGCAAGGAGTTCAGGTGGCTCGTTTCACTCTGTAGGACAGGTCTTTGGGGGCCTCTTTCGGTAAACGGCAAAATGGAGGGTAGGAGTAGTGAAGTCGTACGTGTTTTTTCGCTTATTGGACGAAAACAAATAAGGGAAAACTCATCATCCGGTCTCATTCAACGCCTTCAATAGAAGAAGCGGAGCGAAATAAGGAAGCGTGATTGTGCCTTTTTCTCCTGTTTCATCTTCAACCGCGCTGGGTCGACCTTTATCCTCGATCCTTAGTTCGTGTTAGCCTTCGAATTTCAATGAACTCTCTTTCTTTTCGCGTTCTTTCAAATTTTTCATTATATTATTATTTTGGAAATTTTCTTCCAACATATATTCTTTATATTTCTTTTTCTTCATTTATTTACATTTCTTTTCCTTTATTTATTTTCACATACAAAATAATCTTTATAAAAATTTAGCAAAGATTTTTCTAGAAGAATTATTCTTATTTTATTTTGTTATTACAAATACAAGTTTATTAGTAAGATATTTCACCTTTTCATTTCTCGGAAAACATTCTTTGATGTACTTGATGTACTGAAAGAACTCATTGATATTTGTCTCCAGGCAAACTTTAGATTTTCACAACCGTGTCGTATACAGGAGCTCTTCTGCAACGAGCAAAGCTTTAGGCGGGTATCCTTAAAAGCGATTGCATAACGCAAAGGGCAGCATTCGAATTATAGGTCGTCTCAAGAGGTGCTCCATACGGTATAAAGTTGATCGTTATAAACCCTTTACTATATTGAGCCAAAGCACGGTCTCAGCACTGTTGCTTCTTTCGGATATCGGCTAATAAAATTCTATTTTTCTTTAAATCGCATATTATAATGCACACTCGACATTTTTCAAAGACCTTATGCCTAATTTGCATATAACAGAATTTTGAGAACGGCAGATAAATGCGCTGCATTTATTACTAGAAATTAAAGAATACTTTTTCACTTTATCGAGACATAGTGCATACGAAAACATAATGTGGAAAAAGAACTTGCAAAATTAAACTATTTTTATATTTTTCTTTATAGACAAAATGTATCTGTCGGTTTTTTTATAATAAAAATGTTAGAATTAATTTTAATTCCTTGTTAACGACATTCAATAATTTAGAGCGTCTGATATAGAAGATTCAACGATACCGTAATAAAAATGTAAATGCGAGTGTGGTGCTGGTCTTGATTCGTGCATAGAAGGTGATTCTGTGATTAGCGCCAGCTGAAGCTCTCTTCCTCAAGTGGTTTCCCACATCCGACGATCTTGCCTCTTGAAACTCGCTTAGAATTCACCCTCATGCCGCTTTCCGCGAGAACTTTGGCACCCTCGAGAAAACACACTTACATCTGAATACGCTTTATCGCCATTACCTGGATCAATGCTTGTACCGGGTGTTTTAAAATTTCCGGTGTTGTGCGAAATTTTTTTCATTTTAATACATTGAACATGTTACACTAAGTATTGCATTAACACAATAAATCTTTATCAAGCGTCGCGACGTATTAATATTTGGTATAAATATTATATATATATATATATATATATATTGGTCGAGAGTTTTTTTTAATTGATAATAATAACTTATATGAAATATATGTGTGTATGATTTTAATATTTATCGTAAATCGACTATCATTACTCTTTCTTTAATAACTCTTATTATTATGTAATTATTGAGCGAAATTTCTATGTGTGTATGTGTGTGTATTAAAAGTTGTAAATATTTATATTTCAAAAATCATTTTTCTTCGTTTCTTTTACGATGCTGAATTGAAAATATCCACGCAGATAATGATAAAAAAGAAAGTTCTACTGTGCTTTCAATTTATTTCAACAGATTTTCTCTATAACTAAGAAAATCTATGTGAAAAAACTTGAAGAATGCTGGATTTTCTGTTTGCATTGTGTATGAATAGCACGAGTTTTTATTTCCACTTCAGTCATTCATTGATCCCATATCACGAGAATATGATTTCATATGCAATGTTTAGTAAATCGAAATCTTTTTTGAATTAAAGAAAAATTATATTTAATTGTTTATTTCTGAAATTAGAAGTACGTCTGTTTAAATGAATAATATTCTACTTTGCATTAGAAGACACCCGATACATAGAATTCCGCGTTATTTGTTAGCAGATGACTTCAACTTAATATTACGCTCGTAAAATTATGATAAATTCGCAGATTAAACAGATTGGATCTTCAAAATCATATAAAATTAATCTGCTCGAATCCGGATGAAGAAAGTAGTCGGTGGATTTTATCGTACGGGCTTGAGCACACCCAATGGGAGAGACGTAATTGAATTGAATGTGATTGCGAGTTAAAAAGACTGTAGTAAGAAAATGATATGTGTGTATTTGTTTATGCCATGAATTACACACATAAATTTAGTTTGGTTTTTTCTTATCATATTTGTCCTTATCATCGAAAGATTGACGATTAACTAAAATATGCGAATTAATATATTTTTTTGTTGAACTTATTTTGTAAATATTGAAGAAATATAATATTATATAGAGTCTAACATATGAATTCGTATTTTGTAATTGATACGCATTAATGTATTTTTATTCATTAATTATTATTAATCTTTAATAGTGCTATGAAAAAACATTAATTTTATTTTAAATTACAAATAAATTTTTCAAAATTAAATTAATTATTAATGTTTGTCTTGAGACTAAGAAAGTTAATGTTAGTATTATATAATTACTTGTCGCGACAACACATAATATCAAATAAACATACTACACTTGATGCATGTGCTCGAGCGAACGTTTACTTTCATTTAGTTAGTCAACTGATGACGGGTTGCTCTCAATTACATCGCGGTTTCGTGGAGACAGGAGACTATCGCAATCACGAACGTGTTTTTATATCGCAACCCAGTTGTAGGAGGGAGGTGTAACCTAACCCGCGAGAAACAATTTACGATAAACCGTATTAGTGTTTGGCGGCTCACAAAGCCGATCGACGTTTACCATTTACCGCAGAATCTTGTTAAGCGCTTTAAAGTTGCGCTACACTCTCCTACGCTTGACACTGTCCCTTTTCGTCGAATAATGGAATGCGTAAAGCTATGTGGCAGCCATGGGTTCACGTTGCCGACCATGCTTACATAGAAGCCGGGACGGAAATAACGATCTAGATTCAGGCATATCGATAAGCATCCGAAGCTTCACAAAACTTGATATTTACTTTCGATGCGATTCGAAAGAAAGAATTTTATTTTTCAGATTAGGGTATACATTAACTTTTTGAATTACCAACAGAAAAAATCGACAATAATAATTTTAGATATTTCCTATATATATTAAAAAGACAATTTTTCTTGAATAATAGTCACAAGAATGAATATCCTCGACAAAAAATTGTGTAAAAAAATAGAGTGTTCTTATATAACGGTGTGTTTTAATGTTCTGAACGATATTTCTGATAAGAAGCGCGCATGATAATTTTTTTGACGTCAAACAATATAATGACTACGAAATTATCACGTTGTATCAAACGTGTAATAAGGAAAACAATTTAAAGTCGCAAAATGATTGATGAAGGAACTCCATTTCAGGAAGTTATTTTGACCGACACAATCGGTTTAATCTCGCGATTTAACGAGCTGACATTTCCAAGGTCTGTAGATATTTTTAAAATACATACATAAAAGGGTAGAACTGCGGAAAAGCAAGAAACGTAAATATGTCGGGCGATGAAGTGGCGTGTGATCGAAGCGAGTGCATACCAGCATGAAGCATGCGACGGAGGTATCCGCAGTAATTGGCCGATAGGTATTCGCGGATTATGCACTTACATGGGATTTCCCAGGGTCTGGGCGAGGACGCGCGATCGATCGAAGTACTCCCGGTATCGATAAGTCTGTTTACGCCCAGACACTATCTCACGTCGTTACCTCTTCGTTCCCGACTCGTAAACGTGCGCAAATCGCTTTAGTGCTTAGTTACATGATTAAAGTGTCGGCGAGCTAGGATCGGATAAATACTTTCAATATATCTAGAGCTCATTTTTTCTTATATCATTAATTTTTTTCACGCGCGTTCCCACTTATTAATTACTTTGCGTCTTATCACATTTTGGAAGAGACTGAAATAGTGAGTTTACGTATCGATGAAAGATGTTTCACCGTTTAAATGTCAATGTTATATTAAGTATTTAGAGCCACAGTATCTCGAGTTTAAATTATTTTCCACGGAACTCATTAATACTATTATTATTCATTATTACGCTACAACAGGAACTGAATATCGTATCATTAAGCTTAGGCAGTAATGTTTTCAGTGTAAGCAAATCTATCGAAGATCTCGCTGAAAATATACATTTATCATCGTAGATCGGGTTTTGCGTGTAACGAATGGAATGTTACGCCCGTAACAGCGATTAGAGCGTGACAAATCGTGTCACGCTAAAACGCCGCCTTACAACACGGCATCTCGCTTCCAATTTCAATGCTCGAATACGTGCGCGTACACGTGTTGCTCTCACACGTGGGAGCCTGTGTGAGAGCAATCGTGGACAACGTTCGCGTTAATCCCTTTCATTGGTCGTGTGCCACGCGCAGGACATGCATGAGGATGTGTACGTAAGAGAGTTAGTTCCTGTAAGTCTGTGTGCACTGTGTGCATTGTGTGCACATCGCGACGCACGTGTTGCAGGATTCGTGTGTACGATCACGTGCGCGAACGCTGTTTCGGATTTTCAACGTTAACACTTTCAGCCCTGACTTAACACGTTGATTATATAGAGAATCCTTTGATATCAAAGGATATTATATATATATATATATATATATATATGTGTGTATATATTTTTTAATTAAATTTTGTTTCACGCTTTTCATTAATTTTTACGAGATTAATTTTCGTGGTTGAAGTTTTTCCATCATAAATATTACGTCAGCGCATTTATAATGAAATAGACTTTAAACATATACCGTTTCGCGAAAACTAAATACAGAGTATAATGCAAGATTTGATTATGTTAATCGAAAAACATATATTCAGACTAGAATTTCAAATGGATGCAATGATATCTCTACGCGAGAGTATCTATGTTAATTTCCTTTGCCGCGTTATGTTCGCTTTCATAAACACCGTAGATATATACGACGATGTACATGCGTATAGAACTCGAAATTATGGGATGAATACGAACTATGCTAATCCCGCCTGTTTTCTCGGCAGCATGCGTACTTTCAGGAATGCGTCATTTGCGCAAAACTGTGCTTTCGAATCGTATGTACGCATATTCAGTCATATACACGTAATTACACAAGTTATATTCTATAGAAGGATTTACGTGTCACGGCGTGGTATTCACGTATGTATTACATATGTATTGTTCAACATATTTCATTACCAAAACTGGAGCAGATAGCCGAAAAGTACTATTAATAGTATGTTGCTGAAGATGATGATTTTCTCAAATTTTTAAAATAAAAAGTTGATGAAAAGTTGTCTATTATATTAATCGCGAAAGATACACGCACAAATATATCTCATGAATATTATTACATATATTATTGAGATAAAAACATTAAAAAATTTATGTTACATAACTTTGTTGAATAATGATAAATATTTGAATTATATATGAGTATATTCACAACCTTTTATACATTTAATGTTTTATACGTTATACAAAAATTATTTACAACATAATTTAACAATTAAATCCTTTTCTATTGCTGTAAAGCGAATAACGGATAGTATAAATTCAATCTCATATAATGCATAATTAAGATTGCTATCGTTAATTATAACGAGCGTGCTCATTTTCATTCGTTTCGCCAGCGAGATTCGTAATTTCCGCGATGACATTCATTAGTATGATCAAGTGAAATTCGTGCTGCATCGCGATTCCGTGGAAAATCGTCTATTCTTACGGATGTTGTGGCCTGATATTGCGGCCTGTTATCTTCGCTGTCTGCGGAACGAGTTTGTATGAGGCGTGTTCAGCGAGCGCGCGGCTCGATAACTTTGAGGCTCCCGTTCCTTGGCATCGCGAGAATCGCTCGCGTAGTACGCTGATACGAGATCGGAGATAACAAGCGTTTACGCGGAAGAGGATTTGAAACTTCGGGGCAAAGCGAGTGGCTCTCGTTTCGACCCTTCTAGAGAAACCCCTTTCGTCCATCCTTGTTTCTCTCCTCTGTCGCGAGCATCCAACAGCAACAATAAGGGCATCGGCGGTATCCACCCATTTCGTATTGCTCTAACACAACTTGCGGCTAGTAATTAGAGTAACAATGCAGAGTGCTCCTTGTAACCGCAAACTCCGCCATCGGCGTGTTATGCAATTATTATAACTCAGGAGAGCGAAGGGCTTTATAACGATTGAATCTGCGCATTCGCTCTCGCGCTGCGCGCATCTCTCGAGGAAATGGTTTGGCTGCTTCGGCAGGGTATTGCGGTGAAATTTTCGAGCTAAAGCCAACCTCACCCCTGCCTTTGCATTTCCTACGCCGATATCGGAACGCAACGTCTTCTAATGATAAGAATTCGATACTTTTATTTTTTTATTTTTTTATTTTTTTTTGTAAAAAAGCTCGAGATGGAGAATTGAGAACAATTCTTGAATACTTTCTACAACGTGGATTTTGATTTCGATATTAAGTAATATTAAGAAGAAAGAGGGAAGTTTGCTTCAGTTATTTGAGCATTTTATAGAAGCAAACTTCGCTTTTTCTTCTTAATATTACTTAATATCGAAATCAAAATCCACGTTGTAGAAAGTATTCAAGAGAACAATTTTTAAAAAAGCTCAAGTCTCCATCTCGAGCTTTTTTATAAAAAAAAAAAAAAATAAATAAAAGTATAGGTATATATATATATATGTTTGTTAATGACTGTGTTTTGTACACGAGAAGTAGAGCATTAACGGATATTCTATATATAAAATTTATAAAATCCTGTAGAAATAATAAAAACCAAAGAATTGAGAACAATTCTTGAATACTTTCTACAACGTGGATTTTGATTTCGTATTAAGTAATATTAAGAAGAAAGAGGGAAGTTTGCTTCAGTTATTTGAGCATTTTATAGAAGCAAACTTCCCTTTTTCTTCTTAATATTACTTAATATCGAAATCAAAATCCACGTTGTAGAAAGTATTTAAGAACTGTTCTTAATTCTCCATTACGAGCTTTTTATAAAAAAAAAAAAAAAAAAAAAAAAAGTATATATATATATGTTTATTAATGACTGTGTTTTGTACACGAGAAGTAGAGCATTAATTAAATATCCTGTATATAAAATTTATAAAATCCTGTAGAAATAATAAAAACCAGTTCTGCTTACGAAATTCAGTCGAAAGGTGAATTTAACAGTCTGGGGAATAAACTGTCATATAAATCTCACGAAGGACTTTGCACGGAATTCGAGTTTCGCGTACGTCCATAAAGCTTAAAATCGTTGTTCCCTCTTGAAATCTTCGATGAAATTTCGATGGTTTTAGCGTGGCAGTCTTGAAAACGCGACAGATCTAATCTGTGTTTTCGATGTACTTTCGTCGAACGCTTACCGATATCAAGAATGGTGGGTGAAATATCTTTTTCTAGATCAATTAAGGTGTAGGCTTATGCAGCGAAAGGTTCCACGGGTACAACGGGTTAGGATGATGTGATTCCGATTCCCGATCAAAAAGGGACAGAACGAAGGAGAATGACACGGGAAAAAGTTAAGCGAGAGAACGATGGTGTAAACCGTCAATCCGACATCCTCAGCAACAAGCGTCTCTACTTTTCTGTCAATCACGATAATCTTCTTTTCGTGGACTTAAGATCGTGACCGTAGACCTGCCGGACAAATGAGAAAGATACCCCAGAATATCGTTTAAATATTCCGAGGACATTTTGACATGTTGAATTTTATTTTATTTTTTTGCTACATTAATTTATACGGTTATTATTTACGTCAAAATTATCTTAAAACTATTATCGACCTAATTTATACATACATATATTTTTATATGTGTAGTAATTAAATGTATATATATTTTTTATATAAAACATTTTTATATATATTTTAAAACTGTTGTCGCTTTTGCTATAAACTTTTGTAATAATACCTTACAAGCATCTTGAAGATCGATATGAGACGCGATGAAAAAAAAAAAAAAAACGAAAAACGTGATGCGGATAAAAGTGCTATTAGTTGTCTACAGACGTTGATAAACAGCTGTGAAAATCAGCCTTTTTCCGTAATGAGACGTAAAAGCATTTAAAAATAATTGGTGACGGACGGCAATCACGGAGCGTAGAAAAGATGAGAAAAAAGATGGTCCGTTTTAATGGGGAAACTCTTTAAATCGAACACTCGAAGCAGCATCTCACTCGCGTTAAACTCACGTCGGCGTCCTTTGAATTATCGACTCGTTGAGACAAGGTGTCGATGAAGGGTGTAATTAATGTCCCATCTTCCTCGCGTCTCTTTAGCCTGATCATCGTTAACTAGCGTGAAGTATAATGAACTTTAAGACATCGGATATATATTGCGAGACACAAAATATTTCGTTATCGTGTAACTATCCGTCTCGACAAGTCCTTTTGATCGAGACGACAATTTTCACCGAGTAAAATGTTAAATTTTTTTTCGGCCATAATTTACTGCGAGACGCGGGTTCGTCCCAGCGTTCAGTCTCCATAAAAATCTCAGTCTCTTTTGTTCGGGATCCATATCTTCTCGCGATTCCGTCAGTTTGTATTTTTGCCTTTGCGAAACCGGGAGTTGGTTTTATTCGAAGAGAGAAATGTAGGTAGCGAAACGATTGCGGGGATATATTACATCATTGTTACAACAGTTTTCCTCTCGCTGACTCTGCAGCTGTTTTCTTTGTCGTATCGGACTCAAGGATTTCGTTTATGAACCCAATTCTTCTGAGTTGAGTCACGCTAGTGACTTGTGTGGATTATTTCGCTGATGCGTCACTTTGAGAATACAAATAAGATTCTAGCAAACTGTAAGAAAACGTAAGTTTGTCACACGAAGAGATCTTTGAAGAAGATTTTTATGATATTTTCAAAGATTTTCACAATTTATAATTTAATATTTCATTTAATATTTAATTATACATAAATATTAAAAAAATTATAATTATTTAAATAGGCTCAAAGTATTATTACAATATGTGAAATCTGTTTAACGTATATTTATTTTGTATTTAATATTTTTTATAAATAATTACTTTGGCATTTTTCTTATACTCTTTGCAAAACAAAATATAAAAATTAAACGTAAAGTTTTATTTAAGATAAGCTGTATATAATTATTTAAATAAAAAATAGCTTTGAGATTCTTCGAGTTAAATAAAATATATCGAGGTGAACGAACTTTATAGACAGCTGCTGATCGAGCAAAATACGAGTTTGCATTTTCCTTGCAGTTAGCAGCGATCTTTCAACCAAAGCCTGTCATTATTTAAACCCTACCGTTAATTTGAAAGGATCTGTACTTAATAGTTCAAAGCCGCTTTAAAGATAGATTGATAATAATCGCTTGAAATTATATTGGCGCATGAGATCGATACTAATAAGGCTGTTTCAGCGTGTTAATTATAAAGACATTGTAATTATATACGCTTAGATGAAACGCATTGTCATCATCATTTCTTAATACGAGATTAAATTCTTCTTCGAAGAAATTAATTTTGCTGCAAAACATTTCAATGCTTTTTTCTTTCTCCTTTTTCATATAGTTTATCTCCAATAAAAATAAATAAATATAAATATTAACTTAATTCAAAAATCCATCTTCATTAATAATAGATGTTAAATATTCTTTATATATTTTATCTACTTTTTTAATCTCTATCTTCCATTTTTATTCTATGTACATCTACTCTTATATATTTTCTATCTTTAATCCTGCCTATCTCTCATATTTAATTAATTTGTTTATTTAATCTATTTTCTAGCTTTATTCTTATCTAATATTTGTTATTACTTTATTATTATTTTATACACGTTGCTGTAATTGCCATTTATGTTTTATTGTGAATATACACGTTGATGGCGCTATAAAATAAATTCAATAATTAACAGAACTCGCGATGTTCGTAGCTTAGCATTAACTGAATAATAGATCGCGATTAAAGGGAAAGACCATGCATCGCTGTTATCGTGCATCGCTGACGAGAGCTTCGCTCGGGCGTACCTGACGAAAGTTAGAGTTGTCTCTGTTATTAACTGTCTCAGACGGATGCGACGGTGCCGTCTCAAGGAAGCGCTATCGCGTGGAAGAAAATGCATCCCCGCGGGATAATCGATCGTCAGAAGGACATATCGGCACGGATCATTCACGTCGCGAACGATAAACCGTGTCCCAGCTTTTCTGACGAAGGGATGAGAAGAGCTTGGTGGAGGAGGAGAAACACCGATAAGGTTACGGGTGAATCGACATTTAACGCGAGTGGATCGCAAGGACGAAACGGTAGCGAGATAAGGCGAACGAGCAGACACGTAAATGGCTCGTGGCGGCGCTGTGAAACGGATAAAAGGTTCGATCAGCGGCACTCTCTCTGCCGCCGTACACTAGATTATCCGCGAGGTTTTGCGAGATTACGAAGGGATGCACTCGGCCGTTGAAGATCAGCCAGCTCCGACGGTCATGCACTCTCCTTTTCTCTGTCTATCTCTTCTTTTCTTCTCTCCCTTTATTCTTTCTTGAAGACTTTTCCAATCATCGTCTCTCCCGAATCCATCTACAAAACGGTACCATCGATTTATCGACATTGACTTGTCTGTCGATTCCTCGTCATTCTGCTAAGAAATCATTTCTTATTTTAGAAACGAAGGAAAAACTTGGAAATTATAGGATTTCCTGAATCATTTCGTCCTTTCGTATATGATATGACGGTTTATATAGTTGATTGGACTCAGACTCGGGGCAAGAACAATCATTTTTCTTCTTTTTTTTCGAACATTCTAAATTGAGGAGCTGCTCGCTAACTGCAGTCGAGCAATTTAATATTGCGCGTTTAATCGAACTGCCCTTTGCAGTTTTATATATATATATATATATATATATATATATATAAAAGATGAATAACAAACATACTGAGGGCTTCCTATTTCTCATAATGTCCTGATCACTTGTATATGACGTAAAAATGAGACAGCGATGAGGGTCTAAGATAGCTAGGGGAATGGAACGATGTCAAATAATATTTTGAGAATCTGTCAACGAGGCAGCAAGTATAGGCCGTAAATTTAATGTAGCCTTGTTACCACAACCCCTTGCCGTGACGAAAGAAATCAAACGCAATCAAAGTGGAAATATGTCGTGTCACTGCGAACGACGTTCTCGTGCGAGTATTAATCCCTTAAAATGAATCGTACCTTCGTCGTGCCTCTCCCGTGAGAGTGACGTCTGCGGTTACGTTGTCGCGTAACTGATACCACAGAGAAACCGGAGATACTTTCCGGATGTGATGGCGTTGAGGTGTCTTAGGGAAGTGACAGCGGGAAGATCACAACGGAGACAATCCGACGTTTTAAAAGCACTCCGCAACCGGAAAGTGCAACTCGTGATATTTGTTCTACTCTCGAGTTTCCACCCCTGTCATCTATTTTGAAATACTTTTATCGGGAGATTTTTTTGGATAGTAAAAATTAAGCGTCAAGATATATATATATATATATATATATATATATATCTTGACGCTTAATTTTTACTATCCAAAAAAATCTCTCGATAAAAGTAACTATTTCAAAATAGATGACAGGGGTGGAAACTCGAGAGTAGAACAAATATCACGAGTATATATATATATATATGTATATAAATAAATAAATAAATGTAAATGTACCGCGTTTGCGCGGTTTCGTTAATATTTTTCAAGAAAAATTTATACACTATTTATAGAGTCATTAAAGTTCCGTTTTTCGTAAAATGTTTTTGCTAACACGGAAAATTTTTTAGCGGAAACATCTACTGCTGGAATTCCCGCCAAGGGAAAACGATGAATAAAGATATTCTTTCTCTTCCTCTTCCGTTACCAACGCTTATGCATGGAAACGAAATCTGACAGTCGGGTGTTTAGAAATGAGTTTGCGAAAATCGTTTCTTTATGAGGTGCGAGAACGGATTTCTTTCGCGGAATATACAATGAGTCTCTACAATAATAGACGAGCTTTTACGAGGCTTTTTCTTCTTAATTGATAGTCGAGTCGTTACATCGCGGGCGGTCTCGTACGCTATTTGCATCGAAGATGTTCGCTTCACGTAGTCCTTTCTCGGTGTCGAGATTGCTGCGCAATTCGCTAAATTCACACTCTAAGAAGGCGAGATATGCACAACTGATGTAATCAGCTAAGAAGGCGAAATACTACTTAGCACGTATAATCGACGTATAATCGAGAGACACGAAGAGCAAACGTTGGCGGAATTTTCTCGGAAGCTTGAACTTTCAAGTTAGCATTACGATTTACGTTGATTACATCGGTTGTACACATACACTGCGTGTTTCAACATTAATAATAGTAATTAATTTTAAACAATCTTTTGCTTACGTCGCGGAAGTAATTACTTTGTTTTTTTTTTCCACGCGAACATTCGCCATTATTTTGTCGTTAATGTTACTCTGTTGCACAACTTTATGTTGTCTAATGTTAATACATTTTTCATATAGAATATTGTGTAAGTCTTTAAATTTTTTAGCATATTTTTTGCAATTAGAAATTAAGAAAAAGTAAAATATTTTATCATGTATTCCTCAACATTTTATTTCTAAAAGAATGAACGACTTGCGAGAGATTTTTTAAATATATATTTGAGCTAGTCGCTTCAAGACTGCACTTCCTAAATTTACTGCTGTGCAACGAATATCATTCCTCGTCGAAAATTTTCGAGAAAAACATCACTCAGGGCGTGCCAGCAACTTCATTCGGTTCGCTAGCAGTTGGATCGTTTTGCATTTGAATTCGATTCGGAGAGTCGAAGCCGCTCGATCGAGAGCGCCGTTACGCCACGTTAATTTCCGTTTCCACCGAGCCGAAGTGGCAAAGTTTCAAGCGTAGGCTCGTTTAACAGTTCATTAGTTGCGCCGCACCTTCGACTTTGAATTATGCAAAAACTGGAGCAGGAGGGTTTCGCTCTCGCTGTTATCTCACTTGCGGAAGAATACGTTTTCGCGCGGCCACTTTCTTATCTCATTTGCACGATCCCGGCCGATCGTGCCGCCGAAATTCCGCTCGGCGGGAATTGCGGAATTCTCGCGAGGAGCCTCGACGTGCCGTGAATATTCCAATATATTCTTAATCGCCAATCTCTCGAAGTTTGCTCCACTTTTTGTATCGTTTCGAACGGTGACGTTTTATTTTTCCATAGTTGGAAAATACAGTTCCAGTTTGTGAAAACGGAGTAAAATCTAATTGGTGTTTACTGTCGCGCTGTATCTTCTCTCCTTTTGTTTCATTTTTCAAATTTAGCGTTACGACTTTCTGAAAAACGTTCAGAGATATAGAGATATCTTTGGAAAGTATCAGGGGAACAATATCTTCAGAGAACGTTCCGAAGTATAGTATCCGCGTAGAATGTGCATGTCGCAATATATCTGCGCGCACACACATATACGTGTCTTCGCATACATATATACACATACGGTATTACAATATTAAAATTTCGAATGCATTGTCCGCTTCCGAAAGAAAGATGCGAATGGCGCGCGACGAATTTATTTTTCATATAACGTCGTCGGAACAAGAGCGAGTCGAAATTTCGACGGAGTGTGCGAGTGTCAACGAAATTGCGTTTATTCTCGATACGGATCCGCAAGTGTCGCCTCGATGATTTAGGACGACGCATTTACGTCTGTCTTTTTATTATTGTCTTTCGAGAGATGAACCGACATATGGTATCATACTCGTGCAATTTTGCGGTAATCTCGAGCCTCTCTCTCTCTCTCTCTCTTTGTCTAATTTATATATCGTTTGTTGAATTTAATATTGCGAAAAATTAAATTGTATATGGCCGCAAATACCGCACAATCGATTTTTGATAGCATGTGCATCGCCACAACTGAATTTACAAACTTTAAATATCTGCATTTTTAAATGTGCGCATTTCTATGAAAATATCCAGTTTCTAGGGTTTTCTGTGCTATTGATAAATAATTTTTTTTTAGTAAGAGTAATTCTCTCTCTCTCTCTCTCTCTCTCTCTCTCTCAATGTGTGCGACCAATCACAATTTAAAAGCTTAACGTTTTTGAGAATGGTAATGCTATTGCACACCTGACGGCAGGTGGTCGCGAACGCGTTCGAGCGAACTGCAAGCTGGATTGCGGTTTCCAATCTCCATCGAATTGGGATTATAACGGCGTGATGGTTGCAGTACGCACGAAGGTGTAAAGAATTTACGGGAGTATCAGTTATTGAGCCCGATAACCGCAGCACACATGAAAATAGCGCAAACATCCTCGTAAAACTCTTCACGACATAACGTATGAAACCCAATATTTCTTAAATCAATTTTTAACTGCGCCCTGAAAAAAATTTTGTTGCATCAACAAAAATTCTGTCCGAAAATGGACGAAACAACAAGTTGTGCGAACAATATATTTGTTGCTTTAAAAAGAATTCTGGTAGATTCAACCAGTCGTTCTGTTTCGTCCATTTTTGAACAGAATTTTTGTTAATGCAACACATTTTTTTTCCAGTGCGTATATTTATTTCACATATATATTTTTCCTATATAAAAATAAAGTGGCCCATAATTTGTTTGTTTTTTTTTTTTTTTTTTTTTTTTTTACAAAATCTAATGGCTTAATCTATGCATTTTGTGTTATTCGTGTATTTTTTTCCTTGCTAAACTCACACCGCGGCGACAAATCATGGTAAATTTCGCAATGCAGCGTAGTGCGCAAATACCTGAAATAATTTAATACTGTACTCTGAAACTCTTCTCCCTTCTCCCTTAAAGTCTTAGTGCTAGCATTCAACGTTTGAGAATTAATGTTTATGATACGATTTCTCAAGTACGTCCCGTTAAAGCGTACAAGTTCTCAAAGTTAGGCGCATTATATATACGAGCTGTCGACGAAAATTCGATGCACGATTTGTCGAAAGTGATCTCGACGTATTATAAGCTCTACGTCGTTTCACACATGCTGCCCATAGGCAAAGTTTTCTACTTTGATACTTTGATGCGAATTTACGGATATCGATAAGTTGACAAATAGAACGAATAATTGCAAGAGAGATTCATTATTAAATTGTGACAAAACATAAGCTCTTGTTACGTCCTTAATTCAATTTAATTAAATACAAAGAAATATATTTATAAACTTATTTTTATGAAACTACGATTCTCCATCGAGTATTAAACTGCAAATTTCACGATAATCATAATTGACGTACTTAATTATCGATTTGAGCATCATTTTGTCTTTTAAGATAGGATGTATCGGACAGTAATCTAGGTCATCGGCAGAATCGTCAGATGACGAATTAATCGGATACATCCCAATGCGCATGCAATATCAGTCCGTAATTAGCTTCGAGCGGCCGTTCGATTCCAATCGGGCGTTTCTCATTCGTGATGGTGAAATAATAAACAGATCGATATTTTGACGGTTGACGGTTATTCTAGCCATCTGAATCCGGAAACTAATTTCATTTGTGACTAAGTAAGGTATCTCAACTGTAAATTAAATTATATTTGCGATATTTGAGAAACACGGAAGCAAGAGAAAATTATTTCATACAGATATTTTGTACAGTTTATAATCATATACAAAGAGTTTATGATTTTTATCACAAACATCACAAGAAAAGTAATGCACAATTTATCTGTGATATTTTTTAAATAATTATTTACAAAAATTTTAGAGATGATGTGACTTTGAAATATACATATTATAACGATCCGCATTTTGGTGACAACGCGCTCCTAATTGAGAGATATGTCATTTTAGAGTATTTTGAAAATGAAAAGAAATTTGTAGGGTAAAGAATACGGAGAGGAAGTTGCATTTTAATAAATTTGTAAATATTTGTAAATATTTCTCCATTTGAAAATTTATTCGTGTTTACTTAATATTGTGTTTCAAGATACTTCAAAGAAATGTGCAAATGTTCATACCGACGCGACGAGGAGAAGCGCTTGGAATGAAATACGAGGGCGATATTGATTTCGAAAATGTTGTAACGGAGGCATGACCCCTGCGAAAATTACGGTTCTCTCGGAGTATATACAGCGCTAGAACCGCGTTACGCTTCGCGCCATGAATATATGCAAATTGTAACTTGTTTACTTAATGCAAGTGCCTATTCACTCCTCCGTAGTGTCCTCCGGTTGGTTGCATCGTTGCGAGTGCATACAAGGTGAGAAACTCGTTCGCACCGTGGTGACCTATGTATCGCCTCCACACGCATATGTATATATATATATATATATATATATATGTATATCTTGCCACCTGCAGAACTATCTCGAGTTTCGTTACTTCTGTCATTGTCTTGCTTAACTTCTTGAGAAAGCTTAAAGATAATTCTTCATTTCTAATTTCGAATATATAATTTTAGTAATTTCAACGTTCAAGCTTATTTATTCAAATTGCGAATTAATTCCGTCGGAATAATCTCTCGCTCTTCAGATTCAATAGGGTTCTTTCAATCCATTGACATTTGTGCGTGCAATAAATTCCATTTTTTAATCCGAGTTTTTATCAAACCTCGAGCAATCTATCGGATTAAAGCATTAAAGCAATCTGTCGAAGCAATCAATGTCTTTTTGTTGTTGAAAGATTTAAATATAGATATCTCATATATATCTAATATCTATATATATTATATTGAAGTCAAAACACTAGCCATGCTGCAGAGAAAGAGAGAGAGAGAGAAAGTGAGAAGTAAATATTAAAAAATAGAAATTTAGAATAAAGAATAAAGAATAAATTTTCGTCACATTTAACTTTGATATCTCGAATGGAATTTATGCGCATTTAAATGTGCGCCGTTTTATTCGATATTTTATTGCAATCGTGGACGTATCTCTTCGATGCGCGTAAAATAAACTTATCGCTCGTCAAACTTATCGCGCGATTGTCGCAATGCATCTCCGCACATCCTGTATTTTAGAGCGAGCGCCTAATTTGCGTTCAGCACTATCCATATTCCACGTATGCGTATTATGATACCATCGCGATGTTCGAAATGTATGTACCTACACCGGCAGTGATTGCAAAGCTCCGGGGAGCTTTGCGAACGTAATATCTGACAGTATACCAAGTTGGAATACCGCGGTTGGTAACGCATGTAATTTATTGACTTAATTATTCTCCGTACCCTTGGAGCCTCAAGTTTAATTGTATGTAGAGTAAATCAACGTTCGCGCACGCATAAAATGTGTTCAAACCAGTTCGCTATATTGATACCTATATATATATCGGATGAGAAAGTAACATTTGTTCTTACCACGATTTTTGCCGGGGTAGAAAAGTATATTTTACTGATAAATCCTTCACTTTGCTCTGAAGCTGTAACTTATTAAATAATTTTATATTATTTTCCGTGGTACTTAAAAATTTTTCTTTGTAATATGATTTAATTTTTTTCCTAATTAATTTATAGAAATAATTCGATAAATGTAGCTTTAACGAATATTCATAAAAAGATGATGCGGATATCAATTGTTTTGTATAAAAAATTCAATATGTAGCATTTGACATTAAGTGTATGAATCATTCGTAAATGAGATACTACACTGAAAAAAAAAAAAATTTATAAGCATTCATAAAATCCATATAATTGTTAGTAAGAGACAAAGTAAGTAGAGATTTAAAGAAATTGTACGTCTTAATTTTATTTTTATCGTATTCTGTCTTACAGCGGCTGCAAGTTTGCAAATCATTATATTTTACTTTATTGTAGGATCGGAATAATTATTTTGCAATATTCATTCCTGTAAATCCAGCAGACAGCCTTGCTAACTACCGACGTAAAATTGTCGATAATCCCATCATCAATAGATTAAAGCTTGCCAGTTGAAACGCTTATGCTATAAATCCGCTTCGAATTACCGTTGAATTCACTGCCATACCTTATACTAATGTGATATTACGATTTGATTAAGCGAGAATTTCTGAAGATTATTTAAACGATACAAAACTTAAATATATATATATGTGGTCTCGCGAAAAGAGAATAGTTAGAGAAGCAAGAGCTTTTATTCTGGGAATTATCAATGGATGAACAGATTGTAACTTTTCATGAATAATTTTTAAATGTTTTAATTAAATGACAAAGATTCACACAAATATGTGGATATTCTATCTTGAATTTGCAATTAAAAATAAATTTACAAGAAAAGTCTTGATTTGCAAGTTATTTAATGAAAAAATTAAGTTGCAGTTTCTCATTATTAATTTCAGAAGGCGATTCTGCAACAGTATTAATTTAGTTGCATGGCATGCACATGCATTTCCGCATCTAATTTTTAAATATTACGATAAAGTGTAATAGCAGCACTACAAGTAAATAATTTGTTTTCTTGCAGAAAAGGTATAATCTTGCAGAAAATCAACAGACTTTATAATTAGCACGAGGAAACTTCTTTACACAACTTTTATGTAATTAAACCGTCAAACTCTCTATGGCGAACTGCATTCGGTAATTATCGTCAGATTGAATATGAATTTAACATTGTAGAGCATAAATATATAACGAAAGTAATATTGTGACAAATGCATCGTGAAATAAAATAAGAGAAAATTCAGAGAAATATAAAAAGATTTTACGTCGCATAAAAGTTCTTACGTAAAATTTTCTAGTCTTTCACGTTTGACCGCAATGTTTCTACAATTGAATTTACGTAATATGAATAAAAATCGAATTATTATGTTTTTTACATAAAGATTTTAAGAAATATATTTTTTAACGAAATGAAACAATTTGGCTTAAGAAATACATCATGTATTACAATTTTTACAAATGGTTTTTTTCAATTGGAAAATATTTTTTGCGCAAGAATAAGTATAAAATGCGATATCGAATAAGAAATAAAATTTAATTGAAATAAAACTAAAAAATGATGTTTCATTATAGGAATCTATCGCAGTATTTTTGCGAGAGCTCCATTACAGATCAGATTCATTAATCTAGAAGCGGATTTATGGAAGGTATTGTCAAGTCACCCAGATTGATTTCATTCAGAGTATATTATGAAAGAACTCAATCTGATGGTAAATGCTGTGAAATAATTGCACATCTTTGAATTTTCGGGTAAAGAGAAAAGCAATCTTTTTAAGAAATAATGATTCCATAATTAAAATTAAAAAGCTCGCTGTTATATGGAATATTACTATAATCCTGTTTAATTAATTGAAGTAACTAGAAAAATCTATTGAAACCAATGGTTGCATTTTAACAATCGCAGTAACAAAACTCACTATAATAAGGTCTCTAAGCGAGATTTAATTAACTTGCAATAAAAATAATAAAACAGTGTTAAGAGAACACATGTTGTCTTAAACGAATGAACGTATTGAATTATACATTAAATAAAATAAGAAATAACATTGTCATCAAAAGTTGATTTTTATTATATGCTCAATAATTATGTAAAAAAGTAACGTTTCTTGAAATGTGCTACTTTTCTAACATTACAGTTACAAAATTGTTGTCATTCAATTCACTGCACAATAATTGAGTGATCTCTAACGAAAGTGATAAGAAACTAACTCTTGTCGATATCAAGCCGAGCTTAAAGCTTAATGACTCGAGCTTTAAGAACCATATGTGGTCACAGAATAAGATTTGCAGCTTCAGAATAGAGACGTTAAAGCGCAGTGGTAAAACTCGTTGCGCGGTCTGCCTTAGCGATATCGCGCGGTAAATCACGCCACGGTTGTAACTACTGTAAACGAGAGGCCAATTGGTCATCCCAGTAGTGATCGACGATGAAGTAGTCAGTTATCCTCCGGGAGGGATGCAAGCCGTTTCGAGTAATTGAAACGTGTCTCTGCGGTATTATTTATTGCCGGCCGTAAATCGAATTTACCTACCTTGTGTACCTTGTATTGAGATCAGATTTATTGCCGTCGTAAAAATATCTTTCTGTCTCTTTCTCAAATTTCTTCCCTTCACCACCCACCCGGCATGCATTAGCCGGCACTTTCTTTCCTCTTTCGCGACTTACATCTCGCTACGCGTCGTCAATTCAACGATTTCCCATTTCTTGCCGTTTCCCGTCAATAAGAATTTATGCCACTGCGGTTGACAAGTTTTTTATTCTTCAAATATTGAGCAGTATCGATAAGATTTTTATCCTATTCGCTGTTATTTTTCTGTTTTGCGTATTTCCCGTCTTTTCATGACAATTATATATAAGCTTTCGATTTTATATGAATTTCGTTCTATTAATATTTTGCTGCAATAAATATCGCTAATTGGTGGTGATTGATTTTATGAATGGTTTCTGACTTGACTTTATCAGCGTTATAGATATCATACATATTGCTAATTGGTGTCTCGTCGCCGTTTTCCTATTAATGATGAACATTTTTTTCGCTTAATTAACGAGTTGCTTTTAATTAGATACGTCGGACCGTTTAAGTATGATATAATTTGTGTTTACTCATTGTTTTATTATACTCGATTTTGACCATTAAATCTAAAATTTTGCAAAATAATTAAAATGCGATCATTATCATTGCATTAATGACTGTCACATCATGTGCATTTTTGCATTAAATATTGATACTTTTACAATCGTATTGCGATTAATTACGACAATAGATACTACTACAATATCAAAAGTGAGAAGACTACAAAGATATATGTATGTATATCGGATCTTGATTAAATTGATTTTACGAGAGCTACAGCAATCTCGTGAATTTCTTTTAAAGAAAAAAAAAATTTTTTTTTAACTACAATGTTTCATCTACTAAGAATGTTTTTCGATGCTTTGTCAGGATTTCTATCTTGAAACTCCTATGGGAGGATCCTTCGATATCGTGGAATAACGAAACGCGATATACACTTCAGCAAATTTATAGAACTATCGACAAAGAAATTTCGCTATGGATAGCGATAGACAGAGAAAGCGAGAGAGCGAAGGAGATAAAAAAGTTATAAAATTTTTTGAAACATGTGGAGTATCCCTGAGCAATTTTGCTTTTCTCATATAAATATAAGTACATGACAAAACTTATATTGCATATACTAAAACATGAACAGAAATTTTCTTGCGATATTTATAATCATGACTCTCCGAGGATGGCTCCGTCTCTCTATTCTTCCTAGGTATCTCTGCGAATTGCGCGTTGAAATTGTCAATCGAAACCGCCGTCCATTAACCGCACTGTCCATTAACAAGCACCGAAATCCAATCGACGGAAATAAGTGCGCCGCTGCCGGGTCAGCACTCTTTCACAAAATGGAGAGACACGAAAAGAGCCAGGGCAGAAACCCGTTTGTGTTTGTCTGTGAAATTTTTGAACCCTTGGCTCGCCGCAATATATATCCAAAGTCCCGAAAGCGTTTTCACGCGGAATTGAACCCCGACGAGTTGTGCAGCGTTCGGATCCCCTTCTTTCCTCATTCACGGACCAGGACTTCGACTCTCTCGCGCCCGTTCTATTCCTTATCACGCGACCGTCATTCCTCGTTTCTCTCGGTGGCGCTCGAATTGTGGTAGATTTTCTATGGGCGCGCAAACACACACACACACACACACACACAGCTCGTAGGCCACACAGCCAGGGAAAACTCACTCGGGAAAAACCTGTTTATATTCGCAGTCGCGCGCGACATGCGAGGAAAAATCGTGCAACTTTATCTCGTTCGTTCGACCCGGTGAGACGTGGGGCCCAGCGCTTTTACTCCACTTTTACCGCCCGTCCTTTACTGTTACATCTACGCCGACATTCTCGCTCCCGCATCTTTCTATCTCACGTACTAAGCGTTGCTGCCGGGACGTATCGTGTTCCTCGCCCTTTTTGCGGTTGCCTCTCTATCGTTTCTCCTTATACTCTATTGTGTTTCGCGGAGTTTATTCTGCTTCGCGGGTACGCTTAAAACACGGTCTTTTAACCTCCGCGAATTTTCCATCCGGAAATTTGTTCGCGCGAACGCGTTGAATAACCAGGGTATAAAAAGAATCACTGACGCTGTTTCGCTCTTTATGCGGGTATATGTAAAAAGATTTTTTTGAGAGAATTATATATGCGCGCGTATATATTGATATTCCGGGACTTGCGTTTTAAAATTAATCCAGGGCGTGTATCAATTAATAACGTTCGAAATTTAATTTCGGGGTTGCGGAAAAAAATATCCATTACCAGAAATTTTCATTTTATACTCTCGCAAGATAGGACTATAAAAAAAATATATATATATATTTATATGAGAAGTTATACAGACAGACTTTTGCCTAAATAGCGGACAAACATTTTGCGTTAGCGGATCATAAACCGTTTAAACTGCGAAATGCGAAATAGCTGCAGTGTAAACTTAACCATGCAGAAAATGACTCCTTGAAATACGTATACTTCGTAATGAAGTTTACTCTCTTCAGGATCTTGTTACTTAGTTTAAATTGCAAAGGAAATTACACGGGATATATTCCATAAGTCATACGTCGTTGGATCGATAAGGCTCTCCGTCAGTTTGATTGATCTGTCGTCTGGACTCAAAGTATACCCCGTTATTTTCGTAATGAGTAATGTGTCAACATTCCTGGTTCGGGGATGCTACTTGGGAGAGAAATTGGAAGAAATATATACCTTGCTTTATTCAGTTTCGTAATTTAATACACCACAGTGCATTCAAAATATCTTTGCACAGCGACGTGTTATGTACATCGTTGAATTCGCCTAAAGTGTGTCTGAATAATTGAAAGTTTTCAACCATTATATACATCCGAATTTACTGACAAAGTTTGATTGTAACGCGCATTTTCTTTCGCCAACATATGCAAAAAATATTATTTGCATTTGAGATGTTTTTGTGTCAGCGCGTAAAAATTTATAAGAATTGGTAGATAAACCTTTTTTAATATGGCGATGTTTTCGCGAAACTTGTTTGGCGTTGCTTTTATTTTGTCGACTTGTTTTTCGCTTATAATTTATCGATTACTATGCGGGTTTTGCAATTGCAATTTTTTCCTTCCTTTTGTTTTAGCTTTTGCATATATCTCCTTTATCGGTATATCGATAACGCGTGCGAGAAATAAGGTAGATATAAAATGATATTTTCAGAAATATCATAAAGAGAGATTATTGAGGATTATATCCAATTTATGAGAAAAACAAATTTTTGTTACTCTTACATCAGTTTACTGCAACATTGTATTTAAATTTTGTATATAATCTAGTTTGACATAGCACATCTTATATTTATAAATCGTCGTAAATTTAAAAATTATTTAGTAGACGCAGAAGAAAAATGATGTTATGACAAAATTATGCGTTTAATGTGGACATTAAGTAAAAATCGAACGCGCGAATAATAATTTATTTGTATTTATTCCAGGTAAGCACTATAACGAATTTAATGAAGAGGACTATTTCGGAGGACGACGAATTTCACCAATTGGCTAGCATAATAGTCTGAGCAATTTAATAGGCAAGTAGCTTAATGTTCAATACACGCAAGTTAAATATTAAATGAAGTCTTGTGGGCTGTACACACACACACACATAATCGGTCCTTATGACATATGTATATACATATGTGGTACAACGCACGTTGCCATTAAGCCTTTTAATATTAAGCGATTTATAAGAGCAAATGATTGATTATGACCGATTATTTACAATTATTTTTGAAAAATAAAAACGATTAAAAATGAGAAAAAATCGCGGAGAATCTGCCACGTTCTCGTATTGTTTCAATTGCGTTGTCAATCGACGCGGAATTACGAATCTCGCCGCGGACGTGAAAATGTATAGAGTGGGGGGACTAATTAACTTTTAAACGCGACACTCTCGCAACCCATCTGCCTCGATTTAATTCCCCGTTGAGGGCGAGGGACACTCCGTATGGAGAGTATGGGACGTTGTTTGCACGCACGTGCGTACGCGCGTATCTATCGCGATAAGCTCGCGCGCGACTCCCGTAATTGCGACCCCGCCTTTGACGCGCCATCTGGATTTGCCGATACGTCATTTAATTACTCGCGCGCGCTCCCCTATATTAAGCGAATTCATCGAACGAGTCCTTCTCTCTCTCGTAACGTGGGAATATTGCGCGTTGCCGCTAACCGAACGCTTAACGAGCCGAAGGCACGTTAATTAAGCATTGCCGCGGCTAATGCAAATTCGCGCGCGGTTCCATTCGACGCCGCCGGTGCGACCGCCGTTCGGTAGAATTATATCGGAAAATGAAGAGAAGTTTCAATTTCTACGAATATATATGTGCGATGATCGAGAGAAACTTGCCGGTGCCGTTCCTCGCGACAGTTTTGCCTCGATCGATTATTTAATATCGGTAGAAGCGATTCTCTCGCGAAATTTAAACTATCCTCTGATATTTTAAATAGGATCATCTATAGTCCCTTCCCCCTTGATATATCGCTAATGTAATTTAATATACTTTTCTTCCTCTCATTTTTAATACCCTCGAGATGTCAATTTATTATTTTCGAGACTGCGGCTTTTTATTACGATTCGAAATGGCACTTTTATTGAATACTTTAATTATAAAAGTGAATTAAGTGGATTATGCAAATTCGAAGTGATATTATGTGACGTAATATAATATTAAAGAAATGTGTGTGTATCGTATGGACAGAGACACTGATAGCTGATAAGAGAAAATAATTCACTGTTTATAGAATGACATTGTCACTGTATCTTGTTTTTGCAACATCTCCGATGTTAAGTTTTGGTGCTTGTCTGTTATGCTATTAATTACGGAGCAGATTAGGCGGCTTAAATTAATCCCCGTATTAATCAAATACCTCTTTGGTCCCTATCGTTTTCTTTGGAGGTATCTCTAGCATCGACCTTTCGTTTCCCGATGATAAATCGAGAGGATTCCTGCCGTTGCTCCCACCCTGTTAAACATGCCGTAAATAACTGATGTACCGTAATTCATTAATTTCAACGACTGCACGCGATTCTAAACGCACCTATTTCGTGGTGAATACTTAAGAAGCTCTTGTGAGATTTATCCACGGTAATTAAATTGCTCGACAAAAATTATTCACATTTTTTGGCGAGTGAGACACGCATGCGCGATTGAATATTTTTTTATACGATTACTTTTTAAAAATTTAAGATAACATGCGTTTGTAATTATTAAAATACTGTAGTATCTGGATCAAATGTCAATAATAATGCTATTCATCTCGCGAGTATTTTTAAAACCGGGTATAACTGTAATTTTGCGTCCCGATATCCTCTTTCCGTATTTATCCCACGCGACTCGACATAAATATCACTCTAGCTGACCGACAGACGAGATATACGATATTGCTTGCAGGACGAGCACACAACCTGCGCGTGACCCGCCTTTGAAATTGTCCTAAATGACATCATTTCCCATTGCCGCCATCATCTTTTTCGACATTCACAATTCTGTCACGTATCAGTTCGATCGAATTATTTTAATAATTCAATTGTAATTATTTTAATAGCATATGCTCTTTTAAATAACTTAATCACGTGGCAATTTTGCAATATATTAAGACTCCCCAGCGGAATTTATGCCGCTCTGTAGTTTATTCATCGGGAGAAGTATAGCAATTTTAATAAGAGTATACATACAATGTGAAATATACATCATACAGTGTTATCTATCTGTGATGCATATTTTCGAGCATGCAAGGAGAAGCTAAAATTCCACATTATTATCGCGCAGCTGCAAAGCATGTGTTATTAAACAAACGGATTTCTCTCCGATATATTTCTATATTCTTGCGGTTTACAATTAGCAAGACACGCATTAATAATATAACCCTCTCTCTCTTCTACCTTCCATTCCACACCTTACGGCCGCGTCTTTTAATTAGCCACCCCATGAGGGAACAATGGAGATGCGGACCGCCACGGCGAGGCAAAAAGGCGGATCGCGAGCATATAATAGCTGGCGAGATCTTACTCGTATAGTCCGAGGGTCGCTGCAAAAGGGGCATATAGGCGAGGTGTACCGTTCAATTATCCCGGTTCCTTTCTTCCGCAGCGGGCGCGAAATAACAATGCGGCGTAAGATAAACACACGATAAGCGCGTGCCGGGACGAGGGCGAAATGAAACTGCAGCAAGGACGACACGTCGCCGCATAAAGCCGGCTGTTAACCTTCCACTTCCGACTCTCGCCCTCTCGGCTTTATACCGGGAGAGTTCTATTTCGCGCGCGCGGAACAACCCATAGTCTTCTTATTCCTCTCCTTTCGGAACTCCATCGTGTTCCTTTATTTGCCGTCGATGGCGCGTCTATCGTCTATTTTCCGCGGCCGTAGCCCGCCGTCGCGTCGTTTCTCCTGGTATTCCCGAGGGATGTTCCCAACCTATCGTATCTACCATACATGCAACCGCGACTTCCTCTCTCTCTCTCTCTCTCTCTCTTCGACTTTTCGCCTTCTATTTGTCTTTGCTACTGCACGCCCGGTAACGCATTCGCTTCTCTCGACGTCTTTCTACCCTCGATTCTCTCCGGTTAGCCAATAGCAATCGTTTAGTATCAATCGAACTCCCTAGCAATCCCCATCGGCTTTCCCAAGTCTATTGGTTAATGTTTGCGAATCTCAACCGGACTTGATATTGACGCACTAATGTTTTTCGAAACATGTTTGTCAGCTATGATTAATATATAAATGCTGATCTTGTATATGCGACAAAACAATATATTGTATATACAGCATATAACTTTTTAAAATATATATAGTTATATATATATATATTTGCTCTTATAATATGGTAAATATTAAATTACCATTATGACTGTCTTCAGTTTTATCTCGTAACGAGCGCCTCCATTATTCACGGCAATTCAAACGCGGTGATTTTGCCGAGTTCTCTCCCTCGTCGCCCGGATTAATTATTCGCACACCGAATGAAAAACACTCGGCGTTACCGGAGTTTCCTGTCGGTGTGCGATTGCTCTCGCGACTCGCTGAAAAATCTGCGCGATCGATTTTGCGTATCTCTCACGCCGCATCTCTCTCTCTCTCTCTCCGAAAGCGTTTGTTGAAGAGAAACGTCATTACAGCATCCGCTTGTGCGCGATTCACGCTTATGGCGATAGCGAGAACGAATGGGCAGATAAGTAAGCCGCCGCCAGGAGCGACGAACTCCTGAGCGAGCCACCGCATTCAAATTAGCCGAAACTAACGAGCGAGTTCCCCTTCCTCGAGACGTGCACCCGAAAGAAGAAAGGCGCGAAAACCGAGCGGAGAAAGAGCCGGTTCGTCGGACGCATCATTTTGGTCAGCTCGCATTACGAAGAACGATCGGTCGGCTCGTTCGAAGTGAGAGGCCCGAGGAGAATATAGTCGTTATCCTTTAATTAAGGCGAGCGAGATAACTCGTGTGTTTGGTGGGATCGCGAATACGACAATCGATCGGCGAATATTCGTCGGGTCGTAATTTAACCATCCGCCGGCTGATGAAGGGTAAAGGTATTGTGTTTTCAACTCCCTCTCTCTCTCTCTCTCTCTCTATATATATATATATATATATATATATCTATCTGTTGTGCTCTCGACGAATATTACAATACGTTTGTATATGTTTGTTTGGCTTGCGCATTTCGGAGGAGTCCGCGAAATAAAATCGGCGGCGGTGAGTTGCTTTTTTCGCAAACACCATTTCTTCATGTTTGCGCGCGAATCAGAATGTTTCTTCGTTAGCTTCCAATCAAATAGGCGCACACGGATGTGGCATTCTATGGTTTTAGCTCGCGCTCCAGGTTTGTGCGAAAAATTGAAATTCGCGAGTTTCAAGTAGAGAGCCGATGCTTTTGAAATTCGTTGCGTCGATTCGAGTCGCGTTTTGTGTACGTTCGAGCGAATTCGTGTTGGTTTAAACACGCTTCCCTAAACTACGATATTTACACGGGCCCTGGTGTTTGCGCAATATTTCCATGCGCCATTTTTACGGTTGATGGTGCGCGGGCGTGCGTGCTCTCGTCTCTCGTTGCTGTTGTCGAACCGAAAAAAATTTTGTAAGCGAATTTAATTGCGAATTTTAAGTGCGCGCGATCGTGACGCGATTTTGGTCATCGCATCGGTTCACTGTAAATTCATAATGCATTCGACTATCGGACGTATCGTTTACGTAAACATGTTCAGAAATTATGCACGTATGTATGTATATACGCGGTTACTCTGCTTAAAAACGAATCCAACGACATAAAACCATTTTTTATTCATGACTGATGATTTTACGTCGAATATATATATATATATATATATATATATATTCGATTATTTAGAATCGGCTTTATATGTTTTCATCTCGGTATATGTATACGTGTATAAATATATTTTTATATAGAGAACATTTTTTTAGAGTCATCGATTTATCATTTTTGATTTTTGAATATCCGGATGAACGTTTTAACGTGAAAATATTAATAACGAGATTTAAATGTTATATCAGGCCGCAATTAAATTTCCAAGCTCGATATTCATCGAAAATTGTAAAGGGATACCTAAAAGTGGTGTATTTATATTTAATAGATGCATAATTGTATTGCGCTCCCTCCCCAGCAGAGAGTCACACAAAACAAGATTGGTTTTTACGATTAGAATAAACTATCCGTACGTATTCCAGCTCTCGCAAAATTGAATTAAACTTTCGTCGCGAATATATTTAGATTTATTTAATTAAAATGTTCTCTGCTATATTTGAACACCCCAACAACTAACGGATAATTTTTAATTCAACTGAGATCGAATAATATTGAATTTCACTATTATAAATTCGCATATATAAATCATTTCTCGAAGCGAAATATTATCTTCAACACGTGTTTGTCACAATATTCGCGAATTCTCTCTCGATTTCACCAAACGCTACCTTCTCCGCATAGACAATCAAGAAAGATGAGCTTTCGGTTCTCTTGGGGATCTCGCCGGAAGCTGCAGGTGTCTGTATTTCCGGTACGACGAGAATCCGGCGAAAAGGAATTCGGTTAGACGGAATCGAACATCTAGGCCTCTACCTCATGGATGGAGACACTCGAAGGTCTGCCTCCGATGGTCGATGGACTCAGACAACCATTCGCGAGCGTCTCATACCATCAGCATCCAACCGGGGGCCCAACCCATTTCCCATTCCTCGAGAGCCGCGCTGCACATTTCCCAGACGTGCCCTCGGTGCCGGCAGTCAAATGCCAATACGGCACTTATCCTCGAACTAAAGCCTCCCTCGTTCGCCAACACCATCGAAGCCCGGTGGCTCTGCCACCTTTCCCTCTCCAACTCATCCACAACTACGCCCGCGCGAGGGCTTTTAAACCATTATGGGAAATGACGCATCGTGGATCGTGCCGAGGAATTCTCCGGCCGTGTATTCACAATGTGTGTCTTCGAGAGCACTTCAACGTCGTTTATAGAGATGGATGCGTCGCGAGAAAAGTGAGGGACCATATGCTGTATGGCGTGCTGTGGAAATTCGGGTTTATTTAAGTCGTAAAATTTCATCTCTATCTCCCTCTCTTCTTTTGTTTTGCGATGGAACACAACGGTGGGTCTTGCGTTCCCAGCTTTGACAGGTGTGACCCTTTTTTTTTTGTCATCAGCATATCTCGTTTCTTTATTATTCGGAGTTGCAGATTTAGTTTGTTATTCATTCGCGGATATTGAATCGTAAAAGGTTTGTGCAAAGTCAGACACAGATGCGGCGTTTGATAGAAAAATCTGTTTATATAGCGGAATCGAACGTGCGACATAAACGACTCGGTCACGAGATAACTATCGGGGGTAGATAAACCGATGGGCCTTTGTCCCTCGGTGTTTGTCAAGGTATGTTAAAGCCGATTGAAATAAGGGCGGATCCACGGCCATGTTTCACTAGGGTCTTTCCTACGATAGGTGCGGTCAGTGCTAACAAAGCGACGTTCAAATGAGGTCACTGATTGCACCGAAGACTGATGAGTTTATTTCTGTGGAAAAAGGAATCGATTGCTTTTTTTTTACATTTCATTTTTGATATTTTAGCAACTAGCGATTTCAACGAACACCATTTCTTTTTTCCGTTAAAAATATATATATATATATATATATATTTATGAAAATATTTATCTTGTAATTAAAATTTCAATTTGACCTAATTTCCGTGACTTTATATCTGCGGGTTAAAATACTTTCTTAATAAAAGAGATACGAAAACTTTGCGCAAGAGTACTTCTTAGTAAATTTTGTTGAAGTTTAAGGGAAGCACGTTTCTCTGACCTGAGACATTTCCGTTTAGGAAGTGAACGCTTTAGTTTCTACTATCGCGGAAGAGAAAGAGAAAAAAAATTTCAAGTATTTTTGCTTGTTCTATAAGAGCCATCGATGGAAAACCGCAAGAAAGTAATAAGATAAGATCAGAGTATTTCCTTCTCGCGAGTCAGCTTTAAGATTAAAATTTTAGCGCGTATTCAATTATATGCAATATTTATGCAATTTTATTTACGCAGGATTGCAAAATTTATATTTGACGTTTTAAATTAAAGCATCGTAATTCGGAGAAAAACGGGATCGACCTTAATTTTTATAATCTTTCTTTTTTAATCGAGAATTAATTAGAGATTAAAAATAAAATGTACCAAGAATATTTCATCGTTCGGAAAAACGGAGATATCAATTATTTCACATAAACTACGTTAAATAATATTTGATGAAACGTATTACAAATTGATTCTTATTACTCGCTCGTTTTGACCGTTTAACGATTTAATTTTTCAATATCTTTCTTTTTCTTCCAATCGTTTCGCGATCGCTCAAGCGGGACATCTCTCTGGCGATGCACGTTTTCCTTCGTCCCTTGACACGGCGTTCCCTTCCTCTCGTTGCGCCGACGCTCATAGAAATCCCGCACACGTATCGGGCACGTATCCAGCCGGAATAATCGAACGGACGATTCCGTTCAGAAACGATCAGCGCAAGCAGAAGGTCCCCTTGACTCGAAACATGATTTCGAGGCGGGCAACAGTTTGTCGTACCGGGTACGCCGGGGACCGCCGTTTTACTGCGCGAAAGCGCTCTCGGAAACTATCCATCGACAAGTAACTCACCGTATTGGACGCGTGCAATCGAAGAATTTCGAGAAAGCTCATTTTTGTGCCGACCATAAAACGTCGCGCCGGTTTTTTTTATTCCCAACAATTTTTCTCGCAAGAAACATCTATCTCGCCTCTTTATTGCGAACAGAAAATTTTTCGGTGTTTCTTAAACGGATCGATTTTTTTTTGTTTTGTTTATATGTCGCTATTTTTTGAGTACGCATTATTAGGAAATTTGAAGAGAATTATTTACAATCGCAATCAATTCGATTCAACACGAGCGTAGAATAATTCTAGCGTTTTTTTTTAATTTTTATGTTTCATATTTCACACGTATATATACGCAAGTATTTCCGATACATAACGTAAGCGAAACATACGAGCAGCGTGAGATTATTACTTTTGAAGGGAAGTGAAATTTTCGGTTCCGGTTCGATGGATTTTTCTAGCGGGTTTTTCAGGTTGGCTCGATTATCCCTGGAGAAATACACGAGTTCGATATATATATATATATATAGAGAGAGAGAGAACAATTCCCGGATTGTTTACCTGAAAGAAAATGTTAAAATTAAAGCAACAATATTCTCGTCTCCACGTTGCAATGGTTACCCGACGAGTTTCCCGTCACTATCCCGCCTCTTTTTTTCCCTCCGGACGAATTGCTCGTCGCGTTTGGAGAGCCCTCGGGATACGCTTTCGAGGCGCTTCGGAACTCTTTGAACTCTTTGAAGTGCAAATTAAAAGCAGTCTCGTCTCGAGACGATTGGTTCCAACCTTGCGGGTAAGATGCCGTTTTGCACCCTATGGTCAAAGAAGACGCAATCTGATTCCCCTGGAAACTATAAACCTTAAACACTAAATTTATAACACTAGTTCTGTTTACATTTCACTTTTTATAACAGATAAAAATTAGATTTAAAAAATTAAATTTAAATCAATTATACAAGAGAAAGGAGAAAACATTTTTGCGTTTGCCTGCAGACACAGAATATTCGAATATGGTGTATAGCCGTGAAAAATACTTTAAATCATTTGATCGCACAATGCAACTGTGAAGACGATCTAGCTTTCTCTCTCTCTCTCTCTCTCTCTCTCTCTCTCCTCCCTCTGTCTCTTAAGAAGAGCACGAATTCTCGCGATAATAGGGTAGGACGTCACGGTTGCCGCGCGGAAACTTGTGTACCGGTGCCGTTATAAATCAGCTGCAGTCGCGCCCATGGCTTATCAGTCACGCCATATTCATATACCGGCTCGTTCTGAGCCGGTGGCTTCGACCGGCCTGTTGTTGTCCGCCCTCACCGTATCCGACGTAACACGAATCACTAAAACGCCAGAGACTACGACAAGGGCCGCAGTCTGCAGGACGTGAAATATTATTCTTGAGGAACCAAACGCGCGGGAATAGTGTAACCATCCTTTTTGTTCATGAAACTCGTGTCACAATTGGTTGGAAAAATTAAATTCAAAATTATACTTTCTAATATAAATAGCTTTTGTATTACACGTGCAGGCAAAGTGGCACTTTGTGTGCGTGTTTTCTGTGCGGAAAGCGGCCGATTTCCCACGCCGCCATCTAGCGGCGACGCGGTGAGTGAATAAGTCGCGTTCAAAGTCATTGCCCACGGTTGAAACCGTGGGCAATGACTTTGAACACGGCTATTCCCGCACCGTGCCGCCGCAAAATGGCGGCGTACGATCGACCACCTCGCGCACAGAAAACGCGCACAAAGCCACTTTGCCTGCACTTGTAATACAAAATAGTACTAATGGTTCACTCGTGACCAATTGTCAACTTTCCGCACTTGATACACAATATACTATTCTCGCAGTAAAACAATCGATCTTTTTAAAATTGTGGTATGTATGTACACTTGTAATTATTGTCGCGAGGCTAATATCATTATTTCATTAACGAGCACGAGAGATTGAAATTAATCGCTCGTCAATTTTCAGATATCGAAAGCTAGATTTGTAAGATATTTCTTTTTGTAATACATTTCGACGAGCTTTCCGCTTCGATTAATTTATCTCCGTTATTATTGCAAATCGAAAATGCATTTCACCGTGCAACGTCAGAGATATGCATAATGATCACCGGTCGATATGACGGTAATAATCAATAATCATCTAATCACGGATCTAAATATCCCCGTCATCCGCATAAATTACAGACACGTCGAGCGCAGCGATAAATAATGCATTCTATAAGCGCATCCCCGCCGCGTGGCGCGTGCAATTTCCTGCGACTTTCCTCGATCAATGTTTCATGCGCGATGTAAGCGCGTCCGCACTATCCACTGACTTCCCGGCAACAGAGATCATCGATCTCTCTCTATCTCTCCCTGCCTCCTCCCTTCCGTCCTCTTCGTCCTGCGATGCATTTAAGCGTACATGCAAACGCACGTGCGTTTAAATCCCATCCCCTACTCTCTTCCACCGAACGACCCGGGGGTGGACGACTGCATTGTCTTACCTCCAGCTGACCCCTAGCGGGGTCATAGATCACAGGCTTCCTGGTGTAGCCCGCGGTATAAATCATCGAGCGCGCTGGTTAGCCTTAGCGAATTTATCGTCCGCATCCGAGGCACTTAATTTATCAACGGGACAACGATGAGCGGCACGCAGCGGAGCGCGACCCGTTCGTCGAATACTTCTCCTTTGCGTTCCGTCTGTATTTTACGCGTTGCTTAAAAACCGAATGTGAAGGAGGGAATCACGAATATATACGGACGTCGAAGCATTCGGAATGCTGTTTCATCTCTCGCGTAATTTACAATCAGTTTCTTACACCGCGATCTTTTCGATCGGAGAGATAATATTTAATATCGAATATTAAAATATCTTATGTGACTGCGCGCGATTCACCTTTCATCTTTCTTCCTTCCTTCTTCTCGTATCTTCTCGATCTATATCTCCGTCTGTATCTGTACATGTATACGGGGAAGAAAAGACACGCTTCACGTTGATTCCGATACACGGTAAACCTACCTACGTTTAGTAGATAGTCCGGGATGAGGACCCCCTGGAGATCGCGATATGAGGAAGGGGATACACAAAAATTGAGATTCAAAGTTACGACTGTACCCTCGGAATCCTCGCTCGCATGCATGTCTTTCATAGAAACGCGACGTTCACGTGCTGCTCCGTTCGAGAAAAATGAAATCCTATGCTGGAACCGCTATACATATATCGAGCGCAATAAAAATGCTCATAACGAAACGGGGTTATACATATATAAGCTTCATCTTTGTCTCTCAAAGTAAGGAAGGTACTATCATTGGGAACAATCTAACCGTCGTCGATATATAAAATTTTATTATTTAACGATATCTTGGAACATAATCCCTTTAAAATCGATATCGTAATAATAAAATATCAGTATCAATAATTGAGATGAAACGGATATTCAATTTCGCCTCCGTCGTCGAAATTGCTTAAAAAACGTTCAATGAGCGAAAATAAAAATTACTAATAATTTAAGATGCAAAATCCAAAATTATATCAATTTTTTCAAGTTAAAAGAAATAATACATCCCACTTGCAGTAAAATAATTTTAAAAATATATTGAAAAAAAAAGAAACTAATATTGCGTGTAATAATTTGATTACATTTAGTGATGTTCGGAGTCAAATAAATCCGTCGTCTTGTACGCGCTGCCGCTCTTCACATCAGATTAAACACCGTCACAGAGCCCTTTGAAACTGATCGCGGAAAAGGTTCGACCTCCTCTCTATCCCTTTACCTCTCTTCGCTTCTTTTATCGACATCATCTAACGCACTCGGCCCGCCATAGAGTCAATTAGTTAATGGTCTGCGGACATTCGCGTAATCTGTGCCAGGGCACAAATAAAGGTATCGCCACCCTGTACGGTTTCGTTCGCTGATTATTCCTTTGAAAAAAAAAATATACACCAAAACAGAAAATCGCTCTTAATCTTTTGTACAGAAAAATAGAAAATAATATAAAAGAAGAGGCGCGTGTACGAATCGATGGATTTTAGCGATCCCATTGGATTCGATATAAAAACGGGAATTAGGGGAAAAAAAGCGAATCGAACCGATTTCTCGTCAATATATTCTTCTTTCTTTTTTTTTACGAGATCACATATATATATATATATATATATATATATGGTATTCCGGCCGCGAAGGCGTCAATTAGTTAATGGCGAACCTATATATGCTTAGGCAAGCGCGGGTTACGTAAAATCGCGGCAATAGAAAAGCGCATCACGAGTGTCGTGTCGGTCCATTAAGCTTATTGCGCAGCCCTACCTCGGACTAAAATCCTAAAACGTACAAAAAGTTTTCTCGACGGTGGCAAAGAGGAAAATGGCGGGAATAATACTAATAGAAGAAGCACATGTAGAGCCGCCATCGAGAACCGCGCGGACTCGGCACTTAGATTAAAGCTCTTATTTAGCCACGATTATATTGGCGCCCCGAACTGTCAGCTTGCCCGTTAAATGGATTTTTAATAAAATGCAAGCGACGCAATATCGGATTTTCGTGTCGCGAAACGCGCGATGGAAGGACGAAAATAAAAAAACGATCCAGTTTTTCGTAAATTGTGCGATCATTCTTCTCGTGCTACGTAAAATTCTGTTTATATTTATTTTATATATAATTTCGATTATATACTCTTCGAAAAAAAGATGCGAGTATTTTATATGCACTATTATAGGATAATTGTCTGCATTTTTTATATTTTATTCATGTATGTATATATAGTGAATATGTAGTAAAAAGAGAATTTCTTTTCTAAATGCGTACAAGCACATACTTAGCTCATTATAGCATCTGCACTCAGCAAACTTTGCATTATTAACGCTTAATCCCTATGAAATGAGGAACGCCAAGTGTGCTGCGCTAGTCTGTTGAAACGACGGATGCAATTATTTAAATATCTATTTTAAGATCATATGTCTCTCTCGGGGTAACATCACAGGACACATTGACAAGGTTTTTCAGAATACGTAAGAGTCTTTTGTCATATTTCAAGTATGCTTTTTGCATTTTAAGTATACTTCTGTTACCGAGTCTATTGTACTTTTGTCCATAAACGTGTGCTTCTATGTCTCTTAATGATTCTCAAACAGAATCTAACTAGCGCGTAACAATATTCCGGATGTGAGTCAATATAGAACCATCTTTGTTTGAAAGAAATTATATCATTATCGCTTGCGCATATGACACTTGTCACAGTTACGTCATTATAATTTAATTTCAATATATCGCAACTTCCTGATGACGGATAGTCATTTTCTTCGGATTGTTTCGCGAGACAAAAATCGAGTATTTCCATTTGTTCTTTCACGCTTTGATTTTCTCCCTTCCCACTTTTGTCGCGACCACTCGTCACTCGATTGCGAGTGCTCTCTCGTTTCGAGAGGATTTTAATTAAATGCTTTTCCACTCAAAGGCGCACATCTCCATTCCCAGGAATTTCGTCCCCGTCCGTACGCGATCAAGACGACCGAGATTTTACGATCGGGACATTTGTTTTCCCCGGGTAAACGAGAAAAGAATAGATCACTTCCGCCTTTCGAAACTTCCCAGATGGCCGATTAATCAAGACGTTTCGAGCGGCAAAATTGCGCGAAAGAAGTTCCCATCTAAGGTTATTCAGAACTCTTTCGCGATTAATTGTTCGAGAAACTAAAGATCGCCGGTTCCTTGTTAAATTCATATCTGCGATGGACATTTTGAAAAGTCAATTTTGGATTATAATTGAACTTCGAATTGAACACGACTAGACAAAGGAAAACTCTATAGTATTGGTCTTTTGTCACAGCCGAATAAGAATATATTTGAAATATAGATGAGACTTTATTTGATGTTTTCTTGAAATTTTATAACCAAATTTCTAAAATTGATTTATAAGTATAAAACAATTTCCATAAATTTATTTCAAACTATAAATTTAAAATGGAGTTTATTTCACTTAATAGTATCGGTCTATCTCTTATTCTCTCGCGCTCTCTCATTCTCTCTTTCGATATAGTTACGTCGACATGTACTTTTGCCGCCCAACAATCTAATACTGCATTTAAGCGAGAGTGAATGTGTTTCTCCTCGAAATTCGGGAATAAACGTGGATTACGGAACATGTATTCGGGTATATCCAGCGGGCGCATTTAAAGCTGGCTCGCGAAAAACGGCAGGATTTCACCGACGTACTTCGATGTCGCGGCTGATTTAACGTGAGATTAGCTCCGCCGAGAAATATGACTCTATTAATCGCACGTTAAATAATCCGAGAGTTATTACGCGACAACCGAGCACTGGAGTCGCTGCTAATTTGTATCGCGAGCTATAATTAAACTGGACGTACTACAGTATTATATCTGTATAACTATACATATTGTTAGTTTGGAAAATTATAAATGAAAAGTTGCCACTTGTGCATGTCGCTTGTCACGCAGCTTGAGAAGTTATAATACTGTTATTTCTAGAAATAAAAGCTCATCTTCAATCTTCTCTAATTTATGCACCTTTTAAATACCGCGTAATAAAACTTGGTTTTCATATTATTTATATGTGAATTAGCTATTTTATTTACAAAAAATTTTGTCAAAAATCCAAGAATTAATACGTATTCACACATTCAAGAGGTATGAATTAATATATTAATGGAAATATAATCTTAAATCACATAAAAAAAAAGAGTAAATGAGGAAGTGCGTGAATATGTGAGAAATCTAAAAAAAGCTAAGCAATGCGATATTTTTGAAAATCTGAAAATAATTTTTTTGTAACTTTAGTCGAGAGAAGAAACGTGCATCTCTATGTTTAGACTCTGGAATTTTTTACCTCCTACTTTTGCTCTTCGAATTTCAATAGTTCTTTTTCCTCGAGCGAGTTTCTTAGAGTTTCCTGCGACACGATCATAAATAATGATACGTTGCGAGAATGAACGTGTTATGCGTTATGCATAGCCTCGATGTGCGGAACGTAACTTAGCGCGCCAACGTAAAAAGTTAAAGACCGATCCTACATCACGCGTGCCTATGCGTAACCAAGTACCGTATACTTGGCATTGCACTGCACGTATCCTTGCAAAGTCACTTACTATTTATCGGTCATTTTTCTTGAAATTATTCATGTAAATTAAATTCACATTATTTCTCCAGAGAATGTTGCGAGCAATGTTAATGTGACGTTAATGATATTAACAGGCACGATTTATAAATGTCGAAGACTGCGTACAATAAATCATAGCAATCTTTGTAATAAACGTCTTCTCATAATTTCTCATTATTGCGTGTTTCTTATGATTGATTTAGTGGCAAGTTATACAAAACGCCATGTGTCAAGCATTCATGATTATGTAAATGGATTGCGATTCTGCCAAGATTTCTATTTTTTCGTATTTTTTATTTTTTTTTATTTCTTCCGAAGAAATTATTGAGAGAAATATATATTGACGTATCGTAGCGGTAAACGTTTGCGATATTTTATCTTGCGCGATTCATAAAGAGTATCAGAAGATTTAACTCAAGCGATAATTAAACTACTCTCGGTGCTGCACAGTTGAATAAACTTTTAATTTCACGTCGTATTCACTAACGATAGAATTTTCCAAGATATCTGATAGCATTGGGTAGATCGATAAGCATTCATGTGCAAAATCTTTAAGCGACGTTCAAGAAATCGTAATAGCCAGTGTTTAACGACGTATTTATAGGTGAAACCGACACCCTCTCGTGCTCATTCACGCTTCGCGAAATCTTACGTTCTCTTGTAGTCGTAACTTTCTCGCTGCTTCCAAGCTCAAATGAATCGAGATGGAAACATCGTCGATGAAATCGTTATTGGCCCTCGAGAATTTGCAGTCTCTGGGGGAATAAAAGTATTATATGATCGTGATTTATTAAGAATATGAATGTTATAATTCATAAATTGTATTATTATACATATGTTCCTCAAAAATATTTCTCGGGCACGTAAAATATATTTCGAAAGCAATTTGCATTTTTTTTAATTCGCGAGAATTTTATAATTGGATTTTAATTTAATTATTAAAACATTATAAATGAATTATTATATAGACAATTTATTAATAATATATATGTATATACATATATGTTAAAATTGAAAAAAAGAATTAAAAGAATAGTACTTTCGCGTCAATTTTGTTATTACGTGTACAAAATACATTTGTAAACCAGTTTTTTTCAAGGAAAAGCAAAGAACGTCTGCAGGCTTATTCACGCTTCAGAAAATCGTACGCTTCGTTATAATTTAAGCCTCAACGTTTCTGCGATGCTTCGCATTGCTACCGCAATGAAATGAATTGAAATGAAAACGGCTTTTTCGCTAGTAACGTCAATAATAAACTTGTGAATAAACTATGCACATATACGTATATACATTTAATTCAAGAAAATTAAATTCTATTTTCATAAAAATTTTTAGGAAGCTTACGAACTCTATTTTTCTATCAATGAAATTTAATAGAAATAATAGAGATGTAAAACATTCGCGTCCCTCTAATATCATTTTTTAAAAATAAATTATTTCAACGATATGTACAAGTGGCAATTGATCTGTATAAAAGTTGGCCTAAATTATAGTACAGTGACTAAAAATATCGCGACGCTTGAAACGTTTAATATCAATTAGTTCGGTTTCTTGAAATATTGCCTTTTACAATGAATGAATCTTTCGCTGAATGGTAAATCGTGTGCGCAAAGTGGAAACACGAGGACCCATTTGGATTGTCGTACAGCGATGGAAGAAATGTTGGATCGATCGCTACTCGGAAATTCACCGAACCGTTTCCTCGGAGTTTCCGCGACAGGAAAGGCTTTTAATTAACGTCAGTCCCATTGGCACCCGCTTCGATACCTATTTTGGAAGATACAAGAGCTTACTTCGCCTCTCTCTGCTCTAGATCTATTCCTACTTTCTCCCGCTTCCTTCTCTCAAGTGATTTCAATTCACCCATCTTAGCGTCGGTACAGCAGATTGAATTTTACCGTCTTCAGGCAGCGCTAATTACCGCCTTGGCATCATCCTTCTTCTCGATATCCTGCTAGGCATTGCACCGAGGCGCCTCGGCGTATTATGCTAATTGCAGATCATTATCTCAATTGCGTTAAGCACATCATTTACCTGTAGCGCACGTACAAGCCTTGAAGTGAGTCGCGCGATCGAGTTTTATTTTCTTTTTATTATTATTTTCCCGTTGAAATTATATCCGCATCGAATCGAGCTTTCCGAGCGTGAGAAACTATTCCACCTTCAAAGAAAAATTGACGAATGCAAGATCTATAATTATGCTATATGCACTCTGATATATTTAGATACTCGCCTGGTCCTTCGATATTTAATCGAGCCCAGTTTTCAAATTATTTCCGTCAAGATTCTCAGTGCTGTACAAACTCGTTATACATATCTCTTCGGCAGCCAATTATCGAATCTTATTTTCAGCAGAGACCTTCTCTTTAGGAAAGTAGTTCTTTCCGAGTTGTAGTTTTCCACTTGACCTATATCTCTATTTTCGATTAATGAGATATGCATTTGACAAAGTACTATCAAATTTTTTTTCTCGATTAATTGCTGGATTCCAATATCATAAATATAATTAAAGATAGTGAATATGACAGCAGATTTTCAAGATAATTTTACAATCTTTAGGATTTTAACACAATAATGATTCTAAAAATAATGAAATATTATCGTAAAGAATATATAAAAGAGATTGTTATCCGGCAATCTCGCGAATGATATGAACTTAAAAGGAACTACTAGAATCGATCACAGAAAAACTTTCCTTATAACCATCGTTTTATGAAAACTCGATCTATTGTTCGCCGCGTAATTGTATATTTTGAACTTAATTGATTTTTCCAGTCTTTTTCCTCGCGATTACTTTTTCATCCGTGACGACCGTATAATCGATGCGGCTTAATAGCTCACAATAATTCTCGATATTAACGAGCCGTGAGGATAACTTCCTTCGGGAATAATAAACTTGTCTCGCCGGTGATCGACCGATCCATAAGTCATATTTTTCTTCTCTGGATACCCACCTATCTATCTTTCTCGAGTTTGATCTTCGCACCAAAGCTTCTCGGCGGTGCATCAACCGATATAGTATTAGGATTATCGGAACAGAGAAAATATTGATTTTATATCAACAAAATTATTTCATTTCTAAATGAAAAATTGTGTTGAAAGAGTTTTGATTTTTTATAGAAAATATTTGGCCTCTTCTGCGTCCGTGCATAACTTATATCGAGAAATAATTACTTTGCCACTTTTACGCATGCAGCTATGAAAGAGATTTTCAAGGGAGTAGACGTTCAAATTTACTAGTCTTCTTCGAGGAAATTCGAATTTATTCCCGCGAAGGAGAACTGTTCGTGTTTCGTGTGCCTTCAAGCATAAAGAAATGCTCTGATTAACTTCCGGCACAGCTCCTGAAGCTTTTTCCGTGCCTCACCGTCCATAATTCATGCCAACCCGTGGATTAAAATCAAGAGGAGCGACCGGTTCAGTAACGTCTCAGTACCGTCTGCACTCTTAATTATAAAAACGCAAATGATGTTTATTCGCGGGTTTTTGTCGATATTTAAAATCTAGATTTTCTTCTTTACTCGGCTCCGCGATAAAATCGAAAGGGAACTTGGTTTCTTTTGCAATTCCTTAAGTTAGAGGAATGAGAAATAAGATGTAAACGGAAATGTAAAAAATATTTTACTTTCATAGAAAACATTTTAAAGTTTAAATCTTTTAAAAACAGCATTTCTTTTCAATCTTTCAATTTTATTATAAATTTATTATAAAATGCAATTTAATTCGACTAAAAACTGGCTATTCATTTATTTGTTAGCTACTGTCAGATTGTCGATATGACAGGACAACTTTCATGTTTCTATTTTTAATCAATGTAATTGCTGAATAAGAACAACACTTGAAAAGGACCACAATGTAAGTCGAAACGTAGTGTGTACTTATTTTCAATAAATGAATTTATGCAATGACTACAATTTTCCTGATAGATATCAGTCAATTTCAGATGTGCTTCCATGTCAAAGTTTTTTGTTAAGTGTAACGCAATGTAAATAGCCAGTTTTTGGTCGAATTAAATTGCATCTTATTATTTGTTAAAATTTTATCACTGGCGATCAACAATTAATTGTGAAGATTTTAAATTTATTATGTTTCTTGGATTCTTTTATATATAATACTTATAAATGTGCTGTTTATAATTTACAGAAAGAATATATAATTTACATTGTTATAAAATGAGATTAGATCAGGATCATGTATTTCATATTTAAAGTTATTTACGGAATTGGATGACGATTGAGCTTTTTGATTAGTCTAAATAAAGCAACGACGACTTACTTGTTCTCCCAAAAAATTTCCCGAAATAACTCAATATTTCTTCGTAATAAAATAGGCACAGTCGTACAAAAACGTCTTCGGTCTCGCATCCCGTGGGAGACAAACGGAAAGAATTAAGATTAACAGATGCCGTCGGGATCTTCTCTATCATTGTCGGTATTACCGAAGAAAGATCACCGTCGTAAATGTAAGCTGTAGCTTAAAAAGAGTTTGTCAGTAATGTATCAGACTCTATGATATATTTGTTCTAACGGTAAAATTGAAAGATTTTACATTGCGTTACACTTGACAAAAAACTTTGACACATCTGAAATTGACTGATATCTATCAGAAAAATCATAGTCATTGCATAAATTCGCGCTTTTCATTACGATTCCACTCACGCGTTGCGATTGTGTATCGCGAAAATTTAGTGTTACGTTCTCCGCTGGCGGAAAAATCGAAAGCGACGAACCGGACGAGTGGGACGGGCTTGCGGAAAAGTGGAGAAAGAGAGTTCGGGGAATTTATTGAAACGCATTAAAGTTCGTTGCTTTTATAACCGGGGTTTGCCGCGTTGCCGGTACGTACCTGCCAGCTTGTGAAGCCGGAGGTTAAAGAAGGTCGCTGATTTATGCGAGTTGGAAAACTTTATTAACTTTCTGTCAAGAAACGTGTTGCTGAGATGGAGTGCAAGGTGTAGCTGGCGGCCAGATGAAGGGAAGGGGTAGGAACCACGTGGCGAGCAAAAGGAAGAAGGTAACGTTGAGGCGGAGACGTCAGACACGGCCGGAAATGCCGGGGGTGGCTGCGGTAGTAGCAGCCCGGGAGAACGGGAGACAAGTTTCGGTGGAGAGGAAGGGAACAGTTGAACTCGTAATTACTTATGAGGTGAATTTTTTTTACGCGGTGTCTCGAGATATTATCGGACGAAAAATGTTGCCTCTTTTTGAACGCCTCGCATTGCGAAATATTTTGTGTTTCTGTCGTTGATTAAATTAATATTATATTATATATAAACAATATATTTATGTATTTATTTATTTATTTATTTATTTATTTTTTATTTATTTATTTATTTATTTTTTATTTATTTATTTATTTATTTATTTATTTATTTTTAGGACTTGTTGCACTAGATACTATAGTCGTCGTAAAATCTTTTGGTTTTTAATTAATGATATAATAATATTAGACTTATTGAAATTGTAGAATGAAATTATATCGATTTTTCATGATATTTCGAATGCAACTTAATGTTGTTTAAGTTAAATCTCTTTAGTATAATTAATATGAAAATTAGCATAATTAAAAATAAAGATGCGTGTATGAACATAAAATATTATCACGACCATTAATCGTGCACTTTTCGTGTGTGACTAATCTTGAAATAATATAAATTACGTACTTTTGTTAATCATTTATGATAAATTTTACCAAATTGTCAAATGCCTGGATTACGCGCGTATAGGAAAAGCGGAGACTTTTTACCTTAATAATTCAATGTCCCATTGAAAAACTATCGATTATTGGTCGTATGTGAATATTCTGGAAATAATTCATTAATCACATCTTGCTTCTCTGTGATAATTAATTCTTACCAGAGTTCTATATTAGGGATAAGTAACACTCTGTTTCTCATTTTTCGCACTCATTTTCATTATTATTCCTTTTACTTCCGATTTTTCAACGGTACTGTCATTGATAATAATATAGAAATTCGTGTGAGAAGATAATCCCCGCATGATATGCATCTGATATAATAAAACTGCACAAGTGACAAAATTTTTTTACGAAATATGATTCACTTCTCGTTAGAGACGCTTAAACGAAATGCCTCAGATTTTTCACTGCAGTTTTTTAATAAAAATTTGTTGATTTTTCAAAAGCGAGAATATAGCTCAGATTATATTTCTACTAAAATAAAAACTTCAATTTCACTGATTGTGAAATATAATATTCTCCTATTTTTTTACATAAAAAAATTTTAATTTCGAATAGTTTGTAGATAAAAAAATCAATACCTTGAAATTTTTTTCCATTTTAATTTTATCTTTATTAGCTTTTTTTTTACGAGCTGCATTATTTTTCAAATTGAAGCGTTACGTGTTGCATCTCGACATTCAAGTACGCAACTTGGGCTTTTATCGATCCGTACCTCGAAAAATGAATAGACTTTTTTAACGTCATGCATTTTATCTCAAAACAGCCTTATGAGAAAAGTATAGAAGCCCTCTTTCTCTTCTCGAGCGAAACTTTTTCTTTCATTTCCGATTTAGTATTCTTTTTCAATTTTATAGCATATTTATTTACATTTAGCATATTGAATTTTTATTATTATTATAATATATAAATGAGACGGGACGTATTAACAATTCTTAATATAATTTAAAAATAATATGGAGATAATGAAATAATATTATACGAACGAGATATGTCGAGATTTGTAATAATAATTATTATTCAATCTTCAATCGCGCGGAGAGTTTGTGCACTTTAGTGTTAACTTTTTGATTACGCTACGCGCTAAGATAAATAAAAGAAAACTAAGTACGCGTGAATAAAAAAAAAAAAAAAAAATAGATCGCGATCGGATATTTCTTTCTAAGATCTTTGTAACTATCTTTCTATCGGAGAGATGAAGGAACATGCCTGAGAAGAATTTGCGAATTCGGCCACACCGGTGTGTCGCAGCAAAAAATGCGTAGTTTCCGCGTCGGTGATTTGTGTTTGCCGAGGGAGAGAAGTGTGGGAGAAGGAAAGGAAGCGATAAAAATCGTTCTGCTTCGATTTAGCAGCGGACGCTTCGTTCGATATTGCTGCTGCAAGATCGGCACGTTCCGTATTCTTCGGCTGCACTCTCGAAACGTCTTCTGTCAGCAAACATAATATTTAACTTACGGACGCTCGGTTCGAGCAGAAAATGGATGGCAATTCTACGCTTGCGAACGCGCGATAGAGAGTTACGACAACGTCACAATCTACACAATCGTCCCTATGCAAACCGCTATTACGATTTATGATGAAAGAAACGATAGCATGTATGCTCGGGAAAACGGGAGAAAACGCACGGCGACGCGACGTTATAAGATTAGAAAAGGTGTTAGTTGTATCGAAATATTTTTTCAAGACGGATCTATCGCTCGTAAATAAATTACAAGAATATCTTGGATAATATCGAAGAATATTTTCCGATTCTTCTTCAGTGCTGCTGCCTCATATATATATAACGATCGATATTGTGTAAGGAACAAACAAAAATAATTTATACAGTTTCTTTCTCGCAGAGTAAACGCGAGTAATTTATACAGATGTTTATCGAGACGCGAAGGGAGAGAAACGCGATTATATAGCCGGTGTTCGTTCCTACTTTTTCTCGCAGCGTCAACACTCAGGAGGGAAAAAAAAAAAAGAGCGGACCGCACTCCAAGGTGCGTGTATTTCGTGGCTGGATTATCCGGTGTTAATGACGATGACCGACATCGTCTTCGAGCTCGAGATTCCCTCTTGTTTGTTCAATCCTCATCACCGTCGTACTCGAGTTCCACTTCCACTTTCTTCTGTAAATACGACGAGGTCCTCGCGCGCTGCGAACACCATCGGGATTTCTTCCGTTCGCTTCTTCCTCGCGACTTAATGCAAAGTTGGCGCGCAACTTTGGACGGACGGGAGTCCTCTCGCGCGAAATCTCTGGAGCATTGTTAAAACCGTACTAATACTAATTCTCTCTTCCGTCCAAACCATTTCCGTAATCGTCGCGAAACGATAAACGCTTCCTGACACATTCTCTCTTTGTTACGGAGTTTCGCATTAATCACCGTAATGCTCTATAGTTTCGCGCTCTCAATGCTTTATTAACTTCACTAATCTGAGAAACGCGTTGAAACAGTCATTAGAAACGACAAGTTAATGCTTCCAACCGATTAAGCCTTTCGTATTGTGCTCAGATGATCCGCTTTAATACATCTTTATGGTGGGTATATGCGTGTTAATATTTAACACGTGTTTTTACGCGTAAGAACGATTCATTCCTTCATTAACGACGATTACTCGTAAAGTGTCCGAAAAGTTTGGCGCGACGAAACTCCAAGTCACGTCGCTTCCGCCGTTGATGACTTCCTTTTGCGCGACGCTGCGCACGTTGCATGTTGACAAAAGTGCACTTGAGCTGCGCCGTCGACGAAATCATTCCAGTCAGTCATCGTGCGGGCTCCGAGAGAGATAGAGATGCGGAGCCAATGCAAACATCTCCCGGGACCCCGAAGAGGGCAAACACTGGGGCCGAGTACCCCGAAGTTGCTAACTCACTCGCTTATACACGAGTCCCCTCTATCCGGACTTATCCACATCCGCGTTGCTCGCTTCTTTTTCCTTGCTCTGCATCTTCTCTCGGAGACAGGTTTCATCCCCCAGCGATTTCATTTCCCCTGCTGATCTGACCGACCGCAAGAAATGTTCCTCTAGCAAGGATCGACTGGCGAAGGAGAAGGAAAAAGCTATCCGATTGTTATGATATGCAAATCGTAGGAATTTTTCGAACCTGACTTTTCTTCTTTGCGCAGTGTGTTTCGAACATCGTGGACGACTCTTCTAACTCTTTGTACACTTCTTATCACAAAGTTGAATTGACGTTCCTGAGTTTGTCTGTCGCATTTGAATGTTTCGCGAGATATGCCCGATTTCCGAATGTGTCTTTTCAGTTTATCTGGTATTAGATCCTTCGAAATCAAAAACTATTTTTTTAATTTCTTCTATTGTTTCATTTTATATTTAAAACATTTTAAGAATTTTAAAAGGGCTTAACTTCTCACAGACATGTTTACGTGACGTTTGACGTTAACTCGAAACCTTTAATTGTCGCGGTAAAAATCGCGAGCGTGGTTTGATGAAAGGCGTCGGAAATGGTTGAAAGCTTCCACGGAGGGGCAACTGGTAAAGGTTTACACATAATTGTTTCCATTGTGTCGGCAAGGAGGAACGTGGGGGAGGAAAGGTGGCGAAATGGAAGGATGGCGGCAGCCGTTAACAGCCCTGGCGGCCCGTTAAAGTAGTCGGTGCGTGATAGATCGTTTGTTTCTCAATGGCGCTACGTTTAACCCGCGCAATTGTCGGCGTCGGGAAGCAGTTTCGCTCGTGTTAGAGCGAAGAGAGTGTTACTTGAAAGTCTTGCAGGGAATCTTGGCGCTTTGTATCAAGAATATGGTTTATTGACAATTACAGCAGGCGATCTCGTCGATTTTTATCACTTATCGTGTATATAATAATGAGTGTCGATAAAATGATTATAGTATATAAAGCTAAATCGTCTTGTCATTTAATTTATAACTTTTCGCGCGAATTTTTTAGTCTCAATTTTAGCTTATATTTTTAATTCTAATATCTAGCTTAAAAATATTAATTACGATTATTAATATTTAGGCTTAATTAATATTTTTTCCGTGCAATCGCTTATTGAATAAGGACCGAATCCACTTGTGGAAAAGAGCTGACGCATTAATACGTTAACGCAGTAATTTATTATTACGTGTTTATTACACAATGTATTACTTGCAGTTTAAGCGTATACATATATGTATCAAGAATATGATTTATTGGCAATTATAGCAGGCGATCTCGTCGATTTTTATCACTTATCGTGTATATAATAATGAGTGTCGATAAAATGATTATAGTATATAAAGCTAAATCGTCTTGTCATTTAATTTCTAACTTTTCGCGCGAATTTTTTAGTCTCAATTTTAGCTTATATTTTTAATTCTAATATCTAGCTTAAAAATATTAATTACGATCATTAAAATTTAGGCTTAATTAATATTTTTTCCGTGCAATCGCTTATTGAATAAGGACCGAATGCACTTGTGGAAAAGAGCTGACACATTATGTTAACGCAGTAATTTATTATTACGTGTTTATTACACAATGTATTACTTGCAGTTTAAGCGTATACATATATGTATCAAGAATATGATTTATTGGCAATTATAGCAGGCGATCTCGTCGATTTTTATCACTTATCGTGTATATAATAATGAGTGTCGATAAAATGATTATAGTATCTAAAGCTAAATCGTCTTGTCATTTAATTTCTAACTTTTCGCGCGAATTTTTTAGTCTCAATTTTAGCTTATATTTTTAATTCTAATATCTAGCTTAAAAATATTAATTACGATTATTAATATTTAGGCATAATTAATATTTTTTCCGTGCAATTGCTTATTGAATAAGGACCGAATGCACTTGTAGAAAAGAGCTGACGCATTAATACGTTAACGCAGTAATTTATTATTACGTGTTTATTACACAATATATTACTTGCAGTTTAACATATCGAATAATGGTCCAAGAGAACTTTTATCTGGTTTCCTTCTAAAACAACGTTAGAGCGAGCGAGCTTTAAATCTCCACGCGATGGCATAATGACCGGCGCGACGACGGCGCATCGTAATTTGTTAGGAAATAAGGGATCTGTATAAGACTGCTGGCAGCCGTTAGCATCGATAAGTCGGCGATCGATAGCGCGCTACGAGCTTGCATTACAGCTAATACCGTAATTTTGGACGGAAAGTGCATGTTTGCGGCGTGAGTCAATTCGCAGACTATCTCGCGCCATTAAACTCATGTTTATGCACTTATTATCAACGGTTACGTGGTGTTGCACGCTAGGAGCGTAACGCGATGCAACGAACCGGTATTCTCGAGGAGATACTCTCGTTGGTTATTTATTGCGAACGCCTAGCGTACGGATGGTTAAATTTCAGGCAAATGTTTCAAGGTGTTCGATAATTCGAATCACGAGAAAAATAATAATGCGCGATTATTAAGGCGCCTTAATATTCGCGCTGCTGATAGTTAATTATAGGGTCATATTAATGAAAGTATTATTTTCTTCGTGTCCATTTGCAGAGTTTTTTTCTTTCTCTTATTCTTATTTAGACTCTCGATATATTTCTCTCTCCTCAATTTTTTCTTTTTTTCCTTTTTTTTTTCTTTATATATAGTACACACACCGGAGATGTTAGTTCCACCATCCATATTTTTCTTCGCTCGTTCTTGGAACTTGGAAGTTATGTTTGCCAGAACGGAAACAAACGCTTGTCTCTCCTTCTCTGTCTCCCTCGGTGTCATCCGCGTCGGCTGACGTACGACGATTAAAGTGAAATATTGGCCAAGTTGGCGGCGAACGTGCGGTGGGAATCTCATTTGCCGGCGGGTTAAACAGCGATCATCGTTCGCACAGCTGCGAATTACTAATTGCTGTTTGACTTGCCCGCTCCTTAACTCCTCAAATTGAACCGAGTATCCACAGTCGAAAGTGCGGTCGACTTGACGGAGTTTGTTTCACAGTTTATCGACTAATGTCTTGTCGCGACCGCAAAACCGTAATCAATAACAACGGAACTATGCGATGCTATGAGCTACGATTCATAACAATATAGCTTCGACAATTTTTTTTTTATTAGAAACTATATTAACTCTAACTACATTCTCCGAGGAATGTGTACAAAGCTCAAGGAGTAAATACACCTACTGCGTTTAATCAATTTCTATTATATTATAAGAGAGAGAGAGATGTTCGATATGAATTTATCAGCAATGAAACTTTCCACGGTTGCGATATCTTGCGTATAACTGATTGAAACTATAAACTACTTCGGTAAATTCTATTTGCCATTTCCGCGAAATCCGACTGAATAATCCTCGTTTCATTATATACGCGTTTGTATATATGTGTGGTTTCGCGGTGTCCTTTGTTTTACCACGACAAACGGGATTTCGACGATGACTCCGAGAGTTAACGAGAGGTCGTCGACGCGCCCGCGAACCCGAAGGATCTCGCATTCGCGCGCGGTTTGCTGTGCGACTCGATGTTTAGACTGCTTAAGTCAGTCGACATATTTATTCATGCGAACGCCACGACGACACTACACACGCTGCTATGTAAATGCGAATTACGGTTACCTAGCGAAATTGCTCTTTCGCCGGACCCCTTCGGCCACTAGATTCGCATCGCGATGCGTTATCAATGCGGTCACATAATCGGAAAGGGTCGGCCACGCCTGAAAACACATGACTTCGCTTTTAGATCGCGACTTGGGGAAAATGCATGTCGTAAACCTTCGCCGGGAAGAAAGGAACTTCTGCTCCTTTCTTACACCCTCTTCTTCACCTTCCCCAGAGTTTGAGCGTAGCTTTTTCGCGATATGCTCGCTCGTTTGTATCGCTGCCTCGTAAAGGACGACGAGGCGTAATGCAGTCGCTTTATTGAATCATCGGTTTTGCTATGCTCGACTTCGTGGCAAGATCGTGGCTGTACGTGGCGCGAGAAATCGAGTCATTATATAATATAATTGAAGTTTCGTTGAATGATATTTTGTAGAAACGCGCAGATATTTATAACGATGCCGAATTAATTTATATATAACCGGGTGATTGATCGAGGGCAATTTAGAAAAGAGGTAAACAGATTTCAATCGCACGTGGAGAGGAGCACATCGACAAATGTCACGGACGTGAAGCAGATGATAAATTCGCGCAGCAGATTTGATCATCGCGTTGTTTTATTATCGCGCGCGCAAACAAACGATCGCGGAACAGAACGACCGGAATTTCCACTTTGCGCGTTCGATGAGTGAATTTCTCTCGTTCAGAGGTGCAACGTTATCACTGCCTCGACACTGCACGGCCATTCCAGATGTCCGATCGACGAAGAGCCGACTTTGATCGTCCTTGCTCGCACTTAAAAACCCTCTTGAAGGGACATCGCTCGCTTTTTCCCTTCGAGAGTCACTTACGTCGAGATCAGTTCTTATCTTTTGTACAAGTGTGTTTACCGTGTCGCGTCTGTTTGTACTTTAGTAAATGTGTGGCTGAAAATAAAGAACACGAAATGTCGGTTTATCTGTAAAATTGAGAAATATTTGTCGATCGATTTGTCGTTCGTCCTTTTATTCTCGTGGCTCGAAAATTCAATTTTGTTGGTGAGAAAACTTGAAGTTTCGCACGAATATTATCGCTCTCGACTCTTCAATGATTTAGAAAAATATTCAAGTGTGGGGAAGTGTTCAATGAGGGATTTTGCACGATATAATTTTCAAGTAGCGGAGTTAAGATATTTCTCTTGAAAGGACTCATCGTGCTCCGCATCGTCGTTCTTACCGGTTCTGCTTCTTTGTGAGACGTCTTATTGCATATCTTCGCGAGATAACCCCGGGGAAGATATTTTAGAGGACGATACATTGAATGTTTCTTGCTAAGCACTTGCAGTTTTAATATATAACACGTTTCGTAGTATATTTTGTGATAATTTCAGTGTTCGTATTTTTTATTCTAACATAAACAGAATAAAATTAACATTGTTTTACGGGAGTTTTAATTACGAGAGTTGTAATTGAAGAAAATGTTTATTCGTACAGTGTTAATTATCTCCAATTAATTATCTTTCCTAGTTGGAATAAAGTTGTAGCTTTTCAATTCAAAATTTAATTAAATTATCATTTGTTTTTTTAACATTTTAATTTTAATAAATAATGTAGAGAACGCATAGGATGATAGTAATCTTTGTGATATTAAGACTTGGCAGTTAAAAGGATCGCTTTTCGTTTTTTTTTATGTAGAACATAAATATAGAAAACAGACGCATATCTCGTGACTTGTGATAAGTCTGTTTACAAGAAATTCTCTCTCTCTTTCTCGATAGAGAGAGCCTCCGAGATATGTCATAATAGAGCCCGTTTTCTACGCTAGAAATTATTTACTCACGTCGAGAATGCGATGAGCATCATTCTAAGAGCAGCCCGAGGTCTCACCTACCGAACACTCGCTATACTTGTTGTCAAGATTTAACGACTGAAAGTTAGCCCCTACGGCAGTCGTTCTCTCTTTCTCTCTCGTACTCATCCTCTCTCTCTCTCTCGTCCGCTTCTACAAGATATCATTACGCAGATAAAACCATTTTGCTGAAAGGTTTCCGAGCTAATCGACCGCCGGGTTCTACGCTCTCATCGAAAACGTGCATTTTTTTCGAAATTTTTTAAGTGCACATGAAATACCAATGTTCTCTGATCAGCATAACGATAATCCGATAATCCACGGCACGAAATACACGCAATGTAATTTTTACATCAACTTTTTATCAGATTTCGTATCACTGTTTATGTACATTTTTCCATTTCGTTTTTTTTTACAGTGCTAATTATGTTAAATTTCTTTATTTCTTAATTTTATCGCATTTTTTTTTCATAAACAAAATTGTCACACATAATTAATGCAAGTAATGAATTTACGTAGACTATCATCTTTTTTGTTGGTTAAGGAGAAAATCTAGAAATAAATGACTTTCTTATTGTGTGTATGTATGTGTACACGAACATTTTACAACATTATATGTAATACGGCGGATCCAATTACACGCGAACAAACTAACAATATGGTACAGGGAATCATCGGGGTGGTCTTCTTGTTAAGGTAAAATATGCCACAGAAGCCGTATTGTAATCTTCTGACTTTATGCCATCGTTTCTTGAAGTTATAATCACGTTGCTTGGCAATTACGCCATAACAAGGCGAGCTTCTATCCTGCTGGCTATTTATATATCTTTAAGAGTTTTGTTAGTGCATAAATATTAAATTAGTTACTTACTCTTACTAATAACAGAGCACATTTCATTGTAATTATGATAGAAAAAAATAATTAAATTTGCTTATGATAGAAAAAAATAATTAAATTTGCTTCAATTTCCTTCGTTATTAAATCGCTATATAAAATATGCGTATTTACATATATTTACTTTTAATTGCAATTAAGTTAATTAAATAATTAAATATCATGTTTATTATTTTTGTATTACACCTAAGATTCTATATATTACAAAAACCTTGTAAAATGTGTTCCATAAAATATTACGTAAAAATATTAATTTACAAAAATATAAGACAGACATTGAAGAATCGAGCACACGCGAAAACTTCATTAGGTTATCATAACTCGCTCACAACTCACTAATAAATCATAATTATCATTCGAAACATCATCGCGTTATCGCGCATCGCCGTGAAATCAATTAGTTGCCACGAGAATATCTCTCGGAACGTTCAGAGTTTAATTAGAGACTTAATTTGCGTGAAACATCATCGATTGCCGCGACGAAAAAAATCCCGCGGATCGGAGGTTGACGCGTTTCGCTTCTCGCGCGAATACGAGAGATGCCCATCTGCCGAGAAGCGGATGCTGAAGAAGGGCGATCCCTCGTTCGTTGTCGGTCTTATCTAGTATCAGGGTACCCATCGTCGGGCGCCGTTGGGCGTTCGCCTCCCGCGATCCCATCGGACGGGCAAAATAATATTAAAAGCAAAAATAAAATTATTGGCGGAATATTTCGGCGTTTCGTGCGGCTGCTGCAGGTTCGGCGGCTTCAGTCGGCAGATGTAAACAGGCGCGTTCATCAAGAATGCTTGTCTGCCCGCCCGGTTGCCTATCTCGTGCATTTTGCTCGTCTTCACTTGCCCTGCGGATGGCCAGCTTCTGATAGCATTATGCGCCCTGAACGCTTTAACTCTTTTGTTTCGCGGCCGCGGCTTTTCGTATATATATGCGATCGGAAGAGTTAAAAAATGCTAACGGTGCCATGATTTCTCAGAGGTGTTTTATAATTGTCATCTCTATACTTTGCGCTGATCATTATTTATGACACTGACTATGTTTATATATCATTTCTCTCGGTTGATATTTAATCAATAGTTAAATAATTAGATTTTTTAATCGTTATGTGATAAAATCATTATAAAATATATGAAAAGAATAAATGCAGATATTATGAAGTCGATAAGAGCTACGCGAATAAATATCTTTCCACTCCCCCTCCCGGGTGATTTTTCATGTTTGAACGTGCCTTTGTACACGTGGAATTTTACTCTTTTGAAATATCGAACGGTCGGCGGGAAAACGAAATAGCGACAGTAAATAATGTCCATTCGTTTGTAGCGTCATCGATAAATCATCGGGCGTCATGATGGGAAATTGAACTTTCGAGAATACTTATGCCCATCCCACGTTATTATTCATGTTGATAGTGCGGGAGCGTAAAAAAAAAAAAGATACGGCAGCGCGTATTTCAGAACCATCGATTATAAATAACGTCGCAATGTTTCCTTGATTCATCCAGAGCGTAGAACACATAGAATTTTTTTTCCGAAGAGATGCGATGACGCAAAAATAAGGTGACAAAGAGATTTGAAATTGAATTTTTTATAATATATATATATATATATATACATATTTTTTTTGTATTAAGCTCTGTCGTGGAATTGTAGTTTTTTAATCTCATTATAAAGATTGTTTTTATAATCATCGATATCGATAATAATATATAAAATAATAAAGGAACAGGCTCTACACTTTTTCTGGCAATGAAAGATTGGAAAGGAGACGTAGTTAGAGTTTGTATTTCTCTTTTCGTACATTATTTCTCGAAAGCTTGCGATTGCGAGTACGGCGAGGGAAAGAGAAAATCGAAGCTCGGCAGATGAGACATATGGGAATCATAAAGAAAGGGGAACTCGAAGTGTGTGTACGATTGCGCCCGATAAATAATGCAAATCTCACGGAGCTCTCCTAAGCTTCCGCAAGCTGCTTTGTAACGCGATCAGGATTGGTTGCGAGCCAACCGCGCGCGGGCGTCGACGCATCGCATCTGCGCCACCGAGCCCTCGAGAATTTATGTGCCGGGCGCGTTGCGTCTAAGACGGGCCAACAACGGACCGGTGCACTCGCGAACCAGCCAACTTACCCCCGCGAGTGCGAGCACTCGCCAAAGTGCACACTCGCGCCCGCGGCTGATTCCGTCGAGTTAATTACACTCCATGAAACTTCCTGCCGCGGTCTTATTACGTCGCGGCCCACCGCTGTCATCCTAAAGTGATACAGATGACTCGTTGTTGGCTTCTACGTATCCTCTCGATTATATACTTTCGCGTATGTGAAATTACGATTTTAATTGATTAATTCATTATTGGTGTCTTTGGTTCTTCAAATGGATAAGATCATCAATGTGTATCTGATCATTTATATTTGACTAATTGTTTTAATAAAATGCGAATGCTATATCTGATTTTAAAACATATTATGGAAATTATGTTAAATACTTGTGAAATTTTTATTAAAAAAAAATTGAAGTATACAGGATGATATAAAATTGTTTGGTTCTGTATATCTCTCTGGCTGTTGCTTCGTTCTGCAGGCTCTGTATAAAGTTATTTGCGTTAGATTTTCACGAGCTATTTGCTAATTTCACATGTGCTCCTCATACTGACGAAGAATGCAATTTTGGCGAAAGCAGCGATTCAATATACGTACGTAGGGAAGATGTATTAAGCCTATCGATGATGCCTTGGTCGATAGGTAGGTACCGTAATTACGGTAATGTTATGCGAGCTAATTGGAGGATTTTGTGAGAGCCGATAAAAACGAGATTACTCGGCACCGAAGTCGAATATTATATATCGGATATCCGAGAAATTGGCTATCGGCATATTCTCTTGCCCGAAAGATTCATTATTACCTCCGTGCAAAAAAAGATCAGGAAATCTCTCATCTGCAATATAATTTAATATAATTTTTTTGGCAATTCTTTTTTTCTTCTTCATTATATCCCATCTATACCGCTAATTTCTTAAATTAAGAATGTATTCGCATTATCGGTCATGCGAATTTCGCTCGTGATTCGGTCGCTTCTTATCAATGCCGCGAATCAATTTTGAATTTGTGATATAAATTCTTTTTAATTTTCATTTCTTGAATTCAATTTATTCATTAATTTATTTTCGGTCTCATTGTCAGATGCAATATCTATGAGATCAGATGACCTAATTAAAAATTTATTCCGCATATAAAGACAAAAAAAAAAGAATAACAAAGGATATTAAAACTATAAGAAAGGTATTAAAAAACTATAAGAAAGGTATAAAAAGAATAATAAATTTAAATATATCACAGATTTTACTATTATTAAAATTAAGAAATAAGAGTTATTTTATTGGATAATTTTTCGAATCTACACGCAAGCTTATGGGTTTCGCCAAGAATGAAGAATTAACGTTTCAATTACGACTTCACTAATAAACAAACGAACGGTACTCTCTTTTTAACCTCCGACCAAGCAAACTTTTGCTCCGACAACTAGTTAAGTACGACCTCCTGTCGTACCTCGCAGTCATCGACTCCTTTTTTCTACGGCGGTAAGTTCGAAAGGAACAGTTAACAAGTAGTGTAAGTTGCGATAGAGAAAAACGGGAACAGACGGAGAAAAGCAAATGGCAGGAACGAGACGACAGAAGAGAAGAATATTGCATTGGGGGATCCGCGGCCGTGTGGTAGTTATTTCTCTCATTGCGTTACGAAGTTACGTCAGCGGCCAATCTTTACAACGTTAACGAGGACATGAAAAACTAAAATTAGAGACTGAAGAAAATGTAATGGCTCTAATTTTTTAAAAGAGATCGTTTCGAGCATGAAATGGCAAATTTTGTTTTTAGTACGGCCGTTCATTATTTTTATCAGATATATATTTTTAATATTGAAAAGAAACCGCGACGTAAAAGTTGAAATTGATTTGTTAGTGTTTCCTTAGTCCTCAAAAGCGAAGATGAAAGAAATGACGTATGTAAACTTTTGAAAAAGGAAATGCTAAACGGGCAAAAGGACCGAGTAAAGGAAGCAAAACCGCGGAGGATAGAAAGCGGAAAAGGAAAAGCAATCGCGAGATGCACATTCGGTTAAATGCATCGAACGATGTGGGGAGTTGAAGCGTGCATTTACAAGAGCTTCTATTTAGATTTTCTGTTTCAATAACAAGCGATCTTTATATCGTTAACAAGAGGAGAGAAATAATAATATACAGTATCGTTATAAAATTGTTTTGAAATACATCTCGAAAAGTTTACGATAAAACGATAACAAGTATCGAATAGTTAAAAAATAATAAAATTGAATTCGATCAATTAATTATTTATTTTTACACGTCTTTTAGGGATAAAAAATTCTCTCCATTAATATCTCGAATAATCACATTCGTGTTACGCAATAGAAGAATAGATAAATAAATTAGTTGGAAAATGATTAAATAATTCGTAGATGAAAAAGAGGAAGAAGAGTTCACAGTTTTATCGCATTCTCTCTACTGTGTAAACATATGAAAAATATGAGTATTAAGTCTGCCACGAAAAGAATAAACTGTGAAAAGGGAAGAGTCCATGAGAGTAAATGCATGCGCAAGGTGTCGATGGACTCCGCGAGCGGATGCACGCGGCGTAGCACAATGCATTAATACCGGACGGGTGGAAGTAATATATGCCCACATTGTTTACCGTCGCCTTGGCGTGTCGCCGCGGGACATTTGCGCGTTGCCGAACACACGTGTGCCACCTATTCGCGCAATCGTTATGTGTCGGGTGTTGCACACTCGCGCCTATATACGCGAACTATCCCGTTCCCGAAAACGCGTTGTCGCGCAAAACGCCCGAATGTGATACCGAAACCACCGCCGTCGTTTAATTCGTTGTTGTGTCATGCAAATCGCGGTAATGAAGGAAGATGAGTCGCTGCGTGAAATACTCGGGGTGCCGTTAATTCACGTCGTGGTCGGGAGTGTGTACTTTGCAATATAAATGTATAATGTCGAGATGCAACACGTAAATTAAATTATACAGTTTAAATTTTCATGTAATGTATATTGTTTTATTTGTTATTATTTTATTTTCAACTGGAAAAGTGGAGAAATAAAGATTGATCATTCCGTAATATAGAATAGGCATTGACATTGAGAATGAGTAATGTTTAATATGAAAATACATTTTGCAAAAATATTATTTTTAATATTACATATTATATTATTTTTTATATAAAAATATAATAGTTATATGAAGAAACTTTAATTAATAGTAAAACTTTGCGAGTTAATATAAAAATCATTCAATTAATAATATATACTATACTCATATATTGTACTATTATATATGCTATATACGTACGCGTATATACTGTACATAGAAAAAAAAATATTTTTCTTTTCATAACTTTGTAGCTCGCGTAGAAAGCCCTTCTTCGTTCCATTATCCTTGTATTGAGTGCAAAAGATAAACGATCGTCGATGACAGAGATCTTGAGCAGGTCGAGAACTCGTGTCGTTCTCACGCTGAAGGAAGTAGGCTATATCGCTTCTCATCCTGGTTACATCAACTTCCATGTCAGGAAGGGAGAATGAGATCAACTCCTACAAAATTGATCTCATAAAGTATTTTGAAATTTTACCGACCATTCTTAACGGGTCATAGATATATCGTAGGCCGTGAAATCTTTACTAACGTTTATTATTAGCTCTTGTAAATTGTCCAGGAACATAGATAGAAACTGGGGACCAACAGGTCTGTTCATATAAATAGCACTCAAGCTTGGTTATCTATTTACAGCTATCGAATCGGAGCAACGTTCCTAAAGTGCAGACGTCATGCTGGAAACGTGTGTTGCTCGACTATTACGTGCGTGAAAGCTAAGATTGGAACTTGACGGTTTTTTATCAATGCATATACATATTTAGAATTACAGAATCAAAATCAATAATCGATATAAATTGGAGAGCAAAAGCGGAGAAAGAGGGAGAATAAAAAAAGAACTCCTGATCGTTCTTTCTTTACTGTTGACTGTAAGTTAATGCAGTCATGCATAAAGAACTATAACTTTCAATCTTGAATGTGAGAACGACGTAAGCTCTCGGGACTTCTTCGGGATGTATGTCAGTATTTGTTCATATTTTATATTCGCACTGTCCCAACGAAAGGAAATATATTTATTTATTTAATCTATATATCAGATTATAAAAAAAATATTTTTTTAACAAATATATTTATAATTAGTTATTTTTCAAATGTCTCGTAAAGAATAATTTTTTACATTTGATATAATAGCGGTTAAAAAAAAATTGTTAAATACAAGTTTTTTTAGATATTGAAAAACTATTATATAATATTTTACAAAGTTATCAGATGAAAGCAACAGAGGTATACTATTATTGGTTTTGGAATTTTTAACATTTACTAGGTCGGTTTTATCACAGTAACAAGATGAAATGAATTTTTTTTGCTATTGAATTTTTCCAGTCATTTGTGACAAGACAAATCGAGTTTCGAGCTTTCTGTGATTTATCGAAATCGATTTTTACGTTGACCGGAACATCAAATTGGTACCGTCAATGTTTAATTCGTGACACCTGTAGCAATGTCAATACCAACAAAAATTAATTGAGATATATGCTCGTTATAACGACCGCTTTCATCACCATCCGTAGCACGCGATAATTGATTTCTACAAACTGTGCACCAAAAAGAGAATAAATGAACTTACAATTATTTTTACGCTAAATGCGTTACTCGCCAAATTTTATTCAATAAAACTATTACGATATACATGATTTTTTTTTGCAAATATTAATATCTATTTGATATATTTATAAAATAATAAACGAAGTAATCGTGTAAATCTAAAATACAATTTTTCGACGCTCTTTTTATCGACAGAAAATACAGACTGAAAATTATTGGATTACTTCTGTCTATGTAAGTAGCACTCAAGGCCGATTATCTATTTGTAGCTCTAAAACGTAAATGTCACGTTAAAAGTGTATTTTAGTACAGCTCGAGTATTTTATCACGCAATCGCACTTTCATTATAACGTTTTAAATCTTTAGAAATTGAAGGTATGAAATATTACCTAACTGTGCAAGCACGCGCGCGTGTATTTACAATTCTTTTGAAATGTAAAGTTTACGGCATTACGCCAACAAACTTCAAACTAAAATGTGAGATGATGCTGTTATCTGAAAGCAAGGAGACGAGAACTCATAGTAACTTTAACAATGGCGAATGCGAAGTAACTTGCAACTCTAACTTTGTAATACTTTGGCCTTTCTAGCCGCTGACATAATGGCAGCAGGGATATATTTGCGCGGTAAACGTCCGTCGTTAAATTCGTCCAAGTGAAAACAGAGATTTTATTCAGCGCCGATTACTAAACGTATCACGAATATGAAGTGCGAATGAGATGGGACCAAAAATTTAAATAGAATACAGTCTTGTTTTTCTACAATATATTCGCAATAATTCTATTTTTTTACGACATAGCTTTTATCTTTAATTTTTTTGGTATTAATTATATATTAATTGGTATATCATTCTGTGAGAATACATGTTCCAATTTGCATCGTTCTATTTGTACTGCATATTTATTATATACGCAATACATCTAATATACATAAACAAATATACAAATGTAGGCATATAAAAGACCTCATTGTTCGTATATTTACGAAGCTTTAATGAAATCAATCGAAATGTGCCATGCATAACTGAGGCTTGGGGTCTCACCTTCGTCAATTCCGATGTTATACAAAACTTGAATTTTTAACCGTTGAATTTGCTGCATTGCTGTCGGCAAGAAAAGTCCAACGTTAAAAGAATAGGAGGAAAGTTCCTCGGATTGCGTAGTAGAGAGAAAAAAGAAAAGACGAAACGACTTGGCGGATATCAAGTTTGCAGGAACCATATCCATTAGCGGAAGAATGCCGTTTCAACAACGAGACGTTCGTGCCCATGGTGAAATCGCTCTCTCTCTCTCTCTCTCTCCTTCTCTCTTCGCCAAGCAATTCGAGTGCATCTAGGTGTTAAGTCGATATCTTCATTGCGGCAACACGCAAATGAGAGGTGCTGCAAAAGACGCCCGCCAAGTAGAATGCGAGATCCGCACGATCGTATAATACGAGGGAGAGTACAATGCCAGTGTCATCCGCATTCCTCGTTTGTCAAGCGCACGTAAAGGCGAGATTAAGAGGAACCCCTTCTCTCTCTCTCTCTCCTCTTTTCTATTTCCTTATACTTTCCTCATCTTGGCTCTTCCACGTCTCGCTCTCTTTCTTTCTCTTTCTCGCGTCCTCTTTCGCGTTGTAGATACAACCGTGACGGTTACAAACGATACCGACGTTCCAAGGGGTTACAATGGATTTAAGTCACGTTCGTTCCACTTAATCCGCGGACATTCTTCCCCGGCTTCCACCTACGAGCTTTCCCTGTTCCCAGACACGAGCTCGAATTTCTGGATTCGTATCCGACGACGTGAACGTAATTAAGATGTAACGCGTCCCTTGAATTCGAGCACGTTCGCAGCGACGACGTCGTAGAATAATTGTCGCGGTATAAGTAGGGAAAATACGCTCGCGATCAACACTTGAAGCGTTGAAGAGCACGTATAAATGATCGATGTGATAAATTTTGACATTGAAACTAAGCGCAGGATAATTGCTGGAAAATCTAATCGCGAATATAGGAATTTGTTCAACGAATTTGTCACATGTCACGTCATACAGGGGTCCCGGAACTAATAATAAATCTGTTAATGGCAGATTCCTGGAGATAATTTGGAAACGATTTTTCTTCTTTTTTTTTCTAGAGTTTACTTTAATAGAATTTTAATTTGATACATGATGGCAAATTGGGAACGTGCAAAAAATGATAGTCTTCTTCAACATTTTTGCTGAGGAAAAATCGTCTCTGAATGATCTCAGGAATCTGCCATTGACAGATTTACTGTTAATTTTGGGACGCTATATGTTGAAGAAAAATATCGTATAAGACCTTAATTTCTCCTCTTTCCGAGGTGCCACGAATTCATCGACTCGGGTCAGGTAACCTGGATACCTGCTACACGACAGGACGGAAGCTCGTTTCGCCATAACAATTTCGCGGAGCGGATAACGCGAGAGCGCTCGCCTGGAATTACGTACAAATGGCTAGCGTTATCCTTGCGCGGGGGGCGCCAGTAAATCGTTTTATCCACGGACACGCCGGCGTTTATTTAACTGTAAGTTCAGCCGCCGTGGCCATTTTTCTGAAACTATTCCGACCGGGGCCATTACCGGCTCCGGACGACCGAGACGTTAAACCGTTTTCCAGCGGCCTGCTCTCGCGCGCATCTGCGATACGGCGCACAACTTTTGTCCTCCTTTATGGGACGGTCCCCCTTAAATATAGGACGACCTCGCCCAAGTGCTCGCCACCTTGCGTTTCGACCCGCTCAAGATTAGAGGTCCGCGGCCTTTAACCGGCGAATGCACCGTGTACTCAGTTCTCGGGAGATAAAGTCGGTGAAGCTGGCGCGAGAAAATTATTCGAAGAGCATCCGGGGAAAGTTGGCACGACGTAAATTTTCCTTCCCTGGACTCATTGTTATATATGAACGATATTTCGCGTTTCCGTGAAATTAACTACATATTTATTGATCAAAAAAAATAAGAAGATATACTTGTAAAATTATAAAAAGCTATTGCTTTTGAGATTTTAACAAAGAAAGAAATTATCTTATCTAACTCGTAACATATGTAACTGATAAAAATACTTTTTATTTTTACAATATGCTTTAATTTACATTACAAAGTAGACATAATGAGGCACAAAAATATTCTCGATTAAGATATGATCATTGAATTGAAGATGTAAAGAGACTTATTGATATCAAATTTCTTTAGTTTGATAAGTTATTCGAAAATTGAACTAATTTAGACTCCAACACCAAGTATTTAAATACGTGTTTTTAAATTATTGAGCATTAACTCTTAATCACGATTCGTTCGAAGTATGTCTCCGTCTACGTTATTTAAAATTGCAATACGGAGTTTCCCTGGACTTATTGTTATATATGAAAGATATTTCGCGTTTCCGTGAAATTAACTACATATTTATTGATAAAAAAAAATAAGAAGATATACTTGTAAAATTATAAAAAGCTATTGCTTTTGAGATTTTAACAAAGAAAGAAATGATCTTATCTGCTCGTAACATATGTAACTGATAAAAATACTTTTTATTTTTACAATTAATATGCTTATAATTGTATTAGCACACGTTTCTCAATGCTTTAATTTACATTACAAAGTAGACATGATGAGGCACAAAAATATTCTCGATTAAGATATGATCATTGATTGACTTATTGATATCAATTTTTTTTAGTTTGATAAGTTATTCGAAAATTGAACTAATTTAGACTCCAACGCCAAGTATTTAAATACGCGTTTTTAAATTATTGAGCATTAACTCTTAATCACGATTCGTTCGAAGTATGTCTCCGTCTACGTTATTTAAAATTGTAATACGGAGCTAAGAATATTTGTCCGAAGAATCGACGCTTCGATCCGGTTGTAAGAGAACCGATGCGATGTACAGGACTACATCTACAGGAGATGGTTTCCGGTCGAAGGCTATTGTATTAGTCGCAGTCGCCTTTATTGAGAATGCGAAAGAGACTCGCTGTCTCATGACGGTTTTACGACTCGCCGTAAACTGTTATACAAGTTGCCGTGAACGAAGTTTGCTAGCTGCGTCTCGGAATTTTTTGATACAATGCTATCGGCGTCTAAAATATATTCTTCAAAAATAGAATTGAACGTCATCCATTATTAGCACCAGGATAAAAATAGTCGGCATTCAGAGACGATATTTCTTCTCTTTGCAAAAAAAATTCTTTATAAGATGTATATTTTCCCAAGTATATAATATCTCCATCTATACATCAAAGTGAGAATTTTATCAACCATAGATGTGTTTTACGATTTCTCTCAACTTCATTCATCGCGATCATTATCGAGCATTACTAGCTATTATTGATCTTGCAATTTATGTGTCAGCTGTCAAAACTCGTCGATAAATTTTAATTGTAGAAGCAAAAACATGACAACGATTTCCGCGATGAATACAATCTTACGTGATTGCACATCTTTCGTCGTAATAAAAAGAACATATATGAATTCGCGTATAAACACCTGCGGGTTCCGTTCCGCGGAACATAAAGCACATTGTCCTTGAGGAGGACAAGACGATAGGACTCGCGCGGGATGTCGTGTCACAATGCAGCATCCACGGTCGCGATATACCAATGTGGTCCTCGTTATTGCTACTTTATTGCTCGTAAATCCTTACACATCTCGCCGTACAAGGATACGAGCGTATCCCTTAACGGGTGTCTCACTGGTCGCTGGTATCTCGTAATCCCGCGCGATATGTGATGAGACGAGTCTTGACTGACTGAAGGAATGTCTCTATGTCCTCGAAGATTCCTCTTGTCTTTCGTCCTGTTCAAATCTAACCAACGAAATGTAATAATTCTCAGCGCGAAATTACGCACTAAATATTAATTTGAAATATAATTTTGTTAAAATAAAATTTCTATTTTTACAAAATTAAAAAAAGGTAAATATTGTAGGCCAACTAAACGAGCAAAATTAAATAAGACCTAAAGATTTATTAATAATTAAATTCTCATTCCGTTAGAGAAACAATATACAGCGTATATAAAATTTCTATTTGATTGTATCACAATGCATAGCTCTTTTTAATTTTACGAGTATATACGTATTTTTTTGTATCTTACAAGAAATATGAGATTCGTAAAAAATATCAAGTTTCTTTCCAGCTTGAGTGATATATTTAATTTCTGATAAAGGACGTAGTGAATTTTTCGGATTTTTAAAACACATTAGATTTCGTTCAGACTTTTAGACCGTTGAATTCTGTTGATGACAGTTACTGGATAGATATCTCCGTCGTTGTTCGCGTTACACTAGAAAGCTAGTGTTTTTTTGTATGTTTGTGCAGTTGATGTGCCCCTCGGCGATTTGATTCCCAAGGGGGTGTCGTGTTCGTACTTTTCGCTTGTTCCCCGCTGATTCGCGCGCTCGAAACGCTACGTGATTAAACTCACCGCGTATCAGCTTCGATCGCAGTCATTGATATTCCGTGCCTCTCTTCATCTTCCTCTTTTTTTTCGAAAACAAAGATATGTTCTCGTTAAGACTCGACAAATTGTATCGCGTACGCGAATTAAATTGCATGTTAGAATTGGTCGACTAACTTTTCGCGTTATCGAGAAACTCATTCTGTTTTCTGTTTAAAAAAAAAAAAAATATTCTGCTCAGAGGGATTGCCATGGCGATGAGTGCATCAATGTTGCACGATATTTAAGAGAGTATACCTGCTATTCACAATTGCAGCACATATTTTACTGTGGCATTCGAAATAATTTTGTTCAGCAGTAACGCAAATTCCGGCCTTGTTGATAATATGAATATACGCAATTATATGCAATTTATTAAATTATATAGCATTTACATATACTTCTATGAAAACAATATTATTGAAACTATATTACCACACATATGTATACACTGAAAAAAATTGTTAATTTGACTAAACCTCAACTAAATATTTTGTTAATTGAACATATAGAAACATTTAAATTAAATATAATATTAAATCTAACAAAGCGTATATTTGACTTAAATACTAATATATGTTTAATTAACAAAATAGTAATTTAGTTGAAGTTTAGTCAAGTTAACATTTTTTTCGGTGTATGTATACGTTTATATGTACATTTTGTATTTATTTAAATTTGCAATTGATCGACTAATACTAATATGTATATATAATATCGCGATGAGTAAATTATAAGCGGATATTTAAAGTTTGATGAAACTTGTTCTGAGCATATATGCTGGAATATTCTGAACTGTGCAGTGTTGCGTGTATATACGTATGTATGTCAAAGATTAATATAAAATCATAATTTCTTTATATCGGCTTAATTTTTCGAAATTGATATCACGGAAATTATTTGTCATTAATTTGTAAATATTAGATAGGTTAATATTTATAATCATTCTCTAATATTTATAATCAAAATATTACGATCGTAATCATTATATGCGCAAATGCACTTTAAACTGAATTTGTTTCTAACAAGCTTTCGTGAAATGCGTGTGAACGACTGTTATCTCATATCTACTGACGTATGGTTCTCTCATCCGGATTTACGTAATTACGATCTCGCGCGGTTTTCATCAAGCTAAGCTTGGCAGATGCGCATAAATGATCAGTCTCTGAAATAACTCACTTGAATTCGTGTTGCAATTTAAGCACCGCTTCCTGAGAATTATGAAATAACTAAATTTAACATTAGCAAGATACACTTTTTGATTCTCTCGAAAATATTTATAAATATTACAATATTGTTATTCTATTAGAACTATTATTGTGGAAATATGTGGAAGGGAATATATGAAGCACACAAAGTGCAATTTAAAGTTGCAATTTGAACATAACTGCAAGCCTAAAAAACTTGAATTACATAAATTACGTACAGAGCGAAAGAGAGAGAGAGAGAGAGAAAGAGATGCTATTAATATTTTAAAACTATAAAGATAATTAATTAGACGTAATTGACTTCATAATATATAATATATAAAATAATTTTATTACTTATTTATTTTTATAATGTTTGTCTCTTCTTTTGAGATGAACTAAAATTGAATTTTTGTGAAAAATTAGAGTGGAAATGTTCAAGTAAAACTTTGTGGTTCTTGTACGGAATTTTTTCAAATTTTTGATGTTGCAGCAAAATTACTTATGAAAGTGTCTCTCTCTCTATTTCACTGCACTTGCCAAAATTCCCTACTTTTCCGGAGGAAAATTGAGTAAAGTCAGGAATTTTGATGATCATCTCGAGAAAACTGTTCTTCCGAAAAAGTCATGCTTATGCTTATTCAAACTTATTAAGAGAAAAAAAAACAAGAAATCACAATTTTGATGTTTTATCATCGTTTTGCTTACTACAGCATTTTTAATAAAATATTGTGCCTAGTATTTAATGTGAATTTTTTATCAATCATAATCTTATGTATTGATATAATATATAAAAGAATTTATCGCGCGGAATTTATTTCCGAATTATATATAATACAATAGCAAACGTTTCTGTGCAGAGTAATTATAATTATGAATTTATTTCGATAATTATCTTACTTTATAACAATGTTTAATAACATTGAAAATTTTGATTCAATAAACGATATTCTGCTGAGATTTTTGATATCAAAATCTATTTATATTTCGTGTACGGGATTATTGGTAATTAAATCGGTGTATTATTACTCTGAATTATCATTGTTCATTCTGAGTACATACATATGTGTGTAATTCTTTTAGAACGCTAACTAAATAATGCTTTAATAATAATGTTTTAATATAATGAATAAATATGAAATGTATTGTGTAAATTTTATATACACGTATATGTTTTTTTTAAACTATTAGAATTACAGAATTTTCAAGAAAATTTTTTTTTCAATATTTGAGTAGATAAATTATGAGTCTGATAAATTATGTGTAGAACGTCTCGTGCGATGTAAATGCAATATAAATTGAGCCAACCTACCTATTATTATTCATTGGGGACATTTGTTAGCTTGTCTGACGGCTCTCTCGGCTTTCGTGTCCGCTGATTTTCCGACGAGTTTGACTGTCTTTTTCTCCGACTGTCTTTTTCGCTCTACATATTTCACAACTGAGCAACTCGAGCATAGAATAATGAAATGTTGTGCCAAATTATTATCACTTGTTAACGTGAAAATTTATACGTGAATCGCAATTAATGAGTAGTTTTGAAACTTGAATTCTTCATTGTCAGTCAAATTATTCAACGAAACATTCTTAGAAGATTTTTTCGCTTCGTGGTTTAAACCTACATATTTTTACATATTAATCTAACAACAATTAATTACTTATTATAATTTAAAAACATATTTCTCTTCATGTATCTGTTTTTAAGACTTAATTTTTATATTTATATTTTTTTCTGCTAGAAGATAATTCACCTATATATATGCAGAATATTTGCTAGGAGATTTCGCACGAGTTTTAGTATCTTAGTATATTAATATAGTTCTGGTATCTATATTAATATATATCTCCACGACTATGTACAACTATCGTAACTAACTAATATGGTATATTGGAACCTCTGAATTCTCCTCCGTGCCGAGCCAAGACACCGCGCGAAACTCCATAAATCTCAAACATTCGATCGTTCTTGTTCCAGAATGCGTGTCCTAAATGATCGAACATGATGCTCCTAATATTCTCAATAGAAATTCGCATAGAAATTTTAGATAAGAAAAACTTTCGGGTGATATTACGTTCTTAAACGTCTTTCTCTATAATCTTCTCTAAAGAAAAATTATATAAATAATTTATTTGATTTTTATTGAGAACCGCAGTGATTCTATCCTTCACAACAGACGAATTAAAAATGTGGACCCGATCATTATTTAAGGATTTAAAAAAAAATTTTTAGCGCTTATTTTTGTCACATTTATATATCCTTATTAAATCTTAAGGTAACATCGGTATGTGGTAGCGCATAAGTCCAGTGGTCTGTATTTCTCTTTTGCGGTAGGTAAACATTCTTTCTTTCTCTCTCTCTCTCTTTCCGGACATACGGCATTCGCGAGTTCGGTGGTCGAAGGAGGGCATAAAAGCCGTAATACCGCATTATATCAAAGTAATGTGACATCCAGTCCCAAGGAGAATATTTCTCCTTCTGGAGATTATCAGCTTATTGCCGTAGGGCCCTCCAGTGTCTCCTCTCGAATATTTTGCTCCTTGTCGCCATATTCCACCTTTTCTCGAAATTTTCATCAAAATAAATCGCGTCGAATTTTTATATATATTTTATGTATTATAAAATTTATTCTCTCTTCTTTCTCTCTCTCTCTTGAGAAAAATTTCTATAACAGATATAAATTCGATGAAATATGTTGTAATAGTTTCTTACACATTATTTATACCGCGTGTATTTACATACGAAATTATCAAACGAAAATTGTTAATTGCGCTATAATTAGCGCTGGAAAAATATCTCTCCCGCTAGCGAGCTAACTGTTGAGCGCATATCTACAGCAAAGTCCGATGGGATGACTGCTTTAATCTCGCAGTTAACTCGGTTTCATCGCAGTTGCAATGCGGCTGACAAGTCATTGTATTGTGTGGCTCGCAACGCCAAATAACGTTACAGAGTCTCGTCCGGATCGTTAAACGACGGTAATTACATCCGTATATCAACGAGATCTGTTGAACGTTTTCTCTCTCTGTCTCTCGATTGTCTGTGCTTTACCTACGCGAATATGATCCACAATCTGTCACGAGACATTTTGCCGCTAAAACCTGATTCACATGATTGTCTTTTCGATAAATCTTGCGGAAATGAATAATATTTCTGTTCAATCGGATTATGTCAAATCTAAAAGCTTTTACATTCGATTTATTATTGTAACTTTACTATAGAATATAATTATTATCAAGCGAATAACGATTGTTACAGTGTACAAAAAAATTTATCAAAAATTACGAATGTCAAAGTTATGTACATATATTTCTATTTCCAATATCTAGGGAATATTTCTCGAAAATACAATAAAATATGGATGTCAAAAATATATCGAGGACAACGTGTCTAAACGTAGATAGTGTTGAAGGATTAAAAATTAAAGCGGTACGGAACACATTTCTCCAGAAAGCGATTTTCATGCCCGATGGGACGGTGCATAATTTCCGATGCACTCGCACGTGAGTGTAATGCACGCACGCGCTGCACGCACGCTTCTCTCTCTCATTCTCCCTGCGATAATCGCGAAACTACGGAGAGTTCTATCTCGCTCGCAAACATATCTCTCATTCGCGCATGCGGCGACCTTTGTCCCGCTGCGTTGCACGTGATAGCAGCATACGAAATGCACGTGTCGACGGGGCGTGTTGGCTCCACGCACGCACACGCATTTGCACCGCAACGCGGATGCACAAAGTGTTCCGAACGATAACATTCGTACGAGAGGGTGGAAACACGTTATCGCCCTCCGCACGCGTCGTATAAAGGGATTGTTCCGGTTGTAAATACGAATCGGTGGTTTCGCGGAGATACGTTGTAAGAAGAAGGAAGTTTTCAGTGCGAGAAAACGCGCTATTTGATTAAACTCGAGAGATAAACTAATGGCTCGCGTAGTGTTATCCTTCGGTTTACGTTGGCGCGACGTTATCGCGAAGATTCAATTTCGTCCACCGTCTCGTATCTGTTCTAATTGTCTTGAAACTCGCGCGTACAATTGCTATTTTAACGCTTGCACGTTGGCCGAATGAGATAGCCGCGGCTTACATTCCTCTCGGAATATAATGAAGCATAAAAATGTGTAACCAGGTTAAACTCATTTGTTGCTTCTTATCGCTTGAAACGTAACAATAATTTGCGTTGCGATAATTATCTCGAACGAATTCGACAGTGGGTGCTTATTGTAGCGACTCTGATTAAATGGTATGTAATTCGATGGATTAATATTAATATTAAGAAAAAAGAATAATAACGAAACCTTTCGGTTTAATGAAACGTCGTGTCATTGGGAATATTTTTTTACTCCTTTTTTTGATGACGCGCAATCAGTCGGGATCGTCGTCGAAGTACAACTTTAATCGCATTATCCCTATTATTGGAAAAGCGGGTTGAAAAAGTTTTTGAGATCTTATCCGGGGCTTTCGCTAATTAAGGTAACTCACTATACCTACGTTTGCCTTCCTGTACACGTGATCGGAATTTTGTGCAACGAGAGATACAGACCTGTTAAAAGAAATATACTTACCAATAATTAGAATAATTAATGAGGTGACTACATTTTTTTGAGATTACTTAAATTAATTAACTGATGATCACACAACTAATTTTTTATTATTTTTTTAATTAAAACATTAACGTAAAATTCAATACTATATTGAATAATTATTGCCTTTTGTTTCGAATCGATTGTATAACTTTAAGCACAAATAAAAGTCATCAAGCTATTTATTACATTGATTATAATTATTCGTCGGCAAAGAGGGCAGATCTCTCGATCAATGCATATGTAACTCGCGATAATTTCCTGCGTAAGTTCGCGAAGAAAAGAGACCAGAAAGAAAGATGACAGAAAAAGTTTGAGTTCCGCGTCTGCGCCGATGAATAATAAAATGGGTTCCCAATTAGAGCCGGCCTTCTTTCATTACTAGCAAAGCTGTAGCAAATGCAGAGATGGCGTTGTGGCATCGGGAAATTGTCGGCACTTGATCCCTTTCGACGTAAACGAAGACATAGTGAGGCGTGCAATGATCAAGTATATCCCCGGAAAGATTAACGACTCGGCGGGTCGCGTAGAAGCGCCGGGAACTGTCGAGATCGACCAACGTAAGAGAGGCAAGGAAGGCCAATTACGGGCCGCCTCTCGATTTCGACTCGATTCCTGATTTAATCTAACCCAGGAGGCCGAATCCTGCGGCCCGTGCCACTCCAACACTTAACAAAGACGAAAAAGATAGCTCGAATTGAACAAACCTCAAGTGTCGGCGATGCTTGAGAAAAAGATATGGCAAATAGTTTATAAATAATAATAAATAATACATTTTTAAACCGAGAGAACGCGAAGAAGAGTAACTTTTCGAGAAATAAATCGATCATTGAACATGCAACTCACTTTGTAATATTTTTTTAATTAATTGATAAACGTCGGCTCGTTTTCTCCAACATAGTTGAACTAATTTTATTCAATTGATGGAAGCACATTCATTTCTTGAAGAATACGTCGCTCAATAATGTAATACCCTCGAGTTTCCTAAGCCTATAATTATTATAAGTAGATGAAAGTCTGAACTTGTTATATAAGCGGATATAGTCTTATTACTTATAATATTATAACTAGTAACGTGATAATACCCTGCAGAAGCGAGACACTCTTGTCGCTCTATTGTTGAGTTAATGCCTCTTGCGATATCGCATAATATCTAATAGATGAGAAGTATATTGCACTTAGGTAAACTCGAGAATACAAATAAAATTAGATCATTAAATGAAATAATTCTGTGTAAAACGCGATAATTGACGTTTACGTTAAATCGTTACGTACAAAGAAAATTAAAAACATTACAAGAGTATTATTTTGCCTTCACAAAAAATACAATATGAAGAAAAAAATAAATTTTCTTTATACAAATATACATAAAATATTAGTGCATATATAATATTATATGTATTTATATACTACTTTTAATTTATATTTCCAAGGTATGTGAGAGATAAATCAGAGGAAATAATTTCATTTAATATATTGAGATACGTCGCCATTAAAATTATAAGCTGCACAAACGTTGAGACTATTCTTCGGTAAAATTACCTTTCAGCAATTGTATTAAGATTTGATTATCCGCTGGTTGACAATCAGCTACCTATGTATTCTCGCACTCGTAATAATAAATTAGAAGCATCCATCGATGACTCTCTTCCCTCGTTGGATGTTTATCTTCGACTTTGACCCCGATATCTTCGCCGTAATTCGTCTGTTGACTCTCTGATCTGATTCCTCCTGAAGTGAGAATTCTCGCTCGAAAGATTCCAAATTCGCAATCCTATCTGCCGGTGAGAGCGAGGTACAGGGAAGAACAACACCCCGTGAAAGAAGAAAATACGGGACGCTCTCGTTGCATTGAGCGTACTCACGTACTCTACGGACACCTAGCTCTCTTGACATTAGCATATAAACTAGAAAATGTTTTATCGCGCTCGTCTGAGAGATCTCCCGTCCCCAACTCGAGTATCACGTGGTACTGAAAAATATTTATTGGCTCTTAACGATCGTTTAGGAACATCGGAAACGGATGAATATACTTATGCTTTTCAATATCTGAAATGGATATAGACGTTTTCAGGATGTCTAGCGGTTAGGGAAATTTGGAAAACTGGATAGGAATAATTGGAAATTTTTTATTAAATAAACTTTTCCTTGACTCTCAACACGCTAATTCTTTGTGTTGTTAAAAATCGATTCGCGTTAATTTATATTTTCATCGTCGTGTTATTTTATTTCAATGTGTTGGATAGAGATAAAACTAAAAAATTTGATATAATATGAATAAAAAAGGTGATTATTTAAATAGTTTATAGTGACACGTTTGTTTCGATTATCGTACATAATGCAGATTGTATATAATTGATTTAAAATTTTTGTTTTAACTTTCGAACCTTTTCATTGTTGACAAAAATATCTCAAGAATTTCATCATTAACATTTAATTGATTTATCATATAGATATGTGCAAATTATAATATTTGGGAAAAATAATACTAAAAAGTCAGGGAATTTTTTTCATCGAGTCCGCTGGACACCCTGGTTTTCTCCTAGAATATTCTCGCCGTGTCTAACTATATAATTCTTCGAATGATTCTCTCCTTCGTTTAATAATAACTCTCATTTTCGAATCATTTTTTTCGATGATGAAAAAAATGTCGTAAATATGTCAGGAATAATACAAGGTTTACATTTAATTGATTTATCATAAAGATATGTGCAAATTATAATATTTGGGAAAAATAATACTAAAAATTCAGGGAATTTTTTTCATCGAGTCTGCTGGACACCCTGGTTTTCTCCTAGAAAATTCTCGCCGTAACTATATAATTCTTCGAATGATTCTCTCTTTCGTTTAATAATAACTCTCATTTTCGAATCATTTTTTTCGATGATGAAAAAAATGTAAATATGTCAGGAATAATACAAGGTTGCCGCGCGCGAATCGTTCCCGAGGTGCTCGTCGAAATGTTTCTGAAATTAATCGACGTGAACGATAGGAAGCGCCTATTTTGCATGTCCGCGAGATGCGTTTCCGCTCTCGTTCGGCCGGTCGTTGGCGTGTCGCCAACGCGTTGCACGGCGCATTTTCAGGATCGTAACATAAAGCCGAAGATTTATGACGTCGGTGTGCCGGTGTGCCTCTCGGCGGCCAAATATATGATTTTCGGCCGTGGCACGACTGGCTTCGGGATCCCGGCATCACAGACAAAGGGATAAGGGCCTGACGATCGACCGTAAAACTCTGAGCTATACGATCGTATCGATCTCTGCTTCTTTTTGATTTATGTGTACAATTTTCCCCGTCTGCCCTTTCTACAGATGCTGAGTAAATTAAAAAAAAAGAAAAAAGATTTTATCGAATTTTGAGTGAAAGAAAATCAAGATTAACATTTTTTTTCTCCATATGTAAGTTCGAGATTAATTTATATATGGAACTTAGTAATCTCAAACCAAGGGATACAGTTCCGAAGAATTAATTTTTCGCGCTTGGGCTCTATTGGCCGATTTAAAATTCATATATTATTATTATTATTAATATTGAGAGCCGACATGTATTTCTTATCTGATTTTTTTTTAATTTAATAATTGTTGAACATAAAATTGGGTTGGTTATTGGAAAGGATTGATTTTCATTATCAAGATAGGAACCATTCGATACAGATTTTGTGCGAAGCGTAAAAACATATGATATCGATTAATTATATAGGCAATATTGGCATAAAGTCGATTTGATTTCGGCGTCCCGCATTGGAGTTTCAACATTGTTTACTCCCGAAACGACATAACTTTGCGAAAGTACCGGATAGATGGAGATACGAGGCGGAAAGGAATTGCCAAACGACCGCGGCTAACGTTGTCGATAACAATATCGCTTGGAAACTCGACTCCGACGTTCCTTTGCTTCAAGGCTTGCCGAAAAGTTTGCCTCAATTAGTCGGGGAGTTTCTGCCGAGCTTGGGACGTATAATTGGCTATTTACGGGTATCATAATTTTCCTATCGTGCAAATATTAGACTTAAACATTATCGTCGATAAAACGCAACTGGCACCGTTTTTTTGTTCACTTTCTCTCTCTCTTCTCTTTTTCTCTTTCCTATTTTTGTCTTCTTTCACTTTTTTCGCATTTGGATTATGCGGTTCTCATTGCGCCACGCGATGTGTAGGAACGGCTATAATCGGTCTTCACGAGCTATTTTAAAGTTCATTAAAGGCGCCATAATAAAAGAGTCCCGGTTGGCTGATTCTCGGATAACTTCTGATTCGCTCCTAGCGAATAAAACCTCCAGTTTTCTCTTCTTTTTCGCAGTTTCTTTTCTATTCCTGCATTCCTGATAATTCTCTCTCTGTCTCTCTCTGCTCGAAACTTTTTGAAATAAATTTGCAATCTTTTACAGTTACAGAAAGAAAATTTAAATTATTTGGTTCTTAATTTGGCGAAATAATCAATATTTGATGAGCTATAAATTAAAAATAATAGATATATAAAAAAAGATAACAAATATTCTCGAAAAAGATGTACTGGAAATAATCTGGAAAAGATATACCAGATATATCAGATTTTGCTAGAAAATTGTTTCTGCGTGATGAATTTAATTTAAACTTTATATATATATATATATTCCTTATCACATTTTTATTGGCGATTATAATATCAGAAAATGAAATGAATCAAATTTTATCAAAGGCAGATTATCTATTTCGATGCACATATCGAACGTACGAGCGAAATGTCCTTTACAGACCGTAACCCCATTAAACTTTTACGATTTAAGTTTTCGTCAACATTGGAAACTGAAAAGCTCTCCGTCCGGATCTATCGAAACACAATACGAATTCACAATGTCGAATAAAAACGTTTTATTCTGAGGAGTTGAATTACAATGCAAGAGAACCAAGGACTGCACGTGAAATGTTGGTTAATTAATTTGAAGGGAAATTTGGAAATTGCCCAGGAGAGTGAAATGTATGGAAACTCTTTTCTCCTTGCTTTTATTCGAAAGCATTTCCTATTTTCTCACCATTGTAGAACATGTATGCAGAGAATATATGCTCGTAAATTTAAGAATTAATTTTCATATACGATTCTTTCATTATACCAGTTTAAAAACCACATGTATGTATTTATTCAAAGAACAAAGACTACAATAGCTTGATAAAAATTTTTGAAAGTTAGCATATATCAAACAATAATGTCAATATTCTTAGCATATTTATTTTTACATTGATTTTTACATTTTATTAAACATGAGAGTGATCGTTTATTTTAGAATCAACGCTCAAATATTACAGTGAATTACAAAAACTTCATTTAATTATATTATTTGAATCTGGGTATTTCATTACACAGACACAAAATTAATCATATTCTAAAATTGTCAAAAATCTTATTTTAGTTAAAAATTTTAGAAATATTTTATAATAAAAAAAATTAAAGCAATTATATTTAATTATATTCAAGATCATTTATTACTCGACGTCAGACTAAAGTGCTCGAAAACAATGGAAGAAATATTTTTCAGACGTTATAATTTTGTTATCGATGCAAGTTATCGAGTCTATATTATAATTGATAAAACGAATACCTGCACTGTAAAGAAACATGTAATATATTACATAAAAATATGTAAAATTACAGAAATAATCAGTGTAAAATTACACGATAAATAATAGAAATTTTTATCTTTTCATTATTTATTATGTAATTTTACATTTATTATTTATGTAATTTTACATATTTTTAATGTAATTTTACATATTTTTTTTACAGTGTGGCTGCAAATTCAAAGATTAAAGGACAAAATTAATCATATTCTAAAATTTTCAAAAATCTTATTTTAGTTGAAAATTTTAGAAATATTTTAATAAAAAAAATTAAAGCAATTTAATTATATTCAAGATCATTTATTACTCGACGTCAGACTAAAGTGCTCGAAAACAATGGAAGAAATATTTTTCAGACGTTGTTATAATTTTGTTATCGATGCAAGTTATCGAGTCCATATTATAATTGATAAAACGAATACCTGGCTGCAAATTCAAAGGTTAAAGTATCGGCGTTACGTTTGACGTTTATGCTCCGTCAATCTTCGCGGAGCTTCTCTCCGCACAGTTCATTCACGCGGCTTTTCCATAATTTACTTCGATGAGGCTGAAAAGGAGACAAGCAGTCGTAGCAATCCCACCCATGCCGCATGCATACAGCTTATAGAGTTCGGAGTTTACGACGAGAGCTGTACACGTGAAGCATTTTTGCATAGTAAGGAGAGACCTTCGGCAATCGACAGAAGAAACTTTCTTGGAAAAAGGAAGCGCGAAACGTCGGTTTCTTTTGATTGAGACACCCTCTTCCTTCCTCCGAGCAATTTTACGGACGAAAACGTATTACAGGCTTTATTGTGCTAATCGAAATTCAAGTTTCTTTATCGTGGTGGTTTTTATCACTATTGTCTTGTACAAACGATTGAACTTATTTAATAATTAATTTGTTTAAAGAAGAAAAAATATTTAAGAAAATCACATATGTGTGTGTTAGTCTTGCAATACATTTATCAAATATATGATATTTCTTACAAGTATATTGAGAGAAAAAACAGATTTTATAAGTGACATTTATTCTGCTGTATTTTTCTCCTAACATTATTATTAAGATACAATCTGTTGGGAAATGTTTACATTATTCTTCGTAGATATGTACAAATATTGCAAACCAGATCTCATATTTTCGCATGATCCATTTTTCACTATTTCTATTTACGCAGGTTATGAGAAAATTTGTTATTTTGCTTTGCAATGCTTTCACATTTATTTCTGATGTAAAGTACAGAATTGACTGTTGCGATAACGAAATTTGCGTTCTCAATGTACGTTCTATCATCTTTGAAAGAATTTCCAATTAATGTTTTCTGAAATATCAACGAATTAAAAAGAATAAAGGTTGTAATTTGACACGCATATGCAAAATGTAAAAACATTCATTATATGATATTCTAAAATAAAGGGATTTCGATTCGCGCAAAATAAATTATATAGAAGAGCATGTTGTAAAATTTTAATTATTATTACTCAGAATCGTTCAGGATTATTTTTCATGTATATTTCTTGCCACAACAATAACTAGAACAATATGAAAAAATTTTATAAAAATGATCTCGTAATGAAACTCAAGAATACCTGTGAAATACGTATCATCATTTTCTCTGTAAATTCCCAGGGCGTCTTCTATCTCGGGCGCGTAAAGAGAAAATGCGGAGACATTTCGAAAATGGAACGTCGGGTTTTGCGGCAACTTGCCGGAAACGATGCTTGTGATATACATTCGCGGGTGCTTCCTTTGCTCTTCCCTCGGTTAGCGAAAATTCCCTCGTCTCTCTCGCGTGCCATCGCGTATCTACGCGTTGAATGATTCTCGGATCGTCTTCGAAAAGCGCCGCTGCTCTCGTTTCATCGATATCACATATCGATCTTTCCTCGGGATTATGTTGCAGGAATTGTTCGGCGCTTGCAAAATTCGGATAGGCGAGATGTAGGTGAAATATCAACGTGCGTCGCGTTTCTCTTATTTTGTTATTAATTCGCAACAGATAGACATGTACATACGCGAGATGCGTGTCAGCTTCGTGCAATAAAAGAGAATTTCTCTCTTTTTTCCTCTCTTTTTTTTTTCTTTTTTTGCCTTCTATATATGTTTGTCAGTCTTTGTCCATTCATCGAGAGGATTTACATAGGATCTGGGATGCAGAATAGACCCGAAGTTTTACGATTCGTCCTGCAGAAAGCCGTGCGCACAGTGATAAAGAGAGGCCTTTACACAGTATATATATTCGTGACAAGTACTAAAATATAGCATAAACACACTAATTTCTATTCCTAAAACTATATTTCATTGCTTTAGAGCGGAATCTCAACATTAGGAAATTAGCTTATATTGTGTGTATTCGCACTTGTCTCACGTTGTATTTCATGTCATCAATGCAACGATCTGTTTATTCGTTTTTGCAATATTTAAATTGCGAGATGTAGGTCAACAGGGAGAAAGCTGATCGTCGCGAGAGAGTCGCGAAATTCAACAAATCGAGTGCAATGTATTTTTAGGACATGTAAAAAAACAAGAGAGAAAAACAGTGACATTGCAGACACGTATCTTTCTTGTATCTTTAGAATACAGCATCGCGAGAGCCGAAAAAAAATTCTCTCTCTCTCTCTCTCTCTCATTTCGAGGGTCCTACAACGAGAACGAATAAATCCACAGATCTTAGGCCCTCTTCGACGGCTTACCGCGGGTGAATTTATGTAGTCGATCCTTCAGGCGTGTGCCTTCCGTCTGGGAATTTGTCAGAAAGGAGCCGCAAGTCCGGGGGCAGTAAAAAAAGATAGAATAAAAAAAGATTCGGAAGCGAGGCTTACTCTCACACGTGAGAGAAGACCGATGAGGAAGAGGCAGGGTGAGGAGAACAGGCTGAAGGTCGAAAAACTCACGATGCATTTATAAATATTGCCATTGTACAGGCGCCAAGGACTATATTTTTCATCCGTTGTTTGCTTTCACGACAGCGCCTTTGGGCAGCATAAGCTCGCAAGCAGTCCGTATATTTTCGAGCCCGATACGATTTCAGGGTGTTTTTGTGATCTATTACTTACGAAAGAAGAGAGTTGACTTTCGGATATATTTTTCACTGCGCGCAGACGACATCATCTTTTTCCAATCTGCGGAAATTAATGAGTATAAGAGAAGGTGCACGGAGAAGAGCATTTGGATTTTAGATTTCAAGTGAAATTCGCTCCACCGTACTTCCGCATCTTGCGCTATACTTGATTTTTAAACTGTATTAATTAATTTATATTAAGATGTTTTCTGAGTTTCTTCAAGGAGAGAATATCAGGACATTAAATTCAATTTATCACTGGTTTCATTAATAAAATATATAAAATATATAAAATATATAAAAATATATAAAAAGTTGTGCGCCAAATTAATTTACTTAATGAGATCACAAGTTAACGCACAAGTATACTTTTCACGGAACCGTGATGCGAAATTGTGGTATTTCAGAAGGAATATTTTTGTCGTGTTAGGATTATGTTACCTTTGTGACATTGCCGTTATCCATGGCCGTTCATGATCTCGTTCTTTGAGTCTGCAGAAAATGTTCCTTCTCATATTTCGCGGTCAGCCGAGGGTCGTTGCGAACACGGAGCCATTTCGATGATTCACGGTCATGACTCACTTTACTACCACGGGCATCGAAGGGTTCGCATAAACGAGGTCTCCGGAACCGCTGGTAGCGACGAATAACAGGAAACCGGCGGAAGAGTCTACGACACGAATATAACGATTTCAATCGAGTTCTTACGTGTGCAGAAAGATCTCCACATTTCCGTCATTTTATTTCGATTCTTCCGAATCTCTTGTCATTTCTCCAATTGTATTATCGAGATCTTATCCATGTCAGATTTGCAACAAATTTCCTAAAAACATATATAAATACATATATGCAACAAAGATACGCTGCAGGATAGAGATCAACACGATCTATTTGAAACTTTATTTTTTGTCTTAAGAATTTGAGCAAAATTAAAAACTCTTAACATTATGCATTTTAATAATTTGCCCAACACTGAAATAACAAAATTGTTTGATTATTATCGAATAGCCGAGTCGCGAGATGTGCTTGAAATTAATCGCGCAACTCAACAAATGATTTTTTTTCGTTCAGCCCTGTCGTATCGGACAAATGTGGCTAATAAATTTCAGGCAGGACAGGTTCGCGCAGATTCACGCGCTTCAGATGCAGCCGCGGCCACTCACCCCTTTCGAGAGGGAGCGAGAGAGAGAGAACTCGCCGTTCAGAAACGCAAAAAGTCTCGCTCGCGGCATCGATCGGGCTACTTAAACCGGGCTATCGAATTCGATAGCCGATGGTCGTTTAATGGTCGGTTATGCACTGGAGGACAGACCGTTCTCTTCTGCGCATGGACACCCGAGACAGAGATGATGAGGTCGCGTGCGCGAACTGAAATTCACGTCATGTCATAAATCATGTCGCGTCGGTTTCCCATGCATGAGCGAATGTCGCGACTCGACGACGACGACGACGACGACGATGACAACGACTTTTGATTGCGTCGACAACGCCTACGCGTGTGTGCGGCCTGTTTAAGTACGCGGACATAAAGTACACATAACTGGTTCCATGTGCGCGAGACAACCAAATGATACTTCGCGAGCGTATCTTAACCGTGGTCGCGTTAATAACTTTTTTTCGTGATAAAATTTATCACTTTTGCGATAACTTGGTAAAACGATACTGATAACGCTAAAAATATATTTCTTGCAAGAAATTCTTCTTTTATATTTCTCACGCGTCTGGAAGTGTAATTATCGTTCATTTCTCGAAGCGATAACAAAAAGTGTAATTTGCAAAGGATGCTATTATAATAGACCGTAGAACTACTATCATTTTATTTTAAATATATGTCTTCTAAAGAACAAATTAAAATATGCATACAGTCCAAAGTTCTTGGATATTTAATTAGAGTTTTCAAACCAGTGGACTATTTCTACTTATTAAGAATTAAATTATGCAATAAAAATCACACTTTAATTTACATGCAAATTGTATAACGTATATAAATGTTAACAAGGAGTGAAGTAGTCTAAATTATATTTGCAGTCGACAATTATACATTCGAAAGAATGCATGATTTATTCATATCGTTTTTCTCTCTTTCTCAATTCGCTTATGCGAGAGGCATAAATTCCTCAATAAGTTTACTATGACTGTTTACGAGCGTGAATGGTCTCTTGTACGCAAACCATAACGCTTATCTTATCCGCGAGTTACGCGGGTTCTGTCATCCACAGTCCCTAAAGCGACGAAAAAGCGACAGTTACAACGACGAAAAAAAGAAGATTGACGTATAAAAGTCAAAGATTACGTTTATTACGACTGAAAAAAATAAGCCAGCTTATACGGCGGTATCGCAAAGCGACAAATACCATCATGCGCGTTTCCCATCCATTCACGGGGCTTTACGAAACGTAAACGAGACATAATTCACATTACCCATTGTCAAGACCGTGGTGCTGGTGCCACAGTAATTTAGACAGTAATTTATCCTGAGAACACGTCTCTTGCCTGCGATATCGTCTACGTGGTTCGTTATCTTCTCATTCTTTTTCGTGACAGCTGTACAGTTTGTGACACGGCAATAATTAATAAGTATCGTTGCTCGATTGTTTTATTAATGCCTGCTCACTTTTGTTGAATATATATTATTCGCGAAGCTCTAGATTCTCTAGATACATTATAATTATAAAATAAAATATAATCGTAGCTTGGCAGCAGTTGGAAGTAAAAATAATCTCTCGAATAATCGTTGTGCATATTAAATAACGCAGAAGAAAATACAGTTACTATGGTAGCTCAGAGAGATAATGTTTTTAGATCTTCATAACATTTTTAGTTTGTTGAATATATTATATCCCTCAGGAACTTAATTGCAGCTTTTCGAATTACGGATATTTTTATGGCAACTCGAGAAAGATACATGCATACTACGAAAAATAAATTTTTTTACAAAAAATTTATCAAGATATATATTTTTTCAATATTTTCATAGATCATATCTTCTTCAATAAGCCCTTTGTTTCATGTAATATTTCAACTGCACATTTGTTATCGTATATTTTATTATTCACGTTTTATTCATACCTACTGACACTTTCGTTTCTATTTCTGGTTTTTTTTTTTTTTGAGAGATTATTAATAATTCTGAAACATTTGATGAGATCGGCAAATCATGATTTTTTTTAATACGCACAATTGATCGAAAACTTCGGAATTAATTATTGATTATACTTTAGCAAAAATCATTATTGCATTTTACCTTCAAAAAAATTAACAGAACCTTATATTAATGGAAATACTATCTTATTAATTGAACAAAGAACATGTATGGAATTCGCGTGAATCGTTTCATCGATGATTCAGAGGGACGGATAAAGAGATAGATTCTGATGCGAATAAGGATGCAAATAATACACGTATCATTACATGTGAATATTTTATTCATTTTACGTTTTGGAGCGTTAAACGCGATGCGGGTACGCGTTGATTGATCATTCTGTGATTCTCCCGTCAACGAAATATTCGGTTGCGATGCTTTACTGATATGGTGCCGGCGTCAAAAGCAACGGACCCTCGTGCGTCGATCTAAATTACAAAATCGACTTTACGGACAATCGATAGGTTTGTCGCTGTACTCGGGAGTATTGACGAGTGATCACGTGCGTTCATCCTAATATCAGATTTAACGTTCGACATGGGGGAAGACAAACAGCGCTCGGTATTGGATGATGAAACGTGGAACGCGCGACAAACATATGCCCCCGAAATACCGCTGTAATAACGGGATGTAAATTCACCAGAATAGACGAACGTGGATAGAGAAACGTGGCGTACCGCATTGCATCATGAAAATTCGACGCTTTGTTCCTAAATGCGTTTTTAAGCGAGCACATTCACACATATGTTACGAAATATTTCACTCTCCGATTCCATAAATCGCGGAAATTATGAATAAAAATTGAGTGAGAGAAAGTTGGCAGAAATGGTGTTTTTTGCACATTATACTTTTACATATTGGAAAGTAAGATTTTATTTTGCATCTATTTTACATTTCATTGTTTTATATATTATATCGTACAGTACAGAAAGGATTGTAATTTCTTTTAATACTGCTTTATGTCAATCTGGTCTGAAAATAACAACTTAAATTTAAAATATGCGTTGCAACTTGCATTATGCATTACATTTGATGAAATATTAATTAGGCATGTTACTCTAAAATTCAGCTGCATTTTAATGCATGCATATTAATTTTAATACGTTAAAATTAAATATTTTTAAGCGCAATTTTCGTAAACAATGTATTTGTAAAGCACTTGTCAAAATCTCCACATACTTTGTAACATGATTTATTATGTACATAATAATGCATAATTTTTATTATTAGATCAGTTTTTTTCTTCTTCACCTAGAATCTATATAGTATTGTATATGCTCTGTCATAAAAATTTAAGGGAAAAAAGTCGAGCACATTTATTAATTTAATATAAGCACAGTTCGCTTAATGTGAACGGTATCTATTATGATTCGCGTAGATCGATGCATCAAAAATTATTTTAATTATAAAATTATTTAATTATAAACATTAAGCGACACAGTAGTTTATAGTTTCGTAAAATCATTTCCGCTAACGAAACAATAAAGATTTCGACGATCGTAATAGAGAAGAGCATTAAACGCTGTTCTCGAGCGCGAGAATAGAACGAGAGAGTGTCACGCTAGAAATTCCGCGGCTACCTCTCGGAATTACTGTTAACGATTATTCTCTCTTACGAATACGGTATCCCTTTGTTTTTACGAGCGATGCAGCAAGTTCGCCGACGAGCTTTATTCGCATTTAACGCGCGACTTGCAACGCGCGATCCCAACATCCGGCCGATCATTTATTCCACATTTCTTACGGTGGATTGTGCAATGACGCGGTCGTTAAAATACAGAGAAAACACGCATTCACTTAAGATGTCCTCCGTATCATCGAGATGTTACACAAGAATCAGGTCTTTTTTTACTGGAGAATTTAAATTATTTTTTTTCAGATTCTCTGAACGGTAAATCTTTTTCGTATCGAAAAATCTATATATACTCATTGTAATACATTATTTATAAAATATCTCTTAAGAGATGACCCACTATATTAAATTTTTTTCAATCGTACAGTAGTCAGTATTTTTATCTTTAGTTATTTGATTAATTTTTATTTTTTGCAAATATAATTTGCAAAATTCTAAGAATAATTCTCTCTGTGTTTGACAAGCACGTGTGTTCTTAACGGTACAATTTGACAAGCATAAATAGAATTCAGGGGAAAAATAGAGGGAGAGGAAGATTTTGCGAAGAAAAATTAATCTTAAGATTTAGAAAGACAGGGCCAACTATAACGAGCATATTAAATTAGTGAGAGATGTAATGTCAACACATAATTGATTTATTTCTTAGTAAATACAATGATAATAAAAAATAAACGTTTCGGCTGTTACCTTTAAAATTAATCTGTTAATTGTGATGTGCAATTTGTAAAAAATAAAAAAAAAAGTCCTCCCCGGCGGGGAATCGAACCCCGGTCTCCCGCGTGACAGGCGGGGATACTGACCACTATACTACCGAGGACTTGTTGGAAGACATTGTTCGTTATTGTCGTTTTCTGCGAGAAGAGACAATCTTTGTCCAAGTACAAAGTATAATACATATACATATATATCGAAATACAAGTTAACAATTTTGAGAAATTTACATTATTTACATACATAATATATTTGCCGATATTGATATGGGATTTATCTAAATTGTCATCTCTAAGACTTGTTTAGACAAATATTGATTTCAATAAAGACCAAATTATTTGACATTTGAAAATATTAATACTATTCACGATATAATCAGTTTTTATATTTTAATAATATTTAAAAAATTAAATGCAATAAATTATTAATAATAGTGAAAATTGAAAACGTCAAAATGAAGATGCCGCACTATGCGCGAAGACTACTAATAAGAACGAGTACATCAACAAGTCCTCGGTAGTATAGTGGTCAGTATCCCCGCCTGTCACGCGGGAGACCGGGGTTCGATTCCCCGCCGGGGAGGATTAATTTTTTTTTTTATTTTTTACGAATAACACATCTCAGTTAACAGATTAATTTTCACTCTTTCACTTAATTTTTTATTTGCGCTTGTCAAAAAAAAAAAAAAAAAACAAAAAAAAACATGATTTTCATGAACGGTGCACATATCCATTCGCAATCGCGCTTGTAAAAAATTCGTATCAAATTTATACGGAAAGTAACACTTGTAAACCGAACACGATCCCGGTTCATCAGTATAACTAATGCATTTTATACATTCTATACCTTACACCGACAAATACGTCGAGATTATGTTTCGCGTGTTACGTTTCACAACGAATATTTTAATACCGCGCCGTGAAATCAGAAAGAACGGAGGAGATGTGTATCGTAAGGGGTGCATATTTATTCGTCCGGTTGATTTATACGCGTTATTTTCAAAATTCCCCAATCCCAATTCGACGCGTCCGCTTTGCGATTCAGGCGTTTCGCGGCCCGCTCGCGGGACCATCGTCGTATACAACTCAAAAACCGAATTTATTGACTGGCGGGACCGATAAATTGTTGGGGTCCGTGTTGGGGTGCAGTGGCGGACGTTATATTGAGCTATTAAATCGTGATTACCTGCGTGTTATTGGATGCGGTGACACGAAGACAGAACATTCTTCTCTGTGATCATCCCGCTTCTTTTCCTGTCCATCTATCTTTTTCCCTTGCGACTGCATCAATCTCGCTCCTAAGCATTGCAAAATCGAATGTGCGTCCCTTTTTGCTCTCTTGTGCTCTCTTTATTTTTTTTTCTTATTGTTGGCGGTACCAACGGCGGTACGAAACTTGTTTCTTTTTTCACGAATCGCACCTGCGTCGTCCACGGGGAGTCTCGACAGGAAATAAATGCGAAAGAAAGAAAGTCTCGAAACCTTTTTGCACGCCTATCTGCAAAGATTTACACAATGTATGAGATTATCTGCCTTTAAAAGCACTAATCCGCCAGTTGTTCATTTCACTCGATTATCATAAAGAGATACTGTTTAGATGTCTCTGTGTAATTATGTACATGTATAATGTAACAGGTGCTTAAAAGTGATTAAATTTCATACACATTATGAGCTATGTAGCGTAAGAATAATTAAAACGCTTTTAATAGATTTGGAAGAAAGATTTGTTCTTAAGATTAAAACAAATTCAATTAGATAAAATATTTTATTTGATACATGAAAAATATTATTGCGCTTTTAAAATGTTATTATAATAAAAATTTATTACATTTATTTATAGCTCTCTTTCAACGTCGTTTATTTTATCATGTTATATTATGAAATATGTATTAACGAGGAAACAAATATGGGATATCAAATACTCGTAAAAACTTATCATTATAAATACCTGCCGCTATATTATCACGTATCTAATCTTTGCTGAAAAATGATATGACATCATCATCACAATCATATAAGAAGAAAAGCATTTAATCGTGTTTAATAATTGAATAACATTTTCAAATGTGTGTTTAAAATTTTTATTCAACATTTGTGTGTATTTTCTATTTAAATAAGATTCAATGAATCATTTCCGGCCGGTAAAATAAAATTTCTTAGTTTATTTGATTCCACAAGCTTTCTACAAAGATCTATAGATTTGACAAAAGTATTTTAAAAATACGTTTTATATAAATTTGTTTCGCGGGTATATGGTTTATATTATTTATAACTGCAAAAAGAGAAAGCGTCCCATCTACAATGTTAGCTAACGTTGAAGGAGAAAAAACTGGGAGGCCCCATGGTGCGATGGAAAATTCGTGCTCGGCGTGCGTGCCGACGATAGTTAACGGCCATAATTGCGGTCTACATATGCATGCTGGATGCGCCGCTGCCAGGACTGACTGTTCCATATTCAACGGTTAAGTGTGATGTACGAGTTTTGAGTGTCGCGGCATATCAAATAGGTGTAATCGCACATGGAGTATTCTCTCCCCTCGTCCATTTTCCGTACCTTCTACTCTTGCCTTCGCGATAAATTTCGCACGATTAGGCGAACTAAGTGTATACGCACATTCCAATCACGTGTCACGAGTACAAACCGATCCTAACGCGATGGAGCGTCTATCAATTCCACGCCGATCCCAAATTGAATGATTTTAATTAACGTGACTTTATTCGAAATAGGTAGTATGAATAATAATTAAAAGTAAAAAAAGTTTAACTAGTAGATAGATAAAAAGGCCAACTTATCGAGCAATTATTAGAGTTGTTCTGTCAAATAAAATTTGTTTCATGTATAAACTAAACATAAAACACTATGTGAAAGCTACAAACATATAAATTTTGTTTGACAGAACAACTCTAATAATTGCTCGATAAGTTGGCCTTTTTATCTATCACTAGTTGTATTTACAATATACAAACGAAATTTTGTATCAATTGATTTTTAAAAAAAGTTTGCCATTTAAGATATCTTTATCGATTTTTTTTCAGAAATAACTTAATTTTACATTTCGAAACAATACTTTTTATATCTTTATCTGTGATATGTTTTTTCCGTATAATTATAATTTTTCTTAAAAGAAAAATGAGAAAGAAATATAGAGAGACAGGAGATAAAGAAAGGGAGATATTATCATTATTAATTACAAATTATTCAAAGTTCCTAAGAACGATATACTTCGTTCAATCGCATACCAAAAAAATATCAAAACCATATTTTTTTTTGATAGTATCTTCACCTGCCATACGAGAGACCGGAATGCGGTCCCCTGTCAAGGAGAATTTTATTTTATACTTTTTTTTTAATTCATTTTTTATATTTATTTTGTATTTGGAAATAAATTACCTTGTTTAGTTTAAGTTTGATATGTAATCAATGTTTTAAATGCGCTGATAAATGCAATTTACACATTTTATAATATTTTTGCATGCTATTAAAAGTTTAAAACTTTTTGGCCAAAATTTATGAGAATTAAAAGAGAAGCAAATATAAAATAATAATCTCACAAAATTTTACTATACATAAATACGACTTTTAATTTATTGAAAATTCGAAAAGACTCTATACAGAGTGTCCGGTAACTAACGGACCAACGATTACAAATGGATTCTTTGGTCAATCTGGGAACGATTTTTCCTCAGCGAAAATGTCGAAAAAGGTCATCATTTTTTACAACTTTCCAATATTTGTCATTATGTATCTTTATAACTAAGCCTCAAATTAAAATTTTATTATAGTAAACTCTACCTGAAATTAACCGAAGAATATAATTATGTTAGACTTTTAACTCCAAAACGTTTAGTTTTCAAAAAACCCATTTTTTTCAATCGCTCATAACTCGAAAATTATTGACTTCTCAACATTTTTGCTAAGGAAAAATCGTCTCCAAATTGGCCAGAGAATCCGTCCTTAATCATTGGTCCGTTAGTTACCGGACACCCTGTATATAGATCGAAACATTAACCGAGCGAATCTCTCGCGTGCACCATGAATCTTCGCAATCACTGTTATCACATTGTGAACGTCGGCCTGCGTGTCGACTGTGCGCATAATAACGAGTGTTGTCGCGAATCGTCTAACGCGCGTCTAACAACTCCCGTGATAGATACATATATATTGTCGGTGATAGACGCCGAACGATGTCGGGGTGGGTGTAATTGCATGTAAGAGTTCTTTATTGGGGGGAACCTTTCGAGAGACGACGAAACATCGTTTCGAACGAGGGAGGTTCGCGGTCATATGTTTGTCTGTAATAAGCAGTAATCGAGGGTAAATTTAAGGTCACCTGACAGGCGCCGTTTTTAGAGATATGCCGCCGTTGCACGCGATGAGTGCTCGAGGAAATCAGTCGGCGCACTTAACATAAAACTCACGAGGTTGGAGGACACCTGGTGAACCCGCCTTAATTCTGTTCGCTTCCGGCAACGATTTCGTTCGATAAATCTTGCGAGTCCGGTTTTGCTGAAACGTGTGAGCAATGCGAAACACAGTTTCAAATTAAAGATCAATATTCTCAGATTACTATATTCGAAATTATAATTAAATTTTTTAACTCATTTGTATGACAGATGTCGATCAAATAAATTTCGTAATAAACAACAGCACGTAAAAAATAAGTGCTAAACGTGTAAAGTAAATCAAGAAGTAGAACAATATATATAAATTTATTCTGTATTGCGTTATAATATTTCGCGACGATAATGAAGTAATTTACTTTACACGTTTAGCACTTATTTTTTACGTGCTGTTGTTTATCACGAAATTTATTTGAATTTTAAATTTATTATTATATTGAAATAAATGAAATATCACTGCTTTATATCATTTTGATGCGGTTAATTTAATTACTTTAAACGGTTCCACAATTTGTATTTTATTACGCGATCTCAAACCGAATGATATAAATTATATTTAGGTCGGGAAATTTAAAACATCGAACGAAATATATTTGACTCTATTAGCGTTAGAGAAATAATTATTTTTTTTTTACTCTAAGGATTGTTGCAGAAATAATTATTAAAGTTTGCAACAAAATGAAAATTTATAATTTTGTATCTAAATTGCTTCAAGTTTAAAATAATATAGATATAAATAAAAATCGCCAGAACTCGCTCTTCGATTTATATCGCTGTTGTCGCGATACAGCTATGTATCATTTCTCATAAATTGATTTAATCATTAATTATAATGATTATAGCGATTTATTTCTCTATACTTGTCATGATTGCTTATCGGAAAGGAATTTGACAAGATATGAAACGCTTTGCATCATTACTTTACACACTGCTTGTCATCGTGCGAATAACAACACACTAAAAGCGAGTATGATAACAATAACATACTATACGTCGTAAAAACAAAATATCATGTATTATAGTTAATTTGCTGCCCGCCCTGAAAATTTAATGTTTTATTTTATAATATAAATTAACGCTGCATATTCTAAATCTTATAGATCAAATGAATGAAAGAAATAATTTCATTTTTTCGGTTTTTTCCTGTATTTTATGTATGTTTTTTTTTACAATTATATCAAATGAGTGTTATATTATTGCTGTCTTATTAAGGAAATAATTTCGTATTTCCTTGTACAGTTACCTAGTTTACGATCATGGGATATAGCGAAAACAATCTTAAATGTCTTCCGTCGCGACCGTAGAAATATTGTGGAGGATATTGGGCTGTAAATTTCTGGCGCATCTAATTGATATTAACAATTCCCTTAATTAATTAATTAAACCGTTTGTTACGCTTCTTGGTAAAACGGGCCACACAGTGGAGTAATTCGCGCGGTTGCGCGTGCTATAATTCAGCTGGCGAAAGAAAAATTTGTTCCGCATTGTGGAAACTTACAGTCTGTGTATAATTTTGTGCGAAATCGAGAAAATCATGCGCTCACAGCAGTTTTTTTCATTTAATAATTTTAATATTACAACGAAATAATAATATACTTCCATCAATTTAATCTCTGATGATTGTTGTGACTATTTGTTGATGATTATTAGTTATTGATAATTATTGTGGTTATTGATGATTATTAGCCACTATAATTCTAGTTATTTATAGAAAGAGAGAGAATGATATATTTGGACAGTGAGCTCGTATGAAGTGGGTTTTAGCGCTATTCTTTCGCTGTTGAATCGTCTATTCCTCTCGCACATGGATGCAGAGATTTTTTTTAAATTGTCAGAAATTCGTGCCGCGTTTCCAGAAGCGGATTTTACGGCTGAGAAACATGATGAACGAAGAGTGCGAAGTGAAAGGTTGCCACCCAAGTAGCGGCATTTGTCGGTGATTGTTCGGGGTCCGTGGAGATTCGCGCACCCTTCGATTCCTTTCGCCTTCTCGGCGATCCCAATCGACCCGTCGTACAAGCTGTACATATACGAAACACGATGGCGGAGGGCAGGCACCGCCGTTAATTATCTCATGCTTCATTCGCACTCTTTACTTTTTAACTGCTTTACGATATACGCCACATCTATATATACTAGAATCTCGTTGAAAATAATATTTGACTTATATTTTCTCTGTATTTTGCTTAACAAGAATTGAATTTGTTCTAGAAAGTCATCTTTATTTTTACAAGATTAATTCAATAACGAGAAACGACTAAAATTATAAAATAATAATCTGTTTAATACTAAAAATATATGTTTCAGAATAACGACAGGGCATATTTCTCTTTGCCAATTTTTAAATGTATTTCATATAAGGATAACAGTTTGTACATGTTTTTTTCTTTTTTCATTTCAGGTGAGTTGAGCTCGATTTCATCCCCTGCGGAATCAGTCGTACACATACGTGTGTAAGTTAAATCGAGATATGCGACGGGCTTCAATTTAACCTGACCCATTCGGGATTGAGGTAAAAAACGACAGTTTTACGATGTAACTGGGACATGCTGTGAGTATCGAGTCGATGGCAAACATGGTCAGTTTGTCCGGTCGCTTCTATCTGACGATTTTATGGCGATTTACTCACGCAAATGAAAAAACTTCGTTTGGGCTTTGCGATGATGGTGGCCTGTGCTTTATTCACTGCAACCGGGATACTTAGAGGGTTACTATATAGAATGTGCACTAATTGTCAGTGATCGTGCGCGCTGAGAAAAAATTTTGTAAAAAGAAACGTTTCTGTATTGGAATTATTATTCAGTCTCATCTTGATACACAGCTTTCGCCAATTTAGAATAAACTCTAGTTTTGTTATATTAATTCTCGAATACTTTTAACATTCCTGTTTATTGCGTAAAGTAAATAGAATTTTTTATCTACTTCAACAAGCATGTGAAAATTTAAATCCAATCTTGTACTGTTGCTTATGAAGGAGTAGTAAAACTTTGACGGTAAAATACAATTCCGTTTCACGCGTTAAAAAAATATTAAAAATATAATTCAAATAAAATTTTTTATCAATATGAAATATTTGATTTACCTACTAAAATATTTTGATTGAATGTTCAGTAATTCTTTCGTACTTATATATGAGACTTAGATATTTTATTAGAATAAAATATCTTAATTTTCATTTTTTTTTGTGTGATTGCAGATATTCTATGTAATTTTTATATATGTTTTTTCTATATACATCCACACATGTTCTTTTTAGACGTTTTCTTTATATAATCACATATCATGCGAAATATTGCAACAAAGTTCCAGATAATTGGTCGATTGGCTCGTGTCCACAGTAATGTTTCTCCACTCTCTTTCTTGTCGTAATTCTTAAAGTTTATACACATTATTCTCTTTCTTTCCCTTCCTGAAGCTCTGCCAGACGGTAGCAGATTGCTGCTCAGGTATGGCGATAGAAGAAAGTTTGCTGACGCCATGGTAGGGTCATGCAGGACACCTGCAGTGGCTTAATAGTTTATGATAGCTTGTAGACTTATTCCACGATATTTTTCACCAAAGAAAGAGAGAGAAACAGAGAACCACAAAATTATTAGGATTGTATGAACGAGACAGCAAAAATGTCGCTAGCGAGTTAGTTAGTTAGTTAGTTTTCGCCAGCATCGGTTCGTAAATTTGGTATTGCAGAAGAGGTTCAGCGTTATTAGAAAAAAAGACAAAAAGTGCACACGTAAGACTGTATCTGTATCTAGAAGAAAACATTATGAAGTTAAAGTACTTTTTTAATGCTTCAAAGTATAGACTCTGCAACACACGAGCTTAATGACTTCTAGGAAATATAGTGATGTGAGTTTTGCGTCGTTTAAGAAAATATCAAAACTCAAGTATATTTAGAGAAAAATCGCTTACACAATTTTATTACAGTATAGTTCAGATTGTGTTGCGATCTTCTATAGAATATAAAAAAATATTAAGATTTAAAAAATTTTTAATTAAAATTTCTTTTTTAAATTTTGTAATTTGTATTGTATATGAAAATATAATATTATCTGACATACGCTTAGTTGCATTATATACAATAAGCTTATAAAAAAATAGATTAATGCAGATCAAAGCAAAACTATGAATTGGCATGTCTTTTGATTTCAATGTGACGATTATTTGTATAATTTCAGAAAGCCATTCGTCGTATTTTTTTTCTACGATTTAACATACATTTTTTGCATACAATTTTTTTCGCAATCTTTATCAAATATTTATAATTTTTTTCATCTGGCAGCGTGCGATAACATTCGTTGCAGTATTTTCGCAGCATTCTCGTATATCGATTAATTATCTCAAAATAATGAATGTTATTGTATATTCATATTCACCGTGGTATTTATAACTTGTTTTATTTTAACATAAACTCAATATATTAACCACAATATAATAATTGATATTTAACAAACATATCTGTGCATTATCTTCTTAGTTAGTACACTGAAAAAAATTGTTAACTTGACTAAACCTTTCAACTAAATTACTATTTTGTTAATTGAACATATATTAGTATTTAAGTCAAATATAAATATGTTTTGTTAGATTTAATGTTACATTTAATTTTAATATTTTATACGTTCAATTAATAAAATAATATTTAGTTGAAAAGTTTAACCAAGTTAACAAATTTTTTTTTTCAGTAATAATAAATAGAAAAAATAAAAATTAATTTCTTAAAAAGATTTTAAAAAATTTTATGAGTTGTATTTTTTATTTTACTTGATTATATGATTTATATATTATATATTTTACTAGCTTACAATCGTATTTAATTTATATTTTCATGAAAGCTAAATTATATTTATTAAAAAAAAAAAAAAAATAGATAATGATTTTGTCTTAAGGATGATGAGATAAAAATATAAAATAATATTAAAATTGTAAATATAAAAAAACTTGTAAGTTATTCAAGAACTTACACAAATAAGTGTCGGACAAGTTGGCCCATTAGCTCAGTTGGTTAGAGCGTCGTGCTAATAACGCGAAGGTCGCGGGTTCGATCCCCTCATGGGCCAAATTTTTTTGCATGAGTCAAAATAAGTAATAAATATAAGTTATTTAAGAACTTATTCAAATAAGTGTGAGACAAGTTGGCCCATTAGCTCAGTTGGTTAGAGCGTCGTGCTAATAACGCGAAGGTCGCGGGTTCGATCCCCTCATGGGCCAAATTTTTTTGCATGAGTCAAAATTAAGTAATAAATATAAGTTATTTAAGAACTTATTCAAATAAGTGTGAGACAAGTTGGCCCATTAGCTCAGTTGGTTAGAGCGTCGTGCTAATAACGCGAAGGTCGCGGGTTCGATCCCCTCATGGGCCAGAATTTTTGCAAGTCACAATGTTTTTAAATAATAAATATATTCTTTATATATGCTCTCATTTGAATATGTTAAAAGTAAGAAATAAATTTAAATGCACTGTTCTCTCTGAACTTTCTATTCTTAATATTCTAATTAAATTTTGTGAGTAAAAGAAATGCAAATTGCATCTTTAGGATTTTTCTTTTTTCTTCTGTATCTTTTTTCCTTATTGTTCCACGGTTATCTGTGCGGCTTATCATAGCAAAAAGTTTGACCAACATAATCATAGTGTTCTAAACTTCGAAAGAAATACATGTTTGCAATCACGAAAGAAGCAGTATATAAAAGTATAAACTATTTGCAATAATATAAAATTGTGAAATCGGTTTGTATAAAACAGTCTTACAATAATCCAGTATAGTCTAGTGCCTAGTGGCTAAAATATCTGGCTTTCACCCAGAATGCTCGAGTTCGATGGAGCAAAAGAAGAGAAGAAAGAATTTGAGTTTTGGCTGAGTACGAAGCAAGTTTTAGAACGACCTAAAGCTCTAATTGAGTAACTTTTTCCAACGCGGCTTGTTTGTGTCGAGGCGTTAATGAGGCCGTTTTGGGACAGTGTTGGAGAATAGTAGACGTGGTTTCCGGAATAGGAAAAAGTTTTTTCATCGAGAAAAGCAATAGCCATGCCTTATTTACTCCGTGAAGTTTTTCGTTTCTTTCGTGAGCGTGATCGTACTTATTGATCGCAGCCTTTTACTTACTTATATGTACTGAATAAAATATTAAATCCAAAAAAATATTTGAAAAATACACAAATATACGAAATTTATTTATATTCTTTTAAAAATTTTGTTGTATAAAATTTGTAAAAAAAAAAAAAAAGATTTCCGGTACCGGGAATCGAACCCGAGCCTCCTGGGTGAAAGCCAGGTATCCTAGCCACTAGACCATACCGGATTCTTGTAAGACATACTTACCAACCGGTTCTAGAATCTCACATTATTACAAATAATACTTAAATTTTGACAATTAAATTTATTTTAACATACAATTTATATTATCATATTTAAACGACCAGATCATTATTTTATATTGCTAAAACGATATCAATTCCTAAGTGTATTAAATATTTAGTGGAATATATTTAAAAAAGCTATTATGTGTGTAAGAAAAAGTACAATGCATATCTTATTTAAGATGAGAAATGTTTATGTTAATTAGTATATTTATTAAAATGATATTTAGAGAGAAAAAAATTATACGATGTATAGAAAGTGTGGACCATCGGTGTTCGATGGTCCTGTGGCGCAACGGATAACGCGTCTGACTACGGATCAGAAGATTCCAGGTTCGAATCCTGGCAGGATCGATATATCTTTTTGCTTTTAAAAAAAAATATTAAAAAACAGTATGAGCACAATAGAATTTACATATAATTTTTTTAAAAAATACGTATTTTGTTTCTTTCTGTTTTAATTACTTTTATGCAAATCTTTTTATTTTCACTTTATTAACTGACATAATACGCGCAAATAGCACGAGTGAAAATATGTCAACAAATATATATATATAAATTGCATTAAAATTAAAATTTTTTTTATTTTCATAAAACATAACATTACAATTTTATAATGCAAATCATAGAAAAATATCGCAAATAAAGAAAATATTTGCGAAAATTCTTTATTAAATTGACGCATTTGAGACAACTTATTAGGATAAAAGAAAGTATATTATTCGCTATATATACTCGTTATATATACATAGTGTTCGTTGAGACATTTTAGCAAAAGATAATGCTTAATTTTTTTTTTATCACATATTTTTGCGCACTTGACACTAAGATAACGATAAACTGTAATAATATTGTATTTTGCTTCACAGAACAAAGTACTTCCAATTTTAATTTATGTATTTGTTGCTTTAAAATTTTTAATCGTGAATTCGTGCTTATATTGCATCATTTAATAAAGCGACGCCAGAAAATAGATTGAATCTTCTTGCTTCCATAGTCATGGCAATCCCTTGCATTTGACGCCTATTTGAAGTAGATATATGTATATATGTACATATATTCTCGTAATATGTGCGGCTGATCTCGACTGGGCGGTCCTTGTCCCGGTTTATTCACCATAATTCATTCTCGATACACGCTTTGCGGAATGAATGATATTCAAAGAAAGAGCTTGTCGCATAGCCAGCATTGGTTTGGGACAGTTTTATGCAATGCACAATAAAGCAATTGTCGAATATTCACATTTTACAAAATCAAATGCAGTGCGCCTTAGTGATTTTTTTTTATTGGACCTTGACAGATTCAATATTAATGAAAATATTGACATGTATATATAATGCATGTTTGATTACTAAGCGATTATTTGATCTATCTTTTATAATGTTTAAATGCTAATTGGACTTTAGAATTTAAAGTACTTTGCTGAAAATCAAGAGTGGATTTTGAATTCTGGATTAAAAAACGTATTAAGAAAATTGTTTTTTTAATTTGCAAAGGCAAATCGGTTACAAGTGTTTGCTAGATTGATCTTGATGAAAAAAAGCAAATATCCTTTTATCTGATATTGAAAAAATCAAATATTCGTTTATCTGATATGGAAATTATATAGAATAGAAAAGTGATTTCTTTCTGCTATTATGCCCTCCTTCTCTCTTTATTTCTGAAAATTATAGAAATTGATCGATTTTAGAATAAATATTATAAATCGCTCCGCTCTGTATTGCTGTATGTATAATTTTTTGCACATATATTTGATCAGTTTAAATAAATACAGAAATGTTAATTAGCGCATGTACATACATGTACACTCTTTAAAATAATTAAGAGAGAAAAAAATTCTCCAAAAAAATAGACAAATTTTAAATAGGTATAACTTTGTTTAAAAAAATAATAATTTTTTTAAAAAAAGGGTTTTAAAATTTAAATTATTATTTTTCAAAACAAAGTTACAGCTATATTTAAAATTTGCCTATATTTTTGGTACATTTTTTTTTTATTTCTTAATTATTTTGAGGAGTGTATATAAAATATGTAATGTATTTCTGTATTGACTTGACATCAGGCCGATGACAATTAAAAACAGATTTTGCATTATACACTTGCTGGTAAGCGTCTTTTGCATCGTTTTGCATTATGGGCTCTTTTGGATATTACGAGTAATGTTTTACTCATATTCTAGGAAAATTCAACGAACGAGGCAATAGAACTACTCATAAAACAATCATTTTGCCATTCGCTGGCACGAATCGCATGAACGTCGGTAATATGTTTGATATTATTGCAAAGAGGGACGCTTTATGAATCTACTGGGAAAAGCGCGAGAAATTGGTAACCCGAGCGATGAACAATGGCCGATCATTTTTCGAAATTGTGTTTGGAACCCTCTGGAATTCCTCCAGAATTTTCGGTGAATTGGTTTGTAGGCAACGCGAAATGTGTAAAATAAATTGCGAAAAAAACAATAGAAAATTTGCCACGTCGAGTGATGTTTTTCCCACATCAAAATCTGTTACGATAAACCACACAACATTAATGTAGTTTATGTACTTAAATATTGATTTCCCGACGGAAAAAAAGGATTATTAATTTTTCGTTTGATTTACAAAATATTACAACCACAGCTTTCCAAGTTTAATCTTTGTTTCGAATATTTCGTAAAATTACCGAGCACAATATATATAATATTTATATTAAAATTATTAAACAGAAAAACACGATATTATACACATGCATTTTTAATTGGATCTATGTTTAGCGCGTACATAATTATAAAATTGTTTAGAATTTTGCTGCGTTGTTTAATTATAAAACTTTCGTAGCATTCTACATGTTTGTTCTAACAAAAGTTTACGATTTCACTTAGTCATACATCCTAAATATTTTTCTGACTTTATTTCATTTTCAACTTCGCATTGCTATTTTCAAAAAAAAAAAAAAATCGCATTGCATCGGTTTCTTCTTTATATAAATTCCTACGTTGTATAGTTATTATAAAGGAGGAGCGAGAAACGTATAAAGAGTACGACGTTTGACCATCGAAAAGAACCTTTCTGAAAGGCTTTTTTCCACTTGTCACATCATCCCTCAGATATCCCCCTCCAAAAAGTTAGTATACCTGTTTTCGTGACCTTCGTCATTTGCTCCCTTTCTCCTGCTTTTTTCCCGTGGAAACTTTTTTCCCGGCCGTTTTAGCAGAAGCAGGTTTTTTTCTTTACCTAAAACCCCGAACAAATGCATTCCACGCGAGTTGTTTTTTCTCCGCTCCGGAACGCATCAATCTCTCTGTGCGAGCCGGTCCATCCGTGTTCGATGGCGACGAGGTGGCTTTCTCGAAGCTTTTAGTCGTCGTACAGGTATAGATATGCTATACGGAACGTGTTTTCGAGATCGGACAGATGTTCCGCTAATGATGGATATATAAATGTATCGACAGTAAATACAGTGTCATATTTGATTACACATACCGTTCAATATTTATCCTCATCTAATTTAAGCGTATATTTTTGCGAGTGTTGATTTACTGTCGATACATTTATATATCCATCATTAGATGTTCCGCTAATCAACACTCGCAAAAATATACGCTTAAATTAGATGAGGATAAATATTGAACGGTGTGTGATCAAATATGACACTATATTAAAAATATATTTACTATATTTTTAATATAGTGTCATATTTGGTCACACACCGTTCAATATTTATCCTCATCTAATTTAAGCGTGTATTTTTGCGAGTGTTGATTTACTGTCGATACATTTATATATCCATCATTAGATGTTCCGCTAATCAACACTCGCAAAAATATACGCTTAAATTAGATGAGGATAAATATTGAACGGTGTGTGATCAAATGTGACACTATATTAAAAATATATTTACTATGTTTTTAATATAGTGTCATATTTGATCACACACCGTTCAATATTTATCCTCATCTAATTTAAGCGTATATTTTTGCGAGTGTTGATTTACTGTCGATACATTTATATATTCATCATTAGATGTTCCGCTAATCAACACTCGCAAAAATATACGCTTAATTTAGATGAGGATAAATATTGAACGGTGTGTGATCAAATATGACACTATATTAAAAATATAGTTTAAATATAGTTTTTGCGAGTGTTGATTTACTGTCGATACATTTATATATCCATCATTAGCGGATCTGTCCGTTCTCGAAAACACGTATCTATACCTGTTTTGTGTTTATATCTATGAGAAGAATTCGAAATTTTTTTATCATTAGGGTAGTATCATTATCATATTTATGGTGGACGCATGGTGCGCAAATATAATAATAATAGAAAATATTTCAAAAATTTTATCCCCGTGCAAAACACGGTTATCTTTTCGAAGCCTTTTTTTCGTCGTTCCTCAAAAGCTCGTCAACATTCATTTATGACAGTCTTGGCCTTCCTGATTCTCGACTTGCACTCTCATAAGAGCATCCACCGTTAAATAAGTCTTCCGCTTGTACATATATATGAGGCTGTGAGAAGAGAGAGAGAGAGGACGAGTAAAACTTATATTAGACCTTAGAATTACCTGAGGTCTTTCAGAAATTTCTCCCGAGATTGCGCTTATAAATTTTCTACGAAATTTCGGTACTCTCTAAAGAGAAGCCTTCGTAAACATCGTATCAAGAAATTATGATGACGATATTACATCACTCCCGCAATTTCCTGTTTATTTTGTTGAAACATGACGCGCGTATATTGAAGGAACATTTTACCTGCGATTGAACATTACATCTGTTATTAATTCGACATCGAGACATTTTTTCCTCGTTTTCGTCATTATCAATTTTTACGCTCTGCTTACTATAAAAATTGCGTTCTGCCTTTCTCATCCTTTTTTCGAGTTCATTAAAATGCACCCCACAAAATCCTTATCTTCCTTCTTCGTGGAGTTCTCAACGTTGTATTCTCGTAAAAACATTCATTGTTAAACAAGTATCTTCCCTAATGTCGAGGTACAGACCCGCGGAGTAACGAGACTTTTGAGAGTCCTCGGCATTAAAATATTTCGCGTACCTCATACGCGACTTAAGTCGTAGTAGAGGAATTGTATATAGGCGTACATACATCGCGCAAGAATATTTACCGTACATCAAAGAGTTAGAAATCCGGTAATAAAATTGGCAGAAATTTGCCAGGGGCTTGCTGTTTGCTCATCCGATCCCTTGATTTTTATTGATTTACCGATTGCCTTCGCGTTGTGAGAATTTTAACTACATCCTTCGGTCCTGAAATACGTACGTGAAACTTCCGGTTAGAGACTCGAGCGAAGCCCAGTAAAAAAAAAAAGGAGATTTCTTTTCTTCTCTTTCGAGAAAATTAGATCACTCGTGGATGTAATTTCTTTAGATCTCTTAAGCGGGGACTCTTAACAAGTTAAACGAACGGAAACATGTCAAAAAATGTAAAAAAGATGTTCTCTTATGCGATATATGTATGTATATTTTGCGAGCGCGCGGTAATTTTTGCAAAAAAGAGAGAATGGGTATAAATCTCGTCTCTTTTTTTACGGATAAAAATTATCCGAAATTAATGGCAGGGAATTAGCAGCGAAAGCGGTGCGAAAGCGTTTAATTACACCAAAGCATAGGGAAACGTGTTAAATATCTCTCGCTTGGCATTAGCGCTTTTCTCTCGCCCGCGGAGTCGTTAGTTTTTAATCGGCGGAACAAGCGCACACGTGATGCGTGTAACACATCGATGCGAACGAGTCCGGCCCGTATCTTCGTGCGAGAGTGCTCGCCATTCTCCCTCGCGGAAGATAAATAACGCGAAAATCGCATTTGGCAGCCGGCCAAAATACGAAACACCCTCGTCGAGAGAGGAGAGCGCGCGTATTAAATTCCCGCGACCGCCCGGATCATTTAAATCCCTTTTCAGCTAGTTAAAATACCGTGGCGTATTCCGGGGACGCTATATGTGCAGGGAAATTATTTTGCATGGCCGCGGAGCAAGGGCCGCCGAGATTTTAATTTCATTTTCGCGCGAGGGCGTATGTGCGTCACGCACGTGGCGCGTCTAATTTTCTACACGGTGGAGCGGTGCACCGACTTAATTATTTCAACGTGAGACATCTGGATCCGCTGCGTGGGAAGAATGTAAGACTGAATTTAAGTGCCGTGTAGATCGCGTTGTCAAGCGCAAAGATTACGCGAAAAATAATTCTCAAAAATATATACCGTGATAAAGAAAATTATTTTATTATATTAAATATACATTGTATCAAATTATAATATTTAAAAAAATTAAAGAATTATATAATTAAAGAGAAAATTTCAGGAAAAGGAAATGAGATATGTATATCATATATTATTATGTTATGTGATATATTTTATCTTTGCTTATCTATTATGAAAGAGAGAGATAAAGAAAATATTTATTATATTAAAATAACTACTATAAATATATTTTTAATTTTCTAACGGAACGTATTAATATTTTTTTTCTTCTTTCTTGTTTTTTTTTTTTTGCATTTTTATATTCTGATGTTGCTGAAAACATACTGGCAGACATTATCTAAGTAGCTTCGAGCGTGAAAGCCTTTAAAAAGGATCCTGGTTCCTTTAAAAAGGATTCAAGCCATTTCATCGAGAGGTTACGTCTTGTTAGTTCGCAAAAGGATGCAACATTATATGACTGACATGCGCGACAGTATTAAAATTTCAGCTCTTGAGAGAAAATATAGCTGTGAAATTGATGCTTAAATTTCTCGAGTTTCTTTATAACAGCGCGGAACAACTCAAGCGATTTTATTAGGCGCATAATTAAACGTCTTTCTATTAATAACATCGTTAGTTGCAATGTGTTTGATATAAATAACGAATGCATTTCTCGGCACAATACTTGGTTGTTATTTATGTAATTGGATAACCGTACGTTAAACTTGCTGTTTTAATTATCGCGCAGAAAACATGTAATGATATCATTGTCATAGCTACATTTATGATAACTATTAAGTGGGAAAGATAAGATACGTTCTTTTTTTTCACGAGGTCATTTCAAAATCGTATCGATTAGTAAGTATTATTCGTAAATTCAGATTTCGTACAAATGTCGTCTCACGTAAATTGTGATTGATAGAGTTAGATTACGGTTCTAGTGCATCTGTCTCTTAAATTTATCATCGATCAATATGCGACATTATATTAAGTGACACTATAATTTCGTCGAGCGTTGAACACATTTAAATGTTCAGAAATAACGAAGCAAAATTGAATTTTATCACATATAATTTAGAGTGCATTATCGAAAATATCCAGTGGACAGAGCTAGATCATCGTCCTTAATTAACATTTCTTTTTTCATCGTCCGAAAAAATGTTTATCGACAGTGCAATGAATATATCTGACCGCAATGTATCGGACACCAAAATTAAGTTATATCTCAAGCAATTATTGACAGCTCTCGGGCCGCTGACAGGAATAATCGCGGCTGGCATGTCGAATGGTTACAGCGCGATACTTCTTCCGCAATTGAAGACAATTTCTTCCAACGACAGCAGCGAATCTTTATCGGAATCTGCGGATGCCGATCACTTCGGAGCGCTGACAATCGATCAGGAATCGTGGATCGCAGCTGCCACGATTCTGCCACTAACGCCGGGATGTTGGACCGGCGGTTTCGTGGCGGAAAAGCTCGGTAGAAGGACGTCGTTTCTACTACTTTATCCTATTTATTTCATCGGCTGGCTGAGCATCGGCCTCGCCACTAACGTACAAACTTTGATAGCGAGCAGACTCCTGGCCGGATACTGCGCCGGGATCCACGCGTCGATTTTTCCAATCTACGTGAGCGAAACAAGCGACCCTCTGTTGCGCGGTGTTCTACTGGGGGCGGTTGGTTTGACCCTTTCCATCGGTGCATTGGCGTGTCACGCGATGGGAACCTGGCTGAACTGGCGGACTACCGCGTATATCTGCGCCGCGTTGCCTATAATCAGCTGGATTGCCTGTATCTTCTCGCGAGAGAGCCCGATGTGGCTGCTCGGTAGAGGCCAAGTCGAGGAGGCGAAGCGCTCGTGGATATTTCTCCGTGGTGAACGCACGCTCGAGGAATTCTCCCTGTTGGAAACCACCAGACTCACGGAGATCTCTGAGAAGAGAGCCGGCAAACGATCGATGCCGCGCTCGTTCGTAAAGACCTGGTCGTCGCGGTATTTTTTGAAACCCTTCGGCATCGCTTGCTTATACTTTTTCGTCACGCAGTTTTCGGGCTCCAACATGATGACTTTCTACTGCATCGAGATGTTGGCGGACATTTCGGGCGAGACGCACGCGTATCTGATAACGTTGATCATCGACGCGATTCGCTTGACGTTTAGCATTATCGCGTGCGTCCTTCTAAAAACCTGCCGTAGACGCATCATGACGTTCGTATCCGGTTTCGGCGTGGCTGCTACTTTATTATCCTTGAGCGCGTGCTTGACGTTTGATATTGGAAGACCATGGATTCCCGTAATTCTACTCGTCGCTTACGTCGCTTTGCTGCCTTTGGGATTGACTCCCATACCCTGGTTACTTTGCGGTGAGCTCTTCTCGAGGACATTTCGCGGGCTCGGCTCCGGATTAACGTCCGGCTTCGGATTTATGTGCTTCTTCGTGGTGATCAAGACGATGCCGGCTATGATAGAATTAATAAAGCCCGAAGGTACATTCGCTGTTTACGGCTCCGTAGCATTGATCGGGACTAGTGCTCTGTACTTTGTTCTTCCCGAGACCAAAAATAAAACCTTGCAAGAGATTCAAGTATCTTTTAATGCAAAATCTCGCAAGCTGAAAATACAAGATGCGAATAATGTTTCATGAATACGATCCTTCCGAGGAAAACGAGAAATTTGATAAAGAAAATGACAAATGATGATTACTTTACGAAATATGTATTACCGTGATAAAAATTTGTGCACTTAACGATATCAGAATGAATTCGTTCAAATTTTATTTTAGTGTAAAATTATTTTTTTGGTTAATTATCCGTGTCATAAGATTATGAAGTGTTTGTATTATGCATTTTTCTTAACTCTGTCATTTTCGAAAAATCTATATAATTTGTAAGTAAAAAAAAATTATAAAACGTCGAGATTACTGTTTGTGGCAAAGATGAATTTGACGACGATGTGAACGCGCTACCGCAAGCAATTTCGCATTGCGTAAGTGACGATGCGACGCATCCTTCGACCGGATATATTTCGGACGTGCTGTAAAATTAACCGATGCGTCGAAATAATGACTCTGCGGCCGCGTCGGGACGAAGCCGGCGCGGCGAGAGCAATAGAAATTTAACTGCGAGCCTTGCCAACACGACGGACCGTAAAATTGCGTTCTCACGTGATTATTGCTCGGACCACTTACCGCAGCTGATGGAAATTACGGTTCGTCCCCGACGTTTCGCGTGACGTTTTGCGGGCCGCGCCAGTGACTTAAGCGCGTACGTAAGTGAAATATGGCGGCGGTGCTGTCGGGGTTATTAAAATGCGAAGAATCCTGATTTATCGCTCTTCGTCGAGATTTCGAGGCGATAAAGATAAAGATTGTTTCCGGTTGATGGATGAATCGACTACCTGTGCGGGCCAGATATTAAAGTTTCCCACATATATACGCACGAATCATTCAAGTCGCATAAATGATCGATCGAATTCAGCAATGACGAATTCAATTTCATTTTTGTGCGTCGGACCGGTTTTCGCTCGCTATTATTACGCAGCGAGTCGTAGATGGATCTTTAAGAGACCATTTTTCCTCCCGGTACGATTTCAATCTCGGAAGTATCAAAAGCGCGCGCCATAAAGAATCACGCTAAACTCCGACGGTTTTTCTTTCTCTCTTTTTAATTTCATCCCCAATCTTAACTCGTTACTCTCCTTTTTTCAATTTCGCTTTTATTCGGTTCGCCTTGCGCTGATTATTGCTAGCACGCAAAGCGATCGTTACGTAGAAAAATCCTTGCTTCTCTTTACTATAATCATTTTCGATCAGTACTACCTTTCGCGAAACTCGATTCCTGGCGAAATATTGGCTGAAAATCTTGCGATGGCAAAATGCTATTTATATTATAATATAGTGATACACGTCACTTTTGTTTTTTAAATAGTTTTACGTATTAATTAATAAGTTAGATAACTGTTGTTGTATACATATATATTGTTAGTTATCAAACATTAGTGAAAAATATATAAAAAATAAGAATATCGTAGTAAAAGTAAAGAGAGATAACAAGAACTATAGTAATGAATGTTAAACTTAAATATATATATTTATTTACTAAATATATATATATATATATATATATTTGGAATTTCTTTCAAATGCTTGTAGACATTGGAACGAGACGAGTTGCTACCGGAACAAGAAATTTGACAATTTGAAAGATTTCACGATCGGTAGAGCTGGAAATGAAAAGTCGGCGATATCAAACGTGATTTATGACGATAAGGACAATCTCGGCCCAATTTCCCACGCGCGACGTGCCTGAACTGCATATAATCTTCATGAATGCGTAATGACCCGTCGTGCGTCCTCTCTCCCGTGGCCCATTCAGTAAGGTCTCGTGTAATGGAGGGGAATAAAAACTAGAAGGTCCCTACGCGATAGCGCCGCGCCAATGGCGCTTTTTGCGTTGACGATGAAGCCCTTCAGACTCCTCTTCCTTCTCGATCTTCTCGCCGCGAGGAGTTCAACGGCGGAAAATGCAGTCGAGCGAGAACGTTTAGCACCCTCGGTGATTCGAGACGACATTCATATCGATTCGGATCGAGTCTTTACAGTCACCATCTGTATTGGTGCTACTATAGCACAAATGTTAAGAAGCGGGCTCTTTTCAAAGTTGCAGGTATCTGTATGAATTTTTATTCGTATATATATGTGCGTTATATGTGAACGATAAAACAAATATCGATAACACGCGTGATAACGCGCGACTAAACCAATAAACTGCTTCGAAGTGCAAGCGTTGAATGAAAAAGAAAATAGCATATCGCGGATATCGGAAAATATTTGTCGATTACTACCGTTTTGAGTTACAAATCGTTGTATTCACAAATATGAGCGAAAATATCTGTCAACTTTTACAACGTAAATTTCTATGTATATCGCGGCACTTCGAAAAGAAAAAAAGAAAATAAATGAATAAAAGCCGAGCCAGGTATTTTTAATTCCCAGACGTTTGCACAATGCTAATTTCGAGATAACGCGAAAGTCGCGGGTGCAATCCGACACGGCGGCAAAATTGTGCAGGAGGATGATCCGGCGAGCAAATTTACCAGTAAAATGAAAATGTAACGCTGTAACACACTCGGCAAACTCACGCAGATCACTGTATGCAGCCGTCCGTGAGCTTTTATGTACTTCATAAACATTCTCTCGCGGTCTCTCTCTCCCTCTCTTTCTTTCTCTTTTTCTTCCTACTCATCATCATCCATGATCCTATGTTTGCGGTTTAGGAATGACATCTTGTTCGATGCTGTGCCAGCCGCGATGCAAAGCGAAGCGACTAGACGGCGATCGCTTTTATGATCTGTCTCGACCAGCGCGGTTGTTGGTCCAGCGACCGTAAATTGCCGCAGGTTCAAAAAATCGCGGGCGGTTACTGTCTCGCCCGACGCAATAAAGCGCGACTTCATTTGCGTTAAATTTTTCAAACGCCACCATATATGCGGTGGGTTTTTTATCGCGACATCACGACATAGTCGCTTAAAGTGCGCGACCGCTATGTTTAAGCGTGGCATACTCTTTTTTTCTTTTCTTTTTTTCAGAAGAAAATGTGCTTTGTCCGGCTTAATAAATCGTATTTGCGAGCATTTGTAGCGCAATCCTCATAATCGCGAAATTTTTTTTACATACATTTCGCACGAGACTAATAAATCGCGATTACACACGTCAGATCTTCTTTTCATTATATTTTTTATATTATATGTTTTCTATACGATTTCACGCACATTTATGTATTATATAATTTAGCTACGTAATTTTTCAACGATCCACACCGTTAATCTCCTTTTGCGAAAATACCCGAGGTTCGTAAAACGTTTTACGAGATGTCAGAGTTCAAAGTGAAGCATCCCTGTTGCGTGTCGGTAGCCTGCTACTTCCGGCAAGGACTCAAACTCTTCGACCGTCATTAGGAAATTTATACGAGCCGGAAGATAAGGCTTTGATTAAATCCGGATTCCAAGTAGAGGGTCGGTCCGTGTTTCTCTGACAAAATTGAAGGAGCTATCTCCAGCCGCTACGAGTAATCGCGGAATGAGGTGGTTTCTGTGTGAGAAAAAGGAGATGGAACTTTATCAGGTCCTGCGAACTCACCGACAGCGACGGGAAAAGAAAGTAAGAGTACTGGTTCGCACTCTTCGAAGTTAAGGACCAAAAGATAAAGGTTGATCGCTTTATCTTTGGAATAGAAAGAATGTTATTTTGTATCGAGGGGGATAGGTTCTCTTTAAAATTAAAATAAATCTTCCGTCTCTATCTCATATATTATTATTTTATATACATTTTATATGCAACGATTTATGTGATATCTAACCATTTAAGACGCATATCCCAAAATATATTAGTCGCGATATTTAATTTTTCGATGGTCGTTATGTATATATATTTTTTAATTTCATTGAATTTAAAAAATAATATATTTAATATTTACAACGATATATCTTTCTTTAAATATTTTTAAGCAAGGGAAAGAGAAATGAAAATATTGCATACATAGACATACATAGAGATTAAACGTGAGCCAAGAAAAGAAATAAGAGATCCTTTGCTAAAACAAGACAGCCGAACTCGACGATTTATCCTGACGTTGCTCAACGACGAGATCAACTCTGCTTTTGGCTTCTAACGAAAATGTCGTTCCTCGCATCAGTTCTGCTTAAGAACCTGGCAAGGTGATAAAAACGAACTGGATTTTCCGAGACCTCTTTTTCTCCTCATTCCTTTCTCCGTTACTGTGCGACGCCTGCGGTAGCAATAATTTGCAATTTTTGTGAAACGTATACCAAGCCGGAGATAACGTTGGAATCGACTTTAGGAACAACACTCTGAAAGTTTCGCGGACCGTGATGATACTATTTGCCACAAAGTTGCAAGTTAACTGGTAGGTAACAAAGTTAGCACGTTTTAAATACGGTAAAGTGTTGCAACTCTGTTTTCTTTTAATTTTTTTGGGATATTATAGCGTACATATTATTTAATATATCATCAGCCTTAATAAAAATTTATATATTTGATTATTCTCGACTTTTCTACACTTTCTTTTGAGAAACCTGTATATCTTTCTATTGTAAAATATTTGGAACTCAATTATAAAAATAAATGGAAATAATAAATAAAAATTACGAATTAAAAATTTTCATTTCGGAAAAAATCGTATACGATTATCAGTTATGGATTGTTTCAATATTTACAGCTTTTCGCAAAATCTTGACGTTTACCAAGAATTAAAAATAACGATTTCAATATCCTTTTTTAATGTTATGTGTCTCGTGAAATTTTAAATCTAACGTCCATCTTTACAGACCGCAATCACGCGAACGAAAGTCCACCATCGACCGTTGTTGAGAAAACTCGGCACAGGAAATGATGTTCGCTCGCGATCGCTTGAAACTTCATGAAATTCTATTTCGAAGTTGAAACTACATACGGTCCTGAGCATCAGCTTTGCATAAAATGATAGTGTCTATATCGCCAGGGATGTCGCGTTCTTCCAACATTTGATAATGAAATGATTAGATGTTTGGTTATATGAAAATTTTATCGGTAATTTTACAGAACAATTTTATTTAATATCTTTAAAAATTTCTTTGGTTCGCAATATAATTCATGAGTGATGTGTGTGATTTTATTAATTTACAACACGATTATATTTTAAAATTTATATGAAAATTATATAAAATTTTATACATCTAAAATAGATATTTATATCGCGTTCATGAATTTTCAAACACATTATCTCATGAAGAAGAACAGATAATTTCTGATACAAGTTTAATAGTTACGGGTAGTCTTTTAATTAACCCAATTTATGTTCAATTTATACGTGTGAAAAATTAGAAGAGAAATTTCTTAGGAGTTTTTCTTTCAAGACATTAACTTACATAGTCGGGGAGGGGGAAACATATGGTGGGCAATATTGTTCATATTTCACGTTGTATCTGTCTCGCGTGTACTCTTCTTTCTTCAGAATACACGACCATAAACTTTCTTCTAGTCATTGACGAGAAAATAAATGCTGCGGAACAGCGAAAAGATAAAGAAAAAAGGTGTTAATAAATTAATATGACAAAAAAAAAGAAGATATGTGAAATAATTTTTGTGACACCTTCTTTGTTGATATATCCTCCGCGAAGAACAAAAAAAGAAAGAAAGAAACAGTACGCGGAGGTAAGCCTCAGAAAAAGAAAGTGTCGCGAATGCGACTTAAGCTCGCGGAAATTTATCGGCGATACATTCTCGCCTCGTGTACGAAATCGCGTGATCGCTAGCGGGTTTTTGCAACGACGGGAAACACAGGGAGTTTTAGCTCACGACGGTGCAGATAACCATGCTACCGGGGCTAGAGAGACGAGGACGAGGCTCGGAATCTGGAGCATAAACCGCGCACGTGTATCTATGTCCGGTACCTTAAGGCGCTTTCCCGCGATGTTTTACGAGCAGTCGTGCGTCATTGCTACTGTCGCCCAAACCTTCCCTCAGCCCTCCGTACGTACATATCACGTAACAGTGTTTCACGATCGTGTCTCGTAGCGTCTTCGGTTTACCGAGAAAGCGATGTATCAAGGAAGAACACCAGGGTTCAACTAAACGACGGCTTAAACGATCTGGAGGCTTATTCGCTCTGCCGTCCATCACGTTGGTCAAGCGAGAATAGTATATTGTGTATCAAGTGCGGAAAGTTGACAATTGGTCACGAGTGCGGGGGTTGAAGCGTGGGCAATGACTTTGAACACGGCTCAGCCGTAGGCAATGGCTTTGAATGCGGCTTATTCACTCACCGCGTCGCCGCTAGATGGCGGCGTGGGAAATCGGCCGCTTTCCGCACAGAAAACACGCACACAAAGTGCCACTTTGTGCACGTGTAATACAAATATATGTTGATCTCGTATTCTTGAGTCTGTAGATAGGAAATTACTATCCGCTATATTCGACCAATGTCAAAATGAGTAATGAATCCATTTCGTGAATGCATTTTTCGATCAATTCTGCTTTAGGAAATGCACTCCGTAAAAGTATAGTCTTGCTGGATAACGCGCTGATCGGGTTTGCTTAAGAGGAAAAGTGGATTTCGAAACGGTAGTGACGTCGGCAGAGGAGGGGGAGATAGAAGGGAACGACGAGGGAGGCGCGTTACTCTTCTCGGCATGTAGATCAAGGCACGTACCAGGAAGCATTGCGCTCAGTTTTATCTTCGCCGAGGTGGGTCTGGTCTTGAATATAAGATTCTCTAATACATTTTTATCGCAGATGAAGCTGCGCGACCGGTATACATACGGTATATCTGCACGTGCGCCATGCTTTCTTTTCAGCAAAATACTTTGTCGTGATTTACAATCGGACAACCCGCGTTCTAATATCGATTTGTATACAGATCTCTCGTGTAATGATCAATATCATTTAAAAAAAAGATACTAAATCTTCTAAATCTGGATGGATAAAAATTCAATAAAGATTCATTTTTTTTGTTCATTGAATTCGCGATTGAAGATTTTCTTCTTATTGATATTTATTTTCAAATTTTGTAATACGATCTGCGCGCTTGTCATTATTAATTTTGCATGCTCGAGATGAATAGGAAATGAAACCTGAAATTAATCTACTTCTTTAGATTTTTTATTTATATCTCATATCTATTATTATTTTATACAATGAAGCTTTATTTGCGGATATATATGCCACTCTTATCTTGTTCTATAATTATTGTTAATTGTTCTATATTAAAAGCTCTCTTATATCGATTAAATAAATTAAATAGCCACACCAGCGATTTGCGTAAATTTAATTTATTCTTACTGTCAATTAAGTGATATTCCTACTTTCATTGATTAGCACTAATTATTAAATATTTCTCTCTCTTTCCCTTTCCTCAAATGCTTGAGTTAGGTCAGGAAAACAAAGGAAATTGTCTAAGAATAGACGAGATGGGGATAGCTACGGGAAATTACAGTGGCGTGCTCCTAGTTGAATATCAATGTCTGCGGAAGTATAGGAGCGCCGTTCACTCGCAATTGCAGTAATCTCCTGGTAATCGCCTCTGCAATCGTACTTAGATATAGCTACAGTTACAAGAAACCCTTGAATTCTTGTTCGAAGCTCGCAAAGGGTCTTTCGCTTCCCAAAGGGATTATTCCGCAGTTTGTTTCTTAAACAGTTTAAAGTTTATGATTTTATGCAATGTCTCTATTTTCGATATTTCTCTTGAAATATTAAGCGCGAATGTTATTCGTTTAATTGCACTCTTGTGATAATTATTTTTTCTAGATTTCTATAAATATATACTTGCTTGATACTCTACCTAGTAAAAATTCTATAAAAATTCAGTATTTTTAAACGGATACTTTTCTGTGAAAAAAATGTTACTATATATTGATGTGATGGGGATGAACTTGAAATATGTATTAAGTTGGTTTTCTCGACGATGGTGATTCTCCTTTAAATCGTGGAAATTATGTCGACGTCATTGCAAATCGTTGTACAACCCAACATGGAAACTAACGTGAGATGCATCCTGACGAGGAATCATAGCGAAGGACTCTCAGACTGACTCTCATTGTTAGTCGACGAACGCGTCAAGAAGCACCAAGAACGGAGACGTGTGAGAGAAGACTAAAGGCTTTGATCGAGTTAATTTTCATAATGCTATTCAACTGACGATTATTAATAAACTTTTTTTCCATATTATTCATTACCATTTGCACCTTACTGTTCCATTACATCACAGAAAAAACAGTATCCTTGAAAGAATGCAAATATGCCTTGATTCAAGTATATTTTATCCTTATAATAGCGCCAAATATAAATAATTTTGGATAAAGGATAATTTATCCTTAAAACAAAGTGCAAAATATTCTTGGTTGAAACTGAAATTTACTTATAAATATTACAAGGACAAGTGACAAGTGAGCATCGGATATAAGCGGTACTTTCAAGTATATGTAATAATTCTAATAGTTCAAATGTGACTAAGTTTGTTTTTACCATATGCGATTTTTACAACAAAAATATATCTTAAGGATAAAATATACTTCACACAAACTTATTTATTATTAAGGCAAATGAAAATTTGTGATTCCAAAGAGCATTCTATGCTTAAATCAATCAAATAGCGTTGAAGAATAAAAATATACTTGAATCAAGGATTCCTTTTTTTCTGTGATTTATCAAGTTTTCTCAATTTTGTTGGGCAATCGGAAGTTAAGAACTTCCAAGAATAATTTAAAAAGAAGAACGTATACAATTCATTTAAAAAAATCGATACAACAATGTAATAAAAATGTGAGCGATAGCGCGCCATTTCGATATTCGTCTCAATTTGCACCCTATTATTTTACTATATGTATAAATCAACACGGGATACCCTGCGGATAAGCGATATACCCGAAATTCAAAGCGACATCATATGCCATATCTCGATAGCCCGATGCCCATCGACACGTCGAAAGTTTCATTCCACACCAAACCAATGCGCACGTGGTTCTTTTTATTTTGTCGTCCACTCGATGGGAAAGCTGCCGCACACACGCGGATAAACCTTTCAAGACAAGAAAGAGGGATATGAATAATCACCGGACATTCCATGTACTATCTCTGGCACCAGCGCATTCACGACCGATATTCGCCAATAAATCATACAAACGAGTCGTATCTTCTTCGTTGTGCGTTGCCAGGCACAAACGCTACTGCTTGCATTTTTCTTTCTTTTGGTCTCCCTTTCTCTCTTTCATTTTCTACAAATCTATTGTGTAATATTTTGCATTACATCTTCGTCGACGCGCGCAATTTACGCTACTGAATAATACACGCACTCTTCTCGAAAATTGTAATTTTGTAAATTACGTTTGCTTCGCATTGTTGCATTGTCTGTCCTTCAGACTCTCTTTTCTAGTAATGTAACGCAAACTGAGTAATTAACACGCGTATGCGTGAAGGGGAAAAAAGCGGAGAATTAAATATTTAAAAATCCATTAAAAATTCGCCTACTTATCTCGTCATCGAAATATCGCGCAAAGATCGCAAGAGGCAAAAACTGCGGCAGACAGCTGTCTTTCTTTTTTCTCGCTCGTCTTTTCGAGAAGAAATTGGAGCGTGATAATGATTTTTCGCGTCGCGCTCGCGCTTATTTACGGCGGATGGGAATAGCCGGATATAGGGGACCACCGTGTGCTATCGTGGTGCGTACTGCCAGTGACGATCCTCTACTCGATCCGCGTACCTGACCTGCCCGTATACGGGATTGGTTTTACGAGGTGGCTTTGTCGCGTCGGAGATAATCCGGGCATTGTCGGTTCGTTGATGTCCGCGCGATGCTGGCCGGCGATCATTGTCGTGCCGCTTCTCGCCCTTTGTGCGCTACCACGACGATTTTAAGCCGGTTATAACGTCGCCTTGCTTGCCGTCTCGCTGGAAAACGCCTGAAGAATCTGCCGATTCACACAGCTCGCGACGCCGCGCCGTCGTGTAAAAGACTGCCGCGATTGTGTAACTCAATTATGGTCCCGTGACCGGATATCTCTCCTTTTTTTCTCCTCTCGAAAGACGTCGAATCGATCGCTTGCTTGCACTCAAGATTGCCATTCACTTCTCTTTTTGGTCCGCGAAATCTTTGGATAAAAAAAAGTTTGAGCTTCTCTCCAAAGGTAGAAAATCTCCGGATAATTATTTTTTTTTATGTAAAAAAAAATAATGTAATTTTATTTTTAGGAATAAGCAACTTTTGAGGATTTTTTATATGTAAAAATTGATATGCAACAGTATATATTTTTTAAATCATTTTTTAAAATAATTTTTTTAATCAAAAATTGATATCTTATATGATGACAATCTTACCTGATAAGCTGCTATAAAAAGATTTTTGTCATGTGGTCTAGGAAGCTTTAATTGTAAAGAAGTTTTATCATATAAAAAAATGATAAGATTTTTATAAAAACTTGTAAATTCTGATAATGTCAAAAAAATTCTTTCTAATAAATGCTTTGAATTATTAAATTTTTGTTCGATAAAACGCGTTGATAAAACCTTATATTAATCTGCTTTATGATTAATTTTTACTTTTCTCTACTATAGCTAATATATAAAGAAATGATTATAGACATAAATGACAATGAGATATTTTATTAAAAATGTAATCCTTCAGATTGCAATTCGTAAAAATATATGTATATTTATATAGAAGTTTATGATATATTCTCTAAAATATAAATTACTTATATCGTACACGAAATGGGTTAAAGCTATCAAAAACAAAAAATCGAAATCACGGTCAGGCATTAAATGTTAAAGCAAATATAGATTGTTCTTGCATGTGCGGATAACTCGAGCAGCGTGCGTCCGGGGTATTGCAAATCGTAAAAAAAAAAAAAAATGTTATAAATAGTGAAACAACCGCGAGCAGAGAGAACGGAGAATAATATCTATTCGCGTGATGATAGCCGAAAACTGTCGCGCGTATCCGACTATTAACAAACGGGATTCGAAATTTTTATGCGCGACGCGGTGATCCGTCCCGAATCGAATCGAGTAACTCTCGATTGCCATCGCGCGTTTGTACACCAGGGATATCGATCGTGGGATATTTCGCGGCACTTAACGGCTCTCTCGAAGCGCCTTTCAGTGTCGAGCGGCTGAACAACGTGGTGATTTTCACACGATCGTTGCCGGAACACAAGAGGCCTATCGCCGATCACTGACATTAGTAGGACGTGAATCAATTTGATAAACCGTTTGCACACACCCGTCCTGACCGATTTAGTTTATCACTGTGTAATCGCGCTTTCGTCGATTGCGGCTTATCGCACTTTTCACCATATCGGAGAGAGATTATGCAATATTGCGACTACAATATTACCGATGATGATATTGCACTTGTCGACGCGTATCTATAATATTGCATAAGTATCGTGAATGAATCTATTTTTTTTTATCCTGCCGATCTCGAATCTCGTAAGTGCAGTCTATAAACATGTACGTTCCTCCTCTGTTCCCATAATGACGAAAATTTTATCCGATATCGGCAAATGCATCAACTAAATAATAGTCATGATTCTACGATATACATGAAATATAATATTCAAGGATATTAGTGTTATCTAATATATATTTTAAAATAATGGCGAAAATTATTACTATCGCTATGGAACGTTAATACGATCTAATTAATATAAGTTTACGTAGAAACAAGTATACACTCTCCTGAAAAAATGGAAACCTTTTTTATTGTGAATAGAAAAATTCTCCTTTCAGACACACAGATTTAAAAAATTCACGAAAAATGTAACACACATAAAATTTGTGTCACGCGGTTTCTTTCTTTCTTTAAAGAATAAATATACAATACATATATTCGATTTTTCTCCTCGAATAAATTTCACGCGCATCCCCTTTATCTCATCGCCTCTCTTCGGTAAACGTTCAATCATCTGCCTGCTGTTCGCTCGCGGTGAATTCAAGCAAGTCGTCCACAAATCCGCACTGGAACTCCAAATATATCCAGAATTCACCACCGTGCGGGAAACCTTTGTAGCCGGCTTGGTTGAACCAACTTTTCCCCGCCGCAAGTAAATACGTTCTACGACGTTCGCGACCACAATCGGCCTCTCTGTGTCCACACACGCGCACGTCCATGTACGTATACGAGTACACGCACACATCTAACCCTCGAATCCGTCCGCTTGCCGAAAAAGGGATTACGCCTTATACATATATACATATATATATATATATATATATAAGCATCTCTAAACACACTCTCGCACGTACACGACACACAAGTGTATGCGCATGTGTAAGTATATATTCAAAGCGCGCGACGTATCGAAATTTTTCCGCGTAAGCGGATTAACCGCCGATGGAATAGGCGGAATATATACCCGCAGCCTTTCCCTCCCTTTGGCTGTGCCGTTATACGACCGTATAGCGAATGGGATCCTATTCAATCCCGTGTGGAATTCGAGCCCAGCGCAATCTGAAATGCGATCGAACGTCGGAAGCTTAATATCTTCTGCCATCCTACTTCTTGTCTACGTCCCACGTTCTCCGTATGCGGATCTCTCACCGAAAAATGGATAAGCCGTAAGAAAGAAGAGGGTAGAAAGATGGCGGCGGATTAGAAATCCTTTTCCATCACGGTTTTTGCTACATCCTCCGGCTCCAGCTATTGTCGGTTTAGCTGCGAGAAATAATTTCTTTCCGCGGCAAATGTAATTTTACAGCAATTTTTCGCCGAACGTGTGCTTCTAATCGCGTTAAATATGCGTGTAAATTTTTATTATACCGAGATACGAAGATGTGGAAAATTGAGAATGAATATTCATGCATCAGTTGTAAAAGTCTTCGATTCGTTCAGAAATCATAAAGTTGCGCGTTTGGCGAAAAAAAGTTTGGTAAAATCAGTACGGGAAGGAGTCTTGTACTCGCGTTTGGTGCAGCGTCTCGAAAAGAAAAAAAAATACGAGATACATACATACTTTGACGCTGCGAAAGTTCTTGCAACTTCACGGTAGATTGAAATTTCTATTCCACAAAAGTATGGGTGCAAGCGGCGATTGTTGCGAATAATCTACTGTTATACATATGTATGTATGAATTCTTGACGAATTCGGGACCTCTCTTATAATAATTTTTTGACGAAATAGAGAAATTACACAATATACTTGAAAATTCATAGAGAAAATTTTCCGACGCGACATTTTTTGCATAAATAATAAGTGATCAACGTTCGCATCTATTTCAGTATATATTGCTTTAATATAATTTCAAAGATATTTTTTTCAAGAAAATAATATACGTATATATGTGTATATATTAATTCTAAATGGCAATTAGTAATGTCGTGGTTTATCGCGCAATTTCTCTGTACCTCGCATGAAGCATTTCCAACAGCAAAGCTCCGCGATGCTTGCGACGATTGTATATACGAAAATAATACGTAACAGAAACAAGCACTGTTACATATTTCGGACAAAGGGCAAGACTGTGAGGTTCACGAACTCTCGAGGACACGGCGACATGGTCGTTTTGCGCGCGGTTGTCCACATCCTGGAGAGGATCCACAAGAACTGCCCGAAGCAGTCAGCAGGTGCAATTAGATGCCGCAATAAGATAGCCATTAATAGCCATTGCGACGTCGCGTAATTATAGTGATCGTACGGAGTAAAGTCATAACCGCGTCGAAGCCGGTTCGCCAGGGCGATCCATAGGCGTCGTAAAAATCCGCCAATGCTTGTTCGAAATCGCGATTGCTCATAAACGATTATATATGTACGTGCATACGTGCGTGTGTTCTCGTTTTATCCCGGGAGGGAGATGACGTCTCTCCGAATAAAATTAAATTTATCTTTTTTTTCTTAGAGGATTATACGTAACATAATATCTCTCTCTCTCTCTCTCTCTCTCTCTCTCTCTCTCTCTCTCTCTCTCTCTCTTTCGTTATAAAAATATTATACGATATAGTAATCTCCACGTTTGCCAGGTGCATTCATTTTTTTGAATTATATAACATATACTCGTGAAAATGCTTTAACATACCATATTGCGACGGCACGCACAGGTCCGCCTAACGAACTGCTTAACCGTGTGCTCGCACTCGTGTTTTCAAGCTGGACAAACTCGGAAAATTTGTTCGTTTCAAACTGGAAATCAAGCGAGCTTAAATTAGAACGTTTGCGCGATTCTGCAGAATTCGCGTATGATATCGTTGGAAGCGATGATGGTCCCTCGGTCGAAAAATGTCAAGTGAGTTTCTTCTCGCGCGTAAAAAATTATGTTACCTTGTGCATGTCTTTCTCTCTTTCTTTTTTTCATCAAAATATTCTCTCGTAAAAGAGTCGCCTCTGCTCTTTCGAGTTGGCCCTTCTGTCTAGAGGTATTTGCGTTATATCGCTTATTGTACGTACGAAATTCTTTTCAAAGCCAAGAGAGAGAGAGAGAGAGAGAGAGAGTCTCGAAAGACTCTTCTCCATTTTCTGGCCGCGTTATTGAATTCGCCCTCGCGCATTCCACGAGAAAATACGCATATACGCTCCGTCGAGCGTGTGCGGAGAAACGCATGGAAGGAAAGTGTGTCTCTCCCATCTCGCGCTTGTTTATCATGCATTCCGGCAGACGATGCTCCGAATCCGTTTTCCGTCGCGTCTGTCGCTCGATATAATCATTTCGCTATTTCGCGGAGGTGTGCCTAAAAAAAAAAGAAAACAAAAATTGTAATCACACGCCCGCATGTTGCGCGATAGAAGGAGCAATATCAGTAAAGTGATATTATATCGGGGTTATATGAGACGTTCTTGGACGTTGCGGCGCGATAAATTTTTCAAAAAAACAGAGCGCAACTCGGAGAAATTCTTTGCCGCTGGCCAGTCAAGTTTTCATAATTCCCGGCAGTGCTTCCTTCCGCGATAAATCCTAAAAAGGAGCCGGGAACTCGCGCTCTGCTCTCTGAAAAGAATGGTCGTTCGCGAGGGGTCGCCCTCTCGCTTCCTGGTCCTCTCGCGAAAAAGATAATGCTGCTTTAGCTCCGGAACAGTATCCCTTCGCGTAGGTCACTGTGAGGGAGTATTTCATTACTTTTTCGCGGCTCATTGTTCCAAAGCAGCGTGGAAAACGCGTCCGGTGTCCTCTTTCTTTCTCATTCGCCGCGGCCACTTACGTCTCTACGATATATAATTCAAAGCCCGAGTTTAATCCGACTTCCTCTTCTAGGGACTGCTAACCGACTGGACAAAGTTATTAGTCGCATCGACGCGCACACCGAACTCTCGCACATTCAACGTCTAGGATTAGTCGCTTTGTATGCTGAATCTGGCTCCCGCTAACTCGGCGCGGTAACAATGAAATTTCGCCGAGAACTGGAAATCCGAAGGAATGCGAGTTGCCCGGAAATTAGGCTAATTCTCGAAGTGCGAAACCCGATATGATTGCGTTGCTGCTGTGTCAAAGCGCGACGCGGCACCGCGATATAACTCTTGGCTGATCTGAAGAGAAATCTACTCTTCGAGACATGTAGACTACAACCTGTAACATATATCCCAGAATCATGATTGATCCTTCGACGTTGGATTACGTAAACGAGCGTTTTCCTTCGAACTATCGTCAGGCTTCATCTGTCACGTTTTCGATTTTTCCGCGCGATCGTTCGCCTGAAATAGAGATGGATCTCTGTTTTATCGCGAGAAGAGAGAAGATTCTCCCCCAATGTCTCAAAAATTCGGAAAAGGCGGAATACGATCTACGGCCAATACCTATACAGGGTGTCCGTCAGGTAACTAACGGACCAATGATTAAGGACGGATTCTCTGGCCAATTTGGAGACTATTTTTTCTTAACAAAAATGTTGAGAAGTCAATAATTTTCGAGTTATAAGCGATTGAAAAAAATGGGTTTTTTGAAAACTAAACGTTTTGGAGTTAAAAGTCTAAAATAATTACATTCTTCGGTTAATTTCAGGTAGAGTTTACTATAATAAAATTTTAATTTGAGGCTTAGTTATAAAGATACATAATGACAAATATTGGAAAGTTGTAAAAAATGATGACCTTTTTCGACATTTTCGCTGAGGAAAAATCGTTCCCGGATTGACCAAAGAATCCATTTGTAATCGTTGATCCGTTAGTTACCGGACACCCTGTATATAGTTTCTCTTGCCGGGGTCGATTTGCATTTTTCCCGACTGCACGTTTCCGTCGAGCCAGATTGAGAGGGAAAAGAAAGAAGAAACAGGGGTTCCGATATCTTCCATTTCGCTTCCAATCGCCGCAGCCGCTTCTCCGAATAAGCAAACCATCACGATTATGCTTTCGCCGGAGTATGAGGCCGGCGGACCTACGGGAAAATCTACGGTACCCTGGGCAGGGAGGGGACTCTCGTCGAGTTACTCTAATCGAATGTAAATGTTGCGGAAAACCGAAGCTCCTTATCCGGTTCGGAACCGTTCGAGAGCGATATCGCGGTCTCCGGACAATTCCGTCGACAAGTAAGAGGCAAACGCTGCGCGAGTCTAGGCAGAATCAAAATGCAGAGTGAGTCGTATTCTCTTCATCATTTCGTCTCAAAATTGTTTACTATATCGCATATTTTGCAGCAAAGCAGGAAGGAACATTTTTTGTCCAAATTTTAAATCGACTTTTGTCAAAGAGAGATAATAATTAATTTTTAAAAATGACATTTTTGCATCTATAAAAGATTATATCGACGGAATTTTAAGGACCTCGTAGCGTATTTGTTCAGACTGATTTTCGTCATCGTATCAGCTTACGCGTCATCATCATTGTTTCTCTCCACAGGGATTTCTCTTGCGTACCTGAATCAACCGAATGAGCTTCGACATCGCAATTGCTCGACGTGTCCTGCATCGTTGCCCTAATTCTCAAACAGTCTGCCTTTCGCGCCATAGGCGTTGTTCACGAGTAAACATTATCCTATCGGAAACCGCAAACATTTACTCCCACAGGGTACATCTTGTGCCTCTTCTACTCAACGTTTTCATCATCAAGCCCTTCGCCCTTTCATGCTGCTTCGAACGTGCAGAAAGATTGTAATAATAATGTCGCGTTGAAAATTACTTTATTATCATTTGTTGTGTAGACGGATCTTTTTTTTTTTTTTTTTTTTTGAGAAACGTGGATGCAAAATGAATATTTTATAAAAATGTTTAAAGAAACAGAGAAGAAAAAGAGATTTATAATATTTTTGTTTACAAACGTTGGTAATATTCGCAAGTTTATACAAAGAATGGTTAGAACAAAATTAAATGACAAGCTTGGAAATGCTTTTGACAAATAACAGAGCACAGAGAACAATAATTTATTATGACGTCATAGTTTAAACGAAATGTGGTTATAAAGTTTGATATAATAAAACGCGAGAAAAAATTGCAACGTTTCATTAAAAGCAGCTAAATTACGATATACTAAAATATATTTAAATATATTTTTTATAATCGTCAATCATTTTGATAGCATCATATGTTTATAAACGAGAACGAGAGTTTCATTATTCGTCTGCATTACATTTTATATGTAAATATTTGCCTTTTGCGTGTTTAACTATAACAGAACCGTATATAAAAAATATAAGAATACAAATGGAGAAGAGAATTGTTAGAAAATATCCAAAATAATTTCTGACACGTTATATCGCTTTTTTTAAATTTATTCCCATCAACATCTAACAAAAATATGATTTTAATTATCTAATAAAAATATGATCTATCTTTGTTTTTATATGATTTTTCCTTTCATTTGATATGAAGTTATATGACATAATAGTAATAGTCAATGAACTAACTTATTTAGATTGTAAGATCAAGTAAAGATCCTCGTAGAAAAAGTGTTTATGACCGGTCATTGGACGTCTCCTATCGGCTGATAGAATCTTGAATGATTTATGCTCGTGAGTGAATTAAAAATATCAGGTGCTTTATCGGCGAATTGATGATAGAAATAAAATTTATACAGCTCTGTCGATCAAGGCATCCAATCTTTTCTTGACGCTTCCATCTTCCGATCGATCTGGAAGCGCCAAGGAAGAGAGAGTTTAATCGAGACGTTTAATTTCGTGCCACGGCGGAATCGTGAATTCGTGTACGTGAATCGACTCTGACGAGGCAATGTCGCTCGCGATCGATTTTTATTCTTCCGAGACAAGTCAAGACGGTTAATTAGAACGAGTGCGTTTACGAGATGACCGGAAAGAAAGGATCGGATGAGGCAAAATATCCGTTTTCCAAAAGATCTTCATAGGACAAAAATTCGTCTTTTTTTTAAAAATCGGTAAATAAATAAAGACATTACTATTCATAGAATTCCCGATCGTGATAACGGGAAATCCATTTTAATGCACCTGCCTTTCCCTAGATTTCTTTCACAGACGAAGCTCTGTGAAACAAAGCGGCCCTTACCACGCCGTTGCCATTATATATTGCGATTCATTAATTGTTGCACTTTAGATCGCCTCACTTGATGTCTTTCTGTTTTTATTTTTTTTTTTTTTTCATATATCTCTATAAAATTGCGAAAACCGTAAAAACGCTTTTCACTGCGCTCTTTGAACGATTATTAATCTTTAGTAGTATAATTAAATTTAATATAGAAGATTTTTTAAGAATTCTATATCAAGCTGCATTTATAATCTGTGTTGTTAATTACGATAGTTATGCGATTTGATTGTATATATATTTTAATTGCAGTCACTGAAATTTATACTTCTTGAGCAACATATAAAAATAAAAATAAGATATTTAAAGTATTAATATTTATTCTTATTTAAACCAATAGATTAACGTAAAAAATATAAACGAAAAACAATAAAAATACGTGCCTGCTTTTCTCAAAATTATATTAAATGAAGAATCACGTTGCATAAAGAAGCAAAGCAATTTTTTCCCTCGATTTTCGGCAATATCGATTTTTGGCATTTCAATTGCATTTTGGTAACAAGATCCACATTTAATTATCACATACGCCGTTTCCAATAAAGCGGAGAATACGTTCTGCTAATTGAGAGATCCCGGACTTGAATTCACGTTACTCGCCGGCTAAATCAACCGAATCGATCGGCACGAGAAACGATGTTAGCGTTGAGTTTTTGCAGCTTCTCTTCGCAAGAGTCAGCATTTTGCAAGGAAGGGAGGCTGGTGATGGCGGATGCCCATTGTCCTACGGGAGCATTTACATTACACCTTAAAATTGACTCGCAGTCGAAGTCACGATTTCTCGTTTCCACCGTACGCTTCCGTTTTTTCCTCGGCCAGCTGATTCGAGAGTGTCCTTAAGAAGAGACGACGAATTCATCGGATTGCAGAAACCGGAAAGAACGGAGGAGATGTATAAAACGAAAAAGGCGAGAGAGATGAGGAAAGAGAAGAGATTCTTGTTCCGCGATATCGGAAGGAGCCCACGATCCCTGCCGCCTATTTGTTATTGTAATCTACATTACTATGGATGAGACATGGATAATGGGATCTTGGGATTTACCGAGCGAACACGATGAGAAGAAGGGGAAAAAGGAAATCCTCTCTCTGTGTTCGGCACTTCGTAACCGGCACGCGAGCGCTTTCGACCGATGCATAAAATATTTGGCCGATCACAATTTGTAATGTTATATGTAAAATCAAAGGTTAAAATACTATTTACGCGATATCTACTGTTGTAATAGTATATTGCACGTGATACACAATATACTATTTTGTATTACAAGTGCAGGCAAAGTGGTTTTGTGCGCGTTTTCTGTGCGCTAGGTGGCCGATCGCACGATGCGGGAATAGCCGTAGGCAATGGCTTTGAACGCGGTTTATTCACTCACCGCATCGCCGCTAGATGGCGGCGTGGGAAATCGGCCGCTTTCCGCACAGAAAACACGCACACAAAGTGCCACTTTGCCTGCACGTGTAATACAAATTATTATGCTTGACCTTATCACTTGTTAATTATCAGCACTATTTTTTATGAAAATTATGACTTGCTGGTAGGACGTGCAATGTGCAGAGATCTCAATTTTATGGAGCCCACATTTAAATTTAGAGCCTCAGGGAGAAAGATAATTTCGAGCGAATTTCTAAAGAAATCTTTCCACTATTGATGTGAGTAATATACATAATATAATATTGTTTAATTTAAATTTAAATTTTACGCTCGGTTTTATATTAATTTTTTGTTTCCGCTAATTTCCTACTTTGTAATAATCATGAAAATGATAATTAATTTTAATAAGTCTCTCGAAACATATACAAATCAAAAACTATTAATTTATGTAATATGTGATACTTTTACTTACAATTAGATCTGGATCTTTTCATTTAGATCTGGATTTTGATTCGTACTACAAAAAGAACTTATAATGTATGCAAACTAGTCTGCCGATGAATCCGGAAGCACCGGTGTGTTTGCAACAGTGGCATCTTATGGTAAACGGTGAAACTGGGCCTCTATTTCATTTCAATGGAATTTCTGTTATCATAAATCGTGATTTATCACCATCGTCTATAGATTGTGCGCCGCCAGCCACGTTCGTACACGTGGGTGCGCCGAATGTTGATTTTGCGTAGCACCACTACCCGTAGGGCATCGGCCCACCACTTGGAAATGGATTTTCGTTGTTCAATCTCTCGAGACGCTTCCTGATGATCTCGGTCATCCACGATCACGTGCTCTCGATCGCTACCGGCTAAAGACGATAAATCAATAAATTTAGATATCGCTATTATATTGCATTAGCGGTTTCAATAGATTTAGGCAAATCGAGATTTATTTATTTTTTTTCCTAATCATTAAACTAATATTATATATATATTTTTAATATTTTTCGTATTACTCTTCTCGGGATGCAACAGATATTGAGCTTGTGCATAATTATCGAATCTAAAATCGTATCGTCATATGATACGAATTATCTGATTGCGTTAACCAGGTACTCGTCCTATATTACCTTTATGGAGGTGCGCGCTCGGTTTAAAATCTTAAAAGCACCTTAAAAGCATATATTTACGGGCGGGTAATCCACTCCTGATAGCGCGTTGAGGTAAATCTACTCTCGTTTACGATCTGCATCGTATATACGCTATAGATGCTACAGATACAGACTCATTCGTGCATGTATGCAAGAACCGATCGCGCGATATTGGCCTCCGTATATCGGCGTTTTAGGGAAGCTGCTTACCTATTTTTCCGAATATCGTTCCACATAAATCGATGTACCAGCGAGATTAATGTCGCAATATCTTTCTTTCGAATATAATAGAAAATAATGACAAATCACGCACGTGTCCAATAATAATTCTGCTTTTCGATCTATATAATTCTTTTGGAAAATATAAAATTCTTTCAAGTAATACACACAACGCCGGAAGGAATCAGAAAGATTCCGCGTGCAATATTCGCCAGGTTACAAGATCTCGATGCTCATAATAGGAAATTGGTTATTAGAGAAAATCTACCGTGGGACACGTTCTCCGATGCATATTACAGCGTGTAGATACAAGCTCGTTAAGCGCGTACTCGACCGTGATATCGCTCGTCCTGAGAGTTTCAACGTGATACGCTTCGCTACATAGAATTTAATAGCGGCGCACGTTGTTTCGACAATCGTCGTAGATCGGCGCAGTCACGTTAGCGTAACGATCTCCTAAACACCGTTTCGAGGATCATCAAGCAGAGAGATCATCTCTCTGTCTCTCTCCGTGAGAACCGTCGCGAAGCAGCAGTAACACAGAGAGCGGCGCGAAAAGATACCTTCAATTTTCTCCGCTGAATATAAGAATGTCACGGCAATTCATCACGCGACGTTCCGCAATAAAGGTTAAACGACACCAGGTCGCGCAAAAGCACGACCCGGTCGCGTCGCTGAGATTCGGAGATCGCGTCTGACGCGGACCTTTATGGAGGACGCATACTTTTTCAACGATCGCCTTGCATAAATCAAGGCTAAAATCAATTTCGCGTTCTCCCCCGTGGCTGTTATTCGGCGGGGGAGTGTACACGGAAGCGATGCAACCGTGCCCGGGTTAAGCTGTATGTACATACACACATATACAATATTATACAATATATCTATATATATATATACTTATACCGCCATTCCGGTATACGCCAACATCAGCCGGCGATATAAAGAGGCTATTTGCGCTGATGAACGTGTGGTGGCCCTGGGCCACGGCAAGATAGATCTCTTTCGCGTGATGTGTTTGTCGAACCCCGTCGTCATCGTACGTTCGACTCGCCTCGGTTCTTTATGTGCCGCGCAACACACCGAGTGATACCAAGCGATACATAATACATAATGGCATGTCATAAATCACAGACGTCCCATAATGCCTTATGTAATTATTATCCGACGCGAACATCTCGCGCGTGATCGTGTTTCGGCTGCGCTATTGTTTAACCATCTCCGTTCCGTCACTCTCTCTCGGACTCTGTGCAGACAGACACTTTAATGCGAGTGTGTCTCTGCGAGCCTAAGCGTAGGATTACGCTTCTATTAGCATTGCTAAGCAACCGACGATGCGAAATGTTAATATCCCCTGACACGGAGGGATATTCTTTATTCTAATGCGACAAAAAAAAATGTATTTCGAACAACAAGTGTATTTTGTATGGGGAGAGATTTTTTTAATATAATAAAAGTAGAGGTACGTATATATTCAAATGAGATGCAGATCGAATAGGGAGAAATATTGCTTCTGATAAGAAATTCACTAAGCACTCGCTTCTTGCGTTGTGAAAAATCTAACCGAGAGAAAAGAAATTCAATTAGATTCAATATATTATTTACTTTAAGTTTGCACCGATATTCCAATATTTTTCAAGATACCTAATTATTTTCTACACGCCCTTACGTCATTTAAGCCGTTTAATAAGTTATTGTAGTTATGCGATTTTTACATTTGTTACGAGTGACAACGCACATCATATATGATACAAAGAGACATAAATTAGTATCGTGTCTCCTCATATACGTGAATCATACCATCAGTATGCGTTATCCATGTACATACACGTGGTACTGAAATACGTCATAATTTAATCCCTAATCGGATAGCCGAGAGTACCATAAGTGATCATGAGTGGCCACGAAATGGCTTTCGATCCTCCTTGCGTCGGCTTAATTCTAAAATCAACGTTACCTGCATTATACGCTCTTTGCATAAGATGTGAAGCCTGATATATCTGTTTCTTTTGTTTTCCTAACATGAAATGCTCATAAATTATTTTAAAATTTAAATTTTAAATTATTTTGCTTCTCATTAATATTACGAGTATTAATATTTCGAGTATAAAAGGGGCTGATTTTTAAGACGTCGCGTGGTTTTAATTAAAATTTAACCCAAAATATGTTGGGAAACAGTCAACAATGTTAATTAGTTTACGCCGTAAACGCAATCACAGAGGCATTTCATAATCCAGAATGAGCCCCCTGAGGTGAGAAGAAATAATTTATGAAAGAGAAGGTTTAGATCAGAGAAAGAGGGAGAGAGTGATTCTCAAAACTAAAGTTTTCCCATTCTATCGAGCATGCCCACAAGAGAAACCACAAACGTAAAATACTACCAATCTTTCCCAGGTCGTTTCTTAACTGCGCGCCATTTCCCGGATCAAATTATAACGACTCTTTTATTTTTCATCCCGCAATTTACTGTTACTTTCTCACCATACTTCTCTATCGCTGTTCATTTACAGATTAATCAACAGATTTAACGAGTATCGCTAAGAGAGAAAATTAATGATATATGCTGAAATATAAATGTATTTTTCGCGTGTGCACGTGTATTACTATTAAGACGAATAATTAGTTTGCGTTTTGAAAAATATTTTTCACAGAATAATCCGCAATAATGCGAAATTAATCAAGTTTTTCACTTCATAATTATCGGAAAATCGTGAATTTTTTTTCCTTTTTACGACGGAATGATATTATCGTTTTTTTATTTTCATACACTTCTATCTTCTACTTACTTGACGTTTTCTCTGCCTGTCCTCTTGTTCTTTCAACAAACTGCGGATTAATTAACGCCGAAACGTAGGAAGTTCATTCACACTTTCATTTTCTTCGTTTTAATTACGAGAAGGGCGCACGGACAAAAAATATAATAGTCCGGTTAAATTCGAGAGAAAGTTTTTCCAAATATTCCTGCCGACGTGATTTCTTTGGCAATAATTTTGGTCCGTAAGATTTTCGTTAGTTCACTTTCTTTTAGCACGTTGTTCCCTGAAGTGTCCTTCTTAATCCGACCCCAAGAAATGATACTTCGCACGAGATTCCTCTACAAATTTTTGTTATTCTTGGATCCGTTTAATCCGTAAAATACTCTCTGCTATGGATACATTATTTGTCGAGCAAGCCACTGTCGAAAACGAATTGTTACAATTTTTTGATATATCGTTTCGATTCTCCTGCCATTTCCGCATGCGGAGAAAATTATATTTTCAAAAATGACGGAAGCGAAATTCTCTCGGGAAAATTATTAACGATATACATATATCGCATCGAAGTGCGAATCGCGGATATCGAAAGTCTACAAAGGATCCATCTGGCGAGATTCCCTCTGATGAAACGTCGCTCGAAAATAATGAACAAGGAGAAGTAATTTTCTTCGCTTCGAACTCGTCTCCGCGAGACTTTTACGTCCGCGCACATTGCGAAATTCTCTCAGGAGAAAGATGTGCAAAATTCACATTCAAATTACTCCCTTCGTCGCTCGAACGAGTGAGGTGCAAACGGCCGTAAAACTCCGACCATTCAATTACAGTCACGCTTGTGCCTTCAAGTCACCATTACCGGCGGCACCATTGTCGGCGAGTGGTAAATTTCGTTTCGCATCCCCAGCAGGGGCGAAACGGCGTTCGGAGCAAATGCAGCGGTGGTCGGACGACGCAGGGAGAGAATGTCGTTTAAAACATCATTAAACAGGGTGGCGGTGAAAGAGACGGACGAATGGGCTGCAGCCGACGCAACGTGGCAAGTGCCACGAGTCATTCGTTATCATCGGCCGATCCGCTAATTGATTTATTCGATTAAACGGGGGATAATGATCACCGGCCCGACAGGATTCGCAGTTGGCCGACTTTATCGTTTATTTCTCGTAGTGTATCCGTTTCGTCGCGGTGCGACCGGATAACACGTCGGAAATATCCGTCGATTCGATATCCGGTCCGGAAGAGGGCGCCGATCGGTTCGCTGCCGATGCGCGGTGGAATAATGTCGAGGATCGAAATTAGGATTGCGAGGGTTTCAACAAATATGATTCTATCGTCGATCGACCTCGTGAAATTGGCTGTAATTAATAATTTTTTTGGTAATTTAGTAGGTGGATACTGCAAATGTTTGTTCATTCGAATTAATATGTTTTAGAATCGATATATCGTTTTTCGTTATTTATAAAATAAAGTAAAACTGAAAATAAATGTGTTATACTTTTATAATATATAAATTGCATAAAACGCGATATACGATTTTATTTATTATATATGACAAAAAAGGAAGATTAAAATAAATTTAAATATTGATTAAATGTTTCTAACTTAATATTTTACGATGATTGCAGTTGTTGTCTTAACACAATTGTTATCTCACAAGAGTATTGTTTCGTCAATATTTATTCGCATGCATTTATTTTTCCTGCACTTTATTATATATAATGTAGCTATGAAAATAAATTTTAGGTATCTTGAGAACTAAGAAATGTAAATAATTCAAAATATTGGACGTCGGGCAAGATTTCACAAACTACGAAAGTGGTTCCGTAGGGAAGGTTTTTTCAAGATTATTGTTTCTTTTCTTTTTATCTTTCACAAACTTTTGTATTCTATTCGTGTATAATTGTTTAAAGTCAAAAATATCAGTATCTTTAGTTTCTCCCACATTTACTCCATAATTATTTAACAATCTAAAGATAAAGAATTTAACTGTGCAGTTTAATTACTTTAAATATTGCTTTTGAAAAATATCAGCGATATTTATAAAAAATCTAGAAAGTTTTACAACTTTCGATCTTTAATAAAACTTTTGAATTTTGGAATGTTTCCAAAGCCGAGCTGATAAACGTGATATAAGAGAAGAAAATAGTAGATAAGGTTTGTGTAGTTGCATGAAATTTTCAATTTCATTTTTCCGATCAATATATTGGATATAGTTTTAGAATTACGAGTTTTACTTGGAGTGAATTGTGAATTTGTCGAAGACGGGCTCCGAAATAGCGAATGCAATAGTCGCGTTTTCCTATTTCCGGATCGAAACATCCAAATTCGTCTCCATTCGTTTCTTATTTTCTTAAGAGAAGCCGGCTCGCCATTTATTTCTTATATCCATACAAGAGTCTGTCAGTGAAACGGAATTTTCAAGAGCTCGCAGGAAAATGTAAATAATTCAAGAGACGGTGGCGTCAAGCCAAATGGCCGGAGTTGCTCGTCCCTTCAACTACTCGGCATTTTTTTCTCATTTCTTTTATCCCACGCTACTGGTGCCGATCTAGCAGCCTCCCATCGGAGATAGCCACCATCTTGGCTCTTTTCCACCTTGATGGTTTATTAATCTTTAATAGGTATAACTTCCAACATCGGAAGAGTTTTATATCTTGGAACATTTTACGCGGCACTCCTTTTTTTTTTTTCATTGAACCACCAGTGCTATCCCCGAGGAAGGGCTACTTTCATACTGCCACTCTTCCACCGCGTTTCTTTCTTTTTGAGCGGCACTTTCTATGGTTGATTTAAATCATATAAAATTATAAAATGATTTGGAGAAAAAGAGAGAGAAAGTTCTTTTTTATTTTATAAATTATAAATCAGAAATGAATATTTTTATCGGCTCTCAATATAAAGAATATAAATATGATGTTTTCTAAAGAAAGTGAAAGACGCGGGTTCGATTCCCGCTTCAGAGACTTTTCGGACCTATATTTTTCGCGCCTATTTCTCCATATGTAAGTTTCGAGATTAATTTATATATGGAACTTTGTGATCTCAAACGAAGAGATACAGTTCCGAATAATTAATTTTTCGTGCTTTGGCTCTGTTGGCCGATTTAGAAAACATCATATTTATATTCTTTATAAATTATGTTTTATCTGTATTTTATCCTAGAATTTAATCGATAACTATTGAATTGAATCTGTTGTCGAGATTGTATTATCTTGTGAAGAATAATTAAGAATGATTATGGTATAATTATGTTTTTCAATTTTTGAATTAGGAAAGAAGTTATGGCTAAATGTAAATATGAATGTTTCAGTATACAATTTTATCGTAGATATTATTTTTATTAATTTATATGTGCAATGAACAATAAAAACTACATTTTATCTCTTATATAATTTAAATGGAATTATTTCGAAAAATATCATCCTTTGAAATCTCGATTAATAATGTGAAAAGTAATAAATACAAAATAAATCTTTTATTTTGAGAGTAAAGTATGACTATCCCGAAACATTGATGTAATGTGTTATTGGTAAACAGGCGTGATGCTTTTAACGGCAAGTTTACAACAACGACAACGGGGCACAAGCACCTCGCGACTGGAGTGCTTTCCGCTTTTATGCATTGTAAAATATTTGCATGATTCCCCGCGACGCATCCTTTCTCATCGCTATTCGCATTCACGATACACCTCCGGGGGATAATTTTCCGCGAAACCTACTAAACGTGGTAAAACACCCTCGAAATTATCAAGCGTGCCCACATTTACAGGTGTGCATTAAGTTAGATATACATATATATATATATATATATATATATATATATATATATATATATATAACGGGGCTTTGAATTATACCTTCCATTTTTCCCTACTGACTTGCATATTTATCTTTTGCTTTTATTATTGCGTTATTTTATGTTAATTAATGAATCTAGAGATATACCTAGAAAAAGAAGTGCATACAAATTTTTTAATTAAAAAAATTTCTGTTCTTTAATATTAATTTATATAACAATAATTACAACAAAGAAAAAATTTTGGTAATATTTGAAGAATTGATTTCTTACTTTGATTCCGTTATACTGTGTGATATCGAATATAATTTTACGAATAATGATACAATTTATACGTCACAGCACGACTGTCTTTTAGAGGGAATCCATGGGAGAAAAAAGCTAAGAGGACAATGGTACGATGTTATCCCAAAGTTACCGGTCTTATACCTTTAGCGCGATGGCTACACCTTAATTCCTCTTTTTACGTGTATCAATCATCCCACTTAATTTCCCACGGGCACTGTGCTACGGAATTAGTCGTTTCGGACTGTACACGTGCGGAATTAAGTTCGTGGATTTTTCTGCGCACGCGAGAACGTGACCGCAGCAGAATATCTTCTGCCGCAGGACGAGGACAGCCGGTCTTGTTGGCTAATGCAAACAATGTGACTACGGTCGACCATGGAATAGTTAGAAATTATCCTTATATATTTTTCAAGAAAGATAATATCTCTCAGGGTAATATATTTTCTCCGATGGCATCATTGCGCGATTCGCTGAATTATATTCTTAATTTCCCACAAGATTCGATTGTTTATCAACGGGTCGCGTATATAAAGCTAACAAAAGAATTGTATCATCAGCTTAAAGACTTTAGTCTGCAACAATATACATGTAAAATTTTAATCCGCTTTTATGTTTCGTAGTCTTTCAAATTAATTACAAGAGATAAAATTGTATTAAAATATCACTGTCTACTTGTGCGCGCGCGTGTATGTGTGAAGAGAAAAAGTATAATATATTCTAAAGTATACAGAGATTATATCTAATGACATAATTTTCCACGAGACTGTGCTTTCTGAACGTATAACGCAATTTTGCGCTGTATAACTCTCGACATCATGCTTATGGCGAATTATCCCACCCCATATGCGTGCGCGTATCGATAACTAATGCGAGCGCATTCGCAACATGACGCCGACGATGTAGCCGAAATCCCACTGTCACACCAGGGACGAAAGATTCGAATATGTGTTCGCGTGTCCCGCGGGAACCCGTCATAATTTTGTTAAACGCGTTTGCCCCTAACTCCGCCGGACGTATTTATCGAGCCCGTTCACGTTTGTATCGGTTATTAATACCGGCCCTCTGCGACTCTCTTATGGCCGCGAAACCTACCTATGCGAAATTATGGTCGTTAATATACTTCATTCGATCCATATGAACGTTCGCTTTATATTCGTGCGTCTATATATGTATACACATTCGCGTATAAATATACATACAATACACATACGAGTATATGAAAATTGATAAAAAATGAGGATTCCTGTCATTTGTCATTGTCATTAATATTTAAAGAGCCAAACCGTCGATTAAAGAGAACGAAAACGTTTTCTCAAGACCATATCAACATTTTCAATCTACACAATTCATATTCTATGACAGTAGTAGTTAAACTTTCATCTTATACCCGCTTAATAATAAATGGGCAGACTGAATTGCGTGCAATTGATTAAGGGAGGGTTAAATCGCGTGATTGTCCATATTTGTCTTGCGAATTGAGGAGGTTTTCCTATTTCACGAACGTAACTCTAACGTTTCAGCCAATTAAAATGCCACGATAATTTAATGCGAAAACGCTTTTCCGTAAAGGCGTACGACTTTGAGAGAAGAACCGTTCTAATCCACACTATGAATTATCTCCCTATTTTGCTACTTTCTTGAAAGATGTCCCTCCAGATTCTTTATCCTGTCCTTTGCTCGCACGAGGGACGCTTTGTTCGGGCGACCCTTCAACAGCGTTTACTCTCGCGGAACCTCCGTTTTTGCCAGTGTAAGTTAAGTTTTTACTGGATGCTTCGCCTTGTGTTCCTCTCCTGACATAAATTGCGTCGGCAGATAAGAATTAATTAAGCTAATTAATTACCGAAGCACACCGTCCTTTGCTCTGAGAAAAGATTTATTTCAATGATAATAGTCTGTTACGTTAATTATTACAACGCAAGTCAATCGAAACCATATTTGCGTATGCCCTCTCGTTTTCTGTTTACTTTTTAAAATATGTACAATCTTTCTTATTTAATTACATAATCTAAAAGTGATTAGCTCTGGTAGAAATGTCCTTTGGAGCCATAAAGCTATTCTATAAATGTATCGCATATGTATGTGTATAGCATTCGTGGGAATTGCTCTCAGGAACGTGACCGATTAAATGAAATTTATAAATGTGGCGGCTGACGGGACGGTGAGCTTCATTACGTCCGAACAATTGAAAATTGCACGCTTCCGCGGCCACGCAATGTGGTACTTGTTTTCCCAAATAATGCTATTAACTACGTCGACGTAGAGGTGATAGCCGCAGGTGCATGTGTATGCCGACAAACAGGAAATCGTGATGCAGCGGAATACTGTTCTGTGTACCAATTTCAGTTCCACTTTATACCAGAAGCGCAATATTGAATCATAGATTCAAAAAAATATTGATCAAAACAATTTTTAACTTGAATTATTATAAATTTTTTTTTAATGGGATTTATTAAATTTTTTTTTGTCTTATTACAATTTAATTATTAAAATCATTCTCTCTCCGTTTCCGTCTCTCTCTTAATAAACAAATATATTTCTATTATTTATATTAATTAACTGAATGAAAAATTTTATATATATATTTTATTATTACATTTAACCACAATAAAATAATGAACAATGTAACTTTTTTATTTACCATGTTTAAGCAGTCGAAAAATAAGATTCTTTAAGAGATTGAGTTTTTTATATTTTGATTTTGTACACTCAGAAATAAAACTTTAGTTAAACATTTATATATACAATAGCACAGTAAGCTCTCTTTAAAATAAAATAAAAAATTTAAAAAAAGGAAATTTTTGTACTGCCTTTGTTTCTTCTTTGTTTCTGCTTATGTGTTTTTACTCATGCATTGTCAATTTGGTAAACAAGATTTAGACATCATGCATTTGCAATACACAATTCTATTCAGTACAAATCTACGTCCGTCTAATTATAATTCCGGTCCTTAATTTAATATCGTAAATTGAATTCGGCGCCAACGAAATGGACAAAGTTCGGCGAACCATTTAATAGTTTTGAAGTGCGACCCTCGATTTTAATGGGCTTGCTGCCGTTCAGCAATTCCATTTTAGCTGAGATATTTCTAGTGCACTTGCTCACGATAAAATCTACTTTTATCGTCGACATATCTTGCAACATATTTGCAACAAATCACATACAATGCAAGATTATACAAAATTGCAAGGACAGTTTGCATAGCATTATATACATATAAGTGTGTACGTATTTATTAATATATTATATTACGCGCTACAAATTTTGTAAATATCTTTAGGATTTTTGTCTTTCTTTAATTTCACCTATTTTTAATTGTCCGTTTTGACGATAATTTTATATTTTGGTAATTTTAAACTTTTTTCCATAAGATATCGATAATGGCAACAAATAGGTACTTTTAATAATAAAAATCTAGTTAATATGCGAAACATCTTACGAGTTTCATGTTATGCGTTGCTGTAACGGTGACGGTTCAAGTGCGACATTAGTCATAGTCTCTTACATTATTATCGCCACGGGGTTCGCCATACTATCCTCACACAAAGATAGCCGTCTCAAAAGTTCGCGCAGGATGATCAGTCGATAACGCCCTTGAAAAATGATCTCACCGACCTCGTCAGAACCGTATCTCAAAGCTATTTTCGGATGACCGATGACGCCGGTCGTTCTTGATGACCGTCAACTCGATGTCGCTTAACTATTTGACGAGGGGTTACAAAGTAAGCGATCTGTATACTATATTATAACAAATGAAGCTCCGTTGAAATATCTGGGAATATCATATTTAAATACACTCAATTTGTGATAATTTCAAAATATAAATATGATGTTTTTTTAAATCGGCCAACAGAGCCAAAGCACGAACAATTAATTATTCGGAACTGTATCTCTTGGTTTGAGATCACAAAGTTCCATATATAAATTAATCTCGAAACTTACATATAGTATGTACTATATTTCTCCATATCTTAATGATCTCAAACCAAGAGATACTGTTCCGAATAATTAATTTTACGTGCTGATTTAAAAAACATTACATTTATATTCTTAATATTGAGAGTCGATGAAAAATATTTCTTTCTGATAATTTAAAAAGCTCAAAGTAAAACTGAATTGGAGACTGCTTTAACGGAATAATAAGATGAAGATATATGTAGAAGGTTATTTGTTTCGAAATGTGTGCCATTCTCATTAAATTCTGTTAAATGCATGCCGCGTTTACGTTTATGTTGTACGATTGTATCCACAAATAGCGTCGCATTCGGAAACCTCGAACCAATTATAGGATCTATAAATTGTGGGCGATGGGGGTCGATAAACTTAATTTCTCATAAGTTATCGCCTATACACTGGTGGTCTAGGAGATTTTGAAAGCCACCAACCTACATGAACAAGGAGTTTCCAGCAGACGGCTGCGCGTTCATACATATTTATGGAGATTTATCGTATGCACGCGAAGCTGGTATCGCGCCACGACTCTTTTTTTTTTTGGCGTTCTGCCATCATCAGCTGTTCCGCCCCATCGAATTTTATTTCCGTTCCGTGGGCCGCGAGTTCGGCGATCATAAATACCGGAATGGTCATGGCTCGCCGTTAAAAGATGCCGGAGAAGGAACGGAATCTTCGGGGAGGAACGACGCTCGCCGATCGGCGTCTTCCAGGAGTTATCGAAGAGAAAGTCGTTGACCGTGTGAGCCGATTCCGAGTTTACGAGTTAGTCCGAGAGTCCATAAAGAATACTTGGCTTCCCGGTAAATCTTATTTCGCGCTCTTATTCAATAAAACGGCGGAAGAAAGAACTGAGACCGTTCGTCATTGTGATAAACATTCGCAGCCATCTGCTACGCATGGCGAATATAATTCACCGCGAGTAGCTCATTGAGCTAAATCAAATTTACTGAAAGGATACGGGAGAAACGGAGCGCTAAATAGAAGATATTGATTGCGAAGAAAATTCGTTTGGCGAAACAAACATCTGCAACTGATGTCTTGCATTGTGATAACGATCACAAGATCATTGTAAAATCTAGTTTTAATGGAGGATCTAATTAAGAGTTATTTGCAAACAATAAATAAATAAATAAAATAAATAAATAAATAAATAAATAGAAGATATTGATTACGAAGAAAATTCGTTTGGCGAAACAAACATCTGCAACTGATGTCTTGCATTGTGATAACGATCACAAGATCATTGTAAAATCCAGTTTTAATGAAGGGTCTAATTAAGAGTTATTTGCAAACAATAAATAAATAAATAAAATAAATAAATAAATAAATAAATAGAAGATATTGATTGCGAAGAAAATTCGTTTGGTGAAACACATCTGCAACTGATGTCTTGCATTGTGATAACGATCACAAGATCATTGTAAAATCCAGTTTTAATGAAGGATCTAATTAAGAGTTATTTGCAAACAATAAATAAATAAATAAATAAAATAAATGAATAAATAAATAAATAGAAGATATTGATTGCGAAGAAAATTCGTTTGGTGAAACACATCTGCAACTGATGTCTTGCATTGTAATAACGATCACAAGATCATTGTAAAATCCAGTTTTAATGAAGGGTCTAATTAAGAGTTATTTGCAAACAATAAATAATTTAGAGAGTTATTCGTACTTATAAATATGTATAGTGGAAAATCGTGTGATATTCCACGAAAAAGCTTCAGTAGCGTTTTCTTCTATGAGAAAAGATTAATTATCGCTTATTTCATATATTCTCACACACACCCATATACTCAATGACTTAATTTTGTTATGAAGCGAACTGCGCATATCCTGCACCGATATAATAAACATTTGCGGAAAATGATTGCGTTGCACTTGCCATGTCATGTACGAACGTAGAACAGGGTCGCAATTTTACGTAAAATACAGCCGTTTAATGTTACCTTGCGTATTAATTATGTGACACGCGGGCGACGCGTTACGTGAGCCATATTCCGATTTAATAACCCCACGCGGGTAATAGTTAACGGGCGATACGGATCGACGGAAGAGAATATTGGAGCTTTTCGTGCGCGGATTGGACGGTAACCGTCGACGACGACGACGACGGTGGTGGCGAGACCGCCGTGCCGTTCCTCGTTACGAGGACACGCGTGTCGCGTGACTCGACGACCGTAACGAAACGACGGGCCGAAATGACCGAGACGAAACGACACGCATCTCGTGCGAACCGAGGAAACAATTAGTGTCAACGCAAATTCAATTATCGGCCGGATCTGCCGGCTTTTTGCCGCCGGAAAGCATTAGCCGAGATTTGCATTTCGCATTAAACGAAGATCAAAAGGCCAAGACGCTGCACAGAAAAAAAAGGAATCCTTGATTCAAGTATATTTTTATTCTTGAACGCTATTTGATTGATTTAAGCATAGAATGCTCTTTGTAATCACAAATTTTCATTTGCCTTAATAATAAATAAGTTTGTGTGAAGTATATTTTATCCTTAAGATATATTCTTGTTTGAAAAATCGCATATGATAAAAACAAACTTAGTCACATTTGAACTAAGAATTATTATATATATTTGAAAGTACCGCTTATATCCGATGCACACTTGTCGCTTGTCCTTGCAATATTTATAAGTAAATTTCAGCTTCAACCAAGAATATTTTGCACTTTGTTTTAAGGATAAATTATCTCGATTCATAAATTAAGTCCAGTTCTTTTTTTTTCACACAGAAAAACCAGTAAAGGATAATTTATCCAAAATTATTTACATTTGGCGCTATTATAAGGATAAAATATATTTGAATCAAGGCATATTTGCATTCTTTCAAGGATACTGGTTTTTCTATGTGAAAAAAAAAAGAACTGGACTTAATTTATGAATCGAGAAACTGAGCCGAGATTGAATATGCGTCACGTGATTTTAGGATGTCGATACTTTTGTTGCGATATAAACTTGTCTCTCTTTTTTCTTCCTCCCCAAAAGCTGTTTAAGTAACGTTCGATTGATGGACAGAAAATCCGATTCTATACTACAAAACGAGATCTGGAATGTATCGCTCCATTTAATTCGCATTTTCATGTTGATCGTATGTGTAAAACGTAGTCGTACGTTTATATTAAACTTTACGGCGATGCGAGAGCTAGCTTTCAAACATCAATCCAGATCGGAAAACCGTTAAAACCAATAAATCATAATTTGGAATGACAAGCTTAATAGAGAAGTAGATCGCCGGCGATTAAGCTGCTCTCTCTCTCTCTCTCTCTCGGTTCGGCCCGATTAAAAACGCCACAAATACCTTCTGAACGGGACCCGCTGATCGCTTCATCGACGCATGTCGATCAACCTCGAAGCCGTGCCTGTGACAAATTCACCGCGGTACGCGCGATTTGGCGAGATCCCTTCGTTCCCTCGACAGCATAAAATCGCCCGTTTAGATTCCGCGCTCGCGCGATAGCTTCATTCCCTGGCTCGGATGCGATCGAATTTCCCTCCCACTGGAAGGAGGAAGTGCGCGGTGGTGGCCGACGTCATTTCCGATGCGCTAGCGTTTAGTTTCCGCCACTTCCGGTAGCTATGTGTATCACTGCAACGTCACGATGGGATGCCTCGAGTATGGATGCCGCGTCCTCCCTAAATTCGCACGATTTATCGCTAAAAAACGATCTCTCTCCCTTTTTCCGCTTTTTCTCCTCTCATCGCGCTTTTTATTTTTTTTCCCCTGTAATCTTTCAAATTTTAGACAGCAAAAACGTGGTAAAAAAAAGTAAATTATATTTTTAATTAATTGTTTAATGCGTGAGAAATTTTAATGGTGAATGATTTTGATGACTCTAGATAATGCTCTTGATCTTTATCGTAGAGATAAAAATACGCGATATAAACGAAATAGAAAGTTAAAGTTATTTCCCGCTAATATTTTAAATTTGTTTAATTATATTAAATTCATTAACCACGCGAGAACGTGGAAATTATTTTTGGCTGCATCAAGAATCTATATGACAGATATTTGTCGTTTATATACAAGTTCAGTTGCAAATTTCTTAGATTTGTAGTATCCGCGACTCGCATATCGCGCCCGGCGAGAATCATGTATCATGAAAACTAATTATGAGGAAAGAAAAAATACCGGTATATTACTTTAGATCTTTTTTCTTTCGGGCAGTTGCTTCGTTGCGTTGTTAAAGTATGCTCAAAACTCTCTCTCTCCGCCGGCCGAAATTAGTCGACTAAGCAAAAAAGGTAAGCAATTTTTTCGCTTGCTGCGTTCGCCGGAGATGGAGGCGAAGATTCAAGTGTTCCTTTTCTTATTCTTTTAGAGTGGATACGCGCGTTGCGCCTCTCTCTGGAAAATAAACTGGGCACTTTTATCGATCGAAGTGCCGGGCCGTTTCGCGGCCGCCATTAAACGTGCCGTCTACGTCCTCTGTTCTGCTCCGTGTTCGAGTCCCGCTAGTCCGTCCTTCATCCTCTTCATTCCCATCTCTGCCCCATTAAGCTCGAATAATCAGCCCTCTCTTTGCAGCCGATCTCATCGCTATGAGTGAAGGCACGTCCTCTTCAGCCTCATATCCGCGAAACAGAATTTCGAGAGCTCATTATCCGCGATTCCGCGCTCTCGTCCTTATACGCGAGTATCGATGCTCGTGATCGCCTCTTCTTAAGATTGTCTTATCGTGAGATCGACGCGACTCGATGAGCCTTTCTCGAAGTACTTCTCACCTCGACTCGATTGCGTTTGTCACGTGAACATTAATAACAGAGGTTTTTTTCGAAACGCTCTTATTCTATTGAAACATCGAAAAAATTGTAGTCTAAGATTAATTAAGATGATATTCTTATTTTCAGAAAAAAAATATACTAAAATTTCGAGAAATTTCTTAAATTAAGAGGATCTTCTTGGCGCTTATAAGACAATTTTTTCAGTAAATATATCGCAAATTATAAAAATTCAAGTCAATCGGGAATACAAAATGTGCCTAACTTGTGCACAGAAAAATCTCTGTAATTAATAGATAATCTATTATTTAAATTATTTAAAGAAATAATTTAGAAAAGAATGGGAAAAAGGGAGAATTGAATCCGATATTTTCTTATTCTATCTCGCGCAAAAACTAAAATTAACATATTTTTATATATTAGATTTTAATTATTTTCTTCTTGTTACAGGTAAGAATCATTCTGTCAATTAGTGCCTAAAATTTGGTGAGTAAACAACCACAATTTTTACATCATTCTTCATTATCGTTTCTTTATATAAATGTAAAGCAGATGTGCATATAGTAATAAAAGACGTTCTTTTAACGTGGTCATTGAGATTTTTACTTGTCTCAATATACCATGCATATTCTTTATACCAATGCAACCTTATTCGCTGCGCGTTACTTTTCCTCTCTCTGGTGGGAAAGAAAAACCTCGCTAATGTTAGCGAAATAAAAAGATGTTTTTCAATCGTGGCTTAGTACAGACGACGGCGATGTCGACCAGGTGGAGTGCTTGCACAAGAACTTAGTGAGTTCGCGTGAACAAATTTCTTCGTTTTCCTTTTCTCGTGTCCCCTCCGCAACTTTTTTATTCTTACGCCACAGTAAACGGCGGCTCTGCTTTGAACTCTTAGTATAAAGTCTCCACAAATTAATTAGCACGCTCTTCGCGATGGGTTCATCACGAGCGGGAGAATAAATTATGCAGCACAAAACCCCGAGCATCGTGAATTCTTGTATCATTAATCTCGGAAACTTCTCGCGACATATACAACGGGATTTACTCAGATTGATATCGCATTCCATGCACGCAAATTTATTTTTCTTATTTTTAGCGCTACACACATAGTGTTTTTTTTTTTCTCAAGATTATCTCCGCCACAGACGCATAAATCGTATTATAACGTCTGTTTGTAAATAATATTCTTTATAGCCGTCTTAATTAGCCGATTAAAGCGGAACGAATATATACGCGCCGATTTCGCATCAAAATCTGCTCGATTCGCTATTCTTCGACGAAATGCGGCTTAAGATTCCGGCCGGATTGTCTGTATAAGAATCCGCGGTGACAGGACTTTGGGAGGTCCGCGGCGGAGGACTACCTCAGGATGCAGCAGGACGAAACCGGCCTCGTCCTTGGCCCCGCCATCGAGGCCGTCTCGTTCTCTCCTGCCGATGCATTTCGGACGAACCGGGTCCTCTTTTCGTAGACTCAGCGGGCGACTAACCTCGGACGCGAGCCAAACAGGCACCGGCGATACATCACGCAACAACCACAATTCCCCATCCACACTCTAAGCACTAGACTCGTCTAACAACAAGCGGGCGAGGTCCAAAATAAGGATCGCAAGGCGAATCGAGCTGGGATTCTCTTTCTGTCAAATGTGAGTCTCTTCGCGACAAAAGATTTCGTGAACATCTCAAGTTCACCGCTGGATATTTATGACCCATTGTCAAGCGACTAACGAATTGACATCGTTCAAGAAAGTGTTCGACCGTGTATTTTTTTTATTATCGTTCATGTTAGGTTGTCGCTTTTTATTCCAACGGATTTACCGACTTATTTAAGGTTTCGAATGGACTTCCGTTAGCTGTCTTCGCGAGGCTAGATTCTTTTTTTCACGAGGTACTCTATTGGCAAGTGATAGTAAAGAGGGACGATACAAGGGTCAGCTGTTTTTGACATTGCTAGAGCTCGTGATGAGAGACAAACATCGCCCGAAATTCACGGATGCCGCGCACGTCGGCCGACGCTGGATTACGAGAAGAAAATATCTGGTCGGCATCTCTTCTCGAGTGCGCTCGCCGTGTGCTCGTGACTCTCGTGGTCGCGGTAAAAATGCCGCGACTCTGTTGTCCCGGCGCGGTTGGCCCCGGCTCGACGCGGGATGGAAGGAACGGGAATGATGCAGAGAAGAGAAAGAGAGATAGAGAATGGGGGAAAAAAGAGCACGATCGTGTCCTTTCTTTGTAACGTCTGCCCCGACCCGAGTCTCGCTCTCCGTTCTCCTTCCTTCGTTGGAGAACGACCGAAGTCCTTCGTTCTTCCCTCAGGGACTACAAATAGCTTGTCAGTTGAATCATAATAGAGACTCGGGTTCGCGAGATAATCTCGCATCGGGATATCACGGCGTGAGTTCGCCGAGACCAAAATCCAAGGTCTCGACGTTCACGTATTGATATACATGTATATAAAAAGAGAGAGAGAGAGTAAACGTTTATTGTGATCGAGAAGCAATTTATCGAATTTTCTATAGTACGCTCTAATTAGTCTGTCTATTAACGAACGTGAAAATTTAGAAGTTAGAAATAAAATAGAGATCATATATACTGTAGGTAAATTTATTATTATTTTTCAAACGCCAGAGATTTTATTGCGAGATTTGCCGATAATAATTTTGCTGGAATTTTAATTGGCGAACATGCGTGATACGCGAGGAATTAACGACGATCAGCGAGGAATTTATTGTATTTAAATTAAAGCATGAATCTCCAGAAATTAATTGATAGAATAAAATTTAAAATAGGAAAGATGCGAGAGATAAATGTAGATAAAATATCATGGAAATTCTTTAAGGACCGTTATAATTAAAATAATTCGAGCAGATATTTTATTTTATCAGATTTCTGAACTATTAGATACAATTATTTATTAAAATATATAACGTGACTTCTTTATTAGCTGTACGGTACTTGATAACCTAACAGACTCTTTACAGTAAAATAATTGCAACACATGGATGGTATGAGGCAATCTCTCATGAGATAATCTTGCAACGAGTTCGCGAAGCGAGGTCGATCGGACCCAGAGTGAACTGAACTGAAAACTGAACTGAACTGAACTGAACTTGGGACTATGAAGTTCTTGACACCACAGGAAGTCCATACCTGATTGCTGTCGTGACCGATTACTGAGGTCTGCGAACTTCCTGTACCATTATCTTTCTGATCTCACGAGGATTTCTCCGCATTTGTGCTTGGATTTATTTCACGCTACTTCTACGTTTACCGTTCTGACAGTAATGTTATGTAATAATTCAAGTCTAAACTTCGTTAAATGTCATTTAGTTATGTTTACTTTTTTTATTTCTTCAGAGTGTTGAGAATAGTAGAAACTCGTTAAGAATATATTTTTATTTTAAAATAGGAACGATATATTTAATTTGACCCAAACTAGCCGAGAAAATTTTTATTTTATTTCCACAACGTTTCGACCATCTGTTTTTGGTCCTTTTCAAGTGAAAAATTCCTTGATAAAAGCGCAGTTAGTAGACACTGTTGTCATGATTATTAAACAATATGATTATCGGAATTTTTCACTTGAAAAGAACCAAAAACAGATGGTCGAAACGTTGTGGAAATAAAATAAAAATTTTCTTGGCTAGTTTGGGTCGAATTAAATAGCGACGTTTTAAATATTCAATTTGATTTTTCTTTTACTTAAAAAATTTTTTAAATTTCTAGAAAGATTTCATCGAACGTCACTGACAATAAATGTGTGTGACGTATGTAAGATACATAAATTATTGACATTTAATTGAGAAACTTTGGTTCGACAAATAGAAGATTGAATTTTTGTATCATCCGGCATGTATGCGACAAAAAGTTTTGCATTCCTTTTCTATTCAGCGAATTGTTTGCACGATTCTTGTAAGAAAAACGCTTTTTTATTCCTCGGAACTATTTGATCTAGAGAATGAAATATCCCGCGGGAGGATTCGCTTCTCTTTACAGTTCGTCCCTTTGCTCGCAATCGAATGTTGAAGTGGCTGTCCACGATTTATCGAGCCAGAGAGCATGTCCCAAGAAGATTGCAGTAACTTTCGCATTATTGCCAGATGCTGGCAACGATCCCATTGCAAGATGGAAACATACGGCTGCCAAGACTGATACAAATCGAAATGCGTTTGATGTGCTCTCCAATAAAAGAATAATGGACGGTTATGTTCAATCACGGTTTTGTGTTCACTCCGAGTTAGTATCTTTATGTCATATCGTCTATCAAATCCCGTGAGCATATGTCAATGATTATTACGGAGATTGCATTCGGCTTTTTCAAAATAAAAAAAAAACATCTGTCAAGATGATCATTTTATTTGCGCATATTGATTCATACAGTACTCTATGTATGTATATAATATACTGGAAATTTCTAGCTTTCAAAATAAAAAAAAAACATCTGTCAAGATGATCATTTTATTTGCGCATATTGATTCATACAGTACTCTATGTATGTGTATAATATACTGGAAATTTCTAGCTTGTCGGTACGCAGAACTGTGTGAGGCCTTCGGCGGAAATTTTGATTGCGCAAGCTACAATTTGATTTGGTAGAAAATTAGGAAGGACAAAGATCATTTCTCCTCCGCGTTCCCTCGGGCCTCCGGGTCTGCCGGAATGATATTTCCCTCAGGTAACGATGTCACAAAGTGGGAAACCAAAATTCGATTATCATATCTCGCGCGTGTATCTGCGGGAGATGGGGGTTAAATTTTACCTCGTATACACGAACGAACCTCCCGTTGCTTCGCGGCGACATATCGTCGAGAAATCTAAATCGAAACGGCCTTGAAATTTTGACGGCCCAGCGCGACAAATGTTTCTCCATACCTTTGACGAGGGACCGAGAGAAACCGGTTAATTTATGATCTGGTATTTTTCTACCGCGGCGTTTCGTCTAAATTACGCGTCATTCATTTTGCGACAATGTATAATTTCTATTGGGCTCTGGCTTCGATTTATTTGTGTTTAAGAAATTTCTTCCACCCACATTTAATTTCTATCGCATTAACGTTTATTTAATAACTTGTTTTTTTTCTAAATAAATAAATGATTAATTTTTTTAAGTATCACGCACTTGTATATTCTCTGCAATACCTCATTGTATATATTTTGAATCGAAATTAAGTTGAAAAAACGTACTATTACTCTTTCTTCTATATTATTTTCGTATAGACGTTGAAAGTTGAAATGGTCATAACATTCTTTTACATGGCAAATAGAAGAGATGAAAATTTGAAGAGAGAGAGAGAGAGAGAACTCTTTCAACAAATCACAAGTTAGGAGGATTCCACGAGTGGACTCGTATGTATTCAAGGCAGTTGGATTATTTATCCGATTCTCGCTTTCGAGTCGAAGTGAAATGTGTCGCCACGCTACGCCTAGAGTTACCGGAGTCTGTCGTCGAATAATCGTGATCTATTCACCCTCGTTTCTTCAGCGACCTACAAAACGTTATTTCCATATCCACACATCGCATTTCCCTCACATTCTCATAAATCATAGTCGGGGATAGCCATGGAAAAATATAACGCGTCGCTCCTTCCGTTTCCTGCGGGAAACACCATAATATTTCGACGGGCAAACGTTGCACGGTTAAATTCGCTTGCTGAATATTTGTATCGCGTTGAATTGATACTTTACTGCGATGTAGACGCATTGATTTGTGTGTAAAATCACACATACATAGATATTATTGCGCGCGTTGCAATACGAGAACGCGATCGATAAAAGTGATAGAAAAATGTGGAATAAATAATATTTCGATGTATTCGTAAAATATATAAAAAGAGAGGAGAGGGATAAGTGAGATATAAAGAATGAGAAAATTAGATGTCATTTATCAAAGCTAACGCAATTTACGCAAAAATGTCAAAGGCGAGTTGTCTCTTTGAACGAAATAATGGCAGCTATGGATGAGAGGCACGAAAAAGCATCGATGCGAGAAAAAAGCTCGCGCTCCTTCCGAGATTTGGCTCAATTAAGCGAGCTCTCTGAGCGCTGACAAAGTACGACATCATTGTTCTTTTATAGCCGATCCTAAATAAGTGAGTCTGCCAGCATATTGAGTGGCAAACCGTAAGGAAGGATGAAGACAACCGCGGCAAAAAGAGAGCGGCTCGACAGCATGGAGTACCGGGAGCGAACTCTCTTAAAAGAAAAGGATGAATGACGACGAACGACGATGAAGAAGCTACACTAGAGGCGGGAAAGAGAGAAACGATAAGTGAAAAATGACGAAGGACAGCTAGAGAGGAAGAAGACGTATAAAGAGGAACATCCTGTCAATCATTTGACGCAGAGATTAGTTTTCATCTATCGACATGTAAGGATTTCTTATACGATCGAATTTTCTACTGGCGAAAGTAGTTTATTCTCTTTTAGATAACAATAAACAGAATTTATATATTTATATGTGTGTGATAAAATTTTTATTTTTCCTTTATATGTATGTGTTATACGGTCGTAAGAGATAATTATTATATGATTGTTCATTATGTGAGCGTATATGTACAATAATTAAATCATTCCACAAAATTATCTACAGCGAAAATACGATACGTCCATTTATGAATTTTATAGTAACATGACGTAATGAAGAGTTGCAGTTACATATAATAATGTCATTCGACACATTACGACATCATATATCATCATTAAACGCGGATACGCGAAATGGCTAAAGTAAAATCATCGTTATATACGGATACGTCGAAATGGAGTTAAAGATTATTTATCTCCAATTACGCGACGTATATTTTTTTTTTTTTTTTTTTCAACAACTTGTCGCAAAAATACACAAAGCCAAAATTGATTACCGCGTCATTTGTCAGTCGGCTTCCCTCTGTGACTTTGAACGGACGTAATCGCGCTGACCGCTCCTATATATCGATCGATCGCAAATCGACACCGAAGCGTCGCGACGCGACGGGAAGAAACCGATGTTCCACGTTTCTTTCAGTTCCAATTCGGCTACCGGCAATTTATGTGGCTCGTACATTCTTGAGCGTAATTACTTCGATCCTCGAGAAATCGAGAGCGGACGGAAAAGGCGAAAAATTGCCCGGTCTCATCGAACGGTGTCGAATATTTACTGCGCCTTTTAATGAGATCAATACGCCGCGAACGATTGGATAATTACGCCTGAGAGGCTGAGCTTGCTTGCTCCGATTAATTAAAAGTCGTTACAGCGCAGCGTTTCTCATTTATCCGTACTTATCACTATTATGGATTTTATCACGATTTTTCTCATAAGGATGAGAACACCATCACGTTGTAATATATTTTTATATATCAATGAGTTAAAATAAGTATTGTCAATAATTTGAGTTCGATTTTCTATTAATTTAACTAAATTATTCAATGTTGAACGTCTCTTTTCGAGTTTATAAATATAAATACTAATTAGTATTTTGTAACTACTCGCATATAACTATTTTGAAACATACAGTCTATTAATAAATGTGCATTCGATATACCAACAAAGAGGCCTTTTATAATAAGCAAGAAAAACATTGATGGAAATATAATTAACTGTCTCTTGCGCGCGCTTTTCTATAAAGCGTATCAATATACCTATTTAAAACCGTATCGACACCTGATAGAATAACAGTGCACGGTATCGACGTTTCCGCGACTGGAGATCTACTCGATACAGCCGTGATAATCGAAACGTCGTTCCTTATCGCGGCGGGGCTGCAGTTTTCAGCGTGCAAGAAGGTGAAAAGTCACGGTCGATCAGGTAAACGTCTATCGCTGATCGGGCCTTTTAATGAAAATTTTTCCGACGTATTAAAATCACGTTTCCTCGCAGGCAAGCGCGCGCGAGAGAGAAAGGGAGGAGCTTATCGAGCACTCTAGAAATTGTATCGCCTGTTCACTCGCATCTATCCATTGAATCCATCACCGTGACAGAGATATGAGCTCGGCGAGCCAAATATATTTCACGAACGTACGTGTCCGATTCGCCGGGGCGAATTGGAAAGGAGAAGACAATGGGAGATCCGAGTGCTCGGCTCAAGGATCATTACGGTCAATCGCGCAACGGTGATCTGAATGCAGATCGGACTCGAAATCCGCGTAGGTCCACGGGAACGAAACAAAAGGTCATCACCGATCGAGGTTTCCTGGTAAACAGTAACGAGTAACGAACGTCCGGCAGCCTGCGTGCTGGCGACAATGCCTCGCTATTTAATTACCGGCAGAATGTATCGAACCGGTCGAGAGGGAAAGCGAGGGAGAGAAGGAATATACAGCTTTCTATCTCATTGATTCTCTTTCCGTATGTGATCGGGAGCTAATCTTAGGACTTCACACGTCATCTTGATAAATAATACATTTTTTAAATATTTTAAAAATTAAATTGAATACTTAAAACTTTGCTAGTGGTATTTAAAATAGGAACGATATATTTAATTCGACCCAAAAACTAGCCGAGAAAATTTTTATTTTATTTCCACAACGTTTCGACCATCTGTTTTTGGTCCTTTTCAAGTGAAAAATTTCTTGATAAAAGCGCAGTTAGTTGACACTTATGTCATGATTATTAAACAATATGATTATCGGACTTTTTTAAAAACATTTGAAATAACTTTTGAAAGAAAGTAACCGCATCTTATCGTTATGATGGATCGTTAAAAAATTTTTTAAATTAATTGGAACACATTAGAATTAAAATGATTAATTAAACAAGAGTTTTAAAAAAGTTTTTTTTTAATTTATCGAAAAAGTAAAAAAAAAACAGTCTTTAAAATTATAACAAACTGATTAAATATTTGTCAGTGCATCTCGCAATCGAAATCCAACGAAATCCACCGAAGTATATCGAAAATAGTGACAGTGCATAGCGCGCATGCAGAAAACATTATACGTTTCAATCCAGAAGTTAAAGCAAAAGAGGAATAGCCGAAGTGGAAACGCGAAGCTTTTACGTTCAGTTGGCTGGAAAGTTGAATCGTCGATTGGCAAAGTCTCGGCGCCATCGTGTGTCGCGCGTTAAAAATGAAGCTGTAAGTTTTCACCATTTTATCCGTACAATTTCACTGCGATGAAAAATCGAAAAAGTCGAAAAACGTTTCAGTCATTTTTTGTCTTTCTATAAAAAAATTTGTAAATAAAACATAATGAATTATTTTTAAGTACAGTTCAAATAATTTATAGCTTCTTTTACGAGAAGATAGAGCTTATTTAACGTTATATTTTTATCTAAAGCGGTCATGCTATAAATATTAAACTAAGATTATTATTATTCCATGTAAATAGCATTTGTTTTTCGAGACTCTATAAAGAAACCCGCAAAGAGTCGAAACGACATCTGTCCAATTCCGTAAGTACATTCATTTGCATTAAAGGCGTATGCTTTCAGCAGCTTGAAAAGGCTAAGCGTGAAGCTGAAGTGTAACGACGTCCAAAAGAAAAATATACAGATGTATATACATATATATATATATGCACAACGGGTTTGCGCTTTTCGTCGAGTGCTATATACACTGCTGCACCTAAATTACTGTAAATTCCCCGCTAACGACCATCGAAACGCAATACAGGTCGCTGAGTAATTTTTTTCCTACAAACACGAGGCAGAGAACACTGTGTCGACTCGCACAGAGAAAATGTAGCTGGGAGAAACGAAATGCGGGCAAAGAGTCGGCTCATCGTTGTTCTAGTGCCGTCGTTAGCGAACTACACGTGAATGCTCGAACCACATTACAGATCTTGACATCTGAGTTGTGTCGCTTCGCGAACTTATAACACGACGACAAGAACGAGAAGCTCGCGTATTATTACGTAATAATGTTTTGGTTATTATTCCTACCGAGTATTCATTCGAGTATTGTCCTTTCACAATTTAATATTGATTTTGCAATGCTTTTATATAACTACTGCCTTGTGAAATTCAATCTGGAATATTGATACGGTACATTCGGTGACGTAGGCGTCACATTATTCAGTTAGTGAAACGTTTCCTTCTGAAGAGTACTGCCGTGAAGAAACATTTAACCTTAAGTTCTTAACGAGGATTTGAAGACAGACGTGTAAGGTAGACGAAGCGGAAGATGGAAATGGGATGTCATCAGATATGATGGCAAGATTTGGAGTGGGCTAGAGAGAAGAAACGGTTGACTGGTTTATGAATTCTAACTCTTAAGGACCTTTTGTCCTGCCATTCGTTTTTGCGAACAGCGAAGAATCATCTTGCGAAAGCACAGAAATTCCGACACTTTGCGCGAGACATCCGCAAAGAGTTTGAGCAACGATGCCTCGAGCAAAGTTTAGGTAGCGTTGAGAAATTATAATAAGGCTTAATAAACCGAGATATTATACTTGGAAAAGCTGCTTTCGTGGCACGACATTGGTGCATGTCTATTAAAGTTACTTAAAAAATTTTCTTTTATTGATGCTTCAAAACGCTATGAAAATAACTCGACTGAATCGATTTTGTTCCTTTTAAATTCTTATTTTGTATTTTTGCAACAAAATATAATTCGTGTTATTTATATTATTAATGTAAATCTACGTATTTTGTTATGCAGAAATACTTATTTTTATATCAAATATTAAAAAATATATATGTACATATATACTTTATATTATATTTCAGAAATTTTAAACTCGGGTAAAATTAAATTCAATCTACACTACTTTACATAAATGTGATGTATCCGTGAAAAAATATCTGTGTTTTATTCTATATTTTTTTTCTCTCTCTTTTCTTCAAAAATTAATTGAAAATTTAATAAGACATATATTACTATTTATACAATCGCAAAACGTCTTATTAATATAATCCGATTTATTTGTGAATTACTGTTTGCAAAACTAAATATTATTAATGAGCTCCATGTAATTCCTTTTAATTCCTAAAATAATTAGCTGCTTTGTAGTTAAGTAGTCGATAATAGTATTAGGTAAAACAAAAAATTTATACACATGCAGTTATAGCAATGACTTGCACAAATTGATTTTATTTCGGTCTGACATCGTGTTTTGCTTTCTTTTTTATGTTTTTTTTTTTTGCCGAAACCGGTTGATCTTCGTTGATTATATCAGTGTAAACACCCGTATCGTTAGCGTTTTTTCCCTCTTCTTCTACGACTGTTGGATCGGTATGCAAATTCTTCGATCTTTTACATCGGCGTATCAGAGGATTAGCGAGATAATGGCGCTTACTTTACAAACGCGCGGGTTCAAGAAGTCCATGACGAGGATGACAAGCCACGGATAATTTGAGGATTTCGTGTCTGATTGGCCATTGTGATCGGGATATCGAATTTTCTGTTTGCTCGCGTTGGAACGTTTCAATCGAAATGATTTCTTTCAGTAGATAGATATATTTTTTAATACATTCTAAAATAGTATCGTTCTCTTCCCCAGGGTTCAAATTGACGATACTCTGTTTGTGATACTTCTAACAAGATCAACATGCAAATGCATCGAAGGCAACGAGAAATTGCAGTAATAACAATCCGAGGAATGAAGTATGTTGTAGCTAAACCAACGCATACACACGATACGTACAACGTTGCATTGTTGGATGATAGAGTTAATCTCTCTCTCTCTCTCTCTCTCTCTCTCTCTCTCTCTCTCTCTCTCTCTCTCTCTCTCTCTTTCTCTCTGACCTGTCGGATCAAATAGAATTCCTCTGCGTCGTTTCTCGGTTCTGGAGAAACATACACAGAGCTCGCAATAGGAGCAACGTGAGCGTCCGTGGTACATTGAGGATGGTCATCTGTAGCCAGCGACATAATGCCGAGGGCGTAATCCCCTAATGGTAATCGACAGTCTTCTTCTAATTCCGGGGACTCTCTTTTGCGAGGATTTCGACAAGGCTCATATCGGACATTTTCTGTTTAGTAGATGGTTGTATCTCTCCGACATCGTATCATTACTACTTCACGAACGTAAAATGAGATAGAAACAAAGAGAGGAGAATAGAGAGAAGAAAAGGATGGAGTCAATAAGAGTCAATCATTTGAAATAATCTGCGTGATATAGAAGTGTCATAACTAATCTTTGATTATGCATTTTTTATTTTTTATTCTTATCTTTGATCAAGAAATAAATGAGAGTAACGATAAGTTTGTCTTAATTTTTTGGTGGAATTAGATTATATAGAGAAATGTAATTTGATCGTGAATTTTGATTATAGCGTTTCCTTCAAATTGTACGCATTTGTTAAAAATTTTATCGAATATTTACAATGGGGCGTCAGTTCCAGAACTGCGCCGATTGCTGGTCTCGATGAGAGATTGATTACGTTGAAGAGGCAGGATGCGAGAAAGGAGAATTGACCGATACCATTCGCACCATTTGACAGTATTGAATATTCAACAATGGCACCCGACTCATAGTCCAATGAGATTTCGTTCAAATAACAGAATACATGCAGATTGATTGACAAACGGATAGTCGTACGCAAGCAGCTTTCTGTTCGCACAATATCCAAATATATTGAAATGACGCATCTAGAAACGAGAAACGTTTAATTTTTAATTAAACAGCGTATTACAAAATTATTAAGAAGATTAGTAATTATAATTACTAAACCGAAACAAGAATTTTTTATATTGTAACCGCTTGCGACTTTTCAATATTTTTCGAATGAATCTAGAATAGTCAAATAGCTGAGTTTCTGTTTTTAAAACGTATTTTCTCCTTTCGCTATATAACGCGTAAGTTCGATAAGGAGATTAAAGATCGAGCTGTACTGACATCCGGTTGATAAGAACGAGAGGAGTTTCTAGTCGGATCAGCTGAAGCGACCTTTCGTCACAATCTCTTCGCCCACGCTTGACAACGCGTGATCGCATATGTCCTCGCTTTTTCCTCTCTCGGCGACGTTTCTGATTATTCCTGCAGGATATAGTTCTACAATTGTATGGCGCGTTTTATCATATGTCCACACGAAGCGAGCCTTCTCATTCAACACAATCATCGTGGGCGGTACATTAGTACTTATCACTCGATGTCAAGCTTTACGCGGTTCGAAAATAAAAAATTCAACTACCATTATTGTGGCTACATTGTCTCGCGAATGCATATGTTTAATCAATTAATAATATAATTATTTTTATTTAAAATTTGTGTGCACGATTTACGCTTCTACGCTTTTTGAACATATATGAAATATATTCGTGACTATGAGAGTCATAAATTTCTGATGATAAGCACACCTAATTTTATCCTCCGCTCCTAGAAAAATCATTGGAATGTCTCTAATGTACACATAGTTTTTTGATAAATTATCTAGTCATAATAATTGAAATTATTAACTATCTTTATTTATTTTTATAAACTTTTTTTAAGAAAAAGATTTAAATATAATATTTATTTAAATAATTTAAAAATAATCTAAATAAATATTTAAATAAATAAAAATCAAGAATATTATTCGGCTCTCGAAATCAACATAGGTATATAATTTTATAAATATGTCGGCTGTAGGAGCCTAATGCGATTTCTTTTGCGTCGGTTATTTCGAAAATTATTTTTTTCTAATTAACGTAAAAAATTAATTTTCGCAATAATTGACGCAAAAGACATCGCGTTAGGCTCCTACAGCCGATATATTTATAAAATTATATGTAAATAATAATTATTATTAAATGATATTAATGAATATAAATAAGTATCTAAGCAAAAATTAATGAAATAATAAATGAAATTGGAAAAATTAATGATAGAGAAATAATATTTCTTAAAATTATTATACATTATAATTTCTGTATTTTGTTTTTTTTCTGCTTATTTCTTGACCATTTTTATATCAATCATAACAAAATTAATGTCCAATATTGGCTTACTGCTTCATTTACTCAATTGTGAAATTGTAGAATATTATTAAAGTTTAATATTCACGGAAAAGCCGATTGTCTCGATTGTCTCTCTATCCATTAACGAAAATATGAATAAAGAGAATCCTAGAATGGTTTAAGAGCAAAAGTCGTTTGAGAGAACTTATGATTCTGAAAAATGGATCCAACGTGCGCATCCCGAGCGGATTTCAATTAAACTTCCGAGAAACTTCTACTTTGTCAGATCGTTGGAGCACATAATGAAGATCCGATAATCGCGCTTGAGCGATAATCAGTTTATCGATAATCGATCCGATTTTTTTGGGATGAAATTTTGTACATCCTCGCGAAGAAATTCATGGATGACCGGCTGTACGTAGTTTCTCTCAAAGAGTTTATTATTTGTTAAAGTTTATTACAGTAATAAACGCTATGAAACCAAAGTAATTTTTGTATTATGCACAAATTAATTTATAATTTAATAATTTAATTTATAATTATGAAAAATATAATAGTGGATAAGCATATAATAGTAGATAGAAAAATAAATAGAATTTTTATATATAGTAAATAATTGATAAATCAGTTTTTTAATAAAATTATATTATTAATATGCATTTCTTGCGAAATATTTTATATGCAGGAAATTTATAATTACTTTTCTGATTGTATAATTACTTTTCTTGATTTGTGCAAAATTATAACGAATTAAATGGTCAGATATTCCCAATCAAAAATTTTGTGTCGAAAGATACTGTACTCATTGTTACAATTATCTATCTTTTATTGAACGCGTAAAAGTTATGTATAGGCACACTTCCATCACTTACGCGCGATGATGCAAATTATTTTAAATACATTCGTCAAATTAATTCCAGTATTAATTGAATAAAACGTAAATATTAGCTACATTTGTTTTTTAATATTATATGTGTGTATATGATATTAAAGAAAAACTGTCATAAAATGAATGACATTTATTATTATATATATTCTATTTTACGTATACAATAGATCGTAATAATATATCTATTATAATATGTATTTGCACTTTTGCGTATAATTTCTATGAAATAGTGGAAAAAATGTAAAAAAAAATCTTATGTTTCATGCATATAAATAATTTCATAAATTTAAAGTTGCGCGTGTATCAGAAAAAAAATATATATTAGAAAATATATTAGGAAATAAATAATTGTATTTACGATTTTTTTTATATTTTCGTAAATATATGGACTTTAATATATGAATCGGCCAAATGCACGTGAAAATTTTTATCAGTGCGATAATTTAGCGGAGTCGAGTCTCCTGAGGGCGTTGAGCGCGATTACTTGAAACTACAAGAATATTGCTCCACTTTATCCTACGCGAGCACAGACAGATACTGTCTACTCTAAACGTAGCATATCGTGAGGGAAACGAAGCGAACTGACATTGCCATATCGATCGAATGCATTTGCGCGTGCTGTTCATGGAACTGCAAAATATTCATAGCGGATTAAAAGCGAGCGCAGTTGTCGATCCAGAAGTAATGAGGAACATTCAAAACATTTCTCATGTCCCATTTTAATTTAGGACGTAACACATGGGTCTTGATTTTAATTAATTCCATCGCATATTTGCGCGGAATTAATTTTTCTTTCACACTATCTCTCACACTTTTCCCAGAATGACTCATTTATGTTGCTTCCGTGAACGAAATAGAGAAGCTAGCTTATCTTCGAACTGCTTTTAGGATATCTCTCGAAATACGGCGAGAGCGCAAACGCAAAGGGAGAAAACATATACCTATCGTCTGTTTCATCTTACAGTAACAAATCACGTGGCGCACGTGGGCTCTATGTAATAAACTTTGAGCTGTATTGTGCTTCGCCATTCGATAAGCCGATCACTCGCTTGATCCAAAGGTTTGGTTATTGTGCTGTTTTTTGTGCTGTTCTGCTTCAATCTCCGCGGAGAGCTTTTTGCGCAATCATCTGTAACGCGATATTTGTATGTGTAAAGGTGCAAATTGCACAAATGCCTGACCCGATCCTTTAGTATACAAAATAAGTATCGTAAGAGGAGAATAAGAGAACATTTCTGCTCGTAGTTTTTCTAAAGTGTAGATTGCACTATAAAAAAATATGTAAACTTACATTTATTATTTATGTAATTTTTATATAATATATTACATATTTTTTTATAGTGTGTAAACTATATAATCTAATTATTAGAAACTAAACCAATATTAAATTTTTTATCTCGATGCCTCTTGACCATTACAAAAAAAAGATATTATTTTTGTATGTATATATGCATTTATAGCTTTAATGTGATCATTAATTCAGAATTTCGCCGAGGACATTCCGCGTTCATACATATCTTCGTTTTTCGTTCTCGCGAGAGACATTACCTTTCGAAGACGGATCGTAAGGTAGAAGGAGAGAAAGGCACAATGGAATCCTTTGTCCAACCTAATAACGCGAGATATCGACGTATCCTTTATCCGACGATCGGGTCACGAATAGCCACGTCGCGATACAATAATACGGCCGATCGTTTTTGATACTGCTGCGAAGAAAAGACCGAAGGACTGTCGGATGATTTAGCACGTTTTATCACGCGAAGAAAGACTTGGCTTTTATGCGAAAAAAATATCGCGTACTGTCAAACACATCTCTCTCTGTGTAAATGATAGGTTTAATTGCAGCGCTGTTTATATAATTATAATGGCATCTATATAATCACGTTAATACTCAACATTAAATTGAATTATGTGCACCCGTCTTATTTTGCTCCGCTTTGTTACGTGCCTAGAAGCATGTAAGAAAACTTCAATAACGCAACAGCTGTGTGCTTGAAAATGCAAACCTTGCGGCGGCCACAGCGCCCTTTTTAGTCATGAATATACGTACATAGCCAACTCGATGGGGTGAGCCTTAAAGCATGCGAGAGGGGAGTCGAGAAAGGAGAAAATAAGACAGAAAGATGGAAGACTGGATGGAAGAACGCGATATAAAACCAGTGGCGAAAGAGTTAAAACTCTGAGTTTTTTTTTTTCTTCCAAGTTTAATGATGGATTGCGTTTGTGGCAGTTTTGTTTTATTATATAAGCATGCTTGCTTTACGTTTTATATCGCGTATAAACCATCAACTCTAGCGTATCTGCTCTTAAAATATTGATTATCGCTTTTAAGAGAAATTGCCTGTCGCAACATATAATTTGATGAGTGTTTCTCACGATAATTTCATTATTAAAATAATCTCTTGTATAACCTGAAGCAGATATAGGTATATAATATACAACATATGAAATTAATAAAACATATCGGCTTTCTGTTCCCTTCTAACGATTGAGCGGAAATACAATTACATATAATCGACTAGATAATTATTGTATTATTCAAAATCTGAAATTTATCATATGTCAGAATAATTTAACTGAAATGTATAATTAAAATCTCGTGATTCAAAGAGAGTCGCGGAATTTGATTTGAATAAGTTACATCTTGTTACGCATTAGCTCTCGCTAGAATATATAGAAACACACTCGCTGCGGCATATTTTATTCGCGACTGAAGACACCGGAGAGACACGATGGCCATTCGTAACGGCTCCTCGCCGATACGTTGCGCATAGATATGCAGAAAGGTGAGATAGCACCGGGACTTTCCTAACCGTATCGTTCGATATATCGCGGAAAGTGCCAACCCCGTCGACACGGAAACGGTTAGGTGCGGAACGGAGAACCGACGCGGATTTATTCCGTATACGCACCGGGTCGTAACATTAGAAGAATGGCGGTATTCCGCCTCCTCGACATCTTTCTCGTCATCAACGTCCGTCGTACGGATTTTCTCACTCTTCTCGCGCTGTCTCTGCGGTTGAATTACTTCTGATGAAAGTTGTCAGTTCGCCGTCATACGAGGTCGCGGTTGTCGGCCGCACGAAATTACTCTGTCTGCATATATCCCAACCCGAGTAGTGTCCTGGATTGTAAAATACTTGCTCCTATGATTTCCCTTTAGAGAATGTCTTTCTTTCAATTTAAAATTATTGTATATATCAAGGATATCAAATATTTCATATATTTTATATGTCCATTATTTTATGCTTTGCTCGACAAATTAGTTTTTTTAATTACACGTGTAAAAAATTACGAGATTATATTTAATTATTTGATATTTTATTTTTTCTTCAGAAAATGTCTTTTCTATAATTTAAAAAATAGAAATAATATAAAATATTTTTTATATAAACTTTGTCCAGAAATCAATTCTTTAATTACGTGTAAGATATCCCGATTTCTTAAATTTAATTTGTAAATTAATGTCAAGCAGATTGTATTAAATTATTTGATATTTTATTTCATCTTTTAACGTGTCACGATTAGGCAGTAATAGATTCAGCAGATAATTATACCATACGACACATGAAAGTAATTTCGTAGAGAAATTCACGCGCCACGGATCAAAGAATGACATATGTCAATGTACCGCTAGATACTTTTCATTGTCTACGGGATTTATTCCTCTATACGTGGGCATAAACGGACGTATAGGCGACTATAGTTGTATAACGCATAAGTAGATAATTAAACGATAAACGGTAAAGCACCGGACTGGGAGAAGCTATTGCCACATGATGAAACGCGTTATTGCGTTTTAAATTATGCTATAAGCTCGTCAGTTGTATCACGCGTGCGATCTGGATGGCTTCTCGCTATTACCGTTGAGAATTTGCTTCCTCTCGTCGATGATTGAGTTATCTCTGATACGACGTGTTAGTTAACTGACAAGCACGCTCGCGCTTCTGCAGATCTTAATCGATTATTCAAGCGCGTGGACGTTATTAACTGCAGAAGCAATTCAACCGTGGACGGCGATTAAAAGATCGAAATAACGTGGATAGACAGCGAGTGAGAGATGGCGCGATGAAAATTACATAAATTGTTTCCGTAGATGCAGTTATTAGCTGCAGTTTGCAACTTTACCGCAAGACGTGCCGCGTCAGATTATTGACATGATGATTTTACCATTTTATTCATGCACATAACACAAATATGTTTCTTCAATTAGTTACCTCTCTCTCTCTCTTTCTTTTTCTCATTCTTCCTCTGCTAACATATCTGCTTTAACTATTTAACATCTTTACATTCGATGAGGATCAAGATCGATATCGCAGGAAGGAACGTCGCCTCGCGGACGTCGCATCCTCCATGCATCTTCTAGCGCATCTTCGCGCGCTTTACAGCTCGAGAGAAGAAGGCGTAGCAGTTCCCGAGAACTTCTTATCGGCTCGACGGAGACGGCGAGAGCTGGGTGCTTACGGCGCCCAGAGGCACGCCGAGAAACGGGTCTTATCCCCCACGCAAACGGCCATCCGTATCCATAGAATAAATAGCTTTTTCTCCTCCCGAAGCGACCATTAAGGGATGCGATATATTTCCCGACCGCGTCGACCTGTCGTCTTGCCTCTCTCGTACGACTTTATTTCCGTTTTTAATCGTATAATGCTCCGCGCGCATGCAGGTGCAAAAATTCTCGTCTGATAGTTTAATCTCTATAATGGAAACGTATGGAAAAAAATGTCGCGATCTACCGTTAAATTTTGCCGCGCGATTATATTCGCAACAATATATGTTATGTACGTCTTAAATGCGAAAACGAGCGCGATAAATCCATTTTTCTTTCGGTCTCAAATTTCGAACAATACGGAGCGAAGCGAGTTTGATGCATTTTTCGAAATATGAAATTTACTACGACAAATATCACAGCTCTCGATAATCGAGATAATATCGCGCATCATGCATTATCCGCGAAAGATAGATATCTTTAGACTTCTTTAGAGTCAGCATGACAACTTTACGTGCGTGTCGTGTTCACAGAAAAAACAGTATCCTTGAAAGAATGCAAATATGCCTTGATTCAAGTATATTTTATCCTTATAATAGCGCCAAATATAAATAATTTTGAATAAAGGATAATTTATCCGTAAAACAAAGTGCAAAATATTCTTGCTTGAAGCTGAAATTTACTTATAAATATTGCAAGGACAAGCGACAAGTGAGCATCGGATATAAGCGGTACTTTCAAGTATATATAATAATTCTTAATTCAAATGTGACTAAGTTTGTTTTTACCATATGCGATTTTTAAAACAAGAATATATCTTAAGGATAAAATACACTTTACACAAACTTATTTATTATTAAGGCAAATGAAAATTTGTGATTACAAAGAGCATTATATGCTTAAATCAATCAAATAGCGTTCAAGAATAAAAATATACTTGAATCAAGGATTCCTTTTTTTCTGTGTTCCATAAACTATAGTGGACATGTATATAGAGTATCTAGAGGAAAGGAAACAAGGTAAAAAACGGCGACCTAACTTTTCCCTGTGGATCCATCCTCGTGCGCAAAACGGAGGGAGAAGAGGCGATTTAGTAAGAGGAATCATGGTGGAAACATATGTGTATGTATGTGTATATATGCGCGCAATCGTGTGAGTCACAGAGAATAGAGATAGTAAATTCTCTGCCATCGTCAATCGGCCCAGGATAACGCAAATAGATGTTTAACTAAATGATGTATCCAATGCGAAATTGCGAAATGTCATCGCGAACGAGAATCATAAGTACCAGTCGTTTGTCAAAAATATTTAAAATGAATATGATGCATAAAATGTATTTCGTATATTAAATGTACAAGTACAAAGATACATTTTTTTTCTTCAATATTTCTTTAAATATGACCTCGAGTTACTTTACGTAAAATATATTTTATACGAGAGCTATGAGTATAATATTCATATACATGTGCGAAAACTAAGAGGGATAATATTCTAAACTGTTGAAACAGATTTCCGCTTCGAACATCACAAGTTATTTAATAATAACTTTTGAGACGATAATCAAGCAATAATGTTCAAGCAATTCACGATTGAAGAACCTGATCGATTGACGAATCGTAAAAAATCTCAAGATCGGCATATCTCTACTCTTTGTGAAGTCTTATTGTTAGGAGAGTGAAATCTCGAAGTATGTATTCGCGTATGTGGTGAGTTTGGTTCGAAGCGGGAAAAATTCTCGAAGCGACCGGTCGATTGCACTCGCGTGGAGATTCTATTCTTCACACACTCACCGCGATAGCCATGAAAAGGATCGTGAAAGGAAGGAAGAAGGCGGATCGTTAGAGCCCGCTAAGCAGCACTCGAACTTAAGTCTCTCGCCGGTAACGGTGCACCCAGTCTCGTCCATTACTTACGTACCGTAATATTATAGCTTCCTCATTAGCGGATGTAAGGGCTAACGTAAACGAAACTTGTCCCGCGGGCGCGAGACTGAGGGTCGTGGCCTCCCTTCGTTCAACTCGACGCGACATAATGACGATACGGCCGCTTCGGATGTTTCCCCGCGTGAATAGTGAGCGAAATATTATGCTGCAATAAATTATGTCACACGAATCATTTTTTCTCGACCGTGATGTTCCGCGTCGCATTTGATGCGTGTTGAACCGAGGGGTCGCGCAAACGAGAATTCCCATTTATATCCATTTAAGTCTTTCCTTCAATGTCGCCGAGACTCGTGATTTTTCATCCCGGCACCAAAGGCATGTTCTAGCAATTACATCTGGGAGGCTATTTCAGATAGAGATAGAGAGAGAGAGAGAGAGTGGGAGGAAAAAATTAATTCTGTCTTTCATGAATGATTTTTGCTCGGAAACGGCAATCAAGAAAACGATTGTTTGATATTCTGGAAAATCGAGCATCTATCTAAAATCGAAACGCGCTCAAATAAAACGCGGAGGTAATTTATTCGAATGAAAGTCGGAAGTCCCAACGGCCTACGAACGGAGGCGGGCGAAATTGGTATGCAAAACGAGATAAATCACGCTTATGTCCGCCGCAGCTTGCAACGGGGAATAGCAAATTCGATCATCATTTGAGAATCGGTTCCCTTACCGAGCACCGACGATCGTACATTCAACTAAATTGATGACGCAGTAATCCAAATAGCATAGATAGAAATTGAATTTTTTTCAGCGATTTCTCTCGATTAATCGCAAGAAAAAACACTGCGATTTTTCAAGTATATTTTTTCGCGATCTTATATCACGTAATTATATTTGCACGTTTAATCATATATCGGACGGAAAATGAAGATGACTCTCTGCGAAACAATTCTTATTGAATGACATATAAGGATATTTCAATATTTCTCGGAAACTGAATTAATATTTAATGGCGCGCTAATATTATATGAAAAAAAAAATCATGATCATTTGTATATCGTGCGTGCATTTTCAAATAAACAGCGATTTAGTTGTAAATTCTGAAGCATACATCGGAACCGATGATGGACAAAGGCGATTATAATTTTATGCTTACGCACAAAAATCTTTAACAGAGAAATATTGGATTTCAAATATAATGTATGCAGAATATCGACATGTCAATAAATGCAAAGCGTCTGTGATATATGATAAATTAGAAAATAAATGATCGACTTTGTAATTTAATATTAATCTGATATTCGACGCTAAATAAGCGCAAATTAAATTAAAGCTTATTAGATGCGAAAAAATTTTGGATATTCTGGAAATGTTTATTACACATTTTATTATCCCGATAACGCGTGTATGTCGGGATTAAAAAATAATCTTAATGTAATCTTACGAGAAAATTCAATTTTTGTTTCTTTGTGCAATCTTGTATCTCTAATAATATTCGATGCAGACTCGTATGCAAATCGCTCATTCTTTTATACCCAACATTCTTCTTTGCTTACTTAACTATGAATGATCGGCATCGTTTAATAGATTGCATCATTAGTATAAAACGACGCGGAATTTCAAAATCTTACGTCTAAACGTCCGCATCGTTAGAAGCGTATTGAGCAATCTCAGCGTTCGGTCGTTACGATGCAGTGGATTTCAGAGCCGCGTCATTTTATTTCCGCTAAATATTTCCGGATAATCGACGGTGCTTTCGCGTTTACAGCGCCGATGCCGGTGTCTCTCATCGACGCCGGAGCCCTCGTATTGGCTTACAAACAAGCGGAAACAAACGGCGCGGCCGAGCGCAATCTACGGGGGTATTAATCTTTTTCTCCGATATATCGATATGTTATCCAAACCTCTCAGGGCTGGCGAGGGCGGCCGTAGGTCTAACCCCGCTGGTTATCCCGGGCACCGACATGCAATCGAGCGGAGTTTCCTGGATTACTCTGTGCGGCGGTGGAATGAACTGAATTCGCGGCCGTACATTCGCACGTGAAAGCACCGTTTTGTTTTTACGAACCGTTTTGTTCGCGGGATCGGAACCTGATCATTTCAAATGGAAGAACGATTGACCGTCAGCAATTCTACATTCTACGCGCTTTTACGTGCCGGCATTTTCATTCGTTTAAAGATATCGCGAATTAATGAAATAATCAGTGGACTCTCTCTCTCTCTCTCTCTCTCTCTTGGCGACTTTACAATTTTTAGTTTAGCAACAAAAGAATTTTTTATAACAAAATTAGTAAGAGTGATTAACGGAAAAATCAATCAATTATCATAATCGCGTAAACAGCGAATTTAAAAATTACGATATATTTCTCTCGACATGTATTTTTTTCGTGAGATTTAAATATAATTTTCCTAAATTACATTAGATACGTTAGATATATTAAAGATCCTAGATCGGTTTGCATCGCGATCGTAATCGTTTTAAGAATTATGACCGTTGTCAGGGAACACGTGAAGAGCTCTCGGAAACCAACAATATGCTTGTGAGCCACAAGAATGCCTATCCCCGGGAGCAGCTGTACATCCTCTCCATAAAATATTCATTACGCCAGTATTTTGACACGACATTCCTCTACCACAATCTCTTTGTTGCGTCATTACTTCCGGGTGGGATTAACATTCATCGTTCTTGAGTTCACCGTTTGCTTTGTAAAGGAATTCACTTCGAAGGTAAGAACTAATTTCCAATTCGACCGCGGTTTTCTACTATTCTGAACAAAACAACTTCCAACGCCATCGAATCGTATACTCGTTATCGATTATCAGAGCGATACGTTTGCAAAGAGATAATAATCGTGATAGAAGAAAAATTAATCACATTCTTACTTTTTTAAGAAGACAAACATCGTTTTGTGTTAAATTACTGCAAGGAATAACGACAAGTAAAATGTATAACAAATTTTTCACGAAGATTAGAGATAAGACAATAACTTTCTTCCTATTATGTTTCATTAAAAATGACATTCTACATTTTATGAACCTTAAAGTACAAACTGCCCATTTAATATATTGTAGCAAGAGTATTCGCGCGTTCCCTCGTTTCAACAAAACCGGCGCAAAATATTTTAATTTTACGATTTTCGTCGGCGCTCTCGTATCGCGTCGTAAATGTGACGTTAATTTCTATTTAATGAACCATCAAATTCGTATATCACTATAGATACGGTGAGGATTGTCATTAAGTCATATGACTTCAGGAAAATTGCCTCATTAACAATTTATGTTGCACCAAGCGCGATGAAACGATTATGTCCTAGGTTAGTTATTTTTTAAGTTAAGTGTAAACGTATCTAGAAAAAAATTCATTACCCTTTGAAGTTGGAAAAAAATTAGGTACCTAATTTTTTTTATTTAATTCGCAAAGTTTAGGACATTTATATTATTATATTAGACTGATTTTTTTGATTTTGAATTCTAGACATGTAACAAGATGCTATTTCTTCTCATTATCGTCTCGTCTTCCTCTTTACTATTCCTTTACATCACGTATGTTGGCTCTTCACAATTGTCGTGCATATCATGCAAGAGTGAGATAATTTTCAACTCGCGCGCAATGCATCAGATGCATCCTCGATCACTTCTGTCGTCGTATCTATAACTGCAGAGTTTGCCATTGATATTTGCATGTTACATACCACCATTGTTGTTATAATGCACTTTATCAATTATTGGTCGTTGAGGTCAATTACCCTGGAAAATCAATCGCTAGAAGAACTCAAAGAACCATACTATTTGATCTTTTATTTATATTAATTCCAGTCTTGGTATCTCAATTAAATTTGAAGTAGTGATTAATATGCAAGTGGAATTGCTTTTGTAAAATGAATACCATTTGCGTAAAATGCCTTGCTTTGCAATAGAGATAAAAGTTATCAACTAACATTTATTCACGAGCCGTTGCTAACAATTTGCTTTTAGAAACTTCTCTCCGTAGTATCCGTATATGAAGAACATGCTAGATTAAGTGAGCAACAGCACAGAAAAAACAGTATCCTTGAAAGAATGCAAATATGCCTTGATTCAAGTATATTTTATCCTTATAATAGCGCCAAATATAAATAATTTTGGATAAAGGATAATTTATCCTTAAAACAAAGTGCAAATATTCTCGGTTGAAGCTGAAATTTACTTATAAGTATTGCAAGGACAAGTAAGCATCGGATATAAGCGATACTTTCAAGTATATATGTAATAATTCTAATAGTTTAAATGTGACTAAATTTGTTTTTACCATATGCGATTTTTCAAACAAGAATATATCTTAAGGATAAAATATACTTCACACAAACTTATTTATTATTAAGGCAAATGAAAATTTGTGATTCCAAAGAGCATTCTGTGCTTAAATCAATCAAATAGCGTTCAAGAATAAAAATATACTTGAATCAAGGATTCTTTTTTTTCTGTGAATGTTTGAACGTGCATGTTATTCGCGCGTTTATATCTTCAGCAAGGTAAAGAAACGATATTATGCACGGAGGCGTCGTAGGTGGTTGCCATTAGTGAGGTATGCGAGTACGCGTCGTATACGCTCCTATCTTTTCTCCGCCCTACGCGAAGCTTCTGCGTGATGTATCGATCTTTCTCTCCTCTCGGCCACGCGAGATACTCTCGATTCCGACCGTGAAAGGATTTTACCCCGTGGCTACGATGATCGATCGCGAAACAGCTGCACGATAAGTCGGACGTATATCCATCGCGTGGCTCGCGAGACTACACTATTTCCGTTGCCTCCCCGTCAAATTTCTGGTCCCGTCAAATCTCCGCGGGTTCACCGTAATTGCGAAAGGGAGATGCCAGTACTGTCGCTTGTCTGTTTTGATACTGTTGTTCGTAACGATAGTTATCGTACGAGACGAAGATGGGAAAACAATGCAAATGAGAGAACAATAGTTCGCAGAAACATCAATGATTCATATTTATGAATTATTATTGTATTTTGATTACGATCCGGTTGTTGATTTCATCTTAATATGTAAATTCTTTCATCTTTTGGTAATCGAGAAAAATCGTTTCAACATTTTGTCTTAAAAAAACTTAATTATCTCGTCTATGCATAAATAGTAAAAAGTAAAACTGGTGAATAGTTCTTTTATGATGCAAATAAATTTTCGGAGGATTATCATGTGATTATGAGCAAAGGTCACGACTGGACAAGATTATTGTCGAGTTAGACTGAATAGACTGAATATAATGTACGATCTACACGTGCATGAAGACTAGACACTACCGGTAGACAGAACGGCCCAACGGCGATAGTCACCGACGATATTCCCCCGTAGGCAGCAAGATGAACGTGAGTTTTTGTAAATCATGACATCCGTCTACCATATGCCGCTATTCAGAACTCGAAGATCAACCGGACGTGCGTGTTTTCAACCTACATTTAATGCTAAGAATGCACGATTGTTTTGGTTATTTAATTTTTTAATTGCAAAATAATAAAATAGCATATACTATGCGATCTAACAAAAATCTGACATATGTATCTGAATATGTAACACATAAAATCATAAATTATAAATAAATTTCTGTTTTAAATTTAATTGCGAATTATCAATCGTAAAATAATATTTAAAATAATATTTTAAATATATTTGATATTTTTAATATTTTTTTAATAATTTTAATATATAAAATTATTTTAAATAAAAAAGAACCATCGAAGATACTTTTTTTAAATAAATGATTATGCTATTTTTTTAGATATATAATCTTTTTGGAAAATTGTGATGGCCATGTGTATATAATAGTTACATAAGTTAGTATGTGAAACCTAATCAAGTTCTCGATGAAATAAACTTATGTCGAGACTTATGAGATGTACTGTTTGTGTATACTATATTACTGTTTATGAAATAACTTTACCTAATATCACCTTCCATTTAATTTATTTTTTTCCGCGGTCTAAAGCGGCTCGCCGTTAATTTCCTTCGCCGTAGAAACGAATTCAGGTCGAGAGAAGATAAAGAGAAACGATTTGCGGCAATACGTTGATATTCACACAGATGAAGCGAGGGATAAAGTTTGTGTGGAGAGTGACGGCATCGATCCCGGGTAAAAGTAAATAAACGCGGACGTCTTGGTCGATGCGGTCTTCCGTGTGGGTATTTGGAGAAGCCAGAAGGTGCGAGGTAGTCCCACGGCGCCCATATAAACCATCTTGACTCTATGGGCTATTTGTGAGATGGCACACGGGGCGTCCGAGAAAAGAATTTATTTCTTCTATCCTTTTTCCTCTCTTCCCTCGATGCGTTTTCCTTTTCTTATTCCTCTTCTTGATACTTTCTCTTCGTTTTTCCTATCTTGTTTCTCTTCCTTCTTATTTAAGCTTTATACTTTACTGTCTTCACTGTTAGATGAGCTGGTCTTCCTTTGTCTTCGCGTTCCTGGGCGCTTCCATGCCAGGAAACTTCGACAAAAGCTCGGCAACGAAATGAACAGCTTTCTTTCACTTACCACAGCGCTAATCTGTTAGTCATTGTTATTACGAGCAGCATTTCTCGCAAGCGATGCATAATTATATTATCTTCCAAGTATTTTGAATATATATATCAGTGTTTTCTTTTTTTTTTTTATAAATAAAATTATGAAATATTAAGAAGTTGTTTAAGTTTTTCCGTTTGAGGGAGTATGAAGTTCTCTTATTGTGAATGAAATCTCCGCGGAAATATTTGATTTCCGTATCATATTTTCAATAAGCGATTAATTCAAGTCCATCTCAGATTGTTGTGAGTTTTATCTTCCAAGTATTTTGAATATATATATCAGCGTTTTCTTTTTTTTTTTTTATATAAATAAAATTATGAAATATTAAGAAGTATTATTTAAGTTTTTCGTTGGAGGGAGTATGAAGTTCTCTTATTGTGAATGAAATCTCCGCGGAAATATTTGATTTCCGTATCATATTTTCAATAGGCGATTAATTCAAGTCCATCTCGGATTGTTGTGATTTTTATCGCAGCAGCTTTATATCGGCTCCCTGTCATTCTCGCCGATTAATGTTTTAAAGATCGTCACGGTTCGGGGATTTGCATGTGCGATCGGTGATTGGTGACTGTCGAGTGCAATGTCATCGTTATTTTAGCACGACTATCGATAATTGCATCGTAATGTCCTCGATATTAATGTGAACGGTGATAATACTATCACTGGAGACCAATGCCCAGTAATGATAATGACAGCAATCACCGTTTGTCGACGAGCGATAAAATGATTTTAGCAATAACTACCGCTGACCGTACCGAAGTTTTTGTCTACGAAAATCAATATTTGCGTTCGACAAAAAAAAAAAACAGAACAGTGCATCTCGCGTGTATTCATGGACACAGCACGGCTGTATTCGATCGGTTAAAACGTTGTATATGAAATAATTCGGTCGACTCTTTACACCCTGCATGAATCTGTAAACACGCCTTGATTAATACACGATCAATAAGCGAGCGAAAATTTTAAATGCCTTTGGCGCGACGCAATCGGCTATATATTCACCGTTTTTCTACTATTTGACAGTGATTAAAAATTTGACAATAATTAAAAATTACTTCAATTTTTCAGCCTCATCTAATCGCGCGTGCACTTTCAAAATCCAGCGTGAATAATTAGCGATGAAGATGATTATAGACTTTCAAACTTATACAAAGCACAGAAACAAATAATGACGAAAGGCCAAGCCACTATCTATCATAATGCGACTGAAAGCTTGAGAGGATCACATGAGATATCAAAAGCACGAGTATCGATCATCCGCGACTTGACCGACGACCATTGCCCTCCGCATCTCGTAATCCGCTTCGGCAAATCGATTTCTCGTAAACCCACTTCACAGTCTAGAACTAGGCCCGTATCTCGAGAGGATGTATCCAGGATGAGGACAAGGATACCGCATTAAGCCACATTACGAAGACCCTTATAGTTTAAGCCGGAATCCCAACTGGTGCAGATGCACGATTCTCCGGGGATTTCGACGATTCCCGCAACTTTCAACAAGTCGTTCATTAATCCCGTCTGCGGTTTTATATAACTGCTTATGAGAGGCGCTTGATAATGAACAATGACCGATGAAAATCCGGCGCGCGGTTCTGTCGATAGCGCACGATATACTTCTTCCCAACTTTCTGAACAAATAGATAGATAGAATTCATTTAAGTTGATATATTAACGCTTACATGATTATATCCAATAAAACTTTTTTCAACGATTTATTACATTAGTGAATCGAGGTTACATTAGTTGATAGATTCTGCTGTCACAGAAGCGGAAGATAATTCCGCAAGAACTCGAAACAACTCTTCAAGGCTCTCGCGAAAGAGGAATAGAGAAATAGTCTCCGAAATAAGGTACGAAATAAGAAAGAGGGAGGAGGACCAGTTTACAAGCTCGCCGGGTATTCGGAGCGTGTCTGATTGTCTGCTTTTCTAGCATCATCCAGCACCGACCCTTGGCGCCTGAGAATCAGACGCACGACGGACGATGAGGACGTAGAAGACTGCGAAGTACCTACCTGTGTACTTCAGTCTCAAGAATAGCACGTCTAGCGACGGGCTCTCCGATCATTTCCGTATATGTTTCTTACGTAAGAGTTGTGATTCAGACGAGACAACATTTCAAGATTTTTTTCCTTTTTATGGGATATAACTCACGCAATGTTTCTGCGTTCTGTGCAGATATTATATTTAGCTAGAATGTCGAGAGCTCTTCGTGCTGATGTTAAAAACGATACGATCTGTTGAAAATCATATTAGAAGTATTGACTTGTTTAAAGATCAGATTTTTTATTTTTTTATTCAATCTGGAAACTGAATTTTTGATGAAAATCTTTTACCTTGTATCTTTTTTTTTCGTGATCATTATGCATTAATAGTGATATATATTCATCATATTATCCCATTTTCTAGTTATATGTGATATGGCGAAAATAACTTCGATCCAGACTATGTACGTGGATTTCAAAACTAATATCAAAGATATCGAAACAACGCAATGTTGAAATATTAAAATATTGCAATTTTTTAAATAAATTAATTAGAAGCTATTTTACGCAAATAAAAGACAGTGCTCATCGGGCTTAATGCCATTTCTGAGAACGCTTAATTAAAGAAATATAAAATGGCGGGGGTGTCACGGAGATCGGCAAGGAGCCATTGTACAAGTTGTAAATAAATCCTTAATGATCCTCACGAGGCTCCTCACCCTCTACGACTAATTATACCGGCCAGTGAGACACTGGCTGTATCTTATAAGTGGCGTATCGTACCGCGAAGCCAATTAGTAATTAATAATGGCCAGTGTGAATGTCAGGCATGGTTGTCGCCTTGATTGAATTAAACCTCGAATTAATCGTTTCTAAATGCCTCTTGGCTGCAACATCCGCAGTTCTCTGCCTCTCTTGTTAAAATATTTTTTTTATTTACGATTTAACGAAATTTATTAACAGGGTGGCTCTATTATTGAAACCAAAATAATTTATAAGACCTGCGCGAATTTACTCTCACTTTTATCGTATACTTGCATTCACATGTTGTTTGCACGCATACATCGTATAATTTTTATTATGTTATTATATATCACATGTGTTTAATGTACATTTAATAACATTACATTTGTTTTTTTCTTTTTCAGGTAAGAGATTTTATAGGATAATCTTTAGAAAAGAAAAGAGAAAATTACTTCATTGGCACATTTCCAATCATCAGTTGCATGGTAAGTAAGCTTGCATGAATATTGCATGTGTAACTTGTATGTATATTTAAAAAAGCATGTTAATATTCTATTTATTATATATATATCCCAGATAACTCTTCATAAGGTTGCAGATCTTCAACGTTAAATACGTAAATATAACGTGTAATATGAGTACACAGTTTTAATAAATTATGAGTTATGCTATCGTCGAACGTAGAAATTATATTATATTAATGACGTGCTTTCGTAAATTTATGTAGCGGTGCAAATTATTAATGATTGATAAATGTTATCCCAGCGGCTTTTCCAGCAAATCAAATATTAATTTCTTGTCAATATGGAACATAAATATCTAAATATAAGAAAAATTTATATATATATATATATATATATATATATATATAATATTTGTAAGAATGTACAATATTTATTTTATCTTTGAAGAAATTTTAAATACCTTAAAAGGTTAATTTACCTTTTGTTTTTCGCAAAAGACCGAAATTGTATGAAAAATGAATTTAAATATGTTAGTAAGTTTTAATTATCAGATATAACGCGGGATGTGTAGGTATAACATTGTTAATAAAAGACGCAGTAAATCTACGCGATGACCCATTTGGACTTTTCTACTGTAAAACGAGAGAAATATGGTAAATTTAAATGGTACCGGAGAGTATCATGCTCTAAAGAAAAGTTCAGTGAACTTGGCGTGAAGTAGACGAACTCATACGCGAGTCTGAAATATGAAGTGAAGAGTAATCATCTAACAGGACAGCACCGTATACCATATATGAGATGAGGGAGCGTAAAAAGGGCTAACGCATCACGAGAATAACTCGCTACATCTGTCTCGAAAATTTTGCATTGTGTTTTTTTTTTTTTTTTTTATAGCAAAAGTAAAGGAGTGTGTATTTCTGTAAGGAACCTGTGGCGGCGAATGTTTTTCGCGAATATGTCGTCGTCTTTTAACATTATTTTCCCCCCCAATTAAATCACAGGAAAATTGAAACGAAGATTTAAATCCAGCGTTCGTAGAGAGAAAAATCTCGCATTACCGCGAAATAAAAGATTACAATGATGCCATTTTATGCTTTTAATCCAAGTACGTACATTGTCGTGAATGAAAACAATGGTAACAGCGTAATCAGGAAACATCCACTAGTGGCGCGAGCCCACTGGTGGTGGGCGCAATAGGATAAGGCAAATAAATTAGCACCGGTTACCGTTATCTATCTCGGCTTTCGTTTCTACCACTCTTTTCCCTTATCCCCTCGCGGCCATTTTGCGCAGACTATTTACCAGCGCTCTCACAAAATTACCGAGCAAATATTATATACGATTCTGAAAGATCTATCCATAACTTTAAACTAAAGTCACATCTTGAAAATATATAATTGTAGGAAAGCGGATAATTATATCTATAACGAAGATCTATAACGAATTTCATATCGTAAATCTAAATTTAATATTTTATACTATACACAAGATATATCTGCATTCTACAGACATATTGGATTAAGAAATTCTCTCCTATATCATCGAATCGAATTCTCGTTCGAGCGACAGGGTTGTCTTCGTTCGCACTATGCGTACACAGAAAAAACAGTATCCTTGAAAGAATGCAAATATGCCTTGATTCAAGTATATTTTATCCTTATAATAGCGTCAAATATAAATAATTTTGGATAAAGGATAATTTATCCTTAAAACAAAGTGCAAAATATTCTTGGTCGAAGCTGAAATTTACTTATAAGTATTGCAAGGACAAGTAAGCATCGGATATAAGCGATACTTTCAAATATATAATTCTTGATTCAAATGTGACTAAGTTTGTTTTTACTATATAATGATTTTTAAAACAAGAATATATTTTAAGGATACAATATACTTCACACAAACTTATTTATTATTAAGACAAATGAAAATTTGTGATTACAAAGAGCATTCTGTGCTTAAATCAATCAAATAGCGTTGAAGAATAAAAATATACTTGAATCAAGGATTCCTTTTTTTCTCTGTACAATTAACGCTCATCTGAGAGAGTATCGCGAATGTCTGATCATTATTTTTGTCCCGAAATATGAAAAGTGATGGTATATCGCGACTGTATACCTAATACGCGAGCACGACAAATGGTTCTACGTTCAACAACACAGCCTGTTGCACTGTGAGCACGCGTGTCCCCGATATTTCACGTTTTGTCGAGTACGTCGGGCGACTTCGAGAAACATGCCACGAGAACTCACCGTAGGCGGTCGTATATTATGCGGTATTATTCTGGAAACGCATTACGCAGCAATGTCAAGTATTATGTTTATATATCAAATGCCATGCATAGGGAAAAATACTACAAATCGCTTCTATATAGCTAGTTTATCTTTATATCCCTCTCTCTCCATTATATCTTGTACATTCTTCATATTCTAACCACATTTAAATACAAGAATTATTATTAAACTAAAATTAAACATATTAAATATATTATTTTGAATTCTCTGTCAGATAAATTTGGTATAATTGTTTTTAATGGAAATGAGAATGCATTTTCCTAATTCATTAATTTCATTTCATATTTATAGCTGAGAGAGATAACTGCAAAATTCAGAATACTTTTTATAAAAAAATAAGAGAAATATTTAAAAATCTTTTCCCATTATTGTTATCCAAAATTAACGATAAATGGGCTTCCTGTAAATAATTTGCGGTATCAAAAATGAGAGCGCGCCGGCTTATAAGCGATTTATAAAGTTCTGTCGAGGCTCGAATCGCCTGACCGCTCTGCTAATCCGGGGGCGGACGATAGAGCGGCGATAAATAATTGCTGGACATCGACTCGAACCCCGGGGAAACGCGATCGACACTCGCAGAAAAATCCTCGCGGAAAGGAGGTACTCGAGTGCTCCGATCGAAGCGGAAAGCCACCGCGCGTAAAAATGACCGGCGAACTGGCAATCGAACGTGATACGTATGTCACTGTCAACTCGCATGTCGCCATTCTAGATTAATATCCTATGCACGCTATCTGCGAAACGGTCGTGATATTAATCCACCATCGTCGATTACTTAAAAGCGACGTGCCATCGAGTTTTATCGAAAACCACGGAGCACCTGTCCACGAATAATCGGCTTACCCTGGCTGAAATAAAATCGCTCGCAGTTTTTGCTGTCACCGATTAGCGCATATTTTTTTTCAGATTTTTTGATCGACTTCTAGAACGACTCATATATCAAGCATTATCTGTCTGAAATTTCCTCATCTACTATATATTAGAAAAGAACTATCGTTTTAAATGAAGTTATAAATTGCGAAACAATGTGTATATAAAAAGTACACGCGAGTTTCAATTGAGTGATTACTTTAACTGTCAAGAGTACATAGCATCTTCGAAAAATAATTCGTTTGTTACTGCGAACATATATACGTGTTCTATTATTGCTGCTAGCACGGCGCTTGATCGTCGTCGTCAATCGTCGTCGAGTAAAGATGAAATTGCGAGAAGTAAAACGGGGTTCACGGTTCATCGTCGTACCTCTGCCCTCAACGCCATATTCACTCGTCTTTCCCCTCTTCCGCAATTAGACATCCTCGACGTCATAAAAATAGCCGTTTCATTTTATGGACAATTAATTTTACCGAGGACGCGACACCGTATGGGAACACCTCGGCAATGTAACGCTTACGGGTAAAAAAAACGATAGGTCGACAGACATGGCGTAATATCTGGCTACGTTTCAAAAACGAGGGTAAGAACTGTAAATCCGGTTGATATATCTAGGTAATATACCGTTGAAATCGTTGATTAAGTCGTTAATTACGATTTTCACGATGCTGTCATTGCCCCGTAGGTACGTTTCTCTCAGGTTCGTATGCGATATCCTTTATTAAGAGCATCGCGCGATATTTGACATTTCATGTACGCTGACGTGTTATTTGCGAAAATTTCACGTTACTCTCGTTCCGGATTTAATTTCGGTAACAAAATTAATTGCTCCGCACGTTATATCGAACTGTTTGTATTTCTTGCATTGATTTCATGAAACTAAACTCATGAGAGCAAATAAATATGACTAATTGATACGATATGATACGACGTGAATTTAAAATATTATACATAAACGTGAAAATTAAAAATATCTGATATAAAGCAATCTGAGTGACAACAACGAATGTAATGTTAAACTGAATGTCAATTATTGTATGTAAAAACTGTAAAGAAATAATTTTCCTATCATTACTTATAATTTCTTTTTAATAATCATTAATTGTGTTCATTGTTTAACAAGTAAACATGTAGACACTAGATGGGAAGACAAAATGGAAACATTTTTCTAAATATATTAAATTATAATATAATATATATAAAATAATTAAAAAATAAATAACTTGTAAATAAGAAATAACAATAAGTCTTTGATGTTTTTATAAATGATTTTTTTTCTTGTATTACTCTGTGCAATGCGATAGACTGATGCCTACAAAAGATGCAAGATAAATATCCTTGAAAATTAAAGAAATTGTCGTCTCAAACTGTACAGTCGTAATAACAACTAACTAGAAAAGTTCTCTGGATAGGTTCTATCCAGTAAAGACAATTTATTTGCAGTAAAGAACCTAAGTAATGGTTGAGTTCGCGGACCTTCTGAAACATATACGTGGTTTCAGGAAGATATAGCAAAGAGTATTGCCTTTGCATTATGTACAAGTACAGTCCTTTTAAAGTCAATTTCATAAAGAATATTTGCTGTATTAATTGAATTGTTTATATACTAATGAATTGAATATAAAACAAATTATTGTGTGATATTAAAATATATCGTTTATAATATTGCAAAAACAAAAATATATTCAACAATATGAGTAATTATGATAATTTTATTAGCGAAATTAAATATCATTATTTAAAGCATCTTTATGCTATATTGACAATAATTTATATAGAAAATAAAATAGTTTCAGTTTTATTTTATTTCATGCAATGTTTCCTTATACTTGACATTTCTAGACATTGCTGTACATTCTTGACTCTTGAAAGTAAAGAAAACGAAAAAGATCTTCAAACGAAATGAGAAGATTTTACGAGTAGTGGTCGACACGTTTCTTAGCGACGGTGCACAAACTGAGATGTGAGCTGTATCTTTATACGTATCTTCTTGGTTTTAATATACCATACAAAATAGCTAGCATATAAATAATTAATATATAATATTTCCTGATATTCTATAATTTATTATAATTATCAAATTAAAATTAATTAACAAGCTATTTGTTCGTGCTTCGTTTATTTATGATTTTAAAAATTAGCTCAAATTTTATTCAATAACTTCATTCTGACTAAAAAATTGATCTAAAACCTCATGGTTTTCTCTAACGAAGTTAACACTTTTTTCGACCGATTTTTTCTCTTGTCACGCTTTCAGGAAAAAAATCTGCCGATTGAGATTGTCTTATAAAAAAAAAAACCTATTTTTTCCCGACAAATTTGTCTTAGAAATAAGTATTAGATCGTGATCCTAGAGAATTGTCAGCTCCGAAAGAATCTAAGTGGATTATCCTTTGAATAACTTTTCTCTTTTTATTATACTTTAGTGAACAATTCAGTATTTTAAGAAGTTTTAAGTTCGCAAAGAAGATCTTTTTCTATTGCAATTTACTTTAAAGAGGATTTCAAGAAATTTCCAGACACTGTGAAATAAGTTTTCGCATGACATAAAGAAGAATTAATCACAGCTTTGACTTTGAAAGAGTCAAGAATGTCAATAATGTAAAAAGTAATAGCAAGAATTCTTTTTTTATAAAAAAATATATTAATTATTTGCATATTCATATGAAATAAAAATAAATTTTCTCTAGATTCTTAGATCAAGGCACTTTTGATGCATACAAAATTGAACTCATCTATGTATGTACATTTTGTGCACATTATAAGGTTCCAATTGTGTTGTCATTAATAAGCGCTGTCGTATTTCAAAGTACTCGTAAGTTTATAATTTAATCGCAGCTTTGATGATGTTTGAAACACCTGCTAGCCTCGTGGCAAGTTTTTACTCACGAAATTGATATGATTTATACCCGATTCTCCCTCTCCCATAAATTAATTCGCTGGAACTTGGCAATTAAGATATTGAGCATTCGTTAAAAGCTAGTAATTTATTAATTATGATTCAATCAAGCGCTCAGTCTCATGAAGATATTTTTGTAACAATGTCTTGTATGAAAGCGAATAACTTAATAATTAAATACTAAGAATATTTTTAAGTCGGCTCTCCAATTTTTTTAATCATCGTATTTATCTCGACTAAAGAGCCAAACGCGATGTTATTGCGTCAGATTAAGCTAAGAAAATTTGGAAACTAAGGAATTTGAATCCTATGGTTGGGATCTCAGAAATCCCCCTTGTTCCTTCTCCTAACATCCCCTGTAAAGAAATAGACGAGAAAAATATTGGTCCGAAAGTCGGGAATTCAGCCGACTATTTTTCTCGTCTATTTCTTTACAGGGAATGTTAGGAGAAGGAACAAGGGGGATTTCTGAGATCCCAACCATAGGATTCAAATTCCTTAGTTTCCAAATTTTCTTAGCTTAATCTGACGCAATAACATCGCGTTTGGCTCTTTAGTCGAGATAAATACGATGATTAATAATTAAAATTGTTTTACGATCCAACAGAGAGTATCCGAATTCTTCTCTTTACCATTCACAATGATGTTCGCGATAAGTTTTCAAGATACAGTCAAATATACTGTATTAGCGATATATACTAGTTTTTTAATAAATCATTCCGTAGAATTCGAATATAGATGTGTTTATTGCTAATTTGTATTTATAAATTTAAATTGGTTTTATTTACCTCGACACTAAAACTCGACAATTGCTCATCATAATTAAAATCATTTAGTTAATGATTTTGTATACACGCATTTATATTGATTATGTTTTTTTTTAATTACTGTTGACGCTTTACGAGTAATACGATCAATGAAGAGATTTAGAAATATTTATTGATTGTTATTGTTAGATTTATCATGTATGTATAATACATATAACATGCTATTTATTTTATTTCTCATAGAAAATGTCCAAACTGTCAGATTGCGAAAGTGGGAAATATTTTATGTTGCTGTCTATGCGTTTTTCATAATATACTCTCTATTTTATTGTGAAATTCAAAGGGAAAAATCTTATAGGATGTTTTATGACGGATCGAGAAAGAGAATCAATTTTGTCATAGTTCAATGTATGTATATCAAATCGTATCGATAAAAATGACCTACGCGAAATCGTGTGTATTGACACGTGCCGCGAAGCCCGTCGAGCCGTTCGAACCGTATAACCATGCAAATTGCATTAATACGTCGCGTAAACGCCCGGCAAATTGCTTTACCATCGATTTCGGTCGGCTGCACCACTATTAGATACGAATACGTTCTTGCGTCGACACGTTATATCAGTCCAATTCAGTTTGACGACAATTATTATACAATAATATGTCTTCCTAGCTCATATCGAGAGTACGGAATAATTAAATCATGAAAGAAATTCTTATTTGTACGCTACATATCTCCAGATATCTTATTTTCAGTCATACTTTTTTTATATTTCATATTTTTTTTAAAAAGAAAGTACCAAAATATTTATAACAGTACGAATGTGCATTGACAACTTGCACTGATTTTTATATACAATTGGTCTATTTTTCGTGAAATTCAAATTCCAAGAGCTATTTCTAAATAGATGATACTTTATGTGTATGATTATTGTTATGATAATAATATCGAGAAAGCAAAAAGAGTATGGAAGATCAATTTAAATATAAATTAAAGATTTTTCTATTACACGTGCAGGTAAAGTTGCACTTTGTGTGCGTGTTTTCTGTGCGGAAAGCGGCCGATTTCCCACGCCGCCATCTAGCGCACAGAAAACGCGCACAAAGCCACTTTGCCTGCACTTGTCATACAAAATAGTATGTGTATCACGTGCGGATTGACAATTGTTCACTCGTGACCAATTGTCAACTTTCCGCACTTGATACACAATATACTATTTTATTATAAATTCATATCTAAATTACTTTTTATATTTTTTTTTTGTATATGTCGTGGACGTATCGGTTTCTACAATAATCAATAAATGGACGTATCAAAATATCAAACCTGTGCCGATAACAAATACGTTTATTGATGATTATTAAGCATACAATACAAGACACACGACACCGTATCATGTCAACAATGATACAGATGTTTGGATGCATAGGTTAATACTCTTCCATTTCATTCCTCCTGCTTTCTCTCTTTTCCCGTTTGTCCTCTCTTTTCCTTCAACTTTTTCCTTCTCTCTTTCTCAACGCTATGGTAGACAAAAGGGTGAATGTGAATGGCCGAAGGGTAGCAACAAGTGGTCGCTCAATGTTCAGTGGTTTCTTTCTTCTCTCCCTCCCTTCCCTATCCTTTCTCTCTCCCTTTCTTTCTAACCAGAGAATAGCTCGACAGAATTGCGTGGGGATGAGCAAATACGGGGACCTTTGAACCACTCTCTGCGGGCCGGAACTGAAAATCTGTCGCAAAACCTGCGCAGCAGGATGCGAACAGCGGGAGAACACCTAGCAAAAAGTCTTCGTAAAAGGGAGGCATTTTATCTTCTATTCGACTCTTTATACTTTGAGTGGTGAATGTTGTCTAGTCAAAAATATTCTCACGTATGTATATAAGATAGTAGAAATATTGTGAATATAATATTCAAAATATTTAATAAAAGTATCTTGCGAACTTACGATTGAAAACTGCTAAATAATATTTTCGAGGTCAAAGTGAATAATTTATGTATAAATATTATGTTGTAACATTTTGTTGAAATATGAAATTGCGTTAAAGTATAAAATACAAACACGATCGAAAGAGTCAAACGTGATAAAATCACTTTCAAAGAGTTAATTGATAAATGATCCGATAACTCGTTCTGCATGAAACGATACGCATCAGATTTCTTTTGGCAGATAAAGTTTATCGTCGATGACTTGACAGTACGTTATCGCATATCTCGATTAAATTTTAACGACTACGTTTGCGAAATAATCTCGTTTACTTTTTTGACTAAAAGAGAAATACATCTATAGGTTTATAAAGCACAATATATCTTTTGAATTTTTTGAAACAAATGTTAGCAGATTTAATTAAAGCAGAATTTAATATTGATGAAAAAAGGTTTTAATTAATAGAGAGAAGAAAAGAATTCAAAAATAAAAAAATAATACAGATAAAGTAATAGATAATACAATTTCGCATGTAAATGAGCGTACAAAGTAATTATGAAAAACTTATATTTAATAAAAATATAATTTCACTCAATGTTATTCACATCATGTAATTGAAAAATTTTATTAATATTAGAACTGATGGAATTATCATAGTAATGGATATGTTGTTTATATTTTTATCAAAAATGAAAAATACTTTCAATTTATATATGTACCTATATATACATATATATATAAATAAATATGGACAAGTAATATAACAAGCAATCATCGAGGGCGTCCGTAACACAGGTGTACAGATACTACTAAAGTTGTAAAATACGTGAAAGTTTAGAGATAGTCCCAACTAACTTATGACTTTAGCGCTTTCCTAATGACATCCGCGGATGCATTCTGGCATGTGTCGCAAGATCTTCAATTAAAGTTGCTCTCGCTTGCGTTAGGAATCACAAATTGGTGAGCGTAAAACTAGTCGTTGGTTGCCTTCTATATATATGTATATAGCATCTGGCACATCAAGATCGTTAATTACTTAATTACGCGGCTAAGATGTTTCTTAACGTGCAATTTGCCGCGAATGCTACAATCGCGATAAAGTCGAACCAGATGCGCGTACAAGACTAGTCGAATGTGTGAACATACAACATTTATAAAAATAAATACGTATTCCTTCTTGTTAGACTCTATAAACTTTTTCATATTGAATATTAAACTTTTAATACTCAATGTTTTAATAATCATTTAATGTTAATCATAACATGTGACGCATTTATTTTGAAAGATAAGTAAAAATGTATCTATATATTTTGAGATATATATTTATAATGACTGAAAATTGAAAATCTGTGATTATATATATATATATATATATATATATTACACATTGCCATTATATTGAATAATTCTGTTCTTTTATTACATTTATATTATTTAAATAGATAGTCGAATATGTCTTGATCAAAAATATTTTATAGAGCATAATGTAACTGTAAAATGTATAAATTCTGCTTTCTATTTTTGAATAAAAGAATGCGATCATATTGCATCAAGTTATATCTAGCTACGTCGAGATTACATCTTGAATAAATGATTATGAAATGAAACTCTTTTGCTTTACAATCATTTACTTGTTGCGAGTATATATATATATATATACCTGTATATAATATATATATGTAGTTTGTGATAATCAATATAAAATATGAAAAAGTTAATTATATCTGTTGTATTTTCCTTGCTTTATTTTGCGAATACGTCGCAATCAGTTTAAAACGAGGAACGGTGTAAAAAATAATGAAATGAAAAATGGGAAGAGTCGGATAAATAAGTAGGAGGAAGGAAGACAATGTGCACGAGAAAAAGAAAAATGGAATATTTAATACACCATTTCGGAGCGAAAGCTTAACCCCGGATATGGTGCTTTCCGGAAAACAGAGCTATTCGACTATCATGCATGAAGCTGCACCGAATTGGCGTTATATCGAGTCGTGTGGCAGCAGGTGCCTTTGTATATTCAATTTGTCTTAATAACCAGAGCCACATGAGCAATATGCCGAAATATATCGGCCTTTACAAAATTGGCAAAATACAGATATGAGAATCCAGAAATGTATTTATTGTTAATCACTGGTCGCTCTCATCTCTTTTTGTATATTGAGAAAGTCCTTATTATCGTTTATCATATTGTATTATTTAAAAACACATTTCATCTATAGACACGGTGATGATGATAAACGAAAGAAACTATTTTTATATTGGTATATGTCAAATCGAATATTAGAGATATATGTACTGCAAAAAAACAGAAATAAACGTTAGAAACGTTAATAATCATATCTACACATATGAGCAAAAATTTTGATATATACTGAACTTTTTGCGACATTTACTAAATTACTTTTTTCTATCATGAGCGGATTTTAAAAATGGTAATGTATATAAAAGAGTAATAATGCCAGTATTTATAAGTGAGAAAAAGATTTTCAAAGAATCCCTTTTTCGGGGTTATTTTTTAATGTTCTTTATCTTATGCATCTCATAATGCATTTTGTACATATATCTCATGTAATATTCGCAAGCTGGATATTAGAGTGAATTTACTCACCGGTGCGCAACAGCCGAGTTGTAATGCACAACATTCTGTAAAATATAAAAACATATATTATATTATTTATACAAATATATTTAAATTATATATATATATATATATATATATATATATAAATAAAGCAGAGTCCAAAATAATTAATTGCCATCAAGCTTTTGTTTTTTTTAGAGATTATTTTAACAAATAATTAGTGAAAAAGATTATGGGAACATATTAGCAAAACAAATTTTTTTAAATATAAATATTTATAAAACTGGATAATGTAACAATAAAATTATAACATTCTAATTCTTATGTAATATAAATAACTTTAATAATTAGTATAATCTTAATCAATATTTTTATACTTTTATATATATTTTAGATTTATTTGAAACATTTATATAAAAATATCAACTAATATAAATATCTTTTAAATATTTTAATTATTATTTTCTTTTTTTTAATAAAATCTAAAATACCTTATTTATATTATATGCCGATGTCTCCTCGGGCCTCTTTCACTCTTATTTGTTTCTCGCTGCTCTTTCATGACACGCACTCACGAAAACATGATTAATTACGATCGCGCGCACTAATTACCGGAATACGACGATCACTCGGCACTTTGGACGCCACTCTAGATATTAATTGTACGAAACGCGTATATTGACAGAAGAACCACATTGCAAATATTGACAATAAGTTGTGCATGAAGTTATACGATTTACTTGAAAATTACTCGACTAAATTGACGCGTTACTCGTCGCGGCAATGTTATTTCTATTTGCTAATAAACCATATACATACATATTTTAGAGAAAATTTGCTATTTCGCATTATCTGTAATATAAACGTGAATAAATATACAAAATTAAAGATATAACCATCCACAGAATACAGCACACACGTATCATCACTTTAATACGTGTATATGGATTCACAAATATAAATTTTACATAGTTAACAAATATTAATTAGATTAGGTAGGTTCATGTATAACAATTCATCAATAAGCGCGTATTTCAATGCCGCTTAATTGGAATCGACTTATTCTTCTGACGTGTTGTGATATACGCAATGATATTAATAACTTCACCTTGATACCGCATGATATTATCATGTTAATAGTTAATTAAAACGCGCGACTATTAATTGTGAAGAAAGGAATTAATACTTTTCGCGATCATATTTCCAGAGATAATAGGACGACATATATAGGAACGTCACACGTCGCTACCTCTCCGTTCAAGTTTCGAAACGCGAATGACAGCGAAGTCACGCCGCATGTAAATAAACCGGGGCCGCGAGCTGCGACGAGCGCCGAATATCAATTTAATAATAAATTCATAATTCGTTACCATGAAATAAAAAAAATTTAACGCTCTAGAAAATAAACACGCGAAATATTTCGTTTTCAAAAATCTCATTTCTCAAATTATTACATGATTGATGTCATGATTTTTCATTATTTGTTCGATCCTAACGATTTCGAGTATCATTATTAATTCTTTTTCCGAAAATATGTAACAAATTAATCAAAAATTTAAATTAATGAAAAATTAAAAATGTAAAGCAAAATGTAATAAAATTCATATGCCATGTCTCTGTAAATGTCACAAAGAAGTGAAAATGTATAACTTTTACATCTACTGTGTCATTTCAAATAAAAGTATCACAAGAAATATTTGCTTTGACAAAAATGATTTCCCTCGACTTGTGACTTAATAAAAAGTATTAGAAGACGCAATTTTTCGCTATAATTATTATAATTAACAATTGTCGATCCACGTAATTAATTCTTGCGATTAACGATTTAGCATAGGAAAATGACGGCAACTTATCAGAGCAAGTAGGTTATTTCGTGCGATTTATATTTCAAGTAGAAATCGAAACGATATGGAGTGAAAACCACAAATTGTTTTATTGCGATGCTTATAGACGATAATTGTCTCTTTAACGATGCTTGAATTGCAATATATCTCACACCGCGCTTTAAATTTTGTGCCGATTTAAATGTAATTTACCCGTTCTTTTCGGATTGAAAGCGCAGTAATACATAAAAAGCAGGATCGAGTGATTTTAAAGTAACGAGTGTATCAATCCTTCAGTAATAATTAATTTTAAATTAAAGATATGCAGAATTTTATTGCTTATTCCGTACTTATTGTAGTCACGTAGTGTTCGAAGCTTATTTTTTGGCAGCATAAATACACTGCTATTACAAAATTATCTTGTGATCGGGAGTCATTAAAAAAAAGCAATCATGATAAATATCGAAATATATTAAACGTAATCTTTTCCTACGGTTATTATAAATGACAGTTATCAACCCGTACAGTTAATTAATTCGCAATTACCATTATTAATTAATTATTAATTTGGTTTGAATAGTATGATGCAAAGTTTCATTTCGAATTCCTAACTCATTAACGAAACGAATTTCCCGGATATAGAATGAATCGATTCCGGTCGGATGATGTCACAAGACCCTTAATTAATAAGTACAGTCATTATTAAAATCATTTTAATATTTATCAATTATACCGTCAATTCGGCGTTTCTATATTGATGATGATTGAAACGCGTATTTTATATAATTCAGTTGATCGAAATCTCTAACCGTGTGAATCAGCAAAGCGACGACGCGTTTTCGCATATATCGCATTCTGCGGGTATTTACTTTTAATTTTAATTTGTATATTTATGTGTTACATTTATGTTTTAACGAGAGGTAATTATTATAATTACAGCAATATGACAGAATTGCTTTAAAACGTGTACCGTTTATCAACAATAGAAATAGTATTTTCCCGACAAATGCATGAATTTGATGACATAATTTTGAAATATCGAACGGATTGCAATGACATACGACATATTGTTAATCTTTGCGTTATACTTTTTTTCGCACTGTAATAATAATAACAATGTAATAACATTGCATATGATTAACGTCGGAAATGCAAAGTGCCATATAAGTACATCGTATTTGAGTGATTAATGCACGTACGATCATAATTAACTGTCTTGTCGCGAATGAATATCATGTAAATGGCATGAAGAAGCAGTAAGGATAAATGAGAGAAAGAAGAAGCAAACTCATGGATCAAGCGACGACGAAACAACCGTGAAGTTGAGCAACTTTTAATTTATTTTATTTATTATTTGTTACTTACTCTCTTTCAAGCAGGAAATTTATTTTACATAATTATATAATATAATGCTTACTAAATATTTTAGATTTTATATTGTGAAAAAAATTCTTAAAATATTTATAAGATATTTACGATAATTAATATTCTCTCTCTCTCTCTCTCTCTCTCTCTCTCTCTCTCTCTCTCTCTCTCTCTCTCTCTCTCTTTATATTATTTGCGAACGTCACATGTAATTCTTTTTATTAAATATTTGTTTGAAAAACGAATGGAAAATTTAATTACACGCAGTGATTCCTGAAATATTAATTATTTTACACATTAACTTTATACATATAATTTAAATATATTTATATTTTACAGATTTTTTCATATTATGTATGCTTATATACATATATCAAATATTCCTAGATTTAATATTTCATGCACGTTTTAAGATTAAAAATGACACTCACTGGCACAATGTGCAATGGTGAAATTATAATAAAGCAAATACAGATAAAATTATAATTAGTTGTAAGCATGTGTTATCACGGTTATGTATAGATAATAATATTTCGTAAGTTGTTGATAATACTTGGATAGACTAATCAAGGCGTTTTGGGCGAAGCTTTAGAGTGTCGGGAAGTATTTCTTCAATAGTTGTGCTCGTATCCGATAATAAGATCTACGCGTTTTTGAATCGCAGAAGTAATCTCCATAATAGCAACGCTACAAAATGTTCGTGCATGCGACGTTGCAAAGCAAGCACGTATATCTCATGGATCGCGTGCCAGTGCTATTATTTTATTATTGGGCTACCTTATCCGTCGATCTTTTTTACGTACTATAGAAACCGGATATGGCTGTTGTATAAGATGCAACAGCCATTAAATCGATGCTCGTCATCTTGCACGCATGAAAATTATACAGCTCTGCAATACTCTTCATTTCTTATGCAATCACAATTAGAATCCATAAAAATTTAATAGGTAATTAAACGTAAAAAAATTTTAGATTACTGTGATTATAATGATATAAATTCCTCGAATAGCAAAACATCTTTCCCTGTTTGAGTACATTTTGAAAAACTTTAAATGTAAATACGTAAAGTGCTAAATTATTTCAAAAGTATTATAATTAAAAAAACATTTTCTTAGATCTAGATCATATCCTAGGTATGTTATGACTAATAACGACATGACTGATTCTTTGATTAATGACTGTATAATCGTCAAAAATTTTTTTTCATTTCTCATTTCTCTACTTACGTTCATTATATTTATTTTTCGCTTGATCTGAAATTCTTGATGTTATTTTTCCATTATTCAACAAACATTCACGTTAGTATATATTTTAGAGCTATACATTTTGATGTTTTATAAATGTACAAAATTGATTGGCACAATTTCCGATTGTATTTTATTAACTCGTCGTTTAAATGTAATGCAATGAATATGTATGTATATATGTAGATATGTGTATTTATATATATTTTTTCTCTTTTTTGCAAATTATATGTATTTTAATTAAAAGCTAAATATCCTGACACCGTAGAATTAACACTATAAAGTATATGCATATATGTATGTATATACATATCTCTAATGAAATATTTTATAAAATTTTGGGTTCGTTTATTTAATTTCTAATTTAATAAACTTTCATGTGCAATTACTCCACATATTATATTTTTTTACATTATATTTTTCCAGTATTTGTTATATTTTATTTTTTTTAACTCTATATTTTGTTATCGTTTGTCACAATTAGCGCGATTCGTGTTTTAATAATGTGACTACTTTTTGGCCTAATGAGGGCCTTTTTCTACCATCTCGTTCCGGAAATGTCTTTCTTCGACTTACAAGTAGAAAGCATCCGAGTCGAAGGAGAAAACGGACAAGAATGTTTGCACTGCGCGGCTCTTTGTCTTATACCGTTTCCGGGACGTTTGCTCGCGAGACGTTAGAGAGAGTGTTTACTTCTGTGCGACGAGTGTCTTTCTCGCGAGAGGGTTGGAGGTAAATCGTTTGAAAACAATCTCGACTAATATTTTGCGAGCGTCAAGAGGCGGCCCGCTATTACGAAAATTCACTCTCCCGCGATGCATCGGATTCCGCTCGTTGTCCCCTTAAATAATCGTTATTCGTGTTGTTTCGGCAAACAATGACTCGCGCGGACGGAAACCACAAATTTCTATTCGGAGAATAAGCTGTTTCCGTTTGCACAGGTGTCGTAGACGAAAATAGTGCGGTTGTCGCTCTGAAATTGCCACGTGTCTCCACGAATAACGCGGCTTTTCTTCCTGCGGTTATCGGCACTGCGGGAAATCATTTATTGGTAGTTGGGAACTAACGGAGAGATATAAACTTTCTTTTAGCCGACAAACAATCTGCGACTTCTTGCCGAATTTCATTTCTACAGTTCGCATATTATTTTTTCAAGATATACATTTTTTGTTACAACAATAAATTAGTTCAAAATTACGTTTATCCGTAGGATTACATATTTGTAAAAAAGATTAAGCAAATTAAGAAAAAAAAACTTTAGATTTGAAAGAAAGAAAGAAAATCCCTTATATATTACTTTCTGATTATATCTCAACGTGAGGGGAAAACTCATAGCGATATCAGAGGGATAAACGAGAAGAATCAAGAATCCGAAGAAAGACGAGAAGACAAAACGACCTCGTTTGCCCTTGATGCTTTCTTTCACGTCGCAAGATAATTAAATCGAGATTGTGCCTGTCTCGTAGCGATCGCGATCACGAGTTTTCATAGAGCACAAGTTCGAATCTAGGCGGATAAAGCCAGATGAAGAGATAAACACTTCTGATGATACAAAAGTAACACATCGGTCTATGGTTTCATGAACCTCACGGTTGTACATAGTCGGAGTGGAGCGTGATACACAATAGACCACAGTAATATCGAACATACAACGAGAAGCATGGCCATTGTATTCGAATACCTTGGTGACGTTGCATATAACGTGCATTAACTACCTACGAAATTTACACATTGTTAAAGGTAAACTCAGCATTGCACGAATCGCTCAATGCTTTAAACGTAAACTACTGCATCATCAAAGCACCATTACGCTTACGAACTCCATCCTTTGTAGATTTTAGTTAAGTTAAACTAACTAGAGTTTAGTCTAAATGAATCGATTTGTGCAAAATTAGTTGCTTTATTAGTTTCACGAATGATGGCTTCTCTAATTTACGAATATATATATATATATATATATATATACATTGCCATATTATTAAATTCATCGTGAAATTAAATAATTATATTACACGAGAGAGATATTTATTTTTGATCTGCAATATAACATCGCAAGAAATTTTACCATCCATTAAATTCCCGAATAAGTATGAACTATCGTCGTCAATTGAATACAATAGAAGAGATTGCAAAAGAAACAATTTTTACAGATCCATAGATTTTTGAGATTTTTACTTCAAAGATATGAATGGGGTCTTTGTCACATTGAAGAAAAGAGGCTTTCTTCGAAAGATTTTCAATATAAAATCAACACCCGCAACTGATTACTTTAGATGAGTATCTCTTGAATAGCGATTCGTTCATATTGTCTGGTATTTCAATTTCTCTATTATATTGCAATATAATCATTTATATATAAAACGTAAAAAGAATCATATATAAAATATGTAATCTATGTATATTAAAAATTGCTTTGTAATATTGTTCGATTATTTATAATAATCAAAAAGAGAAATTAATAATTTTCAAACATAGTACATATATATATATATATATATATATTTATGTATAATTTCTATAAATTGAATTTTAAAATTATACGGGTCAAATATCTCGAATAAATGAAACTATACTGTACATGACAATTTGACAAAAAGATTTCGAAAACAATAAAGTGTCGATACAATTAACAACAATTACGCTCTGTTAGTTTCAGCGCGAAAATGAGCTCATAACAACCGTATATTATTGCCTTTTGTTTTATTATGATAGATTTCTGATTAAATTCTTTATTTGTGCTGTACAAATAGAAACTTAATTAAAATCAGCGGTTTACGATCACGTTTGTCGTTACTGCCAAATCGTCACGTGACATACAGATTCGCAGTGATAAATAATCTTTAATATTCTATCTCTAAATCATTTCCAGTCGCGTTATTAATTAATTAGTATTTTTTTATCAAATTATTTGATAATCCGTTACCTCCTTTCTTGACTAAACTTCTTTAATTGAATATTTCATCGATAGCGCTGCCTCGACCGAGCAAACTTCTAATTGGAATTGGACACTAAATTTCGATCGAAAATGGAAACTATTGTAGATGTATTAGTCTCGTGCAGAGAATGGCGTCATGGTAATATATATATATATATATATATAAGCGAGTGCTTATTAGTGTTTACCAAGATGTCATTTCCTATTGGCCCAAGGCGATTCATTAGACGTAGATGCGCACGTTCGATTCATTTTGTCTGAGGAAAACTATATAAATACCTGTGTAATAATATACACGTTTCACACATATGTGTGTATAAATATAATTAAACAATTTATAATAAATAAATATATACATTTTTTAAGATAAAGAAAGACAGAATTCTCAAAAATGTAATAGAATTTTCAATTTCTTATGTAATATTTCCGCGACGAACAGAGACAAATGTAAAGAAAAATCACACGAACAATATCAGTTTCGCTGATATGTCTATAGTTTCGACACGGATTTGAAGAACAACATTAATACTGTTATTCCATGAAAGGAACCAACGATTTGTTGCTAATCGATATAATTATTTCTTCTTACCACTCTATCGGAGAACAAAAGCGCCGACGACTTGCTGTACACGGTCCGATCTAAGGTTAATTTCGTAGGGAGCCCTTAACTATGCAGTCCCACGGTAGCGGGACAATTTAGGAGCGGAAATCGTCGATTACCACGGAAGGATTAGTGGGTACCTCCCCAGGCCAAATTTCCCCTACGAGTTTCGCTATATCTTACCGCAGAATCCGCGCAATACGGCCGTAGGTGGATTTCGGAAATTTATTGTCGTCGGCAAAACGGATTTATCTATAACTCTGATTACATTCGTGGTTTATGACAATCGTATATAGTTTCATGAATGTGTCATAATTATATTAATATCCAATTGTGTACAGGCTGATATGTTTGCAGACATATAATAATTAATAACAAAATAATCACTTATCCCAATTAGCAAGCGCTTATCATTTTAACGTCAAATAATGTCGTTTGAATATCAAATAACGGGCATTTACTATCTAGGATGTGTAATTATTTTTTTATTACTGTTTATTATCTGTTTGTTGTTTTATCACCGTCTTATTAATTTATGATATTAAAGTTATAAGAAAATTATTTTCTCGTCAATTATACAACTTTTACTGAACTATAATATAATTTTGTATATATAGATTTGTATTTGTGGAAGGATTCAGACTGCGTTCTTTCCTCCGTACATCGCTTCGTGTCGGTTGCCAATAAAAGCGCAGCTTTGCGAGTAATACCTCAAATTGCATTGTGCTTTCGTAATCGATAACGTTACCCCGGCTATAGCTTATACAAACGCGACCAAAGCTATTTTCAGACGAAATAGGAAAGGTGCGCCGCTCGATCGCTTTTATCCGCGGAAAATCTATTTAGGACGAGCAGCTTTCGAATATTCCAACCGGGAGGCCATTATGTCGGGGAGAGTTGCGTGTCACTGGTCAGAATGATGAATGCGCGTGAAATCTGTCACGACGATCAATATAATCTCAACATCATTCAGTAAAAAGTCGGTCATATTCGTCGATAGAATTGTTCTCTAAGCTAATAATACAAATGGGACAATTACGCGATTTTTTCGTTCTCAGCGAGAACTATGGCTCTCGTATCAGATTGTTTGACATTTCAATGTATATAATCTCATCAGGCACTGATTTTCATTCTTATTGCCACTTGTTGCCTAACTCTATATAGAAAAAAATGTCTCTTTGCTTGCGTAGAACCATATTGCAAAAGAACGCGAAAATACGGTTTCGATTGACCAACAAGCTCGGAGTAACATCCATTTAAATCGCCACAAAAATATTTTTACTCTCCATATCCGCTTTTCTGCTCCAGATGTACCTATATATATTGACAATACTGCGATGGCGTAACGATGGGCTGGAACGTAGCTTTTAGCCGTTGACATCCAAACGTTGATTTCGATCTGTCATCCAATACATTCGCTACCCGGATTAATACCTCGATATTCGACACACACCAAACACACATTTACATCCTTCACATACACACGCACGCACGTATGCGCGTGCATACATACACACGTATCGCAAATTTTCAGCAAATAGATATTTTCTATTATTGTGTTTAAATAGTAAGTATGCGAATGTACATTTAAATTACGCAAAATAATTAGCGTAATACAACAAACTTTATATATATGAATAATTGAGTAATTACTGCGTTTACTATGATAGGATTATAATATATTTGTGATTGAGACTGTGACTTTATTTACAATTATTCCATGTAAGTATAAACGCAGCAATTGTATTTATACTACAAATGGCACTAATGAACATGTGTGTGACAATTGAAATTATAACGATTTTGCAAATTACTACAAAATTATTATACATGAAATTCCAAACAGAGCATAATGTAACATATGCGATAGTATTGATAGATTAATTAATTTTGCTGCATAAATCTGTGATTACTAATAATAGTATGAGAAATGCTATTGTATCGCAAATATGTGATAAAAAATGTATGCAATAGACCTTTTTTGGCAGCACAGTATTATAGATTAAGTGATCAAAAAATATCGATTCTTTGAATGTAGATGGCGTATTTAATAGAGTGATCGATAATATAATTGTTTTTCTATAAATAAAAAGGGACCTGTGTTCGATTATTCTGTGGTATAATTATTCTCGTTTGATTTTTATCTCTTTCCTGATTATATAATTTGATTATATAATTATTTATTTATGCTATTTATATTTTGAATTTTATTTAAAAATTTGGAAAATAACAAAAAGCATGATAATTGAATATGTATACGCGAATGCTTAAATAAACAATACAAAAATACTTTATTTTATTTTATGCCAAAATGCATAAACTGTTGCATTTGAACACCGATGATTTATTATCAATACGAGAAAGAGAGAAAAAGAATCGAATTTGTTGGAAACATATATAAAAATGTGATATTTCTTCTGCGATGGCATAACGTCTGTTATGGATAAAATCAAAAATGTTTTCTGTCGCTTGACGAACACACATGGTGAACATGTAAACCTTGTAACAAAGCGCGCTCGTATTTTCGTTGTGATATCGATGGAAAATTCATAGATATATTTTTTTTAGTTCAATCGATGCATGTTTCTTTTTTATGTTACTCTTAGTTTGACGTAGCGCACGAGTCCTTTTCTACAGTCATTTTCTCTTTGCTCTGCCTTTTCAACAGCGCATTGGGAAAACGAGACTTCGCGCAATGATTTATTAAGGGAATGACACGGCAGTCCTTCGACCTCCATAGAAAATCTATCTTTTCTCGGCGTTGTTTAGAAAACCGATAACAGAGCATCATTTACCGTCTCATGGAGAAAGAACTATTTACTAAATATTTTGCCCATTTTTTAAATGTGAGAACAGTGAGCACACAATGTAAATTACGGTCATTATCGTTATATTCTCGCTTCAGAAGCAATAAGCTGAAATACGTCGAGCTTAACTTTCTGTGAAAAGCTATCTGGAAAATGGACCCAGTGTTTTTACGAAAATTTATATGAGTACAAATTACCAGAAAGTTAAAAATCGATATGTAAATTAAGTCTAATAGTAGAAAATCGTCTTCTAATAACCCTCTGCAATGCAGTGCTATTTCGCTCTCCTTCTCTTATTTCATTTACGTAATTTTTCTTATTTTAAAACATCAAATATCTCGAGATATTTTCAATACAATACAACAATAAATAAGTTAGAAAATAAAGCTAGAGAAATTAAGAGATTGTTTTTTCCTAATAATATTGTTGCGATAAATCGTTCTTTGATAAATACTGAGATCCATGTTAGATATAGCGCGAAAAAAATCGATAGTTCAGAATCGAGGAGTTACGATTCTTGGTGGTTTGCTGAGCTGGACCGATCTGGGACTCTCGGTAGTTTCAGTGGCCATGACTCAGCACAGGGTCGTCCTTTTAGCTGTCGTATTTCTGTTCCGAGTTTACACGATGCGCCATCATGGGTTACTCGAACGTTTTAGAATCCAACGCGATCGAATTTTCTTCATGAGAAAATCTACTTTTACGGATTTTGTGGTGGTATTCATCTCAAGAAATGGTACACTCTGTCGCGCTGTCCGTTTTGAGTTTATTGTTGATAAACGACTAGAAATTGATCTCTAATATATAGCATATCGCACGTTTGTATCGTTTGCGAAGTCTACTTTATAAAAATTGCTAGAAGCGTGCATCGAGATTTATTGATCTACTTAAGAATTGTTATGTTGAGAAATTTAAAAATTAGCGCTCGTTTTTAAAACAATATTATATAATCTACATATTTTTTTTAAACGCAAAAATTAATCAGCAAATTTAATTTTGAGAAAATATTATTTATGAAAATGATAAAATAAGCAACTGACAAAGGTATTAAGATATTGGCTGAAATAAGTATTTTTACAAATCGTAAGTTAACATTTTTGTTTATATAATAAACATAAATTTGGTCTTTTTTGTATTGAACTTTATCAACATTTATACGACGTATACAAACATCCCGTCAAAGGAGGTCCTTGGAACCGCCATTCTAACGTATCTTACAGAGTCCATTGTGCTCTCTGCTACCTTTGTGAGCAAACGATCTTACAAAGAACTCTCCCTCACATTGTTGCACGGTATTCGTGGAAAATGAAAGTTTCATGCAGGCCATCATCAGAGGTAGCAATGCTTGATAGCGTATATTCTTTGATAGACAAATCTTGATAAATTCGCGTGTATCATAAAATTCTCATAAGTTATATGGATATTTATTATATCTTGTATACAACTGATTATATGTGTATATATTATTATTATATAAATATGAAGTGAATTTTAACTATGATACAACTGGAAAATATAAAAATACATATATTTCCTTACTAATATTTTAAGTTTTTAATATCGTGATATGCAGTGATATTAAGACTCATTACGATCAGTAATTGTATTTTCTCACGAACTTCAATTATCTTGAATCTCAATGAGATCATATTTCACCCATTATCGCGTCCATTTGCTCAATTATCTGTTGGCTCAGATCTTTTAACACTCTAGTAATAATGAAGCTAATTGTTTCTAAGATTATGACACAATTTTCTGTTTAAGTTAATTGTGCGTTAATTAGACCCTCGATTCTGACCATGGTTTAAAAGCAATGACGAACAATTTGTGCGAATTTGGACCGTTACATTTCGGATACGAAGGGACATGTGTGCTCAGCAAGTTTTTCACCCGACAGAAAATTTTCGTGACATGCTTGAATCTGTACGTTTAGGTAAACCACTTTACTCGTCAGGTTCACGAACGTGATACGAATATCGCGCTTCCGCACACGGCGCAACTCATGTAGCAATCAAAAGGTTTCGTGCTAAACATACGATCGACCAAATTCCATGATATAGGTATGTTAGCGTGTCCTAGTATATCAAAAATTAGTTATGCATGCTATATATGTAATTCTGCTAATTTATTTACAAAAATAGTTTTATATATTATATTCATTGTCAGTTGAGAAGAATAGAAAGTTTTTCGAGATAATCTAAAGAACTCAATATTAAAGATTTAAACATACTACAAATTATAAAAATTATCTTACAATATTATAAGAGAATGTTTAATTTTTTAAAGAATTTAATAATTTAAAGAATTATACATTTATGTAAAAGTGTACAATTTATATTAAAAATTGAAACATTCACTGTATCGTATACATGTATAGAATAGCCTGTAGTGCATACGGTTCAGTAAATCAATATGTACACGCGCAGTGTGTGCAAGGATAAAAACTGTAACAAAATATTTGACAGAATATTTGTATGTATATTTGTACATATATGCGATTTACTAATAATATGACGTGTAGGAACAATTGTATATATTTATTTATTTGCATGAGAGTGTTTTTCGTGATATGCAAAAACCGACTTACGACAAATGCGATTAGTTATTGATTTTTCGCCATATGAACAATCCTACTGAACAAATCCTAAAAGCGTTCAAAGTATGGTTCTATATCATGAATCGTTTGTGCGAAGAGATGAATTTTCAAATTGTATTCGACAGATATTTTACACACACAACACATGAATTTGTAAAATCAATTCACATCAAATTAAACAAATGTATCGTGCGTCTGACAAAGTATATTCGATGAAATTCTTTAAATCCGTTAGTATATATTAAAGTTGTGTTTTTTCTTTCAAAATATCTACAGTATATCTAATAAGATTATATTAAAATTTTTTAATTATTTATTATATAAAAACTACATATATACTACTTAATCAGTATTATGATGTTTTGTATTAATAAATCATTCAATCAAATCTGAAATTGATTAGATATTGTAGAATGAATGTATAAAAAAATATATTTTTATTGAAAAAAATTTTAACTATTCTAACTAACTGCGTTCTTTTATTTTAATTACTATCACAAATATTATTTAACGCTACAATTTATTTATGAAAATATAAGAGACATGATTATTAATTAGATCATTTAAAATCAAGAGGCTAGAAAATCTATTAACAAATATAACAAATGAATGCGTCGTAAATGAAATTTTTACTCGAAATTGCAATAATTGTTTGATATATATGTTTTCGATAAAAAACTTGCTATTCTCTAAACAGGAATTTCAATCATATCAATCCTGAAACAACAGTGAACATTTTTGCCTTCGTAACGATTCATCACTGAAAATGCTAGAAAGTGGAGAATATAGCGATTTCATAGTTCCATATTTCTATAGATTTTCGTTTACTGCGTCGCCTATTTTACATATCCGTTTCTTTCATATCGTAATCGTATATCTATGAAGGGGTTCCTCTGTTCCATCCTAAATAGATTTTCCGCAGATCCTATGAAAGTTTGATATAGGAATATCAGATTTCTTTTAGCCTCTGCAACGACTCCTATAAATCTCAATGTCCCGTAGAAGACGAGAATAAAAATTTCGAAAATACTTAGTGACTACCTTAAATTTCTATGAATTTTTCCTTATATCATCGATGCTTACATATATATATGTATTGCTATCAAGTGATATCTTTGTGCTATTAAATTTCGCTAATAGCAAATTTTTTAAATTTATAGAATTTTTATCGGGGAAATATCAAGAATTTTCGAACTACAAAATATTTGTATAAAGAACGATAAGTTTATAAAAATTGAACATAAAAACTTTCATTGCTTGAACGTGCAATAAGTTTCTTACGTCTTCATCTGTGTGAAAGCGTAGAAATGCGATCATTGCGAATATATAATATATTCTTTTTATTGCTCACATCCGGAGATGCGTTTGCGGGAATCGTAAATGAGACACGCGCGCATCTGAATGCGTCAGAAAGTTTTTTATATTTCAATGTAGCGTGTACACAGCAAATTACGATTGTATTGCAAAAATGCTAAGTGTCGATCACGAAGTTATATTTTTATTTTATTTACATTTTTTCGAGATTAATGCAGTATGTTTTTTGTAATATTTTCCGCTTTCAAGTAGTTATATTTTGAAATATATATATATATATATACATATATCAATTTTAAGTTTATTAAATATTTTTAAACATTAAAAATGTATATTTATTTTATACATTTGTAGGTATACTTTTGCTTATTCTTAACTTTTCCTAATAAATTTGCTTTGCTAGAAATTTGCTAATAAAAATATGAATTCCTTCTAGAACTAGAATTCGTTGATATAAGATAAATTTTTATCGTTTCTCTTCTCTTCACCACTTTATACGATTGAACTTATCTAAACATTAAATAAAAACTCTACTAAATAAAAATTAATATTGTTATCCACGAGACAAATAATTGTTGGTCTCACAAATAGTCTATCTTCTATCTTAACGCGTTATATTTTGAAATATATATATATATATACATATATCAATTTTAAGTTCATTAAATATTTTTAAACATTAAAAATGTATATTTATTTTATACATTTGTAGGTATACTTTTGCTTATTCTTAACTTTTCCTAATAAATTTGCTTTGCTAGAAATTTGCTAATAAAAATATGAATTCCTTCTAGAACTAGAATTCGTTGATATAAGATAAATTTTTATCGTTTCTCTTCTCTTCACCACTTTATACGATTGAATTTATCTAAACATTAAATAAAAACTCTACTAAATAAAAATTAATATTGTTATCCACGAGACAAATAATTGTTGGTCTCACAAATAGTCTATCTTCTATCTTAACGCGCGTTTCTGGCAACAAGACGTCATATTTGTACATTCGTCCTAGTTCTCTACGCGCAGTCGGCAGGGAAATACGATGAGATAACGGTGCAGGAAGGATGAGGGAACGAGAGTGGAGGAGTCAAGGAGCAGGTTTGTAATTCATATTAGAGTCTCAGAGGACAAAGCAATCAAGTCGCCCAGAGCGAGAGCGGTTGTGGCGCGGACTCGCGTCTGGACTTCCGCGTCGAATTAAACTTACAGATCCCGCCAGGCACACAAAGAGGCGAACAGACCCGGAGAGAGAGAGAGAGAGAAAGAGACCGAGGAGGAGAGGGAAGTTGCCGGATCAAATGAAAGGAAAATATTGTATTTTTTATGAGCGTTCGTTCGAGGAGGAACAGGTTTGGGGGAAATGCTCGTGCGAGAGAACGAAGTCGATGGACCGTCAGAGAAACGAGGGAGAAAGATGGCGAATAAAGTCGTTGCTCGAAAGAAGATCAAAGTTGGAATGTGTTGGCGGTTTGTAGAAAAAAAAAAAAAAGAAAGAGTTTTTCCCCGAGTGCTTTATTGCACGGCGACAGATTTTCAACGCTCGGGAAGACCGCGATTGCAATCAGGGCTTTAATGAAAATGTAAATCCGCAAACGTACGTTCGGTCATCCGGATTTTTGTAATCTCGTCCGGAGAACTCATAAATAGCTTTTGACAGTCTTTTTCTTTTCTTAAACGATATCTCACAGGCCTCGTAGAAAAACGAGATATAATTTTGAATCGCTCAAAGCTGATACTTGAGATTACATTGATTTTTTATATCGAATATTTTGTACTCACCGATTATCACGCATTTGCCGCATACATGCGCTCATACTATTCGGTCGATGCCAATTCGTATTTGCTTCAAAACTTCATGGAAAAGATTCGCTTTCACACAGATGAATCGCGAAAAAGCACTCGATGACGATCACGCGCGTAAATTGAAAAGATACGAAATCTAATATTACACTTTCAAAACGTATTTACTTTTATATACACATATTCGCGCGTGTTCACGATAATCATTCGACATTTTGTGCACCCGATATTCTCGAAACTCTCAACTTACTCTCGCGTTCGGCGAAAACACTTTACGGATTTACACACTTTTGTCACAGAACCTCGACGAAACGTTTTACTGATCGCGCACTGTAAGAGAATACGTAAAAGTACTTAAATAATAAGCGTAAAATTACTAAATAAATAATGGAAATGTATAACACTTCTATTACTGTGTAATTTTACACTTGTCGTTCATGTATTTTTCAACCTTAAGCGTACGCGTGATTGTTTATCATTTGATCGAATCAATTGTATTAAACTCAAAGTTTTTATGGTCACCATTGAATTGAAATAAATGTCCGAGGTTCCATCGTGGCGATATAATTTCACTCCTGTCACTTGCGTACTTTCGCAAGTTTAATTAATGGTTACCGGAAAAATGCGGGAAATCGTCTAGAAAAAGTCACGAATGCGCCCAAGCCTGTCAACTGCTTATCAACAAACTTCGCAGTCAGTGGACACCTTCGACTTTCGAGATTCGATATAGTTCGATTTCGAGAGAAGAAAAGAGGGCGCCTCGGTAATTTTTATCGCAAAAAAAATCAACATGATTTGACGTCCTATACGTATTTAATATTCTATGCGATATAAATATGCTTTCTTTACTGTCGCGGATATTACATACACCGAAAACTAGCGCCAAGAGGATTCTCTTAATTTAAGATGATATTCTTATTCTTATATTTAGAAAAAAATATACTAAAATTTAGAGAAATTTCTTAAATTAAGAGGATCCTCTTGGCGCTAAGAATACAATTTTTTCGGTGTGTCGATAAATGTATTTCTAGAAAAAAATGTCGAGAAAGTTAGCCAAATAATTTCCGGAATTGAGAGAGACGAGGGAATGAATATATATATATATATATAAATACCTTATGTCACGCGTAAACGTAATACTAATCAGTCTATCGGTCGAGATAAATCAATCTATTAAACACGCACTCCCGAGTTTCACTTGTCTATCAAAATAATCGCATATATGCAGCTACATAAATACGCGCGATATTGACTAACAATAATCCTTCGATCGAACTGTCTTGATATTAGAATCACAATTGACGTACATAAAGGCGTGCCAACATTGAAATTTAATGAACAGTTAGCAGACTCGCATCCCTCGATTTTCCCGCGTTTTTCGCGCACGTATATTTTCAGCCGTATCATATTAACGATGTGTCAAATTATTATTCTTTTTATTATTATATTATTAAAATAAAGAATATCGGATAATTTCTGCGAGATATATTGTTCAATTCAATAAAAATAATATTGAATATTCGAGCGATGCAGGTGGGCCCTAATCGTAATTCGCGCGAGTAGCCGCTTCTTCGAGGCTTCGTGACGTAACGCCGTGGCGATTAGCGTGTGAACCCGCAGAGGGTGCGTCGCCAGTCGCCGGACAGTTAACACCCGCGTCGCGCGTAATTAAATTTCGGGAGTGCCTCGCGAAAAATATCGGTCGGATCATGATTACGCGATTAAGTCTCTCGCGAATAATGGTGATCTTCGTTTAATCGGCGCGCGAGATGCGATTAACGGGCGACGCCGCGTCGAGATTTCGCGAGGGACGCTTTAACGAGCGCGCCACTTTAATACGATCGCGCGCTTTCGCTAGTCACCGAATGGCCGCCATGACGGGTAGACGCGAATTTCGGGAGTGCGGCGTGAAAAATACATCGTCGTCGTCGTCGTATTGAGAATGTACAGGTAAATGACAAGCGAGATTTAATCGCGATTAGCGAAGATATTCGTCGAAGAGAATTGTCGCTCTCGCATGAAAATATGGTATATTAAATCTCGATTGCACGCGCGTTTCTACGATTTAATATTTTACTCTGTTCCGAAATCTACTTAGTTTTGTACACATATTTCGACGTGAAAATAACGCGGAAAATATGGTGAAGAAAAATAACTGAGTATAATTTTCCACTTTTGATACATCGAATATTCGTTGGCGCAGTTAATTATATGCATACGCATATGTTTCGCCGATTAATAAACAGTTATTAATTGCTATTGCATTATGAGAAACGTGATGTAATACTCTATTTGATATATTCATCGTCGATATTTGTACATATATTTTATTCATACACGATATATACATATATGTACGCGTACATTCGCTTTCGTATTCGAGAAAATAAAATATTGCGTTTAGAACGTTTCGGAAAAAGTAACTCGACGTGAAGATAGGCGGGCATGTAAGGCAATACGATATTTTTGTTTAGTCCAAGCGTGTAGCACGGAGCAAATACTTGGAAAAAAGCTCGGCGACTCGGCGAGGACGATTCCCGGAATCGAAGCGGTGGGGATCGAGTCGCGAGCTCGTGCTTGTCGTTTCTATCGCAAGTAGTTGAATTTCGGATGTGTCGAGCGAAGTATCGGGCAATCGTCGTGATCTTGTTGAAGGTTGTGTCACGTAAATCGGCGTATTTGGTTTGCTGAGCGTTTTCTTCTTTCGACGAATATTTCGCTCGTTGACGGATGAAATATTTTATGTGACAATCATCGCGTACGTATTATTACAAGTGAGTGTTACGAATATAAATCACCGGCATATTTACGCGTTCGTTAATCATTGAATGACAATCATGGCGCATAATTTACGCGAGGTTTGGGAGTGTCAAAAAAAATATCGGACGAAAAATATATATAAATATCGTCGGAAGTACTTAAATGTGATTAAAAATATCGGGCAATTATTATTACGCGAATTGAAAGTATCGCAAATATTAGTATGTAATATTAAATAAAATTAATATTAAATATAATATCGATATTCGATCGAAAGTACTTGTCGTGCATAATAAATGTCAGAAAAACATATAAGTGTCGCGAGTGTTTTTTTTTTTTAATTAATACCTGAATAAATAAATGTGCATCGGGAGTGTCAAAACACAAAACTATCGTGCGCAAATTTTACATATCGCGAGTGATATAATTGAGACTTAATTAAGACTCCAATTACTTCTACAATGGATTATGGATAATCGATAATCAATGCTTCGAAATAACGAGAGGGAAACATCAAGACAACAAATGTGAGTCTATAATTATAATTATAATTAATTAGGTCATTTAGTTCATGGTAAGTTTTTTCTTTCTCTACGAGCACACATACATATGAAAAAATAATTATTGATAATATGACAAAGGATTATTTTTAAAATATACATCGAAAGTGAGATGTATTCTTTATACATATTTTGTCATTGTTCTCATCACGCAATAATTAATAGGTATATATAAAAATAATTATTCGACATGCTAACGCGTCACATTTTTCATTGCAACAAAATGCACAGAATTAATTTTTATACCTTATAAAATGTCGATTAAAAAGTAAACTGTTATACATATATTAAAGCGATTACTGATAAATCCAATAAACAGTAAATTAGTAAACATTAATTTGATCAACATTTTAAGGGATAAATTGTTGAGATTATTGTGATGCCTATGTAAATTAATATTGCTTTAATTTTAAACATTGCTCTAATTTTTAGAAATTTTTATTTAAGAAAATTAATATTTAATTTAATTATTATTTAAAAAAATGAATTTTTAAAATTGTTTTTAAACAATTTGCTTCTGAAATACAAAAAGTACATCTCTACATTTTTGGGGGGGATTACTTGAATATTAATGTGCACAATTTTAATCAGCTGTTTATCCCTTTACACGTGTTTTATACGATCAGCGAGAGTTACAAACAATTAAATTCTCCTGTCGCAGAAAATAAGTCCTAGTAGCAAACTCAGTAAAAAAATCATATATGCGAGTCTCTAATATTGCCGAATGCCAACGCGAAACGGGATTTATATCGCACGTAATAAAATTTTACTCGAATCTTTTGGGCGCATATACACGCGGGAATTCTAGAGAAATTTCAACGATAGATTAAAAGCGAACGAATGCGAGATTCATAAAGAATATACGTATTTCTACACACTATATACTTCGTAAGATACGAAAAGAAATTTTTCACAATGAGTTCAATGAATGTAATAAAAGGAAAATCTTAATGAATGTGCGAGTCTGTCAGATCGAGATACGCATGAAATAAATACGATAGATATAAATTTAATAATCGCGTGTATGACAATCAATATGCATTCATACATTCGCTTAATGTCACACGGGCATTTTATAACGAGGACAAAACTGTCATTTTATAACTGTTACGAAATGAAACCATGTTCTTTGTAAAGGAAGATAGAAACACTCGATTAAAATGATAACGTTCCCATACTATTATTAATAATGGACATGTGTAAATATTTATAACCTAAATGGTATGTATGTATACATATACATATAACTGAACATTTATAACGTAGACTTGTACAGTCAAATTAACAAGGAAAGAGAAACACGTGGCAATACATTTCGATGCTCGAACGATCCTTAATGAAGATATAATCGCGATAGTTATTAAATAGGCTTGCGTGTGGTTCGTTATTAGATCAAAGTTCGGCAGGCCGAGGAGTTAACTAGATTCTAATGAACCCGAGTAGCGCAGCTAGTTTGATGCACGCATATCGTACATGTACGTTTTTTCCTTTGTTACTTTGCCGAGACTGTAGACGAGGGCTTGCGATCCTGATGTGGCACGAAAATCTTTAGTCCGGCGTGAAAATGATTTCTATCACGCACCCAACCTGCCTGTTTTAATCCGACGTGAAGCTCATGCAACGACCGATATAATTGACGACCATCGCGCATGAAGACGTTGCGCAACGTAAGGAACAGATTCGGAATGCTGTAATTTTATGCGCGTTATTGTTTCAATTTCTCGAGGAAAGATTCGCCTTTAATATCGTGGCGAATATTTTCAATATATATTATTGCCTTAGCATTAAATTAATCTACATTTCACTGATATAAAAAATCAAAAATTTGATTATCTTACGAAAAAACAAAATTATTCACCATCAAAGAAAAAAATAGTAGCTACCATAACTAAATTTTAGTTGTCCATACATTACAACCTGAATTTTAATTATCATGCCTAAATTTAACTATGGTAACCAATATTTTTTAGCTATAGTTTAACGGAGAATGTTATGTCATAGTTAAAATTTAGGGACAATAACTAAATTTCATGTTTAATATAGACAATTAAAATTGAGCTATAATAGCTAATTTTTTCCATGATAAATAAAGTTTTTAGCTATCACTATATTACAATCTGAAATTTAGTTATCATGCCTAAATTTTGCTGTGGCAACTAATAGGTTTAGCTATATATAGTTTAATGGAGAATTCTATAACAAAAATTAGCTATCATAATTAAAAATAAATTTCATGTGTAATATGGACACCTAAAATTAATTAAAATAGCCAATTTTTTTGTGCTCTAACTTGCATCATTTGCTCTCATTTCTATTTTCTCTATATAATCTGACATTTCTCAACTATATCAATAATATGCAGTCAAACTTCGATCTTCAAATCAATTGCATACTATCTCTAATCGAAAATTCTTGCGACGTGGCACATATATTATTATTAACGTGGCATACCGGAAATGCCGCAAGAGAGAATGCTTTGAAGCGTTAGACGGATCGTCCGGAACATTCCGAACAATTGCGCACGATTGTCACAATTAATATATAGTAGTACATCTATTTCCGCGATAAAGGATCGCCGTCCTGCAGAGTTCTCCGTGCTGTCGCGAATACCTCTCAGCTCGCACCATCCCGATCCGAGGTCGAGATCGGAGTGTCGTCAGGAGGCGTTGGGTCGCTCACGGAGCGCCGGATGGACGGGTGCTTCGTGACGCCTCGGGTCCATTCGGTCCCGCGAACGGAGCCGCCGAAGTCCTCCGACCGAAGTCCGCCGTAGTTACTCGTGGCGTTCGGTACTCGCGCGTCAGTGCTCCAGCGGACGCGATCGCGCGCGCACGTGTTACCTCGTCTCGCTTTTTCGTTCGTCGCCCGACGGTTTCGACTTATCCGCGGAACGCGAGGAAGAGAGAGGCGAAACCGTGCGCAACCGATTATAGAGTTTGACAAGTGCTACTGTTATATTGTTAAGTGCAGTGTTAGAAAAAGAGAGAAAGAGTGGAGTGCGAGAGAGAGAGAGAGAGGAGACCGCGAAGATCGGCGATGATGATGATGATCGTTTGAGGGAAAATCGAGTGTGCGACCACGTCGGGCAACGAGAGTCGCTCCGTGACATTCCGTGCGTTCCTGACATTCCTTGCGAGCGCGCAACGTGTTCAGAAGTGTAAGAAGACTCCGTTCAATCTCTGTGCCCTATACGCGCGTTTTTTGTTTCGGTGAAGAAATATATTTGGCGAAAAGAATAATCGGCGAACGATTGATTATTATTAACCGTGCGATTTCGAAAAAAAGTCCCGTTTCTCGTTTAGCGTTTATTATCGCGAATCAGAAACAGAATTCGCTAAATTAATTCACAAAGGAAGAGCGTCAATTTTACATCGCTGTCGAAACCAATCACTGCCTGATACGACTTCATATATTTCTCGTTATTATCTTGTACAGTCATCCGCGCGAATCAAGGCCAGTGAATTATACAGAGATAAAAGAGTGACATAACAGCGGGTGCCGGTCAGTTGTCACCGAATTTGTTTATCGCCACTCATTCGAGATATGATTTCAATCTAATTCGTTTGTGCAATCAGACACGACATATCTTAATACCGGCAAATATCGGCTATTAATCCGGCGCTCCACAAGTACAATCGCGCGCTAAAACGTATTTCAGTTCCGGAGCTAACGCCGAACCGTCGACCATCAGATCGAGGACGTGCAAGTGGCACCTCGACTTTTGCCGGCTCGGGACATGCAACAGCTTCGTGCGACCTTTTGAAACGCAATCTGCACGATCGTCGTGTGCCGTCTATCGACGATCGAAGCTTGCCGCACGCTAAACCCTTCGAGGATTTGCTCGTCGACGTTATCCCGTCGTGAAAGAAAAACGGGACACCACGCGACTCGCTCTCGCGCGGATAAAAGATAATAATAACTCGCGACAGCAAGAGACCGGAAGGTCGCTGATCCCCGATCCCGTCGGTCCACGTCGTATCGCAAGTTTATTATATTTGAACGCGATCATTTGTGACAATCGCTGCAGTCGTTTCACCGAAAAACGAACAGGACAGAATTATTATTATTCCCCTCAGGATTAATATACCAACGATTGCATATTGTGCGATTTATTGTGTGTGTCAAGTGAAAAATCATTTCGACATTTCATCGAATACTGCCTATCATTCTGTGATAAAACCTGTGATATCCTGAGATTTCATTGGGATTTACGGGAAAAGAATCTTCGTTTCTGTGGAATTTAGTATGTATATTGAAATCTTATCTTGCATATTCTGTTATATAGATAAGATAAAATGGGCAGTCATTCATAAATACGAGTTTCATATACGGGTTTTTCTATTATTTCTGTCCGATTTTAATTCTGAAACAATTAAATATTGTTATTATTTTATTCCGTGTCGCTTAAGAATTTTTACAATTTAAAGCGACATTTTAATAACGTAACATGTATTTTGCTAAAAGTCTTCTGTACGGAAAATATTAATATACACTATGGCCTTTTATTTTCATGATTACATCGTCTGCAGTTAGGTCATCAAAATCGTTCGTTATCAAAGTCATCGAACAAAGTTCTTCAAAAATCTCAAAATATTTTTTCGCGAATAGAAATATATTCGTACAGGGCTGATCCATCGTAGATTGATTTGCGAGTACGCACTGATTTGGAAAAAAAATATAAATGAGATATTCGTTTTTCGGTTCAATGAAAATATATAAAGGTTGGAAAAACATACAAGCATGGCAATTTTCCGATCGTGTCCTGGCAAAATTCGATCTTTGACACACGACTGTCCTCTATGCGATGACTGTCTGTCAGGTTATTAAATCTTAAATCGATCATGTGTCGACAGAAAGGAACAATGAATCAACGGAACAAAATATGTTGGTTCTTTTTGTCCAGAATCTGATTTAATTCCTTTCGTGTGTCAGCACTGTGAGAAATTTGATTTGGTTTAAAAAATTTTTATACTTATATTTTTTACGCGAGAAAAAAACAGGAAAAAGATAACATTTTAATTATTGGAGCGTTAAACTATTTTTTAATTATACATGAATTAAAGAATTTTGTCGAATCAAACTCTAGAAGTACACATATAAATAAAATAAAAGTTTACATCTCGTTTAATTCTCGTTTGTTTTTTGATGGATTTTTATCCTAGCAAACATATTAATTGATTTCGGAAATAAAAAAAAATTCTAGGAATAGTTGCATAATGGAATATCGAGAATTAAACTTCCGCTGTGTTGTATCAATTTCTCTTATTTTTTTATCGCTCTAAAATTATGAAACAAAATACACACGAGTTTTCCGTGTGTAATATAAATCTTTGACAATAAAAAGTGTTTAATATTACACAAGCGAAGTTGATTGAGGAAGATATTTGCCTAACAACTGTATAATTCGCACGAGATTCTCATCGACAGTCCCGTTCATGATTTTTTACGAGTAATTTTAGTCAAATATAGTTAAGAAAAAACATTACCGAGGAACGAGGGTGCCAGTTAAAGCCGACGACCCCGAAGAAAATTGACCAAGGCTGTTCAGATCTATTTATAGCACGGCAGTAACGAGATACTTATTTGCGGGAAACCGTATTTTCAGATATTAAATTCGCGTTGAAAAGTGCATATCTAAAGAATTATTTTTCATTTCCAAAACATTTGCTCGTACTTTTATACTTGCATCCGCAATATTATATTGTCGAATATTACGCTGTTACGTTGCGGAAAAGATCATATTTACAAATTTGTTTCAATAAAATTTTATGTTTCAATAAAATTTCATCAATTAATTTAAACAGATTTTTTCTTTTTACTAGTTTTGCGCTGGGATAATTAAATATACTTATATAATCAAACTCATCGTAGTTTTTATACGTTATTATGATTAATTTATTTATATTGCCAATATCCATTGTGTATATAACAAGAGTTAAAATTGAAACTTACAATATTTACAATTAGATAAAAATAAAACAGTAAATGAATTATTTGTGTTTGAAAGCAATATATAATATTTTTCACTCCTATTACGATGTAGGTTTATTAGGTTTTACTTGCTTGTAACAGTGATAGTTATCGAGATATTTATTATAATCGGACATAATGTTCCAGAATTTCAATGGTTTTGATGAATGTTAATTAAAATGGAATGCCAATTTATTTATTCAATTTCGTTGGTATTATATCCTTTTTCCTCATGTTCATAATTGCGAATTATAATTAAATTAAAACGAGTTGTAATTAATAATTTTACAATTTTATGAATAAAATATCCAACATTACTCATATTCATATATGCATATTTTGTGATTATCGATCATAGCGCAGTAGATTCTGACAATCGATTAAAGCGACAATCCTCTCATCTGTCTTCTTACGATTTTATCGATTCTGTCGTCTGCTTTCGTACATTGATTCATGGAGAAAAATTGTCTTTGTCCGTGACGCATAACATTTTTAGTCAATTTGATATCTGAAAGAATATATGTATACAAAGATCGGACTTTTTGTAATTTGAAAGGCAAATTAATCGATTCTTATTTCGTGCCTTGAACTTTTAATGCGATACGTGTGTGGAGGGCAAGCGCGTGTCGCTTATATTTAAAAACTCGAGCAATTGTAATTCGCTATTTATAGATCGTTTTTCGAGCTATAGCTGTCTCTATGTATTCACGATGGAAAATAGGAGAAGAGAGAACCAGGACATACTTGCGCGTGGCGAATATGAAAGTCTAATGCGCGAATCGGTTCCGTAAAACCTTTCACCGAATCCGCCCGCGGAAAAAAAGCATAAAATTGCAGCGGCAAAATCGGACGGAAGGGAAAATATCGTAAATCTAACGGTCGTGTTTTCTCGTGACGGGAAAAAGAAAAATATCACGCGCTAAATGGCGACCCCGAAGCGACGTTACACGATCCCACGTCGTGCATATTCTGCTCTCATATACGATTTCACGAACCGGCAGATAGTCCGCGGTAGCGATAAAACGGTGCGGGAATGATACGGAGTCACTTTGCATTATGCGGAGCAGACAACAGGAGGACCCAGGGTGCTTTTAAAAGTATATATACATTGAAAAAGTTCCCGTTGCGGTGAGTCGGTCCGAAAATTTACATTGCGCTCTTGTACAACGTGATACGCGCCTTTATATACTACTAGCCGCTTCTCTGATTTTCTCTCTCTCTCTCTTTTCGCATTCGGTTTTTCTCTCTATCTCCATCTCTTCGTATTAGACCGATATGCATTATGCAAAGAGTTACCTCGATAGCTGCAATCAAGGAAGAGAGATGCGCAACGGTTGGCTGTTTTGAGAAAGCGAGTAAACTGTCGCGTAAGAGAATAAAGAGAGTAAAAGCGTTGCGACGAAAACCCAAGCCGCGCCTGGGGCGTCGCAGCGGTGAAATGTCACGTTGCGTCAGGGTCGGACCTGGACCGCGCCGGGTCGGGTCGGCTCGCCTTGCGGGCAAGGCATTAGTACGGCTGAAAAAATAATGGGCAGGCCCGTGAGCCGTTTGCACGGACGAAGTATCACCCGAATAAAATGTCTCAGCTGTGAAAAAAAATTTTTTATGTTCGCAACATCATTGCTACTTGTTCTACTCGCGTAAACCAATGATGAAGGGTTTATGAGAGCAGCGAGAATTTTATCGTGACGGCGCTAAAATTTGCTGACCTGCAGCAGATTGCTCGGAAAACATAATTGGATATAATTTAGATCACACGTTTTGCAGTGTAACAAAAGTGCAGCTCTGTCATATATTTTTTATAGTGCGATGAAAATATGCTTACACGCTTGTTTTTTTTTCTGAGAAAAGAAAAAGTTACTTTTGATTATCGTACGCTAAATTAATAAATATGGAAAAATTTTTCTATTTATTTTGATAAAAATTTTAAAACATCAGCTGATGCAATTTGATCGACGCCCTGAAAAAAAATTGTTAACTTGACTAACTAATTTTTCAACTAAATATTATTTTGTTAATTGACTATTAAAAAATATTTAAATAAAAATAATGTATAATCTCTCTCTCTCTCTAACAAAATGTATATGTATATCTTTGACTTAAATACTAATATAAGTATGTTCAATTAATAAAATAGTAATTTAGTTGAAAGGTTTAGTCAAACTAACATATTTTTTTTAGTGCACGCGATGAGCATTATCGCGCCAATCATCAACAACAAACTTAGGTATCGTTTCGTTTGACTGTTTGATTGTTGCCGGCGATCGCGCTAAATAGCGATTCTGCGTAAGTTATTGGCGAAAGGTCAACGCGGATCATCACGTAATATATTCCGCTATCTCACGTCTCGGATGCGCGGGTTGATTTTGCGCGTTCGCCGTCGTCGCGTCGCGTCGTTCAAATCCCGTGCGTTGTTTGCACAGCCGATCCACGTTCGCAACTGTCATTTGCAAACTCGACAGTGTACGTGTCGTACAAACGTAAAGTATTTGTACCACACCGCTGTGAGTTGAGCCATAGATAAGGCTTCTCGATGCTCCCATAACATATGAGAGATAAGCCGTGGCAAGTAACGCCGATGTTAGACGATAAGCTTATATATCGCGACATTCGAATGTATGAAAATGTGTTAAAACGTAAAAAAAAAAAAACAGATAAACTGCGACGGGCAATCCACATTCTGTCATGTAGTAATAATCATTCTGTCTGTAGTAATAAAATTAAAATAACTGCGCGAAAAATTGAAAAAATTGTTTAAATATTTATAAACGACATACATATGTTTTATAATACAATCCAATCTGTTCCTATAGAGCATCGGAGACTGCAACGTCAGTGTATGATTTTGCAATGCAATTTCTCTATGTCCTTTCCTATTGATGTTCTGAGATTTTTACATTCTGCGCGCGCGTGCCAAATACTATCACCAAGAAAATCGCAGAATGCAAACGGTCGGAAATCGCGCGAGCGTCGTCGACGATGATCTTAGCTTGTTCTTATACCTGATATTCTGCACGTGCAGCATAAAACGCGACGACGATATGCATCGCTCGCACGGTCAGCGAGATACGCGCGCGACTTGAATGATCTACTCAGAAACGAATTGCCATTCATATCGTATAACGAAAGCTACATATACGTGCTATTCGAGAAACGTAAAAGTGAATCGTAAACAGATCGCTAGTCTTCATCTTGATCATACTACGCGGACACTGTATCTCTGGTACATTCCGCACAAGATTCTGTACGTTCTTGATATTATTCACTCAAGCAAGGAAACATAATTTCTCATAGTCTAAAGAACGAAGAAATAGATTTTACTATACAGCGAAAAAATATTTATCATTTATATAAAATGATGAGATATATTTTTTAATTTTTATCTTTTTAATAATTATCTTTTTTAAAACTTTTTATTAGCATTGTATCTCTTTTTTTATATAATTATCTTTATAATTATAAGTTTCTTTTTTCTTGTTATCACCTGTTAGTAGAATCCTCCTCGTTCTACTATCATTTATCACTCTTGTTCATTTGTTAGCAACATGTGAAAGAGATATATTCAAAGATTAATGGCTTTACACAAGCAATACTTTGCAAATGTCCAAAAGATTAACGGTTCGGTAACTGACAAGCTGTTGGTCGGCAGAGCCATTTTTGATAATCATGACTAAAACTAGTGATTAAACTTGGCAAAAAGTACTTCTTTAACTTACGGAACTCGTTACTTTCATCGGCATTTTAGATCGGACCATCAGCGACTCATTAAAAGAGTTGTCCCCCTCGAAGATTTACGGTTGCTTAAAGTCGCCGATTAATCGTATGCGTAGGATTCTGTCCAAAATCGACGGGAATACTCGGCTTCACCTTGCGAACTTTTCCAATCATACTTTCCACGTCCTAGCGAAGACGGAATAGAGGTAACCAACGGTAACGGGAAAAGAGTTACGACGTACGTAATGAAACTTCACCGGGAGAACTTTCATTGGGATCTTTTTCGGGTTGATTTGGGCGAGTTTTTACATCTTCTCTTTCGAAATAATCGTTCAAGCCTAAAGGAGTGCCCGATTGTTTGGCCGATTTATCTCCTCTGTACGATTAACGAATCGATTTATATATCTTTTATTCCGTAAAATTTTCGTTCATTATATCGCAATTATATTAAAATACACTGTACGATGAAACGAATTATATTACAGTCACATCGACAAAAATTATACTGGAATGCGTAGAATGACAATTAACGAAGTTGCCTGAATTAATATTTGCCGAATCTGGTATTACAAATCATACATCTGAATATATAGGTATTTGAAATATTTGGAATATGCGAAAATGTAAATTATGTTTGCGCAGAATTATCGCGACCGCGATATTTGGGATTCACGCTTTTTTTCGTTTTTTTTTTTAAATAAAGTTCTAGAAAAAAAACAGAGTCAGAGTCGCATACCAGCGAGCTCGGCGGCAAATCCGAGCGGTTTTTGTGTTCGTCGGAAACCACACTGTGTGTGTGATGGTTCCTCCGTCTTCCCTAAAAACTTTTCTCTCGTCCTGTCAAGATGATTTATCGACGTATTGGCAGGAGAATATATGCGGCGCGATCGATCGTTCCGCGAATCACTTGCACTGCATTCTCGTGCAGACAGCCTCATGCAATCAGCATCGTCTTGCGAGCGATTCGTTATTTAAACCGGCTTTCATCGAAACCAGATGACAATTTTGTCGCGATTAATTTCAATACGCTTGATTCTTATCGATGGAAATAGAGCCCTTTGTCGATAGTCGCTTTTATTTTCATTCTTGACACTTATTAATCATATTGTGCATATACATTTTATTGATTAAATTGCATTTTTATGATATTTATTATAAAATAGATATATTTATTACGAAACAGGCTGTTTTAATTATGCAAAATTTTAGTGTTTGATGTTAAATATAAATATTTTTATAAAGAATAGATATATGAAAAAGTAAGATAGATGATATAGGGTTGTGAGAGATAGATTTCCTCTTTGTCATCTTTGGCTCTTAATTTTATTTTCTGAAATAACATCTGACGTGAGAAATATGGACATTTGCATTTATTTTTACTAGAACATACTGATAATATATGGCTCGGTAGTTTGACATATGTATCAAAACGGAACTTTTATCAGGCAGGATTGTCCAATCTCATTGTTCCTTACAACAGTGTCAGCTTTTCCACCAGTCTATTGTCGATGTGGACCAAACTGCCCTATCGCCTCGCCAAGTTCGAGAAGTGGGCCACCGAAGCCCCAAAGCATCGTGGCTTCATATCTTTGTATCTCAGAATCGGGTCACTGATCGCAAGGTCGTTACGTCTTCCTTGGGTATTCTATCAGGGTCAAACTCCAATATAGCGTTCACGTAATTGCATAGATTTTATCCAATTAAATAGTTTATTCATAGGAGAATAATATTGAGACATGATCTTATCAATCATATTATACATACATGTTTAATAGATTAGAGTAATGTAGAGCGATATATAGTATTCAGTGGTTTTGAAGTATTTTAACTGTCGAAAAAAAAATCATAATTATATACATATATCCTACTGCATTTATAATTAGAGGAGAAAATGAGATAAAAATATATGTATAATAAAATATTTACATAAATATAAAAATGATGTAATATATTATACATATACTATATAAATAAAGTTATAAAAGAACTTAAAATAATGCTGTTAAAATCTATTTTAAGCATAAATATAATATAATCTATTTTATCTCAATTTAGCTGCAGCATAGATTATTTAAATTGCTTGCGTCACAAACTGTATAAAAACCTTTTATACCTGCATCGTTTAATCTTTAACATATTTATGACTAACATATTTTTAATAATTAATAAAAATCTACATACACATTATGAAAATCTGACAAAAGACATATATTACTATATTTAAATATCATTTGAATAGACACTCTTCCTCTATAATATTATACAGTTTTGATTGAAAATATTATTTCAAATATATTACTAGATTTTCCGTAACTTTTTTTCGTAATTCATTGTTTATAATGAAAATATGCATTATGCGCGAAATTTGATTAGAGGGTCTTTTATCGAGTAAAGTTCATGCAAAGATGTAAGAATATTTTACGAAGACGACGATTCTCTCGTGAGAGCAACGCACTGTACTATGTAGTGAAAAATATTCTCACGGGATAAAAGCTGCTCTTTCCGCGCGCCATCCTTTATCTTACTCCATTTTCTTCTTTCTAACAAGAGAGAAACGATGCTTTACAACGCAGCGCTCCGTTTCTAGAATTAGGGAAGTCAACTAGTTTACGTAACGAAAAGAAAATGTTAAGCTGCACTATCCGTCTGTCGAACTTGTCGCGTTTAGCCATCTCTATATTTACTCGTCCAACTTTCCGAGAGCATCGACGATGTCGTAATTAAAGAGACTCAAAATTAACTTGTTGGAATTATCAGGTTGACTGTTCAGTGCGTAAAATTGCTCGTTTCTATCTTATATTTTCTTCGTTAGTTATCTCGACAGTAGTTGCGGATTCATTTTAGTACTTAGAAATAAATTCTAAATTTTTTTTTTAAAGAAACGTCATAATTCCTTAATGAAATATATAAAAAACATATTTAATTTTGATAACATATTAAGTAAAGAGAGCAAATATTTATTAAATTATTTATCTAAAAATTTTACAATGAAAATGTAACACAGTTTTATACATCTCACTAGAATATCGTGTAACGATGATGTGTCGCGAAATGACTGAAATGGCGCATTACTTGCGTGGTAAATCGAGCGCTCGTTTTATCCGATTTAACGTGGAAATGCGACACTCGCATTTTTCTTCACCATGGGAGCAAATACGAAACGAGCGAATAAGCAAGCGAATGAGCGAGCGAACGAACGAACGAATGAACGAACGATGAACGAATGAACGAACGATGAACAAACGAACGCTAAGCAAGAAATTGCGCTCCGAGATGGATAGTCACGTTCACATTGTACATCGAATAAACACCCGTCGAAGTGCATACATAATAATAAAAATGGGCAAAAAAATTTATTTCGCGCACGTCGTACTCATTTCGCGAGCTTCCGCACTAAGCTTGAGCGCTGTACTCGAGAGCAATAAATATTTAAAGATGCATCGCACCGCGATCGCCTATTAATTCAAAAACGAGAGAAGCTGCTTCAAGTACTTTAGAAATTATTCTGCGGCCAAGTTTGTTAAGTACGGAGAAGACTCGCGGGTTGTATTAAAATTCACAGGCACCTCGAGAAGCTAGAGAAAACTAGGGTTTCCACCGTTAGCGATTTGTTTTCCTACTTTCATAACAAGTGCGTTTACTCTACCTGCATTATGCAAAATCTTGCACGACGCTGCACCTTGTTTAATTAAGTTTTACTAATCTTGCAATTTTAGACTTCTCTTTGTACGAGTCGAAATGAGTAAAAGTCGAAAAGATCTTCGAAAAAGAATCTGCGCAATATTTTATAGCTTCTTTTATGAATTAAAGTAGATATTACGGATAATAAAAATAAATCTTATATTTATATAGAAATTATTCGGTACATAAAAGTGCGCATTTTATCATAAGCTGCGTAATATAATTGAAAATATCATTTGAGAAAGAAACTTTTAATGAGAAAACATTAAAAAAGTCTCTTATATTATGAATATATTAATGTCAATAACAGAAATGTAATAAAACTGTGTAAAAATTAAAATATTAATGAGAAATGAGGACAAATGAAAAAAGAAATATGGAAACTCTAGTATCGAGAACGATACTAGCAAGAGAGATTTATTCTTTATCAAAGTTACTATATTCTTTGTTTTGTTGAAATCTTTTTGCGAAATAGAACTCAAACGAACTCATCGAATAGTAAAATGTTAATCATCTTACTTACCTTTTCTTCCGTGATCAGGTATACGAAAGAATATGCTGATAAAAATTTTTCTCTTTTCTGTATGTACTTATATTCTTATAAATTACCATGTCTATTTTATTTCCATTATCTTCTTTATGTACGCGTTATCCTCTCGACTAGTTTATTTCTTTCTTTGTTCAATATTATTTCTTGATAGAAATAATTCAATTATTACATATTTCTTAATGAAAATGGAAAAATGAATAACTTAAATTTAAAATTAGAAATTTAGATTAAAATTTCGAACTTATTGAAAAGAAATTTTTAGCTTATTATCTTGTAGTAATTATCTTGTATTTTTATCTGTAGTAATTTATTTTTTTTTATTAATTTGAATGAATTATTTCAGTAAAAAGTATATTCGCAAAATATTTCGAAGAATTAATTATTTTAGAAAATTAAAGAAAATTGAAAAGTCGATAGAATTATTTTATTTTTGATTATTTTAATCGAGATCAAATTAATTAAAGTTAAAGATAGAAAATCAAATCAATTGAAATTAACGATAGAAAATATTTCGTAAAATTTGGTAATATTTTTGGTTAAATTAAAAATGTTTTTTTCTGTTGTACAATAAATTCAGTATTTTTAATATAAAAGGTCAGTATTTTCAATTATGAATTAATTGCGGAATGTGAAAACAGGTTTTTAATTATAGATAAAATAAGCGATTATAATTTAATTAGATGTTTACGCGGTTTTATATTTCATCGATTCAATTGATGCTAAGAAGATTTTTCTTTTGAGGGAATTCAATAATGATTTTACGCGATTTCAATTACCACGTAAAAGAACATCATGGAAGAACGATCTTGTCGATGTCTACCTCTCTAGGTCTGGAGTTTCCTATTCTGTGAAATTCCTTGGAATTCTTGGTATCTGCACCGTGAATACGATTGTCTCTTTAATATCTCTCTCATCAATTTTTGCTTGGTTCTATTCATTAGAATCGATTTTTTTCATTTTATTAGCTTTTCGATAGATTAACCAATTGCAATTATCTAATCGAACAATTTATATTATTATTTTCTTAACCTTATCTTTTGTGCATCTTTTTCGCATTTTATTCTCGATTGTTGCCAATCGTAGATTGGCAAAAAAAAAGGAAATATGTACATTTTATCGAGATCGATTTCTTCCTGCATTTATTACACATTGTACATACGTATTTCTATTTATAATTGAAATCTTTACTACAATTTTAGTTTATAATAATTTATTTTGAGATTATGCCAGCAGATTTTATTATAAAAGTTATTATAAAATATTTGTGGAAATAATTCTCTGAATTATATGCAAGAAGAAGAAGCAGTAGATGCATTGTATTCTCCAGTGTGCCATTCGTTTCTCGTGTCTTCATTAATTAGCATGCCGTACGGTCTCTATTGATTATCTCTGTACAAACGGCAATGAAATAGTTCCAAAACAAAGCTTCAAGTTCATTAATCTAATTCTATGAAAAGCTAGCCACATTGATCAATTAATTAATATATTATTTCATATAAACTGGAAATATACAGGCTATGAGAGCCGGACGTGGATGTTCGTGTTGAATAGCGTTGAATAGCGAAAATTAATTTTTCGCTATGTCTTATAATTGTACACGAGACACAAAATTAATTGTTTTATATTGTGTTTATTATTTTTATTTATATTTGAGAAAAGGTTTTATTTAAAAAAAAAGAGCGTATATTTGATTGTTTTTTTTATTTAAACATCACTTTTATGTAATACAACGTTTCTCCAAAAATTTATTAACAGTATTTTATTATTTTCTATGATTATATGTGTTACTTTTTTTATACGTTTGCAAGTCATCGATCTTACGGTTTTTCAACAAATTGACAAACCACGATAATTCATAAAATAATTAATTTCGAGTTTCATGTACAATTATAAGGCATAGCAAAAAATTAATTTTCACTATTCAACGCACAAACATCCGCGTTCGGCTCTCATAACTACGATAATTTGTGAATTGAGAACTGATAATTACAATCGAGTTACAATATTCTAAGAATAACTAATTTTAGAATCAATTATTTCCATACAGAAAGCGTAAACAATATTTTCCACTTATAAATTCAGCATTTTCAAAAAGTTGCATTCTGTTCAAATACTACTGTTGATTAAAAAAAGAATAGATAATTTTATTTGAACAGTTTGACAGCTATTTGATTCACTAAAATAAAATATATGATTAGTAGAACGTAACACATTTTTTCATAATGCATAAATAAATATCTAAACATGATGTGTTCAATCTGAAAATATTTAATCTGCGAGTGAAACATATTTTTCACACTTTTTGTGCTTGTGATTATTTGAATAATATAAAGAGACTTTCATTTGAATGTAAGTAAACTATGATATAAAGCTTATAATTTGAATCGAGAGATTTTACACAGTGATTAAAAATCAATCGATATAACGATTATTTTAAACTTTTCGATTTGACATTTGGATTTTGAAATCGAATATTGTTATGCACAACTCCATTGTAAAGTACATTGATTTTCTTCCTCGTCATTGTTATCTGCCAATATGAATTATGCACTCTCATCGGTTGCAGCGTGGATAGTAAAATGATGGCTAATTTAATATTGCGCGTGACACTGAGTAATCATCGTCATCAGTTACGAACTTCACTCTCTGTTTGATTAAAGCATGCATTAAAATTAAAGCATCCCTTTTTCCGCATATATCGCGTTTCATGTTCCTGGATGTAAAACGCCGAAATAATCCCCACGAATATTCGATTTTATACTTTCATCTTTGTCTACGGCAGATAGTCAAAATTTACCGGATAGCGAGTGAACAATTTCGTTGTTCAAGCAGAACAATCGATTTACTTTACGGACGAAGAGATGAAATAGTTGAAATTACTCCACGTTCTATATTAAGTAATTTATGTTTGGCATTGCATAGCTATCTTGTTACCACCGATGACACACTATCTCCGCTGCGGTCAGTAACATGATATCGACGATGACATAATTACGATAAGAAGCAACATTATCTCGTATCCATCATATGAGAAATTTTTTGAAAATATAATTCAAATAATTTTCCTTATAATAACGATGAGATAAAAAAAGTGTTTTAGATTTACGTTTTAGTTTAAAAAGACTTATTTAAATTTTATTAAAAGAAAAAAAGAAATATAGATCGTATAAATTATATAGAGGTCCTGCGTCCATTACGTAGAAAATGAATATTTAGCTGTTAATAAAAAAGCACATTAGTGGAAGATATAAAAAATTAATGATGCACTGTCAAAAATTAATTGTTTATTGGATACAACGAGCTTTTTCAAAATGTTTGAAACTGCCGCATCCGATTATCACGAAGCTTTTTATATATAAGTAATTAACAACACGCAAAAATTTAAGATATTAATGCGTAATATGTACCAACGATGTGAGTGCACCGGTGATGCTCTGGTGGTAATTCTGGCTCAACTAACCTAAATATACGCGGTGAGTCGCGCACCTGCCGTACTTAGCCGCGTATTATATGGATAAAGCTTCAGCGGCGCATTATTAATTCTGGACGTATATTCCCGCTCGAGCACATGCTTCCTTATCCGTGTAGAAACTTTGGACTTGTTAGCAAGTACTTTCGTAACCTTTCCGCACAAGCAATGTTAAAAAGTGCCGCTACAACTCTCGCGAGCTCCTAGCACCGCGTTAAATATATATATATATAACACGGCACGATCATTAAGTATGCATATCGATTACTTTTGAGACCTCAAAGTCTCGTTCGCTGTTTGGCTCTTACTATTAAGAATTCTATTCAAATTTAAGAGTATACATATTGTAAAAAATCTATCATCGGGTATATATCGAAATTTGTCAGGATTACTTTGAAACGTCTCGTGACGATAGAGCTGCAAAATAGAAACAGTGGATCAAGCAGATCAAGAGTGCTCGTGGGATTATCGAGGGCGTTCCGAGCATCCCTCGTGAGTGCCGTAAAATCGTGTTCCGTACGTACGTCGAAGTGCGCTTCAACTCGTCGCTGTTTCAACCCCCGTCTACCATCGCTAGTACAAAGGCCACGACGCAAGTCCCGACGCCACTCGTCGGTCCGCCACTTCACCCAAGAGCGCGCCATCCCTTGCTCCGCGCGTTATTTGCTCTTTCGATTCATTTCCAATGTCTACCCAATTTCCACGGGCTATTGGAGATCTCGTTTGAACAGCCATGAGGATCCCGCCTTGTTTGCCAGAGTAAAAGGTAAATGGAAATATTCTGCGCTTGCGTCCTAAGTAAGAAAAGGAACGTCTGGAAGAACGGCGAATACGAGAGGTTTGAATAAAAGCAAGCACGACGGAGTGGTTGTCTAGCTTTGTATTTTGTCGAGCAAAATTCCGTTAAATAATTATTTGTAAATAGTTATAAAAAAAAAAAAAAAAAAAAACGTTTCACGTCGCGTGCGCATGTTACATCTCTTTATGTTGATAATTAAAAAATTTACTGAAATGTATTTTCTCGTACAAACCATTAAAACGATTCAAAATTTGTGTCAACATATTTTAAACATGTGATACGAGTATAATGTTTCATATATAAGAAAATAAAGCGTGTCGTGCATGCATTACGCGATTATTTAACGAAGGTCGTTTTCTTGCACCGGCTACTGGTGCTAGGGATCCACAGTAAATCCACAGCAAAAGTTCATAACCTATATCCAAAGAGAAACGAAAAAGATCCTTCTCATGCATTATGCATATTTCGGTAACCAGAAACCGCCCGGTATTAACTGCTAGTATATTAGAGACATCTTATGTCGCTAAAAACAGCTCTAAGTCCTCTAAGCCTCAAGGCGAGCGGTTATTACAACACTTCGCTTCGCTAGTGACCGTTCTCTCAAGTTGAAATACTTTAAGCGCTCGTAACAGGTGAGACGAAAGACGAGTTCAACGATGAGAAGCGAGTAACTGTAGAACTCGATTAACAGTATAAATGGACAAGCAAAGCTGTCGGCAAAGTTTGCATGAAAATGTCCCGCGCGCGAACATATCCGACGTAACATAGAAGTAGCCGCGTTACTCGACTGCAATTGCAACGTGCATCGCTATTGCATGTACGGACAGATTACGTGATACAGGTTTAAGAGAACGTGTAGGTATTGGTATGTGCACTTTGATGGGGTCGACTACTTGAGATCTGGTGAGCAAACTGGATGCCTGTCCGCAACTTGACCACCGTTGATTCAAATTAAGGGGACCGCAGAGCCTTGATCTCTCCTATTAAGTAACACCGTTCGCTCTCGTATGCCAAGGACGCGCGAACCGGAACCCTGGCTATCGAGACACAACGGCTCGGAGAACGAAAAGAGTTTAATAGGCTATAATTAATTGCCTGCATGTATATTTGAGACTGAACCGAGAGATTGTCAAAACTTTTTTATGATCTTAATCTTTCTTAATGCAACGTACACTTAAATGAGTTAAATATCGTAAAAATGTTATCGTAAAAAAAATGATGACTAACAAAAAAAGTATTACATGCTTACTCACAGATTAGTTTAATATTCTCTTATAAGAAGCGCGCCCGTATCGGATATAAAGAGATCGTATAATTACGTCCATAGAATTATGGAAATTTCTTCGAGTTTATTGAACGACGCGAGCGAGACGATGCTTCGCGATATTAAAAGCCTCGAAAAATGGGCCCCTCGCCTTCGATATCGTACACTGATCTTGAAGAACTCTCGCAAATTCCCTCACGGCGTTTTCATCCGCACGGTATTTCTTTACCAAACTTGCGCTTATTATCAATCTCTAAAAAAGTCTCAGCGTGAACGGCGCTTGATTATAACTATATTTACTTCGACCGTAGTAACAAAATTATATCGTTTCTTATCTAACAGCCATATGTCATCCAGTCGATCCAATCGAATCATCAATCAAATACGTAATGCCCGTTTTTATTGTACTGGATAAAAATTAAAAATCCGTCTAAATTTTTTTTTCTGATTTTTCACCGTTTTCCGATCTTTTAGTACGCTGTTTAAATAATATTTTTTTTTTTTAACGAAAATATGACAGAAAATTATTTGAACGTAATTGTTTAAAAAGTTAATTATATTTAAATATCAAAAAGAGAAGATAAATCTAAATAATGATTATGAAATGTTACAGCATAACGAATGTAGCATTCTATTTATCACGTTATGACATCGAAAGCAAAGAGAATAAGGATATCTGCTACATATTATTTATGATCTATCCGTGTAAATTACCGTTTTACGTGATTGCTGAAAGGATGATTAGTCGGTTAGTGCTTAAACCAACAAGACCTTGATTGATTATCCGAGCAATCTTAGCTGATTGGTCAGTCATGATTTTCCGATTACTGCGTGCAAGTAAAGTTCCTTTATGCTCCGAGGAAAGGGTGCGACCCTTCATCCTGCGTCAAACGTTACACGGTAGCTCTGGATCAATCACGGTAAAGGGCAATCGATCATTCTCGAGCTGAGAGCCACGGCGGTGTTAGCGAGAGATTTCGGTGCATATAAGTGTCAAATTTCTGTGATCGATGTCCGGTAATAATTTGGTCGGCAACGCTAATAGAAGGGAATATATTAGCGTACTAACATACGAACCAAACGTCAAAGATCTCTATTTTAACGCGCGAATTCCATCGGTTTTAATATGTACGAACGATTGTGAAGACATTTTTTTCTGCAAAACGAAATTTGCATTGCATTATTTTTTAAACGAGAGACCGTAATGCAATTTTAATTTTGCATATTAATACTTTCGATATTTTTCTATTCTAAAAATATTCTATTATAAAATAAATATTATAATTTCAAAAAATGAGCACATACAATTATTTACAGAATTGGTATACAATACATTATATATTAGTCTTAATTCTAAATGAATAATATAACATATATTATGATTTTATCTGACGAGAGAATTAATACATAAACTAATTAGTAAGGTCATTAGTTGATAAATTAGTTAACATTTCATTATTTAATAAAATAATTACTTGAAATTTTAACTCTATTATTATTATCGTGTTATTCTAATTTACAGGCTATAAATGTCAGATTAAATTAATCAACATATAGATTTATCGAATAAAATAGTTACACAAGTTTGCTCAAGTTCTTATACTTGAAAGAATAATAAAAACGTGATATCTAGTACTGATTTTATGAATATACTTGCTTTCCGTAATAAAAGAAAAGTTTAATCAAGAAAACTTAAACTTAAGAGCCTCATAAATATGATCTGACTTACGACTTCGTCCGGGCGCTCGGTACGATTCACTTTTTAATCCCGGTTCTTAATTTTAAGACCACGGCTCTGGTTACAGTTTCCACACGGAAATCGTTTTGCCCAACCACCTGCCACGCTAGCATTAACGCCGCTCTTGCTCAGCAAGTAACCGAGATGCCGGTCGGAAAATTAATTTAATCCACGTGTCGTCCGGTAGGGGAAGTTGCGTACAACATGTCGCGCAGTTATAAAGAACAGGTAGAAAGAAAAGGAGGAAGGAAGGACAAACATAGAGAGAACGAAAAGGGAAGGGATGGAAGAAACTGCGAGAGACCGCGCCGACGAAAACGCAGTCCCGAAAACTTGCAGAATTCCCACGCGACGTGGTCGATGCGTTCGCAGTTTCCAACGTCGCACGTTACTAAATTAATTTAATCCGTATGGCTGTACAGCTGGAAACGCGCGTACGTTGTACAATACAATTGCAGATTATGTATCCTGCCGGGAGAACCGGGTCCGCGCGTTTGTAATACTGGCGTGAAATAGAGGCTCGAAACGCGACGAGAATACGGAGTCTAATGCTCGACAAATTTTCCTCGTTTAACGAATATTTGGAATGGTCGAACTACAACGATGCAATGCTGACTTTGTAACTCGTATTGGGATTTAGATCTCAACATTTACAAAAATTCATTTCTATGTATGTGTATTATTTGACGTTCAAAATATAATATAAGTATAATATATAAAAATATATCTATATGTATATAATTATATATGTGTATATGTTTATAATATATGTAATATCCATTGTAATATATTGCAATATACTGATTCAATTGATTAATCTTTAATTAATTTTTAATTAAAACTTGAGTTAAAAAATTAAGAGCATAAAGTTCTCTGCAATTTATTTTAATAATTATTCTTTTCTAAAAATTTAAAAACGGAAAACGGGTGAAAACAAATAATATCATAGAAATTTAATTTTTTCAAATGGCCTAACGTTACACAAATAGGGAGGCTTTGTAGCAAAAAATATCTGCGTACATTTAGTGAAAAAGCATAATATAAAAACATTGAATAATTTCGGAGATCACATATATTATATAATAAATACTTGAAGATTTTAAGTTTTATTTGTAAAGTTTTTGGAGATTCAATCCAATTCAACTGCAAATTTAAAGTGTCGATGTACCAGCGCGGATCAGATTGATTGGTTTGGCGGCGGTTGCGTCAGATGCAGCCCCGTTGTGATGCCCAGAAACTTTTTATTCTTCAATATCACAAAGTGAGATTATCTGTGTATGTGTGCAGTCTATGCGGATGGACAAACGAAGGAATAAGCGTGATGAGCTTGGACGGACGTTTCGCTTACAGTATACAATGCAACTGCATTCGGAACCGCAGAAAATGTCGCTGGTGTACGTGTCAGCGTGAAACATTTATTAGTGAATGCGCTCGGCAGAGCGGTCTACCAAAACGTCTAGCATTCTCATGGGCGACGAAGAACGTGGTTGATTAATGTGGCAATGTTTTACTGCTGTATTTATAACGACCGGCTCTCGCTCGCGTCCATCCGTTCGACACACCATACCACAAAGGCCAACTTAGATCACTGTCAGAGTTATCCGATAATCGTCAGCATGAAAAACTAATACCGAGCTTTTTTTAGTACAAAAATCTCCGAATATTATATATTATATAATGCGTGGACTTGAGGTAATAATAACATCGCGTTTATAGGCATTATTGAATTATGCGAAAATCTGATATCGGAAAATGCAAAAATGTTGACCGCAAGTTATTTTTATATTACGTAGGAAATTAAATCTCGCAAAGTCGTGTTATCCTATGATATTAGCGGGAAATTGTGCGAGCACGATAGTTAATGTTTTTGGCGCAAATATCAAAGTGTAAAAACGAACATCGATTTAAGACCACAACACTGATATCAATCTATTTCTCGTGAATATGTGCTGGAGTGACGTGCGCTTTACGCGCATACACGTACACGTGATTGCACGTACAATTCGAACAAAAAGCACTAGATAAAATATTGCTAAAACATTTTTCAAAACTATCAGCTGCACGTTATTTTGTTAGAATTATCGACGAGTAAACATAATAATAGCAGCAGACCATTTCCGCGTTGAGATTCTTACTGATATATTCGATAAAATATGCATTGGTATCGAATATCAAAGAAATTTATGCCATATATGTGTGTGTGTGTGTGTGTGTGTGTGTATGTAATTAAAATAATTTTTTAAATAAAAATAAAAAATATTGCAGCTAAAGAATTATAATGACGGAAAAATAACAATGCTTATTCTACATCAATTAAATCCTTATTTTACTTTGGACTCGAAATAATGTTTTATGCTGTATTTTACATTTATCGTATTTAAATATTAAATACAACACCAAAGTCATGTATGAGAAAGAGAAAACAAAGTTATAATAGATTCATGTGCTGCTTATATGTGTATATTTTTATTAAAATTAGTATATAGATATTCGCATTTAATTTTTTAATATTAATAAATTAATACTGTCGACGAATTTTCGACAAGTCAACATTCACATATTATAAGAGATAGTCGTTTATTCTAGATAGAACACTTTGCTTCTTTTTGATAAAGATGTAAAATGTAGCAACATTGTGGCAAAGTATGTATGAAACATTCGCGCCGAAAATTTTATGGCTGGAGAAGTTTGAAAACGTTTCACGAATTCTAAGTTCCAAAGTATGCAACGTGTGCATCGCACATACGACCCGCATACAAGCCGCGTTCGATTCGGGTATCGTGACCACAACTATGTGATGGAAGCAGCGTGTTGCTGGAAACTCGGAGTCGCAAGTTTGCTCGTAAAACGTCGGATATGTAATACGATATGGTCTGCAATACTGTAGATAATTTGTAGCATCGGTATATGAGCGGATATCGCTATCTCTTGCATTGAAAGCTGATCGTGAATGCACACAATAGCGTCTTTTAATTAATAGTAACTTCTAACTAACAGAGTGTGTATGCATGACTTTCTCTTGATATATTGATATTTATTTGAAATTAGATAAATACTAATGAATGTATAATCTCTTGAAAAACATTTTGATAGCTGACAATGTTATGACTAAAGATATGTACGTTGAACTGCAAGATTAATACATATTTGAATAAACTTAATAAATTTTTTAATTTTGTTTAAAATATATAATGTGCATTTAGTGTAATATATAATTAAATACTTTGTTTTATTTAAAAACAAAAAATATGCATATGTAAACGTTATTTTTTTATTTGTATTATCGATCAGTATTCATAAAATAAAATATATTTGGCTGAAGAAATCGTAAAAATATTTATGAAGTTTTATAGGTTCATACGTTAACACAGATATATGTTAATACTATCTCATATACATATATTAATTTTTTTTTTATATTATGTATATAAAATCTAATCATATGTATTAATCTTTTAAATAATATTTTTAAATTACTTGATATTTACAATTATTGCGTGATAAAATTTACCTTCTTGTCAGAATAATTTTTGAAATTAGACGCGACACAACAGTTATTTAAATTCTTTGAAACATTATTACATTGCGTTTTGCGCTAAATAAATTCTCTTTATAGATCTTAAAAATCATTAGTTTGTTATATATAGAGATAAAGTTAGTTAGACATAGTTGACTTTACGATATTAGATGTTGTCATATCATGTGTGACCTACTTTCTTTTCTACGTTCCGATCAACAAAACAAGCCTCATCCTGTACTTTTCTTCAGAAAAGCTTCTCTCTTCTAATTATTCATGAAACACAAAAATAGTATGATTCTAAGAGGTAGAGAGAACTATGTCTCAATTGCATTTTTCATCAGACAGATTGTACGTTTTGACTTTGCTCAGCTACAAATAATAACGCACATAATTTTATCATTAAACTATCGTTCGTTTCTATTTACTCTTCTGACCTGAAATAGATAATATTCACTAAACAGATAATATTCGATTGCAGACGATAATGCAAAATAACATAAGTAACAGATGATCTTATTATCATTGACAGTAAAATTAATTTTGTAATATTTCCAATGACTATAAAAACACGGCTAATATATTTATAATGAAACAAAATTGAAATTCAGTATGAAATGAATATTAATTAATAAGAGGCTACCGAGAAAAGGCGCATAAAAGGCAATCTAGTTATACAACTGATTGAATTTCGTCTCTCGCGGAGACGAGCAAGAGACCATAAAGCATCCTGCTTTTCGCATAAAGAAGAAACTCTGGTTAGGTTGAAACAAACAAAGCACACGATTGTTTCGTTCAAGCTGAGCCAAATCGATCGTCGTTGAGACGTTATACGTCGTGCTGGTTCATTGATCTCGCGAGCCGTTCCGCAAATTCTTTTTCCTTTATTCTCCTCCTCGCTTTCGCCCTCCTTTTATTTCACACGCGGATCAAGATAAATCGCCGCGATAGCGATTATCGGAGAGGGTAACTGAGGTCGACATGGTCATAGAGAGAGAGAGAGAGAGAGAGAGAGCACGTTTGATGCAAGTCGAGTGTCCGTGGGTAGCTTGTGGGCATAAGGAACGCGTTTCGCGGTTCCCTCGGTGTCCCTTCGAGCCATTCGGCATGCGGAGGATACCCGACGATGCTCCTGGACTCAATGTACCGCCGATCATTTGTATGTACTCGTACGCGCTCAGGAATTTTTGTAATCTCCGGCGAATCTTTATCGTCTCGAAAACGCGTCTCGAAAGCACCACCTGGAGCGTGACCGCGAGGCTCTTGATCCTTGTGCCTTGCGTCTTTGAGATTCCAATGAGAATGCCTTCATGCGAACATCTGCGTCGTCGCTAACGGAAACCTCTTTAAAATCTCGCTCCCCAAATTCTTGAATTAAATCAGACTTATTAAATGTTATATGAATGAGCAAAGGGTAGATGAAAGTTGGTGGAAGGCGTAGCTTATTTAAAACTTGCAAAATTCTTCCCTCTCTCGCTCTCTCTCTCTCTCTCTTTTTCTCTGCAATTTGCGGAATGTGTTTTAAAGCGAGTATACCATTCTTCGGAATCTTTTTAATTATGGAACGATTAAATGTGCAAGTGATGTAAAATGTAGCGAATATAATAAGAGAGAAACGAAATCTTAGTTTTAAGATAGCTGAAGGATATTTATTATTAGTAGAAACATTGACTTTAAGGAATTTTTTTAGTAATTACATAGTGCGAGGAAAATTTTATGTTACTGAAACATAAAGATACATTTATTAAAATAATATAAAATATTATCATTAGCGTTTATGAACTATAAAGGAGAAAAAAGTTGGACGTTATTTCAATTCTATCGCATAAAAATATCTTCTTTTACATTTTAGTCTTTTTAGTCACTGTTATTAATATATATTATTCTCTAAAATATAGATTATATGATATTTAAAAATTTTAATATTTGGAAATTGGCAATTTTTATTATATTACTGAATTTTTTCATATAACGTTTGATTTTTATAGCTTAACAATTTTTAAAGATTTAGCAGTAGTATAAATCAGTATAATTTGGATGAAAAAACACGATAAATGTTTTTAATTTTGCATACTATTTTAGATTTTAATAAATATGTTGAATTGTGATATCTCTCTATCGAGTATAAAATATTTAAATCTAAAAAATTAAAAACATAAAAGAATTAAAAATATTATTTAGTTTAAAATTACAATTAAAAATAAGATATACATAGTTCATTTTTTCCTTCTTTCTCTCTCTTATTACCTCTCATTTAATAATAATTTATAAAAGAATAAGTACGAGAAGTCTTATATGTATTTGAATATTACCATCTTGAAACTTCTCTTATTAAATGTAAAGCTTCTTGAGATGCTTCTGTGATCCGATGAGTTCCTTGTAATTCACGTCAGTTTGAGACTTTGAACTCGTCTAATTAGGCATTGTAGTTTTTCTTTATAGTCTCATGTCATCGTTTAATCCCTCTACGCCGCAATTTCTCTGCAGCTTTGATTGATTTTTTCATTTCTGCAAAATATTTTAGCAAATAGAATTTTTTAAGAATTTAAAAATATAAGCTAGTAATAACTAGAAATATTTAATTATGTAAGAATTTTATTATATAATAATATTACTTTGTTTTGATTTATTATGGCAACGTTTTAAAACACAATAATTCTGCTATTGTTCAAATATTAATTGTATATGAATATAATTTGTTTTATTTTTTTTAATTGTATATATAGAAAATATTTTATTTATATTATGTTTCAAATGTTATGTTTTAAATCACACAAGCATTTAGTGAAAGATAATTTATCGCACATATATAATTTTTTATACGTTTTTAACATAATTTTCTTTTATCATTGTGCAATGCGAACAGAGAATATTTTTTTCACAAAGGTTAAAAATGTCGACAATCTTCTGAGAAATCGTGCACGGAAATCGTAAATAAAATAGAAAATTTATGAAATGACAGGACTGTCGACGAAGAGACATGCGAGTTCGAATTTATGAGTAGTCGACACTTGTAACGTTATTTATGCGACGACACCGACATGGATGAACATCAACCTGTCCATTATGCTTGTCTTGTATTTCGACATTACGGAACTGACAGTACTGAAATACATTTTCTATCATTTTATTCTTGTTTTGGGAGACGTCAATGAAGAATGACATCCCACTTTGTATAGAAATAGCCTTTTTCGTTCTGCAAAAAAAAAAGGTATTACGAATATTTTAACGTATCGATTGTATGTGTGCGACTTTCGACAATTTGTTTCCCACTGAATATAAGCGAAATAAATATAAGCATGCAAAAACTAAGTTTTAATGAAAAAATATAATTAATTTATACAAAATTATTTATCTTATTGTGCATTTAGTAATAAAAGCAAGTTTTGCTAGATTGCTTAAAATTATTATGAAAGCGTTTTAATTTTAAAATCTGATGATCTTTATATAAAATTATATTATGCATTGTGTTGATTAGAAATATATTGCTGTAAAGGCATACCTATATAAATAGTAGGTAATACTGCAAAAATGGCGAGCACGTTCGAAAGTCACAAGTGTAGAGTCACGAGAAATTGCGGCTGGAAAAAGCTCGTGTTATTTCGTATTGCGGGTCTCGTACTCAGTGTGATTAAGTGCTCGGAACTGTTTTAATAACGATGCGACAGTGACCCAGCCATGCGGAAGTGAGTACATCTCTAAAACGTAAATCTGTGAATGGGCCTCTACATTTTAGTTGAGTTTTCTGGTAAATTACAAGGTTTGATTTGATTCGTGGCTACGAGACGTGATATTTATAACATTATTATTCATTATTATTGAAGCATTAAGTCTGACTAATTTTAATTAAACGATTGAATAAGTTTCTTCAAGCAATATAATGCGAAACGTGATTCGTTGATATACAATGAACTGCATTCATATAATTTGTGATTAATTGAAAGACGCCAAAATAGAATAATCTTACGGATTAATAATAACTAACAAATAATTAATTAATATTTATAAAATTAATGTTTATAGCAAACATTATATAATATTTTAAAAGATTTTAAAAAGTACATTAAATTTGTCTGTGACAGTCATAACTGCCAAATGATGATTATGTGTTTTACAATATAATTTGAAAATATCTGTGATATTATATAATACCAAATAGATAAGATACTGCAAGTTATCTACTTTTTTCATTTTGGAGAAATAAAAGTAGAAATCTTTATAAAATTCTTTATAAAGATTTATGATCAAATTCTGTATAAAAAATTTTAATTGAATTTGACCCTTACAATAATAGCATACCTTAGTTGGAGATCTATTGATTTAGTTGACTGGATTTAAGCCTGAATATCTAACTTCAACACAATTGCTCGCGAATCTCCATTGTCCAGAGGTGCAAAGCATCGTGTCTTGGCTACGCTCCAATTGCAGTTGCCAGCCACGACTCTTGTTTAATGATTTTCAACGAAAATATCAGACACACCCGTTTCCCAATTGATTTAACGCTGCGAGTTATAGTTAAAAAAATTACCATTTTCTTATTAAGATTTCTATTGGATCGAGGAATTTTCAGGTATTCATCAAAGTATAAAATTGAAATTATGTTGTTGCAAATTTCTCGTTGTTTTATTCATTTCAAATGACCATACAATTGATTCGCGTGTTAATTTTGATCCATCTTTTTTTTAACAATCTTTTCAGGAAATAATCTCTATATAATAAGTATTTGAAGAAATCGATACATTTTTTAATCATATGATACTGATTTAATTGGTCAGTATAAATCACTATGATTTGAAAACGTGAATTTAATAAGGTAATATAATAGGTCATTGGCGATAGCAATAAGCTGACGTGTCGGATCTTCTTTTATTCCATCAAGCTCGAAAGTTTGAATAAGGGCTCGGTGTCTCTAGTATGGTTTCGAACCAACAGGTTGGATGGTCTCTTGCAGTCATGTAACGTGAGGAAAGATAGGCGATCGACCTGTGCCAAATTTAAATTCGTCGCGTGCATTCGTGATGCTTCGCCAATCGTTTTCAGTCTTTCGTGCACTTCGAGGTACGAACAATGACTAATTGAATAGCATTCAGTAAGTTCAATGAGAATAATTCAATCGAGAGGTATAAATAAATCTCTGTAATAGATTCTAAAGCTACAGATGACAAGATTCGCGTAATATCCATTTTAATCGGCGCGTCAAATTCATTAATCGAATTCTTACTGAAATTTCGAGCTTAAATTGTATTCATTGAAACTTTGCATTGTTTTTAAAATAATGGTGATTTTTAAATTGTAATGCAAACAGCACCATATAAAACTTATTGCAATTATAATCATATCTATTATATTTCTGCGATATTATATCAGATTTCCTTTTCTCTCTTTTTCTTTTCTTTTAATAAAGCAAAACCAATTTCTTTTCATAAAACACAGACACGATCTTTTATGTCTTGAAAATCTATAAAAAAATTTTGAACATTAAAACTTTGAATACTCTAAAAACATTATAAAATATCTATAAAAAATGCAGTTGAGAATTGTAAGAAAAAAATATTAGAATTGTAAAAAGAAACTAATTTGAAAATAATTCTTTTGTATATGTATATACATATGTATTTGAAAGAACAAATATAAAATTGTGTTGCACGTCGCACAATTGTATTTGTCCTGATAGATTCAGATGTGATTTCGGATTCTCCACAAAGTAACTCTTTCAGCTGCCACTCGCAGTTGTCTGAATGACTGAAATCTAACTGAAATAATCGAGCAAACCCCGAACGGACGGTCGTCCCTTGACATAACGGGCTTTTTCAATCAGGCAATTCCGCCGCACACGTATGTATCTCGGGCCTCGAGTTCTTTCCCTTCCGTTACGGATGAAATTAAATTTGACTCTCGACTCGTTTCACTACTTTCCCAATGTCATTGGCATGACTTCCCCTTCCCGCATCCTGATTGAATAATGTATGTCCAACGATTCGCTTTACTCATGCTGCGTAACGTTCATGTGACGCGTCGCTGATCTCGAATATGTAGTACTACGAGACAAAATGTTCCGCTAGCTTTTTATATCGTACACTCAGTAATTCCCCGAGACATAATACTCGAATTTTTTTATCGTTGTTGTCATGCGGGAGAATCGGACCTTAAAATAAAATTATTACGTCAAATTTTACGCTTATTTTTTGCATTAATACAATACTCTATTCATGCATGTTCGACCAATTTAAATGCGTTCGACGTTAATCAAATTGAATTGCATTTTATATATTTATAAAATATATCATGTGAATAACTTTATTATATTATATTATATATACATATATTTTATTATAAATATATATATATATATATATATATTAAATAAAAATATTATACATTAATACTTTTCACTTTGCCGTCAAATATGATTTGCATCGCGGAAGATAGATACTTATGCGATAGTCACGGTATGAAGTCAGGAACTTGAGAAATTTAGGCGCCTCGGTCAACGGAGATCATTACCTGGTGAAACAACCGGGGCATTTTGACTCGAGATGAATCCGCTTCCGACGGAAACCATATATAAGACAGAAGCCACCCAAGGTAGCATGCGTCGCGCGCTGTATATCGTCGACTAACTTTACGAGTTAACGACCTCACGTCGGCGAGACACCTTGTTAATTACCTATCGTTAAATATCTATCGTATATACATATGCTAGATCGCGATGAAACTTACTTGTATTTTATTGAAAATTTTTTTCGTCCATTCTAGAAATTAGAATAATATTAAGATTACAATGTTAATATTCAATTTTAATGTAAATACATTAAGCAAAATTTATCTGAAAATAGACAGAATATAGAATATTAATTAAGAGTATAATATGTATATTATTAGTATTAGAATATGACTGTACGTTTGACTATACTATTGATTGATCTTTGTCAAAATACAATGTTGATATTATCTTGGCACAGAAATCTCGGTGGGGTGTAGTAATAATTAATCGAAGCTTGATTACCGATAATATTCGATTCGAGTCGTTATCATGATTATTTCGTCAAAAATTCGATACTCGTACTCGCAATGGAAATTGTAAGCTAATTAGCGACGCGTGCTGTTTGCGTAATTTCTATACGAGTTTAATATTGTACGATGTAATAACCACATAAACTGTCACTAACGATATTAACGTCAATCAGCACAACGGCATTTAATAGAAATCGCTGCAACTCCGATAATGAGATATTAATACAATGTGATTGTTAAAGTATGCGCGTGCTAGCGGAATATCTCAAATATGTCGAATTATTTTCGAACCGATGCGATGTAATATATGCGGATTCTCTTTCTCTGTGTTGTAGTAAATGTACACATACTATATATACATACGTGCAATAAGTTTCCGCGGCTTGGAATTGTAGATATATGTCTCGCGGGATTGCTAAGTGCACAATGTATAAGTAGTCCTTGACTTAATCGCGTGACGTAAGTTAGTGGCTAGACCCGGATGTCGGTGACTTTGGTCGGACCGTCACCGACAAAGCTGGAGCGACCCCTCAGCGATATCTCAGAATTACGAAGGAACCGTAGGACATCCACCCACAACCTCGAGGCGCTCGGACGAACTACGATAAACACGCGGTATCCTGGGATTAACACGTTGCCCGCATTGTCTTCGGTCGCCCGGCTTTCCTTGTACGTGCACAAAGATACACGCACACACACACAAACATCCGCATCTATTTATCTATCTATTTACGGACAGGTATAAATATGTAATACTACTGTTAACGACTACTAACTAGGATCATTAATTACAATCTCGCATTCATCTCGGGCTTAATCGTCGTTGCGTGTTGTGTAGCGCTGTATAAAAATGCAACTAACGTGCTTGCGATCGGTTTAATTAATAATCATTATTCACACTCGCGAATACTCGTACGAAATTGATTTTTTTTCCCTCGCGATTATCTCTCGGCGGATCACGCGATCGCGAGATAAACGATGGAAAGAAGAGCTCTTTTTTTTTCCCAGCGAAACTTTATTTCTGAAATATCCACTTGACGTATCTAACGAAAGGAGAGGCCTCTCGATTTCGAAGGGCGCAATTAGCATCGCTTTAGGATTTTCAGCCGACTACTCCGCGATCTCCGCCTTTGCTACGAAGTCGGACCGGTTTCTGATCTTATAACGATAATTGGGTAATGAGTTGGCAAACTAAGTAGACATACCTTCGGGCCCAAAGTCTCGCAGGCTGCATCGTCGGGGAGGAGCGAAGCGGAATCAAACCTTCGAGTTTAGGTACGATTCGCTAGTATGCACCGTCGATTCCGCGTTGGAGAACCACCGACTGGACTCTCTATTTCTCTCTCCTCCTCTCAGCTGTTTCCGTTTGCGCTTTAGTTAGAGAAGCGGTACGTTCGCTTACGAAAGCAAACTTCCATCGGAGCTTCTGCAGACTTGCACGGCGTGGCGGGTTTCTGGAGTAGAGGCGCGGCAGGTTTCTAGAAAGAGGCGCGGCGAGGCGTGGCGGGTTTCGAAGCGGTGAGAAGGGTGCAAAGAGAGATTGACTGTGGAAATTTCAAACGCAGCCGGATAGGGAGTGAGAAGGTCTCGCCTCGTATTCCCTAGCGAACTTTAAATATTTGAGGCGCCATATATATATATACATATATATATATATATGTATATATATATATATATATATACATATATATATATGTATATGTATATATATATATTTCCGACGTTTTATATAACGTCTATAAAACATGCAAACGTACTGAGTAAATTACGAAGTACGTCTCGGGAACAAATGCTAGGACCGAACGTCACGCGAACAATGTATATACCTGTCAAGGAGGTATTATAACGAAAGTTAAAAAAAAAAGACCTGGCCTTTTTGCAACTGCAATCTACGAAGCACGAGATAAACCAATAATGGCTTGTTTCTTGCAAGAAAAATTGACGATGTCGATCTAATTACTGCGCAAATTGACTTCTTGAAATTAACTTCCGAGTAAAAAAATAGCTAGCTTTTTAAATATATATACACGAAAAAGATAACATTATTGTTATTATTATTATATATTTATAATAATATATACAATTATCATATTATATAACTGCATTGACGTTTTTTCGGATAATTGATAAAAATATTTGTATAATGAACTATTGGCTTGATTGAATGAATTATTATTACATTGTGTTGAAGGATCAATAGATGAAAGTCACGACAGTGCATTAATTTTTTTTAAACATATTTAAATCTTATATCGAGTTACCTGCAATTGTAAAATAATCTCGTTGCATAATACTACAATTTTGTTAGACTTTAATCGATGATTTAGCGCGGAAGTGATAAAGTGACAGAATCGAGTTTAAAAGTTATTTACGGAATAGATAATGCACTCGTTAAATACATATTAATTTGCATGTTATAGACGCTTAAATACCGGACGCTATTTAACGGCATTCCGTATATCAAAATCATATATCTTCCGCCCTCAGAGATTGCCGATAATCGAGATCCAAAGAGCGTTATAGTTGGCTTTAATACCGGGTATTCAGAGTAAGGTACAGTATGTCCTGACACTCGACTTGGGCAGATTCCAAGGACCTCGCGCCGCTTCTCTCCGTGTATACACACACACACACACACACACACATCTATACAGGGTGTCCGGTAACTAACGGACCAATGATTAAGGGCGGATTCTCTGACCAATTTGGAGACGATTTTTCCTAAGCAAAAATGTTGAGAAGTCAATAATTTTCGAGTTATAAGCGATTGAAAAAAATGGGTATTTTGAAAATTAAACGTTTTGGAATTAAAATTCTAAAACATAATTACATTCTTCGGTTAATTTCAGGTAGAGTTTACTGTAATAAAATTTTAATTTGAGTCTTAGTTATAAAAAAAAGATACGTAATGACAAATATTTGGAAAGCTATAAAAAATGATGAATCCCTTTTTCGACATTTTCGCTGAGGAAAAATCGTTCCCAGATTGACCAAAGAATCCATTTGTAATCGTTGGTCCGTTAGTTACCGGACACCTTGTATACACACGTATATATCACGCACGTGTATATATACACGAATTCACACACGTGCCGGGACGGTAACCACCGGTACATCCCCGGGCTGCGCATTGACGTGTTCATGCACCGGTCCTCTCGTAAACTTCTGGGGTACACTCCCGCCATCTCCAAGGCTATCGTCCTTTCCTCCGTTCGCCACTGCCTCCTCTATTTGTTACCCCCTTCGTAAAACCTCGGACGAAGTGGAAGATTGGTTGAACCACCCGCTAACCTTTCAATGTCTCGCCCTTTCTCTCGCTCTCCCGCTTCTTTCCTTCTCTCCATCTTCCTCTACGGATATCGTCGGATTCTCCACCGCTTCTTCGCCGGATCTCCGTGCGTGCCGCATTGAACCCGATGTGCCGGCAGATACGACCTTTACGATCGACGACCGCTTATCCTTCGGGAATAATAAGATCGAAAGGACGATTCTCTGCATCCCAAGGAGGCAGCTCCTGTCTCGAGAGGCGATTACGTTTATCCGCAAAATGTATGAATAGGAAGTAATGTGCGGATGAACGTTAATTAGAATGAAATTTTCATCGAAATATTAAGATGTACGATTTTTGAAAACTTAATTGAGACAGGATTTTGAAATTTTTTTCTTATCATTTTTTTTTTTTTAATTAAATGTGCTATTTTAAATTTCTTTGAAAAATTAAAATTGAATTAAATAAGTAAAAGAGTAAAAAAACACTATAGGTGTGTATGTGCTTTTATTTTATTTTGAAAAAAACGATACGATCTCATCAAGATTGGATATTCAGTCTTATCTCGAGGTCTATCTAATTAAAGTTTCATTTTCCACATATGTACATATATTCAGTATTTATCACTTCGCGTAGTATGAATAAAAGATTGTTGCTAGTTAATCTTTACATGATTATAAATAATTTGTTGCACAAAATAGCATTAAATTATACTTAAGTCAATTACTATAACAAATTACTGAGAAAGAGAGTAAATAATAAATTAGAATAATTTTCTTTTCGTAATCTAACAATAAGTAATTTATGTTACCAAAATTACATTATTGTTTCACCTTGTATTAAGTTTAAAAGTAACAATTTTTAATGAGCTAGAAAATACAAGAGAGTAGACGTACACATTATTTCATAAAACAATTCTACATTCCAGTATACGACATTGTGTTCGGTTCTGACATGTAATATCAATGATTAATAGGAAAGTAACTGCCTTATGCCATTTTGAACACGTGATAAGAAGACGAAAGAGAAACCTCGTTTATATCGTGTTTACTAAAGATCGAAAGAATGGTCGCACACACAAATATCCATTATTTGCGTGATAGCTTTTCACAAATGGGTGGGTGGTCTTACGTGTTCGCGTACGTGTCCATTGCGCATATTTGTCTGGCTTTAAGATACTTCCATCGGTCCAATTTTCCGCAAGAATGTGACACGTAGCAATCTTGGTAACCTCGGGGTTGTGCCGCGCAATTTATTGGCCACCGAGTGCAGCTTGGACGATTTATCTTCTCCTTCCATTCTTTCTTTCTCGTCTTCGCCATCACACGCTCTTGTCTTTTTTTTTTTATTGCCCGTCTCTCTCGCTTTTTCTCTCTTCCCTCTCATCTTCTGCATCTTTTTCTTGATTCTTCCCTCTCCCTCTCTTGCTTTCTATTTCTATCTCGTCCATCGCTTACGATCGAGTTGAATCAACGCTGAAACGCGCACTACCTGAACTCCGATATCTCAAACTTTCGACCTCGATATTTTGCAATATCGACAGTTACCAAACTACAAACTCGTGTCTTTGTGAATAATTTAACACGCAATATTTCGTAGAATTCACGCTCCTGAACTTGTCGTTTTGGTACTGAAATGAACTGGACTCGTCTTACTCTATATACACTACATTCATTTCGACGAATAAATAACTAGTCTTATCAAACACATTATAAAGCTTATTTTCTAATAGAAAAACATTTTTAAAAATAGATATCATTGCGATACAATTTTTCGTAATACTTGCAGCTATGTCAAAGCAAGAGTATAATTTTAAATATATATTTTAATATATATGTATTTCAGTAACTAATACAATATAAAAATACCAATTTTATATGTACATTTGTGTACACATCAAAGTTTTGTTGAAATACTTTGAATAGACAGTTGCGCTTTTTTATTTTTTTTATTTTACAGAAATATTTCGTAATAATAAAACACTCTCCTACTTTAATCATCAACGATTGGGAGGGAATATCTCGAAACTGAAAACCTTACGTTTTGAAAATTTTGGATGGGAAATGAGCAACGAATGAAATCAATAGATCTTAGGCCGAGGGATTACGTTGCGTGGCCAAAAGGAAAAGAAAATCGAGATCTGCAGGTGTAACGCCTGCAGCGACCGGGCGGTAAAATGCACGCAGGCTCTCGATACGGGGAGGAACCATTCGCGAGATGCCCCGAGCTCGATAAAAAATGCAGCGATCACATTTCGGCAGAGACTTTGGAATCTTTAAACTATCTCGCCTTCGATTCTCACCTCTCTCCGTGCCTTCCTTCGCCTCGCCTCCCTGTTTCGTGATCAACGATACCGTTCTCCGCCTCTCGCAGCGCCCTCGACATACGTATCGCTTTTAATATTTTGTTGCGACGCTTTGATGTAATCGTCCTCCTCAAAAAATTACCTTCGGTGGTTAGATGGATCAGCCTCGCGTACCGAATCAACGAACTTGCCGGCGATAGTTTCGGGCGATTTTCAAACATAATGATTGACTGCAGACGATCGTTGATCGTTCGAATCATCTTGCTTATTCGTTCAAGATGTTCGTTTAGTTAGGTAATACAGTCCCGATGCTTCTTTTTCGCAGTTGCTGATAATCGCGAGATTTAATCGGATGTTGCCTAACTTTGAACTTGGATCAGTTCTCCCTAAAGAACAATTCGAAAAGGCACACTAATCGTAAAAACTTGACACAAATTTGCACATACTCGCTGCTGTGCTCGAATTACGTACAACAGGTTATTCGCAAGTAAGTATCATGAAACGCCGTGAATATATTATTATTTATTTATCATTTCCGATATACGGTATCGTTTGTCTTTGATTAAATTTTTGCATTCAATCTAAAAATTAAATGATTCAACGACGCGAAGAAATTAAAGAGTCGATCGATTAACGCAAGAATTAACTGTATCTCTAATCATTTAAACAGATAAGAATAGCTTGGAAAAATATAAATGTTTAATTATTACGAATTGTGTTATTTTAATTATATTAATTTTTATTTATTGTTCACCATATAATGTGAAAATATCAACATAGTGAAAAAACTATCTCTTTAATTATTTGGAGATGATTAGATATATAATTTAGTTTTGTTCCTGAGATGATTTTACAATTTTATCAAGAAACATTAAGATAACTGTTAGTCGCTTCGAGAAATGATACTTAAAAAATGATAATTACTCACGCGTTTCACATTTCGTTGATTGCCGTTAATGAAGCTGACGCGAGGACGATCAACTTGACAAAGGATCTTGTACATTCTCCTCGTAGCTCTGCCAATACGAGCGCAATCCAGTACGAGACCCCAGGCGGCTGGTCAAGCTGCGGCAAGTGTCTGGACGACATGCGGCTCATGCAAAGATTAGCGATCAGCGGACTGCTGTCCGTGATCCTGATCCTTCTTTTGACCGGCACGATCGTAACGCGACGCGATCTCGCAAGTGTCGTCGATCGGGGCGTCGCGCCGGAAGAGCGCAGCGAGCAGTTGAATCCGGCCTGGGTGCAAGACAATGTGGTTCCCGGGCAGAACGAGCCCGAGATCGAAGACCGGGATAAGAATAAAGATCGGCGTTTAGATATCAAGCATAAACAATTCGAGCCTTCGGCGGTCGGACCGCCGGCCGCATCTGTTCCTGGCGCTTACGTTATTAGAGCCCCGAGTCCACCTCTGGATGACGTAACCAATCAGCGCCGTGAGAAGGTTAAAGAGGTAAGATTGCACTGGGTTTTTGTTTCCTGCATGCTGGGATTGAAGAAGGTTAGATTAAGCTCGAATTAAGCGCAAGGGATCAGGTAAGTGCTTCAATACAGTTACTTCATTTCAGATATATATATATATATATATATATATATATATACTTATTAGATATATATATTTTTTTAATTATAATTATATGTATAGATATATTTGTGTCTTTTCGTAAGTTATATAAAGTTTGAAATATGATTAAAATATTTCGCGCTTTGCCTGGGTTGAAAAATACAGTTTAAGGTGAAATACCTAATTTCCTGTATTTGAAATGCATATTTGGACTTACACAGACTTTCCGAGAACTCATTTTGTCCAACGTGGTTTTTACTACGCTGCCGCGTCGTTCGTCACTGCAACGTCATAGAAAAGCGGAAATTAAAGAGGATCGTAGGAAAAACCGATGGATCTTTTGTTCGTCCTGTCACATCAATATTCGCGTTTGGATTATAACGAGGCATATACATTATATAGAAGGAAAATAGGAGAAAATCAGTCAAGGCGACGAGCATGAATTAATCAAATGAAATTTCTTTAAATAAGACTGTTTTTAATTTTTTATAAAATTAAATTGGAATAAAAAAGAAGTATTCAAATAGATTGTTCAAAAATTTATAATTTAAATTAAGTCTCGGAGAGCTTTGTAATTAGCTTTTAATATTATTTTTAGCTAATGTTTAAAATTCTGCTTAAAAATGAGGAATATACTCCTAAAGTTCTTATTAACATTAAACAATTATACATTTACGAAATGTTACAAAGTTTATGTTTACAAGAAAACAAATTAATTTTGTTAATATAACGAAAATGAAAATGTATTTAATAATGCAACAAAACAAATGTTGAATGAATTTCCATGTCCATGGAATTTCAATCCTCGGCAGCGAAATTAATTAATCGTGACGTACTGAGTTTGCTTCAGAAATGAACAAACGAAACTCAATCAATTAACTTCCGGACAACTGACAGCTGCAAAAAAACATGTGAATAGCAGATAACCGGTTGGTGAAGTGTCAAACTAGGTTGACCGGCGCACGAATGTTATGTTTTATGACGTACCTAGTATGACTAACAATAAATCGATTCAATATAACCATATCAATTTAAAATTTAATTGACTCTTGTCCGTGATAAGACAAGCAAATTATCATTAAAGGAAAAGTTTGATTGTACTTTGATGAGCGGGTTAATTTTATCGTATCCATCATTATAAGATGGATATTTTATTTTTAGAAAAAAAGAAAAATGTTAAATAATATTATGATTTATAATATATTTTTGATAATGTAAAAATAAAGGAGATGAATAATTAAATATTTTTTCTTCCTGACTTGCTTCTAATAAAAAAAGTTATTCTCTCTTAGAAAAAGATATTCTAATTGCATTTATATTGCTATTCTCATTTACTTTGGAAAAACAGAATAACAGTAAAAAAGAAAGAGACTAAGGTAGAAAGAAAATATTTTTCTTTATTAAATCTACTTTTAATAATTCAATATTTTAACTGAGAAAAATTAACATCATCATTATAATTATTAACAAATACCGCGATATTTCCTTTAAAATAAAAACAAATACATATAATATCATATTAATCAAATAAACGATATTAATAAGTTTTATATTAAATAACACTTTAGATAATTTTGTTGATAATAACTACTAGAATATTGGTCCTAAAAGATTAAAGAAAATAATTATGTAATTATGACTTACATGCATTTGTAATTATAATGTAAGGATAGAGGAAACTGACTTATTATTTGATAATTCTCGACTACAAGTTATCTATGGATTATACATTGTCCGAAGGCGTTCATTCCAAACGAAGCAATTTAGCAGTGGACTGACATAACTTACGCTGCACGCTCAGAATGGATTTCAATTAAGCGTTCGTACTGCGCTTTACGATAGTCTTTAATCGTGTGCTTTTCGCGTCTTAAATAAACGATCGTGCAAACATGAAGAAAAAATTAATTGTGCGAAGAAAATCGCTAGGGACAATGATTATAATTTACGAGCAAAAGCAATAATTTTCTTAATCATTTCTTATTGTTAGGCGTACTTTACGTTAATAACGTAATTCGCGTAACAGTAAAAGAAAAATTTATAATTCGAAAATAAGTTTAAAGATTTTTTATAGAAAGAGAGAGAGGGCGGGAGTATTTTCTCATTTAACATTTATTCCTATTTAATTATATGATGATGAAAGCAGCGTGTATGTTGAATTATGTTTAAAGTTTTGAAAATTATATTATAATGTGTATGTGTACTCAAACTTTGAAATTAAATTATTATTAGGGAGATATTTTATTCAACTTCTCTTTTAAAAATTTTTTTTTCCATAAAAACTTAAAAAAAATATTTTAAGACATTTTAATCATGGAAATAACAATGTAAGTGTTAGTTATTGTTGGAATAAAACAAAGAAATTTAGGAGAAGAGAATCGTGTAATTAATGTAATATCAATTCACACAATATGTTTATTTAAATCAATTGATTTTAGATTTATTGTAGATGTACTGTTTCTTCCAGATTTATGTAATTGCTTTGCGTTTTTTTTCTTTTATTATATAATTGAAAAACGCGACTGCATTAAACTCATTGCCTCGTGAACGAAATTATGATCGGTAATTTCAGACGAAACAAGGAAAATTGCTACGTAGCGGTTCTTGAATAATTCCAAACGGAGAAATGTGGGCGGCTATCAAGCTAATTGTTTTTAGTCGAGTTAATGCGGTAGGCATGATCATGTCCCATATCCGCTTTAATCGCTATTTTTACCGCTCCTACGTTTCTTGCTTTAATTATGTATATTAAATTTTCATTTTCTTACATTTGAAACAATCGCCTTTTTCATTGATCATGAGTTATTTTAATTAAAACGAATAACAGTGATCACAGCATATCGCAAGAAATTAATATAAAAGGAGTTCTTGTCGATATCTTTAATTATTTTCATTATTATTGTTTCTATTTTTCCTTTTTTCTCTTAAATTTTTATTCCATATAATTTTTTAGATTATCATCTCTCTTATTTTATTTTTTTTTCTTTAGTCATTTTTGTATAAACATAATTATGAATGGATTGTGTCAATATACAAATTTCTGATTAAAAATCAGAATTCAAAAAAGTAAATAAGATTGAGAAAGTATATATAGAATTTTATATAAAGAAAGAAACATTTTTCAGATATATTAATTTTACGATTTCATCAAACATTTTTTTCAACCGCATATGTCATAAATTGTCTTACTTTTGATAGACAAAAATCATTTCTAATATTTCTGATTTCTCTCTATATTTCTCTCTTTACGAATTGATAAACTCACAAATGTGCTGTGTGCAATGTATCTATAGATTTTCTATTATATCGCGTAGACATTGTTCGATGCGAGTCATCAATAACGTTTCCTTTCGCTGGTTGCATAGCTTCAGATGCTTCGTTACGATAATGTCCGTAAGATATATACATATTTCCTTCCTCGCGCAGATTAGCATTTATAGAAATCCGGAAATTTCGTGGGAGAGCACGCGGCGTGAACGGCAGCAGCCGCGGGAATCTCCGACGAAGTCGCATTGTCTATCCAATCATACAAGTTGGGCACAATGGTGGCGGCTTCCTTTAATGAAAGATGCTAGTTAAGGGAGGCGCAGAATAGGACAATGATAGAAGCATCGGAGTCCGCGAAGCAGGATGAGGAAGTAGACACGAGAGAAGAGGCGAGAAAGCGATGGGTGGCGCGATCTCTTCTGAAGCGACCTTTCATCCGCGAATTTCGCAAAACGGGCGAAGAGAAATGGGGAATGTCGGTTCCATCGGTTCTACTTAGCAGAGATTAATTTGCGCTAGTTTGAGAGCTCTAGTACAATACGCGAACAATAATAAACAAAGTTATACACAGAAAAAAACAGTATCCTTGAAAGAGTGCCTTGATTCAAGTATATTTTATCCTTATAATAGCGCCAAATACAATATAAATAATTTTGGATAAAGGATAATTTATCCTTAAAACAAAGTGCAAAATATTCTTGGTTGAAGCTGAAATTTACTTATAAATATTGCAAGGGCAAGCGACAAGTACTTTCAAGTATATATAATAATTCTTAGTTCAAATGTGACTAAGTTTGTTTTTACCATATGCGATTTTTCAAACAAGAATACATCTTAAGGATAAAATATACTTCATACAAACTTATTTATTATTAATGCAAATGAAAATTTGTGATTACAAAGAGCAAAGAACATTCTATGCTTAAATCAATCAAATAGCGTTCGAGAATAAAAATATACTTGAATCAAGGATTCCTTTTTTTCTGTGCACAAAAAAAACAGTATCCTTGAAAGAATGCAAAGATGCCTTGATTCAAGTATATTTTATCCTTATAATAGCGCCAAATATAAATAATTTTGGCCAAAGGATAATTTATCCTTAAAACAAAGTGCAAAATATTCTTGGTTGAAGCTGAAATTTACTTATAAATATTGCAAGGACAAGTGATAAGTGAGCATCGGATATAAGCGGTACTTTCAAGTATATATAATAATTCTTAGTTCAAATGTGACTAAGTTTGTTTTTACCATATGCGATTTTTCAAACAAAAATATATCTTAAGGATAAAATATACTTTACACAAATCTATTTATTATTAAGGCAAATAAAAATTTGTGATTACAAAGAGCATTCTATGCTTAAATAAATCAAATAGCGTTCAAGATTAAAAATATACTTGAATCAAGGATTCCTTTTTTTCTGTGTAATTATACTAAACCTCGCTCGAAAGTTTACGAGCCGACCGAAGTTTCTCTCACACGATCTTCGTATCTTTGTCCTATATGCCGTCACCTTTCCGGAAACAAGCGTGCACATATGTATGCACATATCTCGGGCTGTCTGTATTTAAACTCGTTGCACATTGCACCGAGCTGTCCTCGTATATACGCTCGAAATGAGTAAAATTTTCGTCGCGTAGTGGTTTTTGCTACTCTGACTACGCTACTCAAAGCGCATGCAACACGTTGCATGAATATGCATTTATATTTCTTTCCACTGTGTACTTGCTTTCAATTATGCAACAGCGTCTTTGCGCGCCGGGGATACTTATTTGTGGTAAATTTGAATATATTTGATAGAGGTGGAAAAAGTATAACAAAGTGTGTAACAAGAATGTCAAAAATATTTCCGACGAGGATCAATTTATTGTGATTTGTGCACAATAATTTATTACAATTTGTGATGAAAGTCCGCGCATTTTCCATATTACATATTCTCCGCATATGTATAGTAAAGTAATCGTGGTATAAATTTTCATCGTCTATTCTCTCAACAACAGTCAGTCTTGTGTCGCGCCGACATCCGCACGAATAACTTTCGTACATAATTACATATTTAATCGCAGAAATACGTCGTAGATCTCACTACTCGCGTTTTAATGAGATCCGGTAACGAGTGTCGTAATTGAGCGCGTTCTATCATTATATTATAATCACTGACTCGACAGATGAAAGGATGTAAGCGCATACAGAAAATGATTCGCGTCTTTGATTCTTGGAATCTTCACGATAAACATATTTTTGTATAATTTGATAGATAAAGTTATTAAACTCGTACGAGTTATCTACTCCGAAGCAATAAAATATTTAAAGCCACAATCTCCACTTGATTCCTCTCGACCAATAGAGCCAAACGCGATGTTATTGCGACAATTATGAAGGAAAGAACATTTTGGAAAGGAATTTGAATCCTATGGTTGGGATCTCAAAAATTCCCCCTGTTCCTTCTCTTAACATCAATAAAATATTATTGACGAGAATAAATGGTTGAAGATTCGTCGAAGAATTTGGAAAATCGATTTTTATCGAAATAAGATTTTTTCCATCACACAAACACACAGAGAGAGAGAAAGAAATAAAAGAGAGAACTTGGTTTCTTTACTTTTGTTACTCTTCACACTTATATTTTCTCTTTCATTCCTTTTTCCGACTACTTAATTCGCGTTTTCCTCGTCTCTGTTAAAAAATATCAAGTTTCTTTTCCTTTGTCTCAATTGACTCTTCCTCAGAAATGTAACGTGTAAATTGTTGAGTATTCGCTTCTTTTTGCGCGGCTCGGTTACTCGGGCGCGGTTAGATTTTTATGACGTGCGCGAAACGTTTTTAAAGGGTTTCGTGACGTCGATCCAGGCTCGCTGTACCGCAGATAAAAAAGTATATTATATATATATATATTTTTTCATACACACACACACACACACACACACAGAAGCACGTTATCCCTGATGATGTTGGTACTAAAAGTCACGCGCATCTATGCGCATCTCCGCATACGTACAAGCATGTGTGTGTGTGTGTGAGCATGTGACAGAGGCACAGAGAGTTGGGGTGCTTTCACAAAATCACGGTGGGACGCCGACGCGACGCGGCGGGACGACTGGGATGTTCGTGGAGGGAAATAAATAACGTAAATTGAAAACCGCGGGAAATAAAGAGAGGAAATAAAAGCGTCACGGTTAAGTACACTTATACGTGCCCGGTATCGGCAATATACACGCCCGCGCGTACGCAAAACTAGCGCCGATGCGCACTTGTGTGCGCGCATCTCTCCCTTGGAGTATCCCGAAGCTTTTGCTTTGTTTGTGTATACCGTGCATACTCAATCGTCTGACGGAATATCGCCACCCTCTCTTCTCTTCTCACCCTTTTCGACGAGGCTCTCCGTTGCTGCTACTGCTGCTGCCGTTGCCTCTGCTTTTCCTCTCTTCCAACGTGCGTTTTGTTTATTAATGGAAATGCGTGGAGCGCAGGCAATTTGAAAGGATATTTTCTCTCTCTTCCCTCTCTCTCTCTCAAAACGCGAGAAAGCTCCCACGAGTCCTCTGTAGAATTCATATCGTCTACGAAACCTTCAACCTGTGCCGTGGTTTGTCTGCGCGTGAATAATGCGCGTAAAATAATGAATTTATCCATTAGCTCAGGGATTAATTGAAGACAGATTTATGTACGTGTATATGCATACACGAGCTAAATTAAATTTTTTATTTGTTTTTTAATCAGCGCATTAAAAAGAAAACAACTTGAAACCTGTTTAGAAAATGTTTCACGTGTTTCTCAAATAAATAAATAAATGTAAATATAAATTTAGCATAATTTTATTTCCGATTAAAACAGACATTTCGCGTATTTCGTACGAGTGCCGGTGCTTCCTGCTTAACCGCATTAAATGGTTTTAATGGATTACTCGTGGATTACAAAAGCGAAAAAAGAAGCGCGGTCTTCCGGACGTAGTCGGAGAGAGAATCCGGTTACCGCGGAAGTGACGTAACAAAGAGAGAATAATTGAACGGGGGCCACACGTTTCCGACACGAGGTTTTGCCCTTCTAGATTCTACCGTGTCCTTTCTCCTTCCATATCGTCTCCTCGTCGCGTTTCCCTTCGATCCGTCCAGCCGACACCGGGGCTAATGGTTTAATCCTAACATGGATGTTAACCAGATTACCGGTTACAAGTCCACCATGTGCCGTGCCGTGCATTCGCCGCGGTTTCTACGGAACAAATTATCCGCGATTACGTGGATAATGGCGGAAGGCGTTGAACGCGTCAACCCTTACCGATCTGTTTCCCGCAATTTCCTGCATCGCCAGCATCCCATCTTCCAAGGACGATGTAATAACGGGGCGACGGCATCGTCTTTCGGAATCTCGCATCTTTATCGCGCGACACCACTTTTCCACACTTATCGCAAACTTATCCGATGATCTGACACTCGAATATGATATTGTACTCTGACTCTGATATCAAATGTCGCGAAATAATCACGAAAACGCGTACTATATGTCTTATCATCGCCTCGTTGTTGTCCGAGGAGTCGCGCACAATTTTATTTAAAAGCTTCGCGACTCGGGCATAGGTAGTTATAAAATGACACACGTTTCTCTCTGTCATTTTGCACGCTCTGTCTTCACGCTCTCTAATTTCCGCTTTTTTTATTACAAAAGCAACCGCAGAGAAAAAGAGAGAGAAAGAGAGGAAGGAAGGCAAAGAGGACCCACTCCTGGTGGTGCCACTGGCCAGACCTTTCCGATATTATATTGCCCCTAAATTATGCCGTCATAAAAACGTGATGAAGCGACCATGACTACGGGTGCCCGGCAAATGGTTTGAAAAATCAAGAGGAACGAAAATAATGGTCAACGGAATGGTCACACACACATACATACGTACCTAGAAATATATTTGTATTCACGGAACAGCTCACGTGGCGCGCCTGTCATTCTTGCAACTCTATGCTTGCTGCTTCGACTGTAGTTGTGCATACCGTTAATAATAGTAGAAAACTTGAAAATTTAAAACATCGATTTTTATTTTGTATATCTTTTTGTAGCATTTCTTTATAAAAATTCTTAGCAGCTTTATAAGCTTTGTATTCCTACCGCATGTACATATATTTTGGATATATCTGGATTACAACGATTAATTTTGAAGATGCTATGTATTTAATACTGAATTCTCGAGAAAGTTTTCTTGACTTGAAAAAACAGAGAATTCACAAATAGAAGATGTATAATTTATATTAATTGTGTAGAAATTTTGATAGGCAATTGACATTATTATGTAATCGTGAAAGATAATCATAATAAAAAATTCTAATGTTTGCGTATTTGTTTCTTTTTTTCTGCGCAGATGATGAAACATGGTTGGGACAACTACGTGCGATACGCATGGGGAAAAAACGAGCTACGACCAATCTCGAAGAGAGGTCATAGTGCCAGCATTTTCGGGGCTTCGAATATGGGTGCGACCATCGTCGACGGACTCGACACTCTTTACATCATGGGTCTCCACGATGAGTTCAAGCAGGGACGCGACTGGATTGCCGAGAATCTGGACTTCGATATCGTGAGTACTTGTATATTTTTGCATATCTCATATTTCTTATCAACGTGACGTGTTACGTTGAGATAACCTCTCAACATTTAGCAAATTATTTATGCGAGTTTTAACGAGTATACATTACGCAAAAATAATATTTCTGAAAGCTAAAATAAAAAAAACGTTCCTACATAAAACAAGGACATCTGATATAAATTGTCAAAACAAATGACTGCAAATAACTAATAAAGCAAAAAAATATTTATTTATGAGCTGTTCGAAATTGATATGGTAATTACGATTTATCTCTGTACATCGATGAGTAATATATATACATATTTATAAAACTCATGACGACGGACTTTTATCCTGCATTACTTTTAATAATTATTTGTCAAGTATTTATTTTAATCGGGCGGCTGACGTTGATTGCAAGAGGATTTTGCTAGCCTGAGTATATCTTTTCCTGCTATATAATACATTTAATGAATTTATTCCCTTTGCTCTGAGAAAATTATATTTTAATTAATTTTAATTAATTAAATATCTTTTCTCAAATATAACATAAAATCTCGTATGATGAGCATTGCTATCATATATTAATTTTAACATTTAACATGGAACGTAAAAAATAATTATAAATATAATATAAATTGCAAGCTGTGTTTTAATAAAATTGCAAGTATATACGAATATCTTGTGTTTACGCTTCTTTGAAGAATTTCTGCAGTTTTTTTCTTTTATGACTGAAAAAGTACAGTGATGTCTGCCTCAAGTGGAGGAGGTATCACGATGAAAGTTCGACATTCGTCGACATGCGTCGAAACCAATTTCGTCGTGAGTCTACTTACCTGATGCAGCCATGTCATCGTCTCCTTTTTCGCGGACCCCAACGGAAGCAAACTTTTGATATAGGCTCGCACGTCTGCATACACTATTCCTCCTCTCCGCATCTCGTCCTTTCTTTACTTTTACGTTATCGAACATGTCGGAAATGTGTTTGCTGTGTCGAGGAAAGTCCCACTCTGATGAGACGTCGAAGACACCCTTCGATCTTTTCTTGGCGCCGATCTATTCGAGTAAAATGTAATACAAAAGTAAAATAATATTATATCGTATAGGTATTTTGAGGCAAAGATAATTTAGATAATTATATTTTAAAGCAGACTTTTAAGAGATAAAACACTTTTAATTTTGAATGTGATGAAATCTACAAGTATACCAAAATAAATAAAAAAGAATAATGTATTCTTTAAATAAATGAACTTTTAAAAAAAGTTCAGGATAATCCTTGAAAATTGTAAGCATTCATTTGTCACTAAGTAGATATGCCGTGACCTTGATGGAGAATGAGAATCTTATCTTCGTACAGCAGGACTAGGTTGAAATATTTCAAATCCCCGACTGGATCCAATATTTCCTCGATAAAATATTACAGCGGGCCATTTTTGTAGGGCTCGCGAATTGAACGGCTTAAAGTTGCGACATGAAATATTCCATTGCGATATCAAATATTCTCTTCATGTGTGACGAATTGATAAAGCTCAAAACATGATTTTTTTATGCATAGCCATTCGCATATTTTCACGAATTAAAATTTTATATGGCTCTTAAATCTTATATTTGATTTTATTAAGTCTTTGAGTAGATAGATATGTCTATTTATATTGCACGATATAATGTCGCACGACTGTCACTCTAGCAACTTTCGTTTCAGCGATTCGATAGAACTTTTCATTAGGGACAGATTTTTGAAAAGTTTTTCTAGATTTCAAATATTATCCAACTGAATATTCAGCTGTGTAAAGGTGAGAAAAAAAGTGAGAAAAATAAAAATTATTTCAATTACCTCATTACGAGAATGAGTATGATAAATAGTTAATTGAAATTTCTATCTATTTCAGATCCTATTTATGATTATATTTATTTGCGAAAATTAAGAAACGATCTGTGAAAGAGTAAAAAATACACATCTCTTTCTTTTTTATACTTGGTGCAGAATCGATTACACGCAACAAATAATTAAATGAATGAAATTAGACAATTAGTGTATATAATTGCTTTATGTTTTAACTGATGTCGATAGGTATAGTTATTTATTTTGCAAATTACGTTCTTACCAGTGGAATAGGAGAGTCACTAATTTTCCTCAAGAATGTTACTTCTTCAAAGATATTTCGGCAAACATTAAATCCTGAATTAACTTAATCGTTATGTAAATCGATGTCCGCGGTATTTCTCTGTCGGTGCGTGCGGGAAGAATAAACTTGAGCGTTTTCGTGTGACAGTTCCGTAAGTACCGAGCCAGGAAACTTAGTCCGGTTTATCCAAAGTTGGTAACAGCCTTCCCTATATCCTCCCCGCGACACCTCGAACTCTTCTCTCGCGGTGTTACGTCGGATTTCTAAGTGGATAACTTGCTGTATTAGCTGCTTTCGGCTTGCGGTAACCGGCGTATCAACCGTGTTAGAAGTTATGCCTATTGTTTCGCGGCAGTTTCTGAAACTCTTTCCTCTCGTGTATCGTATTTTGTCTGCAAGAGATGCAAAGTTACGTTAAGAAACATTTAGATGCGATCTCGCGTCTCTTATCTTTATGTAATTCATTCCCTTCTGCAACGTTTATTTCTGCAACATAGGAAATATATTTGAAAGAGATTTCTAAAGTTTTTGATCAGATCTTCTCAAATATTTATCACAATAATCAAGTCGATTATTTATATTAACAAATATTTGCATGCACGATTGTAGGACTTTTAAAAATCTTTTTGCTGTTTAAGAATAAATTTAATTATATATTTTACGTATTTCTAAATTACACGTAAAGTATAGGCGCTAAATAAGTAAGAATATGTGATCATATCATCAGATTCATTTAGATATTCATATGAGCAAATATAATAGTAATGTTGCTTCATATTTTAGAATATTAAGTTGACAGAGTGATTTACTGTCATGCTATATACAGAGAATTGTTCCAAAATGATTATTACTAAAATTTAAAATGGAGAAGAATGTGAATGATTCGAGAACACCCTGTATATTTCACGCACACGTTCAATAATAACGATAAGGAACGAAATTAAAAGGCGGCACGGCAATGATGCATCTCGGTTATTCGCATCTGGTCAGCGAAATAAATTTCAATGGCCGATATGTGCGAGCGGGCCAAAGGAATATCGTGCAATATATCGCCTTCAATGAGATTTATACAAGAATGAAAACAGTGCGAGAAAGCGCGCGGGCTTTAGCACCGCGTTAGGTGGGAACCGAGATTATGAACGGGTTATATGGACTTGTCCGCGATTCGGACGGGCGATAAATTTGGGAAGGAAGCTGCAGGAAGGGCCTAACCGCCCCAAGTATAAAACGAAGATCGCGGTGCATCGCGTATTATGCGTCAAGAATGCAGACGTGCGGAGACGGGAGTGCACAAGGTACCAGCCACCACACATCCAGTATCTGACACCGCCGTTCCTCGTTAATATTACGCACAACCGTATACGCGGGATTAAAGAAACGACAAAAAGGAACGATGAGATACACGCATTTTATACGACAATGTAATCGTCGATGTTGCGCGTGCTATCGTCGTAAGATATTGTATCTTTGCGAGAAAGATTATTATTTAACAGCGATATTGTACATAGAAATTGGCATGATTCCTGAACACATCATAGAAAAAATAGTATTCTTGAAAGAATGCAAATATGCCTTGATTCAAGTATATTTTATCCTTATAATAGCGCCAAATATAAATAATTTTGGATAAAGGATAATTTATCCTTAAAACAAAGTGCAAAATATTCTTGGTTGAAGCTGAAATTTACTTATAAATATTGCAAGGACAAGCGACAAGTACTTTCAAGTATATATAATAATTCTTAGTTCAAATGTGAATAAGTTTGTTTTTACCATATGCGATTTTTCAAACAAGAATATATCTTAAGGATAAAATATACTTCATACAAACTTATTTATTATTAAGGCAAATGAAAATTTGTGATTACAAAGAGCAAAGAACATTCTATGCTTAAATCAATCAAATAGCGTTCAAGAATAAAAATATACTGAATCAAGGATTCCTTTTTTTCTGTGCACAGAAAAAACAGTATCCTTGAAAGAATGCAAAGATGCCTTGATTCAAGTATATTTTATCCTTATAATAGCGCCAAATATAAATAATTTTGGATAAAGAATAATTTATCCTTAAAACAAAATGCAAAATATTCTTGATTGAAGCTGAAATTTACTTATAAGTATTGCAAGGACAAGTAAGTATCGGATATAAGCGATACTTTCAAATATATAATTCTTAATTCAAATGTGACTAAGTTTGTTTTTACCATATGCGATTTTTCAAACAAGAATATATCTTAAGGATAAAATATACTTCATACAAACTTATTTATTATTAAGGCAAATGAAAATTTGTGATTACAAAGAGCAAAGAGCATTCTATGCTTAAATCAATCAAATAGCGTTCGAGAATAAAAATATACTTGAATCAAGGATTCCTTTTTTTCTGTGATCTTTACACATAAATAAATGGTGCACACAATCATTGATATTTTTTAAAATTATTATCAAAGATTTTGAAATATCTTAAAACTTTTAGCATAATATCTTAAGAACATAAATTTACGTCGACATTCATGTGCGTCTGTTTTTAGTAGGCATGCGATATTAGGTATAAATATTTTTGGCCGTAAGCTTCTCCATCTGTGTAGTTTTGAAAGTTGCGTACGCGATACTTTAATATTGCCAAGTTGAAATCGGAGCTGTAATATAAAAAGAAAAATTATGCGATTTTGTTTTCCATAAAGGATGGAAAAGTACTTAACTAAAAGCCGCTTGTTAGCGATGGTTCTATATAAACTTTTTGTTCAAGCTCAAAAAGAAGTTTCCTTAAAGTTAAAAAAACGAAGGATAATAAACTTTATATTTTTTTATAAATTTTTGATGATATTGGGAGAAGCTGGATTGCTTTGTGGGACCTCTATTTAGTTTGAAAGTTTTTTTTTTATCGTTTTTAAACTGACTTGACAATGTAAGAAGACAAAAAAAAGTAATAAAAGCGTTAACGCTAAATTCCATATTTGATTCTATAAAGTTTTCTCTTTTCTACGACATTTTAATCTCTCTTTTCTCTGTTTATCTATCTTGAATGATAAACATTACATAAACAATTTTGAGTAAAAGTTAGATAAAAACTTTTGTTTTACATAGTATTCTCTTGATTATATATATTTCAATATTTTATTTCTCTTGTTCATTATATGTGCATTTTTAGATATAATATAGATATATTTCTCCCTTAATTAGAGAACATTTACATGCATAGAAATGCATTGTGATATTCAATTTCTCTGGTTTGTTGAGATTAATTGATAATAAAAGTTTTTAAAAATAAATTAAAATTAATTAAAATAATGTTAAAAAGTCTTTCAAACAATATACATGAATATTAATTATTTATAAACAGAAAAAGATACAAAAAATATAATTATTGCGCAACAGCAGAAAACATGTATAATTATGATGAAATAAATTATCCAGACGCGCACGATTAATAAATTGAAAATTATAAATATTTCAGATTTATTGAGTTATCATCTATAGAAACTTCGCGATCTAGGGAAAATACGTAATTTTTAATAAAACAGAAAACGATAAATATACGACTTATCAATTGTTTGAAATACAGAAAATTATTTGGGAATTCTAGAGATCACATTAATAATAAATTATAAAAATTTGAGAATAATTAACATATGATAAAGAAGAAATGTTAAATATCATTAATATAACGTTAGTCGTTAGTCGGAGATAAACTGCGTTGTACTCTTCAGTGAAAAACATATGTACGCAAACGTTTTATCGTTGTCATACGATATAACGTGATGTTTTATCGTGTTTTTCTTCTACTGACACTTTGATGTAGCACACCGTAAACTGATCTCCCTGGGGATAACAATTTGCGTGTACGATGCCGAAGTCGATGCGTCGACTTAACTACTTGGAAAAATAAACATTTTATCTAGTTGATCGAGATGCACACGAGCATCGACGTATATTGATGCACGTTTCCGCTATTCGCAGACATTGAGTAGATTGCGGTCTGCAGGTATGCGACCTAGCTCTCTCTCTCTCTCTCTCATTTCTGTCGAAGGGCAGGAGGACGGAAGGAAGGAAGCTCGCTGAGATATGCGAGATGCATGTAACGCGCAGTTATGCCAGGCCTCGTTTAACAACGCTATGCGAGCGAAGAGACGCGCGTACATCGCAATGAGCTCGGATCCCCATTCCATCTTGTGTTGCAGGGCTGTCACGTGTGCAACGCACACTTCTATGTGCGTGGGTGAGCGATGTTTCGTACAGCTGTTGCGCGCTCATCTCGAAAAGCTCATCGGACCGGCATACCTGTAAACGGTTGCTTTAATTAGCATAGAAAGTGAAAGTCTACAAATATTGTTACTATAAAATGTCGTATTAAAAAGTTTTACGAATCTACTGTTTTACACATAAATATTTTTTGTTAAATTTATACTTATATAGGGTGTCTGACATAAAGTGTCACACCGAAAATATGCAAATAGATCTCGTTATTTGGAGACGATTTTTCTTCAGCAAAAATGTCGAGGGAGGCCATCATTTTTTGCATGTTCCTAATTTTTGCCATTGTGTACCTTTATAACTAAACCTTAAATTAAAATTTTATTAAAGTAAACTCTAGGTATTTAAAATTAATTGAAGAATGTGGTTAATATTTTGTTTCCACAAGGCTTAGTTTGCGAAAAACCCTTTATTTTCAATCGCTTATAACTCGAAAATTATTGATGCTTCAATATTTTTGCTGAGAAAGTGTTTCCAAATAACAAGATTTACTTATACATTTTCAGTGTGACACCTTATGTCAGACACTCTGTATATTGGCTGAAATTATATTGTTTCTTAAAACAAAAAATCTTCAGATAAAAAATCATACAAAACTCTTACAAAATATCGGTTTTTTTTTTAATAAAAATTGCACGATTCTCGATAACTTTTATGATAAAATAAATCACTGGAATGTGTAGGTGTTGCATGTGCATTGCGAATCTCGGAAATTATGAAATGCGATACTTTAACTCGCGACGACAGTCTTATGATGTTTTCTAAATATATTTCGCAAAATCTTCGTAATGTATACGCTGTTTGCGTAAAAACAGTTTTTATGGGGGAAAATAGTTGAGAAAATTTACTGAGAAGGTTGGCATTCGTAAGTCGTGACAGAACGTGATAAAAAATATCAAATAGAAAACAGAATCTTTTTAAACGGATTTTGCCATATCTTTTCCAGTTGTATTCTTCATGATATTTATCACTTATGCTCTTGTTTCAACAAGTGGATATATGTATATGAAGGAATTCTCCAAATAATAACTATTATAAAAAAGAAACACGCGCGCGAGAGAGGCTGAAAAATTTATATGTAATTATATGTCTCAGATAATAATAAATTAGATAAATTAAAATCCCGTTTGAAATACATACGTTTTGTACAATATTTTTAAACGTCATTTGTGTCTTATTAAGTGCATTTTTAATTAATGAGCAACTTGATCTGAATAATATATTGTTTTTGCGAGAAGTATTTTTCATTAATTGATGGATATAATATTGCTGTTACATTATTACGTTCTTTATGAAAAATCATATTTGAGTGATATACATATGATACACAAAAATAATTGCTCATTATATTACAATGATCGAGGACAATAAATAAACGTATGTAAACGAGGACAATTTTCTACTGATTTATTAAATGCATCATAAAATTTAATTTCGATAACAACCTTTTCATAAACTATGTATATCGTAATAAGAGGACTTCAGCAAAACGGAAATTGTTTTTCAAATGATTATTAATCTATCAACCACTTTAAGATAATGTTGCACTTTGAATGCGATGCAGTTGATGACAAAATGCTGTGGTGATGGGACATTTATATTCTCGTAAAGTGATTTATATTGAACTTTTTGCAAACTCCAATAATGGTATTAAGTTCCATTTGGCACACATTTCCCAAAATAATTAATTACAACCAGCTAGAACAGGAAAAGTTAAATATTAACAATTATTGCTATAATAATGTAATATATTTTTACTATTTTCATAAAATTTCAATATAAACATTTTCGAAATTGTCAGTTTAGAATAGAGCACTTTTTTTTACAAGAATCACAGTCTCTAAAATATTTTTATATTATTTTATAACACTTGTTACGAATCGGATTATAAAAATAGGGACGTTATTATCGAAGTTAAATTTTATGATGCACTTAATAAATCGGTAGAAATTTATTGTCCTCGTTGACATATATTTATTTATTGTTCTCGATCATTGTAATATAATAAGCAAAAAATAATCTTTTAAACATAACACTTGAATATTCACATCTACATCAATATTTTGTCAAATATACATCTTTACACTATCACTTTACAAATCTAATAGATTCACGCATTTTATCCAAACGAACATATCTCCGAGAGAGAACTCTACACAACAATCTGCTCTTCGAACAGCTGTAGGACTAACAATAAGGGATTCTTTGTCGCATTGCGTCTGCGCAAAGATACCGTAATCACTGTGATCACTGATGTTTTTTTTCCCAGGGAAAACTACCAATGATTATATTAAACGTATCATTTGGTTGTTTTATTGCAATCAGAGCGTTTTGTTGCAATCAAAGCATTTGATAGTTTATAGCGCACAATAGTCGAATGATTTATGTAATCGTACGTTGATCACTTTATAATAAGCTAATTTACAAATTATGTCCTTTTGTTATTTCCGATTCTTCGTAATACCCTGCATTATCGTCATCACGATGCGGAAAATCTGAGTGCAATAAGATTGTAATAGCTGCTATAGTGTTCCGATGGTAGTAAGAGGGACCACATAATCTTTACAAATCTGCGTGCGTAGAATTGCAGCAATCATCGGAATCGGAATGGATTTTTTCAACAACGAGTACTATGGCTTGACTCGGAAGCTAATGGCGTCAATCGGTCTGTGGCCTTACCAGAAGCGAGAACGTCGTGTTGTTCGAGTGTTCTGTGTAACTTTTGTACTCGTTGTAGCCATACTATTACAGGTGTTTTTGAGCGTTAAATCGAAAATACTATTCGTCTTTTGTTCATGATCATAATAATGTGCTTTATAAATTTATCCAAAAATACATATATCTATAAATATAAAAAGAATTTAAATTGTACAGAACACGCATATTTTCACACACATGAATTATATAGTAAGGTTGCTTTAGTATCTAATTTTCTGTATACAAAAGAGAGTGTGTGAAATTATTTATGCTTGATTTATTATAAGAATCTCTTTATATAGAAATTTATTTTTTTAGTTGACAACATTTACCACACACGAATATAGTACATCGTTATTAATTGAAGTTTTCTCCTTTACTATTCTTTGTATAATTTATGTTCTGAAATATAATATAGTGTATTTTAATTCTAATCAAGTAAGTGTTAGTTAAATCAATTTAAAAAAATTAATTAATAGCAAATGTCTATTTGATATCTTAGATACTCACTTGTATCGTAGATAAAGAAACTTTTTGATCAAATTCAACGCGACTGGCATTTGATAAAAAACACGGACGAGTTAAAAATAATACAAAAATATGCTAACAAGAGTAGATTTTTTACGATATTCTCTGGATGTAAGTGAAAAAGAGAACGATTTTATTCTATTGAATTATTTTCATAACACTTGTACTTTACTAGAAAAATAAATTAAAATAATAAAATTAAAGATTAGCTATCTAATAAAGAATTTATCAGAAATATAAGTGATAAATATTATAAGAATATTAATAATATAAGAATATATTAATTATTAATTATTCTAAGTATCATCGTACTGAATTTAGATTATTTTCAGCGATTGTTTACCCAGGAACATTTGCTTTTATTTCAATTATATTTATACCGGATATTCTTAATATTATAGCGCCGTTAGACGAACCTCGTCAACGACAATTTCCGATTCACGTAGAACTATTTGTAGATTCAGAAAAATATTTTTACTTAATCTCAATCTTAATTATGCTTGCCGCCTTTTTGGGTATGACAGTACTTATGGCGACAGAAACTATGTATATGATATTTTTGCAACATACTTGTGGACTGTTCGAACTCGTTAGGTGATACCATAAAATTTTTAATATATCTAATCTCGCTTAATTTTTTAATATTTCTAAACGAATCTTACATTATAAACATCAATTTTTATCACAAAGAGAGAAAAGAATTCCTGACTCAATTACACAACTTTGTACTAACAATTTTTTATATTTATTAATAATACTTTCTTATTTAATTGATTATAATTTACAAGTTTTTAATATTTAAAAAATATAATTTAAAATATAAAAATTAAAATATAAAAACATTAATATTATTCTAGTTGTCGCTTAACATATGCGTTCAATAAATGTTTATTAAGAACGACACCCTCAAAACCTAAGTGCAAACTTTGCACTAAACTGTTGAACGTCTTTATCACTCATCAACATTGTTTAAAGTAAGTGCTTCTTACATTTTATAATATGTAATTGTGTGTTTCGTAATTTAGGATAAAATATAAGGATAAAATATTTCCAAAAACTCCTAAAATATAAGATTAAAAAAAAATAATATTTTATAATACATAACAATAAGATTAAATATATATATTCACTATATTTAATTCGTATGTTATCGTTAAATAATTGTAATGTAAGTAATTATTTTAACTTTTAAAGTTTTATTGAGGCTGTACTATGTGATTTTTCCACATCCTATTTTGTGTTATGTATATTTGGTGTGGCATCGTTAACTCTTAATATGTTTCGCGTGAGTATCGAAGATTGAAATCAAAATAACGTCAAATTTTAATAGCTGATTCCCTGGTCAATTTTTTTCAAATGTTTGTAATTTAGAAATTGTTGATGCTTCGACTTTTTCACTTAGAAAAAGATATATTCAATTAATGAATCTGCTATTAGAAAGACATCTTGCTGTTTCAAGGTATTCTGTATATGTTAAAATATTATATATAGATAACTTCGAGTAATATTATATTTATCGATCACAGCTTCTTCAAGCAGTTACAACACACAAAATATCGGAGGCTATTTTAACCTGTTTATTCGTATACGCTCATTTCTGTTATATCTTTTGGTTGAATTATTTTGGACAGGATTTAATTAATCATAGTGAATGTTTTTTTCAACAGATGTGAGTGTATCTTAAACGGCATGTAAATTTATGCAAAGAGAAAATACCTTTATACATAATACAAAACCCATATTTAAACATTCTATAGAAAAATTTATAAATCGATATTTATATAGAGAAATGATACATTTTTCTCCCGACTGCTGCCAACCGTAGTTATTAGATAATATAGAATTGCATGTGAATGATTTCTTTCTAATTAATTTCTTAAATTGTTGATCTCTATAACATATGAATGTGTATGTTTAGATATGATACACCATGGTATACTGCGCCGCTATATGCTCAAAAATTATTACTCATAACATTGCAACGAAGCGGGAAAACCACCAACATTCTTATCGGTGGTTTATTTATTGCATCGTTCGAAGGTTTTTCTACGGTAATAATATATATTAACAAATGTATAATGCAGACTAGTTTGTTGTGTTTTAAAATTATTTTTACTCTTCTTTCTCTTGCAAAATTTAAACAGAAAAAAGTATTGTTAAATCAACACTTACTTACTCGTATGTACGCAAAAATATCTATAATTTTCTTTTAAGAATTTGCTAAATCTTAAATTTTAACAACATTACAGTCTTATTTCAATATTATATATTGTTATTTGAAGAATAATAAAATATATTATTTTATAGGAAAATGTTATTTTCTATCCAACAATTTTCTTTTCTATTCAAAAAAAATTATTCTTAAGTAAGATTAATATTTTTCTTGGTTGAATTATACATATAAAATGTTTTCATTCAAACAATTTTTTACGTATATACGAGTATCTAATTGTGTGTTATTTGACACTTCTTTTTTCTGTGTATTTTTCGTTTAATAGCCTTATGAAAAACAAATAATAGATATAATCTTTTGACAAATAAAATAAAAAAACTATAATATTTTATGTAAACAGTATTTTATATAATATTAAACAATATTTTATATAATATAAAAACATGGAAAAAATTTATTAAAAAGTATCCATTTTAACGAGATAAATGCAGATACTACATATACATATTTTAATTATAATAAGGATTATTACATAAAAATATAAAAAATTCTTGTTTCAGCTTATTAGTATGGCATTGTCTTATACTATGGTCATATATTCGACTCATATATAATCATACGTATTCACGACAGCATAATGTAATTATCGATACCAAATTATCTAAATATATGAGTAGTACTATCAATAACTATGAGTGACCAAGTTCTCTGATCATTCACACAAAACAATAAAATAAAAATATAACAAAATAAGGCAATATAATTATTTTATGATGTTATAAAAATATCTTTTATGAGAAAAGATCAATTGTTCAAAAATATAAAGTAAATTAATTATATTATTAATACAATATATACATATATATATATATATATATATATATATATTTAGTATAAAAATAGTTTTATATTGATAATATATATAATCAGTAGTAAGTATATACAGTGAATATATTTTATTTCTGCATAAATTAAATTCGTATTTTATTACAAATTTAATATTTCTATAGTTGTGTAACAAAATAATATATGATTATTTTCTAATTATGTTGCTTTTTGTATATTATATGATATTTTAGAATTTTTGTTAATAACTCGCACGATGGAAATTGTCAAATATTTTATATGTACACAATTTAATTTTATTCGAATTACTCAATTAGTATCTATGTTAGTTTTTTTTATTTTATATTTGTTGCTTTATATTTCATTTCATTAGATATCGAGAAATTCACATCATAAAATAAATATTGGTAGACGCTGATTTAAACCACAATTTTATGCAAATTTTTTAATTTGAAATTTACGTAGGGATATTATTACTGAATATGAAAACATTAAAGTGTACAAATGAATGCATAAATCGTGCTTGCACTCAACTTTTACTGGTACACATGAGAGGAAAGGCATGATGGGCGTTGGACACTATTTATGCATCTGTTTATGTATAGTTCGTGAAATACAGTTTCCGATTTGTTTTAGTTGTTCCAAGCAATCGAGAGTAATTCGGTGACATAGTGACATCGGATGCATATGTTTTATCTAATTTCTGCTACGTTTTGGGTGAATTATTTTGGACAGTAAATTGATTATGTTGAAAATATCTTTGAAGAAATATAAATATCGTGTTCCAAAAATTTGAGAAACATTATATAAAATCAAATTGATAAATGAAAAATAATATTAATTAAATAATAATTTAAATGTTAATCAATGAGCTTTTGTATTTGAAATAATAATATTTTACTTGTATTTGTACTTAATACGTATCTTACAAATATTAATTGAGATTTTAAAAAACGATGTATTTATAGAAAATTGTTAGTTACAGATTTATATTGATAAAAAATATCGTTATTCCAATATGTTACTATGGAAAATATAAAAAACTAATATAAAATTAGTTATAAAATACATAATAGTATATTGTGTATCAAGTGCGGAAAGTTGACAATTGGTCACGAGTGCGGGGGATGGACGCACAAGCCGAAGGCGAGTGCGACCACCCCACATGAGTGAACAATTGTCAATCCGCACGTGATACACATACTATTTTGTATTACAAGTGCAGGCAAAGTGGCTTTGTGCGCGTTTTCTGTGCGCGAGGTGGCCGATCGCACGCCGCCATTTTGCGGCGTGGGAAATCGGCCGCTTTTCGCACAGAAAACATGCACACAAAGTGCCACTTTGCCTGCACGTGTAATACAAAAATAATTATATCGATTTTTATTTAATTATATAGATATAGCGCAGTGGTACACGACTTCTTTACGTACTCGAAAATTATTACTTTACTATTATATTACAAAGATCAAAGATGTATATATTTAAGATATTTAGTGGTATAGTTACTAATCGCATCGGTGGAAGGTTTAGCTTCGGTAACAGCTTTACAACATATTTGTTGTATCGCAATATAAAACGATATAATCAGAATTATTTTTTAGATTATTAGTATAGTAGTATCTTACTTTATGATGTTACATTTACTCGGGATGTAATGTAGTCAGTGATGAAAGGAAACAATAGCGATGACATCAGAAATTCACACTATTTATTGGAAACTAATTTCAAATCGAACTTTAGCAAGTTTGAATAATACTATATCACATTGGCACACTGAATCAAAATATTCAGTTATTCAATTAAAATATAAACTAATAAGCAGTTAAAATGATGAAAATATTGTATAGAGAGTAAAACGTTGTTTCAACTTTGAACTTTTGAATTGCATTATCTTGAACAACATTATAAACATTTTTTTAATTGTTATACAAAACAGCTATATGCGCATAAACATTTTAATTATATCTGAAATTAGCATTTAAGTATTCTTTTATTATTAGATAAAAACATCATAGATGTTTATTCACATATATTTCGAAGTATTTGTGTTAGCATATTAGGCAAAAGTAATAAGAAGTTACGAAAGTATATAGTCTACTAATAAAATATATTTTACGCCACGCTCTTTCCTGCATAGATATAAAAAAAATTATGCATAAGTTTTATAATGTGAAGAAAGAAAAAAACGCGATATTCTTCAAAAGTAATTAATTTTATTATCTTATATATTGCTATACCCTATGGCAATATAATCTACCACATTATTACTACTTTATCCTCTTTTATAAGCGATTATCGTATTTTTTCGTCACACTGAAATAATACCATGCATAATAAAAAACAGTTTTAGCTAGAGCAGCAATTATCTTATTCCTCTTTTGCGTCTCGATAAAAATTTGCTCTCATTGTCAGTTGCGTCGCAGAGATGGACTTCGAAGGTAGCCGATATTATGTTTTTAATCGAATAATGTTATCGTCTATTGGATTATGGCCATATCAAAAGACATGGCCTATTCGAATTCAAAGATTCTTTTGCATAATTTGTATTATATCTAGCATAATAGTCCAGGTATATTATTGTTATTTTTTAATGATAAAGAATAATTCAGTGACTCATACAGGTGATATATTATAATTTTTTTTTTATTTTACTTTCTTTTATCTGTTGCGTAAGATTATATATATGTATATCTTATATCGAGGAAATCTTCCAGTTACTCACATTTACCACATTTGATTACAACTTGGATATCTTTCTTCATATTTTATCGTGCTTGATTCCTTGTTTCATTATCTTTCTAAAGTATATTACATATTGCATAAAAATTGAATCGGTAAGTCATCCGTTTACAAATATTCCGAATATTTCTTTAATATTACATTTTAATCTAACAAATTCGTTAGGTCCTGAGAAAGTTATAAATGTATTAATACGCTACAGAAATTAATAATACATAGAAACTATATTAATTTATTTTGAATAAATTTATCTTCATACATTAATGAATAGTTAAACTAAGTATTATAAAACAATATAATAATGTCATTATAAAATCTTTTTTGTTTTTTTTTTTATATTACATCTTGCTGTATATATAGAAATATAACTTTTATTGTATACAATTTTAGATGCAAAAATTAATCGATATGATAAAACATGACTGGAATATGCTAAAAAGTAGAACGGAATATGAAATAATTCTAAGATACACTTCTGTAGGAACATTTTATGCACATATGTTTGCATGTAAGATGATAAAACTATTACGTTATTTCACAAGAGTTAATGAACTTTAATATTATACAGGGTGTCCCGCAACGTGATGTCCACAGTGAAACTATGTCAAAAAGTCTTAATACACATATGTCCTAAAGTCGATTGTTTTAAAGTTATAACGAAAAGACGAAATTACATTTAATAAGATAAGTATTATTTAAAACGATCGACTTTAGGGTATATGTGTATGACTTGGAATGATTCCAAGAATACAAAGTTTTACTGTGGACATCACGTTGCGGGACACCCTGTATATATAAATCTTATTGTTAGTAGTCGAAAAAACTATTGTATTAAATCTTACTACAATTTTTCAAGAACGTAATTTCAGAAAATAATGTGTGTGTATTTTATTTTATTTTTTACTTTATTACATCGAACGATATTAATCTCTGGTTATTAATTGCAGTGATCATCTATAGTAGTGTGATATTTGTCGCCTTCGTACATTTAATACCAAATTTTCTCGATCTTTTGGAGCCGCTTAATCAATCTCGTCCACATCAACTGGTAATATTATGCGAATATTTTGTTGATAGTGATGAGTATTTTTATCCTATTCTTCTGCATTGGATCGTGTGTTTTTTTATACTACTGTCTACATTACTGTCTACTACATCTATACATGTAGCCTGCATACAGCACATATGTGGGATGTTTGAAATAGCTAGGTAAGAAATATATGAAAAGTGACAAACTAATGCAAAAAAAATTCTACATATTTAAAATTTGTTACTTTTTCTGGAAATATGTATATAACTAAACAGATAACTTGTTTCTTTTTATTAATTTTATTAATTTTACTCTAATAAGAATAAACATTTAAATTTAACGACAACATATTTAATGTTGAAAATTAAAAGCGTGTAATAAAAATTGTGTTCTTTGATCGAAATTTTATTTATTAAGATTAAATTCACTTTAAAAAAAATAATTAACTTATTAATACTGTATTTTCGAGACATTTCGTATTTTATTTTGTATTTTTATTATTATTAATATGTAGGTATTAATTGTGCTTTTAAAATTGTTTTGAATTTTATAATCGATTTGTGAATATTATTTGTAAATTTATTGTGAATATCAATGTAACATTAATCATGTCGAATTCGGTGATGAATCTTCTTCCAGTTAAATAATCTTGTTTTAGCTATCGTATCGAACATGCTCTCGATGATTACGAAAACGAAAATTTGATTTCTACTAAATGCTGCATAGCTTGCTCCGGAATAATTAGTGCCATCACCACTCACAGACGAGCTATCGAGTTGGTAGTTTCTCTTCGCATAATTCAGGATTTAAATATCATTTATATGTTTCATCAAACTTAAATTTGCGTGGTAATTTTCTCGCGACTCATCCCTCGTGATCTTCATTTTATTTCATATATAGCTATAAATGATGTATCCTCGAGGGATCCACATAACATATTTTCTCGTTGTTAAAGGTTTTTTGAGTTTATGAAGGATACTTTTATGATAATGTATTTTATTTTACTTGTACTCGGTGTGGCATCTTTAGTTGTTAATCTGTGTCATGTAAGTAAAATTCACAAGTTTATTTCACAAAATCTTTTTTGCGACAACAATCATTTATTAGTAATGCATAAATTTTAAATAACATTATATATATATGTATAAAGCGATATAAAGATTTTATGGGTAATGATCGTATTATTTAAACGGACACGTATATAACAAAACATCTTTTCTATATGTAAAATTTTTTGTCTTTTTTAGATGGTAATTACAGAAGAACTTATTGAAACTCTTGTTTCTATAGGAATTGTTTTTATTCATTTGTTGAGTTTTTTTTGTGTTAATTATTTGGGACAAAAAATATTGGATCACAGTAACGATTTTTTATCAAAAGTGTAAGTTACTAGAGATCAATGTCTATGATTCATACACTATTAAATACACGATTTGAGAATCATGCTATATTTCCAGTTTATTCTACATTGTACATAAATAAAATAAAATTTTACTAAAATTAAAATTTTTTTAAAATTTTACTAAAATTTTATTAAAATTGCATTGCATATGCTACGTACATATATTGCATTGCATACAATTTTTTTATTACTTAAAATATATTATCATCTATTATTATAAGAGTAAAAACTTTATTGTAATGTTTATAACTCTATATCTTAATAGAGTGACATACGTACATAATATTAGTATATCATTATTAATATTTTTAGATATAATTGCAAATGGTACATGATGCCATTGCATGTACAGAAATTGATATTATTTATAATGCAGAGGAGTTCGAAAAGTTGTATGCTACTCATAGGTGGTATTTATATCACATCGTTAGAAGGTTTTGCCACGGTAATTATTTTTGGCATTATTTTCAAGAAAAATATAATTGTCTCTATGAACAATCTTCTTGTTCTAGACTATGAGTACATCTTTATCTTACTTTATGGTAATTTACTCAACACGATGACGTTCTAAATGTACGAATTCTTCGCAGTCGATACAAAGGAATAAATTTCAATCACTAATAACGCACGATATGGATTAAAATTTTTAGTTTTTATAACATTCCACACAATTACAAGATATCACGAAATATATTCGCGCAATCTATTTTCTATATATGAAATATAAATGTTTCAATCATTTTAATTCTTATTTTCTATTCCCACAATGCGTGTGCTATATTAATCGAAGGTATTTTTAAATATCTGTAATCTTGTAAGCATTAATGTTTGTATAGAGAACTATCTCTATATGCGTCTCACGTTTAAGTTCACGAAATGTATTGTATGGCAGACAAAATGATACTAACAATAAGTAATAATTGTATCAAGTCGAATGGTAACTGCGCTTGCGTAGGCAACAAGTGAAGTGGGAGAAAATACGGAGAGAGAGAAATACTTTAATATACAAGTTTATGGTGTATAGAATAAAATATCGCATAATTTACATAATTGCCCACACCGGCGACTCTTCTTCTTATATTCCAAAAATTATCTTTATTTTTCTCACCTTTTTTTCTCGCCTTTACACAGCTGAATATTAATTCAGCGAAATTGGATAATATTTGAACTCCAGGAAACTTTTCAAAAATAGTGCCCCTAATGAAAAGTTCTATTGAATATCGCTGAAACGAAGGGTGCTAGAGTGTCTTATAGACAGTCGTGCGACAAGCTTTGAAGAAAAATGGAATTTCTGGGATATCCATATTATAAACTATATCGGCTCTCCTTATTATCGCTTAGTTTGTGGCCATATGGCAAATCATTTCTTAAACAAATTCATGCAACTTTCTGTATCTTTTTACTTATATCTTCAGTACTCACACAGGTGTGTAATAATTTATTTAAAAAAGCTTATATTTAGTAAAAATATAAATGAAATTAACATTTAATTACATCCTCTCTTCTTCTCTATAACTTTAAATAAAATATATTCTTAATTTATATACCATAGCTTAAAGCTATAATCTTTTAAAACAATCAACTTTTACTCTTTTTTATATCAGAATTTTATTTTGTTGAAATATAGAATCTTTTATTATATATATTTTATATATTTTTTATATTCGTATATTTATTTGACACTATCACATCACTTGAATTTTTCCATTTAAGTGCAAAAAATGAGGATAAAAACAAATGTTGCAAATATAAAACGAGCATTAGCAGTATATTTTAAATAATATTGAATAAAGATTTTCTGAAAAATAAAGTGAAATTATACAAAAATTAAAAATTAATAATTTTAAAGGATTAGAAATGAAATTTAAAGGATTAATTCTTTATAATTAAAACGTACATCCTACTCTTAATAAAAGAAGAAAGGGTTTGTCAGCATGAAAATTTATATATTTATTGATTTTAGTTATTGAAACTATTTACAATGGAATATAATCTTGAACTTGCGTTGACTATTTTGTCGTTCACTATTCCTTCCGTGATTTATCTCGTAAAATATATTGCCTTTTACATGCAATCTCAAAAGGTACGTTAAATAAATTATACATATGAAATTGATTCACCAACTCATTGTCACAGACGCGATTTGAATTTTTTTGATAATATTTATAATGTCTGAAGTAGATTCGGGAATTAATGGAACAAATTCGAAATGATTGGAATGCATTAAAAGATGAGCAGGAAGTCGAAATAATAAAAAAATATACCAAGTCTGGAAGGAAACATCTATACGCATTTGCGGGTATAGGAAATCGGATCAAAGTGCACAAATTATATGGAATAAAAAATTTTATTTATAAATGATTCACTCGTTCTTGATATAATTTGAGATACTTGATAATTTCAGGCCTAGTTTATCCCGGTACTATTGGTTTCATTCTAATGCCGTTTTTGCCAGATATTCTCGATGTCGTAGCGCCGCTAAACGAATCTCGTACACGGCAACTTCCGTTTTTAACGGAATATTTTCTCGATCAACAAAAATATTTTTATCCACTATTATTACATGTGAACGCAACAATTATCGTAGGAATTGTGACCGTTATAAGCACGGAGACTTTATTCTTTGCATATGTTTATCATATTTGTGGCATGTTCGAAATAACCGGGTAAGACAGATTATGTATAATGAGGGCTTAAATGATTAAAAAGAATCATTCTATAGCAATTACATCTATATCTATTTCACATTTTCAATTGTTATAGTTACCGTATAGAACATGCATTGGATGAGAATATGTCTATATTGTCTACATTGAATAGGGAAAATGCAATTCGTATGAAAATAATTAATGCTGTAGAGATTCATCAGAGAGCCATTCAGTTAGTAACTAGTACATCGATAGTATTAGCTTATTATTACTGTAATACAAATAATATCGCAATTAATATAAACTCTTACGATTCAGTTTGCATGATTTTATCTTTTTTAATTACTACACACACACACACACACACACACACACATATATATATATATATATATATATATATATATATATATTTGTACATATGTTGTATAATTTAGAAATATATAATTATATTGTTTTATTTTATTGTCACTAAATACTCCAATTTTTTCTTTATCTTTATAATTTTAATTTATTTGTGAATGTGTATTAATTTTATCATAAAGAGTTTCATAAATATCTATTAAAATTATTAAAATTATTAAAATTATTCTCTATGCGATGCACATTAATTTCTTTATTTTTAAGGTTTTTTGAATACATGTCGTCTACTTTTACTTTCACTTATTTTATTCTAATTATTCTGGGTGTAGCTTCCTTGAGTATCAACTTATTTCGCGTAAGTAAATGATAAATTTTCATATTCGTACACTGTATATTAATTATATTGCTCTCATTGTATTACTTACTTTAATATCAGATTAGCATTATAAAGAATTTAAGTTAAAACCAGTTAAATTTCTTGATTTTTCAGCTTTTTCAAGTTACCGTTATGTCAGATCAAAGAGAAAACTTCGCACCATTCATGATATTTGTAATCGGCCATTTTTATTATATGTTTGTATGCAATTATATGGGACAGAAAATCATAGACAATAGTATGGGAATTTATAGAAAAACGTAAGAATTATTTGTTAAAAAATTTCAATAATATTTCTATACTATGTAAATTTATTATTTTGCATTAAAATTGTTTGCAAATTATTGAAACTTTATTACAAATATCATTAATTGTATGAAAATTGGTACGAGTATTGACAAATGAAGAATTGTAAAATTTACAAGGATATTTTTAACATTGTATTTCTATTTGTTTAAACGCGCAATTGTTTAAAGAATTCTTTGTCTAGTATAGTACATGAAACATAATAAAATTTTAGATATGATATACAGTGGTATACGGCACCTGTGCAAATACAAAAACTATTACTGTTTATGATGCAAAAAAGTATGAATTCTTGCAAATTCGTCATTGGCGGTATTTATTCAGCGTCCTTGGAAAATTTTACTACGGTAACTTGGATTGCCACCTTGATAATAAACTTTATTTCTAGTTTATCTTAAAATAAAATTTATTTCAGCTTGCGAGCATGTCACTATCTTACTTCACGGTAATTTATTCTGTGCAACAATGAAAAGAAGCAGAAATAGTAGCAGCTGGGTAGTGCTTTCTATTTGAAAAGATGATTGTTATCTCAAAACTGAAATAATTTGATATGGATGTAAAAGATTATTTATTATTAATAAGATAAACTTTTCTTTTGTTTACAAGTGTTATTATATTAATACATCTTTTCTGATTACCTTGTAATGTACATAGTGTTTTACCTTCTTATTCAGTTTTATTCCATTCTCAGATCATTGTCTCTATCAATAGCAAAATTATCAAAACATTTTTATCTCTGTAAGAGATGTTTAAGAGAAAAATCACATACACACCAATCTATAAATATTAATAGATCAAAATAAATAAGTTTCTAGTAAAAGTTTTAATGCTTATTATTAATTTGCTTTACCTATTTATTTGTGGATACGATGAGAGAGAGATAATTAAACGCAATAGTGATATATTACGATTAACTCTCTTATTAATATTCTTTCTTTTTAAATCTCTTATTAAATCTCTTATTAATATTCTCAATTAAATAGAAAACATATGTAGATAATGTGATTTTATTAAATATATCGCATGTATGCTGCATCTCTTTATATACATGTAAGTATAATGTTTACGATGCAGGAAAATGTGGAAAAGGACATCTTCCAGCAGTATAGTTATCGCATCATTCGAAGTAGTGTAAATATAATTATAATAATTCGATATAACTTTGAGCAACGATGCAACACTTATATTGTAGCTTACCAGCTTGTCACAGTCTTACTTCGTGGTAATTTATTCCGTACTTGATAGTGTACACCATCACAAAGAAAGTTGTAGCTAATTTGCATAAATTTAACGTGAAAGCGATCAACCAGCAGCTCTGTTTTGATACCGACTAGTAATTAATGCCATCCAATTGAAGCTTGTCAATCAGATATTATTAAGTTGTCGTAATATCGTATATACATCATGAAAGGAGAAAGAGAGAGAAAGAGAAAACAGTTATTATTATATAAATATTAATTATATATATATATATATATATATATATATATTATATATTTGTATATATTTATATATATATAATATTATATTAATTATATTAATAATAAATAAAGAAAATTGCGCTGAAATAGGTATATAAAGTGCACATTAAGAAAAATAAATTTTCTGTTTTGGAGCATTAATTTGATTTAAATCGATTACATAAAGATATAGCAACTGATATTTATTAAATAAATATAAATATAATTATAAAAGTATTACATACAAGTATCACAAAAGCGTCACAAAACAAGCAATTGATAAATATATGTATTAAGGTTGTAAGGGTAAAAAGTGAAAATAATATGCGATTACATTTACCATACATCACTTTCACAGTAAAAATAAATGTGAGAACATCATCATATGTGTTAGCTAAAAAAAGAATCCTTTTTCTAAACCTAGTAATTGAAATAATTTACACTTTCATTTGCTTGCGTGTGAAAAATGTAAGAACGTCCTTATGTTTTTTCACACGCAAGCTAAAGGGAGTTGCATAGTAACTGATGCACTACACATCATTCTTATATAATAATAAAAACGTAACCGTTTAATCTCGGCGATATTTACCAATAATTTCGAACAGAACTCACTATAAAAGGTATTAGAATTTCTAAATAAAAAAATATGTATAATAAAAAAGCGTTGAAATTATATCTAATTCATTCATTTATAACATACATAGGTACAAAAGAAACTTACAATTAGAGGAAATTCGTGTTTACATTATTACATTTTTATTTTATTATAGCAATATATATATATATATATTACTCAATAAAATATTCAATTGCTATAATAAAATGAAAATGTTAATAAACACGTATTTAATTACAGCGCTGCCATTCAGTCACTTAAATCACTTTTTGTCACTTTTTTTTTTGACAAGTCACTAAAAGTCACTATTGTTCAAAATAAGTCACTATTGTCACCTTTTTTGTGCTGATGTATAATTTATATCAATTAATTATTATTTATTCTCACTGAGTACTAGTCTGGCGTTTCAGCGTTTGATTACTTCGCATCGCGCGAATCAAATAAATGGCGCAACTAAAATAAAATTTATAAATTATAATTATCAATTTTCTGTAACGAGGCAAAAGAATTGCCGCCGAAAGGATTGACCATGTTCGAAGAATAACATTTTAGATTATTTTAGTAAAAGAGCTAAGAAAGAATAAATAACAAAAATTAGCATTGAAATATAATTAGACTATATCTATAATTTTATTCTTCTGTTATTGTGCTTTTCATATGTATTAGTTTTGTCTTATTTCTGCTTATTTAATATATGAGTTAAGTTTTGATATATATAAAACTAAAGAAATTATTTTTGGAAGCTATAGTATGTAGTATTATTTTTTACATTTAAATAATATATTTGCTTTCTTGTTACATTTTTTAAAATTATGTAACTTTATTATGTGATAATTAGTTTCATTATTTGATAAATGATAAATTTATTTTCCTGTTTTTTTTTTAGTTAATAATGTTTAAATTTTTATTTTGTTTAGACATTTAGTCTTTATTTTATTATTTTAATAAAATGTACTACTTATTTTATTTAATAAAACTACGCCAAAGAAATATATTTTTATTGTATCGTATTTGTATTAAGCATTTTGTCTATATAGTATATTTTTTCCATATTATAAACTTTCAAGTCATATGCGATGAAAAAATATGCTAGGTGTCAGATTGTTTAAAGATGGATTTAAAAAAATAAGAGTTAACAATTTTTTTCTTTTTGTATTCAAAATTATTCTAAAAATTTGATTAAAAATTTCACTTTTGGTTACTATTTTTTGAAGGGTCACTTTTTATCACTTTTTTTATTAAAAAGCAGTCACTATTTCACTTTTTAGTTTGATAACTGGATGGCAGCGCTGTAATTATAAAATATAATCTTACTTTGTTATAAATATATTATTATCACTAATACATGATTTTTTTATTTTCAGGTAAGTAAAAATGCACAGAGATATTATTGGACATGAATGCTGCGTGTTCTTCTACAGTGAGTAAGTAAAGTATAAATGTGTAGAAAATTGCCTTAGGGAAAAAACTATTTTTTTAAGAACTATTTGTCTTATGTGAATTTATATATTTGTCTTATGTGAAAAAAGACAAAATACTGCAAATATTTATTTTTTTTTTACATTACATTTTATAATTTCCTTAAATGAAATGTATATACTATATATATTACAGTTAAAACTGCATATAAATATTTTAATACGTACCACATTGGCCGAACAAACAACAAATCTATTAAAACTGCCCATTAAATAATATTTTGTCATAATTTCTTTAATTGATATTAAAAAACAATATCGATAAAACTTTTATTCGCTGTATGTTAATTTTTATTCATTTTAATTATATATTTGCCATTAATTATGACGGTTAAATAATAATAAATTATGAGGTTATTGAAACAATGTGAATGTACTTACGCACACATATTTTTAAAAATTAAATATTTAACAAAATATTATTTACTTTGTTACAATTAAAGCTTTAGATTAAATTAACATTAATTTTAAAATATACTTATATATAAATTATAAAGAGAAAATTTTTGTTATATAAAATGTTAAATATTTTATAAAACGTAAACTTTATTAAGTATCTTGTCAAAAATATTAATTTTTATTCATATCAAATAGATCGAATAAACTTTTTTGTATAAAAATTTTAATGTTGGCTTTCTTCATTAAATTGAAAAAAACATAATAAAGAAAAAAGCATAAGCACACACACGATACGTATTAATTGTCAATATATTATGAATAGTAAATACAAACGAATAAATGTTTGCATAAGTTGTTCACACATGATCCATTCTATACTACATTTTGCTGCAAAGCGAATAATGATGTCTCTAGTGTAATACACGAGAAGAAACTGAAATTTTTTCAGACCAAGAAAAAAAAAGTCATAACTGCGCTTGCGCATTTTTCAGTGAATGTATTTCAAAGAAATATCGCTCTATTACAAATTGAGATAATTTAGACCAATTTGGTTCCACCTTTGTCCCGTTGTTTGATGTAATTAATTCTATAGCTATCTTCCGTGCGAGGGTATCGATCGTTTAGTATTCAAGAAAAAATCGAGAGATATTATGAAAATCATAAAAATGTTCACCACAGTTGTATCGTAGTTCTCGTATAAGATGCACGCGATAGAAGAACGTTATTACAGGATCAATCGAATAATTCTTAAAACACTTGGCTTGTGGCCTTATCAGCAGTCGCATTTCGTGCAAATACATAAAATGTTGTTTGCCAGTATACTTTTGTCATTTATTCTTGCCCAGGTATATATGTATACAGTCACATTTTTAATTTTATGAATTGAATAATAGTAATTTGATAAATAACGCATTTTAATAGATACCTTTTATTTCTTTCACAATGCTTTCATCACGTCTATAAAGCACACACTTCAAAAATCAGAGAAACGTTATTAATCGAAATATTTCGTTATTTTACAACTTTAACGTGTTGTGCTAACGTAGAGTAACTAGGGGTGGTTTTTAATGAATAGGGGTGGAGAAACAAAATCGGAATTGTTATAAATTGCAAGCAACAAAATCGAAAAACCATTTTCAGTCGAGATATTTACAATTTTAGGGTGGTGTGTTAAGGTGAAGTAGCTAGGGGTAGTTTTCAATAGATAGGGGTGGAGCAAAAAAATCAGATTTATTCTAAACGGCGAGCAACAAAATCAGAGAAACATTATCAATCGAAATATTTCATTATTTTACAACTTTAACGCATTGTGCTAACGTGGAGTAGCTAGGGGTGGTTTTAATGAGTAGGAGTGGAGAAACAAAATCGGAATTGTTATAATTTGCGAGCAACAAAATGTAGAAAGCGTTATAAATTGAGATATTTGAATATTTGTAGTTTTAAAATGTTTTACTGCTGCAGGGTAACTTTGGGGTGGTTTTCAGGGTTAAAAAATGTAATAAGAGATTCGGGAATAGAGCAACTAATTAACAACAAATTAACTCTATAAAAATCTGCTCCATTTTTTTAATAAAAAAAATTTTTTTTTTAAGTTGTGCTAACTTTAATTGAAATTGGCACAACTACTATTTTTTCCGAATCAGCTGGAGCAACAAAATCGGGAATTGAGCAACAAATTAGCAACAAAAGAGCACTAAATTTTTATATACTAAGTTTCATGCAATTGTGCTAAAGTTGCTGTGCCAGCTTTATAGACGTGCTTTTATCTTATTTTCTATATAATGCACAATTTTTTATATTAATAATGTTACATATAAAAGTTTTGTTATATAAATTATATGTTATTTTACATAAATTTTTAAAAAGCAAAAAATCACATTAAATATCAAAGAGAATAAATATTTTTGTAACGTTTTTTCTTGATAATTTGTTGTATTTTCAGTAAAAGTTTTGTATCATATATACATATAATATACACATATACATATATAGCTCGTTTGGTTACACGATAATATCAAATGTTTTTCAAGCGTTTTATTACAAAATATTCGAGAAAAAAATCTTTTATATATGTATATTATTATTTTCTAAAAAATTTTTTTAGATTTTTCTAGTAACTACTAATAAAAAATTATTATAAAATAAAATATATAAAGGATTTATCTTCTTTGATATAATGTAAAAAATGCTTCAAGAAAGTTTCTAATTTATTACATAATAAAACGACCTTTTTCATATGAAACATACTCTGATATATCTTAAACATTATTCTCACACAGTTGCTGGTATTCATTACAACCCAATACAATATAAATCTTCTCTTCAGGATTCTCTCTTTAGTCTTCCCTACTCTTTTTAGCACTATAAAGTATGGCATGTTTATCATTCAGGCAGATCGTGTAAGTCGAAAAAGATGAATCGTTTATTCAAATGTTTCCTTATAACATTTGTAAAATAAATTTATATTCTAACTATTGATAAGACAGAAAATGTAATAGACATATAAAACAGGTCAAGCAATTATTGGAGCAAATTCGAAATGATTGGAAATTGTTGAAAAATAAATTAGAAATTAATATTATAGAGAAATACGCTAGCAACTCCAGACTTTTCACGATTACTGCGATGGGTACAAAAGAATATACTAATATAGTTATCATACATACACATACGCGCGCGCGTATGTGTATCAAAGTATAGATACATTATTTCTTTTTTTTTTTAAATTGCTTTTAATTAAACAATATAAATGCTCTCAAGAATATTATCAAATCGTAATAAAAAATGAATGAGAGTCAAATACAAATAGGACGCAAACACCTAATTAAGACAAAGGATGTGTTTGCGCGCCAACATAAAAACTTTTTTTTTTAATAATTTATAATATTGGATAAAAATTGAGAGACTAATAACTTAATGTTTTTTAGCATTTTGCTTATTAGGGTCATGTTGTGGCATAATACTTCAACTTTTGCCGATAATTCTTGATATTATAATACCGTTGAACGAATCACGACCCTGTCAACTTATCGCAATAACAGAATACTTTGTTAACCAAGAGAAATATATTTATGCTATAATATTGCACGAGATTATATCCGCCTTTATAGCAATGATCACAATATTTGGCACAGTTACGACAATTATGATGTATATTTTGCACGCATGTGCACTATTTGAAGTAGCAAGGTAATGTCATAAATGCACTTGTATTTCTTGAACATTTGTTTCAATCTAAGTATAGATTTATATAGTTATCGAATAGCGAATTGTTGGATTGAGAAAAATGTGTTAGCGATCCCTAGTCTCAGAAGAGAGCATATCCTTCACCACAGGATTGTACATGCGATTATTATACATCGAAGAGCCATCGAGTAAATATTTTATATCTATATTATAACATTTTTTATTACATATTGACATCTTATCTTTTTTATCCTTTCTTATCAATTTAAACGGAATTTTATACTCACCACATATTTAATGTGTAATATTTTTTTTTTGCTCTACACTTATAAATTTAATCTATATTACAAATTTAATTAAAATTTAAAATTGATTATGCTTAAAGGAATTAAATTTACGTAATTTGCTACAATTTGTAATTATAATTATGTTAATTTAAATTTTTAATATTTTATTTTAATGATAATTAATTTTTAATCGCATTATTTTTAAAACTTTTTTGTAAAATACATAATCTCTGGCAACTCAATATTAAATGTGTGGTTATATAATATATATGGAATACATTTATACATTTATTGCACATTATTACAAGCATAATAGTTAGCATAAATGAATGAATTTTGTACTTTGCACTAGTTATATTAATAATAGTTCCAGTATCTAGCAGCTCCTCATTAAAGGTTTACCAAATTTATAACATCTACTTTTACGATATCATATGCTATTCTGATCATAGTTGGCGTCGGTTCTTTAAGTTTCAATTTTTTCCAAGTAAGTAATATCTTTTCGCTCCTCTCACTCTTTTTTTCCATCTTTATTTTACATAATTATATACTGATTATTAAATGCGTCATAGTTTCTTCATGTGATAACATTAATGAACAATACGAATGAGGCACTTATATTCGCCTTATTTATAATTATTCATTTGATATATTTGTTCGCCGCTAATTATGCCGGACAAGCAATAACAGATCATGGAATAAAGTTATTTAATTCAACGTGAGTATGTGTATATATGTATATCCATACATATGTGTATATATCATATATATTCTTCTAATTAAAAATACAATCAACTTAACGTTAATTATAAAGTAAAAACGACTTATTTTTCTAAACTACACGGCTCTGATTTTAACATTAAAAAAAAAATTGTTTAAACATTTAACATTTTAAATTGCAGTTATAATGGACTGTGGTATACAGCACCGTTACGTACACAGAAATTATTATTATTTATAATGCGAAGGGGAACGAAAAATGTCACTATAGGATGTGGCACTCTATTTATTGCATCTTTAGAGGGTTTTGCTATGGTAAAATTAAAAACTTTTTTCGAACAAAAGAAAAACGTATATGAATCTTTAGAAGCAGTTAATGTCTTTCAGCTCACTAATACAGCAGTATCCTATTTCATGGTAATGTATTCTACGAGATAAGTCGACAAGAAAAATTCATTATCACTTAGGTAAATTTATCTCAAATAAATATAGTCAGCAAAAATGTGTATACATTATAAATTTGATAAATATAGTAGTGTACTCACACAAATAATGTATTAATAAATAAATAAATAAATGTATATTATTTCACTCTTGATAATTAGACAAAATAAAATTATACTAATAGATAATAGATAATACTAATATATAATCCATCACAAAAGAAAATAAAAAATAGATGCCTGCATAAGTTTAATTAATCAGATTAAGTAAATTTATTTTTCTTATTAATTTTTTACAGTATTCTAAAATAAGTATTATGTTATTATTATTATTATTATTATTTTACATTTTTTCAAATATGATATATTATATTAGAGAATAATGCTGGAGCATATTTTGCTGCTGATTATATACATAAATAATATTATATAAATATGTATTTTAATTAGCACACACACACACACACATATATTATAATAAATAAATGGGACAAACTCTATGTATGAATATAAAAATTTGGATTTTTTTTTTTAATTTTTGCTTATAACTTTCTTAATAAAATACGCAATAAAAATGAAAAATTGTAGACTAGATATACGTATAATAATAAATAAATGAATTTATCTAAAGTTTCTTTAAGTACGATTCGCACTCTGCATCATATAATTTAATATAAAGTGAGTAATCCGGAGTAATCCTTCTTCTGCAATGCACCGACAAGAACTGAAACCTTTTTTTTTATGAAGGAAAAAAGTCATGATTGCGTTTGCGCAAAACAATTTTCAATATATGTTTTAAAAGAATACTTCAATATAAGCATATTAAAGTAATTTTAGCTAATTTACTTTCGCCTTTACCATGAATGTATTATCTTTTCCTCTTAGAAAACTATAACCATCATTTTAGTATAACTATGTGCTATAATATCATTTACAATTCATGAGCAATTTTGAAAAAAATAATGTTAGAATTCAATACAACACTATGCCAAATGTATCGCAGTTTTCGTATAAGATGAACGCGTTAGAAGAATGCAAGATCAATCGAGTATTTCTTAAAATAATTGGTTTATGGCCTTATCAACAATCATATTTTGCGAGGATACAAAAAATTTTTTGTATCAGCATTCTTTCATCAATTACACTTGTCCAGGTATATTAACAATAAGCTACACTTATAACTTTTGTAAAAAAATTATATAGTGACATTAGATATACATATTGATAAATAATTTTAATAACACGAAGAAAACATGCAAAATAGAATTTTTATATAAATTATTTGTATGTAAAAAAAACGATTTTGAAAATCATTACGCATTACGCTTTTTTTATATTTATGCTTTATTCATCTTAATATACATATATACACACAGAGATAATTTAAACTAAAAAGTTTCAAACTTTTCTATAAAAACAAAACTATTTATTATATAAATAAAAATATATGAATAATTTTTTAATAATTATATGTATATAATAAACTAGTTAAATATAAGTTTCTTAATTTATCTAATCTGGATTCATTTTTTTAATAAAATACATTTTAGCGCGTGTAAAACATATTTTAGTAATAAGTAAGAATATTTAAATTTTTTATGGTTTTTTATTATTATATCTCTTGAATTGTTGTTCTTAGTTATTTGTATTCATCACAACGCAGTATAGTACGAATCTCCTCTTCAAGATTCTTTCACTTGTTTTTCCTACTCTTTTTGTCATTGTGCTATATTGCATTTTTATTATACGAGCAGATACTGTAAGTCCAATTAAAATAATCTTTTTATATTATAATATTGACACAATAATATATATTTTAATATAAAGAATAACATTTATAAAAAATGGAATAAATAGATGAAGCAAATGATAGAGCACTACCGAGAGAATTGGAAAATGTTAAAAGATAAACTGGAAATTGGTATTATAGAAGAATATTCTTATATTGCGAGATATTGCACATTGTTTCTTTCCGGTAAGATTAATATTATCGCATTATATATACAATAATACATAGTTTATGACAAAGATAATATGAGTATAAATATATATACAGTATATATGTATAGTATATCAATTTTTCTTATATAACTTTTTGAGCCTTTGCAATTAACAAGACAAACAATACTTGAATATTGTTTTGATGTTTTTTCAATCATTTACGTGCTTAAATATAAATTAGATTATAGGTATAAGTTAAATTTTTCTCAGGCTTGTTTAGTTTTGGAATAATCATGTACATAACATTACAAGTTTTACCACCAATCCTTGATATTGTGTTTCCATTGAATGAATCACGTTGTCGTCGACCTATCATCGTCACGGAATATTTTGTCAACCAAGAAAAATATATATACGTTATATTGTTGCATTATATATTAGCCCTAATCATAGCAGGATTGGTATTTTGTAGCGTCAGTATGACAATGTTGATTTACCTTCTCCAGACATGTGCCCTGCTTACTATTGCAAGGTACTGTTAATTGCACTTACGTATCTCTGTTTTTAAAAGTGAAATATCCTTAAATAAATTTATATTTAGCTATCGTATAGAGAACGCGATTGAAAGGAATATCTTAGCAATTTCTAGTCCTACGAGAGAATATCTTCTTTTCCAGAAGATTGTACATGCGATTACTATACATCAAAGGGCCATCGAGTCAGTATTTTTACTTTTTATTGTTATAAAACTTTTGCAAGTATGCTGTCTTTATTTATTATCGATTAAAAGCGATTGATTTATTTTGAAATCGTATTATTATCACACGTTTAATATTAAATGGTTTATTAATATCTTTTTATATTAATTAAACTAATAAATAAAATTTGATTAAAATTTATTTAAAATTAAGTACATTTGAGAGCCAAGTACGTTAAAAATTTTTCATTTACATACTTTAAAAATGTGTGTGATGAATACGATTAAATTCTTAAAAACAATAACTCTTTAAAAAAAATGCAGAATTAAACAATTACCACCAAGATTAAACGTGAGGTCAGAATTATATTTACTTATCATACGATAGAAGAATACATATACCGAAGTTTGCGCTTGTCTATATTAATAAGGTAACAGTTTCAATACTTTTACGTTGAAGGTTTACTAAATTTTTTACATCCGAATTTATGACATTTTTGGCTATTCTGATCGTAATTGGCGTCAGCTCTTTAAGTTTAAATCTTCTTCAAGTAAGCAGTACTCTTTCGTATCTGTTTTGCTTAAAATTTTTTTTTAAGTTTTCATTTCATCGTAGTTTCTTCGAATGATAAGAATGAATACAAATGATATTATGGAGATAATAATAGTAATTATTATAATCATTATTCATTTGACTTATATGTTCATGGCCAATTACGCAGGACAAATAGTAATAAATCATGGAATAAAGATGTTTAAAGCAACGTGAGTATCGTGTTTCAGTACTTATTGTTAGTTATTTCTTTAAAACTATATTTATATAAATTACAATTATTTACACCGATTCTCATATTTGATATACTTTTTAAATTTGATTTAAATGGATTGTATATACTTTTCTAATATTTTGGCTATACAATTAATTTAAAATTAATCGTAAAAATGTTTTGAGCGCACTTTTTTGCTAGTTCACAATTTATTTTACTTTAATACGTGTAATAATTGCAGTTATAATGGAATGTGGTATGCAGCACCATTACATACGCAAAAATTATTCTTATTTATAATGCAAAAAGTAATGGCAAACCTCAGTTTGGGATATGGAAACGTATTCATTGCTTCCTTGGAAGGTTTTGCTACGGTAAAGTTAAAAGCTTTTTTTAAAAACAAAATCTTAAATTAACATAGATTTAATCAGCACATTATGTGTCTTTTCAGCTCGCGAATATGGCACTATCCTATTTAACAGTGATTTATTCTACGACAGTATCACGAAAATAATTATAAAGATTAAGTATTATTTATCCAAACAGATTTTTAAATTAACATAATTGTAGTCAACAAGCATACATACGCGCATAAATACATATCTGCAATTTCTGAAATTTAATACATAAACATACTTCTATTATACTTTTATACTTTTATTATCAAACAATATTAATAAATAAGCACGTCTTTAAAAAAATTTATAGAAGCCTAATAGAGTTTAAAAGCAAGTTATTGATAATCAAACATCGAAAGAGTACCTTTTAATTTTGGCTGTTAAATAATAGTATGGACAAAATACAATTAGTTTATAAATAGTTATGTATATCTTTTTTTTTGTTGTATATTTTTTATAATTTTATTATTTTATTTATTTTCACATTATCCAAACTAATTGCGTATATTGATACAGACTTGCCGTTTACATTCAACTACTTATTCACCTATTTATAAGTATTATGTTATTATTATTATTATTATTATTTTACATTTTTTCAAATATGATATATTATATTAGAGAATACTGCTGGAGTATATTTTGCTGCTGATTATATCCATAAATAATATTATATAAATATGTATTTTAATTAGCACACACACACACACACACACACACACACACACACACACACACATATTATAATAAATAAATGGGACAAACTCTATGTATGAATATAAAAATTTGGATTTTTTTTTTAATTTTTGCTTATAACTTTCTTAATAAAATACGCAATGAAAATGGTAGATTGTAGTCTAGATATACGTATAATAATAAATAAATGAATTTATCTAAAGTTTCTTTAAATACGATTCGCACTCTGCATCGTATAATTTAATATAAAGTGAGTAATCCGGAGTAATCCTTCTTCTGCAATGCACCGACAAGAACTGAAACCTTTTTTTTTTATGAAGGAAAAAAGTCATGATTGCGTTTGCGCAAAACAATTTTCAATATATGTTTTAAAAGAATACTTCAATATAAGCATATTAAAGTAATTTTAGCTAATTTACTTTCGCCTATACCATGAATGTATTATCTTTTCCTGTTAAAAAACTATAACCATCATTTTAGTATAACTATGTGCTATAATATCATTTACAATTCATGAGCAATTTTGAAAAAAATAATGTTAGAATTCAATACAACACTATGTCAGATGTATCGCAGTTTTCGTATAAGATGCACGCGTTAGAATGCAAGATCAATCGAGTAATTCTTAAAATAATTGGTTTATGGCCTTATCAACAATCATATTTTGCGAGAATACAAAAAATTTTTTGTATCAGCATTCTTTCATCAATTACACTTGTCCAGGTATACTAACAATAAGCTACACTTATAACTTTTATAAAAAGAATTATATAGTGACATTAGATATACATATTGATAAATAATTTTAATAACACGAAGAAAACATGCAAAATAGAATTTTTATATAAACTATTTGTATTTAAAAAAATCGATTTTGAAAATCATTAAGCATTACGCTTTTTTTATATTTATGCTTTATTCATCTTAATATACATATATACACAGAGATAATTTAAACTAAAAAGTTTCAAACTTTTCTATAAAAACAAAACTATTTATTATATAAATAAAAATATATGAATAATTTATTAATAACTATATATATAATAAACCAGTTAAATATAAGTTTCTTAATTTATCTAATCTGGATTCATTTTTAATAAAAAACATTTTAGCGCGTGTAAAACATTTTAGTAATAAGTAAAAATATTTGAATTTTTTATGGTTTTTTATTATTATATCTCTTGAATTGTTCTTAGTTATTTGTATTCATCACAACGCAGTATAGTACGAATCTCCTCTTCAAGATTCTTTCACTTGTTTTACCTACTATTTTTGTCATTGTGCTATATTGCATTTTTATTATACGAGCAGATACTGTAAGTCCAATTAAAATAATCTTTTTATATTATAATATTGACACAATAATATATATTTTAATATAAAGAATAACATTTAAAAAATGGAATAAATAGATGAAGCAAATGATAGAGCACTACCGAGAGAATTGGAAAATGTTAAAAGATAAACTGGAAATTGGTATTATAGAAGAATATTCTTATATTGCGAGATATTGCACATTGTTTCTTTTCGGTAAGATTAATATTATTGCATCATATATACAATAATACATAGTTTATGACAAAGATAATATGAGTATAAATATATATACAGTATATATGTATAGTATATCAATTTTTCTTATATAACTTTTTGAGCCTTTGCAATTAACAAGACAAACAATACTTGAATATTGTTTTGATGTTTTCTCAATCATTTACGTACTTAAATATAAATTAGATTATAGGTATAAGTTAAATTTTTCTCAGGCTTGTGCTGTTTTGGAATAATCATATACATAACATTACAAGTTTTACCACCAATCCTTGATATTGTGTTTCCATTGAATGAATCACGTTGTCGTCGACCTATCATCGTCACGGAATATTTTGTCAACCAAGAAAAATATATATACGTTATATTGTTGCATTATATATTAGCCCTACTCATAGCAGGATTGGTATGTTGTAGCGTCAGTATGACAATGTTGACTTACCTTCTCCAGACATGTGCGCTGCTTACTATTGCTAGGTACTGTTAATTGCACTTACGTATCTCTGTTTTTAAAAGTGAAATATCCTTAAATAAATTTATATTTAGCTATCGTATAGAGAACGCGATTGGAAGGAATATCTTAGCAATTTCTAGTCCTACGAGAGAATATCTTCTTTTTCAGAAGATGGTACATGCGATTACTATACATCAAAGGGCCATCGAGTCAGTATTTTTACTTTTTATTGTTATAAAACTTTTACATGTATGCTGTCTTTATTTGTTATCGACTAAAAATGATTGATTTATTTTGAAATCGTATTATTATCACACGTTTAATATTAAATGGTTTATTAATATCTTTTCATATTAATTAAACTAATAAATAAAATTTGATTAAAATTTATTTAAAATTAAGTACATTTAAGAGTCAAGTACGTTAGAGATTTTGCATTTACATATTTTAAGAATGTGTGTGATGAATACGATTAAATTCTTAAAAACAATAACTTTTAAAAAAAATGCAGAATTAAACAATTACCACCAAGATTAAACGTGAGGTCAGAATTATATTTACTTCTCATACGATAGAAGAATACATATACCGAAGTTAAGGTAACAGTTTCAATATTTTTTCGTTGAAGGTTTACTAAATTTTTTACATCTGAATTTATGACATTTTTGGCTATTCTGATCGTAATTGGCGTCAGCTCTTTAAGTTTAAATCTTCTTCAAGTAAGCAGCACTCTTTCGTATCTGTTTTGTTTAAAATTTCTTTTTAAGTTTTCATTTCATTGTAGTTTCTTCGAATGATAAAAATGAATACAAATGATATTATGGAGATAATAATAGTAATTATTATAATCATTATTCATTTGATTTATATGTTCATGGCCAATTACGCAGGACAAATAATAATAAATCATGGAATAAAGATGTTTAAAGCAACGTGAGTATCGTGTTTCAGTACTTATTGTTAGTTATTTTTTTAAAACTATATTTATATAAATTACAATTATTTACACCGATTCTCATATTTGATATACTTTTTAAATTTGATTTAAATGGATTGTATATACTTTTCTAATATTTTGGATATACAATTAATTTAAAATTAATCGTAAAAATGTTTTGAGCGCACTTTTTTGCTAGTTCACAATTTATTTTACTTCAATACGTGTAATAATTGCAGTTATAATGGAATGTGGTATGCAGCACCATTACATACGCAAAAATTATTCTTATTTATAATGCAAAAAGTAATGGCAAACCTCAGTTTGGGATATGGAAACGTATTCATTGCTTCCTTGGAAGGTTTTGCTACGGTAAAGTTAAAAGCTTTTTTTAAAAACAAAATCTTAAATTAAATAGATTTAATCAGCACATTAATGTGTCTTTTCAGCTCGCGAATATGGCACTATCCTATTTAACAGTGATTTATTCTACGACAGTATCACGAAAATAATTATAAAGATTAATTATTATTTATCCAAACAGATTTTTAAATTAACATAATTGTAGTCAACAAGCATACATACGCGCATAAATACATATCTGCAATTTCTGAAATTTAATACATAAACATACTTCTATTATACTTTCATACTTTTATTATCAAACAATATTAATAAATAAGCACGTCTTCAAAAAATTTATAGAAGCCTAATAGAGTTTAAAAGCAAGTTATTGATAATCAAACATCGAAACAGTACCTTTTAATTTTGGCTGTTAAATAATAGTATGGACAAAATACAATTAGTTTATAATTAGTTATGTAAATCAATATTTTTTTTTATTGTATATTTTTTATAATTTTATTATTTTATTTATTTTCACATTATCCAAACTAATTGCGTATATTGATACAGACGTGCCGTTTACTTTAACTACTTATTCACATTTCAATTGACACGATAAAAATGCAATATATTGTTGAACTGGTGCATATTAATGCAGTAGATTTATTTCATAATTAAATTTAATTAGCACAATTTTTGATAGATAAGAAGGGTCTCTATATTATAGACTATACATATCGCTCTGTATAGGCATTGAGAATTAAGTTAAATCAATACAATCTCTCTCAACATGGATGCGTGCACGTATATTTGTGTGCGTGCATGCGTGCACGCGATGTGTGAATGCGTATGCACGCGTGTGTGTGTGTGGTATAGACGTCATACGTTATTTCTCTCGTAACTTCTTTAAATTGCTTTTAATTAAACAAAACAATTATAAACGCTCTCAAGAATATAATCAAATCGAAATAAAACATGACACTAATAATATGTAATAGCCAAGCACAAGTCAGGCGCAAACACCTTTTAATTAATACAAATGATGCGTTTGAGTGCAATTTGAAACTTATTCTTTTCGAAATAATTTATATTGTTGGATTAAAGTTAAGAGACTAAACTTCAACATTTTTTTGCATTGGTCGCATTTTTTGCGCAATATTTCAATTTGTGCAGGTAATTCTTGATATTATAATACAATTAAATGTGTCGTAGCCTTGTTAACTTATCGTAATGGCGAAATACTTTGTTACCAAGAAAAAGACATTTACATTATGTGATTGCATGAAATCATAATTACTTTCATAACAATAATCACAACGTTTGACATAATTGCGGCAATTATGACATACAATATTGTAAGCATATACATTATTTAAAATAGCAAAATATTGTCATAAATATAAGCGATCTACACTGTACAATCCATTTTGAAGGGAGTGACGCACGCTCCCTACGATGCACCAACAAGAACTGAAACTTTTTTCTTACTGAAGAAAAAAGAATCGTGACTGCGTTTGCGCAAAACAATTTTCAGTCTTATACGTTTTAAAGAAACATATACTTTCAATTACATATATTAAGGTAATTTCAACTAATTCGTTTTTGCCTATATCCTGAATATATAATTTCTCACTATTGGAAAGCTGTAATCATCATTTGAGTACAATTGTATACTATAATATCGATCATTTGTAATTCATAAGAAATTTCGAACAAAAAATTTATGGTAGTATGAAAAGACCTATACCAGTTGTGTCGTCGCTCTCGTATAAGATGTACGCGACAGAAGAATACGAAATTAATCGAATGCTTCTTGAAATACTTGGCTTATGGCCTTACCAACAATCGTATTTCGCGGAGATACGAAAAGTGTTGTTTGTCAGTACTCTGTCGGCATTTATTATTGTCCAGGTATACCAGACATTTATAATTTTTGTAGCAATGATTAAATAGAGTGATATTTATTAAATACGCATTTTAATGAACATATTTAATAATGCGAATAAAATATGTAAGATCAGATTATTTACACAATATTTTACATACCCAAAAAATATTTTTAAAACATTTTTAAATTTTACAAATAATTTTATTAATAATTATATATTATAATGAGTTATGTATGTAACTTAATTTATATAATCTAAATTTATTATTTTAATAGAACATATTTTAGCGCGTGTAAAACGTTTTATTATACAATTAGTAATAAATAAAAATGATTTATTATTATATTTTATTATATTAAATCATGTTTTTAGTTGCTAGTGTTCATCACAATGCAGTATAGTGTAAATCTTCTCATGAAGAATCTCTCATTAACGTTGCCTGCTCTTTTCTGCTTTGTTAAGTATTACACTTTTATTAGACGAGCAGACGTTGTAAGTTTAATTAAAACAATCTTTTCCAACATATTGTAACATTGATACAATAACATATGAACCATACAAAGAATTATATTTAAAATCAAAGGAATAAACAGGTTAAACAAATGCTGGAGCAAATTCAAGATAACTGGAGAATATTAAAAGATAAATTAGAAATAAATATTATAGAGAAATATTCTTTTATCGCGAGATTTCTCGCAGTAATTCTATTGGGTAAGAATAGCAGTACGTTACCGTGTTATATATGTTTTATAGTGTGACACATAGTTTGTTACAAAGATAATATCAACATATATGTATATGCAATACGTGTAATATTAATATTTTTATATAATTTTTTCGGGATTTTTGCAATTTACAAGAATACTTAAATACAGTTTTGATATGTTGTTTGAATTATTTACGTATTTAGATACAAAAACTTAGATATAAATTAAATTTTTCTCAGGCTTCTGCTGTTTTGGATTAATCATGTACACATTAATGCAATTTTTACCACTAATTCTTGATACCGTCATACCGTTAAATGAATCACGTTTACGTCGCCCTATCTTGATCACAGAATATTTTATCGACCAAGAAAAGTATATGAATGCTATATTGTTGCATTATATACTAGCCGTAGCTATAGGAATAGTCGCACTTTGTGGCCCTACTATGACAATCTTAACGTATATTCTGCATTCATGTGCACTGTTAGATATCGCAAGGTACTGTCAATTGCGCTTGTCTCTGTTTTTGAAATTAAATAATGCTTAAATAGATTTATACAGTTATCGTATGGAAAATGCAATTAATCGGAGTATATTAGCGATTCCGAGTCCTACACGAGAATATCTCCTTTACCGAAGGATTGTACATGCGGTTTCTATACATCGAAGGGCCATCGCGTCAGTATTTTTATTTTTTTATTACTATAAAACTCTTGCTCTATATTTATTCATTATTCATTAAAAGCGGTTTATTTATTTATTTGAGAGCTAAAATATGTTAAAGATGTACAACTTATTTTAAGAATATGTTTGATGAATATACTATGCAGTCTTTTAAAAACACAATATTTTTAAAATGTGGAATGAAACATTCACCGTCAAGATTAAACTTAAGATCATAATCACATTTACTTATCATACTGAAGCACAAAAAATGAATATATCGAAGTTTACGCCTATCTGTTGGTACTGTAACAGTTCTAATACTTAATATGTGGTACTTAATGACTATATTTTCTTGAAGGTTTATTGAATTTTTTACATCTAAATTTTTGACATTTTTTGCTGTTCTGATTGCAATTGGCGTCAGTTCTTTAAGTTTAAATCTTTTTCAAGTAAGCAATACCTTTTCTTCCTACTTTGATGCTTATTGATTTCTCTTTAAGTATTATTTCTTCGTAGTTTTTTCGACTGATAAGAATGGATATGAATACCGTAGAGATAATGGTAATTGCTGCATTGATTTTTATTCATTTGATTTACATGTTCATTTTTAATTATGCGGGACAAATAGTAATAGATCATGGAGTAAAGCTGTTCAAAGCAACGTGAGTATTATATTTATATTGCTTTTAAAAGTATACATTTGTACATTATTACTATTTGTATGTACTGATTCTCATATACATATGTACATCTCTTAAATATTAGGATGAGAAATTAATGCCCTACATTTTTTCACACGAAGTATTTATTAGTTAAAAATTATATAAAAATAGGATATATAAAAAATAATATATGTTAAAAAACATGTATGTATATTAAGTAAACAAACCTGTTGAATAAATACTTTTCGAGATAAAGAAATGTGGGGCATTACCTTTCGAGTAATCCTAGTATGATTCGAATCCATTATATTTATTTTTCTACTCCTATGAATGTGTAGATTATTTCATTAGTTATCGCAAAAATGCTTTTAGTGTATTGTTTTGTTAGTTTATAATTTTTTACAATTTGCTTTATTTCAACATTTGAAAATTGCAGTTATAATGGAATATGGTACGCAGCACCATTAAACACGCAAAAATTGTTATTATTTATAATGCAAAAAGTAACGGTAGACGTTCAGTTAAAATACGGTAACACATTCGTTGCTTCCTTGGAAGGTTTTGCTACGGTAAAATTAAGTTTTTTAAGAACAAAATACATTCACAAAATAATCAACCAAATATATAGAATTAACAAAGATTCACCAAGAATTTTAGTGTATTTATTTTTTCAGCTTGTAAATGCTGCAGTATCCTATTTTACAGTATTTTATTCTACGGGACAAAAACGCGAGAATAACTAGGGAAGAAAATCTATTATTTATCGGATAGATTTTTGAATTAATATAATCGTGCAAAACAACCGTACATATAAATTCTAACATTATAGAATTATATGTATAATATTATTTTATATATTATATATGTATACAGGATGTCCCAGAGCTAGTAAACCTGTTAATGGCAGATTCCTGGAATCATTTGGAGACAATTTTTTTTCAACAAAATGCCGAAGCACTAATAATTTTCGAGTTATGAGCGATTGAAAATAAAAAGTTTTTCGCAAACTAACAAAAGCTTTGTGAAAATAAAATCACATTCCTTAATTAATTTTACGTAGAATTTATTTTAATAGAATTTTAATTTACGACTTAATTATGAAGATACATAATGGCAAAAATTGGAAGCATGCAAAAAAATGAACTTCCTTGACATTTTTGCTGAGGAAACATCGTCTTCAATTGATCTCAGGAATCTGCCATTAACAAGTTTATTACTAGATGTGGGACATCCTGTATATATGTGTGTATAATGTGTGTATATGTGTGTATATGTATATATAATTGTCTTTCAAACCTTGATATTACACAAACAATGTTAATAAATAAACACATCTTTCAAAAAATAGAAACCTAATCGAATTTAAAAAGAACATATTGATAATAATAAATCCAACTTTGAAATTATTTTAATCATGGCATATGAAATAATAACAAGAACAAAATACAATCATTTCATGATGAACTATTGTGTAATTTAATATTCTTTTTATTTTATATTTCTGGTCATTTTATTTTCTTATTCGTTTTATTTTCATATTATTCAAGTAAATTGTCTATACTGATGCAGATTTGCCACTTTTATATTCAACTTAATTGACACTGTAGGAAATCAATACATTGTTAAACTTGTATATGTTAATGCAATAGTTAATTTTGTAGTTAAATTTGATCAACACAATCTTTTGATAGATAACAAGGGTCTCTACACATTTCATAGGGTACGTGCCGCCATGTATATGCATCAAGAATAAAGTTACGCGCGTGTTGCGCGCGGTCTTGCGTGCGTGTGCGCGTGTGTCCATGACAGTATAGACATTATCTCTTGTACACATTTTTTAATTGTTTTTAATGAAACAGTACAATTAAAAATGCTCTCGCACGAATATAAATATCAAATCAAAATAAAAAAATAACACTAACAATAAGTAAGAGCCAAATACACGTCAAACTCAAACACCTTTTAATTAATTGTAAGGCATAAGATGTGTTTGAGCATACATTAAAACTTATTTTTTTCAGAATAATTTATATTATTGAATTAAAATTTAGAATTTAACATTTTTTATCATTTGTTGTGCAATATTTTAATTTATGCTGGTAATTTTTGATATTATAATATATGATTAAATAATCCTGTCACCTTGTTCTAAAGAAGAAATACTTTGTCGACTAATTGTAAGAAAAATACATTTAAACTATGTTAGTGTACAAAAATCATAATCACTTTCATAGCAATGGACAAAGTTTGGCACGCATAGGCACTACTTGAAATAGCAAAGTAATGTTATAAATATACATGCATTACACGCATAATTCAATATGAAATGAGTAAGTACTACTTCCCATGATGCATCGACAAGAACTGAATTCTTTACTGAAAACAAATTATGATTGCGTTTGCGCAAGACAATTTTCAGTTTTATAAATTTTAAAGAGACATTTTCTCAATTATATATTTAGGTAATTGCAGCTAATTTGCTTTTGCCTATATTATAAATGTATTATCTCTCACTTAGAGAGCTATAGCTTCCACTTTAGTATAACTGTGTGTTTAGTATAACAACTATAATATCGATTATTATAATTTAGGAGCAATTTTGAAGAAAATAATACTAGAATGTAAAGATCTATACCATTTGTGTCGCAGCTCTTGTACAAAATGTACGCGACAGAAGAATACGAGATTAATCGAATGCTTCTTGAAATACTTGGCTTATGGCCTTATCAACAATCGTATTTCGCGGAGATACGAAAAGTGTTTTTTGTCAGTACTCTGTCGGCATTTATTATTGTCCAGGTATACCAAGCATTTATAATTTTTATAGAAATGATTAAAAAGGTGACATTTAAATACACATTTTAATGAATAAACTTAATGATGCGAGTAAAGCATGTAAAAATAAGATTTTTTACACAATATTTTACACATCTAAATTTAAAAAAATTTTCTAAAAAATATAAAAGATACTTATTATAATATATACCTAATTCTAAAAATTTTATTAATAATTTTATATCATGAGTTATGTAAATTAATTTATATAATTTGGATTGATTTTTTAATAAAATATATTTTAACGAACGTTAAACATTTTAGTAATAAATGAAAGTGATTTATTTTTATATGACTTAAATATTGTTTTTAGTTATTAGCATTCACCACAACGCAATACAGTACGAACCTTCTCCTCAAGATTCTCTCACTTACCTTGCCTATTCTTTTCTGCATAGCTAAATATTACATTTTCATTATACAAGCAGACGCTGTAAGTCTAATTAAAACAATCTTTTTCAACATATAATTGATACAATAAAATGCATTTTTATCATAGACGATATGATATAATTAAAAAAAAGGAATTAGCAGGTGAAGCAAATGCTGGAGCGAATCCAAGATAACTGGAGAATGTTGAAAAATAAATTGGAAGTTGATATTGTAGAAAAACATTCTTATATCGCGAGATTTCTTACAATCATCTTGATGGGTAAGAGTAGTGTATTTGTGCGTTATATATATATATATAGTGATACATAGTTTGTAACAAAGGTGATATCAATATATGTGTGCAATATATATATCATTTTTTTTTATATAACATTTTTGGAATATTTGTCATTAACAAGATAAATGATGTTTAAATTTATCTTCAATATGTTGTTTGAATTTTGAACATTATTTAAATATAAATTATAGACTTAAATATAAATTAGGTTTTTCTCAGGCTTCTGCTGTTTTGGATTAATCATGTACACATTAATGCAATTTTTTCCGATAATTCTTGATATCGTTATACCGTTAAATGAATCACGTTTACGTCGCTCTATTTTCATCACAGAATATTTTATCAACCAAGAAAAATATATGTATGCTATATTGTTACATTATATACTAGCCCTAATTATAGCAATAGCCGCATTGGGTAGCGTTACTTTGATAATAATAACGTATGCCCTGCACATAAGTGCACTACTTAATATCGCAAGGTACTGTCGATTGCGCTTGTCTCTGTTTTTGAAATTAAAATATACCTAAATAGATTTATACAGCTATCGTATGGAGAACGCGATTGAATGGAGTATATTAGCGATATCTAGTCCTACAAGAGAGTATCTCCTTTGCCAAAGGATTATACATGCTGTTACTTTGCATCGAAGGACCAGCGAGTCTGTATTGAATTTTTTTTATTGTTATACAACTTTTGCATTTTATATTCGGTATTTGTTATTTATTAAAAGCAGCTGATTTATTTTGAAATACTATATTATTATCACACGTTTAATACTACAAATGGTGATTTATATATTTTTGTCTTAAGTAAACCAACAAATAAAATTTGATGAACATTAATTTAAAATTAAGTACATTAAGAGTTGGGAGTGCATTAAACAGATATATACTTTATTGTAAGAATTGATGAATATATACAGATTATTAAGAACACAATATTTATTGAAAATATGTGAAATGAAACAATTCACCGTGAAGATTAAACGTGAGATTATAATCACGTTTTTATTTATCACATTGGAGCACAAATTATTGAACATATCGAAGTTTGCGCCTATCTATTGATAACATCCATTTTAATACTTAATATCTTATTAAAGGTTTATTAAATTTTTTCAATCTAAATTTATGGTATTTTTCGCTGTTTTGATCATAATTGGTGTCAGCTCTTTAAGTTTAAATCTCTTTCAAGTAAGCAGTATCCTTCCTTATCAGAACTTTGCTTGATTGACTTCTGTACAAAAATTGCATTTTGTCGTAGTTTCTTCGATTGATAAAAATGAATAAGAATATCATAGAGTCAATGTTGCATGGTGCGTTGATTTTTATTCATTTGGCTTATATGTTCCTCATTAATTATGTGGGACAAATATTAATAGATCGTGGAAAAATGCTGTTCAAAGCAACGTAAGTATCATATTTTATAATACTTTTAGAATTATAGCTATTTCTTCAGATTATATGACTATATACTATATATTGAGTATATATACATATATTGAGTCTTTTATATAGATCTCTTAAATATGATTTAATTTAAATATACTTTTAAATGTGCAGTTAATTTAACGTTATTTATATCGCAAAAACGTTTACAATACTTTTTTTTGCTAGTTTAAAAATTTTATTTTACTTCAGTATTTAAAAATTCTAGTTATAATGGAATGTGGTATGCAGCACCGTTACATACGCAAAAATTGTTATTATTTATAATGCAGAAAGCAACGGTAAACATGCATGTAGGATACGGTAACACATTCATTGCTTCCTTGGAAGGTTTTGCTACGGTAAAATTAAGTTTTTTAAGAACAAAATACATTAACAAAATAATTAACAAAATATATACAATCAAGAAAGATTCAACAAGAACTTTAGTGTATTTGTCTTTTCAGCTTGTAAATGCTGCAGTATCCTATTTCACAGTAATTTATTCTACGGGACAAAAAAACGAAAATAACTAGGGAAGAAAATCTATTATTTATCGGATAGATTTTCGAATTAATATAATCGTGCGAAACAACTGTACATATAAATTATAAAATTATAGAATTATATGTATAATATTATTTTATATATTATATATGTATACAGGATGTCCCAGAACTAGCAGTAAACCTGTTAATGGCAGATTCTTGGAATCATTTGGAGACAATTTTTTCTCAACAAAATGCCGAAGCACCAATAATTTTCGAGTTATGAGCGATTGAAAATAAAAAGTTTTTCGCAAACTAACAAAAGCTTTGTGAAAATAAAATCACATTCCTTAATTAATTTTAAGTAGAATTTATTTTAATAGAATTTTAATTTACGACTTAATTACGAAGATACATAATGGCAAAAATTGGAAGCATGCAAAAAAATGAACTTCCTTGACATTTTTGCTGAGGAAACATTGTCTCCAAATAATCTCAGGAATCTGCCATTAACAGGTTTATTACTAGTTGTGGGACATCCTGTATATATGTGTGTGTATATATGTGTGTATATACATATATATATGTATATATATATATATATATATATATATATATATATAAAATATTGTTACATATATACATATATATTCTTATATATAATTGTCTTTCAAACCTTGATATTACACAAACAATGTTAATAAATAAACACATCTTTCAAGGTATAGAAACCTAATCGAATTTAAAAAGAACATATTGATAATAATAAATCCAACTTTGAAATTATTTTAATCATGGAATATGAAATAATAACAAAAACTAAATACAATCATTTCATGATGAATTATTGTGTAATTTAATAACCTTTTTATTTTATATATCTTATCATTTTATTTTATTATTCGTTTTATTTTTACATTATTCAAGTTAATTGCGTATACTGATGCATATTTGCCATTATTATATTCAACTTAATTGACACGATAGGAAGGCAATACATTGTTAAATTTGTATATGTTAATGCAATAGTTAATTTCGTAGTTAAATTTGATCAACACAATCTTTTGATAGATAACAAGGGTCTCTATACATATCATAGAGTACGTGCCGCCATGTATATGCATCAAGAATAAAGTTAAACCAATTATCTCTCAATGAGGATGCGTACGCGCGTGTTGTGTGCAGTCTTGCGTGCGTGTGCGCGTATGTCTGTGACAATATAGACATTATTTCTTGAATAAATTTTTTAATTGCTTTTGATAAAATAGTACAATTAAAAACGCTTTTGCACGAATATAAATATCAGATCAAAATAAAAAATGACACTAATAATAAGTAAGAGCCAAATACATGTTAGGTTCAAACAGCTTTTAATTAATTGTAAGGCATAAGATGTGTTTGATCATAAATTAAAACTCATTATTTTCAGAATAATTTGTATTATTGAATCAAAATATAGAAATTAATGTTTAATATTTTGTAACATTTGTTGAGTAATATTTTAATCTATGTTGGTAATTTTTGATATAATACGATTGAATAATCCTGTTAACTTGTGAAGAAAAAATATTTTGTTAACTAAATTGTAAGAAAAATACATTTAAACTATGTTAGTGCATACTCATAACCACTTTCCTAGCAGTGAACAATGTTTGGCACGCATAGGCACTACTTGAAATAGCAAAGTAATGTCATAAATGTGCATGCGTTACACGTATAATTCAATACAAAATGAGTAAGTAACACTTCCCATGATGCATCGACAAGAACTGAAATTCTTTTTTACTGAGGAATAATTATGATCGCGTTTGCGCAAAACACTTTTCAATTTTATAAATTTAAAGAGATGTGTTCTCAATTATATATTTAAGTAATTTCGGTTAATTTGCTTCCGCCTATATCATGAATGCATTATCTCTCACTTAGAAAGCTATAGCTACCACTTTAGTATAATTATGTTTAGTATAACATCTCTAATATCGATTATTATAATTTAGGAGCAATTTTAAAGAAAATAATACTAGAATGTAAAGATCTATGTCATTTGTGTCGTAGTTCTTGTACAAAATGTTTGCGACAGAAGAATACGAGATTAATCGAATGCTTCTTGAAACACTTGGCTTATGGCCTTATCAACAATCGTATTTCGCGGAGATACGAAAAGTGGTTTTTCTCAGCTCTCTGTCGGCATTTATTATTGTCCAGGTATACCAAGCATTTATAATTTTTATAGAAATGATTAAAATGTGACGTTTATTAAATATTTTAATGAATAAATTAATGATGCGAGTATAACATGTAAAAATAAGATTTTTTACACAATATTTTACACACCTAAATAAAAAAAAATTTTCTAAAAAATATAAAAGATACTTATTATAATATATACCTAATTCTGAAAATTTTATTATAGATTTTATATCATGAGTTATGTAAATTAATTTATATGATTTGGATTTATTTTTTAATAAAATATATTTTAACGAATGTAAAACATGTTTACAAAAGTGATTTATTTTTATATGACTTAAATATTGTTTTTAGTTATTAGCATTCATCACAATGCAATACAGTACGAACCTTCTCCTCAAGATTCTCTCACTTACCTTGCCTATTCTTTTCTGCATTACTAAATATTGTCTTTTTATTATACAAGCAGACGGTGTAAGTTCAATTGAAACAATCATTTCCAACATATAATTGATACAATAAAATGCATTTTAATCATAGACGATATGATATAATTAAAAAAAAGGAATTAGCAGGTGAAGCAAATGCTGGAGCGAATGCAAGAGAACTGGAAAATGTTGAAAGATGATGTGGAAGTTGATATTGTAGAAAAAGATTCTTATATCGCGAGAATTGTTACAATGATCTTGATAGGTAAGAATAGTAGTGTATTTGTGCGTTATATATGTAGTGATATATAGTTTGTAACAAAGATGATATCAATATATGTATGCAGCATATATATATATATATATATATATATATATATATATATCATTTTTTATATAACATTTTTGGATTATTTGTAATTAACAAGACAAATTATGTTTTTATCTTCAATATGTTGTTTGAATTTTGAACATTATTTAGATATAAATTATAGACTTAAATATAAATTAGGTTTTTCTCAGGCTTTTGCGGTATTGGATTAATCATATACATATTATTGCAATTTATTCCGCCAATTCTTGATATCGTTATACCGTTAAACGAATCATCACATTTACGTCGCCCTATTTTCGTCACAGAATATTTTATCGACCAAGAAAAATATATGTATGCTATATTGTTACATTATATATTAACCCTAATTATAGCAATAGCTGCATTGGGTAGCGTTACTTTGATAATAATAACGTATGCCCTGCACATGAGTGCACTACTTACTATCGCAAGGTACTGTTAATTTTGCTTGTCTTTATTTTTGAAACTGAAATATGCCTAAATAGATTTATATAGCTATCGTATGGAGAACGCGATTGAATGGAGTATATTAGCGAACTCTAGTCCTACAAGAGAGTATCTCCTTTGCCAAAGGATTATACAGGCTGTTATTTTGCATCGAAGGACCAGCGAGTCTGTATTGAATTTTTTTTATTGTTATACAACTTTTGCATTTTATACTTGGTATTTGTTATTTATTAAAAGCGGTTGATTTATTTTGAAATATTATATTATTATCACACGTTTAATACTACAAATGGTGATTTATATATTTTTGTCTTAAGTAAACCAACAAATAAAATTTGATGAACATTAATTTAAAATTAAGTACATTAAGAGTTGGGAATGCATTAAACAGATATATACTTTATTGTAAGAATTGATGAATATATACAGATTATTAAGAACACAATATTTATTGAAAATACGTGAAATGAAACATTCACCGTGAAGATTAAACGTGAGATTATAATCACGTTTTTATTTATCACACATACATACATTGGAGCACAAATTATTGAACATATCGAAGTTTGCGCCTATCTATTGATAACATAACAATTCTAATACTTAATATCTTATTAAAGGTGTGTTAATTTTTTTCAATCTAATTTTATGACATTCTTCGCTCTTTTGGTCGTAATTGGTGTTAGCTCTTTAAGTTTAAATCTTTTTCAAGTAAGCAATACCTTTTCTTTCTACATTGATGCTTAATTGATTTCTGTTTAAGTAGCATTTTGTCGTAGTTTCTTCGATTGATAAAAACGAATAAGAATATCTTAGATTCATTGTTGCATGGTGCGATGATTTTTATTCATGTGGCTTATATGTTCCTCGTTAATTATGTGGGACAAATATTAATAGATCGTGGAAAAATGCTGTTCAAAGGAACGTAAGTATCATATTTTATAATACTTTTAGAATTATAGCTATTTCTTCAGATTATATGACTATATATATATTGAGTCTCGCAAATAGATCTCTTAAATATGATTTAAATTGATAGTTGATTTAAATATATTTTTAAATGAGCAGTTAATTTAACATTAATTATATCGCAAAAACGTTTACAATACTTTTTTTGCTAGTTTAAAACTTTTATTTTACTTGAATATTTAAAAATTCTAGTTATAATGGAATGTGGTATGCAGCACCATTACATACGCAAAAATTGGTATTATTTGTAATGCAGAATGCATCGTTCAGTATCCATGTAGGATATGGTAACACACTTATTTGTTCCTTGGAAGGTTTTGCTTCGGTAAAATTAAGTTTTTTTAAGGACAAAATATTATACATATAATTAACAAAATACATTGAATTAGCGAAGATTCAACAAGAACTTTAGTGTATTTGTCTTTTCAGCTTGTAAATGCTGCAGTATCCTACTTCACAGTGATTTATTCTACGGGACTATAACGCAAATATAACTAGGATAGATAATTTATTATTTATTAGATGAATGTTTAAATTAACATACTCATGCTAAATAAGTGTATATATGTATACATGCATATACATTACAAAATTGGAATTTAATATTGTATACAATATATACTTATATTCTTTTAGTCTTACATTGCAAGTCAATGTTAATAAATACACATCTTCAAAGGGATAAAAGCTCACTCGAATTGAGAAGAACATATCGATAATGATACATCCAACTTCAAAATGGTTTTTTTTAATCACAGATGAGTTATCAAATAATAATAACATGAACGAAATACATTTAATTAATAAGTTGTTACATATACATATAATTTAATAATTGTTTTTAGTCATATATTTTTCAAAATTTTATTTTATTATTTTTTTTATTTTTATGTTATCCATCTAATTGCAAATATTGATGTTGATTTGCCGTTTTTGTGTAGTTTAATAGAAATAGGAATGCAATGAGATCTTGAACTTGCATGTACACACTTGTCACAATAGATTTATTTTGTTATTAAACTCGATCAACACAGTCTTTGATGAATAAGAAAAAGTCTTTTCTTTCATATAGCATACGTGCCGCTATGTATGTGTATCAAGTATGAAATTTAGAGTATTATATTATCTCTTAATGTGACAAAAAAATTTTCCAGCAATTTAAATAAATGCCATCGAGAAAAATTAATTACTGTCAAAGCAAAGTGTCACGCATTATCACTTATCTACAGTCCTACGGTTGTATTAAAAAAAATTGAAAGTTTCATAAAAATTAAGCATCTGTTTTTGCTATATTAAATACCGTATCTTGCATTCGTATCGATGATAAACATTGTCTAATAATACAAAATATGTATTAAAGAAAAGAAATTATTTTTTGCGTCAATATTTTATATTTACCTGAAATAATATTCGTATACCGAATCGCACATTTTACACTTTGTTATAACGGTAAAACTTTTTATTTTATAAATAATTTTTAATATTTTTTAATTAATACACTTATACATGTTAAATGGATGAGTGTAAACTCATTATTTTTGAAAAAATGTTTTCTTTTATTTTTTTAAATACAATCCACATTGTATAGATACAAAGTGTATGAATGAGTAATGCTTCTTGCAATGTACTGAAAGATACTGAACGTTTTTCCTAAAAAAATAGTCATAGGTACGTATTAAAAATGTATATTGCTCTCACAAATTGAGATAATATGGAGTAATTCACTTCCATCTATATATCATGAATAAATTACTCTCAATTGGTGAATATACCCGTCTTTACACTAACTACTAACGCGCGAAAATATCGATTGTTGGAAATTGTTAGAGAATTTTAAAAGAAATAATTCGAGAATTAGGTTTGCCTCACAGTTATATCGCAATTCGCGTAAAATGCAGGCGACAGAAGAACGCTATTACAAAATCAATCAAATAGTCCTTATGGTGCTTGGTATATGGCCTTATCAGCAATCATATTTCACGCAAATACAAAAAGCATTCTTTGCCAGTGTTCTTTTAACATTTATTCTTGTCCAGGTATATATGTGTACTGATCAAAATATCCGATTTTAGATCATTAAAAAAATTAACTTATTTATATTTAATAAACATTATTAAAATTATATTTATAGTTTATTCATAAAATCATATTTATAAAATCACTGCTGGGAGAAATTAACTGAGTGTGTGTTAATTGAGAAAAAAATCTATTTTTTAATAGATCTAGATTTTGAATTAAATCAGTTTTTTCTTATCTAACAATAAGGTCGAACATTTTTTAACATTTTCAACTCTCGTACTGTTAAATTACTTTTATAGTCATATTTACACATAGCGATGTATCTTAACGTGCATTGAGGTAAACATATCTTTCTTCATGTTTTTTAATCTGCTAATATATCTGCTGTGTTATGTATTAATAATAATTATAATATACAACTTTATGTAAGAGCCTTTTATAAAGGTTTTTTTAGCTTGGATTGTATCTTTCTTGTCTTTTATAATACATATTTAAAATAAGTTTTATCTTATACAAATTGTTTCGGTATTACGTCAAAATAATTTACGATCATACTTATTCTATATACTAGATTGTAATTAATACTAAAGATATTATTTTTTCTCAAGTTGCTAGTGTTCGTTACAACGCAGTGCAATGCATATCTTCTCCTCAAGATTTTGTCGATAGTCTTTCCTTTTCTTTTCGTTACTATAAAATATTGTCTTTTTATTATTCAAGCGGATAGTGTAAGTCTAACAGAATAGATCATTTATTCAAATGTATAACGTTTATAAAATAAATTGTCTTTTAACTATTGATAAAGGAGAAAATGGAATAAATAGGTAAAACAAATGCTGGATCGTATTCGAGATGATTGGAAGTCATTGAAAGATAAAGTGGAAATTGACATCATAAAAAAATACGCTCACAGCATATGGTTTTCTTCAATAATTTCAATAGGTAAAAATATGAAATACAGATTCTATAATATGCATACATACATACACACATATATATATATATATATATATATATATATATATATATATATATACATACATATAAGATTAGCAAAATAAATGTAGAATATGTTATATGTGTGTATGTATATATATATATATACTTTATATTTTCTACACACACACATACACTATATATGTAACAAATTTATTTTGCTAATCTTTTTTACTAATGTAACAAATCATTCGGATTGACAGTAAAAGTGAAGGCAGGGAATGTATTTAAAATTCTTCTGTATAAACTTTCCGTAATTGAATTTAAATTAGATCTAACAATTTTCAGTGGTTCTTTGTGCCTGTTCACTTATATTATTTACACTTCAATGTTTGCCATTAATCCTTGATGTTATATTGCCATTAAACGAATCACGATCCTTTCAACTTATTGTGATTACGGAATATTTTATCAATCAAGACAAATATATTTATATTATATTGTTTCACGAGGCATTAGCATGTTTCGTAGCAGAGATCACATTGTGTGGTACGTTAATAACAATGATGACGTTTATCTGGCATTCATGTGCACTATTTAAAATTGCATGGTAAGTGCAATTACTATTTGAATAGTCTCAAAATCAGAAATATACTTTAATAAAAATTAATTAATTAATACAGTTATCGAATGGAAAATGCTATCGAGAAAAGTGCGTTAACGATTCCAATTTTTGAAAGACAGTATCTATTTTATCAGAGGATTATACATGCAGTTTTTATTCATCGAAAGGCAATCGAGTCAGTATATTTTTACATTTTTATTACAATTTCTTTTTGCATCTTATCTTTCTACTTCTTAAAAATGGATCTTTATTTATTAAAAAAACCCTTATCTCTATCGTATATTTTTGTATTACTAATCGCATATCTTTGATATATCTATGAAAATAAAATTCTAAATAAAAATCGAATTGAAATTTAAAATCAAGCAAAAACACAAAAATTACATGTATATTATAAGTACTTATTTGAATATTTATAATTTTTATAATTTGACTTATAATTTCTTTTCACACAAGCTTGACAACATAATATATCTTAATAAAATGTAAAATCTCAGGCAGTTTGTTGGTATTAAATAAATATACGGTTAAATTACATTACATATAGTGCTTATATAGAGATACATTAATTATTGTTACTGAATAGATATATATCAAAATATAAATATACTCAATTTAATATTGATAATGTTCCAATATATTTAGTTTTTTTTGTTAAAGATTTGCCGAACTTTTTACATCTAATTTTACGGTATTATTCGCTATTCTGATCGTTGTTGGTGTCAGCTCTTTAAGTATCAATCTTTTTCAAGTAAGTGTCTTTTCTATCCTATGCTTTTGATTTTGTTCTTTAAATATGTATTTCGCAATTTTTTGACAGATAACATTAATAGACAATAGGACTGAAGATGCATATATAATCCCTCTTCTTATTGCCGTACATTTAAATTATATGTTTATTATTAATTATGGCGGACAAAAAATGACAGATTATGAAAAGGAACTGTTCAAAGTAACGTGAGTATATCGTGTATTACAGAAGTAGAATTATATTTATCCTATAATGTATTTTCATATAGACATATTGCTTTTATTTAATTTAAACTGATTGTATTATTATTCCGATACCACGCATTCCGAAATGCATAGCATTTGTGTAACCATTAATCTAACATTAAATTATATCGCATAAATTTTTCGCAATTAACTTTTTATTAATCAATAATTGGTTTTAAACTAGCATTTAAAAAATTGCAGTTATAATGGACTTTGGTATACAGCACCATTGCGTATACAAAAATTATTATTATTTATAATGCTAAAAGGATATAAAGACGTTACTTTAATATTTGGTGGCATGTATATAGTATCTTTGCAAGGTTTTGCTTCGGTAAAATTAAAATTTCTTTACAATAAAATAATCGAACTTTAATATGGATTTAATGAGCAGTTTATTATTCCATTTTCAGCTTACTAATGCGGCAATATCCTATTTCATGGTAATGCATTCTACAAAAAAATAAAATAGATATATTCTACAAGAAAATAAAATAGATAGCGAAAAAAATGTATTTATCAATTAAGTAATTTATTGAATTAACATAATCCAATATATATATGTATTATAAATGTATACATTATAAATATTTTTGAATATGGTATGTATTGAATGTGTGTGTGTATATATATATATATATATATATATATATATATATACGTATATATATGTATAATGTATACATAATATGTATGTGCATCACCAAGATATAGGTATACTATTTCTTTAATACCACTTACATGCAACACTGTTAAACAGATAATCCTTAAATAAAAAGAATTCTTAGTTGTCTAACACTATAATTTAAATACGGTTAATGAATGGGAAGTTTAAACTGCCTTGCCTATTACGATATCAATAATGAAACGGCTTATTTCACTAATAAATAATATCAAAAATAATAACAAATTATTTAAATATCCTTCTGAACAGATATTAGTGCAGTTTTGAAATTATAGTAGGTATATGAACAAAATACATGGTATTGATATCATTATTATACGTGATAGATAAGCCATGTTTGAAATATAATCATTTAATAAGTAAAATAAAAAATTGAAAGGTTCGTATAAATTCAAAAATTATTTAAAAATAAAAACGTGATAAAATACGGAAACTTATTACACATACAATTAGCGCAGCGCATTCATCGTTTCACGAATAGATACAGGGTTTGTCCGGAAAGTAATGCGTCGCATTTTTTTAAAAAAGAATTTATTGATCGCATAGGTAAAACAACTTAAAATTGTTCGAAGTATGACCCTTCTGCGTCAATACATTTTTGCCAACGCGATTTCCATGCGTCATAAGATTTCTGGAACTCCTTGACTGGGATGCTGTTCAGGGAGGCCGTCGAAGTAGCTTGTACGTTGTCAACCGACTCGAGCTGTTGTCCTTTGAGCCTCTTTGACTCCGGATCGTACTGAAAGACCCATGACTCATCCCCAGTGATAACGTTGTTCAGGAAATTGGGATTATCTGCACAGAGTTGCTTGAGTTCTTCACAAACTTCCACTCGGTGTTGCTTTTGCGCATCGGTCAACACTCTGGGCACAAGTTTTGCGCAAATCTTCCGCATGGCCAAGTCTTCCGATACAATCTCGTGAACAATCGTTTCCGGCAAGTTCAATAATTCCGACATTAAGCGAACATTCATTCGACGGTCTGAATTCAATAATTGGCGCACACGAGTCACATTGTCGTCCGTTCGCGATGTTGACGGGCGTCCTGCGCGGGCCTCGTCGGCGACCTCCTTCCGACCTTCTCTAAACATCTTGTGCCATCTGTTTGACTGCGATTTGGAAAGGCAATCGTCCCCGAAAACTTTCTTGAGCATTTCAAAAGTTTCCAGCGGCGTCTTGTCCAGCTTCACGCAAAACTTTATCGCATAGCGTTGCTCTATCGTTCTCTCCATCACAAGTTCGACGCGACCACTAAGCAGAGGTTCACAGAATAAGCCGTCCTAACCCTCCAAGCGCATGGAAACAATTGAGCGACCTACCGTTGGAAAGCTAAGGGTACCCCCCTTCCTCCCCAACCGGTCCCATCGCTCTGCGATGTATAGTCGCGTCACAAAAAAATGCGACGCATTACTTTCCGGACAAACCCTGTATGCTCAACGTAACGTTCGAAAGAAGACTGATGCATCGTTCGATATTTACACTCGCAACTGCGCATATGCGTCAAAAAATAAGAGAAAGTGATGTAAAATATGTGAATATAATGTAGAATAATTTTCTTTCGCTTCCGGAGTTAACAGAAGTTTTATACATCAATTTGGATAATTTAAATTTCCTCCCTAATAATGTACTATAGCATTGAATAATATAGATCTAACTACGACTTTTCTTCGAAATAATTTCAATGCACATTTTATCAAGTATTAGTTATTTAGCAAAAATATATCCTATTATATGGCATATTTCTTAGATAATTTAAAATAATATTAACTATATAGAGAAAGGAAGATATAAGTATTACGATATCTAAGCACTGTGCTCATTTATACTTTTTCTTTCATTTATATCGTTCTATTTGTCTTCAATGCAACATACGCGTATAATCGAAGAGCATTACTATGTTATGTTACATATACTTCTTCTTAAAGTATTTGGTATCTGGCCTCATGATAAATCGCGACTTCTACTATTGCAACGAGTGATAATTATTATTTTAAATGTAACGTTTATTTGCATGCAGGTAATAATCGATCGATTTCTATATTAATGATAATAGTCAATGACATATAACTTCTTGTTAACATCTTAAGATATTTTTTAAAAATTATCTTCTAAATTGTAAATATTATAATATGAAGTCAGCACATTAAAATCTGTTATTCATAACAATAACAATAGGATATACTTTTAATACAATTAATAATTGTATTAAAATTAATATAATTATATTCAGTTGTTAGTTTTGATTACATCGAGATATAATCTGGTTCTCTTCGTTAAAACTATGTCATTCGTTTTGCCTTTTACGATAATCGCAATACTGTATTGTTCTTTCATTTTAAAATCAAAAAATGTAAGTTTATCTGCACTAACAATAAATTTCACTTCCGAACTGAAATCTAATACTTTAACTAAATCTATAAATATTTGAATCAGATAAAGAATCTACACTATATAATTCAGGAAGACTGGAAAATAATACGAAATAAGATTGAAAGTGAGATTATACAGAAATATGCTCATTATGGTCAATTTTATGTTACCCTTATATTCTGTAAGAAAGTATTAAATTTTTAATACTGTTCTATATTTAATAGTGAAATATAAAAGTAGCAATCTTTGATAGCAATAATGTATAAGTAATGTTTAAAAAGTGCTTATTTATATATTTTATAATCTATGATATTTTTTGGACGATATAAATGCAAAAAGATAATTTATTTCTTTTATTTTCTGAAAATAAAATTTATATTACATCAGGATCACATTATATAATACAAAACTGCATTTCCATAATTATTGAAAAAATCAGTAAATTTATTTATAATTGTTTGTAGCTACTAATCCAAAGTACCATATAATCTGTCTTTTATGAAAACGAAATTGTCTTGCTCACGAAAATTCACATAATTTAAATTATTTATTATTATATATGTTCACAAAATATTTTTGTTTTATCTGTTCACATATCTTACAGTGTATACCTGTTTTGTGATAATTGCTATAATAATTATCCAATTTTATCCGATTATCTTTGATCTTATTTCGCCATTGGATGAACCACGACCATGCAAACTTATTATTGGGCTGGAATATTTTGTCCCACAAGATAAATATTTCATCACCAAAGCATTGCACGAACTCATAAGTGCAATAATATGTGGGTTAATAATGTTAACCACGGCAACGCAAATGTTAATATTTATCGTGCATTCTATCGGGATGTTTAAAATTGCTAGGTGACGATCGATTTATATCGGCGATTCGATCACGAATTAATATTAAAAATATTTGCAGTTATCGAGTAAGATATTCCCTAGAGGATAGCGTACTGTACATGTCAAATATGGAAAAAGAACGCGCAATTTACGAAAGCATAATGCAAATCGTAATTGCACACCGCAAAGCTATGAAGTTAGTAAATATATTATGTTTTTATACATTTTTTTGTAATTCATAAAATTATTTTCTGAAAAATGCAATTTATATGACTTTCTTGAACTACATAAACGCACAAATATAAATATCAAAATTAATTATGCTTTCAAAATTTACATTGAAAAAACATTTAGCTTTGCTTTATCATTTGTATTTCTTTTGCTTTTATCTATTTATAAGTCAATAATTTACAATAGTTTTGTCCATCCCCTTCCCCCCCCCCCTCTCTCTCTCTTTCTATATATATATATATGCCAGAAATAATAATTCTGTAATTTTTTTTTAAGATCCTCCGATGTTGTGATTTCAATATTTAATGTGCCAGTTAGCATAATAGCTATACTTGCAGTACTTTCGTTGAGCACGAATTTATTTAGAGTAGGTATAATTTATTTAATGATATATATATTAAATTTTGTGTGCTTTTATATATTTATATGTATACATTATCGTAAATTTACTCTATTTTGAATTCCATAAGTTATTATTTTTAATATGATAATAATAGTTTCTTGAAGCGATAAATTTAAAAGACACAGTCGATCTAGGAATATCTTTTGTTTTTATTACGATTCACTTAGTTGTGTTGTTTGCGGCCAGTTTGATCGGACAGAAAGTTATGGATTATAACAACGAGATTTTTAGGTTGATGTAAGTATTAAATATTTTTATTTATATAATAAGTGATACTATTCAATATGATAAAATGAAAAAATAATTATTTTAAGAGCTATTAAGTTTTCTAATTTTTCAAAGTAAAAATTTTGATAAATTTTTTATTTCTATGTTGCGAAAGTGAATAGAAAATGTAGCAGTTATAACTAAAAAATGCATCTACATATTTAAGTAGTACAATCCAATTCGTATTCCATACAATTTGTTTTTGTTCCCAAATAAGTTCATTTACGAAAAGTCTTTTATAAATGATGACTATTTATTAATTTTTATTTCGATTTTTAGATACTGTACGTCGTGGTATTTAATGCCTGTACCATCACAAAAACTAATTTTGTTTTTAATGCAAAAAGCTGGCAAAGAATTTGAATTAAAAATTGGTTTAATATTTGTGGGAAAGATGGAAAATTTTACCATGGTAAGGAGGACTAAAATCAGAAAAGCAACAGATTTCTGTTAATATGTGTACAATGTTAAAACTATTTTTCTAGCTTCTTAATCATGCGCTGTCATATGTCACTGTGATGTATTCTGTTCAGTAAGAAAAAGAAAAAGGACACTGTTAAAATATAAACTTCTATTTTCCCATAGATGCGCACGTAAAAAAATAAAAAAGTATTTTGCATTGACATAACACATCATTTTTTTTTTTTACCATTTTAATGCATTTTATTTAATATAGAGATTTTGCAATATAGGTATATAAAAAATAATTATATATTATTACATACATATAGAAATTAAAATTATTCATGTCAACCTAAAATACATTATTTCATTTATTCCTGTTCAATTTTCCTTTAATCATTCTTTGTTTAAAACTGAATGAATTATTATTTGTTTATGTAACACTAGTATTTGAAGATTAATTTCTTTATACATATTCATATATGAAACACACCCGCACATATACGTATGTATGTATATAAGTATAAACAAATATGTATGTATATATAAAGAAGTAAACGTATACTAATTTTTTTACAGTTATATGTAAATCTATTAAACAGATAATCCCTAGATAAAGAGAAAAGTAGATGCTTCTAGACTCGGGGGGGGGGGGGGGGGGGGTTAATAGTATAAACTTTAATATATAGTTAATGAATGAAAAGTTCGAACTTTTGTGCCTATTACGATATCGATATCGATAATGAAACGACATATTTCAGTCACGATTAAACTACATAAAAATGATACAAAATTATATAAATATCCTTATTTTATATTTTTTCTAAAATAATAGTATTTTCAAAATATATGGCATTTATATCGTTATTGTATGTGATAGATATCCCATGTATGAAATATAATCATTTAACAAGTAATTATGTAATTTGTTTATATATTTTTTTATATTACTTTTGTAATTTTTTTATTATAATCGTATATTTTTCATATTTTCTTTTTTTATTGTTGATTTAGCAATATCGAAATCAGTCTGAAAACTTAAAGAAGATTTGTAATATCCATATTGAAACTAGACCGATAAAAACATGATAAGATATAGAAACTTATTACACATACAATTAGCGCAGCGCATTCATCGTTTCACGAATAGATATGCTCAACGTAACGTTCGAAAGAAGACTGATGCATCGTTCGATATTTACACTCGCAACTGCGCATATGCGTCAAAAAATAAGAGAAAGTGATGTAAAATATGTGAATGTAATGTAGAATAATTTTCTTTCGCTTCTGGAATTAACAGAAGTTTTATACATCAATTTGGATAATTTACATTTCCCCCCTAATAATGTACTATAGCATCGAATAATATAGATCTAACTACGACTTTTCTTCGAAATAATTTCAATGCACATTTTATCAAGTATCAGTTATTTAGCAAAAATATATCCTATTATATGCCATATTTTTTAGATAATTTAAAAGAATAGGAACGATATAGAGAAGGGAAGATATAAGTATTACGATATCTAAGCACTGTGCGCATTGATACTTTGTCGTTCAGTTATATGGTTCTATTTGTCTTCAATGCAACATACGCGTATAATCGAAGAGCATTACTATATTATGTTACATATACTTCTTCTTAAAGTATTAGGTATCTGGCCTCATGATAAATCGCGACTTCTACTATTGCAACGAGTGCTAATTATTATTTTAAATGTAACGTTTATTTGCATGCAGGTAATAATCGATCGATTTTTATATTAATGATAATAGTCAATGACATATAACTTTTTGTTAACATCTCAAGATATTTTTTAAAAATTATTTTCTTAATTGTAAATATTATAATATGAAGTCAACACATTAAAATCTGTTATTCATAACAATAACAATAGGATATACTTTTAATACAATTAATAATTGTATTCCAATTAATATAATTATATTTTCAGTTGTTAGTTTTTATTACATCGAGATATAATCTGGTTCTCCTCGTTAAAACTATGTCATTCGTTTTGCCTTTTACGATAGTCGCAATACAGTATTGTTTTTTCATTTTAAAATCAAAAAATGTAAGTTTATCTGCACTAGCAATAAATTTCACTTCCGAACTGAAATCTAATACTTTAACTAAATCTATAAATATTTGAATCAGATAAAGAATCTACACTATATAATTCAGGAAGACTGGAAAATAATACGAAATAAGATTGAAAGTGAGATTATACAGAAATATGCTCATTATGGTCAATTTTATATTACCCTTATATTCTGTAAGAAAGTATTAAATTTTTAATACTGTTCTATATTTAATAGTGTAATATAGAAGTAGCAATCTTTGATAGCAATAATGTATAAGTAATGTTTAAAAAGTGCTTATTTATATATTTTATAATCTATGATATTTTTTGATCGATATAAATGCAAAAAGATAATTTATTTCTTTTATTTTCTGAAAATAAAATTTATATTACATCAGGATCACATTATATAATACAAAACTGCATTTCCATAATTATTGAAAAAATCAATAAGTTTATTTATAATTGTTTCTAGCTATTAATACAAAGTATCATATATTCTGTCTTTTATAAAAACGAAATTGTCTTGCTCACGAAAATTCACATAATTTAAATTATTTATTATTATACGAGGTGTGTTCAAAAAGTATCGCGAATTTTGAATTTCCGCGGGTTACGTATATTCGATTTTCGATTTTTTTGTGGCGTTATGTTGGTACTCATGTTTCTCATTTATGCCGACAAGTACGGCCATTTTGAATGTTCAGTTAATTTTTGACAGCTGCTTTGCTTGCACGTGTTTTGGCTCGTCTTCGATTTTTGCCTATTCCAAAAAATGGATCAAAGAATCTGTATCAAATTTTGTGTGAAAAACAAAATTAAGTGCGCGGACGCATTCCGAATGTTGACTGTGGCATATGGTGAAGCTACCTTGGACCGAAGCAACCGTTTATTGGTGGTACAAAATGTTTTCCGAGGGCCGAGAAGATGTGAACGACGAAGAGCGTGTCGGACGCCCGAGCACGTCAACAACAGACGAAAACATTGATGAAGTGAAGAAAATAGTATTGGTCAATCGTCGAATCACCGTTAGAGAAGTTGCTGAGGACCTAAACATATCGATTGGCTCGTGCCATTCGATTTTTACCAATGATTTGGGCATGACACGGGTCGCCGCGAAATTCGTACCAAAAAATCGTTGCTTGTGCGCGAATTTTTGGCCAAAAACAACACACTAATAATGCCGCAGCCACCGTATTCCCCATATCTGGCCCCCTGTGACTTTTTCTTGTTCCCGAAACTGAAGAGGCCCATGAAAGGACGACGCTACGCTACGATTGAGGAGATAAAGACGGCATCGAAGGAGGAGCTGAACAAGATCACAAAAAATGATTTTTTGAAGTGCTTCGAGGATTGGAAAACGTTGGCACAAGTGTATAATATCTGGTGGGGATTACTTTGAAGGGGACAAAATAGATATTCATGAATAAATAAATAATTTTTGAAAAAACACAAAATTCGCGATACTTTTTGAACACACCTCGTATATGTTCACAAAATATTTTTGTTTTATCTGTTCACATGTTTTACAGTGTATACTTGTTTTATGATAATTGCTGCAGTACTTATCCAATTTTATCCGATAATCTTCGATCTTATTTTGCCATTCGATGAACCACGACCATGCAAACTTATTATTGGGCTGGAATATTTTGTCCCAGAAGATAAATATTTCATCACCAAAGCATTGCACGAACTCATAACTACAATAATATGTGGGTTAATAGTATTAACCACGGCAACGCAAATGTTAATATTTATCGTGCATTCTATCGGGATGTTTAAAATTGCTAGGTGACGATCGATTTATATCGGCGATTCGATCACGAATTAATATTAAAAATATTTGCAGTTATCGAGTAAGATATTCACTAGAGGATAGCGTACTGTACATGTCAAATATGGGAAAAGAACGCGCAATTTGCGAAAGCATAATGCAAATCGTAATTGCACACCGCAAAGCTATGAAGTTAGTAAATATATTATGTTTTTATACATTTTTTTGTAATTCATAAAATATTTTCTGAAAAATGCAATTTATATGACTTTCTTGAACTAAACACACAAATATAAATATCAAAATTAATTATGCTTTCAAAATTTACATTGTACATATATTTAGCTTTGCTTTATCATTTATATTTCTTTTGCTTTTATCTATTTATAAATCGATAATTTACAATAGTTTTGTCCTCCCCCCCCCTCTTTCTCTCTCTCTCTCTCTCTCTCTCTCTCTCTATATATATATATATATATATATATATATATATATATATATATATCAGAAATAATAATTCTGTAACTTTTTTTTAAGATCCTCCGATCTTATGATTTCAACATTTAATGTGCCAGTTAGCATAATAGCTATACTTGCAGTACTTTCGTTGAGCATGAATTTATTTAGAGTAGGTATAATTTATTTAATGATATATATATATATATATATGTGTGTGCGTGCGTGTGTGTGTGTTTGTGTGTCAAATTTTGTGTTTTTTTATATATTTATATATATACATTATCGTAAATTTACTCTATTTTTAATTCCATAAGTTATTATCTTTAATATGAGAATAATAGTTTTTTCAAGCGATAACTTTAAAAGACACAGTCGACCTAGGAATATCTTTTATTTTTATTACAATTTACTTAATTGTGTTTTTTGCGGCCTGTTTGGCCGGACAGAAAGTTATGGATTATAACAACGAGATTTTTAGGTTGATGTAAGTATTAGATATTTTTATTTATATAATAAGTGATACTATTCAATATAATAAAATAAAAAAATAATTATTTTAAAGATAAAAATAATTATTTTAAGAGCTATTAAGTTTTCTAATTTTTTAAAGTAAAAATTTTGATAAATTTTTTATTTCTATGTCGCGAAAGTGAATAGAAAATGTAGCAGTTATAACTAAAAAATGCATCTACATTTTTAAGTAGTAGAATCCAATTCGTATTCCGTACAATTTGTTTTTTGTTCTCAAATAAGTTTATTTACGAAAAGTCTTTTATAAATGATGACTATTTATTAATTTTTATTCCGATTTTTAGATACAATACGTCGTGGTACTTAATGCCTGTACCATCACAAAAACTAATTTTGTTTTTAATGCAAAAAGTTGGCAAAGAATTTAATTTAAAAATTGGTTTATTATTTGTGGGAAAGATGGAAAATTTTACCACGGTAAGGAGGACTAAAATCAGAAAAGCAACATATTTCTGTTAATATGTGTACAGTGTTAAAACTATTTTTCTAGCTTCTTAATCATGCGCTGTCCTATGTCACTGTGATGTATTCTGTTCAGTAAGAAAAAGAAAAAGGACAATGTTAAAATATAAACTTCTCTTTTCCCATAGATGCGCACGTAAAAAAATAAAAATAATAAAGTATTTTGCATTAACATAACACACATCATTTTTTTTTACCATTTTAATGCATCTTATTTAATATAGAAATTTTGCAATATAGGTATATAAAAAATAATTATATATTATTACATACATATAGAAATTAAAATTATAAATGTCAACCTAAAATACATTATTTCATTTCTTCTTGTTCAATTTTATTTTAATCATTCTTTGTTTAAAACTGAATGAATTATTATCTCTTTATGTAACACTAGTATTTGAAGACTAATTTCTTTATACATATTCATATATGAAACACACCCGCACATATACGTATGTATGTATATAAGTATAAATAAATATGTATGTATATATAAAGAAGTAAACGTATACTAATTTTTTTAGTTATATGTAAATCTGTTAAACGGATAATCCCTAGATAAAGAAAAAAGTAGATTCTTCTAGACTCTGGGGGGGGGGGTCTAATAGTATAAACTTTAATATATAGTTAATGAATGAAAAGTTTGAACTTTTGTGCCTATTACGATAAAGATATCGATAATGAAACGACTTATTCCAGTCACGATTAAACTACATAAAAATGATACAAAATTATATAAATATCCTTATTTTATATTTTTTCTAAAATAATAGTATTTTCAAAATATATGGCATTTATATCGTTATTGTATGTGATAGATATCCCATGTATGAAATATAATTATTTAACAAGTAATTATGTAATTTGTTTATATATTTTTTTATATTACTTTTGTAATTTTTTTATTATAATCGTATATTTTTCATATTTTTCTTTTTTTATTGTTGATTTAGCAATATCGAAATCAGTCTGAAAACTTAAAAAAGATTTGTAATATCCATATTGAAACTAGACCGATAAAAACATGATAAGATATAGAAACTTATTATACTTACAATTAGTGCAGCGCATTCATCGTTTCACGAATAGATATGCTCAACGTAACGTTCGAAAGAAGACTGATGCATCGTTCGATATTTACACTCGCAACTGCGCATATGCGTCAAAAAATAAGAGTAAGTGATGTAAAATATGTGAATGTAATGTAGAATAATTTTCTTTCGCTTCTGGAGTTAACAGAAGTTTTATACATCAATTTGGATAATTTACATTTCCCCCTAATAATGTATTATAGCATCGAATAATATAGATCTAACTACGACTTTTCTTCGAAATAATTTCAATGCACATTTTATCAAGTATTAGTTATTTAGCAAAAGTATATCCTATTATATGCCATATTTCTTAGATAATTTAAAAGAATAGGAACGATATAGAGAAGGGAAGATATAAGTATTACGATATCTAAGCACTGTGCGCATTGATACTTTGTCGTTCAGTTATATGGTTCTATTTGTCTTCAATGCAACATACGCGTATAATCGAAGAGCATTACTATATTATGTTACATATACTTCTTCTTAAAGTATTAGGTATCTGGCCTCATGATAAATCGCGACTTCTACTATTGCAACGAGCGCTAATTATTATTTTAAATGTAACGTTTATTTGCATGCAGGTAATAATCGATCGATTTTTATATTAATGATAATAGTCAATGACATATAACTTCTTGTTAACATCTCAAGATATTTTTTAAAAATTATCTTCTAAATTGTAAATATTATAATATGAAGTCAGCACATTAAAATCTGTTATTCATAACAATAACAATAGGATATACTTTTAATACAATTAATAATTGTATTCCAATTAATATAATTATATTCAGTTGTTAGTTTTTATTACATCGAGATATAATCTGGTTCTCCTCGTTAAAACTATGTCATTCGTTTTGCCTTTTATGATAGTCGCAATAATGTATTGTTCTTTCATTTTAAAATCAAAAAATGTAAGTTTATCTGCACTAACAATAAATTTCACTTCCGAACTGAAATCTAATACTTTAACTAAATCTATAAATATTTGAATCAGATAAAGAATCTACACTATATAATTCAGGAAGACTGGAAAATAATACGAAATAAGATTGAAAGTGAAATTATACAGAAATATGCTCATTATGGTCAATTTTATATTACCCTTATATTCTGTAAGAAAGTATTAAATTTTTAATACTGTTCTATATTTAATAGTGTAATATAAAAGTAGCAATCTTTGATAGCAATAATGTATAAGTAATGTTTAAAAAGTGCTTATTTATATATTTTATAATCTATGATATTTTTTGATCGATATAAATGCAAAAAGATAATTTATTTCTTTTATTTTCTGAAAATAAAATTTATATTACATCAGGATCACATTATATAATACAAAACTGCATTTCCATAATTATTGAAAAAATCAGTAAGTTTATTTATAATTGTTTGTAGCTACTAATACAAAGTATCATATAATCTGTCTTTTATAAAAACGAAATTGTCTTGCTCACGAAAATTCACATAATTTAAATTATTTATTATTATATATGTTCACAAAATATTTTTGTTTTATCTGTTCACATATCTTACAGTGTATACCTGTTTTATGATAATTGCTGCAGTACTTATCCAATTTTATCCGATAATCTTCGATCTTATTATGCCATTGGATGAACCACGACCATGCAAACTTATTATTGGGGTGGAATATTTTGTCCCACAAGATAAATATTTCATCACCAAAGCATTGCACGAACTCATAACTGCATCAATATGTGGGTTAATAATGTTAACCACGGCAACGCAAATGTTAATATTTATCGTGCATTCTATCGGGATGTTTAAAATTGCTAGGTGACGATCGATTTATATCGGCGATTCGATCACGAATTAATATTAAAAATATTTGCAGTTATCGAGTAAGATATTCCCTAGAGGATAGCGTACTGTACATGTCAAATATGGAAAAAGAACGCGCAATTTGCGAAAGCATAATGCAAATCGTAATTGCACACCGCAAAGCTATGAAGTTAGTAAATATATTATGTTTTTATACATTTTTTTGTGTAATTCATAAAATTATTTTCTGAAAAATGCAATTTATATGACTTTCTTGAACTAAACGCACAAATATAAATATCAAAATTAATTATGCTTTCAAAATTTACATTGAAAAAACATTTAGCTTTGCTTTATCATTTGTATTTCTTTTGCTTTTATCTATTTATAAATCAAAATTTACAATAGTTTTGTCCATCCCCTTTCCCCCTCTTTCTATCTCTCTCTCTCTCTCTCTCTCTCTCTCTCTCTCTCTCTCTCTCTCTCTCTCTCTCTTTCTATATATATATATATATATATATATATATATATGCCAGAAATAATAATTCTGTAATTTTTTTTTAAGATCCTCCGATGTTGTGATTTCAATATTTAATGTGCCAGTTAGCATAATAGCTATACTTGCAGTACTTTCGTTGAGCACGAATTTATTTAGAGTAGGTATAATTTATTTAATGATATATATATTAAATTTTGTGTGCTTTTATATATTTATATGTATACATTATCGTAAATTTACTCCATTTTGAATTCCATAAGTTATTATTTTTAATATGATAATAATAGTTTCTTGAAGCGATAAATTTAAAAGACACAGTCGACCTAGGAATATCTTTTGTTATTATTACGATTCACTTAGTTGTGTTGTTTGCGGCCAGTTTGATCGGACAGAAAGTTATGGATTATAACAACGAGATTTTTAGGTTGATGTAAGTATTAAATTATATATATAAAGAACTATATAAGAAGTCACCAGTCAATAATTAAAAATGGTAATAATTTCGTCAACCATATCTGGCTATAAATACTATTTATTAAACTTCACGACGTTTCGGCCATGGGTTTCGGCCCTTATCAAGTGCTATAACAATTGATATATAATTAAATTAATAATATTACAGATTAATACAAATTAGGTGCTTAAATATTAATATACCAACCTACTTAATACCGCATTATTGTAATAACACTACTTATTTGATCTTAGGTCATGACGTGATGTACTGTCATGATAATGTGTTACGAACTAACTATATTCATATGTCAATACGAAACTATTTATATACTAGATCAGACTAAACGACCTTTATTAATTTTTCGTAGACATTGTTTAGATTATCAGTATCTTTTTGTAAGTTAATATTATTGTCAAATTTCTTGATGAGAAACATCTCCGCTATTTCTCGTTTTCTAACATATTTTTCATGATGTAAAATTTCGGGCGAAGACCAATTGAAATCATGTCGCATATCAATTTTATGATTAGTAATGACCGAAAAATTACTACTATGTACCGTGATGTTATTAAAATGTTCCTTTACTCGTGTGCCTAATTGTCGTTTAGTTTGACCTATATATGATTTTTCGGTCATTACTAATCATAAAATTGATCCAATTCGTATTCCATACAATTTGTTTTTGTTCCCAAATAAGTTCATTTACGAAAAGTCTTTTATAAATGATGACTATTTATTAATTTTTATTTCGATTTTTAGATACTGTACGTCGTGGTATTTAATGCCTGTACCATCACAAAAACTAATTTTGTTTTTAATGCAAAAAGCTGGCAAAGAATTTAATTTAAAAATTGGTTTAATATTTGTGGGAAAGATGGAAAATTTTACCATGGTAAGGAGGACTAAAATCAGAAAAGCAACAGATTTCTGTTAATATGTGTACAATGTTAAAACTATTTTTCTAGCTTCTTAATCATGCGCTGTCCTATGTCACTGTGATGTTTTCTGTTCAGTAAGAAAAAGAAAAAGGACACTGTTAAAATATAAACTTCTATTTTCCCATAGATGCGCACGTAAAAAAATAAAAAAGTATTTTGCATTGACATAACACATCATTTTTTTTTTAATGCATTTTAATGCATTTTATTTAATATAGAGATTTTGCAATATAGGTATATAAAAAATAATTATATATTATTACATACATATAGAAATTAAAATTATTCATGTCAACCTAAAATACATTATTTCATTTATTCCTGTTTAATTTTCCTTTAATCATCCTTTGTTTAAAACTGAATGAATTATTATTTGTTTATGTAACACTAGTATTTGAAGATTAATTTCTTTATACATATTCATATATGAAACACACCCGCACATATACGTATGTATGTATATAAGTATAAACAAATATGTATGTATATATAAAGAAGTAAACGTATACTAATTTTTTTAGTTATATGTAAATCTGTTAAACGGATAATCCCTAGATAAAGAAAAAAGTAGATTCTTCTAGACTCTGGGGGGGGGGGTCTAATAGTATAAACTTTAATATATAGTTAATGAATGAAAAGTTCGAACTTTTGTGCCTATTACGATATCGATATCGATAATGAAACGACATATTTCAGTCACGATTAAACTACATAAAAATGATACAAAATTATATAAATATCCTTATTTTATATTTTTTCTAAAATAATAGTATTTTCAAAATATATGGCATTTATATCGTTATTGTATGTGATAGATATCCCATGTATGAAATATAATCATTTTACAAGTAATTATGTAATTTGTTTATATATTTTTTATATTACTTTTGTAATTTTTTTATTATAATCGTATATTTTTCATATTTTTCTTTTTTTTTATTGTTGTTGATTTAACAATATCGAAATCAGTCTGAAAGCTTAAAGAAGATTTGTAATATCCATATTGAAACTAGACCGATAAAAACATGATAAGATATAGAAACTTATTATACTTACAATTAGTGCAGCGCATTCATCGTTTCACGAATAGATATGCTCAACGTAACGTTCGAAAGAAGACTGATGCATCGTTCGATATTTGCACTCATTACTGCGCATATGCGTCAAAAAATAAGAGAAAGTGATATTGAATATGTAAATTTAATATAAAGTAATATTCTTTTGCTTCCCGAGCGAATAGAAGTTTTAGACATCAATTGGGATAGTTTACATTCTCTTGTAATATGTTGTAGCATATACATATAAATAGCTATAGAATAATATCGATCTAACTATGACTTTTCTTTCAAAATAATTTCAATGCACATTATATCAAGTGTCGGTTATTTTGCAAAAATATATCTTATTATTTGCCATATTCCTTAGATAATTTAAAAGAATAGAAATGATAGGGAGAGGAGGGACATATATAAATTCTGCGCATTGATACTTTGTTGTTCAGTTACATCTTTTTATTTGTCTTTAATGCAACATGCGTATAATCGAAAAGCATTACTATATTGTGTTACATATACTTCTTCTTAAAGCATTAGGTATCTGGCCTCATGATAAATCGCGACTCGTACTATTGCAGCGAGTACTAATCATTATTTTAACTGCAACATATATTTGCATGCAGGTAATAATAGATCCATATTTCTGTAGTAATTATAATGTTCAATGCTATATAGCTTCTTGTTAACATGTCAAGATATTTTTCAACAATTATTTTTTAAATTATAAATATTATAATAAGAAGTGTTAGCCTATTGAAATCGTTTATGCATAATAACAAAATGCGATATACTTTTATATATAATTATTTTCAGTTATTAGTTTTCATTACATCAAGATATAATCTGACTCTCTTCATCAAAACTATGTCATTTGTTTTTCCTTTTACGATAATTATAATACAATATTTTACTTTCATTTTGAAATCAAAAAATGTAAGTTTATACCGCATAAGCAATAAATTTCACTGCCAAATTTATATCTAACACTTTAACTAAATCAATAAACATTTGAATCAGATAAGGAATCTACACTATCAAATTCAGGAAGACTGGAAAATAATACGAAATAAGATTGAAAGTGAGATTATACAGAAATATGCTCATTATGGTCAATTTTATATTACCCTTATATTCTGTAAGAGAGTATTACATTTTTAATACGGTTCTATATTTAATAGTGTGTCATTAAAGTAGCAATAGCGTACAAATGTTTAAAAAATACTTATCAGGAGACGCGGTAGCGTCTCGCTAAACGTTTTCCTCTTCAAATTAAGTACTATATATTTTATAATTTATGATATTTTTTAATTGACATGATATGCAAAAAGATAATTTATTTCTTTTGTTTCTGAAATTAAAATTGATATTAAATCAGGATCATATTAGATATAATACAAAACTGCGCTTCCACAAATATTTAAAAATATCATGAAGTTTATTCATAGTTATTTATAGCTACTAATACAAAGTGCATATAATTTATCTCTAATGAAAATTAAATTGTCTTGCTCACGAAAAATATGCATATAATTTAAATTATTTATTATGTTTAGAAAATAGTTTTATCCTTTTCACACGTCTTACAGTGTATGCTAGTATTACAGCAATCGTTATAATATTTCTCCAACTTTATCCGATGATTTTCGATATTGTTTTGCCATTGGATGAACCACGGCCATTCAAACTTATTATTAGGATGGAATATTTTGTCTCGCAAGAACGATACTTCTTCACCAAAGCGTTGCATGAACTCATAATTGCTTCATTATATGGGTTAATAATATTAGCTACGGCAACGCAGTTAGTGATATTTATCATACATTCTTTGGGGATGTTTAAAATTGCTAGGTAACGATCGATTAATATCGGTGCTGCGTTCACGAATTAATTTTGAAAATATTTGCAGTCATCGAATAAGACATTCCATTGAGGATAACGTACTATACATGTCAAATATGGAAAAAGAACGCGCAATTTGTGAAAGCATAATGCAGGTCGTAATTGCACATCGTAAAGCTATGAAGTTAGTATACGTATTATGTTTTTTTAATAATTTTTAGTAATTCATAAAATATTTTCTCAAAAATGCATTCTATGTTTTTTTTTTTTAACTAAACATCCAACTAAACACGCAAATATCAATATTAACGTTAATTATGTTTCGCAATAAATTACATTCTAAAAACATTTAGCTTTTTTTTTTCTTTTATCTATTTAGTAATCAATAATTTACAATAGTTTCGTTTCCTTCTCTCTTACTCTCTCTCTATTGTGTGTGTGCATGTGTGTCAGAAATAATAATTTCGTCATTTTTTTAAGATTCGCCGATAATATGATGTTATCACTTAATGCGCCGTATTGCATTATAGCTATAATTGCAGTATTTTCATTAAGCGTCAATTTATTTAGAGTAGGTATAATTTATTTATTGACATACATATATACATATGTACATATACATATATAAAATACATAAGTAAATTTACTTTAACGAGTGTATGTATATATACATATATAAATTATCGCAAGTTTACATCATTTTGAATTCGATTAATTATGATTTCTAATATGATAATAATAGTTTGTTGAAGCGATAACTACAAAAAATATAGACGACCTAGCAATATCTTTTCTTATTACTGTAATCCATTTACTTTACATGTTTGTGGCAAGTTATATCGGACAGAAAATTATAGATTACAATAATGAGATTTTTAGGATGATGTAAGTATTAAGTATTTTTATTTATATATATATACATATAATAAGTATTTATATACATTAATACCATTCAATATGATAATATAATTATATAATAATATAAAGAATATAAAAATAATTATTTTTTTAAGGATACAAGAGCTATTAAGTTTTCTAATTTTTTAAAGTAAAAATTTTGATAAATTTTTTAATTTCTATATCGCGGGAAGTCAATAGAAAATAGTATGTTATAACTTAAAAATGCATCTGCATATTTAAGTAGTGAAATCCAATTTGTTTTTCATATAATGTTTTTTTAATTGTTTCAAAATAAGTATACATTTGCGTAAAATTTTTTATAAATAATGACTATTTATTAATTTTTATTCCGATTTTTAGATACAATACGTCGTGGTACTTAATGCCTGTACCATCACAAAAACTAATTTTGTTTTTAATGCAAAAAGCTGGCAAAGAATTTAATTTAAAACTCGGTTTCTTATTTGTGGGAAAGATAGAAAATTTTACCACGGTAAGGAGCACTAAAATCAGAAAAACAACAGATTTTTGTTAATATGTGTACAATATTAAAAATGTTTTTCTAGCTTCTAAATAATGCGCTGTCTTATGTCACCGTGATGTATTCTGCTCACAATCAGTAAGAAACAGAAAGAACATTGTTCAAATATGAACTTTTATTTTTTCTTAAATGCACGTGAAAAAATAAGAAAATATTTTGCATTGATATAAGACGTACATATTGGACATATGTAAAATAAATAATTTTTGATGATTTTTAATGTTTTTTTTATTTTTTTTCATCATTTTAATACATTTGTGTTTAATGCAATGAGATTTTGAAATACATAAAAATAATTATAAACACACGCACAACACACACACGCACACACACTCATATACCTATATATAAATTAAAATGATTTATGTCGTTATTTAAAATACATTATTCTACTTATTCCTTTAATCTTTCTTTAATCACTCTTTGTTTGAAACTGAATGAATTATTGTGTGTTTATATAATGTTTGTATCTGATTATGAAGATGATATTCTTTATATATATGAAATAAATGTATGTATAATATATATTAAAAGAATAAATTAAAAGAATAATACATTATAAGAAATAGGTTTTAAAAATCTATTTTTTCTTCGGTTTTTTTTAATTAGAAAAAAGTATCATTATATTGCTAATTGATTAAGAGTATCTTGTTAAACCTTTAGTTTAGTTATATATATATATATTTATTTTTTATTAACCATTTATTTATTCTTATTTAGTTAAGACAAAATATAATCAGCCGCTTAGAGTTCAAAAAATAATATTGTTCCTAGTATAGTATGATACAAAAGTTGTTATAGTTCCCGATAATTTTTTGTCAGATCTTTTTGAAAATTTTTGTCATGGTAATAAGTGTGAATGCCAATTTGCACGTAACGTAACATATGCGTTTAAATAAAAGATGTATCTTTTTTAGTGCTGAGTATACATTTATATATATACATATATCCTATTTCATAATTTTTTGTGCGCGAAATAACGGAAGAATAAACGAAGTTACAAATTTTTTTTCAAATTTGCATTTAAAAGAGAAATATCATTTAATATATAATATCATTCTAAATTCTTAAATTATGTAGCGTGAAAAACTTGTAAGAATAAAGTTAATGCAATATTTAAAATATGTTGTTAAAAATATATCGATAATCAAGGAGAAAAATATTTTCTAGTTGCTTATATGTGAAATTAAATATAACTGTCTGAATCTGTTACAATCGCATTTCACGACAAAATAAAAAATGTATCAAGCATTTACTGTGCTGTATGTTTTCTAATATTTATTTCGATTCTAGAACTATGGCGTTTGCCTTTTAATGTCTCATTCGCTTTATTACTTATAATGTGTGTCGAAAATTTCTGGTATATTTAAATGAATAATGAATAAATGTACGCATTTTGTAATATCTTACAATTAGTAACATAAAAACAGATTCTGTTTTCAATTTAACTTTTATTATATTGTATCTCTCATTCATGGAAAATATATGCGATTACGATATTGTTTTATGTAGTAAAAATATAACAAAAAGTAAATTTTTTAAATATAATATAAATGAAATATAAATTTTAAAATATTATATTCCTTTTTACGTTTTATAGTGCTTACATGTTTTTGTCTGATGTTCTTCATTGTGTTTCAATTTTTGTCAAATTTTCTCGATGTCATTATACCGCTTAACTATTCTCGAGAACATAGTTTCGTATACTCAGTTGAATATTTTGTCGATCAGAAACGATACTTTTATCCTATTTTAATACATGGTCTATTGGCTTGTTCCGCGGGATCTATTGCAGTAATCTCTACTGGTTGTATGCTTGCAGAATATTCATTGCATATTTGCGCAATGTTAAAAATAGCAAGGTAAGAATTGCAAGCAAAAGTTATAAAATGATTCAGTTATTAAACGCCAGTGATCTCATTTATTGTATTGTATATTTGATTATATATTTGATATAAAATAAATTAACAGTAATTATTTGATATAATGAAACATATAAAATAACACATCTATGTATATACAATTCTAATTAGTATTAATTAGGAAAATTAGTAAGCCATATACGAAATAATTTAATAATCTGAAAACAATTGTGCACAAAATCACATTATGTTGTCTCATTCATCCAATATTTTAATTATCTCTGTTCATATTACGTATTATATTAATGTAATAATGAACACTAAACTCTAGTTGACTGAATGAACCATCACATGATCGTAAACAATCTGGTTGAAAATTGCTATTATTTTTTGTATATAGCGTGTAAAATTTAAATTTTTTTTTTTTTTCAATAAATAAATTATATGGAAAACTATATACGTCCTTGTGCAGTTATCGTCTTGAACATATGACCGATAAAATATCTCCGACATTAAGTGCTAACAGAGATCACATTATTCAAAAAAGAATAATTAATGCCGTTGACATTCATCGAAGAGCGATTGAGTTAGTATTTCAAACACCAAAAAAATCGAAAAAGTCTACCAGACGAATACTATGTAATTATGTAATTTTTCATATTTTTTGTTTTCCGACAATAGATTTGCCGAATTTATGCTATCCAATTTTATGATTATATACTTAATTTTAATTGGTGTAGGCATCTCATCATTAACTATTAACTTATTTCAAGTGAGTACACGTTTCAACTATTTTATGTTTTAATATGTTGTGTGTGTAAAAAACATATCTTCAAGAATTTAAGATTTGAATAATGTAATTAATATTCGAACTTTTCGCATATATGATAGATATATGACATAGGAAAATATACACTAATCTTGTCTGCTTAGTCTATTTTTTCTCAATTATTTTTTATATCTCAAAATACGTCGAATTATTCATTTATATATTTATATAAATCATATAGAATCAAACAACCAAAAATTTTTTCGTAAAACGAATTTTATATTACAGCTTTTGCATCTTCTGATGTTGAACGATATGAACGGAGTATTAGAATGCATAATACTTATTGCTGCTCATCTTATCTATCTATTCTTTAGTAATTTGGACGGTCAGTTAATCACAGATCATAATACGGATGTTTTTAAGACAACGTAAGTAATCAACTTTTGGTTCAGAATAATAGATAACTACGGAGAACCTAATAAAGCTCGAAATGTCTTGTTTATGTTCTTAAACATATGTGCATTACTTTGCTAAAACTTTATAAGCAAGAGGGATCACTCGTTTATTTTCACATGATTATTCAGGCGGATTAATTATTTTAATTAATTCTTAGATATACCACGCGATGGTACACGGTTTCGTTGAAAACACAAAAATTGTTGTTCCTAATAATGCAGAGAAGTACGAAGAATTACTATTTCATTGTCGGTGGTGTTTTTGCCGCCTCTGTGGAAAGCTTCGCCTCGATAACGTAATCGCACAAAATACTTATATGTACATAATTTATCGTTACTTCAAAATTTTTTGAAAATATGAATAAACATATATGAATAAGTATACTTATATATTCTAGCTGCTAAGTAGCTCAATATCTTATTTTACGGTGATTTATTTTGCACACTGATCGCGTAGAAATGATACGACGAAACAGTTAGTAGTCAATTGTAGATATTTACACAAGATTATTGAAAAAGTCAATATAATATCGGCTTGGAATCAAGTGTGTCACGATTTCCACGAGAAAAGGTTACTTGAGATCGCTTGCAATAATATATTAAATTATATAAGGCAAATAGTGATCTATCGATCGACGGTTGAAAGAGGTGATCGAATATGTCTTATTGTTCAGATTTTAAATTCATTTTTTCGTTTACAAAAATTTCTGCTTAAAAATATGTAGCGGAAATTTTAAATAGATAAATCTAAAAGTTTCATCAAAAGTTTCTATAATGTTGCTTAATATGTTACTTAAGTTCTTAAATTATAACTGGAGCAATCAGATTATAATACAATAATAACGCGTATTGAGAAGCTTGTAAGAACAGACTAGTGCAATATTTAAAATATATTATTGCAATATTGCAAATATCTCAATAATGAAAAAAATATTTATTAGCTAATTATTTATATATAAGAACATGTATAAACATGTGACTATTACAATGCCATTTTGCACGAAACAAAATTAAAGAATATATCAAATAAATTCGTGTTTTACTGCGTTATTTTGTATTTTTCTTATATTTCTTTCGATTATAACTATGTTATGTACTTAATCACTTTAATGTGTTATTAACTTTATTGTTTATAATAAATGTCGTTTATGAAAATTTTTAGTATACTTTTAAATTATTCAAGTAAAATTGAATTGAAAGTATCTTTTGAAGCAAACATTTGTTATTGATAGAAGGAAAAATTTATGATTGCCGTTTAATAGCAAGAAAAAACTTTTAAAGAAGATTCTTTGCAAACAAATCGTTGTATTTATGTAAATTTATTATTGCCAATATATATATTTTTATATGACAATTTTACTTACGTAAATATTATTTGCTCCATAAAATTATAATTTGCACTATTAAATTATATTTTAATAATTGCACTTTTCCACAATATAACACACACACACACACACACCCACACACACAGATATATATATGTATATATAAACGCACACGTATACACATCATAAAAAAATACTCGCTTAAGAGAACAATCGTAACGCGCTGCTTGACATCACGGATAACACTAACAATAAAATTATCACAGCAAGCTGTTGGAAAAGCTATCGCGCTTGCGCCAAAAAAAAAAAAGAAAAAAGAAGGGATATTACTCCTTCTCCCCTATCCTGGGAAAACTACATCAGGTGAATATAACATGCTATTTCGATAATTCAACTTCCTGTCGTTCCCTTCGACGCAAAAACATAAATGCGAACGGTGGATTGCCCCAACTCCAGAGATATACCATAAATGTTACCTTGATTACATGCTGTAAAAATATTGTAGTAAAAAAACATCGATCGAACACAAGAGAGTTAGTTAAACCATTCTACTGAAAAACGTACCACACGGTATTTTGATATACTTTTTTCGTTATGCTTCAAATCGTTCTAGGACCGACTTCGCCAAGTCATCATTATTACAAGGCAAATTAAATATTTCTCTTGATGTTTGATTTGATATTGATGATTAAAGTTTGCCAAAATTAATTACGTAATATTTTTTATTTTGCGCTATAATGCCATTTTTCTCTTTTGTAATTTTTTCAAGTATTAATTCTTTTTCTTCTCATTTTCATTATAGTTTCTTCACATGCTGTACCATTTTTCTTACATATACAGTACTATTCGTTTTATACTAAACTCAACGAAGTTGACTCTGTAGCGTAGCCTATCATAACTTCTCGAAAATATTAATCGACTATTTCTGTTTTTTTTTTGTTTTTACAAATTATGGTTTTTATACTCTCTAATTATTTAAAAAATTAATTGTTAAACTTTTTTTAATTATCTTTTGCTCATTAGCACATCTTGGCTTCAAAATTGCATTCTTTGAGTTTCTTTCTAATCATGAAGTTTTTACGGTAATCTAAATATTATAATAAAATATAGTGATGCAACATAAATTTCAAATTAATATATGACGTATATAAACCTTACTCATGCACTTACGTTAACGTGCGTGTAGAAAATTCTTAGAAAAAATTTTATTTTTTTTGCCCTTCCGAACGAGAGATATTATCAGCAGGTGTTGCGTGTATACTTAGATAATTCCAACCCATTTTCTGTCGCGTTGAATATCGGAGAGATAATAAGTAATCGATCGGAGAGAGGAGGGCTAGAGAAACTTTCTTCGTATTCCAGGTGCAAATAATTCTGCAATTATTATTCACGCTATGGCAATATTTAGCACCTCCCCCAAAAAGAGGGAAAGAGTTTTCATTGTCATTGGGAACGTATATAAAATACAAAAAAAAACATACATACACTTGCGAAAGCTTTATTTTGTGAGAAGAATATTTTATGTAATTTAAAAATAAACTCCGTTAATTAACTTAATCACAGTTTTTCTTATTTCTTAATATGATTCCTATGAGCTGTTTGTATATGAACGATGGCAAAAAATATTTTTTTCACTCAATTTAATCTATTTAAATATACATATACGTGATATACTCTGCGAAAAAGAATTTTAAGAATTTGTGAGTGATTTATAGGTGAGGCGACGAGTAAATTATATCTATGAAAATGGGAACGCACTGTAAGATTCTGAAAAAGTTGAAATAGTACGAAGATATGAGAAGTTTACGATACGAGTTATGATAATCTTATTTCATAAGTAAATCATTCAGTTTTAAAATATCCTATTTAGTCGGGGATTAAACGAACTCTCGTTGATCATTAATTTATAAAACGTGAATGATTTAGTCTAACTTAACAAATTGTGCACAAATATTTTATTTTAATGCTAATTCCAGACGCTACAAAACATGTTAATTTTGAATAGCATAATTTTAAATAATCTATGGTAACTATTTTTATTTTATTCTATGGGTTTGTTTTCTGTTCCTGCACTAATAAACTAGTGCACACTGGTGCAATAAGTTAAAGTGAGACAAAATATACATGTCTCATTCTAACTTATTGCACATTCATTTATTCCTTATATTTCATGTTTTTGTCACGGGAGTTATGGACAGATAATTTTTCACTCAATCTTTTATAGCGCGAATATGTCAACAGTATTGCAAATATATACCAATTATAGAAAATTATAATTTCGTGTTTTATGTAATTCGTATAATTAATAATAAAGAATAAAGTAATATATCATATATTTTAATCATGTGCAATAATGAGTAGAACTTATATTGCACACATAATTTTTAAGATACAAAACACACACACAGTGGTGCATGGTAGTCTTAGGAATGCAAAAATTGATATTTTTCTTAAAGAGACAAAGAGCTAAAGAATAGAGAAAAAAAAAGTTGTTATTTTATCGTTGGAGATTTTATCGTAGTGCTACACTTCTCTGCTTTCTGTAGAAATTTAAAGCGATAAATAGTACCATTTATCAAAATCATTAAAGATAAAAAAATTTTAACTTACAAATAAATTTGAGAAAAATACAAGATATGATTAAATCAATGCTTCATTAACATAAGATTAAAAATAAATATGTATCTATAAAGAACATGTTCATTAAAAATTTATGGAAACAACGAGTTGTAGCATTTCAGAGGAAATATGGTGAAAACATTTCGTAAAATAAAAATACCAAAGATGAAAATGTTGCTTATGATTGTCGATTATATCAGAAAAGTGTGTCGATTATTATTATCTTTTGCTTTTATTTGTGTATTCTTATTGTTTTGTTTTCAAAGAGTGCGTCATGCAATTTTACAAGAGAGACCTTTTATAATATAAAATAAAATTATGATATCATTTGCGATGTCTTGATCAATAATAAAATGAACGAAAAAATTGTATGCATAGAAAATTATAGTACAATTATAATTATACATCAAAGAATCGGTTATAATTTTCTGTCGTGTTAATGTTAATAACGATTATTAATTTTAAAAATTATTACATTACCCACATTTCTATGACATTGTTGTAGCAAACGATGTAACAAAGAAATAATTACATTGTGAATAGAAAAAAAATTATTTTTACAATGATCTCGCTATTGAGTTTCAGCATTCGAAGAGTCGTTCGTCATTCTATATATATATGTAGATTATTATAAGTACTATGATTTTGTATGAATCGAATGCTAGTAAGCGGATTACAATCCTCCCAGAAGCCAATGTTAAAAGCATACATTTTTCTTTGTCCTTATATCTTTCATTTATATACGCTTCGAGTATTAAAGTAACTTTGTACTCGCAATAATATAAAAGTAGCAATATGGGAAATTAAAAATAGATAAAAGGTAAGCATTGCGTTAACGCTTAAGAAGCACTTCACGTATTACAAAAACACAAAATTTGATATTTCGATTTGCAATAATTGCGAAGTGATATTTCATCGCTACAGCTCGCACTACAAACCTAGTAGCAAGTGATATTGATCGTTTCTTTCTATAGCGTGTGCACCCTAAACTACATCATTTTTAACGACAAAACAAATTATTCTTGCATCCATGTTTGTGCATGTGAGTATATATATTGTAGATATATTATGCATATATATGCGCCGTATTTTTTCCTTCAACTTCTGATTATGAGTATATTTGACATAGATTTTTATTGTTAAATTAATTAACAGGCACAAAGCTTATAAAGGGCGAAGACACTGCTATGATATGAGATACTACAGTCGATTCATATATAACAAATTGAATCTTCCAAAAATTATGGTCTTTACACTAACGTCAATAGTCTTTAAACAGGAGAGAGAAAAAATATATTTCTAGAAACAAAGAGTATAAGATAATGTCGCTAAATTATCATTTTCAATAATATTATCTTAATACCTTATTTAAATTCTATAATAGGTTCTATAGCATCTTATTCTAGAGGTAGGAAATTGAGAAAAATTGATTCTTTTTTTATTCATGATTATTTTCCCTACCTGCGTTTCATAAATTTCTCACACCTACTGTTTCTAAGGCAATAACGATGTCATAAAAATTATGAATTGAAAGAGTCCATTATATATATTCCATTTGTATACATAGAGGAGGAAATACAATTTCGCTCTGTTAGGCCTGATATATACATCTTAGCTTTCACCCGAGATGGACTTCGTTGGAGAACAATACTATAAGTTCAATCGATTTTTTTTGTTGTGTCTTGGCCTGTGGCCTGATCATCCGTATTCATCCTTAAAGAAAATTCAAGTAATCTTTTTTGAAACATTATTAATATCCTTTCTGCTATTTCAGGTATTATAAAAAATTATTCTCATTTTATTTTATTTATTTGTATGGAAATTTATATAGATATATAAATTGAATATGGATATGTATTAATCACACATTACCTATAATATATGATAAGAGATGTATTACAATAAATTTCATATAAATTAATATTTGCTCACAATGTTTTTGCATTATAATTTTTCAATCAGATTACTGCTTTTAGTTCAACGCATTTTTCCTAACAAAACGCAATATGGATATAATCATCAAAATTTCCATGTATGTTGTTATTGACATTATTTTTATTATAAAATACAACGCATATTTCCTACTTATTCATTATGTAAGTATTCGCTTATTTTTAATGTGTTCGAAGATTTCTTCGTACATATATACTTTTTAATATTTTTCTGCTATTTTATGTATTTTTAATTTTTGGATAAATAACGCTATATATAATTTTATTATTTGGCACATTACAAATTTTATTAGATACAATTTTAATATATGAATATAATAAAAAAGTTTCAGGCAACAAAGAAGAAGCTTAGAGATTATTTACCTTATTGTTAGATATTATATATCTTGTTATTTATTAAAATAGAATATTTATCTTGTTTGTTTGCAATAACAGATACATTATATATACGATAGAGTTAAATACGATTGGAAAATATTAAAGACTCAAGCCGAATTAAAAATAATACGAGGATACGGAAATAACGCAAAATTATGTACAATCAGTTTTGCATGTAAGAATTAAAACCTAATGTCAATTGCATCAGCATTCACACAATTCCTTTTTTCGACAAGTTATTTTTATGTCTCTATATCACTATTAAATTGATTTCTTATAAAAAATATTAAAATATCAAATTTTGTAAAACTTAAAACGTTTAACGATAGCTTATTATATTCATCTAAATAGTATTGCATATTTTTCCATTGCGTAATAGCATTTTTTTAATGCATTTAGAAGACGTCTCTCTAAAGATTAATACATTTTTTAAATTTCTTATGTGATTGTAATATATTTATCATATTTAACTTTGATATTTTGTTAAATATAATATATGTGGCATAATTTGCGTGCTTCAGTGATAATTACTATCTCTGTGCCGATAATGTACATATTGATCTGTGTGCCATGCATACTGGATATAATCGTACCAATGAATGAATCGCGACCGCGAAGCTTACCAGTTTTATTAAAATATTTTTTCATTGATGAAAAAGTAAACTTTCACATTCGTGCAGTACATATTATGATTGTCCTGTACGTTGGTTGTATGACAATGGTAGCTATCGCAACGTTACTGATAGCATACTCACTGCATACCTGTGCCATGTTTAAAATCGCCAGGTAAGGACAAGAGCGATTTCCTAAAATCTTGCAAGTAATACATTTCAAAAGTAGGGGAGAAATCGTTGAAAAAAATTAAATAACATCGTAATTTTATAGTTACCGAATGGATCACATATTTGAGGAAAATATACAACGAATGCCAAAACATCTTAAGCAATATGTTTTTTATGAGAAACTAATTTACGCCGTATATATTCATCGCAGAGCTCTGGAGTTAGTATAATATATAATTCCCTTGCAATCGAAGCTTATTTTCTTCGGATAATGAAGGATAAAATTATATTTTTATGTATTATAAAAATAAAATATAAAATTTGTTGAAGTTTGGCCACTACTTTGACCAACAGTTTTTCGACTCTTTATTTCATATTGGTAGGATGTGGAGTGTGTTCGATTACTCTCACTATCTTTAATGTAAGCATACAAAAAAACAATATTATATATATATATATATATATATATATATATTTATAATACAAAATGTTTTACGAAAAAATATAAATACAAAAGATATAATAATAAATAATATTAAAAATAAATAATAATAAATAACATTCCATTCAGTTTTTTAGTACACTGTCCTGGGATAATATATCAAATTCAACAATCTTGCTGGGCATTATAGGTGTACATTTGTATTATATAATTGTGGGAAATGTTGTCGGGCAGGAGCTCATAGATACTAGTACTGGTATTAATAAGAGTATGTAAGTATTAAATAGTTTTATAATATAACTTTCGATACATTTCTATAGTTCTTGAGATTTTAATGGTCGAAGAACCAAACATAAATAAAATTAAGAATGTACCACATATTTTTCTATCTTGTTAAATTAAATATTATAAAATTCGAAAATTCTATTATCATTTTTGTAATCGTTTAAGCATATTAGAAAAATCACGATTAGATTTTTATATTCGATATTATATAATATTTTCGAATAATATTACCAAATATTTTAGAATATCGAATAAATATAAGTAATCGTAATTTCTCTAATATGCTTAAATGATTATAAAAATTATAATTAAATAAATAACACAATTTGCACAATCTTGATGCACAAGTAAATGTATCGTGTAATCGTAAATAATAAACAATAAAACAAATGCAAAATGTATAATTTATATAGTAATAAATATTCTAATGTCATTATATTCCAGTTTTAAATTAAGCGTTGTAAAAAGAAATGTTTTTTTTTCATATAATTTTTATTATAAATTTTCCCCGTGTATTAACAGATGTCATACGCAGTGGTACGCAGCGCCTTTATGGATGCAAAAATCAATGTTGTTTGTAATGCAAAGAAGCGACAAAAGGAGTACTTTAACTGCTCTATATTTATTTGATGCATCATTAGAAGGTTTGGCTACGGTAAGACAAACATTGCGAAAATAATATTGTCTAGTGCAAAGTTTAATTGTTATTTAATTATTATTAGCATTTGATTATTGTTACATCAAAGTTATTATAAAAAAATATGTATTACAGCTTTTAAGTATGACCATGTCTTACGTTATGCTGCTTCAGTCAGTGGGATCGTAACGACAAAAGTTAAAGTAATTTAAAGAATTTAATTCGCAGATTCAGAGAATGCATCCAGTGCGTATTATATTATTCTTTATACACACACACCAACGCGCGCGCGCATAGATACATATATATATATACTAATAAAATTAAGTTATAGTGATAAAGTACCTACTTATTTTTCGAAATTCTTCTCATTGCATGTTACTTACCCACGTGCACGCATACACATATATAACTCACATTCTTTTACACACATACCTATACACTTGCGCCTAACACATGCATTAGATGAAAATATTTCATTCTCTCATTCTTTTATTTTACATTTCTACATTATTAAAGATCCTATACATATATCTTATTTATATAGAATATAATGTTTACTTAATTTTTTTTAATTAATAAATAAACATACATATTTTTCTAAAATTAATAATAAATAAAAGTTTTTTGTTCAGAATAATGTATTTGACAGTGATATCAAATGACAGTTTTCGCACACTGCAATTTTATTTAATATAGCACTGTAAAGGCAATTCAGAGGAAGGCAAAATTGGTATATGTATGTATAATATACATATTATAATTAAAAATAAGATAGGAAAGTTAAAGAGTCTCACGCAGTGACTCGAATCTCTAAACTTCGAAAGATTTTTTGAAAATAGTGTATAAATTTTAATGAAAATTATGACAGTGTTCATTTAAAAAATATTATCTATCATTCTCTACAGGGTGTCCCATAATTCGCGAATCACCTTTCATGGGCAGATAGAGCGTGTTAAACTGAATAGAAAAGTCCTGTATCATTTTGCGATATTTGCAATAATTATTGAGTTATTAACTAAAATATCTAAACGAATGAGCGGGTAGAAAGCGATAGGCCAGACTCGGTGTGTATGTCGGATGACTTATTTGTTATATGTCGCTTACAATTAGTATCAAAAGTATCATCTTACTTTTCGGAGCCACTACATTGGTCGCCGCTCGCTGCATGATGCCGCCTCTCGATCAAATAATGCTACCTGCTTATTCGTTTAGATATTTTAATAAATAACTCAATAATTATTGCGAATATCGCAAAATGATACATGAATTTTCTATTCAGTTTAACACGCTCTATCTGCCCATGAAAGGTGATTCGCGAATTATGAGACACCCGTATATGTTCGAGTCTTTAAAATAATTTTGATAACGTTTATGCGTTATCAAAATTGGTAGTGGTATTTATGTTTAAATAACATAGCAAGTAAAATTCCAAATATTTTAAAAATGAAATTAATTAACTTGATTTTATTTTATTTATTCTCTTATCTATAAGAAAAAAAAAATAAATCATATATTTTTATTAAAAAGCTAATATTCTATTAATATTTTACTACCTTTTTAAATAAATACTAACTAAGATTATATTTATGTTTAATAATTACGCTTAATTTCAAAATTCGTAAAATTGTTTTTTGCTCCATAAAGACAAAAATATTTTTTAATTAAAAATTTTTAATATTAAATAATTTTGTTAAATAATTAATGTTTTATATTTCCAAAATTAAACTTTTCTTAAATAAAAATTGTTCACAATAAATGTGGATAATGTTTACTCATATATTAACATACATTATTTAATTATATATAACTTCAATATGTATTGTATATCTAGATAGATAAGAAGGCAGATATAATTAAAAACATGTTTCTAATATCTACAATATATTGCATATAATATGTTTTTCATAAAATAAATATTTATTAAAATTGTTTAATATATGTAACTAATTATGTGGATGAAATGTGCATGTCCATTTCAATATTACCTACGTGTATGTCAATATGATTTTTTATATATATGTAAAAGTTCAAATTTATATTATTATAATAAATTATCAAATTCTCAAATTTCTAATATAAAAATAATATAAATAAAAAGAGGTCATAAGAGATATCTTGAAAGAAATAACATAATTCTTACTACAATTCTCTGTTGATAGCAGGAATTTTGTTAATGATAATAGTAAAATAATAATATAATTTTATACACATAATATAATAATATTAATTATTTTTCTAAATTATTATATTGACAATGTATATCAAGAACATATCGAAACATAGATACACGTGTATCATGACAATGCATTATTTTTACTATTAAAGAAGTCTTCAAAGAAGTAACATAATTCTTATTACAATTCTCTGTTCATAGCAGGAATTTTGTTAACGATGATAACAAAATAATTTTATCATTTTATAAATATAGAATTTTTTATCCACAAAATGTTTTGTATAAATATTGTAATATTGGAAGTGTATGTGTGTATGTGTTACATAATAATATTATCTCTCTAAATTTTATAATATCGACAATACACAGTGGAAGAATATATCGGAACATAAACACATGTGTATCACGACAATGCATTATTTTTACTATCATGACAAGATTCATCTTTTTCCTTTATAAGCCTAATGTCAACAATATTTTCAAAAAAATTAATTTTATTCGTAGAAATGTATTTTTTATAAGAAACATAGAGACGAGTATTTATTGTTACTAATAACTGCACATACACATTATTTGCATTTTTACCTTAATACATTTCACTGTTTGGATCTTGCTTCTGTATATCAAAGTACAGTCTGTCAAATCGCAAATATTCGAGGCGCGCACAATTTCGCCGAAAATTTCATTAAAAACTTAGAAAGCACAAACTCACATATAACAAACACTTCACCAATACATTCTACACCATTCCATAGCACAATTCATTTAAGATTTCCCGAGCAAACAGAAATTTAATCCTTAACGAACACGCTGTTTGATATGACGCGCTAACACGGTAAATGCACAATATTTCGCGACAATGAAGTAAAGACTACTAAAGCAGGAATACAGTGCTGTATAGCGAAGTTCCTCGCATGACGGTTCATGCAGTATTGAGGGAAGCTCCGCGAGGGAAGAGCGGCTCTCACCCTTACGCTTGCGCTGCGCCGCGACATTGACGTCCTACGCCGACGCAGACTATGCATTGTAATATCTTATAGCTGGCTCTTACACATACATGCAGAATTTTTACACGACTTCCCTCATATAAAAGTTTTTCCCTATCTCTATCGCAATACATGTGTAACTTCAGAATAATATGATACAATTTTTTTTATCGTCAAATTTTACAATAATATACCTTGACATATTTCTTAAAAAAGAAAAATATAAATTAAGATTAAAGCTACTCACTTAAATATATTCTGCGCTCTTAAAATATTTCATAGTAAGCTCATTATCCATCGATATCTGATTATTAAATGTATTTTAAAGCTGCTCACATACTTCAACGCGAGACACGATTGACAATTCGATGAGCAATAAAGAAATATAAGTATACGCCGATTCGCGGTATAAGAAAATTACTTCTGACCGGCAGCATTCTAAATTGCGCAGATTATTAAATTTATCTTCTTGTGTCATTTCCGCATGTTCAAATGCGAATAATGGACGCGAGATACAGATAGAATTTTAATCTATTTTTTAAGCACGCGAATTATTTTGCAAATTGTCCTGTACTTACAGTCTATATTTTATATTTATTTCGACAAGCGAGATGCAGCATAGCGAAAAATACGATAGGTTCAATAAATAGGGAAAGAGAAAATCCGCGTAAAGATAGTGTTTTTCATTTTTCTGAACACAAAAGTACTTTGACTGGCGCGGAGAGATGAACTTCCTTGGAAGTGAATACTATAAACTCAATCGACATCTATTACTCCTAGTCGGTTTGTGGCCGTATGATCATTCAATCTTTAAATATTTTCAAATAATGTTATGTAACATTACTATAGCAATTATGATGGTTAACCAGGTAAGAATATTATACACAAATCTGTAAATAAATCTGCTAATATTATATACTTCTAATAAAGCAACATAATATGTCCACATTGTTATTCTATACAAGAAATTATATTTTTCATTAATCTGATTCGAGATGCAATTTGATTGCTTTAAAAGTTAAAAATTTATACATATATATATATATATTAATTCACTCGTGATTCATGCTTTTAGATTGCGAAATTAATTACGTTAAGACGAAACATAAACCTTATGATAAAATTTCTTCCTCCTGTTGTAATATATTTCATTTATATTATTAAATATCAGACATTTTGTATCGTTGCCAAAAAGGTGAGCCGATGTATACATTGTACAATACATTGTTATATTTTACATTACGTCATCTTTACTTTTTTTTAATATATGAAAATTAAAAATGTTATGTATTCGAATAAATCGCGTTCTGTGCTTAGTTTCCCAATATTTTTATTATGTTATAAAATGAAAAATATATTTAAAGTATTTTACATAAAACTTTTTATTTCTTAAAAGATTTTCAGATTTAATATAACTATACTTGAAAATTTATTTTGCGTAGATTTTCTATTTTTGTTTGCACGAAATTGAAAACATTTACAATATAATAAATTTATTGATTTGTAAATGTACAAGATACAGATCTTTTATAATAAAAGTTGAAAATATACTGCCACTTTTCACTATAAAGGATGACCAAATTTATTCAAGTATTTGAATTTTTATACCTCTTGTGAACAGATAAGATATCTCGTGGATCATGTAGAACAAGATTGGAATATGCTTAAAGATAAAAAGGAATTGGAGATCATAGAGAGATACACTTATATTGGAAGTATGTGCACCTTGGGTTTTACAAGTAAGAAATACAATAAGTAATTTACTGGCTTTTAGCAAACGTAACACACAATTATATTGTACATAAAATCATCTTTTCATTATTTCAGTACTTGGCTGTATGGTTCTATTAATTAGTTTTTCTTTACCATTTGTACCAACCATTCTCGATATTTTTGTGCCACTAAATCACTCGCGTCCACGACAATTATTGTTTCCAGGCGAATACTTTGTCGATGAGCATAAGTATTTTTATGTCATTTCTTTGCATTTTGATCTTACTATAGCCATAGTTCTTTCTACTCTGATTGGTACCGAATCATTATATGTTACGCACGTACAACATGCTTGCGGAATGTTTCAAATTGCCAGGTAAAAGATAAAACTAAATTTTGCGCATTTTTGATGTATTAATTTTTTTGGCATATTTTATGTTCAACATATTGATAGATTGTTATATATTTTATTAATTATGTTTTTTATGTTTTTGATATCTTATTTCAATTGGAGTTTTTAATTAAATTAATTAATCAAAATTTAAAAACGTGAATTTTTTGCAATTTACAATTGCTACCTGCGTAGTTATCGATTGAATCAAGCGTTAGACAACAAGTTTTCACAAGCTTATACGCCTGAAAAGCAAACAATCATCGTTTGTAAAGGAATAATCGAAGCTGTACACATTCACAAAAGAGCTATCGAGTCGGTATAATGCATTTTATTACTAATTTAAAACAATGATATTTTTTATACATCAGATTAATACATTGTAATATTATGGAATCTCCGTAATTATAATATTAAATTCAAAAATCTCCGAAAACTTACGCAGAGTTGAAAATAACGCACATTTTATATCGATGATCATTTGATAACAGGTCTTCTTTGTTTTTAAGATTTTCCGAATTCCTATGGTCTACCTTGGCAGTATCATACAGCATTATGCTTATATTCGGTATTACATCTCTTCTTATTAATCTTTTCTGTGTAAGTAATATTTAAAAAGAAATTTTTTTAGATATTTGTTTTTTCTTATTTTTTAAGTATATTTAATATGGCCGAAATTGTACATATCAATACAGATAATGATCAATTTTATATCCAAAAGTATTACTTTTTATAATGAACTTTATATTAGCCACTTGTAATACTTGTAATGTTACTTCCTATAAAGTTGTATCTATTCCAGCTTTTTCAAACAATACTATTTATAAAGGAGACAAATGAATTAATAATGTTAATTGTATTCAACATTGGTCACTTTTTTTATTTATTTTTGGGTAACTATGTTGGTCAAATTTTAATAGATCATAGCGCTGGTATTTTTGAAAACACGTAAGTAAAAATAAAATTCAAGTATATTTCAAATTTCAAAAAGTTAGTAAAAATTTCTGAAGATATTTTCTATAAACACATTTAAGTCTTAGAATTCCTAAACATAAAGCACAATAAACGATCAAAACGAAAGCAAGAAAATAAATATTTAACAATAACAATTAATATCAACAAAACATCTTACAGCAATTGAATATTAAATTAAAATTTTAGTAAAATACATGCATTCTATATATAACACAAAGAAATACGAAAAATAATTTTGCATTAAGCTAATAATATAAAATATAAATTATGAATGAGATATAAAAATTGATATTCGGGTAAATTCTTAGATATATCACGCAATGGTACGATGCTCCTTTGCAAGCGCAGAAGTTATTGCCGATGATAATGCAAAGAAGTATGAGAAGTTGCAAGATGGTCGTGGGCGGAATGTTTATTCCATCATTCGAAGGCTTCGCTGCGGTAAACATTACGACATATTAACTATTTGACTATTAACGTTAATAACATTATATAGGTATAGGTATATTGACGTTACTAAATATTAATAATTATAATTATTAATATGTTATGTAATAACCTATTTTTTCTTAAACACTCTGCTCTTCTGCCTAATTTAATTTGCAATAATTTGCTATTAAGAAGATTAATAAAAGTTGTAGAATATAATCTTTCTTTTCTAACGTAAATCTTGTATTTCAGCTCATGAGTACAACTCTGTCATATTTTACAGTACTTTGGTCCGTACAGAAGTAGTGTCGTTAAGCAATGAAAATTTATCATAAATTAAATTTATAGTTAGTAAATCAGTAGTAAAATTAATATAATAAATTATCTGACAAAATATTTTCTCTTGACTTTGTAATATTCTATGAAAAAATATAAAGAAAATAATAAATTAAATATCAGTACCAATGAATTATGTCGCACCAATTTCATTCTTTTTCTTTATTTTAATTATTTACTAAAGTTAATTATGTGTTTCACCATCATTATAATTGGTAATGAATAGTATACACAATAGTTATTCATTTATAATTAATTTTACGTCAACAAATGTGCTAGATTTCAAAATTTTATAAATTAAATATTTCTCTTGATTTTTTATCTGATATTAATAATTAAAGTTTACATAAATTAATTAGTTAATATTTCCTATTTTGCGTTATAATGTCATTTTTCTTTTTTGTATTCTTTTCAAGTATTAATATTTTTTTGCAAAATATATATTAATACGAACACATTGGTTTTTCTTCTCATTTCCATTATAGTTTTCTCATATGCTGTACCATTTTTCTTACATATCATACAATACTATTCGTTTTATACTAAACTCAACGAAGTAAGTTGACTTTATAGTCTATCATTGCTCCTCGAAAATATTAATTTACTATTTCTATGTTTTTCTTACAAATTATGGTTTTTACACTTTTTAATTATTTTAAAAATTAATTATTAAACTATTTTACATTTTTGCTCATTAGCACACCTTGGCTTAAAAACTGCATTTTTTGAGTTTCTAATGATAAAATTTTTACGCTAATTTAAATACAATAAAATATAGTAGTGCAACATAGATTTCAAATTAGTATGATGTATATAGACCTTACTTATACACTTACATTAACGTGCAGGTATAAAATAGTTAGAAAAAATTTTATTTTCTTGCCCTTCCGGACAAGAGATATTATCAGGTGTTGCATGTATACTTTAGATAATACCAACCCATTTTCTGTCGCGCTGAATATCGGAGAGATAATCGATCGGAGGGGAGATATAGAGGCTTTCTTCGTATTCCAGGTGCAAATAATTCTGCAATTATTATTATTCACGCTATTGTAATATCTAGCGCCTCCCCCAAAAGGGGAGAAAGAGGTTTTCATTGTCATTGGAAACGCATATAATATATAAAACACATACACATTCACTTGCGCCAAAGTTTTATTTTGTAAAAAGAATATTTTATATAATGAAAGTTTATATAATTTAAAAATAAGTACACTCTGTTAATTAATATTATCACAATTTTTCTTGTTTCTTAATATAATTACATTGAGCTATTCGCATGAACGATTACAAAATAAATATTTTCTTTTACTCGATTTGATCTGTATAAATATACATATATGCGTGATACACTTTGCCAAAAAGAATTTTAAGAATTTGTGAGTGATTTATAGGTGAAGCGACGAGTAAATTATATTTATGAAAATTGGAACGTACTAAAAGATTCTAAAAAAGTTGAAACAACACGAAGATATGAGAAGTTTACGAAACGAGTTACGATAATCTTATTTCGTAAGAAGTCATTTAAAATAAATTTCCTTGATATAAACAAAAGTCATTTTTACAACTACAACTAACTATTTAAAGCAGTCTATATTATATAACTATTTTTTACAATACAAGTATTTTTTAGTGTACACTTTCAATGATTTTGCTACAATTTATTTTCTTTTAATATAATATTTTTCAGGTATATCTCGAAAAAAAATATAAAAAAAATAATTATCTTTTTCATAACTAATTTAATGGATAAATTCGCCATGACATCCACTTTAGCAATACCTAACATTCATGCGACATCTTATTCGTATAATGTTCAAGATTGTTAAGAATTTTACACATTTATATTGAACATTTTGTTTTATGCGAATATCATCTGATTATGACAATAAATGTTTATATTTATCATACCGAAAATTCATTGGAAGAGAATGTTTTATATCGAGTGTTGTGTATGTCGATTTTTCAAAAAGAAAAACATATATTGATGTATATTAATGATTAGAATAATTTCACCATATTTCGTTATTTATTTCAATAATTTATTGTAAAATAATAAATAATACAATTTACTTATAATACAGAATTTATATTTTTAAGAATGATTTATTTTACCGTTATTTTAAACCATTGTTTTCTTCGTGTATATTACAATGCACAACCAAACAGTAAACGATCCGATAATAGATATCGGATTTCTTTGCAGTTTTGAAGGTCCGCTGCGTATGCTGAATATCATTCAGTTTTAAAATATCCTATTTAGTCGGGAACTCTCGTTGGTCAATAATTTATAAAACGTGAATGATGTAGACTAATTTAACAAATTGTGCACAAATATTTTATTTTAATGCTAATTCCAGACGCTACAAAACATGTTAATTTTGAATAGCATAATTTTAAATAATCTATGGTAACTATTTTTATTTTATTCTATGGGTTTGTTCTCTGTTCCTGCACTAATAAACTAGTGCACACTGGTGCAATAAGTTAGAGTGAGACAAAATATACATGTCTCATTCTAACTTATTGCATTAGTTCATTAGTGTAGGAACAGAAAACAAGCCTTATATTTCATGTTTTTGTCACGAGAGTTATGGACAGATAATTTTTCACTCAATCTTTTATAGCGCGAATATGTTAACAGCATTGCAAATATACACAAATTATAGAAAATTATAATTTCGTGTTTTATGTATATAATTCGTATAATTAATAATAAAGAATAAAGTAATATATCATATATTTTAACTATGTACAATAATGAGTAGAATTTATATCGCACACATAACGCTAATTTGATCATAGACATATTATACAACTTTTACTTTAAAATTCTACAATTATTACTAATTTTTCTACGTAGTATTATACTTCTCTGCTTTCTATAGAAATTTAACGGGATAAATAATACTATTTATCAGAATCATAAAAGATAAAAAAATTTTAACTTACAAATAAATTTGAGAAAAATACAAGATATGATTAAAAATCAATGCTTCATTAACATAAGATTAAAAATAAATATGTATCTATAAAGAACATGTTCATTGAAAATTCATGAGGACAACGAGTTGGAGCATTTCTGAGAGAATATTATGGCGAAAATATTTCGTAAAATAAAAATACCAAAGATGAAAATGTTGCATATGATTGTCGATTATATCAGACAAATATATTAATTATCATCCTTTGCTACATTTATTTATATTGTTTTATCTTATTGCTTTGTGTTTTCGAAGAGTGCGTCATGCAATTATACAAAAGACCTTTTATAATATAAAACCAAGTTATGATATTTTTTTCGATGTCTTGAATAATAATGAAACGAACGAGAAAATTGTTCGCATACAAAATTATAGTACAAATAACAGATTACATATAATTATACATTAAAGAATTGATTATAATTTTCTATCATGTTAATGTTAATAACGATTATTAGTTTTAAAAATTATTACATGACTCACATTTCTACGACATTGTTATAAAAAACGATGTAAGAGAGAAAAAATTACATTGTGAATAGAAAAAAAATATTTTTACAATGATCTCGCAATTGAGTTTCGGTATTCGAAGAGAAATGTTCTAAATATACATGTATGTAAATTATTATAAGTATTATGATTTTGTATGAATCGAATGTGCTTCTGAGCGAATTACAATCCTTCCAGAAGTCAATGTTAGATGCATACATTTTTCTTCGTTCTTATATCTTTCATTTATATATGCTTCGAGTATTGATATAACTTTGTACTCGCAATAATATAAGAGCAGCAATATGGAAAATTAAAAATAGATAAAAGATAAGCATCGCGTTAGCACTTTAACGAGCACGAGTCACTTCATATATTGTATAAACACAGAATTGGTATTTCGGTTTGCGATAGTTGCGAAGTGATATTTCATCGTTACAGCTCATACTACAAACCTAGTAGTAAGTGTTATTGATCGGTTTCTTCCTATGCCGTGTGCTCTAACTATATATGACATCTTCTTTCACGACAAAACACAAATTATTCTTGCATGCATATGTTTATGCGTGTGCATGTGTATATATGTGTGTGTGTGTTTTTGTATATTATACATGCATCGTATCTTTTTCCTTCAATTTCTGATTATATGTGTATGTGTGTATATGCGACATAGGTTTTTATTGTTAAACTTATTGACAAGCACATAAATTGCAAAGACACTGCTATGATATGAGATACTACAGTTAGCTCGATTCGTAACCAACTGATGAATCTTCCAAAAACTATAGTCTTTACACTAACGTCAATAGTCTTTACACAAGATAGAGAAAACATATATTTCTAGAAAAAAAGAGTATAAGATAATGTCGCTAGATTATCATTTTCGATAATATTATCTTAATGCCTTATTTTCATTCTATAATAGAGCTAGGAAATTGAGAAAAGTTTATTCTATTTTTTTTAATTTACGTTTATCCCCTTCCCTTAACTGGGTTTCGTAAATTTCTCCTACTGTTTCTAAGGCAATAACGATGTCCTAAAAATTATGCTATGAATTGAAAGAAGAAGAATCCATTGTATATGTTTGATTTATATACATAGAGAAGAAAGAACAATTTCGCTTTCTTGATATATACATCTTAGCTTTCACCCGAGATGGACTTCGTTGGAGAACGATACTATAAGTTAAATCGAATTTGTTTGTTGTGTCTTGGCCTGTGGCCTGATCATCCGTATTCACCCTTGAAGAAAATTCAAGTAATCTTTTTTGAAACATTATTAATATCCTTCCTGCTATGCGAGGTATTATAAAAAATTATTCTCATTTTATTTTATTTATTTGTATGGAAATTTAAATAAAGATATGTATTGAATATAGATATAGATTAATCATTACCTGTATTATACGAGATTGACGACAATAAATTTCATAGAAATTAATATTTGCTCACAATATTTCCTTATTATAATCTTACACTGAGATTACTGCTTTTAGTTCAACGCATTTTTCACATTAAAACACAATATCAATATAGTCTTCAAATTTTCCATGTTTGTTGTTCTTACCGTTATTTTTATTGTAAAATACAACGCTTATTTCTTACTTACCCATAATGTAAGTATTCGCCTATTTTCAATGTGTTTCAAGATTTCTTCATATAAGCTTTTTAATATTTGTCTACTATTTTATTTGTTTTTAAGTTTTTGATAAATAACTCTATATATAATTTTATTATTTGGCACATTATAAATTTTATTAGATACAATTTTAATATATGAATATAATAAAAAAGATTCAGGCGACAAAGAAGGAGCTTAGAGATTATTTAGCTTAGAGTATATCTTGTTATTAACTAAAACAGAATATTTATCTTATTTGTTTGCAATAACAGATACAATATATATACGATAGAGTTAAATACGATTGGAACATGTTAAAGACTCAAACCGAACTGAAAATAATACGAGGATACGCAGATAACGCAAAATTATGTACAATCAGTTTTATATGTAAGAATTAAAACCAAATGTCAATTGCATCAACATTCAATTTTTTTTGCGACAAGTTATTTTTATGTCACTATATCATCATTAAATTAATTCTTATAAAAATTAAATTAATTCTTATAAAAATTAAATTAATTCTTATAAAAAATTAAAATTTTATCAATAAAATTTTGCGAAACTTAATTTTGTAACTTTTAATGATAGCTTATACTCATCTAAAGTACTGCATATTTTTCCATCGTGCACTAGTATTTTTTTAATGCATTTAAGATGTCTCTAAGGAGTCATATTTTTTTTTCATTTCTTATGTAATTGTGATATTTTATCGTATTTAATTTTTATTTTTGTTAAATATATGTGCATAATTTGCATGCTTCAGTGTTGGTTACTATCTGTATGCTAGGAATGTACATATTGGTCTGCATACCATGCATACTCGATATAATCGTACCAATGAATGAATCACGACCGCGAGGCTTACCAGTTTTAGTAAAATATTATTTCATTGATGAAGAAGTATACTTTTACACTTGTTTAACACATATTGTCATTGCTTTGTACGCTGGTACTATGATAGTAGCGGCTATCGCAACGTTACTCATAGCATACGTACTCCATACCTGTGCCCTGTTTAAAATTGCCAGGTAAGAGCAAGAGCTGTTTTTTTAAATCTCATAAGTACATTTATTCTGAAAATAGGAGAGAAATCGTTGGAAAAAATAAATAACACCATGTACTTTCATAGTTACCGAATGGATCACATATTTGACGAAAATGTGCAACAAATGTCAAAAAATCTTAAGGAATATGTTTTTCATGAGAAATTAATTCACGCCGTATATATTCATCGCAGAGCTCTGGAGTTAGTATGATATATAATTGCCTTGCAATCGAAGCTTATTTTGCTCAGATAATGCAGGATAAAATTATTCTCATATATTATAAAAATAAAATATTACAAAATTTGCTGTTGAAGTTTGACCACTATTATGACGAACAGTTTTGCGGCTCTTTATTTCATATTGATAGGACTTGGAGTGTGTTCGACTAGTCTCAGTATCTTTAATGTAAGCATACAAAAAACGATATTATATACATATATATATATATATATTTATAATAAAAAATGTTTTACTAAAAAATATAAAAACAAAAGATATATAATAATAAGTAATATTAAAAATAAATAATAATAAATTACATTCTATTCAGCTTTTTAACACATTATCCTTGGATAATATAATAGATTCAATATTCTTGATGGGTATTATATTTATCCATTTGTATTATTTATTTGTGGCAAATTTTGTTGGGCAGAAAATCATAGATACCAGCACTGACATTTGTCAGAGTATGTAAGTATTAAATACGCTTTATAATATAACTTTCGATACATTATAGTTTTGGAGATTTTTATGGTCGAAGAGAAAAACGTGAATAAAATTAAGAAAAAACTAATGTAATTTATAATTTTTATAGTAATAAATATTTTAATGTCATTATATTTCAGCTTTAAAGTAAGTGTTATAAAAGGAAATGTATTTTTCATATAATTTATTTTATAAATTTTTATTCGTGTATTAACAGATATAATACTCAGTGGTACACAGCACCTTTATGGATACAAAAATCAATATTGTTTATAATGCAAAGAAGCAACAAAAAAAGTGCTTTAATTGCTGGACATTTATTTGATGCATCGTTAGAAGGTTTGGCTACGGTAAGACAAACATTGCAAAAGAAATATTGTTTTAAGCAAAATATTATGAAAAAAATATTTATTACAGCTTTTAAGTATGTCCATGTCCTACGTTATGCTCTTTGAATCCATACGAGCGTAACGACAAAAATTATAGTCATTTAAAGAATTTAATTCGCAGATTTGAAATGCATCGAGTGCGTATAATACTCTTTTTTATACTCGCACACACGCGCGCGCGTGCAGATACATATACTAATAAAATAAATTTATAGTCATAAAATACCCACTTTTTTCGAAAATATTCTTATTGCACGTTACTTACCCACGTGTAGCCACATACATATATAACACACATACATTTGCACACACATACCCATAAACAGTAGATGAAAATATTATATTTTATTCTCTCATTTCTTTTATTTTACTCTTCCGTTTTATTAAAAATCTCATTGATATATGGATATAGAACATAAAATTTACTTAAACTTTTTAAATTAATAAATAAATTAAAAAAATGTTTCCATAAATAATAATAAATAGAAGTTTTTTCTTTACAGAATAATGCATATGAGTGATATTAAATAACAGTTTTTGCACACTGTAATTTTATTTAATAATAACATTGTAAAGGCAATTCAAATAAAGGTAAAATCGATATATATATATATATACACGTGTGTATATGTATGATGTACTATATGTATACGAGTATGTGTATATAAAATTAAAAATAAGAAAAGAAAATTAAAGAGTCACACAGTCTCTAAACTTCGAACGATTTTTTAAAAATAGTGCATAAGTTTTAATGAAAATTATGACAGTGTAATGTTAAAAAATATTATTTATTATTTTCTATATGTTGGACTCTTTAAAATAATTTTTATAACATTTATGCGTGCTACATTTTTCTTATTGATATTTATGTTTAAATAACATAGCAAGTAAAATTCCAAGTATTTTCAAAATAACATTAATTAACTTGATTTGATTTGAATTATTCTCCTATCAGTAAGAATAAAATAAATAAAATATATTTTTATTAAAAAGCTAATATTTTACTAATATTTTACTATATGTTTAATAATTGGGCTTAATTACAAAATTCGCAAAATTATTTTTTTGCTTCATAAAAACAAAAATATTTCTTAATTAAAATTTTTTAATGTTAAATAATTAATCGATTTAAAAATATCATATATCGTTAAATAATTAATGTTTTATATTTTAAAAATTAAACTTTTCTTAAATAAAAATTATTCACAATAAATGTGGAAACTGTTCGAGTATATTGTATATCTACATAGATAAGAAAGTAGATATAGTTAGAAACTATATATACCTATATGTTTTTAATATATTGCATATAATAACTTTTTCATGAAATTAATATTTATTAAATTTGTTTAATATATGTAACTAATTATGAATGAAACATGCATGTCCATTTCTATATTAGCTACGTGTATATCAGTATTTATATTTATATTTATATATATATATATATATATATATATATACGTAAAAGTTAAAATTTGTATTATTATAATAACTTATTAAATTCTTAAATTTCTAATATAAAAATAATATAAATAAAAAGATGTCTTCAAAGAAGTAATATAATTCTTACTACAATTCTCTATTCATAGCAAGAATTTTGTTAACGATAATAACAAAATAATTTTATCATTTTATAAATATAGAATCTTTTATCCACAAACGTTTTGTAAATATTGTAATATTGGGAGTGTATATGTGTGTGTTACATAATAATATCAATTGTTTCTCTAAATTATGATATCGACAATACACATCAAGAATATATCGGAACATAAACACATGTGTATCACGACAATGCATTATTTTTACTATCATGACAAGATTCATCTTTTTCCTTTATAAGCCTAATGTCAACAATCTTTTCAAAAAAATTAATTTTATTTGTAGAAATGTAATTTTTATAAGAAACATAGAGACGAGTATTTATTGTTACTAATATACTGCACATACACATTATTTGCATTTTTACCTTAATACATTTCACTGTTTGGATCTTGCTTCTGTATATCAAAGTACAGTCTGTCAAATCGCAAATATTCGAGGCACGCACAATTTTGCCGAAAATTTCATTAAAAACTTAGAAAGCACAAACTCACATATAACAAACACTTCACCAATACATTCTACACCATTCCACAGCACAATTTATTTAAGATTTCCCGAGCAGACAGAAATTTAATCCTTAACGAACACGCTGTTTGATATGACGCGCTAACACGGTAAATGCACAATATTTCGCGACAATGAAGTAAAGGCTACTAAAGCAGGAATACAGTGCTGTATAACGAAGTTCCTCTCATGACGGTTCATGCAGTATTGAGGGAAGCTCCGCGAGGGAAGAGCGGCTCTCACCCTTACGCTTGCGCTGCGCCGCGACATTGACGTCTACGCCGACGCAGACTATGCATTGTAATATCTTATAGCTGGCTCTTACACATACATACAGAATTTTTACACGACTTCCCTCATATAAAAGTTATTTCCTATCTCTATCGCAATACATACCTACATATGTGACTTCAAAATATGATACAATTTTTTTCATCGTCAAATTTTACAATAATATAACATACATATATAGATAACAAGTCTTCTTTCTTTTTAAGATTGTCCGAATTCCTATGGTCTACCTTGGCAGTATCATACAGCATTATTTTTATATCCGGTATTACATCTCTTCTTATTAATCTTTTCTGCGTTTCACAAGCTTATACGCCTGAAAAGCAAACAATCATCGTTTGTAAAGGAATAATCGAAGCTGTACACATTCACAAAAGAGCTATCGAGTCGGTATAATGCATTTTATTACTAATTTAAAACAATGATATTTTTTATCAGATTAATACATTGTAATATTATGGAATCTCCGTAATTATAATATTAAATTCAAAAATCTCCGAAAACTTACGCAGAGTTGAAAATAACGCACATTTTATATCGATGATCATTTGATAACAGGTCTTCTTTTTAAGATTTTCCGAATTCCTATGGTCTACCTTGGCAGTATCATACAGCATTATGCTTATATTCGGTATTACATCTCTTCTTATTAATCTTTTCTGTGTAAGTAATATTTAAAAAGAAATTTTTTTAGATATTTGTTTTTTCTTATTTTTTAAGCATATTTAATATGGCCGAAATTGTACATATCAATAAAGATAATAATCATTTATATATAAAAAAAATAGTACTTTTTTTAATAAACTTTTTTTATATTAGCCACTTGTAATACTTGTAATGTTACTTCCTATAAAGTTGTATCTATTCCAGCTTTTTCAAACAATACTATTTATAAAGGAGACAAATGAATTAATAATGTTAATTGTATTCAACATTGGTCACTTTTTTTATTTATTTTTGGGTAACTATGTTGGTCAAATTTTAATAGATCATAGCGCTGGTATTTTTGAAAACACGTAAGTAAAAATAAAATTCAAGTATATTTCAAATTTCAAAAAGTTAGTAAATATTTCTGAAGATATTTTCTATAAACACATTTAAGTCTTAGAATTCCTAAACATAAAGCAGAATAAATCATCAAAACGATCAAAACGAAAGCAAGAAAATAAATATTTAACAATAACAATTAATATCAACAAAACATCTTACAGCAATTGAATATTAAATTAAAATTTTAGTAAAATACATGCATTCTATATATAACACAAAGAAATACGAAAAATAATTTTGCATTAAGCTAATAATATAAAATATAAATTATGAATGAGATATAAAAATTGATATTCGGGTAAATTCTTAGATATATCACGCAATAGTACGATGCTTCTTTGCAAGCGCAGAAATTATTGCCGATGATAATACAAAGAAGTATGAGAAGTTGCAAGATGGTCGTGGGCGGTATGTTTGTTCCATAAAATAAAATTTAATTAGATTAGTCATTATCCATTTTATGTATTTTGAACAAAAAATCGTAAATGTTTGAAAACTTTAAGATATAAAACTTATAATTACAAAAAGTCACATGAAACCAATGCAATAAATTCATATATGGTAATTATATATGTAAATAAATTATGTTTTTCCATTGAAAAAAGATCGATCTTAATCGGTCCCAACAAATAGTGTATTCCTTTTAATCTTTACGTCTATGGTTTCCTATAAAGTATAATACTACAGACGTAGAATATTTTGAATTAATATAAACAAATCTGTAAAATTTTTTTCTTTTTTTAAATAAAATATTACAAATATGTTCTACTTACATTTTATTTGCTGTGATTATGAAACAAACAATAACCACTGGTACAATCTATTTATATTGCGAATTTACTTTAATTAAATGAAATGAAAATAATTATATGTTAAATGTATTTTATAAATTTTTATGGATTTTATAGCGATTTTGGCGTATATATAATGATCAAAAATTGATTACTCATTCTTACTGATAAATGATGGTATTGCTTATTAATTTTGTATTTTTCTAATTCATGTAAACATAGTATAGTATTGCATTATGTTGTATTGTAGACGTAACAATTGAATATTTTTTTTATATTGATTATAAAGATTATAAGATTATAAAATGTATATATCCGAAGTATATACAGAGGATGAGAGAGAGAGAGAGCTTTTTTATAAATTACAATGAGAAGAAAAGCATTAATAAAAGATTATTTAAATACATATATTTAACAGAGATACATGTTTTCAATAAAGAAATACAATTTTGCACGCACACGAATGTGCACGCGCACATAGAAATATTACCGTTCTGCATGTCACAACTAGGCAGTACAATCTGATTTAAGAACTTTTGTTTTTCAGAATTGAATATCTTAATATTTTCGGTTTTTAGTTAATATTGATATATAAAAATTTAAGTATATAAAACATGTAAATATAAAAATATTAACAAAATTTTTAATTTGAACTTTACACGCACAAAATACTTCATGAAAGTATTACGTTGCGTCGTTGAACCATTCACATAAATATGAGCTCTCTAGAATAATACTTGTTTCATTTCTCATTGCGCTTGCGTGAAAAAAAAAGAAAATATTGATACGTAAGGCATAACTGAAAATGATAGCAATTTTACTTATTTTATATCATTATTCTTAATGAGATAGGTGTGTATCTCTCTATAAGTAGATATAGACACTTATCTTATATGTACATATGTATATTTCTTTTCGGAGAAATAAATCGCGCAGGTTCTTATTATCTTATCCCCCTATTTATTTACATTAACATAAATATATCTTAAAAATTCAAGTCAGACAAAAAGAGTTGACAAAAGAAAAAAATAATCATTGAAATCGCAGTATAAAGAAACAAAATTTCTATAGAACATTACATATGTACTATTTGCATATTCAGTGATATTTGAAACGTCGTCTCAAAATGGAGTTGGTACAGTATTATACACTGAATCGCAATCTTTTATCATCACTCGGTCTTTGGCCGTATGATAATTTCAAAGTTAGGCAACTTCGTTTCATACTAACACTATTCATAATGGTATCATTTATTAGTAGTCAGGTATCTATAGTATTTACAGTACAATATAATTCTACGACACGAATGTGTTCTTAAACAGTATTATACTTCACTATAATAGCATATATTGATACTGTGGTAACTTGTAAACTTCTATTTAGCCTTTTATTTTAAAATCATTCTTTATTGCTATAATATATATTCTAATATTAAATATGGTGTAGATACTACTACTTGCTGCTTTCAGTTGATGAAATTATTTGTCTCGGAATACGACTTGGATCTTTTTATACAAATAATTCCTTTCAATATGATTTTTATAACATTAGTTATTAAATACATCACAGTTTATGTTATTACAAAAAATGTAAGTCTACAAGAACGATTTAATTTATATAATAAACTGTCATGTATAATAATATTTATCGTATTTATTAGAATAGATGAGAGAATTCCAGGACCGTCTTCAGAATAACTGGAACGCTTTGATAGACAATCAAGAAATCGAGATAATACGTAAACAAGCGATCATTGGAAAATTATTTACGCAATTTCTAACAAGTAAATGTCAAATATATATATTTACAACTAGTTACTAGATTCTGAATTAAAACTTTGTGATAATTAATTATTACTAAATTATTATATAACTCAAAATCTAAAAATGAGACAATTATTCTTTATAATTTCGGATATACATATATTCGGAAGAAAATTAAATTTAAAATAAGAATACATTAAATTACTAATTGCCGGATATATATTACGAAAACTTATAATATTTTTATAACTCTTATTTATTGCAATGTATTGTATATATTGTATATGTTTTATTTCTAATATGAATAAGATAATTGCAGATTTATCGAATCAATTTTAATTATAATTTATGTAGATTTACATTAATTTTTAATCTAACATCAAAATTTTCTTGGATAAATGTGTGTGTATTCATGCGTGCATGTGTGCATATGCTTGTGTTAGGTAATCAGTAATTCTTAAATTATAATTGTTAAAAGATGAGAATTTTGAAATATTCAATAATTAAGTATTCGAATTACATAGAGAGATAATAAAATCTCCATCATTTTTTATTTTAATTCTTTTATTTTTAATTTACGATTTGTCAAAAAATATTAATATTAAAAATTTAAACTTTGTTATATATACGAATAATTTTAAATTAATTTCAAATTATAATTTAATTTCAAAAAAATCATAAATATAACAAAATAAGCAAAATAAGTAATTGATAAGTACAAAATAAGTGATTTAAGTACACAACGAAAAATAATTAAATGTCTTTATAAACAACAATTGTCTTATTTCTAAGAGATAAACTATACATAGAATTGAAAATATAACTTTTATTTAATCCAATTAAAAGTTTTTGCTAATTATATTCAATTACTGCAGTATTTGTTACAATAATTAATAATTACAGCATTTATTTATAAGAAACAACTATTATTTAATTAAATATTGATGATACTTTGATCACATTCCAGTATTTGCATGTAGTGCACTATTCGTCAGCTTTATTATACAATATATTTCAATTTTACTCGATGTTATAATACCTTTGAACGAATCTCGTCCGCGTGAACTCCTGTTTCCGGTAGAATATTTTATCGATCAGCAGAAATACTTTCCTATCTTAACAATACTCACAGGAATTGGATTTATAGTTTCCTCAATGAGTGCATTAGCTACCGAATCATTTTCATTTGTAAACGCATTACATGCTTTTGGATTATTTAAAGTTGCTAGGTAAGTGCAATTATTTTTTTTATTAAAGGTATTTTAATATTTTTAATTTATTCATATTTCTATTGAAAGTTTAATATATACAACAATTAAAAATAAAATATTTTATATATATATATATAGTTGCATTTTTTAAATTAACAATTTCTCTCTTTTTTAAACTATATAATAAATTTTCTTATGATTATAATTAATATTTATTCATACGTCCGATTTATTAACTTTATTAGTTTAAATTAATTCTATTTATTAGTATTTTATCTAATTTTTATTTTTATTATTGTGAGATCACTTATATAATTTAATATGCCATCGATATTTAATAAGATAATGCAGCTCTTTAGAGCATTATTAATAATTATAAATTTTATATATACAATATATGACATTTAAATTCTTTCAGTTATCGTATGAAACATATATTATTAAGCCAAACTAATTTTCAAATATGTACAACTAAACAATATATTATATCACGTCACAGAATAATCGCTGCAGTGGATTTCCATAGAAGAGCAATTGAGTTAATTACATTTATTTAAATTAAAGTCACTTCATATACGCAAATAAACGAAAGTTTAAAGTTGGTTTTACCATATATATGTATATACATATATAATTTATATATAGTTATATATATATATATATATATATATATGTATACATATATAGTTTATTTATTTATTGTGTTTGTATACAAATTTATTCTATACATTTTAACTAATTTACATTTAATTGCACACAACATTCATTTTATGCGATCTAAACATGATTTTGCATGTATGTATATTTAATTTAAAAATTAATTAAGATTTAAAAACTTATTATTATTAACATTAATTATTATTAATATTATATATTGAGTATATGATATAATATAATAAAAAATATACGTATTTTTTGTTTTAAGATATTCGGAATTATTGAAAAGAAGTTTTGGGCCAATGTACTTAATGTATTTTGTTGTACTGGTATCTTCAACAAGTATTAATTTATTTAACGTAAGTGAAACAACAATTAAACATAAAATATTATATAATAATATTCCTCATTAAATAAAAAATTATAATATTTAAAACAATTATTTCATAGAACTGACGCACTATTGTTTACAGTTACTTCGAGCATTAATGTCAAATAGAATATTGCATGTGTTTAAATCTCTCATATTTATATTTATATATATTCTAAGTGTAACTCTAGCTAATTATGCTGGACAGAAATTTATAGATTATGATACGCTTGTTTATCAAACCATGTAAGTATATAATACAATTATTACTGTATTTATCTACTACAGTTTATATTTTTCCTTAAATTGCAATTCATTATAATGTATTATTACAATTATATAATATTTAGAATTTTCTTACAATTGTATTATATTATAGATGCAATATGAAATGGTATGATGCCCCGTTAAAGATACAAAAATTAATATTCTTCTTGATACAGAAGACTACAAAATGTTACAAAGTTGATGCTGGTGGTATGTTTAATCCCTGTTTCGAAGGTTTAGCCACAGTAAGAAATTTTCTTAAATTAATATAATATATCAATTCACAAGCAATTAACTTAAAAAAATAACTTCTGTTTTAGGTTTTTAGTATGACGATTTCTTATTTCCTAGTTTTTTCCTCCGTAAAATCATAATATCCAAAACTATATGAAAAGCATTACAAAGTAAATACAAAAATAATATTTATTAACAGTTATTCTAGATTATTGTTCTATAAATGTTATAATGCAAAGATACTTTTATTATAATTATATTTTATATCTGTTCCCTTAACTGTTATGTTACACAAGATAAAATTACTATTATAAACTATTTTTTCTCATTTATTATTAATGATAAGTAAAGAAATTAATGCAACAAATTCGTAATGACTGGAATGCTTTAAAAAATAATAATGAATTGGAAATAATTCATTGATATGTAAAAACAGGAAAATTATCCACTACATTTATAGCAAGTAAATAATTATTTTGATATTATATAGCAGTTAATAAAATAGCACTTTTTATGCAGTACTTACAGTAACAATATTTTTGTTTATATAATATATATTATTTAAAGATTAATTAGAATCGAAAACTAATGAATATAAATATATTAGGTTATAATAATTTCTTAGTTATAAATGATTACGGTAGGTCAATGATATCTCATACAATTAGCTCTCTCAAATCCTCAATCGCCCTTACACGCGTACTGGTCTATCAACTGTTATTGATTTTCACAGCTTAGGTAATATTGATTTTCATTGTATTATGTGTATTGTTATACATACATATATATACATATATATATATATATATATATATATATATACATATAGGTATTATGTATATTGTTATATATTGTATATAGGTATTACGTGTATTGTTTTATATATATCTATATATACATATACATATATATATATATATATATATTATAGTCAATTCATGATTACAAATTAATTATTAATAGCAAATGTTAAAAAATTTGCAAATGTTAGAAATTTTTTACAAATAAATGTTTTTTTAATAAAAATTTGAATAGTTGATTGTTTTGATTGTAATTAACAAAAATTGTTAAATCTAATATTTATTCGAAGAATCTTTGCTTTAATTTCAATTTAATATGTTTTGATCAAAAAATGTATTCTATAATTTGATTTTTAATTATTATATATTTTTTTTCATTTTTTCGGCAAGAGAAACTATTTTAATATATTAAGAATTTTATAATTTTGATAAATAAAAAAATTATTTCCCCCAAAGATCACATTATATTGATTTATTTTTATTAATTTATTAAAATTACATAATATTTTACCTTCTTTGAAAATGTAAAAATTACAAAAAATAAAAATAATAATATATCTTAATTTCTATTTTTTATCATATATGTAGATAATTCAAATATATGCGACATTTTAATTAATAAATTTTTATGTACCAAAAATCTAATTTATATTTGAATCATTTTAATGTAACAAAAGTATACATACTTTATTCTTTAATTTAAAGTTAAATAAAATTTAGTTTTAACATTAAATTAAATATTTTTAAAAAATAATTTTAGAATGATTGTTTAACTATTTAAAATTTTTATTAATTCATAAAAAGAAACATTAAATAATTTAATACTTAATATTTGCTATTAGTAATTAGTTTATCATTATCAGCTGTTTAATGTATGTACATAGTATAAATGTAGCACTTGCCTATACAGAAAAAACATAACAGTGAAAATCAATATCAACCAAGCTGTTAAAATCAATAACAGCTGACAGGTGTTGTACGCATAGTGCGTCTAAAGAGTACAAACTCTATACGATACCATTAGTCGTTTATGCTTATAACTCAAAAATTATAATTGAATTGTGATCTCGATATTAATATTTTTTTCCTAATTAATCTTTAGCGTACGTCATTGAAATATTGTGAGTTTCTGCTAATCAAGCAGAATTTTTTCAGTTTAATGATAGAATCATCATAATATTAATAGCAACATCATATGTTTCATTTTTTTAATATATAATTTTTATTCAATGATTCTACCATTGATTTACGTGTGTGTGAACATGGTTTTATGCATTCAGTATATGCCAAGTTTTCTCAACATCGTAATGCCTCGAAACGAATCTCGGCGAATCGAGTTATTATTTCAAGTCAAATATTTTGTCGATCAGGAAAAATATTATCATATGATTCAATTTCATTTATGTATAGGATTAATGCTTGCTGTGATAATAATTCTCTCTACTGAATCATTCTGTTTATTATTTGTCATACACGCGTTTGGAATGTTTAAAATAGCTAGGTACACACATGACATATATTTTTTCAATAGCGTAATTTGATGATATTTCTTACATTTTGTTTCTATCGTTATTGCATGGAGCATATAATCGATGAAAATAAATCAAATATATTCATAAAGAAGAATTGTATTTTTCATAACAATTTAGTGACTGTTGTAAATAGTCATAGGAAAGCAATTAAGTCAGTATTGGAAATATCATGTCTAGTTTAATATATCTAATTTTTTTAAAAGTATTGTTTCAATTCGCGTATTTTGTTTTTACATTTTATTTTAAAAATATATAATTAAATTATATTAAAAGTATGGATATAGCTTTATTCGGCTAGTTCTCATTTATTTGTTGTTTTATAATTTTAAGTTGTTTATAAATTATGCTCGACACAAAAATTCATTTTTTTTAATTCTATATACAGATGATGACTTTTAATTTTATGTGCGTGTGTGTATACATATATATATATATATATATATATATATATATATATATATATATATATATACACGCATGTATATATTCCTTAGCATATAATATACGTTTTCAAATTCTTATTCACAATATAATGATTTGATATCTATTTATGTTATTCAAAATATTTTACATGCTATTTATCATTCATATGTTTACTATTATGATTCGAGCTTTCTAACTGAGTACAGTGAGTTCCATTGAGATTAATTAATGATACAATATATTGCTCGTTGTTTGATGCGTAAATGAACACTCTCTCTTTCTCTCGAAAAGAAACACTATTTTGCGCTGCATTACATTATAACGTATCATTAGAGGGATAAAAATCAATATTAAAATATAATATATGTAATTATGAATTTAAGTTTTAATGTCTGTTTTTTTAACAGAGTAATAGTATAACAAATAATATATTATGCTCGTCTCAAAACGGATCATGCTTTTTTCCCCTAATCGACTACATCTTAGATTTTTTTTGCGTGAATTTAACAGCTTAAAAGGCCGAAGTTCTATTAAACATTACATCTGAAACTGTAAGTAAAGAATTATTTTAGTGATTAAAAGTTATCAATAATTTTATGCCATTAATATCAAAGAAAAATTAATGAAAATGTAGTTCCATTATTTGAAAAATTGTTGACCATTTTCAATTAATAATTAATTTAAAAATCTAATAATTATTAATAAAACAAATATGATAAGGCAGAAAAAGCCAGCGCGTTAATAAGGCGCACAAAATTTATTATGAAAACAATGACATTGTACAATAATATGCTCACGAACGTTTCAGTCCTAATAATTATTAATAATCACTTATTTCATGAATTACTGTTTGATTTTGATTACTTCTGCAGTCAGTTTGATCACTTTCGTTCTACTATCCAAAAGTTTAGAAATATAAAATTATGAATCACTAATATAATACATTGTGTGTGTTTCATCGCGCATTAGAGGGTCTCTATCGCGCATGAAAGAAATATATAATATATTTACCGATATGTCCTGTTCTCTACTGCGCGTGCGTTTGGAAAAAGGAAGCAAAGATAAGAAATTTTAAATATTTATTATGTCACTGTAAATTATAATTCAATAGTTATAGTCCGTTTGCATAATAAAGTAGATATATAGTCGCTTTTTCGAGGGATATATTTCTTAGAAAAACATTTTTCTCTTTATTCTAAATTATTTTGGATCGTTGGATTCTAAATTATTTTGGATTCAGACGATAAAATGTTGAAATTATAGAAGAATTGAAACTGAAATAATTAGAAATAAAATAGAAACAGAAACGGAGTAAGAGAGAGGGAAAACATCTATGGACTACCAATACTCTTGACAGTGACGATTCGACTCTTGCTTATGATGGAGTTTCCCGAGGAAAAATGCTATAGACTCAATTATATCCTGTTAGCATCAGTTGGACTGTGGCCATATCGTAATTCTAACATCAATCAGATTCATTTTGTATTATTATTACTTCTATACATAACATGTATAACAATTCAGGTATCTGTCTTGTTTTAATTTGCATTGTGTACATATACTTTAGAACTTTAGTCATATAGTATGTTTTTTATACAAACTCTATTTAAAATATATATATATATATATATATGTACATAATTTGCATTAACAGATATTACTTACAGTTAATAAAATTATTCGTTACGAAATATACTCTTGATATATTTTTGGAAATAATATCATTTGTTACTTTTTATATGGCATGGATTGCGAAACATATTACTTTTTTTGCTATGATGAAAAATGTAAGTTTAACAATCATTTAATCTGAAATTAATTATTATTTGCGGATATTTGTTATATATATATATATATATATATATTAATAGATAAAAATATTCCAATTACGTGTTCGAGATAATTGGACCATTTTGACAAATGATCAAGAGATCAATATAATGCGCAAACATGCTCATATCGGAAAATTGTTTACAATAATTATAGCAAGTAAGTGCCGAATAAATTTTTAATTAATCATTTTCAAATGATCTTGAATTGCTTAATTACATATTGAAAATCTAAAAATAATATGATAAAATCAATAAGCTAGGCTTATTCGATTTTTAATCTTATAATAACACAATTTTTATTAAAATTGATATTAATTATGATAAATAATTACGAAAACTATATAAATAAGCATTTTTCTTTTGCTTCCAAGCATTTACTTAAGCAATTGATTTGCTTCTAATATGATCAGTGTCAGTTTAGATACATATATTATACATATATATATTCATAATTCTATTGAATTTGATATAAAAAAACTTAACTTGTATGCTTTTTTGCTTATGATGCAGCTATTATTCTCTAATTAAATTTTTTAATAACATTTTCAAAATTTCAGCGATAGTTTATTCCGGAATATTTATCTATCTTTTAATACACTATATTCCAAGCTTACTTGACATCGTAATACCATTGAATGAGTCTCGTTCGCGCAAATTTGTAATTCAAACGGAATATTCTGTTGATCAACAAAAATACTTCCATATCCTAGCAATGCACATATATATTACATTAATACTTATAGCAACCACTGGTGTAGCTACTGAAACATTTTCATTAACAAGTGCAATACATTCTTTTGGAATGTTTAAAATTGCTAGGTAAATTGTAAGTGAAATAATATTCATTATTAAATATTTTTTTCATTGCTTCTATTTGTTTTTATCTTACTTTAAATGATATTAATTTATATTAACAATTTTTTTTAATTAGAATCTTTTTTGGACACGTACATAAAAGCAAATTTGTAATTTGATGAATTTTAAGTTGTAGAGTGCTTTATTTGTAACATATTTATTAAATTTTTTGTATTTGGTTTCTATTTATTATTTTAAAATGTTTATAAAATATAATTTATAATATATAGTATAGACTATGAAAATAATTTAAATTCATTAGCTATATACTACAATAGTATTATAAACTTAATTGTATAATACCATATATTATCTCTTTTGTAACATACAGAATTTTATAGTTATCGTATAGAACATATGCTAAGCGAGAATGCTCCGCAAATATGTATAGCTGAAAAATATACTATATTCCATCGTAAAATAATTGCAGCAGTGGACGTTCATAGAAGAGCACTTGAGTCAGTATGCTATTAATTTTATAATATATTTCATACAGATATAATTATTGCAGCTTTTTCCGATTTTTCGTTTAAATAGAATTTAAATATATTTTAAACAAATTATTTTAAGATTAAATAAAATTAATATCCAAAATATTATTCCTAACATATCATATATTGAATAATAATGTAAAACATCGTTTATTCTGCTAGATTTGCAGAGTTATTAAAAGCAACTTTTGGACGTTCGTACCTGCTTGTAATTACAATTATTATATGTTCAGGAAGCCTTAATCTCTTTTATGTGAGTGACACGCCAGTTATATAATTACTGTTATTATTAATTTTATAAAACTGCAGTTAACGAAACTATGAATTTTACTTACAGCTATATCGATTAGTAACGACACAACAAGGGATATTAGAAATTATAAAATGTTTCCTATTTATAATATGTCATTTTTTGTTCCTAATTCTAGGCAATTTTGCTGGACAGGAATTTATAAACTGCGACAGTCATGTCCATCGAACAATGTAAGAAGTGCAATTATTAATATTCCTTTCTCGGAGGGTATTATATTATATTAAATTCTATAATTTTAAAATACGTTAACGATATACATGTCTACGATGTATTTAGAAACTAATAAATAATTGTGTTTATCATGCAGATGTAATACAAAATGGTACAATGCTCCAATAAAAGCGCAAAAATTAATACTTTTTTTACTACAAAAAACTACAAAAGGTTACAAACTCGATGCCGGTGGTATGTTTAGTCCTTGCTTGGAAGGTTTACTCGGAGTAAGAAATCATACTATTAAATGGAAATAATTATTATATTGATTAGGTGCTTAAACAATTAAATTTTCTGTTTTAGACCTTAAGTTTATTATTCTCTTTTCTCACAGTTCTATGCTCCATACAATGATAACATGCAACTAATTATATAAAAAAAATACGTTTATCAATTTTATTTACAATTTTTATGAAACATGTAATAATATTTTACAGTTACACAAAATTTTACACAAAATTATATATTAATTTAACAACAAAATATTTTTAGTGAAAAATTTGATTAAAAAGAAAGATAGAAACTATATGGTATATGACTTGATCTTATTGTTAATTTCTTTGTTAACAAAGTACATCATATAATTAATTAATTATATTATTTATAATCAAGTTTTTCATTAAAAATATATTATTTAAATATAATATAATTTTGTAAAATTTTGTGTAACATTATTGCATGTCTCGAAAAAATAGATAATAAATAAAAATAAATAGCCGCGTTTAGCTCTTATATTAGCCAGTTCAACTTAAAATATGTATAAAAATAAATAGTAATAAAAATAGAAAAAATAAATAATAAACAAATTTAATTTAAACAATGTACTTATTTGTGCAACTTGAAGAAGAAGATTAACCAAAAGTTCTGATTTTACTGTTTTTTCTTCTTTCTTTCTTTTATTCTCAAAGTAAAAGATTTATGAAAAATTCAAAGAATTTTGTTTTTGTTTCCTTGAAAAAAACATTTATATGCATATAAAAGCATATACATATATGTATATAATTGAATGGCAATATCAACAAATTAAAACTTTATTGTTTAATAGTTTGTATAAAAACTAGTAAGCTAAAAATAATATGCATAAACTATTGTATGAAAATGTGATGTGTTACTTCGAAAAATTTCATTGAAATCGTGTTCCACTTCGTATTGATCTCTCTGTCCTTCTCATTACTTCTAGTGCTCAGTCTCCTTTCTATTCGACTTTGGTCAAATGGAGCATTAGCCGCGTTCGTTATATAGATAACTCATTCAACTGTTCAACAGAATTAAAGTAACATCTCGAACAGACTGAGAATCGTTAGTACAAAATGATGAAAGTGCCTGCGTCAACTTTTGTAGAAAGAAAATTCTCCCTTTTTTCTTTCAATATTATCATTATACATGCACACTTTGTAAAGCGATATTTACTTCACATCTTTTTTCGACAAAGTCTCATCGGAGAAATAAAGTGTATATCGATCGAATTATTACCGGCTCTTTCCTGTACTCAATTCTCGGTGTATACTCAAGTTTTCATTTATTATTTATTATTATTCATTATTTCTATGATCATATAATAGCCCAAGAAAAGTGTAAAAATTTTGAGCTCTATAAGCGAGAATCTTTAATAAAATATGACGGGGAAGAACTCTGGGCTTCCACAATATCTTTCAGCGCAGTCGTGCTTCAACCTTCATGAAAAGATGGACTTTGCCGGTGAACGCTACTACAAGCTCAATCGAATTCTATTAACCGTAATCGGTCTATGGCCATATAACGATTCAACATTCAACAAATTTCAGAGAATATTTTGCATTCTACTATTTGCATTTTCCATATGTGTGCAGGTATTTTTTCTCATATCTATTTACTTTTGATTTTAGGAACACTATTTCCAATACTCAATGATAATAAACGAATGTAATTTATTTACATTTATATGTGTAAGCAAAATATAATTTTTTGAATAATTTTATAATGTATATATAAACCAAATTGTATGAACTATAAATTGAAGAAATATAAAACATTTGTTCTTTTCAATTCTATAAAATATTAATTTTGATAAAACATACGAAGATATAATACGCATATATATTAAACTATCGTTTGTTAAAAACTTTATCAATAAAAATTGTGTGCGTATATATACATGTACGATTTTGAGAGATATATTGTTTTAGATAGGAAAGATCATAACGAGCGTATCAACTTTGGAATCTCTTCTTCAAATCCTATCATTTGTTGTACCTTGTCTAGTATTCTCTCTGAAATATGCCACATTTTGTATAAAATCTAAAGCTGCAAGTTTAATTTACTTATATTATAAATTATTTTATTATATTTATTAAAAGATAAATATTTTATTGTTAGTCAAAATATAAAGTTAATATTTATGTAATAGTTATATTTAACTATTTCCGAGTATTCATCTATTATATTTTATTTATAATAAATAAGAAATCTCAAAATAACATATAAAAATATCATGAATTATTATTGGTAATGATAGATAAGGAAGATGATGGAGCAAATAAAATATCATTGGAATGCAACAAAATGTAAAGAGGAATTAAAAATCTTACAGCGATACAGTAACATCGGACATATGATTGCAATTATGGTAGCAAGTAAGAAATTATTTACAAACTTCAAACTTCACGTCTATATTGAATTATAATCTATTAAATTTAATTTTTTCATTTTTTTTAAATAATTTTAATTGAAGTCAATGTAAATTACTTTCTGTGTTTCGCTATATTGAGATTCATATTGTATTAGTATATTTTTCGCTGATATATAATTTATCTTTATCTTTAATTCAATCGATTTTTTTCAGCATTGTTCTATTCATGCATATACATATTCATAACGATGCAAATTTTTCCCAAAATCCTTGATGTAGTGGCACCTTTAAATGAATCACGTCCATACGAACTTTTAGCTATAGCCACGTTTTTTTTCGATCAAGAAAAATATTTTGTTCCAATATTTGTGCACATGACAGTGGCACTTTCAGTAGAAATAACTACGATAGTGGCTACAGAAACAATATGTTTGATATATATGCAACACGCTTGTGCTCTATTCAAAATTGCCAGGTAACGATCAGTAACAGAAAAATTAAATTAAGTTTATTCGTAAAAACTTGTTGAGTTTTGCAATTGAGACAGAACGTATAACAAAACTATCAGTTTTACAGCATATTTTTATGAACATATGTTCCATCGTATTTGCACATTATATGCAGGTACTAACATGCATATTTTATTCCTGCAGTTTTCGCATAGAGCATGCATTTGATTGCAAGATACACATTACTGTGGCGAAGAAAAATATGATATATTATACAAATATAATCAACGCGATAATTATTCACAATCAAGCTATCAAGTATGTAGTAATGATATTTTATGATTAATTACATTAGAAAAGTTACACTAGAAAAAATATTTCTCAGTAGAAAGAAATTGGATTAAATTTTAATGAAACGATCGAAAAATAAGCAATATATGATTAACATGCAATTTATAAGAATTAACAGTAGAATATTGTTAAAGGTTTTTCGAGTATCTCAATTCCCACTTCGAGATATCTTATTTCATATTGCTTGTGTTAGGTGTATGTTCTTTAAGTATCAATCTCTTTCGTGTGAGTATTATGTTTTATAATTGTATGATATGCACTGAATTCATTACTATGCGACTATGCGACATAAAATTAAAATAAAAATTTGTCGAATATAATAATAAAGCACATCTTCTATTTTCAAATATTTGTGTTTTTTCATTAATATAATATTTTTAATATAAGATGTAAATATAATATAGAAAATTGGTTTTTTTATGATTTAAAATTTATTTTTTTTGCGCGCACGTAACAGCTTTTTTTAGCAGGATTTAAGAACAAAATGGAAGAATTAATTGCGGCTGGACTATTAGTTTTTTGTCATTTTATTTATATGTTTATAAGTAATTTTGTGGCACAAAGAATAACAAACAGCAGTGCCGACATATTTTATAAAACGTGAGTATTATTAAATCAGACTAATGTTTTATTATTTACCAGTAAATCACTATGATAGAAGTTTTTGCAATAGCAATTTTGTGTTAACGATAACAAGCATTATAGATCTCAAATTAACAAAAACTACGTAAACCAAGTAAATGTGTGCAAATCTTACAATATTATATGAAAATATTATATATAATATATATATATATATATAATATAAAAAATTGTAAATGATCTCAAATTGTATTAATGGTATCAAATATTAGTTATTTTATTTTTAGATGCGAATTGCCTTGGTATTCCGTTTCTGTTCAATTGCAAAAACTGCTCCAATTCATAATGCAACGAAGCATAAAAAGCTGTAAATTTACAATGCTCAGCTTATTCGACGCATCGCTTGAACGTTTTGCTTCGGTGAGCAATATGTACCAAAAGCTTATGTTAAAAAATATTGAAACTATAACTAGTGTAATATATAAATTAATAATATCTCTTGTGTACAAAATTCACTTAAAATTTATAAGTTGCAATAATTTTGCATAAAATTACGGCAATATATATGTAATATATAATAAATAAAGCAATCATTTATATTATTTATTTAAATGAAAAAATATATTGTGATATATTTGATTTTTATCAAAATGCAATCAATGTGAAAGATATATGAAAATTAAGTTTATTAATATATGCAATTCTATGTGAATTTAATAAATTTTATCAATTACATATAATAATAATAAAAATAAGAACAATAAAATAGTAATAATAATACAAACATATATTGATTTTAATAAAATATTTCATATTTTAGCTCGTGAGCGTCTCTTTATCTTATTTCACGGTTTTTTGGTCAATACGACATTAAAATTTCTATGGATGAATGCGCATAATAACGCAAAAACAAAAGTCCTTTTCAAAACAATTACCCAATGCTAGTCGAAATATAAGATCACATGTAACAAAACAATTATGATTCACTTATTGAAATTCAAGCCAAATCGGCATCTTAGAATTCACTGTAGCATGATTATACTAAATATATTGCTTATCGCACAAAATATTTCATAAATCATTTATACAATTTATTTTATTTTATGCAATTCATGTGTAATAATACTCATTGTTTGATCTCCGTTTTTCTCGTAGATACAGAAAAAAATTTCAACAGGTGGTTGCTTTCGATAAATTGTAATTGTGTTGTAATACGCATAAAAAATTATTTAAAATATTCACGTGTGGTATTTATAAAAAACAAGAGTTATAAAAAGCTATTTGTTAATTAAAAAATTTCAATTCAAACACACGAAAATACACATATACAGAATTTCTGTAGATAAACTTTCTCTAGAGAAAAAAATATATATGTAGGTATACATATGTGTATATTAGTAAGAAAGATATTGTGTATGTACATAATATCATCAAAAATAAATCAAACTTCTATCCAAATGTGCAAATAGAGAAGTTGAAGAGATAAAATAATTAATACAGGAATCTGTCAACTTATTTAGCATGAAAACAATTAGTTCATTCGCGTAACGCATAAAAATTCAAAGCAATTCAAGTTAAATAGATAAAAATAAAACATTTATAAGATCCTGAAAATAATGTTAAGAAAATTTTATATATAGAACATAGGGAATAAAATATTAAAAATAAATGATAAATAAAAAAATAAATAATATAAATATGAGAGAAAAGAGAAAGAATATCTCCTTCTACAAATTATTGTACATAATTACTAGCGTTTCATATCTAGCGCGGTAAACCTATATCAGCACTTACATTTTTTTTTCGTTTCATTTCGAGTAGTTACAGTTCATTTATCCACTAATATTATTAAAAACATCGTACGGAAAATGTGATAAAAAGGCTTCCGGATATTTTAAAACGGAAGGATAAAAAAATACGCCTTGTGTGATTGTATATGAAAAAAATAAATTATTGAATACTAAATCTATTTAATTTAATTCTGATACAACTTCTCTCGATTTTTCTTCTGTGGCATCTATAAATAAATCTCATTCACAACATGTCCAGTCATGATCGAGTGTTTTATAAATAAGCAAAAGCATTTTGTATCTTTTTGTTTTATACATCCTTTATAATTTTGTGTCCAATCCAAGACATGTTTTCACTATATTCACTAAGCACACACATCACACCATTTCAATAATTATAAATCGTATAGCGATTTTTTAAAATTAATCTCGTATAACGTTAGCACTATTTTAGAGCCGCGAGAAGAGCAACCGTAGCGTCTCGCGTCTCAAATAGGAATGAAGAGACGTCAAAAATATGCGAATGCGACTTTGCAATTGCGCCTGCGTCGATCGAAGAGAGAGAAACATCAAACGTACACCGCGAGGAAAATATTTAATCGGTTTATCGTGCCAGAGAGAGAGAATAATAATGTGTTTTTCGTTCAACGTTCTATTGTATAGGTGTAGAGTCTAGGATATAAGATAAATTATAATTTTTGCACCTAGTGTAGTATCATAATAGTTCACACTATATCGGCACGTTATTTCGAATGTGCGGAAATGCGAAATTATAATACACAATCGAACATACCAAATCCAAGTAATAGCTGGACAAAAGAAATTGAGCACAAACGTGTTACAATATTTGCAGCAAATTGGCAAGATTGTACTGCGAGTAATTACTACAAGATTAATAGAATTCTGTTACTGTGTATTGGTTTGTGGCCGTATCAAAATTCTAGTTTCAAGCCTATTATAATAGCATCTACGACCGTAATACTTATATCGAGCGTAGTAATTCAGGTATGAAAAATCACTTCTCTTGCATAATTTATATTACAGACTAATTAATTCTCTTTGAACAATTTGATATAAAGATGAGAAACGCGGAAAAATATGCGCGTTTTTTTTAATATTATTCTATTATTATATAATATTATATAGTATATTATATATATATTAATATTATTAAAATAATTTTCTTAATATTATTCTAATAATATTATATGATATAAAGATTAAATACGCGTAGTATGCACGCTGTAAAACAAAATGTATAATTATTCTTATGAAAAGTGGTACGTAAACGCACAATAACATCTATACAATTTTTTAAATAAAAATTTTACAATTTAAAATTTAAAAAATTGAAATTTTACATTTGCATATACTTATTTATATATTGTTCGAAGTTTTATTCTAATAAGAAAAATGATCGATAATTTTAACGTAAAAGTAAAAAATAAACGAAAGAAATGTCATTTTCAGCTTACGACTTTTATCACAACAGAATATACCTCGGATCTTCTTTTACAAATTCTCGCATACAGCGTCCCATGGTTTATTTATACATTAAAGTATAACATTGTTTGCTTCAACATTAAGAAGGTAGGTGCATTTGCGAATCAAACGCGTTTTTTATCAGTAAAAGTAATCATGGTGAGTAATTATTATCGTTAAACTTAGATGCGAAACCTTATGGAACAAATGCGACATGACTGGAATAATTTAAGCAACACACAGGAAATAGAAATAATAAAAAAATACTGGGCTATTGGACGATTCATTACATTAATTACGACATGTAAGCAGCATCTCGAATAGTTTTTTTTTGCGCTCCACATTTCATAATGATTTTTCAATCATTACAGTGTTTATTTATCTATCTGTATTCAGCTTCATTCTGATACAGTTTTTATCAAACTTTCTTCTGAACGTCGCAACGACTGTAAACCAATCTCGCTCACGACGGTTACCGGTCAAGACCGAATATTTTGTAGATCAACAAAAATATTTTTTACCACTTTTATTACACATATTTCTGGTTGTTTTGTGTGGACTAACTACAGTGGTAGCCATCGAGACGCTTAACATGTCATATGTTCAACATGCGTGTGGATTGTTCCAAATATCAAGGTAAAGCAACATTTTAGAGACATTTTAAAAACGAAACAATTGATATTAACAAAGTTCATGAAAATTTCATTTAAATGATCAATTTTAGTTATCGCATAGAACAAGCATTACATAAAAACAAAGTGTTACAAGGTGTTACATCCTCTGCCGAAAGAAGTTTAATTGTACATGAAGGGATAAGCAATGCGGTCATTATGTACAAGAGAGCAACAAAGTTCGTAATTAATGATTCATTTTTAATTGAAAGTTTCTTCTCTTGTAAAATGTGATTTCTCCTCTTTCTTCAATTTTCAACGAAATTAATGTATAAAATTATGTATATATATATAAACTACGAAATTTCATATGAGAAATCAAACGAGTCATCAGTAAACGTAATTAATAGCATTAGACATATGTGTGTCTGTGTATTTATATTTATTTCATTCCGCACCATGTTCTTCAAGGTTTATAAATATGTTGAAGGCAAATTGCAAATGGCAATATTTTATATTAATTCCGTTTGGAGTACTGTCGTTAAGTATTAATCTCTATCGTGTGAGTATTATTGATATATGCTTACCAATAGTAATGAAGCTGAGTAATGAATGCATTTTATTTTGGTAACGTATATTTATTCCTTGCGAAACCAAATTATTATTACTTGTGTTTCTCACAGTTTTCTCAACTGGTAATAACCAATGAATATTACGAACTGATCATTAGTAGTCTGTTTATCGTTGGCCATTTTTGGTATATGCTCTTCTGCAACTATTTAGGACAGGAAATAATCGATCATAGCGGCAATATCTTTTACAGAACGTGAGTATAACGTGTATATTATGGAATAGAGTAAATCAAAGCGTACCAAAAACGCAAAGTTTTCAGTTACGGTTTTCTGCTCATAACTTGTACAGATACAACACAGAATGGTATATAGCGCCATTAAAGGCGCAGAAATTATTGTTGTTTGTAATGCAAAGGAGCATGCGACATACTACGTTCGTTATTGGTGGTTTGTTCGTTCCGTCGTTTGAAGGATTCGCCACGGTAGAATCCCTTATAATAAATTTCTTGTCAAAAATACATTTCTTTTAAACTTCCTAGATGAACAATTCTGTTTTAGCTTACGAGCATGTCAATTTCATACTTTACGGTGATCTTCTCCACTCGTTGATCGTCGTCCTTCCCGCGAAATAAGACTAACACGTTATATAATTTCACAAACTAGTTCTGATACTTGTTGACTTATTGCAAGTACAAATATAGTAAAGCAATTGCTTCAACGAACTGTTTTCATTATTATGCATAAAGTGAACATTGAAATACAATGTTCTATTACCAACATCATTTCTTAATTTTTTAGTTAATTTTCTTTCACAGGATAATTACTACGTTGTCAGTTACATTCGCATTTAAGAATATTGCGAGATACTAAGTAATATTAAGAGATACTAAGTTTTCTTATTGTCATTATTTAAATGAAAGTGACTAACGCAATGGTTTCACATAAAGAAATGAAAACAGACAATTTCGGTGACAGAAAACGGAATTTAAAGCGCCTGCGCTGGAAGAAATGAAGAAAATTATGTACATTACCCTTTCTCTCTCTCTCTCTCACCAAACACCTCATTCTATCACTAACGCGAGAATGTATTATTTATATACAATTCGCGGACTCACGTATGCCTATATTACTATCTTTCATTATCCTATAATATAATGATGATAAAATCGCTTCCTTGATAAACTTCCGATATTTGCTATTTTTCGCTATTTGAAGATTACATTTAATACCATCTATAGTTCTCGGTTTCATAAAAAAATATTGCACTAAATAAAAGAAATGGTGGGGAAAATAAGAATCTCTCTGTAAAATTCCATCGACGGGACAGTATTTCGATTGTGTCGCGCGAATATGGAATTTGCTGGGAGTCGCTATTACAGACTCAATCGAATAATGTTCACGTGTCTTGGTCTATGGCCATATTATACACGATGCGCTCACTATATTCATTTCATCTTTTTATCTCCTTTTCTTTTATCTGGTCTCGTTTTTCAGGTTTGTGATCAATCGTTGATAAGCGCTTATTTAATTAAGGTGCTAAATAAAACTAATTGCTTATTTTTATGTATTTATTTCTTCAATCGTTGCATAAATTTGTTTTTTGTTCAATTGTTTTGTTCATTATTACCATATCTTTATATATTATACTTATTTTTCCAATTTATTTGGTAATTTATATTTAGCATTTAATTAATCGTTAATCTTCCTTTAGCATGCGACTAAGATATATTTTTATTTAATACTTTCTTAACATTTATTTATTATCTTATAATTTGTACATCAAGATTTCAGAGTTAAATGTTTTTATTAACACATAAAAACTAGAGACTAATTTTTATATATGTATATTGTATAAATATTAGTACAAATTCTATTATTAACAGTTGATGAAAAATTAATTTCAGTTATCAGCGTTTATCACTAAGGAATACAGCATGGAACTTTTTTTAGATATTTTGACATTTTCTGGTCCCTCATTAATTTGTATATTTCAATATTTTAATTTATTTTTTCATAGCAAAACAGTAAGCAACAAACTTATATATATGCTAACAATAGCGATGAAATATGTTTTGTAAATTCATTCAACATTTCTTCAAAAATACATTTAAGATACATTGATCATTAATATCTCATCTTAGACAAAAAACCTTTTCGAACGAATACGATACGATTGGAATTCTTTAAAGGAGAAAGAGGAACTTCAAATCCTACGAAAGCGCGCTAAGATTGGAAAACATTCAATATTGATTTTGATACGTAAGTCAGAAAGAATCAAATCGTGAAATAATGATTGATACGATCACGGAATTAAAAACGAAATTAAATTAAAAAAGACTACCTCGATTGTTACAGTATTGACGTACACAATGTTATTTATATGTGTGTTAATAATTTTTGGGCCAACAATTCTTAACATCATAGTACCGTTAAACGAATCGCAGCAATCAGTATTGCATTTACCGAACTCGATGGAATACTTTATCGATCAGGAGAAGTATATTTATTTGTTAACAATTTACTTCTTTCTGATAGTCTTCGTCGGCGCAACCGTATTAATAACAGCACAGTCGTTTGGTGTAATGTGTATAAACCATACATGCGCAATGTTTGAGATTACTAGGTAATTGTGAATTCTTAAAAATGATAATAAATCGAGTATTAAAATTGTAACATTGCATTAATAAAAAACAATGTCCTGATACGTACTAACATAATTGAATTCTTCCAGTTATCGAATTGAATGCATGGTAAACAGAAGCCAGATGAATTCATCAACTATCTCAAAGTCTGATACTTTTAAAAATATCGTAGAAGCTATCAATAGTCATCGGAAAGCCATTGAGTCAGTTTACAATTTATAGAAATTTGTTAAAACTTACAGAATTATCGAATATTATTTATAGGATTTTTTTCTGAGACAATTAATTCTTGTTAATTAAAAAATATATATAAGATTGTTACAATAGAAAACTATTTTGTACTCAGATCTACACTCATGCTGATTCTAATAATTTCTTTGAAGGAAGAATATGTCTTTCATTATGTATTCTATACTTTTGTCTAATATAATGCAGAAAGTATTAATTTCTTCATGCGAATATTTTTTCATAAGTTAACAATCATTTTCTAAACATCAAATTTTCAAACTACAATTTAATTATTGTTCAAGATACGCCGATTCTTTGAAATTAATGTGTGAATCTAGTCACTTGCTCATAATTCCTGTAGGCACAGGAGCGTTAAGCATTACTCTGTTTCGCGTAAGTCTTTAAAACAAATAATTGCATCCTTAATATTATATGATGATTCTTAAAAGTTATAAATTTTGTAGCTTTGTGAATACATTACGGCAGATATTATCAACATTGACAATATAATAATATCATTCTTTTACATTATCTGTCATTTGGCCTACATGTTTGTCGGCAACTATCTTGGTCAACTAATAATAGATCATAGCAACGATGTATTTAAACAAATGTGAATGTTGAAAAAAGAAAGAGATATCAATTAAATATTTATCTAAAGTTTATCGTAATAGATTAAAAAATATGGATTAATCTATGGCATTTTATACACAGATACAATACTCGCTGGTACGCGACTCCATTATATGTACAAAAATGTCTTTTGCTGATGATGCAGCGAAGTATGAAAAGTTGCACACTGATGATCGGTAGTCTTTTCTTGCCATCTTTGCAAGGTTACGCTACGGTAAAGTGCGAGCAAATGTATGAGGAATATAAAAGATCTGTATTTTTCTGTAAAAAGTATACATATCTTTTTGCAGCTTATCAACGCATCGCTATCATATTGCATGGTAATTTATTCTAGATGTCAGTCAAAGAAAATAGACGCGCAATAATCTATATATATTTTTGTGGCAACTAATTTATGTTAAATAGAAATCTACATCTGTGAAGAAACTTGTTATTTCAACTGTATTTATATCGTCTCTAGTCTAATAAGTTTCATTAAATTGAGAGACGAGCTATAATAATATTTCTTGAAATAATCAAAATAAATATCTTGAATAATTCATATACGACTTAATTTATCTTATTCGATCGATATTGCAAAATTACGATTAATTTCATAACATACATATGAATTTTATTACATAAGGGAAAGTCGATAGAGAATTAAAAACACGAAAATATTACGTTCGCATACTAGACTGTTATTTTATCGAGTGAAAAATTACAGTTTAAGTTTAAAAGACAACATTTCGAGAGCATACAATGATGACGATCTACAGTCTCAATAGTTTTAATCTGCGGAGAAAGAGTTTCGTTGTGTAAATCGTGATTTCAGCTCTGACAAGAACAGACACTTGAGCAGGCTCCTTCGACATCGCGTTGCCACGCGGTACCTCTTATCTAAACTACAAACGTAATGTCTCTATTCTACGAGAAGCTTCTAACTAGAAGTGCTATCGGCATCGCTTGCAAGAAGAACACGTGCATCTCGTCGTACACAAATCTCTTCGGATATGTCGAGATAGAAATTAGCGCGTCTCGCATCGTATTTTAGTTTTCGGCTGACAGTACGATCACTTGTCTAATAGCATATGCTCGATTCATTTACGATCCTGATCGGGTCGAGTGTTAAACTCCAACGAGCGTTTTATAAATTAAAAATTAAATTTATATAAAATTAATTGTCAATCGCTTTTAGCTGTTTATTAGCTGTTACGATTTCTCTCTTTAATTAAAAACTTATATATTTAATTTACTAATTTATTATATTTTTTCTTGTTTAAAATTTATCTTTTAAATTAAAATATATTTTTATATTTATTTAAATTTCTAAGAGAAATTATTATTGTTAATAGAATATTTTTTAATAAATATAACAAGCGTTATCATCTAAGTCATGCGGCGACGTTATTAAATATTCTAATTCTAAAATTCTAATTTTATAAGCATATGCTATATGCTTAGACAATATTCTTATCACACATGTTTACATGTCTGATTCAAGAATAATGATTCCAAATTCATTTATTTTAATAATAAGGATTCGTTATGTTTGATAAAACGAGAAACAGTAAAAGATGTGAGAATTGACATCTGTGTGTGTCTGTGTGATAATAGTGATGATATATGTATAAAGAAGACCATGTTTAAAAAAATGTCATATAAAGATATGATTCTAATGATATTGTTAGACGATTGAGACGACGAATAACGAAAGGCCATCTTTCTTTCTCCCCAGTTCTCCCGTTCGAGAGATCTACGATCTCTTAGTACATTTCTCTACCAGTCTCGTTAAATACGCTCTCTTCCGTCCAAAATCTCCTCCGTCTTACCCTTTGTGTAATAAATGTGCGGTAGCACTGTGAAAGATAGACTGTCAGACATGGGGCGTGCATAATGCGTCAAGATTTTCTCAGTTTAGTGTTCGATAGAAATATTAAATAACAATATTCGAATCTCGCAAAATGCAGTAAAAGATATAAAAGATATATATATATATATATATATATATATATAATATTTAAAATTAAATAATAAACTTCAATTATATACAGACGCAGTAAATTACCTCAGTTACATTTACAAATGGAACTTTCAACTTTAATTGCTTAAATTTCTCGAGATATTTTAATGACTTTCCGCATTATTTCTAAATAGATAAACGGAGAGAGAGCAAAAGCCGAGACATCCCGAAAGGATTAATTCGAAATTCCGAGGGGATTTCATCCCTTCGTCAACATTGCGATGCAACTCACGGTATTATCACAAGCGTAACACTTTTTCTCCCCCGTGACAGTTTTCCAAGATAAGCGAATCCCTTCGTAGGAAAATTCTTTTGTAACCTCGCATCGGGGCTAGCCTAGACGGTGGGCGAACTACCGCGCAGGATTCCAACAAAAGTGGAGCGTGTATAAAGGCGTGTCGAAACTTGTTACTCGCGCGGGTGCTTCCGTGACTATCTGCCGAGCTGTACAGTCTTGTACAAGTTGCCTTTACAAGTGGCACAAAAGCACGCGAGCGCTTCTCGCAACCGAGTTTATAACGTGTCTCGCCTAATATAGCCGCATAACCACGACCGATGATTACATCCACCGTTCGTTTTTTTCCCCCTGTTTCAAATGGCTTATCTATTCGAAAGAGAAACTCGTAAAATAACATAGTTAAAACTTGAAAAGCAGTAACAAAACTATTAGCAGTCTAAATCTCATCTCGGTCTCTATCTTTTGATAATATAATTAAAAATGTTTTCAAAAATATAACCATACCACCAGCTAGATACTTCGTACATATAGATTCTATTTCAACGATTATATAAAAAAAATTCTCTTGCACCCATTTCCCTCTTTCTTCTGAAAAAAATTCATGAAACTACGAGAATTTCATATATTACCACGGATAAAACATTATTATACTCGGAATTTTGTAAAATAGATTAAAACATAATAGATAGGACTTTTATAATTGCTTTTAAAATTGTCTCTCTTTCTCTCTATTCTGTTTATAAAATACATAACAGACTACAATCGATTTCAATTCGACACTCTAAAATATCCAACTCCATTTCACGAGAAATGTCATCGTTATTTAATATGGAGTGAAAAAAGAGTGAAAAAAATTTAGTGAAGCAAATCTAATAAAAAGAAATATATAATAAAATAAAGGAATAGAAGCAAGAGGAGGATGATTAATGAATAGAAATTATCGCGCTTTAGAAATGCCTGGAGATCACTTTGCTCCTTTTGTTATACGTTAACGTACATCCCAATCTGCATGTAATTTCATCCTAAAGTCGCACAACTTTTGAGAGTGATGTGATTGCAAGGCCAAACAGTGACCCATGCTTAAGGTCGTGTTACATTTACGAGACCTTATGTTACTGAACTTATGTGGCTCGTTTCAGTGTAGCACGTACGGATAGAATAGAGTTGCAACGAAACTGCCGCAACCAGCTTAACTACTGCTGACTTTATTTTCTCACTTTTCTTCTTAATTGCACATTCAACAGTATTTTCGAATCATTATAGTTAAGTTTCACATTTTTTATAAGATTATTTAGTCAGTATTACGCGAAAGAATAAAAGTGATTTTATATTACAAACTTGTATCTTTATATCGAAGATCTCATGATAAATATCATTATAAAATTCGATTCTTTTTCACGCGTCTGTCTTTTCTTAATAACAACGCCAAAGAAATCAATAAACATTTAGAGTGTCGTAATGTTACTTTACATTGATTTTTTTCACGTGCAATTTTGTAGAAACCTTTAATACTTTACTCAACAAGACTCAAGAAGAAAAGCTAAAGAAATAACTTTGCAATCTACACAAAAGCCATGAAATTATAACTATTAGAAGAATACATTATCATTGATGCAAAGCTTAAGAGAGTTTCGCTATTCCTGAAATGTCTCTGATTTCAATTTTCGTGTGCAACGATTTCAGATCACATCGACACCTGATCCACCCGTCTATCCAACCGTGACTCTATTATTTAAACAACCCTCTTCGTGCAATTGACTTCGCTTCTCGCCATGCTTTTTCGCTCGGTTTGCCTCGACCCATTTTCGTTCACGAGAGCCATACTCGGAAAAGAGGATATAATCGTAACTTCTTTGCTCTCCGAGTCGAGTATATCGGCTAACACAGCCTTTTCGTCGAATGCGTTGAATGCAATAATTGAGAAACACTGAACACTTGGTAGAAATCGATACGATATCAGGAAATTACCGTGTGCATTACGATTTTATCGTGTGCCGAACCGATGATTGTCTTCTTGACACGGGAAGATAAACGAGCAGCGATTTACGAGGGCCTGATTACATTTCACACCGGAGTACCCATAGCCTATCGGCCGCGGTACGCAAAGAGATACACAGAATGATAGGGAGATCTCGTACAACAGGGCTGACAACGAATCTGAAAGGTAGCTAGGTGTAAGTGAGATTATAAGAGAGGGATCCTCGGAATCCCCGACGTGCCGCTGAGCTAGTGGAAAATAGCGTGACGTCTAGCAGAAAGTCCGGCTTCTTGTCCGACTTTATTTCAACCGACGACTCCACCTCCGGAATCAGCGAGATGGTGATCTGGTCGGAAAGCCGTGAAATAACAGGCCTGCGACGCGCAAAGTGCTCTTTTTCGCAAATTTATAACTGGCCAACGCAATTTCCTCTGTTCTCTAATATAGAATATTTCTATAATATTAAATTAAATGTAGCGCCATAAATTCGAAAAAGAAACCTATTATTCTCTTTCCGTCACGAGTTTTCCTCAATTTTCGAGTTATTAGGGACAACGTATTTTTAAGATTTTAATTCTAAAAAGTAATTGGCCGAATGCTTAATTCCTATAAAACTTGGACTTTTGTAAACATAAAATCTTTAGCAATTTCCTGAATTTTAAATTACAATACATGCATTCCAAAAATATAAACTTTAAGAATTCATTATTGCATTCTAACAAAAATCAACGGATGAGAGAGACAATGTGTGTGAGTGAGAGAGAGAGAGAGAGAGAGAGAAGTGCAGTGGTGCTTGTCTAACACTAATTGCCGGTGGAATTTTAGGATCATTCGACACGCAATGTTTCGAACATCTGAATTGAAGCGGTAACAGTGTAGGTAATCAAAGATTCGCGTGTAAAACACCGACAGTTCATCGGATTCGTGCACTATAGTACGCATCTACACGAATCCGATCAAGAGGTACAACTGGATTATATCGCATGTACACGCGATTGGAAATATCAATGTAAACCACATGAAACATATAACATTTTAATTAAAATTTAAAATTTATTATCATTATTAATAATTATATTAAAAGCGTAAGATGTTGCCGCAAACAGAAAGGAAAAAAAATAGTAAAAGAAAAAAACGAAGGAGGTAGAAAAGAAGGATAAGAAATAAAAAAAGGGAGAAAAAAGAGAAATGGTGATATTCATGTAGATAGCAGTAATTCGTTTAAATCTACATGGCGATTCACGTAGTTTCTTATATATTTGAATGTATTAATTATTAAATAGATGTATCGATATCTTAATTTTCGTCTATGTCTTTCTTATGAAATATTTATGAAAAATGCTTGCAAAATTATCTAATAATTTTATACTTCAAAATTTCATCGTCAAAAGTGAGCTCTGGATATACGATTATCCGAGCACCTGCTCCTTAACGAAAGGCAGCCTTAATAAGAATGCAGCGTCATCAAGTGCTAGGTAAGCAAGTCAATCAGCCACGCCTGATGAACCGGAAAGGATGGTACAACACAACACGCAATAGCCAGTAATATCCTTTGAAGCTAACGACCTCATAAACCAAAGATCAGCCCGTTAATTTATGAACCATACGCAAGTTCTTTTTTTTTTTTTTTCTTGTAAAAAAGTGAGATATTTCTGTTTTGTGTATATGTGTATGTGAGCATGCACAAAGAAAAACGAACCATTCTCCTCTAACAACTAGTGTTTACATTATTAATTTTCTATTAAATAAATTTCATGAAATAAATCATCATTTTAAAATATTCGATATTCGTTGCGTTTTCTATTAATGCAAATTACTATCATTTTTATTAAAAAATGCAATATGATTTTTCTAGGGATAAATGCATATTGTAATAAATCGATAACGAACTTATCGAAACGATCAAAATTTAGACTGAATGTCTTTACATTATAAAGATATTAAAAATGGTCTTCGACAAATATTTGACTAAATTACTGATTTGTATATATTATTCTATTTCTATGCAAATCTATTGATTTTATACATATAATATTCATACAACTATCTTCAAATATTATTGTTATAGTTCTATATCGAAAATAATAATTTGCAAATCGAATAAAATGTTAATCTAACTAATGATATATAAGTAAGAAATAAAAAACAAATTGTAAATTTAATAGAAAATCTATCTAAAATATAATTTGAAATTGACAAGTAATATTTAATCGCGGAATATAATTGACGCGTAAATGTATCGCTTACGAACTTCCCACGGTACTTCCTATCGCACCGTGCATCATAAATGTCAATTAGCGGCACAATACCTCGCAAACATGAGAACAACGCCAATTTACCCGCTTTCATGTGCCACACGTCATTATCTCTACGATTTTGCGCCTGAGTATTTTCAAATTCTCCTAATTATAGAACAACTATTAAATGTTCAACGAATATGCAACTATTATCTCAGGCAAGGAATTTATTTTGTTATATATTTTGGCGTACATATAATGCATGTAATTTCAAATTGAACATTAAAACCATGTATGTACAATGATATAATATAATATTGAATGCAAGTTTATACCTGTGCAACATAATGAGAACATTTATCTTCGAAAGCTTAATTATCATTTTATATTTAGATATATGTATATACATTTCGATTCGTTTATTTCGATTAACTTTGACTGCTAATGTTGAAATTTATGAATTCAATTTTGAAATTAATTCTGTTTTACAATACCCGCGTATTTGATCTATGCCGATAAATTCTCTACACGCAATCCCTACAAGTGTTTTGAAACGCCAACTTTTGTCCAGAAATACCAAGTCTTTCATCTAACTAATAAGCGAAGAACACAGCCGAGAATATAACGGAAATTATATGGATGTCTAATTTTCAATGACGATGAGATTCTTTGACTACAGGATGCAATGAGAGATAGAATGGTTGCTCCATCTTTAATTGAGTTATTCGTTTATACTGGATTTGCATATCAAAAATACGTAGGTTTTTATACAGTGTTATAAAACGCGTTCATGAAATCCATATGCCTGAACTATCTATCTTTGTTGAAGAAGAACGTATTTTTTTATATGATCCTACACTGAAAAAAAATTTATTGAATTCGAATAAATATTTATTTCAACACTGTTCAATAAATCATTTATTTGAAGCTAATAATAATGATTTGATGTGAAAAATATTTATTCGATATAGGAAAATTCTTTTCAAAACAGATAAATATTTATTAATTTAATTTTTTCAGTGTAAAATTACATTCTCGAGTATCTTGCTCATTTTATTTCTTTTTTCTGCGAATTTTTAATTATTAAAAGCCATCGATCAAATTCGAAGATAGCATATTATACAAAAAGATGACGGATGTAGTGTATGTATGTGTGTGTGCGACATGTAATAAGTAAAATTTTTTCCAGCCACGAATAAACGATCAACATGTTATTAATTCGAACATTTTGCCCGTTTTGCATTGTTTCAGAACTCTGAAATATCGTTGTTTGAGACCAATATTCGTTTCATGGGAAGTCTGCTCGCTTGTTACGCTCTCACGGGGGATGTAATGTTCCGGGATAAGGCGGCGCAGCTTGGCGAACGGATGCTGCCTGCCTTCCAGACGGAAACCGGAATTCCTCATTCCCTCATCAACCTTCATACTGGGGTAAGCGCGGCTTTTCGTTACCATAATTCGCCAGTGCTCACGTCAACATGCCAAGAGACGGGTTCGATATATGTACCTTGATATTAACTTCGTTTCAGAAAAATAAGAACTTACTCATTTGCCGTACTGAAGCAAAAGATATAACACGGGCAGATAATATCGAAAATTTATATAAAATCTATCAAAACTATCAAAATATATATGCAGGGTGTTTTATAGTATAATTAAAATTGATACCCGAACAGGCAAACCGAAAGGAGAAGTTCTTCGTAAAATTGTTTCTATTCATCAAGTTTTTTTAATGCTGAAAGTTAAAAACTATGACAAAAATAGAATTTTCGGTTGGTTTCTATAAAAACGATCAACTAGTTTCATATATGTATAAATAACGTTATTTTTACAAATCACTATTATCACACATTAATTAAAATAGAAACAGAAAAAGATGGATTTAAAGTATAATAAAAAAAGTGAATTAATAATTTACGTCACATATGTTATGTTATTCATTTTCGTTATTTTTCTCGCTGTAGTTTTCGTCATGCGAATAATCCGTTAGCTTATGAAACATGCAGTATAATCATAAAGTACAATTATCGCGGCCTTTTGCTCTTCCATGATTATAATTTAAGAAAGGATTACCCCAGGGCGTGGTATATTTCCGTTTTTGCATGCCTCTTGTCAGGCATCATAAATGGCAACGATGTTGCGCTTTAATTGAAACGATTCCATCAAGTCACGATTGTCGAAATAGCAGCGCGCGATTAATATGCAAATTCTTAATTGGGTGGATAATGAGGCCGCAAAAAGAAGATAAGTCTTTGATTTTTTCTTATAAAGAAAAAATCTATAAAATAATAATTTATCACTCACCAGTTGTTGCGCAACAGCGAAGTTATGATCGCATTGAAGCTACGCTGATCTGTAACATACAAATAAAATCCACATTGTAGCAACGTCAACAGTAATTAATATTTCAGACTATTGTGTGCATTGCACTTTATGTTTTTTACACATACTCAGCAGAAATATAATTAAAACATTTTATAATTTTTAATTTAATAATTACAACTAATAAATATTCACCTCAGGGTTGCTCCGCTGATGCCCGATGTCTCTCTCAGACCTTCTCCTCCTCTCAGATTATCGACGTCTTCAGCTTAAGTTAATCTATAAAATAGAAATTAAATCCAAATTGTAACAGGACCTCAAAATAATTAATATAAAAAATTAATATTAATAAAAATAAAAAAATAGTAAAAAAATTAATATTATATACATTGAATTTTATATTCGAAGTACGATACTATACTTTTGCGTTATCGCTAGACACTAATTTCACATGCGCGTGAACAGATTATTAGGTTGAATTATGTTGACCGTTGGCAAAAGATTTTACATTGAATTTCTTACAAAATATGCGTTTCGAACAATTACGACCATATATAGTCAATAAGCATCGAATCTGGTACACAATCTTGTCGGAGAAATTGACACAGAACAAAAGTGCCATAGCGTGAGGAAACGAGAAATGAGAGAGGGAGAGAGTCGGATTTAATTACAACGTGCAACGTGTTCCGCGCGATTGACCCTCGCTTGATAACCTCGTAATTTCTATTAGCGTTCTTAATGAACGCGACTAATTGGCGGCTTTTAGCGTGTCCATCTCTGGGCGCCATAATTTTTTATTAATTTTGAATGGCATGAAAGGAAAGATACGAAACAATAAAAGTTGTTTATCAGCTTGAAAATTCCATGTTTTGCTCCGGAATGACGTTTGTATTTGAGTAAAGCGCATATTTTTTTCTTATATTTGAAGAAAATAATATATGCGACACAACTTTTTAAACGAAACATGTTATTTATAAAATATATATGTATCAATTATTTATATCTTTCTTTATCTCTTTATTTATATAAACGCAAAGAAATAATAAATATAGAATATGTAAAGTTTTATATTATTATTATTATGTCATGAAAAGGAATATGTAATTAAAATTTTAAAAAAATTAAAATTTAATTAAAAAAGTCATACACGCATCATCAAAATCGTCCATTTGTCTTACACGATGAAATTATAGATTTATTTACTTTGCATAAATTCGCTGCATAATTGTGTATGTTAATGTGTGTGTCATAATCACAAAATTCTAAATTTCTTTAATATGTTACATTTATAGAAATAACACACGCAAGATCTTAATATGCAAAACAGAGCTGGCACGAATCAATATTTTTATCGATTTTAACTTTATCCTTTTTTCTACCACTTATAACATAACAAAACTTACGTTTTATTATATTATACTTCATATCTAAGAGTTAAGATATTTATCATATCTATTCCACTTTATATTACTTTAAACATCGTATGTATCTCTTGCCATCGAACTAGATAGTTGCGCTTATTTTTCAGGCGAGCAAGAATTACGGTTGGGCGAGCAGTGGCTGCAGTATTTTATCCGAAATCGGAACGATGCATCTTGAGTTCACTTACTTGAGTGATATAACGAATAATCCAGTGTTCAAGAGCAAAGTCGAAAACGTGAGAAAGGTCCTGAAAAGCTTGGAGAAACCAAAGGGTCTATATCCGAACTATATTCATCCGAGAACAGGAAAATGGGGTCAACGTAAGTGAATTTATGTTAATCCTATACATTTGGATTAATATTTACAATACATACAATACCAGCACGAGCATACATTTGCTTAGCAAATTGCTTTGCAAATCATTTCAATAGAAAGGATAGTATTTCGAAAACATACAATATAATAGTATATCATAGAGATCTAATTGTTTATAGAGATTTATTGTCCTTTGCATAATTTTTTCCTTATCGGGAAATGTGTAATAGAAACAGTAACTCGCGTTTGTACTTACATTTATATATTCGTCGTAAAATAAAAATATTAAAAATTTCCGTCCGAATTTCCGTCGTCAATCAAACGATGCTGGACGGACATAAATATATCCGGGTGACTTATTACTATCATTTCGCATTTAATAAATCTTTAGACTTTAGACACACATAGAGCAGTACATCTTGTGCGAAATAAGTTTTTTCATCCGACAGTTATCAATTACATCGCGAGAAAATAGTTTCGTATAGTCGCGAGGTAAAGAATTCGCACACCTTTAGTTTCCCCTGTTTTCTTTTCTTTTTTTTTTTTTCTTGTATCTTAAAGCGTCGGCCCATGTCACTTCGCGAAAAGATACCCTGCCGCGGCATCGTCATCGCCATGTAGCCGATCTTGAATATCGCATTTATCATTCTCTGCCTCAGGTTCTAAAAATCCCCCGGGCCTGCATACTCTCTCATTGCACGTATGACGAGATCCTCGAGAATATATATCATCCAAGCCGTTCGGTATCTAGCCCCATCACACATCCTTCCCACGTTTTTCACGGTTCCGCTCTGGTGGACATTCGTACAATGAGAGAAAAAAAAGAATTTTGAATGAACAGACAAAATTAGTAGCTTTGAGGAACAAAAATATATATAGTTGATTAAACAGTTTAAATAATTAATGCAACAAATATTTTATTGATTTAATTATTATGTTTTTATTGCAACTTATTCACCGATAAAATTTACTATCATATCGTACCGTACGTAATTTATCGCGAAAATGAATAAATGTATTTAATTTTTTTTTTTTTTCGTCAAAATCTCGCAACATCATTATCAGCCATATCTTATTTTTATAAAAAGATGTAGCATTGCTGCCTTTTCGTGAATAAAATTAATATTCAAAACATAGAAAGAAAATTCGTCATCAAATCATAATTAAAATATCCGTTTAACAAAAGCTTAATCTTGCATTGGTCGACCGACTCTTACACATCCTCGCGCATCCTAACATTTTCAATTCTCAAAGAAATAACGATCAAAGAGATTCGTCAAAGCTAAGCCGTACTTCCTTTCATCGCACAAGTCTTAACATAAAGTAGAAACCGTGTTCTTAGTTAGCCCAAGGCACCTAAGAATTAGCTCGGTAGAAATCAAGGTCTGCCCTTTGTTTCTCCGTCCTTAGACATAGCCGAAGTAGTACGGATAACAAACCTCTCCTTTCCAAAGAGATTCGCCCAGTATTCCTTTATCTCATAGCGATTACCGTTATTGTCCATTTAAAGCGGTATCTCTTTTAAAACAGTCAAGTTAAAGCTATCTGACAAACGAGTCATCCGCAAGCCTCTAATTTCACTTCGACATAAAAGGAAAAACAAAAATAATTGGCGATGCACTAAAGATTTTCGCGAGTGAAAAAAAAGTAATATTATTTTATTATTTCTTTTTTAAAAACGGAAAATCTGTATTTTTCATTTTTTATAATACAAAAGCTATAATATGACTTGATTTTCATTTTTTAAAAATGCCAAAAGTTCCAACCTAATACCTATATTATTAAAAAATTTATATGAAAGAATAAAAATACAGACATACTCTTGAAGGATTTTTCAAAGAAATGTCCTACGAGCTTTACTGGAATTCGCACGGAATTTACTTATGACCGAAATATTTTCGTGGAAATTGCAGATCATATGTCGCTCGGTGGACTCGGCGACAGTTTCTATGAGTATTTGCTAAAGGCCTGGATTCAGTCTGGCAAAGACGACGTCGAGGCACGCGAAATGTATGATGAGGCTATTGCAGCTATAACCGAGCATATGATCAAAACGTCCCCTGGCAAACTCGTATACGTATCGGATTTAAAATATGACAGACTCGAGCACAAAATGGGTCATTTGGCTTGTTTTGCTGGTAAGTTATACATAATTAATGCAATTATTATTATTTCCATTTTTATATCATAATCATTGAGTTTGAATATAAACAAGTACATTTACCCTCTCAAATATATTCTGTTTTCTATATATTAATATAATCGATTACTATTTAAGTTTTGATAGGATAGTAATCGATGACGATAAAAAGATTGATCATATAACAATTATTTGTTCAATTTTATCGTCACAAGCTAGAATTACAATTTATTGGAGATTTATCAGAAACGATAATCGTGCATTTTATAGGTGGTATGTTTGCTCTGGGTGCGAAAACTCTGGAAAATGAATCGTCTGACAAATACATGAATATCGCCGCTGGTCTGACCAACACGTGTCACGAGTCTTACGACAGAAGTGCTACAAAACTCGGCCCGGAAGCTTTTCACTTTATCGAAGGCAACGAGGCTAGAAGTCTGAAGAACGGCGAGAAATATTACATTCTACGACCAGAGGTAATTTGTTTATTCTCTCTCTCGTGCAAAGATAAAACTAGTACGAATTGAGATAAAGCATCGTAATCACAGTTATTATTCTCAGAAGAAATTATTCTTATTCGCACTAAATAAGTAATTTCACAACAGAAAACCACTTTTAATCACGAAAAAATATCTCACTTTAACATATATAGCATTAACTTTATATTCGTTCGCAAATTGCTTAAATTTGTTAATTTAATTATTTATTACAGAAAAATAGAAATTATAAAAATCATGTGTGTAAAAAAAATAACTATAGTTCTCTCTCCTGTGATTTTATTTTTTTTTAAACTATAATTTAGACGATAAAACGATATATTCTTCCGCAGACCTTCGAATCGTATTTCGTGATGTGGCGACTAACAAAAGATCCTAAATATCGCGAATGGGGTTGGGAGGCAGTTCAAGCACTGGAAAAACATTGCCGAGTCCCCGGAGGATTCACGGGACTTAACAATGTTTACCTGGTTGACTCGGCGAAAGACGATGTCCAACAAAGTTATTTCTTTGCTGAGACATTAAAGGTAAAAGAGAAAGGAAGCATTGTTTCGATGATTCGGTTTATACGCTATTTCTTGTAAAAGCTGACTTCAATGTTACTTATACCGGTAAAATGCGGTATTTCACAAATTTACATTTATAATATTTTAACCGCTTGGGATCACTTTTCATTTTTATGCATATATTCATTTGGAATTCTGTATAATATAATTCTATTATATAGCTATAAGAAATTTCAAACTTTAAATATATTGCTTTAGTTAAAAAATTTTCCACTCTTTCATTTTCTGTCTATCACGCCTTTATGCTTTCGCTGCTGTTTTAATTACGATAATCCAAATGCTATATTATTTAAAAAAATTATCTGATTTTAAATAAATCTTTTCTCTTTTTTCCAGTATCTCTATTTACTATTTAGCGACGATGATCTCATAAGCCTGGATGACTGGGTATTCAACTCCGAGGCTCATGTGCTTCCCATCAAGGGCAATCCCCTATATCGTCCAGCCCCTGCTTTATAAACCGGACAAGTTCGCGACAGTTTGAACGATACTGATAATTTTCGTTCGCCAGTGATGAAACCGACACATAATATGACGATACAGTGTATCAGAATGACATAACAACCGAAGATATTTACTTTATATTACGAAGCGACTTTCTCGCCTTTGTTGTATATAATATTATGTAGATTGTGAGAGTAAATGTTATCTATCGCGGCAAAACAAAACTACTCCATCGATATTTTCTTTCTTTATTTGTGTTATTTCAAAAATCTGTTTATTCGATAAATTTAATTACAAAATTGAAAATAATTATTTATATATTTTTTATTTTCCGTATATCTCCTACTCCTATACATAAATATCTGATTTTGATTACGTAACACAATTGAATTGCAAAATGAATATGAAGGAGAATTAGTCTGTCCTTCAATTAACGAATGATGCACACACATATACATATTTTAAATTAACATAATTATTTTAGGTAAACAAAAGAGAGAAAGTGCGTGTGTGTGTGTGTGAGAGAGAGAGAGAGAGAGAGAGAGAGAGCGCGCAAGCGCGAGCAGAATCAGAATGAAAAGAACAGAATAGAAATATTAACGGACGTTATTTAAGCCACACGTTTGTAAATAGCGATAATGAAAGCGATAGCGAAAGCGAGAATGAGAAAACAAACGAGAGAGCTATTAAATAGGAGAAAATGTTGCAAGAGTATGGATGCTTCGTAAATTTCCTTTTTCTACCGTAAAGCGGTCTCTACCAACACTTAAATATATATTCGAAATAACTATAACTGTACGTCTGTAACATTTTTAATGTTCTGTAAAAATCACGACAAGAGAGACAGTAAATTTACCCTTGTTTCTTTCTTTTGCATCAATTGTTTTGAAAAAAAAATATTCTATCAGAAGCATGCGATAGAACGTTATTAAGACTGCAAATTTTATCACATGTATACCTTACAATTAGAAAAAACTACATTTATATTAAATCAATAAACCAAATTATTGGAAACATCTTTTTAATATGTACATTGCAAATATTTGTTCAAAAGTCAAATCTTTAATAAGTTTTATTGCGTATATACAATTCAGTGAAATGTCAATTGTAATCATTACTTGAAACTATGTGAATTGCTTTTATACAGCATTGTAAGATTAAGTAAGGACGCGAGTTTCATATTGACGATACCTAACACCGGTTTTGTAGCGCTAAAAATTCGAAAATAAAACTGTCAATCAATCAAAAAAATTGGAAGAGAAGAAAATAAGAAAAATAGCGATAAACACATTTAGCCAAAAAAAGTCGTCAAAGTATCATTTTTAAAAATGTTCTACGTAACATTTTATAACGTTAACGTTTCACACACATCTCTTTTTCCGATTTTTATCGACGTCCTTCAAAAAGATTTTGACTATCCAGCAATTTTGCTATCCCCCAGTTCTATCTCCCTTTTTGACAAAGAAAAAGAGAAAAGTACACAAAATCAACTGTCAGTCTCATGATTGCGGTTCGAGCGTACGTGCTTTTTTGTATGACGAATAAATCGAAATAAAATTATATAAAGAAGAAGCCCGCGGGAGAGAATGCAGATCGAATGCGGTCGTACATTTGCAGCGAACGATGGCGATCATTACTGTGAGTCAGTCGAATGTTGTAGTTGTAAAGCAATGTAGCAACCGATTAACTAGCAAAGTCTGTAATGCGAGAGAGAGAGTAGACATGTATATAAAGATTACAAGAAAGTATTCTATACGAGGAGTGCGAAGTATAGAATGAAATTGTAGAAGAAACACCATATAATTATATAGCGCTTGTGTACTGAAAGATAAGATTGATTCGTCCAAATTGGATTCTGTAATATCCATCGAAAAACAACTAAAAACAGTAGCATATATATTCCAAAAATACGCATTTTTACGGCGTTTAGAATTGAAGTTAGTCATAATAATTGGAGTTATACAGAAGATGAGGAAGAAGAAAAAACAATAACGTTTCTCAAATATTGGTCTCAGATAGGTTTTTGTTTTTTACGAATTCATCTCGTGAACGAGCTAATTTTTGTAAAACGTTCTCCTTTAGTAAGTTTAATTCTTGTGGTGTCTCTTATCGAGTTTACGAACAATCAGCGTCGCACTCGTCGGTGATGAGAACGATCGGAAAGTTACTTAATATATATATATAGATATATATATATATATATATATAGTGCAGTTCTCACGCTACGTTTTTCGTTAAGATGAAGTTCCAAAGACGAGAGACTTTGAAACATCATCTTCAACAAACGCGCGAGATAGAAAAATATATACATAGAAAGATTTATAAGTATGAGATTTATATATATATCTATATATATATATATATATATATATATATATATATATATATATATGCGAGCGTGTACGTAAACATTCATTCTTATGTGTCCGAATGATAGCGAAATGATTGAATGCGCGACTATGTATTGAATTTTAGCGCGTGATAGTCGATAATAATCGCATTATCGTTTTTATTTCACGTCACCGTCGGACCTCCAAGAGGCTCACGCGGTTGTATCATAATGCTTGTCAACACAATTTCGGCAAGTATTTACTATTATCTAGAAAAGAGTTGCACTAAGTTAGTCGATGTTAATCGCTGTTGACTAAGTCTTCTTGGACTACATTATAGCTAAAATTATATTATCTAGAGAGAAACAAAACCGAAATGTTAAATGACTTTTCATGTTATGTACGCATAAAAATGTTACGTATAAAACAATGTCTTTGTATATATTCTATGCGCAGACGATTCTTTGCGTATCTCGTAAACGAATCACGATCAGTTAACTATTGGTGCAACTCGCTCAAGATAATTGCTAAAACAATGTACAATGTTTCATTCGATAAGATATCATAAATAACAAAATAACATTCATTTTGTAACACAAGATCCATTTTATATCACAAAAATAATCTTTCATCCGTTGTTGATAATTAGAATAAACTATCAGAAATTAGAGAGATTTGACGATGAATTTTCCTTATCGTGATAAATAAAATATATGGATGCTGATACTTACGACATTCAATAAGTAATCATCTCTTAAATATTATCTTAATATCGTCTGATTAGGAAGATTCACCATTAAATCTCGTAAACTTCCAATTCCCAATTGACAACACAGTAAACCCTGGATCGTGTATATGTAAGAATAGTAATAACATCAAGAATAATGGCAAGGATGGCAGTGTCCGGCGACGATGATGACAGTAATAACGATAGCCTATACATACATTTGTGAATAGATATTTAATAATTTATTGTTAACTAGAGTATTTTACTTGGACTTCACTGAACGGGGTTTTGGGTACAATAATCTTTTCTTATGACAGATAATGACAGGGCTTACAGTTTGTTTATCTGACAAGGAGTGAAAGGGATTATGAAAGAGAGATCAAGAGATAGGGAGAAAACAAAAACTAAACTTTAGCTTTACTCGCCTGGTCTTTATATGATGAGCGAGAGCTACACGCGTCACAAAAAAAAAATATATATATATATATATCGTTGGAAAAAATGTCACGAAGTTTTCTGGGATGCGAACTATACTTGTAAATACAATACACAATCTAGTGATAACGGGGTTTTACTTTAACAGCTTTACGTAATTATTACTTTGTCATGATCAGTGAAATAAATAAATATTGATAATATGTTATATTGTACAACTCCCATTATACAATTTCCTCTCCAGAAATTTATCCTAATTTCGAAAATCTCAAAAATATTGACGATGCAAATTTATAACCGTATAAAAACTTTGTAAACTTAATTTATACAACTTTCAAAATAAACAGTTATAACGTACAACAAAGATTGCATCTCTATTACCGTCGATTGACGTTAATTGTTAGATTAAACGATAGTGTGTTGCATGAAATATTATTTATCAGTCGAGCTACCCATAATCCTTTAAGTAGATTACTCTCCTTTAATGAATCCTTGTATGGCTTGCCTATTAAGCTGATCCTTATTAAACAAATAATCAGTCAGAAAGCTTAAGTTCACATCCATAATAATAGAACGATTTCATTTGCTAGTGATTAATTGCAAAATGCATATAAGAGTTTATTTTCAAAACATTCGTGATTAGCGTTAATTTATCATGCTCATTTTACGAGATACATATATTGCTAATTTGAAAATATAATCTTTATGAAATTAAATAAATTTAAAAAATCTAAAATTGACGCAAAATACAGTAAAACAATTATTTTGATTCACTACTTTATATAGCTTAAAATATTCTATTCTTTTATCAATAGATGACAGTTACAATTAAATAAAATAATAAACCAATCGAACATTTAATTAATTGCTCTGCAATTTTCTGAAAAATATCTATATTATATTAACGAAATTCGTAAATTTAATTATTTTTTTAATCACGCTTGATTAATTTAATCTTTAGTCAGCCTGCTTTCTTATTTGGACTTTACATTCGAATTCTATTATATAAATATAAATTTTTAATGAAGACCACCACCTCCACGGTGGAACTACCGTGAGGTAGTCTAGTGGGAAGAAGTAGAGGAGGAGGAAGAGTCAGAAAATTAGAGCGACTCACGATGAGATAGATCAGTCTCCCTCGCGTCGCGCGTTACTTCGATAGCGTTATTTGCATCAGGTAATCTATAGAACGAATAAGGTCTAACTAATTTCTCATTTCTAATTTTTCCTGAATTCATCGTTTCGATAAACAATTTCTCATTGTTATCTAGAGATTTTCTAAATCGTGCTCAAAAACACTCGACGAAGCGAGAACACGTTTCCGTGTAAAATCAAATTTTGTAAAGAACGACAAATTGAAATTTTGCAAGTCCAGCAAATTTCTATCTGAATATATGAAATATCAGGTGAAGCAAGGTTTGCAGAACAAATTAGGCGAACAATATGTTATTTCACATCGAATAATTTTCTAATACAAGATTCAAGCTAGCTCTCTCGATTGCACGGCGATACAGCTGATACAGCGAAACCGGAAGAGTATACCATTTCTCCGATGCGAAACAGTTCTCCACTGTTCTCCAGTCTTTTCCTAAGTACAGTCGGCGCTATTATTGCAGTGCGGTTTAAATATAGATAAGAACGCGTATTTTCTTGACGTAAATCGCACCGCTCTTTTTATCTCAATTCAACGTACCGCCAAGATCGAGACGCTATCGAAGATTTTTGCATCATGAAAAAGCTCATGTTGCGACTCCTTCTTGCATCTTGTGTTCTAGGTGAGTCTTCAATATCAATTTCTTAAAAATCAGTATACTATTTGTAACTATTGCCATTTTGTAATTAACTATAATTTTTTTCTAAAAAGTCGCATTTTTCAAGTAGAAAATATTAACAAATTAATACGAGAACAGCACAAATCGATATTTTGTTGTTATCGCTCAACTTATATTGTTAAAATTTTTAAATTGTTGAGTAACTGAAGTCGCACATGCGACGTTTCTTGCAAAGTGTGTTGATAGAATTTTATATATACAACGCCAACAAAAACATTTGTTGGACACATAATGCGAATACAATAAAATAAATAAAATTACACAAATGTGATAAAGAAGTATATTGATATCGTGATTATGCTTCGTTTTAAAATTTATTTATATTTTTAATAATTTATCTTTCACCTATTAAATATGCGCGATCTATTAATATATCAAAATAATTAAATTCTTATAAAATGAAAATGACATAGTGCATAATAAAATCGCAATTGTCAAAATCGTAAAAAAATGAGAAAGAAGTATTGCGATTATCAACACTATAATAAAAGTAATAATGTAATAAAAACAAAAGATTACATAATAAAAATAAATTATGCAATAATTTATATAACAATTATATTGATATGTTCGATTTAATTTCTAGGACAACAATAAATTTTCTTAGCGTTTGATAAAATCGTTTCTAAACAATTTTTAACTCAATAAAATTGAATCTTCTTTTTAGATAAAATTCTTCTCTCACGGAATAAATTTGTTTATATGTTTATTAGAATAATTTATATTAAGTTTTTTTTTAATTTTTTCTTAAGCACGTATGTATATACATGTACATTAAGTGTGTATATATATATATATATATATATATATATATATATATATATAATAATTGAAATTCCCAATTTATAATTAATTTATTATAGTAGTATCCATAAAACATAAAAAATATAAATAAAAGTTATAACAACGTATGAATACTTTACTTCATCCAAGAAATCTTCAATTGTATATTCGCACTTATATGTGTCAACAAATATCGAAATAATAAAATAGTAGTGAAACCAGATTTTTTAAAATCTAATAGAAATGTTTATTTATTAAACTAAATTATATATTATTGCACAATTCTAGTTTATAAAATCAAAAATTATACTGAATAATAGTTGTCTATTCTTAATAATATTGAACAAATTTTTTAAGATGTATTCCGAATGTAAGAGAAAACAATATTGTAAATTTTATTGATATGCTATAAACTATTTTGTATGAAACACATTATATGCTTGCGGTCATTTCAATCATGGCCGGAGGTTATTAACGATTTAAGTTCAATGTCATATCCTCTATGGGTGTCACAAACGGTCACAACACTCTTTAGCTCCCCTGAAGCCAACGTAATAATATTTTATAATCATTTATCAATGCCGCATGTATAATTTTTACTAATAATATCAATGACCTATTGATTACAATATATAAAGTTTATGGTTTTAAAACGAAAATCTCAACACATAAAAAATAGCATGTAATAAAATCATTTTTTACTAAAATTCTATGAACGAAAATTAAATTAGAGAATGCCTTAGTATAGAAAGGTATATGTATCTTGACGCAAACTTATATTTATATACCTCGTCATCTTTTTCTAGAAAATACTTTTCCAACGAAACATAATTACGTCAGCTTCCACGTCATTGTCAAAATTTGTACTCTTAAATAAAGGAATGCAGTCATACATCGATGAGTTAAGATTCTAATAAAAATTAAATATTTTAATAATTTTTTTCGTGTAAAAAAATTAACCTTTTTCTACTTCTACTATATATTTACAATAAAAAATTTAGACTAAAATACTATGCTAAATTGGATATTCGATATAAATAGAAAAGAGATATATTTTTACATCATATATAGCATATTTGAAGAAAAATCACAATATGTTGCACATGATGCAAATTTCATAAATATAATTAAATTTATACATATCGAATTAGAAGAATGACTTTCAATCTTAATTTATAATAATAAGGCAATTAAGAAAATATCGTCATAAATATAGCTTTTATAACAATATTTTCTTAATTGTCCTATCATTATAAATTAAAATGAAAACCATTCTTCTAATTTGATATCTATAAATTTAATTATATTATCGATAATCTGCGTACCACATATGCAAATAAAATCAGTTACGCAAATTTCATAACGCACTACGAGTAACGTAACATAATAAACGTTGGAATTTGGCTGCGATCGTGCGGTGAACGCACTTCAGAAGAGACTCAGGTTGGCCTATAAATAACGAAAGTTTGCGGTCGCACCAACGCTTGAAATTTAGTCGAAAATTTTACCAAGTCATAATCCCATCTGCTATCCGAAATTTTTCTTTTTTATGTCGAATGAAAGAATTATTTGCATTTTGATATATATATATATGCGTATCAATTCATCAGGCCATAAAGATTGCATAATTAATTTTCCTCTAAATAAAAATTTATCTTTGATATAATTTTAGCTTTAAGAGCAAAACAAATCATACTGTCAAACTGAAACAGAGTCTAGACTATCAATGAATTAATCGCATTTAAAACTCGATTAAAGTTACATAGTAACGACTTTGTATTTCAACAGACATATGTGCTTAACTATTACCAGGTTGAATTTATGAAAGAAAGATTGTGTTCATACATTATGTAATTAAATTGCAAGCTATGCTAAGCGTCGTTCTTTGTAGTGGAAATCTGTCAAAATTTTTTTTTGCTATTTTAAAATTTCTCTGCTATCATTTTCGTTAAGAGAGAGTATGGTCCTACAAAGTTTTATCTTAATTAAGAGAAAGCGCGAGCGATGCAATGCTTCGCAAGTTGGAGCCGAAGTTGGAGCGGAAATTGAGCGATTGTCGATACTTCCGAATACCGATTACGAGGTAATGATTCCGCCTCGATTCAACAGAAGCTGTTTATGCGCGCAGATACTTCGAGCTCGTTGGCGTTCGCTTTTACTACGAGTAAGTTGCAAACTCGAGCCAACTATGCGTAGTCGACATACCAGAGATTCCTTTGCAAACGCAAACGATAAAGGCCGATAATTTCAACGCTTCCGGCGCCCCTAAATTACGTTTGCAAAATCTGCACTACGAAACTATAATCTCTAACTTAAGTCATGCATCTTCAGTTTTGTACTTTTAAGAAAAAAGAAATTATTTATGCAAAATTATATTAATTTGTAATCTTCTATAAGATGTTTGCAACCATTGTACTATGTTTTAATAGCAAACTTTGAAGATTAATTAGAATTGATATCCTTAAATAAAGATGTCATGAATAACATTATAATTTCTGAGTTGTAAATGATTAATATTGAATTATATCGTGTAAAATTCATGTGTTCAGGTATACTTACGCATATACACGAAATCTGTCGTATATTTATTTGTGTGTTATTAATTCTCATAGATATTCTATCATTGAAAATAAATTGATGATTTCATATGGTGTGGAAATGAATAACGGATGATAAATATTTATAACTCGAAAATTAGTTTGACAATTTTCAAATATAATATCATATTAAAATATAATAATTAATTTCTAAAATATACCTTTTGAAATATTTTATGATTGTTTTATTTTATTGAAATTAATATTCTATGCTTAATTGTTGCATATGCTTGTTATAAAAGAAAATTTTACAAACTATTAAACATTCGCTTTATCATAAATTATATAACAGCAATATATCATTTTTTATTATTTTTTTAAAAGAAATTAATAAAAAATATATTATTTTAGTCAGATTAAATTATTAATTAAAATTCTTAATTTTTTATATGATATAATATGTTAGCAACACACACACATAACATTTACGATGATATAAAAGACAAGTCAAAATATTCGCAAGCATTACTCGTTTAAAATAGAAATAGAATATTAATAGATATCATGGTATTTGAGGAACACATTTGATGTTGCGACATCAAAAGTCAAAACATGAACGCAGAGATACCGGATGCTGAACGTCATTTTATATTACTATATCGTTTGCTTCGTTTTATTAACTTTCTATTTATAATTTAGAAAATATACATGAAAAGAGTTTTTCTTAGAATTTACGTTGAAAATCATGGTAATCAATAGAACAATATAGTATTGAAAGAATTTTATAAGAGTTTCTCTGATCAATATTTGTCACAATAAAAAAATATTAATATATACATAATAAATGTTATTATGTACATAGTAAAATTAATCGAACATATTTTATATATTTTATTATGGTAGATTTTCTCTATGTAGTTTGAAAAAAATTAGACCTCTTTAAAAAAAACAATGACCCTTATATGCTGAATATTTTCAACATTAAAGCTATGGTCACGCGGAGTTCATTTGATGGACTTGTCCATCGCTTCCTCACTATTCAATGATATAATACATATATTCTCAAGTGCGAAAAAAGTTACAGAAAGGAGACAGATTTATGTTTCACACACAAAGATACATAATATTGTTTCGGCAAAATCGGGGATTGTCACAAAATTATTACCTAAAATTTAAGTAAAAATTGAGACTCACCGATACGATGCACAGTAGTGGAGCTGTTAACTGTAAAATATAAATATATGGAAATTATATATAGTGAAATTTAAAATAATATATTGATAGTTTGAAAAATAAACTTATTATTTACATTGAGTTTAATAGTAAAAATAGTGAGTATATGGTCACGCGGAGTTCATTTGATGGACTTGTCGATCACTTCCTTATTATTCAATATTTTACATATATTCTTAAGTAAAGGAAAAGTTTCAGAAAGGAGACAGATTCGTGTTTCACAGAGAAAAATACATAATATTGTTTCGGCAAAATCGGAGAGATTTTCACAAAATTATTACCCAAAATTTAAGTAAAAATAGTAAGTATGGTCGCGCGGAGTTCATTTGATGGACTTGTCGATTACTCATTACTCAATAATATTATACCCTATTATTCAATAATATATTATATATATTCTTAAGTATAGGAAAAAAGTTATAAAAAAGGGGCAGTAAAATTTAGTAAAAATAGTAATAAAAATAATAAAGAAAAATTATTTACCGTATAATTGTTCGTCGTTGTCCGATGCCATCCCGGGCCTCCTCCTCGTAAAAGAAGCTTCGAAACACTTGCATTCGCGTTAAATTTTTTCCGACTCGTGGCAACGTCCGGATTTTAGCTATCACAATAACCTTCGACACGTCTCAGTAAAACACGATGAAAAACACGAGAGCTCAATTCACGAGCGATACTTGGACACAACGGGACGAAAGTACGACCGAAAACGCGCGAACCCAGTTAAGAGAGAGAGAATACGATGGGAAAACTCCGGAAATTTACACGCCAAAAGTGCCCGCATTCTCGCGATTCGCGCGCCATCTTTCGGCGATTCAAATTGACACCATGACGTCCCGCGCGGTTCCGGGAGAACTGACAATGATCGAAATACGCGGCCGACATGGTCAATCTCGCGCGTGCGATCGCGATCACGATATCAATACACGCGACGCGGTCGGATTTATATAATTATCGATAATTAGCAACGTGAAGACACTAATTAATACTCGTACTTTCGCGGACCGGACCGGCGACACGCGCGCGTACGTTAAACAATGTGAAGTGCACTAGAGAGTAACAGCATTCTAGATTGTGTTCGAAAATATAATCACCTAATGTGAAGCGCTCGATCGACCAATCAGAACGAAGAGATCTTCAGTCTCGGATTGGTCGACCAAAGCTCGGTCGGCCAATCGGAGAGCGAGGATCTCTTTGTTCCGATTGGTCGATCGAACGCTTCACATCCACATTAAGTAATTAAATTTACCAAACACAATTTAGAATGCTGCTGCCCTCTAGCATACTTTCGCATTGTTCGTGAACAAAGTTTACGCTCTCGTCGCCGCGCCGGTCCACGAAGATATACGTGTGCGTGAATATTAATTAGAGAATCTTTACATAGATAATTAACGTATATGTAAATACGACCGCGTCGCGTGTCCCGAGATCGTAATCGCGATCGAACGCGCGAGATTGATTTCGTCAATCGGACATCTCGCTCAACTTCGCATCTCCTCGTGATCCTTCGCATGTCACAGCTCCGACTCGGCGTCTCCGAAAGTTGCGTGCGGATCGCGAGAATTTTCGGGCCCTTTCGACGCGAAAATTTCCAGAGTCTTTCAACATTGTGGGTCGTATTCTAAATGAGCGATTCCGCGTTTCCGGTCGTACTTTCGCGACATCGTATCGAAGCTTCGTTTCGCGACGAGTTAGGCTCGCCATGTTCGTCGAAAATCGCAAATCATTTTCAACTACGGTCGCGCCGCCATCTTGTCATATATATAATTCTCAAACCGGAGACATTGGACTACAATCGCGAAGAGCGAGAAGTGCATATATTCATCGTACATTGTCGAAATACGCGACGCGATCGCGAGTGTATGTGGTGCTCGGAAAACGAGATCTTCGTTTCGTAAAAAAACGCTGAATTCTTGGAATCGTGTCATGTGTAGTGACTATTCGGGAATGTCGGCAATTCTTGAATGCTTCGCGAGAGAAGGAGGAAGTTTGCCATCGTCGTTCGACAAGGCCCTCCGATAAGTGGGCCTTGAAAAAAAAGCGGCGACGCCAAAACGGAGCATCGGTTTTATTCGCGCGCGAATAAGCTCTCGCGATTCTCGCGTTTTTCCGAAACGCGTCGAAAATGTGACAGATAAAAACCGGACGTCGCCGCGAGCAAGAAAAAGTCACGCGAGTGCAAGTGTTTTGAAACTTCTACGAGGAAATATACGCGATATTATAATCACTCCATAAATCGCGATTTCTTTTAGGTTATATCGCGTCACCGCGTGCTATATCGGTAGTGTTGACAAAAGTGTTGTGTGTTAAATATATTTGATAAAATTATTGAAAATTTAAGTTAACGAAGAATAAATAGTGCTTGGAAATAAAAGTGAGCGTGTGATATACCGGAAGTGTCGAGAAAAATATTGGATTATCGTACGAAGGTGAGACACGGCTTGTCGAGTTATGGTGAGTGCATTTTAATCGAAAAATTAGAAAATTATCTATTAAATGATTTATTATTCGTTATATAGTGTAATGCAAGAAAACAGCTCGGCGCAATATTTTGTTTCGTTATCCTTTAGGTAGCAATATTTATTGCGTATTTTGACCTGCAAAGAAAAAAATTCGGCGTTTTATAGAGAAAGATTTTAATAAGGAACTTAACATATTCGGATATATAAATGTTTAGTATAAAAGGATTTTTCCTCAATTTTTATTTGATCTATTGCAAAGTGTAGAAATCGAACTTGCTAAAATAAATTGTGTATATAAATAAAATATATTTAATATTTTTTAAATATATTAATAATATTAATGTGTAAATACAATTTTTTGACAGATTTATAACATTAAAAAAATCGGAGAGAGAAAAATCTTTAGTCTTCAAACATTTATCTTAATTATATATTTTTATCTTTGAAAACTAAAAAAGAAATTAAAAAGCACAATTCTCGCAATCCATAAATAAAAGCACAGAAAATGTCTCAGTGCCATTAATCAAATTGACTAAATAAGTCACACCCATTTTATACATACATTATGACGTTTCTGACAATGAGATTGATTTGATTCATTTATCGATTTTGTATGGATCTTGCGATCGTAGACTTATGCACGCACATTTTATTAGTCTGAATAGTTCCCTTATAGAAATTTCTCACTAGTAACGCCATTCGAGTACTTAAATTACTGTATATCAGTATTTTAAGTACTCGAAATAATCGATTAATTGGCGTTACTAGTGATAAATTTCTATAAGGGTTGGCAGCGTATACAGCAAAATTGAAACCTCGCCTCGTTCAGTCAGAATTAAGACGGTGAAGTGCCTCGCTCTCGTCACAAAAGCGCGCTTTTGATCGTTCGGCGTCCGTCGTTTTTCGCTCGCCATGTGGCCCGGTTTTATGTTAATGAGTGGCAAATTATCGGAAAAGAGGCTGCCTGATGTAGCAGGCTACCATACTGCGATGGAGGTTGGCAGGACCTCTCACTCTCTCCCTCCTTTCGGCTTTCCTCGTCTCCGTCTCTCGCAATCCCATCGGTACTTTCGTCTCTTTTCGCTCCGCATTGCTATCTCGCTCGAAATCCAATGAGCGCATTCACATCTGTCGGATGCGCTTATGGTTATCGCGAAACGTGCCGGCGAACGCGTGCACCGCGAAACGGAGACATCAACCGCTCCCGATCGATGCGAAATCGACGAGAGCGTCGCGGTCCCGATCGAACGACTTCCTCTTCCGGCTTCCGATACTCCGTGAACCCTGTTCTTCTTTAGAGAGCACGAGTTTCAATAAAGAATGTTGCACATTCACCTCTCTCTCTCTCGTCTTTGTTATTAGTTATTTTAAATTATGGCCTTTTCTCTCTCTTTGTTAACATTTCAAACATGTTGAATCTGAAAACTGTCAAAGTATCAAAACATTTTATTTTTTCATTGATTTCCAATGTTTACTTTGACACAATCTTTATTTCTGATTTATTGTTAGTTAATTGAAAGACAGAAAAATTGATTGTACAACAGTGTTAATTATGTTGTACACAGAATGTTATTTTAAAATATATTGAAAAATATACCAGAGACATATACCTATATAGAGGTATAAAGATTTCTCAGAATGATACTTCGAATTTGAAAACTTTTATATCTACATTAAGGAAGCTGTTTTGAAGTTTAAAGTTTGACAATTTACGCTTAAAATTCTATACGAAACATGAATTTATACATTTTTACACATGTGTATGTTCTAAAAAAATAATGTATACAGAATTTCAACATGTTTGACAACTTTATATAGTACATCTTTTACATTAAATACAGAACAGAAGAGAAATCTCTCGTTAGGAAACTGAAACTCGTATCTTTAATTTCGATAACCACAGTGACTTCTACCATCGGGTTTTATCGATGTATTATATATCATTCTTAATTTAATCACGAGTACATTAAATATCATTGAATAGCTTTTATTAATAAAATCATTAATTTTCTTTTTATTTAAAGATCTTTAAGATAGTTTTAGAAAATAATATATATTTAATAATAAATTTATAATTGTTAATATTATTAAATAAATATGTATGACTATAGAAAAAGATGCAACGTAAAGAGATTTGAGACCATTAAATATTAAATTAATAAAATTATTACATTTTACAATGATATTTATATAATTACAATAATACAATAAGTCAAAACTTTTGTATTTTATATTTTTGAAATATGTTCTAAATATATATTATAATAAAAAATTATCACACATGAGAGAGAGATGTGTCATAATAGAATCTCATAGTCAGTCAGGGTCTCGTGAGGTGCTAAAAATATTATCATATCAACAAGGGGGGCGTAGCTCAGATGGTAGAGCGCTCGCTTAGCATGCGAGAGGTACCGGGATCGATACCCGGCGCCTCCAAAAATAATTTTTACATTTTAGTTATTAGAAATATTTAGTGTTTTTAATCAAGTTTTAATCCACACACATATTCGCAAATATATTTTTAATTCTAAAAAATAAGTTTTAAAATAAAAATTATATATATTAATTATTTGACATTTCTTTAAGATTATAAACAACTTTCGCGCGCACGACTATTGTATTCTTTAAAAAAAATTATAGATCGAATTTTAATGGAAAAGACACGGTTTCTTTTAGTCATGATCGACCGAAACTAGAACTGTTTATCTTGCTCAATTTCGATATACAAAATTATATTATTGACAAGTGATAAAGAAGAAAAAGATTACACAAGACAATTTATTGTTGATCTGTTAACATAATTGCGTTAACTACCACTGAATAAAACAATTATTTATTTGGATTAATGATTGTGATAGATGTTTATGATACATTGAAAAATTTATTAATAATCAAAAATTTCCGTAATCTGATTCTTTAATTCTCTTATAAAAAAAAAAAATATATATATATATATATATATATATAACAAAATTTAGAGAAATTATTTAATTTAAATTAAATTCATAAACTTTCTTCTCAATTCTTTTTGACTTTTTGTTGGAATCGCGTTATAACTTGACACTTGGATAAAAATAAAATTTGCATTGCCATTTTTTTCATCGTGATTCATTATTTATTCTAACAAAGGGAGAGAGAAATCTATTGTGCTTGATATATATATATGTTATAATATTGTATGTCAAATTATTCTTGGCATGTAAATTTTTCCTAAAAAAATGAATAAAAAAGGAATGAATTTTGTTCTCCGCCTAATAGATGATTAACCGTGTTTGAATCGTTAAGCCCGAGCTCTCCTCTGACGTGATTGTATCGTGCCGACATAGAAAGGCCCGTTGTGTTGAAATTGCATCGCGTCGCGGCAGGTATAGCATTTAGACATTCTACCGCGCTGGCCTAAGCTCGCTTAGCTCCTCTGGCTACCTTCTCGCCTAGCCTGTTCCCCGGTTGATTCTAAACCGTGATTTACCAACAACCGCCAGATAAACTGATGCTGGTTCACGTTCTACGTGCTATTCCTAATCCGCCTTCTAATCCGTACACGTAGCTGAAGCTCTCGGCATATATTTGTATCTATGTGTGTGTGTTGTGTGTGTGTGTATGTGTGCTCGTATGTTCACATCTTGTGTGCGTTACTTATGTGTGCGTCTCAGAACTTCCTTCACGCTCTCTGGTCCTAATCCTCGAGCACAGTCGCTAATCTGTCACGTTTATAAAGGATATAATATCATTAAATCGTTCAGCTTCAAGCATTGAACGTTTCATTTTTTCAAAGATTTAAGTTCATTAAGCATTTAGCTTTATTCTCATCTCAATATGCTAGTGGATTTGCCATCAGTCCTTTTATTGACATGTTTCCACAACTATGCGATATTATTAGCGCTGTTTATTTTGAAAATAATATATTTTGATCTCTTTCAAGTATATATTCAGGAAATTTGAAATTATTCTATTTTAAAATAAACTTATTATCGTCTCACAATAAACAAGTCAAATGGAAAATGCGAGGTCTAGACATAGAAATGCGATGATAATTTATTATTCTGTTGACTTTCGTGGCAACATATATTTATATAATTTATATGAGAAGTTTATTTTCATTTATTCCTTTAGTTCCTTCTGTACGTTTTCCAGTCAATATAAATTAGAGATACGAAATGTGCCAAAAAATAATGATATACGCATTGAAAGTTGACAAACATTTGTATGGATTATAAGCAAGGTGAAAAAAAAATAAGATTGACAAAATTGAGAAAAATATGCAAGATTTTCAATGCACCTATTTGGTTTTGCATTGAAAATCTAAAAATAAAAACCGGAACCGGCTTTACCAACCACATTGGATAACGTAAAAGAAGAAGCAAAGAGAGAAAGAGAATCTGTACGCGAATTATATGATTATGAATTGGCTTTACGCAACACGAGGTCGTGCTTGCTCGCCGTCGAGATATTCGATTTTAGCAAAGTGCATGTCAACCCCGCGAAAGTTGACCCACTATCCTGTAATAGGGTCAATGAAAGGAGCACTCGGCGTATATAGGCCTACCGTTCAACCCCTCGCGACTCGTGTTCTCCTGTTGCTCCGCATGTTTTTTCTTTGTTCAGCGCTTCAGTCAGTATTTACCAAGTATTATTGCGAACGTGCTTGTGACGCGTGCGAGAGACACGAAGTGCCGCATGAACGGGCGAAGTTCGTGTACGTATATACATATGTGCATGAATCAGATACGATAGGGAAGAGGAGAAGCTTGACACATCCTGCAACCCTAATAATGCGTGTGTGCATATGGTGACGTAATACATCTGACACGCGCAGCGGCGCGGCAAAAGTAAATCCTAAGAATGTCATTTTTCAACAATATATATACTGCTGCAAATCTTTCAGACAAAAAACGTTTCTCTCTTCCTCCGTAATTAATAATTGTATTAATATAGTATCGTTATCAAATTGTCCCTCTCTCTTTCTCTTTTTTTCGTATATAAAATGAAATAATTATACATAATCATTGTCGTATTTGTTATTAATTTTAACGAGTTCTTGTTACTCGTGCGTGAAATCACAAGCGTATAATAGTACACAGAGAGAATTTTCTCTTGGAATTTACTCTGAAAATCATGGTAATCGGCAATCTGGTGTATTGAAAGAATTTTATAAGAGTTTCTTTGATTAATATTTACCACGATAAAAATATTAATATCTATTACAATAAAATATAAAATATGTTGTGATTTAATAAATAATATTTGCCAGTACGGTCGAGAGAAGAGTTTTACTTTTTTAAATTCTGTCTGGCGATTCTCAAATATCTACGTTTTTATGTTTGATTAATTTTCCTATGTACATAGTAAAATTCGAGGTAAAATTTATTATGTACATATTAATATTTTTTATTATGTATAATATTTTTTGTTGCAGTAAATATATTAATTAGAGAAAATTCTTTCAATCGTCTCACGATTACCATGATTCTTAGGGTAAATTCTAAATATTATAGAGTTAACGAGCAAGTTTGACATAAGAGAGAGAATGAGAAAAAAATGGAAGAAATTTGTTTCATTTGAAATTTCCCATCTGACTCATTCATTGAAATAACAATCGGTTGAAAACGCACTCGCGACTTTTGTTTCCTCACAAGAGCATCGCCGTTCTCGGCATAGACTTAAATCGTTCTTTCATATTCGCCGCGGGCGCGCACAAAGCTTCTCGAGAATGCTCGTTGTTTATGCGTCCCGTGCACAGTTGGACCACAGTCAGGCTTCGGCCTCGGTCCAAAAAGGAGTAAAGGAGGAGTCAAAGGAGCAAGGCGGAGATCATGTTTCCCCGATAACCGGTGTGCGCGCAGCAGTGCGTAAGGCTAAGTAGGTCGCGCGAGCGTGTCAAGCCTATGGGGAAATACACGTGCGTGCGTGCGTGCGTACGAGTCGCTATGGTGTGCTGTGCACGATGCTCGCTGGCGAGGGGAACTCTCGGGCCCTTTGAACACTCCCTATAGAGGCTGATACCTTGGTAAGGCCACGCATCGCCCCCCAGGCCCTTTATTCCTCGTTGTCCTTGTCCTTAAGACAAAGCATCCGCTCACAAATCCGAGAAGACATGGCTAGCTTTTATTTATCTTTCGCTCCATTTTTCTTTATTGCTGCTCGTGGAAATATCAAGCATTCGCGCGCTTTAAAACGCGATCGTTTTTCAGATCAATCGTGTGATGTTCAGTAATAATTTTATCTTAAATTGTCAGAATCCGATTAAAACTCCGAGAGATCAAACTTAAATATATTGTTACGAATATTTCCAGTATACATGTTAATGTTCGCGTTATGTGAAAATGACAATAGAAACTTTTTTCGTAATTTATTAATGACGATTGCCTGACAATTCGATAAGTCATCATAACTGAAAATAATATATCCCTAATATGTATATGTATATATATGGCGTATATCATAGATATATAGAATATAAAATCATACGTATACATAATACACTGAAAAAAAATTTGTTAACTTGATCAAACTTTTCAACTAAATTACTACAATATTTTGTTAATTGAACATATATTAGTATTTAAATCGAATATACATTCTGTTAGATTTAATATGCTATATATTTAATTTAAATATTTTTATATGTTCAATTAATAAAGTAATATTTAGTTGAAAGGTTTAGTCAAGTTAAATTTTTTTTCAGTGTAGCTTTTTATCTGCTATCAAATTAATTTACAACTAAAGCAATTATGACAAACCTTTTAGAATCTCAATACTCATAAATTAATAAAGTAATTGAAAAATATAAGAATATATATATATACATATTTATACATATAATCATATTTTAACGAGAGAGAGAAAACAAATAAACGATATTGAAGAAATTATTTGTTCTCTCTAGATTATATTAGAAGAAATTTGAAAAATAAACATATTTAATTCTCTCCATGTAAATATTTCAATTATGCACATATTATACATTCCAAAAATCCCTTTGAATCAATACCTAAATTTAAAATTGAGGTTGAATTCTATTTTTATAAAAGACCGAAATTCTCATGTTTTGCTGTTTTAAGCTGAACTCTTATGAAACTCATCGCACATATCGAAGCATAATAGGTTCATTACAGAAAGAAGTTGACAAATGATATGTTAAATTTCGCGTGACAGAAACTTTCCGCATGGATAAGCAGATTTCGATGTGCAAAAGACATTGCGTAATTGCTTACGTAAATTGTTATTAAATAACCTCTCAATGCACAACGAATGCATAACGCTTCGCGAATAAACCGATAAATCACGTGGGAACTCATACATTCGAACACATGTTAACCGGCACACAACATATTTATAAATCTTATATAATATATATTATTATACGACCGTCTTTCTCGCGCTAAATATTAGAAATCAATCGCGAAAAGATAAATATTCTGCAATAGTATACAGCTAATTTTTCTACGGTGATTATTATATATAGATACACACCCACTTTTAAAAAGAAAGGAAAAAAACGAAAAATCTAAATACATCATAAGCTACTGAATTTTTATTGACGCAACAAAAATAAAAAAACGAGATGATTTTCTCTCTCCCTCTCTCGCGAGTCTCGTTTCCGTTCAGTTTTGCGGGGACCTAGCATCGACGACGATACTCTACTCCCACGCCTCGATCTCCTGTGCGCTATGCGACCCTGGTAAAAATTCTCGTTCTCTATTGTTCCACCCTAATTAATGCCCCCACCTTCGCGGCCGAACACGAACGACATTGAAGCGCACGCTCCGCCTCTTATGTATTCACCATGACGTGATCCCCCTGTATCTTCATACGGCCCTGCTACGTCGCGCTGTCACTTATCCAATATCTGTAAACAAAAAATGGTCAGTGTCGTTGGTGGGAGTAAGATGAATGACTCGCACATGGGTGCGGTGCATCATTCGCGCGAAGGTGTGTCGCGAATTTATTACAAGTGCCAGAATTAGATTTTAACGTAACGTAAAGCTTTACCGATCAGTCTTCTTGTCATTTCACTAATTCTCCGTTCGATTATCGAAAAAGTATAAAGATTCAATGTTAATCAATTCATCATCTTGACATATAAGTATATCTTTTATTTTTTTTTCACTATCAATCAATTGCATTGTTATACGATAATTTTATTTTTAAAAGTACATCACGTAGAATCCTCGATTTTAATTTTAACGACAAATTCTTTGATCTTACTAAAGTCCTTAAAGTTCATTAAAGTGTATCTTAAATAAAATAATAGATTACCAATAGTTTTTATAAATGATTAAAATTCTTTATGCAATTAATAAAAACAAAATAAATGTCACGAAGAAATGAGATACGATTCTGATAGTTCACTTAATTTAAAGTCAATTAGTTTTATCTTTGATATTTGGACCGCGATTCCGAAGGTTGTTCGTGAGTGCAATTAACTTGCAAGTCGGCGTCACGTAGGAATTCGCACGATATAGCTGGAAGTCGCGTTTTTTTAACACAAAATGTCGCGTCGTGTACCAGGTAACTATGTTGCGTCCCGAGTTCCGTTTACAAATGTAACGCGGCCGGCTTTTCGCCAATGCGCCTTCGTTGCAGCTTCTGTTTTCCTGTGTAATTGCAAACTGCCGCTTGTTTACAGCAAATTGTTGCAACTCTTCGCGCGGTGTAATGACAACTAAAAAAATATTTTAACGATTATGCGTGAATGCGATTCGCGCACATTTAATTTGTAATTTTGCAAAATATTCTCTTCTCTTCATTGAAAATTATTTCGTCATTCTATATATTTTACAGCATGTAAATTTAATGGAAAAACTACAATGTTGCTATTTTACGGATATAGAAAATATATATATATATATATATATATATATATATATATATATACTGCGGATATATAGATCAAGTCGAATAAATTATATTAATTTCAACACTTTGCAACATATAAATTATGCGGAATTTATCTGTCTGTATCGTAATTTCTTTTAACGGATTTAAACATTTATTTTTGCATTATTTTTTTACGATGTGACAATTTATTGCAGCTATGTCGCATACAGAGATACATAATTAACGAAGTGAATAAATTATGATTATGAAATATCACGCACTATAAATCTGATTCTCGCTCTCTCGTTCATTTCATTCGCTTTGATGTGTGTAGAAAATATAAATAAAATAAATAGAAATTTTATATGAACAATATATATTGTTGCAATTAAGTGCAACATGTTATCATATATATATATATATATATATATACACATATATACAGACACACCAGCGAACCAGAAACCAATGTTATCCTCCTACGTTCCTAATACTCGAGTGTCTCGTCTGTTCTAACCCATTTCTTCCCGAATGACTTCGATTCGCTCTGGCGGGCTTTTCATCGACATAGGTCCCCTATCACGAATTCTGTCTACGTATATTCGCAAATGCTGTCAAATCGTAGGGCAAGCTTAAGCCAATTCTCCCGACTTGGCGAATCATATGAGAGAATCGACACAAACACCCGCAATGTTGATACTCTTCTAATATCGCAGTAACGACGAGTATAGGCCACCTCCTCGCTATCGTGAATCTTATTAATCTCCTTGGTAAAATTAAGCTCATCGTTATATTACACATCATATCACGGTCTCAGATTTTCCCGCATATACGCAGCAAGCTACATATTATTTCCGCAACGTTCAGGTAAAATCAGTATATATTTTCAAAGTAGAATAAGTAATTTTTAGTATACGCATTATATAATAATATATAATAGTCATATTAATTAATTGATGATGCATTATTAAAACTTCCTTTTCATTTTTTCGAGACATTCCAATATACAGTTACTCATATATGCAAGTATTTATGAACGATATTCATTCAGGTGTTATAAATGTATTATTATCTAAATATATTCTATCATCGAAATTCATTTATTATAATGTTTCGTTAATGTAGATAAAAAGAATTGTATTTTTTCTCTTACAAAAATTAAATGCTAAAGTCTATATAAGAACACAGTAAATCAGTTTTTGGGAACATAAGTGAATAAAATAAAATAATTATTTTGTAATTATCTCTATATGCATCTACATTTCTATAATTTCTCTCTATACATATATATATTTATTATATAATAATTATTATATTTTATAACTCTCTCGATCGCAGTGTACAAAGAAGACAAGCTACACTCTTTTTTGCAGAGCATATACACAAAGAGAATTTTCTCTTAGAATTTCCTCTGAAAATCATGGAAGAATTTTATAAATTTCTTATTAATATTTACCAGAATAAAAAATATTTATCACAATAAATTACCTTCGATTAATTTTGCTATATACATATATAGTAAAATTAAGTAATCGAACATATATTTTACATCTTATTGCGGTAGATATTAATATTTTTGATTACGATAGGAAAAACTTAGAAAATTCATGAGTTTCCGGATAAATTCAAAGAGCAAATTCTCTCTGTACAATATATCATATTTCTCTAATAGAAATAGAAAAAAGTAAACAGCAATCTAATTATAATCTGTTGATAATCCGTTACACTCGACGGAATTAATTTCTCCACTAATTAAAGGGATTTTGATTATGATAGAAAAAACTTAGAAAATTCTTCCAATACCATATATATTGTCCCACGATTAGCATGAGTTTCCGGATAAATTCAAAGATCAAATTCTCTCTGTACAATATATCATATTTCTCTAATAGAAATAGAAAAAAGTAAACAGCAATCTAATTATAATCTGTTGATAATCCGTTACACTCGACGGAATTAATTTCTCCACTAATTGAAGGGATTTTGATTACGATAGGAAAAACTTAGAAAATTCTTCCAATACCATATATATTGTCCCACGATTACCATGAGTTTCCGGATAAATTCAAAGATCAAATTCTCTCTGTACAATATATCATATTTCTCTAATAGAAATAGAAAAAAGTAAACAGCAATCTAATTATAATCTCTTGATAATCCGTTACACTCGACGGAATTAATTTCTCCACTAATTGAAGGGATTTTGATTATGATAGGAAAAACTTAGAAAATTCTTCCAATACCATATATATTGTCCCACGATTACCATGAGTTTCCGGATAAATTCAAAGATCAAATTCTCTCTGTACAATATATCATATTTCTCTAATAGAAATAGAAAAAAGTAAACAGCAATCTAATTATAATCTCTTGATAATCCGTTACACTCGACGGAATTAATTTCTCCACTAATCGAAGGGATATGTAAAATATGTAAACGACAGTTTCTCTTTCTCTCGGCGAGCAGTAGCTCGGAGCACTTTTGCGGTCGCGAGGATACCGCGAACATCTGTCGGGACCGGGGCAATGAGGGCAAACCCCTCTTGATGCCGATGACTGCGTTTCGGTTACCAACTGACTGCGTCAAATGCGCTACCCCCGCCGAGGGGCGGTGCTTGAAAATCACTCCCTGAGCCCTCGTGTTAGCCTGCTACCGAACCGCCCTTGTTTTCCAATAAATACAAAGCATTTCCGCCGCGATCGGCGGAAAAGAAATTCGAACGCATATCCGCATATGGACTCTCTTCTGCATCCTTATATTCTCATTACTCTCCTCCGAGAAGGGTATATGTTTTTACGTGTCGGGCGAAGGAGACTACGCTAAAACCTACTACCGTCGTCTGATGGCGGCCTATTCCGTTTCCGGTCGCGTTTCCACCGGGTCGCGCGGACTTTGCCTCCGTACAACATTTATCGATCTCGTCGCTTGTCATTATCGCGGTAAAGCGGTCACGGAAGCGGGAAACGTCACCTCTAACTCCGTATGCCATCCCGTTCCACGCACCAATCGGGAATTCCTATTCCGATCCGATATTCACGGATCTGCATAGACTTATTTACAGTGTCGAATCCGCTAATTCGTTCCGCATTGTCGATTCATCATCTTCGCGCGACGTTTTATATATCTCCGCCGAGAGAGCTGTCAACGTTATCGCCAGTTTTAACATTATATATATAATAACTTTCTATCTTTATGTAGAATGCATGAATATCAACGTCAGTCAATCATCAATCATGATTATATCTGTGATAAACTCAAATATTCTTCCTTTCTCATGCAATTGCAATTATGTGTCGTAAATCATTAATTTGAGGAACTATATACCGCTTACAAAATTTATAATTTTTTTTCTGGCATTATTTATATTATTTGTAAAACGTATCAATACAGAAAAATATTTTTCGAGAAGAACATTTCAGTTTCGATTTTCTTTCAATTTTTGCTCCGCAAGTTAGATGATGGAATATTATCGATAAGTATATTATAATTATTTACATTAATTATTTTACATTCTTACCTATTTTACATTCTGCGTTCCTGTTCATTAGTAAACCTCTTTATCGCGCGTCGATTTCGATTCCTCCCTATAACTATATCTTCGTCTTTCCTCTTCATCTACTATACAATGTGCATATTATGCACCGGAGCCTCTCGAGATCATATATCAATTCTATATATATACAATATCAAAGTGAATTACATTTTATTTACAATCCGAGTGAATGAAAAAAACGATGACATTACATATAAAACTATGAAGCCTCAATGAACGCAAAATGAAAAAAGTTTAACAAATGATCCATCAAGTATAATTGAATGTCATGGGAGCAGTTCGTCGCACGGTTCCCGCACACGTGTCTCTCGACACGTGGCGTCGCGTTGATCCGTCAAGGTCGCGCGCGCGGTAACGACCAATCAGCTGACTGTCATTCCGCGCGCGTCCGTCGCAGCGGATCAACGCGGTTGCGTCGCGTCGCGGCGCGGTCTCCTCCCGGGGGTTGCACGCGCACACATCACGGTTCTACTAACCAACCCCCTTCGCTCATGCCAAGTGCGCATTCGCGGTATTCGATATAGGGATGCACCTCCGTCGCGGGATGCTACCCTGACACGGTGGCGGGCACCGGCGACGCTTCGTCCGTCGGAAGGAGCCGCTAAAAACCTGGGACTCGCGACGCATCTTTTTCGCGACGCGACTTTCGGCCGATAAACGCCTGGAGACGGGGTCTGCGGCCTTGACGGCAGCTCGGCTCGAGCCACTTAAGCAGGCGACCATCTCACTACGGCCAGGGCCGTATAGCGCGCGAGGCGGTCGGTGGCGGGAAAGCGTTCGAATTCCGTAGGGTGAAAGAGAGTAACGACTCGCTCGGGGGTGAGGGTGGGACGGGGAGGGAGGGCGTGAACGATGGGGGATGCTGAGCGGGGGTTAGCGATTTATATGATATATGTCTTTTTACCGTCATCTCTGTTCTCCTTTTTTCCTCTCCCTCCTCCTCTCCGTCAACCACCCTGATATCCGCATATGTACGCCGATTCCGTCCCTCCCCCGTTGGCCTATCCCCCTTCTCTACCGGGTTATCGATCTCCACCGATGATGCCTGACGGCGCCAGCGCGCCGCTCTCGTCGGCTTCTCGTCGCCCTCGTTGCTACGTGTATGTATATACATATACATATATATATATATATATATATATATATATATATATATATACATATATCCATGTGCATCAAACATGGGCGATGAATGCAACTGCATGGAAGCACGTCCGATGGGGAACGGTAGCGCGAACTGATACGCGCGCGCGTATGATTTTCCCCCTTTTTTCGATGACAGCGATGCAACGTGCGGCCTATACGCATAGATAGCTTTATGATAAGAGTAGCACTCTCTTTTCGTATCTCAGAATCTCAGGACGTCCAGCGGTCAGGAAAACCGGGCATTGCGTCAGGGAATTGTGGAAATCTGGAATTGTCAGGGAAAAGCCGGGAAATTTTTATATCTGCATTTTTTACACATTATTCTACATTTGTCTCAATAATTTATTATAAACTTTTGCTTGACTCCCGCAGCACGCTAATTTTCTGTGTGTTGTTAAAAATCGATTCATTTATATTTTTATTACAAAACTAAAAAATTTGATATGATATAAGTAAAAAAAAAAGTAATTATTTAAATAGTTTATATAGTGACATGTTTGTTTCGATTATCGTACATAATGCAGATTGTATAATTGATTTAAATTTTTGTTTTAATTTCCGAACCTTTTCATTGTTGACAAAAATATCTCAAGGATTTCATGATTTGACATTTAATTGATTTATCATATTGCAGATGTATGCAAATTATATATTTAACATGTCTATTTTCATAAATTCTGATATGGAGAAATTATCTGTTAGAATATTAGACACGTACATATATTGTAATTTTATACCATGTTTAATAATTTTTTGTTATTTCGAGTCTAATTCCGAATATTCTTTTCTTGTCTCACTTTTGCGATTAAGCGATCTACTCTGATATAATTCTGATACATGGTTTATTTGTCATACTTGTATGCTTATAAAACGTATACTGAAACTAGAAGTTTAAGCTGAATCTATCAGAATCATCTTTTATTTCTAATTTCAAGAACAACCCATTTATCCACAGAAAAAAATAAATCTTTGATTTAAGTATATTTTTATTCTTGAACGCTATTTGATTGATTTAAGCATAGAATGCTCTTTGTAATCACAAATTTTCATTTGCTTTAATAATAAATAAGTTTGTGTAAAGTATATTTTATCCTTAAGATATATTCTTGTTTTAAAAATCGCATATGGTAAAAACAAACTTATTAGTCACATTTGAACTAAGAATTATTATATTTATTTGAAAGTACCGCTTATATCCGATGCACACTTGTCCTTGCAATATTTATAAGTAAATTTCAGCTTCAACCAAGAATATTTTGCACTTTGTTTTAAGGATAAATTATCCTTTATCCAAAATTATTTATATTTGGTGCTAGTATAAGGATAAAATATACTTGAATCAAAGCATATTTGCATTCTCTCAAGGATACTGTTTTTTCTGTGTCATTACTTACTTCATACAACACAAATTTATTGAATCTTTTATAGCCTTATCGGAACTATCTCAACCATCTGATTTATAGGGAAACTTTGATATATATTTTCACACATTCTTCGTTATAAATTAATATTCTCTCTTCTACATATTTTTATATTTCTGCTTCTTGCAGCGATGTTCGCACAGAAAAAACAGTATTCTTGAAAGAATGCAAATATGCCTTGATTCAAGTATATTTTATTCTTATAATAGCGCCAAATATAAATAATTTTTAAGAACGTAGATATTGGAGAATCGCCAGACAGAATTTAAAAAGGTAAATAAGAATCTTCTCTCGACCGTACTGGCAAATATTTTTTATTCAATCACTATGTGATTGAATAATCACTATGTGATTGAATAAAAAATATTTGCCAGTACGGTCGAGAGAAGATTCTTACCTTTATAAATAATTTTGGATAAAGGATAATTTATCCTTAAAACAAAGTGCAAAATATTCTTGCTTGAAGCTGAAATTTACTTACAAGAATAAAAATATACTTGAATCAAGGATTTCTTTTTTCTGTACTCTATGCGAAATATATATAATTGATAGAATCACCCTCGACGCTAACTCCCTTTCTACTACCCTGTTGCAAAAAGCCTCGAGCCATCCCAAATCGAAGCCGTATCAACTGCCTCCGAAGATGAATCCCTGATAGTTAAGCAAAGGGGATGCTTAACCGGCTTTTCGACTTTTCGTCTTTTTCAACGTCCGACTTTCTCGATCGCATGAATCGCTAGTCCGACATTCCTCGCTTCGTTCCTCGACGACGAGCCTCATAAATTTGACGAGTCGATGACACACGCGATGTGATACGCCAATGACAGAACAGAAATGTCCTCGATATACTAGCGAAAAACATTTTCGGAGAGATCGCTGGAAGATAAAGTAATAATCATCTGATTGAGCCAACGGGGAAAGTAGAGGATCGAACAAAGGAACAAACTAACACAACTACGAGAGATGCAAATATCATAAATCGTATAACTACTTCTATCGTGTGATCCTGATCAGCAGATACTGAAAATCATCTCGAGACGTCGCACAACTAGTTCGTAGATCCATAGCGTCTCAGCGAGTGGCTTTATGTACGCTTTTTTGAAAGATAAATAGATAGTTTCTCATCCTAGAAAGATAATTTTTATATCAACATTGCCGGGATAATAATTATATAAAAACAAATTAATAGAGAAATTAAATTATACTTCGACTAAATTTATTTAAAATAATAGATCAATTGTACATATAACATAAAATGTTTATAAATGTTTTAAAACATTAGAAAAATGTTAGAAATTTTTACCAATTTTTATATTTCCATGATACATTTTGCATAATTATTTAAAATCAACTTTCCTCATTTCAAATCAGTTTTCCTCATTTTCTGTAATGCTCTTATTTAAATAAAATCGATTATTACAATATCTAGCTGCAAACATATAGATAAAAATATAAATTATTATACATATATTATTATTATTGATATATATATATTAACACGGTATTATCACATAACATCTCTTTTTCTTTAGAATCACATAATTTCTCTTTTTCTATAAACTTATGTTAAAACAGACGTGAAGTCATATATGCATTTATTTATCACTATAGCATCATTAGCGTCATATACTTCTGCGTTTATATATATAATTAGCAAAATTCTATCATCAATGTATCATCAGACTATCTCGACAGAATGCAAGTTTAATGTAAATGCGAGGCTGGTCAATATGTATTCTAATTGAATTTCTGCTGTCAAACTGCTGACAGGACTGCTAACATTTTACTTACTAGGAGACTAGCGATGAATGAAAGGAAGAGACTCGGCCTGCGAGATGCAGGCAACTGGTCCACAGGCACAAGATGAAATCACGACGAGTTCTTACGGATTATGCGAGCCTGTTCAATAGATGCTAAAGATCATCTCGAGGAACAGTTCGGTCTCATAGCATCTCGATCATCTCTCTCCCTGCACGTCATTCAATATTGGACACACGATTCGTACAATGAGATATATCTGTACCAATATGAGATAAAGGTCAAAATTATCCGATAGATATTATAAGTGTCTGAAAATGTTGCAATCTTCGATAAAAATTCCTTTTTAGGAAACTTAATATGCATAAATATTTATATAATATATATTTGCATATAAATATTATTACTGCATAATAATTAAATGTTAGATAACTTATATATGAATAGACATCACTATATATAATTGACCGACGTTTCACGGAATATATATGTACCTTATTATCGAAGATATTATTAGATTCATTATCAAATTGTTCGTTTATTTATGTGAGATTTTTACTTAAAAAATGCAGTCTCGCAAATATAATAATTTCATCCTCACAATGACATATATATAGTATAGCATCAAGCTTTGGTCTAACAATAAGTAAATTTATACCAATATGAGATAACAAAAGGCAAAATTATTCGAAAGATAAGGCATTAAATGCCTGAAGATGTTGCAATCTTCGATGATATAATTTATCTTTAGAAATTCACTATGCATAAATATTTATATATAATATATATTCGCATATATAAATATTATTATTACTGCCTAATAATTAAATATTAGATATTCACGAATAAATGTAGGTATCGCTATAACTGACGAATTCAGTGATATGATCAGAGTTTCACAGAATATAATACCTTATTATCGAGGAGTATTAGATTCATTATCAAAGTACTCGTTTATTTATATGAGATTTTTATTTAAAACATTTTGACAAATGTGACAATTATTTCACCCTCACGACATATACATATAACGTCGAGCGTTGGCTAAGTAAATCGATACGAAAATACACATATTCGCGGCGAATATGTGTTCGAGATATATAAACCCCGGCCATTGCGCCGGCTGTGGAACCCTTTCAACTCTTCGTCGTGCTGCCAGCCGGATCGGCTAGAAGCACGAAAGTGAGTGGTGAACAAATGGTAGATCGACAGCGGCAACGTGGTACCAACTAAGAAGGCGAATCGCTTCGGCCTCGTCAGGTTCACCCTCCGTAATACCTGGCGAAAAACTTGCCTCCTCGCCATGCGCTTTCGCGACATTGACTCGTTGCATATCTCTCTCTCTCTCTCTCCGGGTTTCCTTCCTTGAAGCCGGCTTCCCCTCTATTCGAGAGTAACCGGAGCTTCATGATAGCCTGGTGCCTTCGGGACAGTAAAGCGAGTGGCGAACCAATAGTCGCGAGCAAAGGCGAGACAAGAGAAGCATTCACGAAATTAAGTGTGAAGCAGCAAAGGATAAATCCGGCGCGTGATACGGAATTATTATTTTAATAGTGTTTATATTTTTAGATACTTTGGTCACAGAGAACGGATTAGATTGTGTGATAACTTCATAAATGTTTGTCATAAATATACTCGTATATTTTTATCGTGTAATAATTGTGATCTAAGATACATGAATATAATGCAAAATAATCTTATACCTATTATTCTCTTTCTTTTGATTAGAAATTGATATGCAACATATTGGTTAAAAACATATGCATTTTATTACTTATATTATTCTTATACAATTATTGTAAGTTTATCACATTTATATGACGGAGAAAAAAGAGAGAAACAATTACTTTATAATTTATTAGCAACAAAGATTTGGAAAATATTTATTATTAACTGCTCAGCATTGCCATATTTGTGATTTATTATTTTCACGCAGCTTATTGAAATAAGAATATTATAGAATAAAATGATACATGAAGAGAGTCAATGGGATGACCACTGATATTTATCAAGTTGACATAATTATAGATGCGTAACAAGCAAATTGTGAAATGCTCGGAATAACTCAATATCTGAACCAATATTATTCAATAATCTATGAAAAAGAATAATTATCTTCTATTATTTCTATGGTTGTTATAAATAGGATAGAAACATATTGAGTTGAAGCATTTGCCTTTTTTTTCGTCTGATGAGAAAAGAAACAATACGATATTTTATTGTAAGTTGACATCCTTCGTCTTCTCATGTGGCTATAAATTTATTGTAAAAAAAAAATGTAACGTTGAAAATTATTTGATCAACGACTTGTGTTCTACATACTATTTCGTTGCACGTATACAACACAATGGAATTTCTTTTCTCCGAATGGCATGTCTTCCTCTCAACTAGACCAAGTTAAGAGGCTAAGGAGATATTCGTAAATATCAAATTAAGTAACAAGAGGAATGAGCAATGTAACCTTTACAGCATGCGGGAAAATTATAGAGAAAATTACCAAGCTGAAAATTGTAAGGTTACATTGGAGTAAAACTTTCCTACTGCACGCTCCTACTTCCCTAGTAATATATTTAATATTACTTGATGTTTACGTTAAATTATTAAATTAAACAATACGCTGACCTAGTTACGGTCGCATTAATGATAAAATACGCGAAAGTATACATGATCTCTCGCTCGAATTATATTCGATCTATTCTTCGCATTCATTTAGAAAATTGATTTCTTATCCCGAATACGATGATACACGGATGTATCTCTTCGCGGAAGGATAAATTCGATGAAAAACAAAGAAAGCGAGAAAAAATAAACTAGAGCGAATTTGATTGATTTGGCATATATATATATATATATATATTATATATATAAATATATATATAAATATAACTTGTGTTACTTGTAAGACGACGGTGAAGGTTCAATACACATGTAACGATCAAAACGTGCGTTTCGGGACGATTAAACTCCAAGTTCGATATGCTTTCCTGGTACGCAAGCACCACTTAGCACACCCTCTGGATTCCCATAGGACGTAGACTATATGTAACGGAAATCAAGCTAGTTCCGGTCGACTAAATTAATTCGCACGAGTAGCGTTGCACCGTTCATTGTCCATTGTATGAAAAGGATCACAGATCTATAGAGGAACTTATGTACCATTGTTATGTCACTTGAATGAAATATTCTAATTTGCCAGATAAGTTTATAATGATATTTTAGCTCGTACATTTTTCCGAATCAATTAATTTGATTGCTCTTCGAAGTTTGAACTTTTATTATATATAGATAATCTTTGACAAGATATTTATTAGACAGCAATATATATCGTTCTGTTTTTAATTTGTATCCATTAACTATTTATTTTGCTTGTATTTCTTATATACTATTATGTGTGCATTATACATATTAACTATAAATATATTTTATATTTAATATACGTATTTAAATTAATATACATATATATAATATATAATTTATATGTAGTGCAGTTTTGTTCGAATGATATACTACAAAGAGCATATTGAATCATTATATTGATATTATTCATGATTTGATCATCGTTAAACAGTTACGATTTATTTCTCTATAAAAAAATATTAAATTTATATTTTCTTTTAGGATAATTTTACACATACAGATGTATACATATATACTTGAATACACATACTTAAAATAACTTAATCTTTCAACGGATTCACAAAATTATAAAATGCTTGAATGAAAAAATATATTAAAATTATTTATTTTCGACAATTTATTTATATGTAGACAAAATTTTTAATAATTATTTTTTCAACGTCAAATCTAATTTGTTGTATATTGTCGCGTATGCTTAGCAAAATATTTCCGGATTATTCAAAAATTATTTCTCATTATTTTTTGATAGATTAAAAATTTTTAAGATCTATTTTTCAACAAATTTATTAACTAAATATAATTTATAATTTTTAATTATGTTATAATTTATTCGTACAATTATCTTGGTATTTATGTGAAGCATGCAGTTATATTTCGCACAATTAAATTTGAGACAAAAAATAAATTGATTTATTTATAATTTATATAGTCAACTCCAAATCAATACTTATTAGAAATACTCTTTTGACAAGGGGGGCGTAGCTCAGATGGTAGAGCGCTCGCTTAGCATGCGAGAGGTACCGGGATCGATACCCGGCGCCTCCAACCCTATTTTTTGAATAAAATTTAAGCATTATATTTTACTATTTTGTACTCTACAGATGCTACAGACAATGTTACACCTATGTAATATATTTATTTTATCTTTTTTTAAACTTATTATTTTTCTATAGCCAAAATATTACATGTTCCTTCATAGTTTTTTGCTATTTATTTTCTATTTTATATAAATATCAATTCCAAATAAAGTTTATTCACTAAAAAGAATGATTTTTGAGACTTGGTTAACAATTAACTCAAAATCGAATTCAATCATGTCCATTTTTCTACATATCGTCAAAGCACCTTGTAATTGAAATGTATATATATATTAATATATTTCTCTCGTGCTATTTTTTGTCAAAAAAGTAAGAAGATTTGTCTGACGCAGAATTAACGAGAGCCGATACCAGCGATTTGTCAAAGCCAGAATACAACTATAATGGCGCCAAAAGATTGTATTGCCCCTTGAATGCTTATATCGAAAATCAACCGGTTAATCGATATGACAGTTCTCTCCGATTGAGACAACTGAGATCCGAGATGGTTCGTGTAACCGCAGTTCAAGGGCCAGCACTTGATGGCTACATCGTTACTTCGGATGACGAGCATCAAGTGAGTTCTATCCTGCCATCAACGTAATTAAATTAACTAATTATACTTTATTCATTTAGCGATCTGTTTGTACATATCTTAGAAATTGACGTCTACATTCACAGAAAAAACAGTATCCTTGAAAGAATGCAAATATGCCTTGATTCAAGTATATTTTATCCTTCCCAGCAAACACCGATATATAATTGTTACATTGCTATAATAAAACGGAATATAACAGGTAATATAACGTGTACGTTACATGTAACATCCATGTTAGTTGTAATTTCCCACTTATAGATGTAACATTTTAATATAACATATATTACATTGTAGTTATATTGTAATTATATACCAAATAGCACATTGATGTATTGATAAGTCAGTGCTATCTTGGGATATAATGACAATATAACTACAATGTAATATATGTAATATTAAAAATGTTACATTTATGAGTGGGAAATTACAACTAACATATACGTTACATGTAACATGCTTGAGTATATAACATTTATATACTGTGTTTACTGGGTTATAATAGCGCCAAATATAAATAATTTTGGATGAAGGATAATTTATCCTTAAAACAAAGTGGCAAAATATTCTTGGTTGAAGCTGAAATTTACTTATAAGTATTGCAAGGACAAGTGACAAGTAAGCATCGGATATAAGCGGTACTTTCAAGTATTTGTTTTCAGCATATAACGATTTTTAAAACAAGAATATATCTTAAGGATAAAATATACTTCCCACAAACTTATTTATTATTAAGGCAAATGAACATTTGTGATTACAAAGAGCATTATATGCTTAAATCAATCAAATAGCGTTCAAGAATAAAAATATACTTGAATCAGGGATTCCTTTTTTTTTGTGTAGAATTAATTATATTAATTAATTAATATCTCAATTAGTTATAGAGAAGCATATAGAGTGCGAGATAGCAATTATCACGATCGATTATTTTTACTGCTATTTATAAGAATAGAAAAATCGATTATAATGACTGCTAGAGATTTATTTAAATTCATTAATTTAATATTGTTTATTATAACATTGCATTTGATAAATTATAAACTGTTTGTATCGCAAATCGATGCACATTAATAATAGTAATACACATATATTTATAGACTAGATTAAATCGGCTCATTAGTAATAACATCAATATATGAATATGCATTGACAATTAATGTACATATAATATATATGCTAAAATGTCTTTTCTCTTATTGTGTTTAAATTTCAGACAGTGAGTTTCGTTTCTCACGGCCGTGAAGGCCCTTTAGAGGTATATTTGCATGTACAATATTTGATGGTTTCTTTTAGTATTAAAAGTAATACTTTGCATAACTACAGCTTTGACTGATATTAACTCTGTATTTGTTTAAAAAATTGTATGGTTTTGATGCAGTGTTTAGTTTTTTAAATCCGTATTTTCCAACGAGAAAGATTTCAGTAATTTTAAAGTTTAACAGTGATTTTTTTAAGTCACGATATAAAAAAACAACAAGTATATGACAACAATATTGTTCTAAATATTGAAAAATAAAATTATAAAGATTTAAAATATCTCTATCGCTCAAAAGTTAAAAACACCTAATAATTTTTAAAGAAAATATTTATTTTAAGAAAAACAATTTTCTTTTGAAATAAAATTAATATTATAAAATACTCTAAATTTTTTAGTGATAATATAATATGTATATTTGTATTTATATACCAATAACGTATACTTAAATTTTAATTTTTATTGATGACAAAACGATTAAAGGACATCGATTTAAACTGAAATATTGATTTTGACATATTTTAATGCTTATTGATTAGAATTTTTTTCAAAATACTATTTACAATTAATATTAATGATTTCCTGTTTATTCATATATATCTTTATAGTTTATATTAATACCTTTTTAATTTTTTTATACAGAGTGAAGTCGTGGATCCGCATGATATGAGAAAAGAGTTTCTTACTGGATTTTATGGAAGTGCTGGAGATGCTATTGTCACTCTAAACAAGGCAATACTTTGGACTGATGGCCGATATCATATTCAAGCCGACCATCAGCTGGACTGTAACTGGAGTTTAATGAAACAAGGTGAAAATGAGGTGAGTAAATTAATTCAAGTTAAAAAAAAAAAATATATATATATATATATATATATATATATATATATATTGTATATATACATATAATATGAGAATATATTGTTTTCTTTTTTCCTTCTTTTCCTTTTCTCCTTTCAAAACATTCAAGAGCTTTAAAACATTAAAAATACTTTTCCATTAATTTCAGGTACCAACAGTAACAGATTGGTTAATACACGAGTTTCAAAATCAGTCGGAAATACGTATCGGTGCTAATCCGAAATTAATATCTGCATTTATGTGGGAAATATGGGAAAACGAATTAGGTAAGGATCTCTTAGATAAGCCTTTTTGCTGAATTGATTTTTTTTCGTACAACTAACGCGATCCTATACATGTTCAGTGAATTCATCCATAAGATTGGTCGCAGTCCATAACGACCTGGTGGATTTGATCTGGCAGGTGGACCGGCCCGAATATAATCCGCATGCGGCGTACCCGTTGACAGACGAATACTCCGGTAAACCATGGCAAGAGAAAATTCAGAGTGTCCGGCTGGAGATGGAATTATCATCAGCCGACGCATTTGTCGTCACCGCTTTGGATGAGATAGCATGGCTCTTCAACATTCGTGGCTACGATTTACCGCACACACCTGTCTTAAGAGCCTACGCGATTATCACTCAAGAATCTCTGCATTTATATGCGCCGCGACATAAGATCCTACGGTCCGTCGACATACATCTGAAAACCGACTCCTGCTTTCACGCAAATTGCGTCAAGTAAGTGTGTGAAAGATGAAGATACTAATATATATATATATATATATATATATATATATATATATATATCATTGGAGTGATATAAACTCCAAAAGGATAGATAATGACACAAATTAAGATCGATGATTAACTAGTATAACTTTATGTTTTTAATTTTTTTTTAATTTAATTTTTAAGAAAATTAAAAAAACTTGTATTTTTTCTTGTCTTGCAATAATATTGCAAAATCAAAGTTTTATAACTTCAAATCTTATAAATTGATAATAGTCCCTTATTAATAAAAGCAAATTCATAATAATGATCGAGTATTATCGTTATAGATGGCACAATTACACAGACATTTGGTATGATTTGAAGACCATGTCTCAAGCCTGGAATACAGTGTGGCTTCCATCGCCTTATGGCTATACATTGGGTGCGTCCAAAGAAATATATAATTCTGTAAGTGTAATAAAGACAATAGGTTTATTTTGAATATTAAAATAAGAACGCAATCAAATTTCAAATCAGTAATTTCAAATATATACTTAATATGTATAAAAATACATAGAATTTTTTTGCAGATTCCACCAGAAAAAAGATTGGCTAAGCCTTCACCTGTAATCGATTTACGAGCAGAAAAAAACAAAGTTGAAGTGGCAGGTATGAGAAGATCTCACCTAAGGGATGCCGTAGCTATGTGCGATTTTCTAGCTTATATGGAAGAACAATATGAATTGGATTCCGAAGGATGGGACGAAATGCAAGTGGCGAGAGTGGTTAATGAATTCCGTTACGAACAAAATAACAACAAGGGCATCTCTTTCCCGACAATCGTGGGATATGGTTCGCATGCCGCTTTACCGCATTATGAACCAATTAATTTGACCAATACTAAAATCGGAACCACATCCACGTTAGTGATTGATTCCGGAGGACAATACTTGGGTACGAAATTCCAAGTTTTTTTAATTCTGCTTTGTTAGAAGTAACTTTTGTTAATTTGATCGAGATAGGCTCAAAGAATCATAAGACATGATGTGTGTAAAAAAGCATGAAATAAAATTATGTGGCAGATGGTACCACTGATGTGACAAGAACTCTACATTTCGGAGTGCCGACCGATGAGCAAAAAAAAGCTTATACCAGAGTATTAATCGGATCGATCGAATTATCGTCTTTGATCTTTCCCAATGATGTGACAACAAATCATTTGGATGTTATTGCACGGAGACCTTTGTGGAGTATCGGTTACAATTACATGCATGGAACTAGTCACGGAATCGGTCATTTCTCTTCAGTTCACGAATGTTCGTATAATCAAGTTTCTATAAAATAATTGCTTCACAAAAATATTAAATATGATTGATGAAAGCCATTCTAATGGAACAATACACATTATAGCGCCTATTTATATACAATATGGATGCGGGAACTCAGCATGTGCTCTTAAATTGAAGCCAGGATTCTTCCTATCAAATGAACCAGGATATTACAAAGAAGGCGATTTTGGAATTCGTTTGGAAAATATACTTGAAGTTATTCCAGCTAGCAAATTGGTACATTTTAATATATTCTTACTTGTGTTATATCCTGTATACTATTTATATATAGCAACAACTTTATCAATATATTTCATACATTTAATAATATAATTGTGAATTATTAGTTGCTAAGTTATAATTGTCGATTGTGTTTTAGACTCATAATGGGAAAAAATTCCTCAAATTTAAAGACATTACTTTGGTTCCTTATGAATCAAAACTTATTGACTTCAGTATGCTTACTCCATTGCATGTAGGTCTTAAATGCATTAGTCTAATTGTAAAACTACTGAGTTTATACATTATTATAAGAAACATAAAAAGTAACAAATGTTATATTAACACGTCTGTGTTATACACAGCGACGTTGGCTAAATAATTACAATAAACGTATACGGGAAGAAGTAGGTGCAGAATTGAAAAAAAAATTAAAAATGAAAGCATTTTACTGGATGATGATGAAGACTATGACCATTCCCGAAACAAGTTTAGATAACCAGGATTTTTTTCCTGATTATTCTCACTCGATGTCGTCTACTATTAGACAATTCCACATCTTGGTTGTGATTGTTGCAGTTTATCATACCATAGCAAGTAAACAATATTCAAATAACATATTTTTATGATTTTTATCGATATAAAAATAATATATAAATTTTTATTGCAGATTGCATAAGAATGTGTAATTAATCTGGAAAACATTTACTTTCCGAATATTTTAACATGCGTACGCGTTGTGAAATTTTTTTACTATAAAATATACATCATTTCTTAAGTGTTGATATATTGGATATTGTATAATTGTATTTAAGAAAAATTCGCATATATATAAATAATCTTTAATAAATTATTTTTCTATATACAATGTTTATATTACTCTTTTTTTTTTAGAAGTTCCTTTCTCTTTTTTTCCTCTACTGCTTGGTCGATCATATCTTGTATTGGATCTTCCAATTTATCGTTACTCATGTCTGCCGTCGCAGTTTTATAAAGTTTAAAATGTTTCAATATATCATCTAAAAAGATTCAAAGATAGAAATTTTATATTAATAAGTATTAATAAGTATTAAATTTTCCTAAAAAAAATTAATGCTACATACCTACTATTTTCTTATCAATTTTATATCCAGCAGCTATGTGTTCACTGTTATATGTTACAGGATCATGTTGATGATCCCAAATAAATTGCATAGCCTGCTTCATAGAGCACTTTCCTACAGGAATCATTGTAGGTTCATAAAAATCAAATATGAATTCATCTGGTGCATGTCTATTCTGAGGTAAAGATCTTGATTCTTTCGTTGGTTCAATTACTTTCTAAATAAGAAATTGCAAAACTTTATATTTTTACTTGATAAATTATTTCCATGTTTTTCTTTTAATGGATGATTCTCAACTATAGTCATGTTGAATTATGGTGTTAAAAATCATATGAGTTTTATTCTTGCAAAATGTATTGAAATAAACAAGCTTTTTTTAATTAAATCATTTTTGCTGGACTTTTGAATTGATTACAAGATGATCGACAAAATTTACAACTATTTATTAATTTATGAATCAGAGAATTTTGTATTTTACTAATTCACATTATTGAACACGAGAGTAATCTCATTCAAAAACATTTCAATGTATTTTATAAGAATAAAACCCATATTTTTCACTTCTGACATTACAATTCAATATGCAGTGACACAAAAACCTTCATAATAAAGAAAAACTTATCAATAAAGTTTAAATATTTGTTTATAAAAGTTGAAGTAAAAATCACTTTGATATATTTGGACATAGAACTTATTTCAAATAAATATACCTAATATATCAAGATTAAATATTAAAATCCAAGAATACAAATTTAAAATATAGCACTCACTTCTGGATCTGTCGATGTTACAAAAACGTCTTTCAAACGTTGATCCAATTGCATATTTTTTTGATAATGTTCTTTCAGGAAATTTGGATTTACTAAAAGAAAAAAAAACAAAAGAATTACATAACAAACCTGGAAGAGAATATCAAAGTTGTGCGATTTGTAAATCGTAATTTTCAATTACGATATGTCATGAATATTGCAACAACGAACATTTACCTTTGTCTGCGAATTTTTTTTGTTTTTCCGCATATGCATATTGAGGTGCGGGTACAGGCTTCTCTCGAGATATGATTCTTTCAGCACGATTTGCGATATTGAACGTGCGAATAGGTCGTGTTAACAAAGAGTAAACTTTTCCCATTGTCGAAGCAGTATATCTAAATGAAGAAATAAATTATTCGATATCATACAAAGTGTATAAATACCAAAGACGATGAATCATAAATTATAATTTCATAACATAAAGTTATCATAAATCTTAAACGTGACGTACAAGCTATAAATCAAAAAATTCGAAGCACATAGTTAATAATGCTTGGTAATAATGCTCAAAAGTTTGAAACACAACGTGCAATATTAAAATTATGTTCTTAATATCTTATGTAGGTTAGAAATGTAATACATGTCTGAGAATCTCGCCGAAGAGAAAAAAAATTGAGCCTGGTTCGGTGTGTTCAATAATCCGACATTAGGATACTTTCGTCGTTTGGATAATTTTAATGACAAAATTAGCGGACCAATCGGACGAAGAGGCGGGAACGGTTCCTCCGTTCTGATTGGTCGAACGCTCCGAGCCATCTGTCATCGCTCTCTCGAAAATCACGTGTTTCACGAACACACGGAAGGAAACGAACGATGGGTTTCGGAATGTCAGTTAACGGTGAATCGGTGTGTTGATGATGTTGTGTGATCGCGCGTAATCGTGGTGGAGCGGAGTCGGAGGATACGTATCGCGGTGATAAGCTACCGTATGCGCTGAACATTTTGTGAAAACGTCGCAGTCGCGATTGCTCCTGCTGCAGAATATGCCGCTGCATCGCGCGGCCTAACGACCGGACGATCCTCCCGGCGACTCGCCGCATCGCATCGTAACGAAAACTGGTATCGGAAATTTGACGTTGTCTCGTAACCGCCAAAACTGTAGACGGAAACGCCATCTTGAGCATTGATGTTGATATTTTCATGAATTGGGCAACAATCACTGTTATCTTCCAGTATTTATATTTTTATGTGTCAAAATTATATGTCAATTGATGCCCAACACATGAAACTGATGTTAAATTTCTTGCCTCGTTATCTCATGTCAAATGTAACGTTAGATCGTCAATAGGAAATATCTATTTTACTCATGTGTTTGTCGTTCAAGCTTAGGTAGAATAATATTTATTGAACACATATATACATATGTATTTGTCTATCTAATCTTTTTTTAAATAATGTTTTTCTTATTTTATATTGAAATTAAAAATGTAATTTTATTCGTTTGTCAATGTAATGTAATCCAATCTTTATTGATGCAGTTTTAGAGAAAGACAAGAATCATGTTTTACGCACATTTTGTGTTGGCCAAAAAAGGGCCTTTGGCTCGTATATGGCTGGCTGCTCATTGGGACAAGAAAATAACAAAAGCGCATGTATTTGAAACTAACATAGAAAAATCTGTGGATGGTATATTACAACCAAAAGTAAGTATTACTTTAGCATATCGCAAAATTTATCAAATATTAATGTATCACAATATTAATTCTTTCTTGAAATTTGTAACAGGTCAAAATGGCCTTGAGAACATCTGGTCATTTGTTATTGGGAGTAGTACGAATCTATTCTAGAAAAGCCAAATATTTATTGGCTGATTGTAATGAAGCTTTCGTAAAAATTAAAATGGCCTTTAGGCCTGGAATGGTAGATCTACCTGAAGAACATAGGGAGGCAGCTGTAACAGCTATCACTTTACCAGAAGTATTTCACGATTTTGATACTGCTATGCCTGAACTTAAGTAAGTTCAACTTTAATTACTCCAAAAAATGTAGAGTATTTTAATATATTTTACTAATTATCTTAAATCTTTTCTTTTCAGAGATGTTGATATTGAAGCTCAATTTAGTTTGAATCAATCTAGAGCAGAGGAAATAACAATGAGGGAAGATTATGGAAGTCTATCTTTGGTTACACACGATCAAGGTTTTGGTGACATGAGTTTTGATGCGGAACCTCCAGAATTACTGCGACATGGCAGTGGTATAGAACCCTCATTAGACCAGGTATCTAAATGTTTTGTATTCATACTTTTTATAATTATATATATATATATATATATATATATATATATATATATATATGTGTGAATTATTAGTTGATATATACATAATGAGCAAAATTAAATATACTTCATGAATATTTTTAAAAGTAATTATACTTTTACAATACAAACATTACAAATAATTAATTGATATATAAAAATTAGTTTTATTATTTAATAATTAAAATTACTTAATTTTCAACATTTGTATATTTTTTAAATTAAATGCTCTAGAAGTTAATTTCAATTTTATTTTATTAAATAATCAAAGAAACACTAATAAATCTTTATTAGATTCTCGAGACAACAATGTAACTTTAAGATATTAATTGTTTTAATATAATTTTAGAGTCACATGTTGTTTAGTGATGGCCCAGGAATAGAAACAACATTAGAACAAAAGGAAAAAGAACCAGTTGCAGGAACATCTGCTACGACACAACCTATGGACATAGATACACCTATCAGAGATGATGGTTTTGGTGGTCATCTTGGCCAAGATATCATATGTACGATAAAAAAAAAGTTACAATCATTCTTGTAACACTAAATACAACAGTAATTTACAATAATCATATTTTTTTAGCGGGAGGCCTTTTTGAAGGTGGCTTATTTGACGAAGCTCCAATGGGTGAAGTACCTGTACCTGAGGTTAGTTCGATAACCGAGCAACAGGAATCAGGTGCAGCTCCTGGAACTGCTGCGTCTGTACATGATGAATCTGATGAAGATATGGGCGATCATTTTGGCGGTCCAGCGTCTCCAATGGGAGGCATGAGGTATTTATCCATCTTGATATATTTTAATAATAAGAACGTAGATATTTGAGAATCGCCAGACAGAATTTAAAAAAGGTAAGAATCTTCTCTCAACCGTACTGGCAAATATTATTTATCCAATCACAACGTTTCGACCCTTCTTTGAGTCCTTATCAAGTAATCTAGATATACATAGACAGAGATTAATACAATAAAAAACAAAATTACTTCACTAACAATATTACAAAATGATAAAAAGAAGCGAAACATACTTGTAAAAATAAAAATAAAATTATAATTTTAAGATGTCAAGAACGAACATATTTTGCATAGTGAAAAACACGTAAGAAAAAGAGAAATTACTGAAATGTTTTTCATTAAGAAAAATAATAACGCTATTAATTTACAAAAGGATACCGACAATCTAAGTAATATCTACGACAAAATAATAAAGGTCGTTTAGTCTCCAATAACTCGTCTAAGAGTCTTGACGTGTTGTCAAACCGACACTATTGAATAAATAATATTTGCCAGTACGGTCGACGGAAGATTCTTATCTTGATATATTTTACTATATAAAAATTGTAAATTTGACTTAAAAAAACACGTTATATGTAGCTCTGATGGCTCAAGACCGGCTACACCAGCCGCAGCTGGAGAAGAAGCTGACGGAAGAATAAGCGTCGCCAGTCGACGCTTTACACCAGCTCCACCAGTTATACCAGAGGAACATGCTGTTGATAACGTAGAAGAGCCGCCACCTTTACAAGATCAAACCACATTGTTACACGACGACGAAGAAAGCTTTGCGTTACCTCCGATTGATGCATCCATTCTAAAAGGTAAATTATCGTTATATTAACGTTGATTCGCATTTTATTGTAACTAACGAAAAAACATTTATTTCCTTAAAGGCTTCACGAAAACTAAGCGCAAGCGTAAACTCATTGTTGATGAAGTGAAAAATATCTCTGGTGAAGAGATGAAGGCACAGTTATCTGATACTAGTGATATTATCACGACATTGGACTTGGCTCCACCTACAAAAAGATTGATGCATTGGAAAGAAACTGGTGGTGTAGAAAAGCTATTTGCTCTACCAGGAAGTTCTATTCCAGCTCGTGTTCTATTTAAGGTAATAGAGATAATATGATTAAAATAATATGATTTTACATCAATACAATTGCTTGAATATTCAATAATATTTTATTTTTATGTTTTTATTAAAACAGAATTATCAGAGACACTTAACTAGCAAGTCTTATGATCATGAAGACTTTGGACGACTTGGAGCTGAGGAAGATGGTATGTCTCTGGAGCAAATGAGAGATGCTGCAGAAGAGCCGTCTTACGATCAAAGTATTCTCAATAAGCGTACAGGACGAAAACGGAAAGCGCAGCAGGATGATGAAGTTAGTAGTTATATATACATAGTTATATATATAAACTATAAACACTTTTAAAATAAAAATAGAATAAATGTGATGCAGAATTTTTATGAATTGTTATAATTTATAATTAATGCAAATTATTGTTATGTTTAGATAAAACAACCTCCTCAACCACCTCAACCAACGCCAGCAGATATCAGTCAACCATCGGCGAACGGTGTTGAGGCAGTAGAAATTCCGAGCATAATTGGACAACATAATCTTCCTTCGGAATCAAATATATCGTCTGAAGTACCTCTACCGGCAGAACCATCAGTTTCCGATATAAGTAGCATCGTGCCTTCTAGGGAACCATCGGTGGTACCACCGACTGAAGCATTATTGCTCAGTTCGGAAACACCAGCTGAAGTCGACAAAGTACTCGATACACACGAAGAAGCGCAAGCATCAGCACAAGAGGAAGCCGGTGCCATACAAACATCCGCTATGCCGCAGATGGAAAATATGGGTTACGATCAAGTGAGTTGAAACACTCATCATATATTTAAAATGTGTTGAAAATATTATACAACTTAAGAGTGTTAAATATGTTTTGTTTTTTTTTATCATTGCATCACATTTTCGAACAATGTTCTATATCCACTGATTTTTCTTTCGTTAAAATATTTATATTGTATAATAGGCACAACCGCAAGTTTCGTACATGGGTTATGATGAACATCACCCACCAGCACATACGCCTGGTGCGATTTCAGAAAGAGGACCTGCCACACCATGGAATCATGAAGATTACGAGTTTCCGCCATCTGTTGGACCTGTAATTATTATTTTATGCTCAAAAAATTATTTTTACATAATGCATTATATTATTACAATATTACAGGAAAAAATATTTATGAAAAACATTAATTACTTATAAAATGCTTCGTTTTTTAGCAAGAGGAACAACAAATGGATGAAACTTACGAACAGTTTGAAGAGCGTGTTCTTAACAAAAGAGCAGCGCATATGTATCACGTTATTAAGAGCAAACTAGATACCAAAGATAAATTAACATTATCGGATATGGCATTCAAAAATAATCGCAAACAGGTTGGTGCTTCGAAAAACGATTTATTATGTTTTATCTCTCTATGCGAAGTTTTTATATTAATAAAATATAATTATATATTTTTGTAGGTTGCACAGAAGTTTTACACACTATTAGTTTTGAAAAAGTTTCAAGTATTAGAACTCAATCAAGAATATTCGTATGCTGAGATTATAGTCACAAAAGGACCAAAATTCGAAAATCCTGCGTTGTAAAGGTATTTGCCCTCAATTAATATGAAACTTTAAATATCAACAGATGAAAAAATGTTGATATCTGTCGCACAGAAAATATCAAAAAATAACATTCACATTTTTCATAAATAAATCTTAAAACATTGAAGGAATTTGTTTTTGAACGCAGTATAATTAATAAAAAATAAAAAAATAGTTTACTATTTTGTTTTAGATGCCTGAATTTACAAAATTACATATTGAATGCCAATTATTTTATGATCACATTAATCATATTGCATTCCCTTTTTTTATATACATATTACATCAATCGCTTATTTTTTTATTTTTCCTTTTATTTTTTATTTAGATGGACTCTTCTTGTTAATCTTACTAATCTTTTTGTTCCTTCAACTCACGTTTTACATCATTCATCAATCTAAACAGGGTTAAATAAAATTAGTAAATAGTTAAAGAATATTTTACAACATCTATATGTACCACACATTATTAGTGACTTAAGTCTACATTACAAGAAGGTCCAAAATCATAGACATGCTATTGACATAGTTTACTAAATTTTGATATAATTAATTTTAATGGAAAATATTTAATATAATAGGATATATTTAGATATTAATGCAGTAAAATATTTCTAGATTGTTAATTTATAAGTTTCAAGAAAACACTAATTTTCGAAAGAATTTATTTATAGTGCTTATATATACAATTATTTGTAAACAGTTATTAATGGAAGAGTTTATTTAATTTGTGAATAATAATTTTATGTATTATTTTTATATTATCAGAAAAAATATTCTCTATTTATAACTCTGAAAAAGTATTATCTGAATACACAAAATATATACAATAGATACATAAAAAATATTAAATTTATAATTAAATATTTTCTTTTTATATCTCATTTACAAGTGATATATTAATTTCGTGAAAAATACTTTATTATAAAATATAACATTTTGGCAGTATCTACTTGAAGAATAAATGAAAATGATTATTAAATAGAAAAATAACGTAATTTAAACATAATGTTAAACTGCTATTTAGCATAGAAAGTAGTGAAGTACTATAGTATCAAAGAAAATTAAAGATTGCTTAATGATTTATTTCAATGTATCACAAATATTACAAAAACTTTTAACAAAAATGATTTATGAAATTTTCCAAGCAAGTTTGTATTATAAATATACATACTGCAATCAAGATAATATATCAATTATTAAAGTATGTGATCAAAGAATTATTTAATATCATTAAATTCTGCAAAAAATCATTAAGTGTCATGATGTAGCAAACATATTAGATAACATCTATTTAACTGCTCATCAAAATCTATAAAAAATATTTATATATATTGTTTATAAAATGATATTGAATTTTACAAACGTACATATCATATAATACTTAAAACTGTTATTCCATTATTTTCCATTAATAAACTGTTATATACATTACATATGTAATAATTTATATTAAGTTATACTAAAATATTCTTTCATGTATAACCATTTCTATCTTTTATATGATGTGGCAAACACTACAAAAATGACATCTTTAAGTCTAAAATATAAGTTTGCTTTAATATTATAATATTCATTCTTTTTTGTTATTACATAGTCATATTATTTCTTTATAAACAAGAAATAATCTTTAGATGACACATTAATATTAGTATAGAAATAAAAAATATTAATGTATTATAAACTATGATTATTATATGTTAACTATAATAATTCTATAAAAGTAAAAGTTTATTCATACAATACAATTAATAAGAAAATGAAGTTTAATAACCTCTTAATTTTTAATTTAAAAAATTTTTTAAATTTAATAAAGAATTTTTAAAATTCAATAATCACAAAATTTATCTGTATTCTATATTCTATATTAATGCAATCAAATAAGTACAGCATCACAGTATGAAAAAGCTTTATTTTTAAATTTTAAATAGCAGGTGTCTTATGCATACACAAAAATTGAAATATAAATATATATATACATATATATATATATATATATGTATATATATAATGTGTAACAGAAAAATGCACTTAATCTTCCAATTCACCGGCTGCCATAGCATCTTGATAAGATTTCGTTTTCGAACGTTCGGGATCTAATTTAATCATATCATCGATTCGAAGAATGGTTATAGCTGCTTCAGTGGCGAATTTTAAAGATTTAATTTTTGAAATGGCTGGTTCTAACACACCAGCTTTTTTGTTATCTCTTATACTTCCTACAAGTAGATCAAGACCCACCCTGCAAAAGCAGATATGTGTGAATTATTCATTTTAATTTACATAATAGTTATAAAAATTTGAAAAATCATAAAGTTGTTACCATTTCAGATCGACAAGATCCGGTTTCGTTATACTGGAATTATGATAGGCTCGAAGTTTGGCAACAAGATCAGTTGCATCTTGTGCAGCGTTTACGGCTAATGTTTTTGGTATGATTAATAAAGATCGTGCAAATTCCGCTATAGCCAATTGTTCTCGAGAACTCTGTAATTTACGAGAAATGTTGTAAATATCTTGATGCAAGAAAGAGATACTGATGCAGAAAATATGCAGATAATTCAATAATACCAATGATGTTGCAAAGTTTTCTAGATAAATGGACAGCGCAGCCTCCACACAACCTCCTCCCGCGACGACACTTTTGCTTTCCAAAACTCTCTTCACAACACATAATGCATCATGTATGGAACGTTCCATTTCATCGCAGTAATAATCATTTGGTCCACGTAAAATGATAGAACTCGCAGTACGTGCCTTGGGGCTTGAAGTTCAAAGAAAAGATTAATGTTTTTTCTTTCATTTTTTTTCCACATTTGTGTGATGCAAAGAGTTCTTGTTATAGAACATATATTTCAGCAGAAATATGATAGTAATCGTGTGTACTTGATATTAGAATGCTTCATAGAATTACATTTACTTATTAATATGTTAATTAGTTATAAAATATACCCTTTAATAAGAATAAGCTCGTCATCGCATATCATTTCTTGCACTACTTCTGCAGCTTCTCCCAAGAAACTAGCATCAAAACTCTCTTCTCCTTCCATATTGGTCAATGAAGTCAGAAAATGCGCACCTGTAGCTTTAGCAATTCTTTTCAGATCAGCTTTCTTACATCTACGCACTGCCATTGTTTTAGCTTCCACAAAATACTATAGAAAAAAAGTAATTGTAAATATTGTGCATATACTATCGAAAAATTATCTTAAATTTATGACTGTACCTTTAAGCATAGATCATCAATACCGCCAGACAAAAGAACAACGTTAGTTCCAGCAGCGAGAATCTTTTGAATACGTTCCTTAGTAATGTCAGCCTCACGTTGACGAACGGCTTCGAGTTTCTCGGGATCTGTAATAAGTATTTCAACACCCAACTTCATCTTTGCCTTCTGCAACGAGAAGTCTAGGCACGCGATCTTTGCGTTTGTTATCTTCTTCGGCATCGCTTGAGAAGCGACGGTGCAATTTAAAGCATATCCTTGAATCAAGACAGATTCCCGAACACTTTTTCCATGAGCCTTCAAGACATTCACTGCTTTAACAGGATACAGAGAGCCTCCCTTGCCATCGTTGATTTTTATCGCATTAGCGGCATCGACTACCATGTTACCGAAGAAGTTGGCATCACTAATTATAATCGTAGTTATAGAAATTATTTTAAATGATGATTATTGTTCACATAGTAAATATCAAAAACAGATTGTGTGCGGTGAAAAAAAAAAAAAGATCTCGAATAATATCAAAAGGATACGCTCCAATAATTTTGCTGGACATAGATGTTTTTGCAACATTGACTAAGCAATCTTTTCCGAGTTCATCCACACTAACAGTTAAATGTTCCTGAATGTATTTGCATGCTTCTCTGAAATTAATTTCATAATTAATTAGCTAAAATTTTTTTAATTAAAAATTTATTTAAATTATTAAATTTAATTACTTACAATATTGAGAACAAAACAAAATTTTGATTAATGCAATGAATCATTAAATTCTTACTTGCAGGCAAGCCTGTAACCACTAATGACAGAGGTTGGATGAATCTTTTGCTTCACAAGCTCGTCTGCATTTTTTAAAAGCTCAGCTGCTACTATTACCTAATTGATAAAAAATAAAATTATTGCATTAAATATTTTAATTATGAATTTTGTTGAATGTAAATATAAATATATTACTTACTACTGAAGTAGTACCATCTCCAACCTCCTCATCTTGTAACTGAGCTAGCTCAACTAACACTCGTGCAGCTGGATGTTCAACTTCTAACAAACGTAAGATTGTTGCACCATCATTGGTAACAGTGACATCCTGAAAATATTATATAATTATAACATAAATTGTGATATACATGTAATATCTTGTTGCAAATATTTGTCTGATATACTAAAAAAATTTAGAAAAGCTAAATAATATACATACACCAATATCATCAACCAGCATTTTATCCAAACCAACTGGGCCTAACGAACTTTTAACTATATTAGCAACAGCAGAGGCAGCCATAACTGAAAGAAATATAAATATAATATATTAATTTTACATATTTATATTGTTATTATATAGAAATTGTTATACATAACAGATTATAATTGCAATATAGCTCAAAAATTATATATTAAAATATATTTACTGTGTGTTCTTTAAATAGGATTAATTATTATAAAAGTATAAGCACAAAATATATATATATATATATATATGTATACAAGATATTTTAGTATAATCTTTAGCTTGAATATTAAATTGATTTGCATTCTTAAGGTTTGCTATACATACAATCAAATAAAATTTAACAAATGTAATTAATTATGATAATTGGGAAAAATGTATAATATTAAACATTCTATATTCTATACTTACATTCTACATTTCACATTAAACAGTCATTTATTCTACAAATTATCAAGCATTCTGTTTACATGTAATTTTGCATTACACATAAAACATAATACTGATTAATATGTCATTTGTTTTTCAATTCTACATGAATTCAGATTTTTTAAATAAAATAGCAACCCACAAATATGGTATTTAGAATTTAAATTCAGATAGAAAGCAGGCTAATAAAAGCCAAGCGCAGAAATTAGATTGCAAGCTAACTTGTTTTAAAATTTGATTAATTTGAATGTTTTGATCTTTCCTATAGACTATATTCAGTAGACCGATTAGCAAAGATTCCTGTGTCTTGATCCATGCTCCGTCTTTGACAAATTTTCAAAGATAATACATGTACAATTAGTACTGCTTTGTCAGGAAGTTCCTTGCTCTTTATCCTTATTTAAGATCATTTTGAGGACTCGAGAGGAGGATCAAGACAAGGATTTTTTGCTGATCAGCTACAGAAGGATCCAAAGGAAGGTCTGAAATGTTCAAATTGAATAAAGAAGAAATTAAAAAATAGGTTTGCGTTTAATTTCTGCTCTTATTAGCCTAATTCTGAATTTATATTTGTACAATAGATCCTTTTCGTTTTGAGCTATAAAATTTATTTCGAAGTTTCGAGACGCGATATAACCAAACTTTACGGATTGTCAGCGCATCCTTACCATTTTGTGTTCGCACCGGAGCCCCCGATTGTCGGACGCCTCCAACTGCTAAAGGACTCGCTACCGTCGACATTGCACAGAATTCCTTGACTTATTCTGACACGAGCGAGACGATCTTGCGATAAATCCTCGCGTTATTCCTTATAAACCGGGAAGAAACGCGTGCAGCGATGAATAATAATAATGATGATGATGATGAGCCTCTTCGTCTCGAGCTGCTTTCGAGAGTATCGTTCCTTATTTCCTTTTACGGCCAAGTACGGTGACGATTGTCATTGGCTACGCTGTTTTGTACACAAATGTGATTGGACGAAAAAACCGCGTGCATCAATTTCCAGTCACGAGAATAAAGAAGTTAGAATTATACGGCTGTGGATGTATTTCACACATTTCGATTATTATATTAGTCAATAATACCTTAATAAAAATTAATGATTTGTGCATGGATTTTTGTTAGACTTCAATTCAAAATTGTTAAAAAATTGTCGAATGTAATTTCTGTGCACCTCTTATTTATTTTTAATTATAACATATATTCAGATACAAATATATGTAAATATTGATCCTTTTGTTATATTTTATGTAAGTAAATAAAACATCTGACATAAATAATTTTTTATATATAGCATATGAAAAATGAATTCTGGAATTATACCAGTTTCAATCCTCACATCAAATATATCATAATTATTATTACATCCATGACAGTATTTATATATTACTTTATACAATATGAAACTATTTTTTCCATAATAATAAAACTGAAAATTAAAATGTAAGGAAAATACATTCCTGTACTCATATTCTAGTTTTTAGTTTTAAAATATTAGAAGTATGTCATGTTTCATACATATATACAATTTATTATTATGAAGAAAACTGTGATGGAATATAAAAAAAGAGCTAGACAATATGTGTATTAATTATTTCATTTTTCTTTGTTTTAACAGATGATTTTTTAGAGCTATCTGTTTCTCTCTAAAAGATCGTTTTACTTTCCCTTTTAATTTATGTTTCAGCATTAAGAATGCTTTTCCTTTTTTTTTCTCGCGATTTGTTCTACTGCACATTGCATTTTGTCGTCGATCTTTAAAACCAAACTTATCTCTTTGTTCTTGCCCCTTCTACAAATTTAGTAATATTTAAATTAGTCTATTTTTATATACATAATGTTATATAATATTTTATACATACTTTCACAGATTTCTGCCGAGCAGCCTTGTCATGCTTGCGTTTTTTATATATATTTTCAATATCACTCAGTTTTACCAATTCTCCATCTTGATTGGTCTCAATTTGATCGTGTGTCCTTTTAGAGCCGCGTTTAGCATATGTTACTTCTTGCTTTGCTAATGCGATATCAATTTTTCTAAAATCTTTATCTGTGAGCAATCGATCAGTAGAAATCAAAGACGCTTTCGTTTTCCTTTCGGCTGTTAATTCTTCATTTCGTTCTGACTTGTGTTTTTCCTTCATTTCTAATTTCTGTGCCTTCTTCAATTGTTTCTTTAAATTAATTTTCTTTTGTGGAATTTCGTCCATTTCTCGTTCCTTGCTATTTGTTTCACAGATATTCTTTGTACTGTTGTTCTCGCTACAGGATGAATTCTTATCATCGTCATTTTCGTCAATGGAAGATTTTACTGTTTCATTTATATCCTTTGCTGTCGACTCATCGTCGCTGATTTCTTCCTCACTTTGGCTTATATCAATCCATTCGTCATCATCCTATATTTAAATATATAAACAAATTTTTGTACAACTAGTAATCGTTATAATATATTAAATATTGTGACGTTTTTATACTTACTTCTGTATCACTATCAGTTTCTTCAGTGTCACTCTCAGTATGTTGATCAGACAAAACTTCTGCTCCTGCTATGAACTCACTTGCCTGAATTTGGCCATATTTTGAAGATTTTATCATAACATTGGCTTCTGTAGGACGGCCTCTATCTTTTTTACGCAATAAATCAGGCATTATACGTCTGAATATTCCAATTAAAGAACGTGCTGCCATCATAACGGAACGTTCCTTATACTGTTTGTATCGTACCAAATCTTCAAGTAGAGCCTCATTCATGGCCAATGGACATCGTGTACATATTTCGCGCACAGTGTTTAAGCTGCATGAATACATATTGTATATAAATAGAGCTGCATATATGGATACATCGCGCGAAGATGTTTTATAATAAACACAATTAAACATATATCTACCCTATAGCCATCACGTCCGCAGAATTTCGTTCTGTTATAAAATTATTCACTAAAGTTTGTAAAACAGGTTCCAACACATCAGGTGGTACCAATTCATGGGAAGCTTGTGCTATAAACTGTAAGAGTTTGGTCACCTCTGAAAAAAGAAAAAACAAATATATATATATAAATGTGGATGTTTTTCCATTTGGAACAAGGAAAAATACTCATAAAAATAGTAATGATTTGTACAGTAATTAATAGTGTCATTGTACTTACAATTAGATAACATTTAGACAATACTCATATAATTGTTCAATGATGTATTACATTATAAATCTTACCTCGTTGATGAGGTTGAAGAAATCTTTGTATATATGGATAAAAATTCAAGAGAAATAAATTATGCAAGCCAATGAGTCTAGAGATAACGTCTAAAGTCATAAGCTTAACTTCAAATCTGTCATTTTTCTTTTCTATCTGCTTGAACAACTTTTCAGCAAAATCCTGAGGATCGTGAATTAAATGTAATGCCGAAAAATTATATTGAGGTGCCTTAGATTTCTTCTTTTTTGCTTTCTGAAATACAAATTAAAGTTGAAAATAATATATTTTGGTTTAAATATTGTAATATATTCCATTATAAAAATGTAACTTACTACATATAATTGTTTAGCTTTCTGTAACTGCTTCTGTCGTTTTTTTGTTTTTTTATTTACTTTATTAGCCATCATAATTTCCTTCATATTTGGCTCATCATCTGAATCACTATCATCACTACCTTTCTCTTCTGGATCAGTTCCCAAAAAAAATTTCAAACTAGCAACTGCTACTTTTGTTATTTTAGAAAAGCAACCTGTTGCTATAACATTAACAGTCTTGATGTCATTCCAAACATTTTTGTTATATAATTCTATCATAATGTCTACAGACATTTTCACAGCTTTGGCATTAGGATCTTTTAACATTGAAAACATAAAATTTTGTAACGCTGTGTTAACTTTAGCATTTTTATGTTTTGCATTGACATTTTTCACATCTGTGACTATATGCATTTTGAGAAATTGTCTTAAAGCTTTGTCTTGACATTTTAAGAGTTCAAAAAATAAACTGAGTAGTGCAGTGGGTTCTAAAAGTGATTTGTTGCGTAGCTGAATCAACGCTTTACAAAATGTCTAAAAAATATAATTACAATTCAGTAAACAATCCAATTTACTTGCATAATATAATTTTATAATATATGTAATGCTTACCATACGCATTTCATTGTCTAATATGATATTATGAGTTTGTAATATATCAACAATTTCTTGAGGATATGTTTTTAGATCGTCTGGATAACAATGGGCTACCTGCAATGACACGAAAAAAAATCGATACAACAAGTGTGTTTAGCAAATGAATAATTTATTGAAAAATTTCTTAAAATCGTAAAAAAATAGTTATGCAATAAAAATATATAAGTTGTTATACAATATATCTTGTTATAAATATATTATGCTTATATATACAATTAATAACTGTATCATTAATGAATATAAATATTATAAAGAATTTTTTTATGAATATGATATATATATATGTTTTCAAAACTCTCTTTCTCTTCGCTTCTTTTTCTCTCTCTTTAGTAAGATTGAATTATCTCACTAATTTATATACAAAATATTCCTCATACTAAATTTATTTTATGCATTACAAATTATGTGTGCTTAATGATAATAAATTGATAATAAATGAAAATCAAATCTTATTTCAAATATAAAAATATGTAAGTTTTACATTACTTAAAAAGTCTATGATGAAAGCATTAGATAAAGCTGTTAGAAGCAAACATATATAAAAACTATAACTAAAAATGAATCATATATTCAGGTGTATTCAATTTATATGTTAAAGCTAGTGAAATTTTTTATATCAAAGCCAACCGTTTTAGCTAAAACTGTAACAAAGTCGTGGCTTGCGCAGCACTTAAATTTTGGTTCGTCTAACTGCAAGACATTATCTCCAACGACAGACAGTAAACCTAGTTGACACATGGTAGATATTTGAGCGAGTAAATTAGCATTGATGTCTATTCTTTCATCAAGAATAGCGCAAAAGATCGCAAGCATCCTCGAGATAGTAAAAACCCGAGATTTCTTTTGCGAATCTATGTCTCTTGCTTTCTTAACTGATCGTACTTTTTTCTTTCTCTTACTACATTGTTTCATAAAAATATCTTTATCATATTTTGAAGGAATGTACGAAGCTAAATATGATGCGATTAACATATATTTCGCGTAAAACGGTAATTCGAAACTTAAAGCTAATTTTGTCGTCGATTCAATTTCCCGAGATATTTGTTGATCGGGTTGCAAGAAATCATTCGTGGAAACTCTAAGATAAATTATTTCTAAATTAGATTTCAAAGTAGCAGAGATATTACGCCACAGTGCAGCAACATTATTTGGTTCAATTTGCTTACTTTCTATAGGTTCTATATACTTGATAAAATTTATCTTGGCCATGTATCGAAGTTCGTTCAAATCTCTACAAAACCGAAAGAATACAGAAAGAAAGAGATTCAAATAATTCTTATAAAAGTCCTCGTCGTATTTTTTTTTCGCTGGTTTGTCTAGTAATAATAATCGTACTAATTCGTCCTTCGTGTATTGTGGAACGTATATCTTTATAGGCTTCAACATACCTATCTTAGTATTAAAATTATCCCACGCAATCTCACTTATAAAAATCGTACATATATTAATGCAGGACAATTCCCTAAGTCTTAAGATCGCTGGTAGGAAAGTTACATCAAAATGTCTAATTCTATGACATTTGTCAAATACTAATACAATTGGACGTGTATCTCTGTGAGAAATTTTTTTAAGTGCAAGTATAAAATCCATGAAATTGTCACAGTTGCATTTTAACGGCATATCGGCACTAGATTCTTTTACAGATGCAGTTAAATCGCTTAATATGTAGTTATATATATGTTTGCTGCCTAAATGCTCCATACAATTAATATAGCTAACATTATACTTTAAATAATCGAGTAGATTTCGTACAATCAATGACTTTCCAGTAGCCATATGGCCATACACAAATATACTTTCCGGCATTGGCTCATTTGCTGCACCAATTAAAGAATACAGTCGCGCTATAATTTTTTCTCGACATATAATACTATTTTTTATCGTTTCCAAATACTTTTCCATTTTTATTACACTCTAAAATTGCGTGCAAAATAATATAGAAACAAAATCAATTTTTATCGCCTACACTGTCTCACACTCTTCCAAGAAATACTGGAGCTTTGACAAATTGTTAGTGCTTCTATCAATATGTTATTTATTCTTTAAAATGATATGTTGTTAGAATTTTAGCGTGTGCTAACCTGAGCCAAGAAAGTTACCAATTCATCAAGATTTTTGTTAAATTGTGTGGGTTCCAAACGGAAGACTTCTACAGTAGATTTATAATGCAGATATTGTTGAAGAAACTGTGAACAAACATATTATATTTTTACACATTAAAATAATTTTTTTAAATACCTGTAAAAGATATGTAAAATACAAAGAGATAGCTTATAAATTATAATGTAGAAAATTATTGTATTTCACAATTGCATGTGTTATAAAATAGGATATACAATCAACATCAATAATAATACTATATAATATGGCACTTAATACACTGATAAAGATGAATTGAAAATTTACCTCTTCTTTATAAGACTCTGGATCACGTTTGATAAGATTCTGTAGTTGCGGAAGATTATCCGGTAATTGATTGTTATGTCTTACCATCTTTAAAGCCTATAATAAGCAATGATTATTACAATGCAATGTGCAATATGATAGTAAAATGACGATAGAGAAACATAAATATAATTATCATTGTATGTACTTACATAATTTTATATAAACGATTTAATATAGATTAATAGATCTTTATTTAAATTGTTCTTAAAAATTTACACTATTCTCTCATTAGTCCGTTTCGTATAAATTCATCAAGCATGCGTTCGCTTTCACGTGCAGGGTATGTATAATTAAAATGGCGCCGGGTGATGAAGAATTATGTACGTTCTGTTTGACGACGCGAAAGTGTCGAATCTGTTGATTGACCAATCGGATCGATGGACAAAAATCTCTTTGCTCCGATTGGTCAATCGAAACGTCACTCTATCGAACTCGCGAAAATGGCGGAGCAGAAAACGCAATGTGAGATATGTCACTTTATAATAACAATAGTTGATGAGTAAGTTGAGAAACACGCTCGAAGAACATTTCAATTTTGCAATAATTTCAATCAGATTTTAGTGATCTTATCACGAATATAATCATACATTTGCTTATATATTTATAATTTCTATATTATGTTATTATGTTTATTATGTTTATATTAGTTTTTCTAACTCAATGAAATCTACGCAGTATTCAACGTATATTGTTAACCCAACTTTGAAGTTTTTCAATCAGAAGTGTATTTCGTTACATAAAAGTTTGAGTTTTCCATTAAGTATACTTTGTTGAGTGAAAAAGCGTATAAGATACAAGTTTCAACAGACAACCAGAGTTGTTTTGCAATATTATACAGAGATATACAAATGTTACCAGGCTTCGAAATTTTAGGTTAAGTATCAATTATAAGTTTTAATTATACATTTTGTCATCTCTTGGTTATAACAAAGATAATTTCTTAGTTGCTTAAAATTGTACACAAATTAAATATTTAATTATTTAACTTATTCCATTTAGACGTTGATAAAAATACACTCTTTTGAGTATTTCGTGTTTTTGTAGTGTGTTGAGTGATCGTTTTTACCTTTCAAAATTTTTACTTTTGTATTTACGCAAGGAATAAGTGTTTTTATTATAATCTAAGTGAAGCTTCCAGTTAAATTGAATACATCTCAAGGATTATTCTAATAATTTCATTTATAGAAGGAAGCTGTCAGTACGACGATTTGTTTCAATCATGGAGAAGCGAATTAGATATGTCTATGACAACAGAAGAAGAAGAAAAAATTATAATCCCAGATTATAAGTTTGAAAATAAAACAGATAAGGATGTATTGGACTTAAATTTTAAAGAATTTGATTTCAATTTTCTACAAAACAGTCCAGGTATGTGTTAAAATATATAATCTATAAAAATGAGATATAAGAGAAAAGTTTATTCTTCACTGTTTGAAATTTATAGAAGTAGAAGAAACAAATGAGATAAAAAATGATATTAAATTTGAACCTGAAAGTCCAGATGCACAATTTTCACTATCACCCAGCCTAAATCACTCAGACTCTAATGATTCAGATAAACAAGCGACAAGATATTTGATGCAAGAAGTATCAAATTGTTCAACACAAAATGTGAACACAGAGGTATTTTATATATAAAAAGTATATAGAATGTGATATAAAAGTATATTTTTAATAACTAATTTATAATTCAATCTTTTCTTTAGGTTTCTTTAGAAGCACCACTAATTTCTTGTGTAAAATATACATCTTCATCAGAATCATCTCAATCACCTCTAAATATATCAAATGAAATACCAGTTGAACTTACATCTGTTAACGAGGAAGATGCAAAACATGCACAATTTATTTATACAAAAAGAGATTTTACAAAACATCTTAATATACAATCTTTGCCAGTAGATGTTGCACAACATGTAAAAAATGGTAAAAATATATTACTTTTATATACAAATAGAAAAAATACTTTACTTTTAACAAATTTTATATTAAATTTCTATGCTACTATTTGTTATCTTTACTGTTTTCAAATTAAATATATTATATGATATATTATATATATAATCAGAAAATTATTTTGTTCTGTGCTTATGTATGTGTTTGTTCAAGTATATGTATATATAATTTTTTTAAATATCTAATTTTTAAGGTAAATATTTAATTCTAGGTAAATCTCAGGATACTTTTATCCTTCAAGATTTTACACAGAATGCAAATTCACAATATATATTGTGTCCTTCAGAACTTCAGATGTTATCAACAAAGAGACATGTTAAAGTACAAAATTCATTGAATATAAATCCAACTAATATAAGAACAAAGACTCCAGCGCTTCATTTACCACAGAACGGAACTAACACTGTATCAAATATTTGTCCAGCAAGTGCTACTGACTCAGTAGAAAATTTGATAAATTGCACACAATTTCAAATAATGCAGGATGAAACATTTTCATTAATTGCAAAGAATCAAGATTTAAATTCAACGAGAGACGACCAAAAATTAAAGGCACTAAAAAGACAACAAAGAATGATAAGAAATAGGGAGTCTGCTAGTCTCTCAAGGAAAAAGAAAAAAGAATATGTATCTGCTTTAGAGAAACGAGTGGACGACTTGATGGAAGAAAATATACAATTACAATCAGTAAATAATCCATATTTTAAATTTATGCATTAGATTTACAAATTTCTAATAAGTTGTTTTTCAATATTATTAATTTTTTATATAATTTTCCCATTTAGGAAAACAAGATTTTAAAGCAAAGATTAATGGAAATGGAAGACAGTATTATAGATAATAATAAATTTAAACATAAACATTTAAGTTTACCTACATTAAGTATTAAACCTTTCTTAAGGAAGAAAGGACAGAGGAACCTCGTTCTCTTTTTAGGAATGATTTTCATAATATCTTTCAATGTTAATGGTCTTAAGTAAGTATATTTTTCCATTTATGCCTTAATATTTGTTTTGGAAAGAATACATTTTTATATAAAGTGTTTTGTGTTATTTATATATAAAATACAAAAATTATTAAATTTTTTTATGATATTGTCAGAGCAAAAATTTAATCCTAAGTATCAATTTTTGGGATGTAAAGAAATACAAAAAGAAAAGCTTTTTTATTATAAAAATAATGTGTTGTTTATAATTGTTAATAAAAATGAGTCATTAAATATTTCCATTTATCAAATAAATTGGTTCTGATTTCCAAATTAAGCATATTGTATACAATTTCTCAGTCATAATATTGTTTGGACTGATTTAATAACTTGATAATTATCTTATCATAATGAGAGAATGAATAAAACGAGACAACAATATTTTACGAAGACGATTATTTTTGTTTTCGATATTACAGATAAGAGTTTCAGATTTGAAAAATAAAGGCGATAATTCGCAATTTTGTAACTTAAAAATTGTTTTATAATCAGGAAATTATTACAGTATATATAGTATGCCACAAATATAAATATAATGTTTCTTTTTATTTCTGTTTAAGGGGAACACTTTTAAGCGTCAAAAGTGATTCTGACAGTTTACCAATAGCTATTCCCGATACGGAAATCAGACATGGCAGAAGATTATTCTGGACAGTGAATGAAAATGATAACAATATGGAGAATCAAATTGAAAAAGATTTTAATAAAAGTGTACCGACACATCAATTAATGTGTCCAATGTATATTAATCAGAGCGAATTGATACGTTTAGATAATGAATTGAGACGTTGGATTGGTGGTGAATCCGATCGAGATAATCGAACTGCAAAAGAAACGAAATTAAAAACAAATTCATTAAACGCACTCTTGTCATCAAAATCACAATTAGAAGAAAAAACAAAAAGAAAACCGTACTTATCGCGAGATAGAAAAATAAAAACTGTACACAAAATGATTGATATATCTGATCGATATTCTAATAATAATGCGATTGAGATCTTCTCTCCGATATTGAGCAAACACGCTTCTCTATTTGAAGCTTTGGGAAGAAAAGATGATACATTTTACGTCGTCTGGTTTAGTGGCGAACATTTACTATTGCCAGCTTCTCGAAAAAATGATACAGCGAGACCTAAAATGTCTTTAGTTCTACCTGCTGTATCTATGGTAGATGGTAAATAATATTGATATGATATAAAAATATAATTATATACTTGAATATTAGAGTAATATTAATTCAACGCATGGATATAATAATTTATAATATGAAGAAATTTATTTATATTTGATGTAGCAGATAACTAGATAAACTATATGTAATTACAATATTTTTCTTTTTTTAGGTACGTTTTCAACGCCATCTAATCATATAACAATGATGCAAATTGATTGTGAAGTGACAAATACACAAGTATTACATTTACAACAATCCATCATACCTGTTCACTTGCGAAATAAGTCTACAAGTCAATCAAATCGATCTCACTCGGTTGAGGACATGGTTTATCAATCTAATATCACCAGAAATTACAAACCATACTTTATGAAAGAAGCAAATCAAAAATTTCGAAACAGAAAACACTTGGTTTAATATAATTATAGATGAATATTATATAGTAGTGCAATTATATAGAATTAAAATAAGAATTTAATAAATTTAAGATTTTTTGTAACAAAAATGTCATTTATATATATATATAAAAATATGTTTTTCTAGTCTGGCAATATGGAAAAAATATGAAAAATATGAATTATATACAATATAATATTTGTTTATGTAATAATATAATTGTTGCACATTGTATGAATACTATATATAATCACAGAAATATATATATATATATATATATCCTGATTAATTTTTTTTCAATATCACTCGTATTTTAGCATAAATCTGTATATTATATATATTATATTCTTATCAAAATAATATGACATAAGATATAGTAGTACTAATTTTTAAAAAATATACATGTAGTGTGTCTACACACACATATATATATATATATATATATATATATATATATATTAATACATATTTTTCATTATATAAATACAAATAATGCACTTAAAGTCACTTTAAGTTAGGCGTAGAACTCCCCAAGTAATATCGTAAGTCTGTCAATGTTGATTCAATTATTTTGGCTTTAATAGACGTTTTACCTAATCGTTGATGAGCAGTATAACGATGACAACCACCAAAAGAATAATAATAATCACCACCTAAACAAAACAACAATATAAAATTCATCATTAATTTTTTTGTTCTATGAGAATATTATTTTTACAGATTTGACAAGTTTACCTTTGGATCCTTTAATCCAGAGAACATCGATGGGTGGTACCGTGTGCTCAGTTTCAGTATTTTTCAATGCATTCATTAAACTTTGAACTTTTTCCTCATTTAGTACAGGAGGAATAGGTCTGATAATTATATTCATTGGCATATCATATACTTCAGCACACCAGCTCGAATGAATCGAGCTGGTTATTTGACATTGACATGCTTTACGTAACATTTTGCATATATATCAATTAACTTGACTAATTCTGCAATAATTCTAAATAAATCTTATCCGTCAATTAGCTGAAATATTTTATAAAACTGCGTTATCTGTATATTCGAAGAAGCTGTCACATTGACACTGATTAATACGTGTTGAGCAATGACCAGCAACTTTCGTTATTACATCACATGATTACAATTCCATAGAATGCTACAAATGATTTAAATCACATTATTATTAACAATGGAAACAAATTTATTGTTCTTTTTTTATTCTCTTTTATACAAATCGTTTATTTCCAAATAAAAAATAATCAAAATAAAAAAAAAAGCATAGATTTCTTGATCAATTAAAAATGATGAAACAAATTGATAGTATTTTGTAATGTCAAATGGAATGCACTCAGAATATGCAAATTTATTTGTCAATATTATTTTCATTTTTCAAAACCACATTATTGTGTATGATAAAAATGTGTTTAAACTGCAATTAAAACTATGAATCTAAAAAAACAATTATTATTACACATTAAATATTTCTTTCATCATTATCTTAATTTTGCCACAGAAATTGTAATTATCACTAACGAGATTATTAAAGACCGATCAGATGATTTTATGCCGATTTGTGTACAGAAATTTGCACACGTGTGTGTAATGAATTGAGGTTAAAAACTGTAACTAATTATTCTTTTTTACATACGAAATAGGGCACATTAATTAGATCGGAGGAGTTAATAAACGCATAAAGAATTGTGCAAAGAAAATAAGAGATAATAAAAAAAAATAAATAGAACGACAAAATAAAAAAAAATTAGAACCAAACTGAACAAAACTTCAAGGGGCAGGCGCCAAAAATAAAAATCTAAAAATACAAGGAAATCTCTACAAAGAAAGAAAAACTGGAGATAAATGGAAAAAATTGATAATTAAAACAAATCAATTTAAATAAAAATAAAATAAACAAAAAAAATGATTAAAGTTAAATAATCTTTCATAGCAAATAATTTTTTTTTGTATTTTTAAATATTGCATATTGTTTGCATAGCTTTAGTACTGCTTTAATACATTTAAATAAGTATAGCAAAATTTATTAAAATAAATAGACATATATATTTCAAATATATATATTTTATAGAACAAGTATAAAATTTTTATTATTTTATGTATACACATATATTTTCTTTTAAATATGTATAAAATTTATTTATTTAATTTGATTAGCTTAAATTACTATTATTTTATTAATTTGTTATTATATTCTTAAATAAATTATTATATTAGATAATATATTATTCTTATATGCGGTCAAATACACATTTAAAATATTATATGTTTAAAAATACTTTATCTTCCTTTAACATTTAGTTATCTGTTGAACTTTTGTAATTTTGAGAATAGAACATAATTATAAAAGTAAAAAACAATTGTTAGAAATTATAAATAAACACAGAATTTAAAGAGGATTTAAATATAATTTGTAATTGTCGAAATATGTATATATGTATATATATAATACATAACACTGAATTATACAACTTTACATCTAGTTGTTAAGATAGAGAAATATATATATTCCAGTTTTATTATGTGTTATATATTATATAATTAATTACTGAATCAACATAATCAGTTATTAAACAATTCATCATCAACATTTTTGAAGAATATATTTAGTATTAAGCATATTGTATAAAAGGTTAAAAAATAATAGGTATTATAATATATTATAATAGATAATAGATATACAATGTATGAATCTAAAAAATAAATACTGCAATTGATAAATAATTACTGTAAATAATAACAGTAATAACATAAATATAGAATTTTTATTTAATTTTTTACATTGCTTCCATTTAAAAAATTGCATCAATTTTTGTATCATATAGATATAATGTTAATGATGCAAAGTTAAACTTATAAATGCAAGATTTTGCTTTCCATTTTGTGTTCAGTTTTTATCGATTTTATGCAAGTCAGGAAGCATATATAACAGCAACTCAGTATATATATGAAGCAGTTAAAAATTATATTATTTACAAGAGAATTATTTTGTGGCATACAAATAAATATTTATCGATCTATATCAATTTTCTAATAGATACCTGAAAGGTAGGTAAAATGGTATCTTATACAATATCAGAGTACATATTTTACACTTGTATTGGCATATAAGTTACAATATTTATAAAAGGTATAACATGTGTGCAAGAGAGTTAGCATCTATAAATGAATATATGTTAAATTTATACGTGTGTATGGAAAAAATTAAAAATTTGCTAAATCATGAAAAAATTTGTATCATGATATACACACAAATTTACCTATTTTACAATAGTACAATTACAAATGTATCTACATATCTAAATATATTTCACGATAGTCGAAGTAGAAGAACTCGCGTGCAATAAATAACAAATTTATTCTATAAATTACACAACTAATCCTCATCTGTACCTTTCTGATACACTGCTCCAAACTTGCTCATATACTTACGTACAAAGTCTTTTGCTTTATGTTTAACATTTTCATTACATTGTAATTCTTCTACGCTTTTACAATGCTTTAATTCCTTTGCAAGTACAAAATGTGTTAACTGTAACAGAATGTACAATAATAAGTAAATTATGATAATATTTATTATGATAGTAAGCAAAAATTCTCAATATACCTTTCTAGCTAGATGTTTAAAATCTTCAGTATTAGTTATTCTACCTTGTTTACATTCAGTTTTCCTATATGGATTTAAAAAGTGAACCATCACATTAGCCATATTTGTTCTGAATGCTTCCTTGATTTTTCTTTCAGTTTTCGTAGAATGCATTTCAGCTGATGTTGATTGTTGCAACTTGTTTAATCCATGTCGCGAATGAGATTTCGATTTATTACTTCGTCTATGTTTCTTTAGTTTCTCAACATCTTTTAGTTTGGCTCTTTCTTTCTGTCGTCGCAATTTCTCTTTTATTTCTTTATATGCTTTATGATCAACCCGATCTTCTTCCCTACGTGGCTATAATGTAAATAGATTGATTAAAATTCTATAGCTGTATATATTAAAAGTTTTAGACTCATATTAATATTAACAAGTTTAATAATACATCGTGACATACAAAATGACAGTTCTTTCTTTCATTTAAGTAACTCCTTTTGTAATTTAAAAAAAATTTTTAATTTTTTAAGATATTAACATAAAATAAATACAGAAAATTAAATTTTACTTACACTAATAATTCTTTCTTGGACTAAACCATCCCTTCTCTTTTTAGACTCCGGCAACGGCAGTGAACTTCCGATCAATTGACCACTTAATTTTTTAGATACATTTGGCCTAGATAAAGGACTTTCTGTTAAAGAGCTACTTGCCTCCATATCATCATTTTTTTGATCCTCATTATGATCATCATCGATATCTTCGTCATCCTCATTCGATGAACTAGATTCTTCGCTAGATTCCGAAGTAGATGACGAGTCTGGTTGTACTCCGATATGATCGGGTGGTGGAGGTAACCACTGCGATACTCTTTCCTTTACATGGTAATAATATGTTCTACCTCTGTTATCTGTCGCACTCTTCCATTTCGGTGGCAAATCTATCGGTGAAATTTCAGGTTGTGCCGGTCGATTCGTGCTGACGCTTTCCCCAGATGTATGATTAGAAAATTGTTCATCTGCGAGTTTTTCGTGATTATAAAGAGGCGTCTGAATTGATATAGGAGGAGTTCCGCCATGAACAGACACTAAATTATTTGGAAGAGATAGTTGCCCTTCGGAATATGGTTGCGGATGCGATATCAAAGAATAGGAAGATGTTGTTTGACTGAACACAGGCGTCTGACTTAACGAGTAAGCTACTGGTGGAATACCAGTCGTAATTCCGGACGATATATCGGTTGTCATTGTTGATGATAGTACATGAGGACTCTGGCTTATTATACCGGTAGATTGAGGTCCTCCTACGTATACAGGAGTACATTGTTGCGTTGCTTCTCCCCCATCTATAAAAAGAATTTCACATTTTTTTCTATTAAATATTTTTAAAATATAAAAATGTATGCATTTTTTATTACACAAATTATTTAAAAAATGCATGAAGTATAATAATAAATATTACCTTGAGGGGGATAATGTTGCCATTGGCTTAATGTTGGATTATAAAAAACAGGATAACCAGTTTGAGGATCAACCATGGCAGTGGTATGAGGATCTATACCCAATGCTAAACATCTATTCTCATGCTCTTGCCATGATTCTTGCTGTTGACGACGTTGTCTTTCCTCTTCTTCTTTCGCGACTTTTAATGCAAATAATTGTCTACGCTCGTACTTCGTCATTCGTGGTATAGGAACTAGACTACGTTCTTCTAATCTTTTATCTTTTGTCCTACTATGCTCAGTTTCTGGAGATTCTCGTCCTCGTCTTCTGTCACCACGTTTGTCAACTTCACTTCGATTATATCTATCAGATCTATGCCTATAAGAGTTTATGAAATCAATTAATATTTTTTAAACTTAATCAGTATATAAATTTATTCAGTATTATACATTGTATATATTGAGTATCACAAAGAAGTGTGCATATAATTACAATGATACACATTAATAAACATACAAACACGTACCTATCGTACGATGTGCCTCTCTTTTCTTCTTTCTCCAATTCTTCTCTATATCCTCGATCTGTAACAAAAATTAATATTAAATAGATGTTAATAAATCTTACTACTTTTGTTTTTTTTTTATGTTATAAATACATTATAGAAAATACCTGCTTCTCTTTCATGTTCTTTCATTTGTTCAATCCTTTCTTTTTTCGGTATTCTAAAAACTTCTTTTAGATTGGACCATTCAGCAAGAAGACTAGAAGCCAAATCAGGTATAAGATTCTGATCTGTATTTTCTGATTTAATTTCGCTAACTGCCAAGCAATTTTCAATATTATTATTTCGTTTATCTGGAATGTCATTCAAACGTTCATCAAGAGTTTTCTTTTCATTGCTATTAGAATTTTCTTCACAGGTCGTCTTTGATTTAACTTGATCATCTTCTGGTGAATCAGCATTTGGAGAAAGATATAATCTTTTCGCCCATCTTTCAACTACACCATATATTTTACTATCCATTAACATTGTCTTGTTTGGTATTGGCAGTGTATTTAGAGTTTTTAGCACTTCTAAACGAAATTGTTGAGCTTCTTCTGATTCATTTGCAGCAATATCCATAACATAACTCCAAATTAAACGTAATCCATGATAATCCAAAAATAATCTTCGACAGGGTTGTTCGCCGCTCTGTATGAGACGCAACAAGCGTGTTCTATGTTTTAATTCTCTACTACGAACCATTAATCTGCTTAATGTTAATGTGTGTGCACGGTTTTTCAAACCACCCGAACACAACTTGTCCATTTCTTCCTCCAACTAAAATAAACGAAAAAAAGATAACATGAAAAAATACACTATTTAATCATGTATAATGTTTATTAATATTATTAATTGCAATACTTACATCTTCATCTTCCATATAATCAACAGGTTTCTTCTCTTCTTTCTTCCTCTTCGTATCTCTTTCGCGTTTCTCTTCAATCTTTTCAATCTTCTCCTTTTCTTCTTCAGGTGTATCGCCTATCCAGCCTCGACAATTTGGCGCTTCGCAATAACACTTTTGAGCTTCCTTGCTAATATTTAAATAAATAATTAAATAATTGTGTAAAAATAAAAACAAATATATATATATAATTTATACATATAAAAAGTTGATTTGTAATTATTGATATAACAATATATCATCAAAAAACGTACCCATAACGTTGAAAATGATAATCAAATGTAATTTCTTCACCGGCAGATATACATTTTTTATTAAAAAATCCTATGCGTAATTCACCATTTACTGTCCACTAAAAAAATTTGTTCATCAATAAGATTTCAAGATATCATAAACGTACAATTAGATTCACAAAAAAACTGCTTTTATTAGTTTGTAAAAAATAAAAAAAATTTACTTTTTGCGTTTCTGCGTTTGGATCACAACTATGATTAATAAATCGGGATACATTTCCTTTCATAGTAGCATCTATAATCTGATCGGACTTCAATGCCATAAAATAATAATGTCTATTTTTGTCTTTAGAATATTCTTTTGCTCGACGTTTAAAATCTTTTGGATCTACAACTTCACCAACATATTCCATTATAAATTCGCCCCTGTAATTGTAAACAAAAATAAAGATATAAAACTTAGATATACATTTTTTTATTTTATCATCTTTATCCTATTTCTCATTTGAGACTATTATTCATATATTTTTTATTTATTTAAAATTTTACTTACGCCATTATATCAACAACAGCACGTAAACCAAAACCTTTTTTCTCCGTTCGAAACACTTCACATTTGGCATATTCACAATTTTGAAATCTTTTATTTGTACATCTATCACCTACTACACATCTAGGTCCACTGTAATAAGAATACAAAAACAACATTATTATCTATATCATATTTACTTATTCTATTACTATTATAATTCATTTATATAATTCATTCTTCTTTAAAAAAAAAAAAAAAAAACTATTGTACTTTATTTATTATTTTAACAGCTATATCTTTTTCTTTCTCTTGTCTTGTACAGACATAAATTATAAAACTGAATTTTTATTACTTTAAAAATATATTTACCATTCTATCATGAGAAGTCTATTAAGGCAATCCTCTCCACAACCAAGTTCTCCTCTCTCAATTTCTTCTTCAGTTAAAAAACAATCACATACCATTCTTTTAGTTTCTTTGTTTGTATATCTGGCAACAAATGTTATAAATATTTAATACACACAAGTGTATATGTATATTAGAAACAATATTCATATATTTAGCAAAGAACACAATATTAATGCTTTATATAATCTTAAATATCATCTACTTATATATACCTTTCAGTAAGATATAAATTTTCACGTAGGTGTTCAAATTGACTGAGTCTTTCTTCCATTTCTCTATCCTCTGTTTCAGTAACCATTGGTAAGGAAATTTTAGCTCCTATAGTTTTTGGAATTTGTGGTATTGTTGAAACAATAGAAACATTATTGGATGTTATTGATGCATCTTTGACTTGCTCTGTTTCTGTACAAGGTTTTATATTTTTGTTAACAATATTATGTTTCGATTCTGACGACGTATTCGATTCTCCAGTGTTTACTGCACAACGGCCTAATTCAGATGGGACAGATGCAACAGATGATCCAAACATTGATGTAGGAGTAATGACAGATCCAAATCCTGTACATGACCCACCCATTTCAAGTTCACTCGATCTTCGCCAACGAGATTTTACTTTAACTGGCTTTGAAGAGTCAGAATCATATCCTGTTGTATTATAATTAGTACTTAAAGGTGCTGAAATATCCAGCGACATTGCTATCTTGCTAGAATTATTTTCCTTATCACATTGCGTCTCAGAATTATCTATTTTTACTTCCTGAGAGATAGAAGGATTTATATTATTAACTACTTTATCTTTTTCTTGTTGAAGAGTTACTTTTGAAATATCTATGTTAGGCTTTGTAACCAAGCCACGTCCGCGAGATCTAAAAAAATTAATTTTTTCATATTAAAATTTAATTAAAAAATTTTTTTAAAACTTAATTAGAAAATTATTTATCAAAACAAATCGTAATTTTAACTTTTTTAAAAAATAGTATTTATATTTTACTAATATGTAAAATAATATAATATAAAAAATGTTATATATATAAAATATATTAATTTTTATCACATTAAAAATAAGAAACTTATTTACTGTAATTTTTATATTTTAAGATTAAATTATTTAATGTCATACCTCTGTTTCATCAATCCAATAGATCGAATTCTACTACTTCGTCTTACTCCTGAACTATTTGAACCGCTCTCGGAACCTGTTGTATCAGTACTTCCACTACGACCTCTAAATTCTATTTTTTTATCAATATCACTTGTATTGCCAGTTGCATTTTTTACATCATGCTCGCGTCCTTTACAATTGGTAAGCGATAATAATGTATCGTTACTGTTTTCACTACTGCTGCATAACTTAATATCTTCGCAATCGATTTTGCTATTGTCTCCTTCACTATCTTGATATTCATCAATAGTTGTTACATGTTCAGGATTCTTTTGCTGGCTTATATTTTTCTTATCTTGTGTTTTTGACTTTAATAAAACTCGATCTGTATATTGAAGTTTATCATTGCAAGAATTGGGTTTCAATAGATTTTGTTCTTGATTTTTAATAATATTATTAGGTTCCACAGTTTTCGAAAATATTTCTGTAATATGAGAATTAACAGTATTATTTGGATGATGCAACTGCTCCATTTTATCTAATATTGATGAACTACTTTCATCGTCGATATTTAAAGGGGACAGTTTTTCCACATTTAAAGGAGTTTGTACCGGAGAGTCACTACTTTCCACACTAGAGAGATCATTCACCAATTTTTGTATCTCTTTTGAACATTCATTTATTTGCATATTCGCCAATTTAGTATCTATTTTATTAAACGTATCTTCTTTTAATAAATCTGTATGCATACTTCTTGCTTTCAAGTCTTTACCTTCTCGCTTGCAACTAATTCTTTTTTCATTAGGAAAGCCAGAATCCACTTCAGTAGAACACATTTGCACTTTATCAGATATCGATTCTGAAATTTCCTTTCTTATTTTATCATAAATTGTTTTATTATTCTTTTGTTTTTTACGATCTTCTAATACAATTTTCTTCTTGTTAATATAAGGTTTATTCACATTGGAATCCATAATATTACAATTTTTACTACTTGAAGTTACCGATTCATCCGTATTCACAGTTGATATGGAATTTTCTAATTTATTACTATGTACACTATTAAAACTTTCTCGAATAATATATTCATTGTTCGAAATATTTTCTGAATTAGATGTTATCACCATAGATTCATTCTCATTTTGTATCACAGTAAATTCCACAATATTCTTCTCTTCTACATTAGGTTCATTAACAAGTAATACTTGTTCAACCACAACATTATCTTGTGCCAAAGTGTAACTATTGTCTGCAACATCTTCTTCCATTTCCATTTCTTCACAGATTATCGTTTCCTCTATGACACCTTCCGACCACATCTCCACTTCGCTCGACGCAGATGTAGGCAGAGATTCATTGCTTGGATTTGGATTACCGACAACGACTTGTCGTACATCTTCTGGACTAAGTTTCTCTGATTCATTAATTATATTATCTATATCATCTTGACTGTCACTTTCAACCGCATCCCGCTTATATTGAGAAGCATTGTATACAATATTCTCATTATTTACAACTACATTGTTAGAGATACCTTTATGTTTGCTATGCTTCTTCAGAGAATTTTGATTCTTCTTTGATAAAACTCGGCTATGATCCTCACTAGTAGATTTGGAGTTTTCAAAACTGTTTGAGCAAGATGTTTCCAAAATGTTTCCATTTATTTTCTTTTCTTCTAACTGTTTCTTAGCTATCTGTCTGCTAGATTTACGCACAGGTACATATTTATGAGATGATTTTTCAGATTCTTTTACTTCGGTTTTACGTCTACGTGCCATTTTGATTCCATATATATATGTATTTATACAGTCTCAGTCTGAAATAATTAAAATTAGCAAAATTAGATTATCATAAATCTGATCTTTATTCAAGGCAAATGTATCATCAATATATATGTATATATAGATTATAATATTATATACATATTTCAATATTTTTTCTTTATATTATTATATTGTTTATATCTGAAACAATTTTGCAATATCTAAAATTTTATATAACTACTAAATAGCAACTTAAAAATCTCAGTTCTAGAAAGTGCCAAATACATTGATAATTTAAGTATTGCTTGCTATATTTACACTTTAAATAAATATAAAAAAAGAATTATAAAAATTATACCATACACACACACACACACACACACACACACACACACACACACACACACACACACACACACACACACACACACACACCACACACACACACACACACACACACAGCAAGAAAAACTGATTTTCTTACAAAGTTTTTTAAATCAAATGTTTTGCTTAAATAATGCTTGTTACATTTATATAAATACAAATATAAATAAAAAACATTAACAAAATATATAGATATATTAATCTCAAGGTCAGTATTATCTTAAAGACCGCGTTTATGTGTGTGTTCTATCTTTAAAATTAAATACACATAACTAAAAGATGTTTCTCTAGTGTATATCCCCTCTCTGAAATATATTGCTTTCTCTCTCTGCAACATTTGTGAAGATTACAATTCAAGCAATAATATAAAGCGTGTATGCATATTATAAGGATTCTTCCGAGAGAATCATCCAATCGTTAGAGACAATCGTATTGCATTATAAAATAAACCGTCCTGTCATGAAGTCGTTTTTTTTTTTTTTTTTTTTTTTTTTTTGCAAAGACGAGAGACATCTGATCACGATTCTTTCGTCCTCGCCTCGTAATAGATCAATTGCATTTCCGCACTCACCATATACTTCTGAAATCACGTCCGGCAATTGCAACACAAAATTCATCGCTCAGAAGGCTGCTTAATAATATCTGATGCTTCCAAATAAATGCTGTTTCGTAGTTTTCCAATTTACCGACATAATAACTGAAGTACGGGATAGCAACGAACCCGCTAAAACGGATCGCTCTGAGGACGGCTACGTATCGTAGTAGGCTCAACGAGGCTGCGAATTGTTATCAACTTTGACGTCCCGATGATCGGAACACGCTGTACACATCGATAGCTCCTCGTCGATACGGATCTCTTTCTCTCTCTTTCTCTCTCGCTCCTCTCCGTCTCCTCACTCTCTCTCTCTTTCTCACACTCTCTCTCTCTCTCTCTCTCACTCTCTAGGGTAGCTGTATGAATTGAATCTCGCTCGGCGTTCGTCACCTTTTGGCACTAAACGAAATAATCCTCCTATGCTCCTCTGGGCGAGCTTTATTCGGCGATCCTGTCAGGTGCGACCAGAGGAAAGACCATTCCGTTAAAAGGCCCGGAGAACTCGCGAATAAAAATCGTCGCGATGTACATACATTCTCGTGTACATTTATCGCCCACTGAGTGTATATCGCTTCCTCGGCTCCCCCGTGTACGGCTCTCTCGCTGTTGCGAATGACAGCAGCGCCACCGACAGCCTATAGCGGAACGCGAAATTACGGCAAAGCATAGACGAAAAAAATAACAAGAGGGAACAATGAGGGCTCTATTTTCGGCAAACAGAGAGTCCATCAATGAAGCGAATCAAGACACCCGATTGGCTGAGCGCCATATTATGTACTATCGATATGTACTTTCGATATATTGCAACTATTGATGCATCTATAATATTTTATATCTACGACAATCGTTTTCGCGCGCGAATTATATTAATATACTACGAGATTTTATTCGAAAGTAAAATTCGTGTAAATTATTTCTTTCGCGTAAAGTTTCGTGTGCTCAAAAAGCGCGGTCCCGATTCGTTTCGCAAAGAATGATCGCACGAACGTCGTATTTTCTGTGCAGCTAATATTGGTTTGAAGAAGACAACGAAAAAAAGGTACGTGCAAGTTCGAAAATGTCCGCTTGCGCGAATTATACGAGAAATAATTTCTTCGATTATTCTCGTAAAACATTTCTAAATATTCAACTGCTTGATTTATTTGTCGTTGTATGCGAAAGATGATTATAAAAAGATGACTAAGTACAAAGTTATATCTTTTTTTGAAAATATATAAAAATAATTTTGTGAAAATATCATGTAAAAAATATATAAAGTGAAAATATATTTAGAGAATATATATTTTCTTAAACATATATTTACCTTATATATTTCTATTTTATAAATTATATATTTCCTATAAACCATTAACATTTGAAATTATTCTCAGTCTTAAATTTCATATATTTTTTATAACTTACAAAATGTTTAATAGATAATTTTATGCTTAAAATTTTAGAAAAATATTTCTTGTCAATCTAAATATAGTAGTCATAATTCATGATTTTCAATTTTATATACGATTGGAATAGAGTCAATAATTATTTTATTTCTATATAAAAAATTATAGATAGATATTAAAAAATTGCATTAGCTATAATTAAATATAATATTTTATGTTGTTACGTTTAATGCAATAAATATCAAAAAATTCCAATTATTTTATATTTTTACTTTTAAGTATATAGACTTTAAAATTGTTAGAAATGTATAGTTCTCTTTTTGCAAGCTATATTTATAACAAAAATATGAGCACTCTAATTATTACAATATACACACAACTGTTGTGTTGCATGTGTTCAATATGAAAATGATTTATGTATTAATATTTGAATATTTTATGGTCCCTATTTTACAATTAATCCCCCATAAAAAATTCCCGTCAAATATAATAATATATATATCTAAAAATAAGTAACTAATGAAATTATATATATATAACACTTTATGTCAGAGATTTTGTTGCTTATTATCAGATTTAGTTTTTGTAAGCGACACATTAGGTACAGTTAAACTATCACTTGCATCTTGAATGCTTTCAGACGTATTTGTAGTAGTAGATCTCTCACTATTGGAATTTGAGTTTTGAAATTTAGGCGTAGAAGTTCTTCCTTTTAAAAGCACAGCTTGCTCGGTACTTTTGCTAGCTTCTTTAATTGATATTGATGACACATCACTAATATCAGGAAAACCACTTGGATCATGTAGTTTTTTAGTAGGAGAAATCATTCTTCTAGCTGTATTTACTGGTGTAACATCTGAATTTGAGGATGAACTAAGAGCACTTGCTTCTCGAGTTTTCTTTAGTGTCGTAACAGCCCAGCCCAAACCTAGTTTCTTCAAAGCAGTTTCCATTTCTTCTGAAGATGAAGCATGCTTCAGAATATCTGACGATGGAGAACTCGTTATTTCGGAAATTCCAGACAATCCAGAAAAACTGTATGCACTAGTGGACGTTGTTTTATGTTTACTATCTTTATATAGATTATTAAAATCAGTACTTATAGAAGAACCGAGTTTTTCTTTTGTTTGAGATATAGGTTCCTCAGTAGTTGTGTTACATTGTAATTGTTTATTACATTTTTCAAGTATATACTCTTGTTCGGCTTCAATTTTTATTGCTGTACTATCAGCTGTATTTTTTAATTTTTCAGGAGATTTAGTTCTAGTTTCCTGTAATCTCTGTGCAAAGATCAATTCCTCAGCAGAAAGTTTCACACTGGATGTTGGTGATTTTTCTGAAGAATGTTGAGTCTGTTGAACAGGTAAAGGAGCCACATGCACTGAAGGTTTAGATTTTGCAGGGCTCTTGATACTTTTAGTAACTGTATCTGTTGTATCAAATTCCACTATCGTTGATAGTTCATGCCCTGATGATTCTAATTCTGACCTATTTGGATTAAAATAAAGATAATTCATGAAATATAAAGAATAAATTTAAAATAAAAGAATAATTAGAACATCTGCATTAAACAGAATTATTAGATTTAGTTTACCTGAATGGTCCATTTAACAATGTAACAGGAGGTTTAGGTCTTGTACCTATCGATGTCACAATTCCATGATTGCGTGATATTTTGGGAATACCAGTTAATATGGGAATGAAATCATTTTCTTTTGTTACCTGAAAATATATATATTTTTAAAGCACAATGTAAAGTAATATATCAATCGTATTTTAATGTTTATCTAGTTATTTCTTCAAATATTCAATATTAAGTATATGTACATATAAATATGAGGAATTACTATTAAAATTCTCGACATATTTAAATGTTGTTTTTTACATTTGTGTTTTCAAATAAATAAGATTCTACATTTATATTTTTTTAAGTATGTAGCATACAAATAAAAATATATTATTTACCTCTTGAGTAGAAGCAACTTCTTTTATAATACTATTATCTTTTTCATATTCTAGTGAGGTATTATTTTTAAGATTCTTAAAAGACATTTTATGTTGCATAGAGATTTCATCAGTCCCTCTTGAGGCGATGCTTGCCTTGTCTATATTCTTACTTTGTTCCAAAATTTCTTTCGACAATTTTTCTATTACCTCTTCTTCATGAAGAGAAAATGTACAGGGAGGCCAAGAATTACGATCTGACATTTTTGTTGCTTGAGGCTGCATTTTAAATCGATTAAGTTCTATATTAACTCTTTCATTGCTTATAATCTTTGGCTTAGCTTTGCTTTTTACTACTTCGGATTTCTGTATATGTGCTTTAACTGTATCTAGTGATTTACTTCTAGGAGTAGAAGTGATTGCTTGAACTTCTGCATCAGATGTAGGTTCATCCCTTGGAATTGCTTCACTTCCCACAATTCTTTGTGATTCAAAGAGAGTTCTTGCAAGTTGGGCATGAATTGTTTCTATACTCTCAATCAGCCTATGCACTGTTTGCTCATCCTCACGTATCGGTCTTGATGCAGTAGGTAGTTGCATTAAGCTAGTTTCATCACTTGGACTGATTAACGAAAAATCCATACCTGTAAAATAAAATATGTAGTTATTTATATTTCAGTTATATTTCAAAATGTGCAAAAACAATATTCTAAATATTCAATCTGATATATATTATTTAATATATTATTCAATTAAACACAATAGTTAATTATTTAAAGTAATTAATTGGATTCTACTCACACACAATAATATAAGAATATTTTATACTACTGATTAAAACTGAATTGTACGTATTATAAAAATTAATTTTTTTAATGCTTTACCTTTCTGTTCGTTTCGTACTTTTTCAATAAGATCAGTTAAAGATGCTATTCTTTCTGCACACAAGTTCTGAAGATCTTCGTATTTTTGTAATATTTCAGGACAATTTTTTAGCGCATAATCATGAATATCATCGAGTCTTGTATGTAACAATTTACATTCGGGATTTTTGCATATACAGACTTCGGATGATATTGAAGGCTGTTGCATAGATGTAATTGGCTGTTTTGATGTTACAGATGTTCTCTGACAAGTATCTGATGGATCTGTTAATGTAGACTGATCCTTTTGTGTCGATGAAAGTATAGTACTAGTATCATTAATTTGTGAGTTATTCATATTGTATCTAAGCATTCTGCTTATTCTATCACGATGTGGAATATTCGATGGCATCATCATTGTACGTGGCGAAGGAGTTTCTGGTGTAGAGACTGGACTGACCTCATGTCGTAATCTTCTTAATTCTTCGGGTCCTGGAGTATCTAACATCTCCAAAATTGGTGTAACATTAGTCAAAACGTCAAACATCGATTTAGGCTTTACAGGTGGTGGACTTGCAAACGATGTCGATGTATCGGAAGTATCCTTTATTCGAATCCACTTTTTCATTTGCGTGCGAACTCGATACGGTTTACTCGAAGTTTGTTCTTGATCGTTCATCCCTGAAAACGTTTGCGAGCTCTCCGCACTGGCGTCTATCGATACTCTTGTTTCCTGCGATGGATCTGTTTCATCGGTGAATGCAGACTTGCTCACATGTATGTCGACTCTTCTACTGGCTGTGTCCACCGGTGCATCTAAACATTTCGTCTTCTTTTGAGGACTAGTCAAACGAGTGCTTGACTGAGATCTTGAGAATCTTTTCGTAGGTGATGTTGCTTTAGAACTGACGGACGTTGAACGAATCTTCTGATAAATCCGAGGTGATAATCGCTTCGATACTCGTACGTTGCTTTTTCTTTTTTTAGGTGTTATAACTACTTCTTTCCTATCAATTTCAATGACCATTCTGCTAAGTTCGGAGCTTGTTGAATCACTACTGTTACTACTCTCATATGTCTCTGGTGTGATGACAGTAATTTTTGGTTCAATTGGATGAGGTATTCGATCAGTTGTATCTTTGTTGGAAAACGGTGTATCTGTATCTTTTTGAGGCAATTCCACTTGTATACTTTTATTCTCTGCTGGACTAATTTTGTCTAATTCTGCCTGTACAGCAATTTCAATCTTCTTCGCAGGTAATTTGTCCGATTTTTTCGTCTTTCGATCTTTCTTTACACATTCGTCGTTGTTAGACATATTTATAACTTTAATTTCGGGAGATAAAGGCTTGGCAGCTTTCGGTGTTTTTTTTGTCTGCATTTTATCTTCAAAAACCGGTTTTATACTTATATTAAATATATCATCTGGCAAACTTGAGCCAAATTCCTGTAGCAATAATCTTTTTTGTCTTTCGACCTTTTTCAGCATGTCCAATATTTGTTCTTCCCGTGACATTTCGCTATTTTTATCCCGTTGTATATAACAAACATCTGTCTCATCATCAACGAAATGAGATTCTTGCCATGTGGAATGAGGTACAGTATTATTTTTTCTTTGCGTTGGTAAAGTGATTACTCTTTCTGCGAGATGAGGATATTGAGCCGGCGTACCATCAATATCAATAATTTTTTTTGCTGCACGATTCAATTTCTTTTGATGTTCGTCTTGACATTTATTTCTCTGATGTAATCGTGCATGTGTATTTTCTTCAGTAGATTGAACTTGACTAGCTTTTAATCTGCGCTCTTCTTGTGCAAGATGATCTAGATTCTGTATAAGTGCCTGGTAATCCCTTCGTACTTTTTCTCGCAAAATCGCATCTTCACCGCGACGCTGGGCATTTAATTTATGGCTTTCCAATATGTACGTTTTTATATTCTCTGCATCGTTTATCGCTCGTGCTGCTTCTACTGCATTTGGCTCATTTCCAATATCGATTCTTTCAACTATACCAGGAGGCCTATTGTAGACATTCCTTTGATGCATAGTATGGTCATACAATCGCACTTTGCTCTCTGTTGAAGATGTCTTTGGAGCTTTATAACATATTTGTTCTGTGACATCAGAAAAATATGACGAATCGTCGCTAATCGAGTTGGAACTATTACTGCTGATACTACTACTTATGCTATCTGACATATTTTGTGTATAATCATCTGGATTGTATCTTGCTACTTTTTCAGCCTCGGTTGGTGTAGTACTTATAGTAGGCACTGTTCTTCGTGGTAGTTGATCATCGCTTACATCATTGGTGATATATTCAATATGATTAACCCTGCTTCTCTTTTCTTTAGATGATTTATGAGATTGTACAGCAGATTGCTTTTGTAATTTTGAAAGGCCTGGTTTTGGTGATGCTTTCTGATGTTCTTTTAAATTAGATTTCTTCGATCTTTTGGGTGATTTTTTGGAGAAAATCTTTTTACTCTTTTTCTTTGGAGTTAATGTTTCAGGAACAACTTCTTCATTTGTATCTTCTTGGAAAGAATTTGTTTCCGATCTTTTATGTTCTTTAGGTGATATTAGCACTGGAAGTTTAGCTATCATTGCAGCCCTTGTATTTTCTATTTCTCGAACTTTACGTAATTTTTCTTGGTGAGCTGCTTCTGCGCTATCTTTCTGTTTTGCTTCTTTCATATGTTGTATAGCATCTTTTCCTCTTTTTAAGGCCATAGCTCTGTTTTTCCTTTCCTCTTCTTCTATTATTAGATTCACATCTGGTTGCAAAGCAGCAAGGGCATGGGCTTGACCAATATCTTCCAAATCTTCCTCATATTTCTGTTGTATATCCATGATTTTCCTATCATGCATCCGCTTGAGCTCTGACCTTCCATCCTTTTCCAATTTGCTAAGTTCTTCTTTCGCTATCTTTTTAGCACGTTCCAAAAGTCGATTTGATATTTCCTTTGATTGTTGCCGGACCTATATTAATAATACAATGTATCAGCTTAGAATTTTACAACATTTGACTAATATTTATGTACTGTCAAACACACGATATAACTGATTACAATTCTCGTGTAGAAAATTCCATGCAATCCTAGATTCCAAGTGAAAGCAAATTATAGATTTACACATTATTTGTATTTTTTAATCTGGATTAAATAAAAAAAATTTCGATAAAACCTGTAATATACCTGCTCCAGACGTAACCTTCGTCGACGATCACGTTCATTCTTTTTGATTTGATCTAAATCCGACAGTACCATTCTTCCACGGCGTATATTTGCAGGATTCCCGCTCACAGAAGCGTGTATTGACATATTTCATTGAAGAAGCGTTAAACCTATACTAGCTTTTATTATTGTTTAGCTTTGTATGTAGTTTAACTCAAATTTAAAATGACAGGAACGGCAGGAACGGCCATTCTGGTTGTTGACTCAGTGCTGACAACCCAAAAACAACAAAAACCCCTAGACAATTCAAAGCAAAGTAGTTTTTTATTTTGATGTTGTATATAATGCAAAATTGCAAATTATATATAAAATTTTATTCAAATTGTGATGTTAATAAAAGTGATATATTGATCAAATATTATAAATAAATAATAATATGTAACTTATACATATATACATATATATTATATAATATACATATATATAATAATATTATAACTATTATAAATATTATTATATTAAAATTTATATTATATTATATACACTGCAAAATTAGGTTTGATCACTGACGAACCTCGTCAGTGGTTTAATTAATTAAGGCTTGTTTAATTTTTAAATTATGTGTACTTCGTGTCAGAGTGGTTTGATTAATTTAGGCTTGTTTAATTTTTAAATTAGGCGCGCCTGATCGGACCAATGACAGCTGAGCGCTGCTTGCGATTACGACACAACGATCGACCAATCACAGCTGAGCGTTGCTTACGATTTCAGTGCAACTATCGGCCAATCACAGCGCGAGAATAATCTTGAGATATTTTAAACGCGAGATACAGCAAGTTGCGCGCCAACAGTCTTCGGGGCCTCGTCTTCGGTCGTGTCGGTGAGTCGAATTAAGTGAATTTCGCGAGTGTTTCGGCGATCCTGCTTGGATCAGTAGCATTATTCGCGATGCAGATCGAGAGGGGAATAATCGAACGTAAGAAGAAAGGCCCGAACGATGATAATTCGATCGATCCGTGTTTCATACATGCATCGGAGGCATTTGTCGGTCGCGAGTATTCGAGCCGGGAGTGCCGTATTGAGGAATTTGTGTGTTTTGTTCGGTCGATTTAAAGTGGAATAAATCCGAAAGTGTCAGTGAAGTGAAAAGAAATGAGCATAGTGAGTGTTGCTGGTGCTAAACCAGCTCAAGTGCATTTTTGGATTACGGGAAGAAAGAACCAGCTACCCCATCCCTCTCCCTCTCCCCTTCCCAAGGTCACAGGATTCATCGACTGGTGAGTGCATTCGTTTAATTGCACTTGGGTTATGAATTGTTTTATGCGCTCTCGATGCTCACTTAATCACGCTTTCGTGATCATTCTGACGATATTTCGTCGTAAGACATCAATTTCCGTACTTCGTTGAAAGATAGTCGACATGAATCTCTAGTCTACAAGGATGAAAAAAATGGCGAACTTTATAGATTTTATAGATTTTAGATCGCGTCGGTAACTGTTGCGTTTATCATGCGCGGTATCATTATTTATTTTTAATATACGTAACAGAAGTCGACATACATAATCTCTGTATTATCGACTGCGACTCAATGCACTTTACAGCGAATTATTGCGAATTATAATACATTAGGGTGACAAGTATCATATGATAAAAAAGAGCACATTTAGATTAGGAAATATTTTTCCATAGATGTCGTTATCTTCGAACAAGATGATACGCGCGTGAAAAGCGTCTGACGAAACGTTTGATTCTTCTTAAATTTAACTTCCATTGATGACCTGGATTCATAAATACATTATAAAAGTATTTATTTATGAAAAATGTGTCTTTATATAAATATGATATATGACTCACAGAATCGCATTACGCGTCTCGATACAAGATGAGATGAATTTTTCTAGTGACACTAAAATATTTTTTTACAAAAATTATGATAAAATTTTATAATAAAAATATATTACAAAAATTAAAGTAGTAATGTGTAAATAATTTTATAATACATTATAAACTAACGATTAATAGTTGTTTATTGAAATAAGCTTTTATTATTTACAACATATATTATTTTAATTCTTCATAACATATTTTTATTTTAAAGCATAATATGCAAATTAACGTTTAATAAGTTGATTTCTGTTAAATATATTATTTCAGTTTAAATAAACTTTATATAACTTTAAAAAGAAAATATACCTACTTTTAAATATAAAATTTTATTAATAAAAGATCTAGTTAACAAAAAAGCTAAATTTTTAATAAAGATGCTGTATTGCTTGAATCAAATAACTTCTTTACGAAACATTCTATAATCATTCTACAAATAAAATTTTCTTCCTGAATGATATAATATAAAATTAATCAACAAACATTTTCAATCTTTGTACAGCTATATACACTTTGCACCCCACTTTTTAAAAATTAATTCTTTAATACGGAAAATGAAAGCATTTTGTTTGTAATTGTTTGTAGTACTTAACAATAATTTAGTTTATAATATGCCAATTATTATTAAATGCCAATTATTTATTATTTATGATAATTAATTGTTTATGACGCTAAATATTTTATAAAAGTATGGTAACAATTTCGTCATATGAGAAATCGAGGTGATTATTTGTCGATAGAATATTCTGAAATTTTTTTTTATAATGATGATATTAATATAATATTATATATTTAGAATAATATATTTTACACAATGTTGATGTGATATTTTAAGAGATCTATTGAAAAAATCACTCTACAAGATACTAATCATTTTCGCTAAGGTAAAGTTGACTTTAAATTCAGGCCTTTGACATCCTCCATAAATATTTGTTGCAGTAGTTGAAAGAGTTCTTGAGATGAAACACTTCTTTAAAATAAAAATGTTTTTTTATTTCTATTTTGGATCGGCCGCTTATTGTCTTGTTTTACTCGATCCGTTTATTCGTTTAATCAATTAAAAAGAAAAAAATTCAAAGCGACCAGTTTCCACTTTGAGATATTTTAAATCCGCATGCGCAGTTTTTTTTTTAGAATCGTTTGTACTTGTTTATAGTGATTTTCGTTTCGTTTGTAGTTGCACGATTTTGAATTTGCAATTGTTTAAAAAAAGAGTCAATAGTAAAATTTATCAATCTTAAAGATTTTTCATATCTGTTCTTTCCAGGTGATTTAGATTTGTTGTAATCGGAATCAAAATTTATATTCAGAGAAAAAGCAGATTTAAAAATCTTTAAAATTGACAAAAATCAGTTTTGACAATTCTTTTAAACGATTGTAATTTCTAAACCGTGCAACTACAAAACAAAACGAAAATCACAAGCAATTATAAACGATTCAAAAATAGATTGCGCGTTCGGATTTGAGTTATCTGAAAGTTGGGTACTCGTCCTAATTTAAAATTTTTGATATATTTACATATGACTATGCGAACGATCGAAATACTATCATTTTCTGTATTAAATCATCAATCCCTTAAAGTTAGCCACATTCACATAACTCAAAACGCGACATTTCTAAGTGCGAATAAGTCTTTAACGGGAGATATATCCATGTAGATCTTAAAGGGAAAAATTTAAAGAGTGACCAGCTTTAAGATATTTTAAATCGGCCTGAGGAGACTTTTTTAGAATCGTTTCTAGATGTTTGTTGCATTTGCAATCGAAATTTATATCGATGGAAAAAGCAGAATTAAAAAATCTTTAAAATTGACCAAAATTACTTTTCACAATTTTTTTAAACTATTGTAATTTCCAAACCGTTCAACTACAAACAAAACGAAAATCAAAGTAATCTAATATTTATCTCGTTTTCTTTTTACTGAAAGAGAGAAAGAAGAGATAAAATTATTAGAGCATGAGAGAAACTTCAAAAAGAATCTTAAAAACTTTATATGAATATTTTCGAGGAATATTTTCATGAACGACTTATTGTTAGAGAAATCATAAAATAATAATTTAGGATTCAAAATAATATCGGATATGAGAACAGGAATGTTTGTTGTAAAAACCGTGAAACAATCGATCTCGCTTTCTCGTGGCATATTCCGCTAATGTAGGGAAATTCAAATACTCATATTGACCTTCGCATGTATTTTATTACGAAAATTTGCTTGGCGATAATGATTCTTATAGCATAGACAGAAGGACATTCTCCGAAAACAAATACAAAGTATCTTTTATCGTTTTAACGAAACTGTAATCATTATCTAGCTCAGAATATTCTTCCGCCTCTGAGACGCAGGCAAAAAAGAGAGTTATATTATTTCTTTTTATTCGTTCATAAAAATCTTAAATATTCATTGTCGAAAGAGTATACTCAGAGAAAGACTCGGCAAAATTACTAGAGTGTGAAATCATTCGCTGACAATTGAAAGGTAAATAAAATTTTTAACGTCCATCGGCGGCAAATATTCTATTGTCACGTACGAGTATACGTAGTTGGGACGATCGTAAGTGCTACCAGCGACGTAACTGTTTCGCAAAAAAATAACTATATTACGAGAAATCGACGAAAATCCATACTGCGAAATAGAATTCCCAATCTACGAAAAATCACTATTTACAAAATTTTTTTACTTTTGTTTTTTATTATGTCTTATACTGTCTACATATTAATCTCGTATATAATTCCTTTTACGATAAATAATTAGATCACAATGATGAATCTTATTTCTTCCGCGAAAAAAGTTGTAACATCGATGTTAAATTTTTTGTTTTAAAAAGATTAGGAATATCAATACCTCACAGCACATGAATTTCTTCGAATTCCTCATGATCATGAGCCTAACTATAATTCGCACACATTGTATTGTACAATGCGTATTCTCTCGATGCATGTACGGCGAAAAAATATCAAATTTGGGGTTTCTAAGGAGTTTGCGCAATCACTTTACACCGTGTGTGAATTGTAGTACTACTTGCATTATATACATGAATTTTTAGCTGTGTACGTTTCTCTATCCAATAACAGCGGTGCAATTATGCGGTTTATTCCCAGCCTATAGCCGGCTACGGTGTGATAATTCACATTATCGGCTTAATCTTATACGCATCGAAATGCCAGTTTCGCGCACAAAAGGCAATTTACAGCATTACAATCTTTTTTCGCGTAGCGCGTCTCATGCGCCTCTTCTTCCTATTTATTCGCTATGTATTCATATTATAACATGTGTTAAGATGCTACTATGTTTTTAAACGCGCAGCGACGCGATATTACTCGGGTCGCGATAAACTAACTAATTAAGGGACAGTCATTTTAGAACTTCTCTAAAATTCCTTCGCACGAACTTGTGTCGCGTCTCTCAACTGCAACACAAATTCGTCTCGACACTATACACGAACGCGATTTTATCCTTCGTTCTGGGTTATACCGCATATATAATTTTTTTTGCATGTATGTATTTTATATTACTATCGTCGGCATTGACTGCAAGTTACTTCGTTGCCGCGCTATATAAGTTTTGCGCGATTTACAAATACGCTCACAACAAAGAAGAACTTTGACGAACGGATAAAATACAAAGATTCGGCAGTATAGTGATCCAACAGGCATCTCCGTTATAAAAGTACGGTCGCGATGCGTTTTATGCTTCCGAAGTACATTTGATTCAATAACGAGTGTCTCTTTTATATCCGCAAGATATGCATTTATTAGCGAGTGATCTCTGCGCCTGTTTTATTTTTTTTTCTTTTGTGCTTCCTCTTATAAATTGTATAGAAACATTTACGAAAGTATATACGATCTGTAAATCCGATTCAGGGTGTCGTCGTTAGACTTTGCATTATAATATATGCATATATATATATATATATATATATACACATACATATATATACATACATATATATCCAGCGGATATATTTTATTGAGAATTTATTCGGATTATATAATCGCTATATATAATATATATAGTCTGGGTGTCTGAAATATTTTCTTTTCTTTTTTTTTTGCATAAATATAAGTTTTCGATTCAGCTACGCTATATACATGTCTAATGTAAAAGTCATGCGGCGAGAATGAAGCTGCGATTATGTCTCATTATCGCATAAGTACCGAGGTACCAACCGACGACGAATATGAACTACTTTTTGGTGATATCTGTGTGACAGACGAAAGTCTACCGCAAGTGAATATATGCATTGAGCAAGAATACTGTGAGATCTCACAGCGCGTATCTGAAAAACATCAAGTACTTATTATCAAACGTGACTTATAATAGCGTAATCATTCTTACCGATTGCATGTTTTTATGTTATTAAAGATTTGACATTTACCAACCGTTACGCCGTAATAATATATCTACGAGTAATTTAACGAATCCGATATTTAATCTTACGAGTTTTACGATTAGTGATTTTGGGACAAGTAATTTGTTGAAATAAAAATTAAGACGCGCAGATCGCCAGCATACGTTCTTCACCACTTTATACCTAAATTCCAAATTCTTCTATACATCTCAATTTTATCATTATTTGTGAAACAAATATACGCGCATAAATAAATAAAATAGATTCTTAAAGATAAGAGTAACATTAAATTTGTAACATATATACACATATATGTATATACAAATTACGCGTGATCTCTTCACATATATATCACAATTTTCGTAGAAAAATTTATATATTTTACTTTATACGTTTGAGAATGTGTCTTACGGAAAAAAAGATATATTAATTATACGGTGAGATAAATCAATAACTTGATATACGATTTTGTTAGATACCTTTATTACGATGTCTTAACGATAAAATTTACACTCAAATGTAATTAACGTTGCATCGTAATTTTTTTCAGTCAGAATAATCAAGAGTGTCAAATAATGCGACATAATCACAGCATTTATAACTATACGCATTATTGATAAATAGAAGCTTTGTTTGCAGCGATATACGGATATAAGAATGATAGAGTCGCTGGTTGCACGTCTTGCGAGATTGTTCTGATCTCATGGTCTGCTCGATGTTTTTGAATCACTTCGAACGCGCGCGATCCATCTCTTGAAACACCCTCTTAACGCAGGGCAATTATTAACGCGATTTGCCTAACATATATAATAATATTAATAAAGATTTCGCGCTTTAACAATATTACTTAACGTACTACTGAGTGACGCTAATATAATAGTGTTAAGAGTTAAAATGACGACGATGATGAATGCAATAATAATTAATCAATCAATTATTACTTTTATTACTTAATGAATAATAATAATTAATAAAAATCAATAATAATAATAATAATATAATCATGTAATCATATATATAATATAATATATAATATATAATAATATATAATATATATATATATATAATATAATATAATATTATAATAATAATCTGTCTTTACGACGTACGATCGGCCGAGCGCAAATAATGATCTAAACAAATAAGCTATGATTTGAAAAAAATCACTTTTTATATAAACACCATTCTCTCTCTCTCTCTCTCTCTCTCTCTCTCGTGTGTCGTGTGTATCACAGATTTTATCGTTCGCATCATTAACAACACATTTTTCTTTACGATACAATTTGAGATACAACGACGGCTGCCGCTCGTTCCTGGGAACGCGACGTATAGATATATGTATATAGCTCGGCCGTACATACTGGTGAAAATTACATTTCATTAAATCGATATGAGATCGTTTTGGTATGATAATCCCGGCCATTAGCTTTTAATCCGCGAAACACAATCCTTCTTTCGGTATCTCGGCGAACGCGCTGGACAGAGCTTCGATATTATCCGATATTAATCCCGAGGAGCGATCATCAAGTTTCGATAGGACCCCGCGAATAACAGGACTACCGAATCCTCTCGATCGCTCGCGTAACTGGCTTGCTCGTCGAATCGATCGAAAGTCCGATTAGAATAATCTAAAATCCCCGAATGAGACGAGTTATCGCGAACGCATATATATATGTATATATATATATATATATTATTTATATATGTGCAGTGGCTGGCTGAGATGTGTTCACAACTCAACAAGGTGTCGGCGATTCCCCTTCCCTCCTCCCCCCTCCCTTGACCCGAGTGTGAACACGTGAACATGGTTCCGCTTTCGCGAGGAGCCGGTGATAATCAGCGATAATTGCAAATATTTCGAGCGCAAGACGCTAAACGTCCGAAACGATCTCAAACACATCGTCTCGGACGATGAGAAATTTCTGCTGCTTTTAATCGCTGCACCGGGGAATATTTATTAGATTAGGCTGTGCGTGGTAATAGGACCACGCGACGCGCGATCTCGAGAATCTGCAGACTGCCGAATTAAATGCGATTCTATATATGTATATTGTACAGTGTCCCAAGCCGCTGCAGCGATGAGATTTGACTAAATAATATTGACATTAACATTGCAAGAAGAATACATATTATACTTTGTAACGTTCAATATGTTCGTCAGTCAGTCGTCCAGATCGAAGCGATGGAACAGCGATATTTTTGCCGATCGAGCGGATTAGAACAATACAAAAAGAAATGTATTTCGATCGAATCGCTTCGAACAGGATAACGATGTTGATACGTATTTATATGAAATAAACCTGAGATATCTTTAAGTCTGTAAAGCTTTCGTTACGAATGTTTGAAACTTTGCGTGTGTTCCACCCTCCGTCCCTTATTCCGCTTGTATCACTCATAAGATTCTCTTTCTCTCTCGCATAGGGTTTTTCCTTTCTCGCTCGTTTTCTTTTTTTTATTAGAGAATATTTGGCATACGTAATGGCACAGTTAATGAGAACTTGTACTTTTGTTTACATTCGCGAAGTGCCATCCCACGTAAGGTATCTACCAAAATTCTCTTCAACGCGACAACTCTGTCGAGAGTTTCTTAGCACGGCTAGCTGTCGGCTTTAGCTATCATTGTGCACGGGGATCAGCAATAAATCATATACGAATTTCTTCGAGACCCATCGGGAATTTATTGCCAAATATATGACAGATACAAGTTCGCGTAGCGATTTCGCACCGTGCCGCATTTTTAACGAAGTTGGAGGCTTAAACGATCAGCTAATAGACTCTATTATTATATATTTATCGCGAAATATATTAAACGATATAATGCGTTATTATTTGTCATTTTGTCAGTGATGATGATCGAATGATTTAAACTGGCGATTGATTCTCGCTTCAATGTTTTCTCAACATTCGTTCATATATAGTACGTTCAGTGTCACATATGCCTTTGCATCTGAAATTCATTTTCAAACTTTCACACATTTCATATTTGGATATTCGTACATTGTGTGTGATTATTTAAAATTATATCCAATTTTTAATCCAATTAATTTAATATTGTATAATCTGATCTTTTTATTTTTTAACGCTAGATTTAATATTTTACATATACACAGACAGATTTTTGCAACTGTTAAACTATCAGGCACAATTTTGAATCGCGATACATTGCATATGATGAATTTAATTGATATAGATGATTAACGTCAGACATAAAGATATATATGACTCTAACTGTACACTCGAAGACATAAATAAAAATAAATACAAAAATGGTAAAGTTTAAAGGATTAGACCGGTATTTTAATAAATATTTCGGTTAACGCGAGAAAATGTCGTATATAGAAGTTTTTAAAAAATGTTTTTAAAATAAATATCTTAAAAAAATGTTCTATGACGAAAATCGTGTATATATATGATTCTTTTAGAAACAATTTCTCTTCAACATTATAAATTTCAATGTTACCGCCGCACTTTTTTAACGTGTATTAAACGTGTACAGATTGCACAGAGTATAACCACGACGAAGAAATTATGCTAATAACTAAATATTAAGTGATAGTATCACTATCTCTTTAGCAGTTTTTGTTTAAATATTGTCCTTCCTTATACTTGGTAAAATTGTATCGACATAATCGAGTGTAACAATTTTGATCGCAGGAGGGAACCTACATGGACGGCAATTGTCTATGCTATCTGTACTTGTACGTTAACATTTCATTTTGCGAGTATTTTATGTACATGATTCTTTATATCATTGTGAATATGCTATCTGTGTAAAAATTTTAACATGATCAGCACCTTTTTTGACAATGCATTAGTGTTCGCGTATCAAAACGCTGTGATAATTCTCAATTGTGAGTACTATTCCATAAATTCTAAAACGCGATAAAGATTCGAAAGAATGCACAGTTCGATATAATCAGCTGCGTCTTATAATGCACAGCATCGAATTTAGAGAGGTAAAAATTAAAACTTTTCTGTGCGACGACAACATTACGTGTTAAATAGCACAATCGCTGTTTAAAAATTAGTCATTTTTAAAGAGATCGATTATTTTTTTTTAATTTAAATACAATGATATTGATAAAATAAAAACGAGAAATACTGGTAACGCGATGCTTACAGTTTTGAACACAAAGGTATCGATATACCTTTACGAGAATTATTCGTTTCTTTTGGAAATTTCTTTTTTTTTGAGTTATACTCTCAAATTAGAATTTGAGTCGTGCATTTTGTCAATAGAATTGATATTTCATTATGCTGAAAATCTAAATCCCGTGACATTATGATTAATAAACAATAATACTAATCCTTAGCACATTAAGTTCAATAATTATATAAAACGAGAGCTGAAATATACAAGATAATACACGTAATATACATAAGACGTAACATACAAGATAATTATACTAAAGTATAAACATCAATCGAGAAATTGGAAGAAATTTTTATTGTAGCAAGTGTCGTTTTTCAATGTATTTTTGACCATTTAATATGATATATAATGCAACGTCTCACCGCGATTTCCTTCCATTAAATATGAAATACTTCTGTTATTTATTTTATTAAAATTTTAAGAATTTTAACTTTTTATTTTACAACTATATTAAGTTGTAATATCAGAAGCATAAAATTATAGAAATATTATCTCATATTGTATGTCGAAATAAATAATTTTTTTCACATATCGTCAATAAATAATTATATAAACAACTGTATAAATATGTATATTATAAGATATGTATAAAATATATACTATATATAAATATATTATAATATATAATATTTTATATAGTTGTAATTAGGAATATGAATATAATTTAGTATATAACTTATATTCATATAATTGAATTAATAATGAATTTTATCTTGTATCTCGTATGTGTAAAATATAAATTAATTTTCTCGTCGCATATCATTAAAATATGATTATAAATCGTTATCTATTGTTGTTATATTCATTTTAGTTAGTAATGCACAGCGCATGAGTAAATTAAACTCGTAAATTTATTTACGAATAAAACGAATAAGTACAAAGAAAATTTCTAACATATTTATTGCACATATGTGAATATGGTTTGTGATGTACAAACAAAATATTTTTTTTGTAATGCAAGGAAAAAAAATTCATAATAAATCTTCGTTTCTGACATTATAATCCAATATAGCTGTATAAGAAGGAGCCAGGAGTTTTTAGGTTTAATATTGAGTTTCTTTAAAACACGTCATTTATTTGAAAAAAATTTTTTCGTCAAATCCGTCAATATATAAAATTAGCAAGTGCTCATTGGACATTACTATATATTAGAAATATTATCGAGATCAAATATACATATTTTCAAAATAATCGATTCGAATAAATAAATCGTTCCGCGAACGGCCCAAAGCGAGAAAGGAGTATAAGAAATGTAGACTATACGCGAATATGGAGCATTTCGCATGAAGTGATCCAGCCTGAAAAATAAAAGTTTCTCAATCGTCTTGATATTTTTACAATTGATAGTCCTATTGATAACAAAGCCTCAGTAAAAATTTTAAGACTCTAGTTCGAGAGGTTGCCTAGCAGTAGAGGTTTAAATTTCTACCGTGACCATCGTGATTACGTTCTTAGGTCTATAACTTTCCGAGAAATAGACCGATTTTAAAAAATCAGGTGTGATTTGGAAAGTATTTTTTGCATACTTTAAGAATATGTTATTTATTTTTAATAAAATTGATAAGTTCGTCATATATAATTATTTAAGATTAATGTTAAAAGTCGTTTTTTCTCAAAGATCGACTCCTTTGATTTGAATGAAAGAAATTTTAGAAAATAGTACAATTCTTTCTGAACAAAAAAGTATAGGACGACCAAGATGGGCAGGGCAATAGTTTTCGAAATATAACTCGATTTATCAGCAAGCGCACGCTCCGCGCAGCGTTCCGTCGCGTCGCAGTGAATCGCTCGGCTACGCCGACATAGTGGGACACAACGATCTATTAGGGTGCTTTTTGAACGTGAGTCCCCTTGCCTCTCACGAATCGGGATGTTTTTCGAAGGGTAGAAAAAATCTGGAATAATATATTTTCTCATATTGGTACTCATGAATTCAGCACCCCAATGGATCGTTTTGTCCCACTATGTCGGCGTAGCCGGACGACTCACGGTCTATTTCTTGGGAAGTTATAGACCTAAGAATGTAATCACGATGGTCAACACGTAGAAATTTAAACCTCTACTGCTAGGCAACCTCTTGAACTAGTCTTGAATTTTTTACTGAGGCTTTGTTATCAGTAGGACTATCAATTGTAAAAATATCAAGACGATTGAGGAACTTTCATTTTCAGGCTGGATCACTCATGCGAAATATCCCATATATGATGTCACATCGTTCTTTTTGCGCGCGCGATTATATATAGTACGCATGTATGTACGCACATATATATATGTATGTATATGTGTGTATATGTGTGTCGAATGTGTGAGTGTGTCATCTAGAACGAGACCTTCGCTAGATCTTAATAGATCGATCGATTCAACTGCGTAGCCTACCCCAAATATGCGCTTGCAGCTCCTTTGTTGGCGAACACGATCTTAGGTCGTCGGAAGGCTAACAAGGCTAAGCCCGGTATACGGCGACGCATGCCGTGCAACATATAATGCCTCTCTAACGTACGAGAGAGGTTTGAACAACAATTTTTTGAATTATTTATCTGGCAGTATAATTGGTGTATAAAATTTTGGTTTCTTTTTTTTTCTTTCTCATTTCTTCACGCCTTTACCCATCTTTGCGCTTTTCTGCTCGATTCGCGGCACAAATATCCGATAAATTTAGATACATTATTTCACAATTATCACAATTATTAGCTCTGTTTTTTTTCACGCGAGACTCTTCAACTTACCTGTCTGCGTTCGTTTAGCATTGAACATCGGTCAGACCGAACATCGATTCGCCGGTCTTTCCCTTCGTCCGTTAGATTCGATCGCTTGTTCCCCAGGGATCGACATTCCCGAGGTTCGACATAACGCCCTTAGATCTGTCATTATCGAGAGCAGTCACGGTCACGCTTCTGGCGGAAGAAGGAAGATCTATTGCAATGACCTAAGAGACAGTTCGGGAACCGGCGCTTCGAAAGACATGCATGCTCGCTCCGAGTGCGAGTGCGTATCTCGTATAATACGAACCAAAAGGTTCTCTTTGTCAGGCGGGATTGGGAGCGAGGCAGTATTTCGCGCCCTTTTCTAAGAACGCGAAGAATTCAACAGTTTAAAATCGCCTCACTCCGCGCACGCCAATTATTCGCTACTTATTAATCGAATAGTCCCTCGTTACGATAGGGACTCGGTCGGAGTTTGCCAAGTGCGAAACACGAACGGGCAGAAATCGTTCGGATAAACCTTTCATCGTGAACTTGTTCTATGAGTTGATTAAATTAAGAAAGATGTTATCTCGTACACGAATATCGGCCCTTAGAACCATCCGCCAACTGTCATTGTTGAGTGACATTTGCCTTTGAAAACTCGTGTCTATCGTTTCGGCGACGGAAAACAAAATGGAAAACAAGAGGAAGAGGTGCTGAGGTTTGATGAGTCTTGCTTTCTTATATAGTACCGGTGAAAGAATACTCCGTAAGAGATATAACGCTTTCGATACAACCGGCAATAACGTAGCGGTTTCGCGGCGTCTCTCGTGTTCCAAATCGTGGAAGCCTTTTCAACGCTTCGCTCTCTTTGACGATGATTAGCATTTGGCAGTTGGTGTTAATGTTCAACGTAGCATTGGCAAACTCTGAGGTCGACTTGACAAGGGTTTCCGCCCACGGACGTACGAACGGGGCGGACGCTTGGCCTATTCGCTGCAAAAGCGGGTGCAGGCTTTCTTCCACCTGCACTGAGTGCACCAAAGGTCGCGCGAATCCATACCGTAGATCTTGCGACACTTTTTAACATCGCTTCGCGTTCGTCGCGGAGAGGACGGCTTGCCCGTGGTCGCTGTCAGGTTCTGTTGGTGACACGCTTGCAATGGTCGCGGGGACAACTTGATGTGCTTGTTGGGCGTACCCTGAAATAAAAAAAAACAGAAATGAACATATTTATTTATTAGAGTTTATAACTCGACGCGCGATTACCTACCGGCGATTGTGAGATCGTAAACGTGTTGCTCGGTTCCCTGACACTGACTATCACGTTCTCCATGAAGGTACTCGCGATAGGAGCCGCCTCGAGACGAAGCTGCTTCTGGTACTCTGGATCCTCGTGCGGCGGTCTCGCCATGTCCCGATGAGACATTGTGGGAGGCGAGCTCATATGATCCGCAGGAACTTCTTGATAATAGAATTCCTCCTCGTGATCGGACATGTTATATTCGCTGTCGCATTCTGACTTTTTTGGACTGCAAAATAAATTATTATTTTAGTTCACTGTGTTATTTTGTAAATGAGTCTGTTGATCGACAAAGATTCGATCGTCGCGAAAATCGTACGCGAACATAATTTCCGTCTTAATTTACGAACATTATATGTATACAAACTTACTCTGTATAATCATTTTATTCATCGTCAAAAGTGTTCGAAATTAAAATAGTGTTTACAAGCTAGGCTAAGCTCTTAAAAGAGCTGCACACTCTGTTGGAAGATACCACTGTCGTGCCATTTATTAATATTTAATGTCAACAATTTTTTCCATCGTGCCTGAGACCGACTTGAGTGCGCTTTCACTTCATCTTCGTAACACGTTTTATGCGCTAAACGCTATTATATCTAAGATATTAGCTTACCCCAGATGTGATTGGCGCACATGTTCTTCAATGAGCGCGACGGTCGCTTTGATTTCCAAGCACCCTTTCCAAGTGCACTTAAAGACCACTGCCGCGTTCACCTGCAAGCAGAAAGACGACAATCGTTAACGATCATCGATAAGAACGACATGTAGGAACGGACGGACAAGCTAGCGACAGATTTATACGTCTGAGAGTACTCAACGAAAGGGAAAGGGTAACGGAGACGGCTACGATTTTACCAATCCCGTTTTACGTCATCCTGTAATGCACCAATCGCCGCGCGTTGTAATGCAACTCGCGCGTGGCGTGGGCGTAAGTTGACGTAGGGCTGCTGTAACCATGAGTTGAATGGAACTATCGGTCACTCGCTCTTTAAAACGCCGCGACCTTTTCTCGTGAACTCTTTTTACCGCGCAAAATAAAACAACTATTCTTTCTCTTTCATTTCGTTATTAAATTTATTAAAATTGTAAACTTGTTTAAGGTTACATTCGTTTATGTCATTTTATTTCGCTATCAATATCATTCTTACATGCAAATCTTTATTAGCATCTTTATTAGCATATGTCATAATATATATTAAAATCTCTCTCCACTATATCGTTCCTCTCTTCAACATCTTTGTTTACTTCTCGAATCTCTATTCTTTTTCTTATATTTTATATATTTTATTTTTAGCATATGTTATAATATTAAAATCTCTTTCCACTATATATATATGTCGTTCCTCTCTTCAACATCTTTGTTTACATCTCAAATCTCTGTTCTTTTTTTTTATAATATTATTTTAATTATCTTTGAAGAGAACTGTCATTATACGCGTTCGGACGTGAACGATTGTGTGCGGACGGTGTGTCGTGTCACTAATCCGTAAGTAGCCAAGTGTCTTAAGGCGGCCCTGCGTCAAGTCCACGCCAAGTCACGCCAAGCCAAGCCGCCGGAGAGGAAAATCGATGCGCGCGGCAGCCAGCGCAGCAGCCTCGCCGCGCGCACGTTTCTTTGTTTACATCGGCCAGCCGGCGGCGCCGCGCCGCACCGGTCACGACGATACGGTCACGTGGTATTGATCCAGGAGAGCGAGCAATACAAGTCCCCCCTCGCGCGTGGACCACGCGGTATCCGACGATCGCATCGCGTGCCTTGAACGCGCGAAGGACAGCGAGATGCCGCGGGGAATTGACATTTTCGAAGCGCGAAAGGCTTCGCGTACTACTATTATCGTTTTCTATATCCGAGCGACCGATCGTCGGAACGATCTCTTATTCTCGACGAACGCATCGGCGTAAATCGCACGTAGAATTGCACGTTCAGCGTGGTAGCAATTGCAACTAAATTTAAAATAGCCGATCGAAATACGAATGCCTTTGTAACGGTGCATTTCCGACCGAGGATAGAATTTCGCTGAACTCATTGTCGGTATTTTGTATTTTTAGACATATATGTGTTGCGAAAATGATCTCTATATTTGTTTATAATTGATTTCTCTGTCTGCTTGCGGATTTAGAAATTTGATAGTAGTAAAAGATAAAATTCAACAAATAATTGGATATATGCATGTATGTAGGAGACGACTAATCATTTATTAACGATCTTGCGGATTATGTCGGCAAGCGGATATTTTTCAGCGTAACGGCATTTTAATTAAACAGGACTGATCACGATCTCGTTAATGCGGCCGTAGTAGAGAGAACGCTTTCTCGAAGTACTCGGAATTACAAGAATCTAAAATAATTCCTTTAACTATGTACTCGCGCGATCAGAGCACATCGTCGATCGGCCTACTTGATGAATGCATGAATATTTACGAGTGACTTTACACACTTAAGAAAACACATCTCGGAAACTGCGCCCCGATGAAGTTCACGCGACTCGACTTACGCGTCATTACGCGCTTCCTTCGATTCCCACGCGGCGTATCAGATGGAAAGACAGTGGCGAGGGGGCTGATAAGTGTCTGCGCGCGTCTAAAAAAAACAAGGAGGGAGAGAGAAAAGGCGCGAGAAATGAGAACGCGAGTTGTTCGACAAGAGTCAACTCGGCGAGTTTCAAGGGCTGTCTCGGATAGGTGCAGTGACATCAGCTCTGAAACGGGAATACACCGTATCGTGTACCGCGCGTGGAAGAGAGTATACCGGGTGACGCAGTCGGCGAAAGGGTAACGAGAACGCGCCGATAAAGGAGCGTATCGATATGTCGCGCTCTCGAAAAAGACGGGACCGACAGGGTGCGAGTACCAGGTCCGCGTGGGAGGAGGCGACGCTTCTTCGCGCCTCGGGAAGGACCTCGCGGTTGTAGGGTGGCGACAGTGTGACATCATCTCCGAAACGGTACACGCCGGGTACACACGACGTGGCGCAGCCACTACCGAGGTCACAGACCTTCTACGCCGGTTGGCAGGCAATGCTCTCTCTTTCTCTCTCTCCCTTTGCCTTGCCTGTGCCTGGTTTGGCGTGCTCCGGAGAACTTCGCAGCAGTCCTTCCCCCTATCTAACTCCCTTTTCTCCCCTTTCCTCACGACCTTTATAGGATACGATGGGGTAATTCCGATAGCATTTGTCTAGAGGGCACCATGCGTCCCAGTCAGCATCCTTATACGTGCGCGATAGCGGGTACTGATCTCTCGCAATCGGAGCGCAGATCTATTTTCCTTCTCTCTCGGATATATACTTTTTTCCTTGTATAAAATGTGTATAAATAGATACGTGTATCTCCTTTACATGTAAAATATCTGAAACCATTTCTTCGTGAAATCACGAAGAAATTTATTATCAATGCTCATTATCGATTTGTACAATATTCGCGCTTTGTTGTTTATTCTATATATATATAGATGTCGAGTAACTGGAGCAAATTTAGAGATAGGAGATAAAGAGACAACGATATATTTCTTGTCGAAAGACGAAATAAACCTATTCAACAAAGAACGTGTAAACACACAAGGATTACGTCGTCGGACGTATTTATCATCCGTTGCATTCGGCGTTGCACGTGACGCGTGCGGAAGACAGGGCGCTATCGTAAAATTCGATTGCACGAAAGACACCCCAGCGATACGGTCGGAATGGGAGGGTGAAAAATCGGTAATAGCGTATTTTTATTCGCGGCGTAGCGTATATATACATAGGAGAGGCGCAATATATAAATCTGACGGAGAACCATTTCTCGCGCGCGAATATCATCGCGCGGCTCCTCTTCTGGGTATACGCGGGGATGAGTAAGCCAAGCCAAGCCAAGCCGAGCCAACGCGGGGTTGCCGTGCGATGAACGACGCGGCGCGGCGTTTCGTGGGCGCATCGCGTGCGATACGATGTTGCCGGCGATAGAGATGGCTGCTCGGCCCCGTTGGGGATGCACACGCATGGCATGGCCGGCCGGTCGGAGCGCGCGCACCGAGAGGACGAGGCCATCCACCCTACCCGGAGCTCGTTCACGCGAAGTATATACCGCCGCGTCCTTCCCCCTACTCTTTCCATCACTTTTGTGGACTGCGCAACGACGCGCGCGCTCGCGCGAATTCGCGTGGATGTGTGTGTGTGCGTGCGTGAAGATTTGCATGCGTCGTAACCAAAATTACGCGTTACGTTATGCATCTTTTCTTCTCCCCGCGAGACGTGTCCTATTAAATCGTCTCTTTGACGCGCGTTGTTCAATCGTTTCGACCAGAAGCGACCGATGACGAACTCTCTCTTCTGGTGTGTGATTCGCCTCGTAGGAATGCGCATCTGAAAGTCAACGCCCCGAAGTTTATTAGACCGAATGGATTTCGAATCGCTCGTGCGTGCGTGCGTCCAGCGAAAGAATTTCACTCTCGTTGCAATTCTGGTTACATATTGGTTTCGATTTTATATCGATGAGCAATCAGAAATTTCGCGCAGCTATATATGTATACGTGTCGCGATGCTCGTCGATTATCAAGGCCGTTCCTCGCACACGGTGCACAGGATTTAGCCGTACCGCAAATTCGCGCGTGGTGAACGCCGGTGTTGTTGTTATACGCGCGTGGAACGCGGGCGCAAAAATCGATTCGAAACTATATAGCGTTTGCAACAGCTTGCTCGCTTTTTCTCGCGGGGCTCTCGCTTTCTCCGCCGACTCTAACCGAGCACTCCATCGACTACTGCACAAAAGTGCACGCGACGGGAGAGCTATACTTTTCTACGTCGCTCTATACCTTTCCTCTTTTCCACGACCGCTGAGATTTTCGCATACACCGAGACTGTTCTTCATCTCATGTGGCGATCATATAGAAAGATTGTTTTAATATTTTACATATATTAAACACGCTGAATATTATTTAAAACAATTAATTCGCATTCTTTTTGTCAGCACTTAAATCTTTCATCTTTATTTTCACCTTATTTGACAAAGAAAATGTTGTTTTGCGGGTATGCCAAAAGCAGTTGTATCATCTCCAAATAATGATATTCTCCATGTACCGTTTTGTGTACACATCTTGACGTCACTAGCTGCCGACTCCTCCGTCAGTCCCCATTTCGGGACCACGCGATAGGTTTCACGGACATAGGGATGTATCGTGCGAAGAGACAGAGAGAGAGAGAGAGAGAAAGAGAACGCGAGAGAATGGGTGAATAAGGAAGAGAGAGAGAGAGAGAGAGAAAGAGAAGTCAGAGTCACTGGAGAGAAGTGGGAGACCCGGGTAACGCCCGGGAAACCAAAACAAACCGGACTTCTATGTGTTGGCGCGTCGATCCGTGGCGTGTGGTGAGGGTCGGACGTTGACCCTTCGACGAACACACTGATGCCTCACGCACGGAGAGGCATACGGGGTGGCGGGAGAAAAACCTACGGGTTTGTTGTGGGACCTTCGTAGTGGCGGCGTCGACGACGACGACGACGACGATGATGGTAGGCGGAGAGACGCCGTAATAAGGGGCAGGAAATTTCAGAATATGGCGAAAACGAGGACGATAGGGATGAATCCGACTCTCTCTCTCTCTCTCTCTTTTCTGGAGGAAGAAAGAGAGAGAGGAGAGGGGATTGACCGCAGAGAGAAGCTAAGGAGCCACGTGTGATGCAGCAGGTACGATAAAGGCCGGTTGTGCGGCTTCGACGTCGAGTCGTGCACAATCTGTGCACGGGCTTTTTGAGAAAGGACGAATATTTTTATTGACGTTTTAGAAAAATGCATCAAGCTGGATAGAACCTTGATAGAGACCTATGTATTTAAACTGACTGTTTCAAAATATAATTGTACCGGGGTATAATTTGAGGAAATGTCTGCGAGGAAATTTTTTTCCGAGAGAGACCGAAAGGAAAGACGCGCGTGACAAAAACGGTATTGTTCGGAAAAATTTCGGTAATCGAGCGATCCACCACACGTGATCTGTGTGAACAACGGCAAGGGAGAACAAAAGCCCGGCGTTTTCCCGTCGAATGACGCGGTCGTAAAGTAGCGAGCTGGAAAAAAGCATGCTCAGCTGGGACACGTCGCAGCACGCGATTCGGTGCAATTTACAAGGAAGAACCGAGAGGTCGTCGACACGGGGGAGAGAGACGGAGAGAATCGTTTCAAATACACGGAGGCAAGCGAGAGGAGAGGGTAGTAGGCACCCGTGAGTCACGACGGAATTCTCTTTTACCAGAGGATGCGTTCGACGCTCATTTAATTCGCCACTTTTCGTCGCGTCCGGAAGAACGGAAATTGGGGAGCCAAGTAACGCTGTTTGTTTACCTCGAGTCTATCGTCTGTGTCGGCTTCCATTCTCTAGCTACTTTCTCTTTTTAAATGCGTATAATCGAAAAATTGAGAAATAGTGCGAGCGAGAATCTGTCTACATTTATCTACCCCTCCGATAGATAGTAACCGGAAACTTTGATGCGCGTGCAAGTTCGAGATATGATGTTATTAAAGAATAAAAATCGTAATAATACCTGTTATAAACGATTCTAATTTTATATAATTTATATACACAAATTTAAACTGACTGTTTGAATTCATAAAAAAATCTTTAAATCGAATCTGTTCCAAAACAAACATTTTTTTTTTCACTTCACTTGAGAGAATCACACGAAAGAGGAATCAATATTCATATTTTTTTTCATTCATCGAACGTGTGATTGAAATCGCGTCGCGCCCGCAGTTTTCGCCTCTTATCGATATTTACAGTCTGCCAACGCGTTATGCCTCTTTATTTTTCTCCTTTCTCAAAGTACAATGGCATCCGGTAGGCCTTTCGGCGCGTGCAGCGGCATAAGCATCGTGATGTTGCAACCGTCGAGACGAGAGAGAGGTGAATACCAACATTGTTACTGCGTTGCAGCCACAAAGGGAATCTCCGTATCAAGCCCGAATTCACAAGATTTTCGCAAAGAACCATCCCTCTCTCTCTCTAATTAATCGCATAACTTTCTCTCTTCGGCCGGGAAGGAGGGTCCCTTGCTCGATCTCGGCGGCATTTCTGGACGTGTGCGAAAATTTTCAGCGTTGGAACTCGCGCGGTCGGCCATTGTGTGTTGGGACTTTATGAAGGTCAGCGCCGCGTCTGTCGTTGAGAAGGCTGCTAGGCCTGAGATGGTTGCCCGATGCTCATGAGCAAGAGAATCGTGCGACTGCGACGCGTGCGAGCGAGAGGAGGGAGAGAGACAAAGAGAAACTGGGAGAGGAGGATAACGCGAACTGTTGAGAGAAGCGGCGACGAGGGAGGAACGGCCGCGCCTGCGCAGATATGTTGTTTACGTCGCCGGTTTTGCAGCGTGGACCTCGCGGCCCCGCTGGCATCTTGTTCAAATGGTGGAGAACGCGCCCGTTCAGCGAGCCCTACATATATTTTATATATATATATATATATATATATATAATATGTATATATTATATATATATATATATAAAATATATGTAGGGCTCGCTGTATACATATTATATATATATATATATATATATATATATATATATATATATATATATATTATATGTATACATATATATATATATATATATATATATATATGTATATATATTATATGTATACATATATATATATATATATATATATTATATGTATTTATATATATATGTATGTATATATATATATATATATGCATGTATATATATATATATATATATATACATACATGCATATATGAACGTAGAGTCGATGGGAGAAACTGAGAAGCGACGCCGAACGAGGACGATGCACTTTGCGAATCGAGATACCTTAAGCCTCTCTAGACCATATCGATTGTTCGAAAGATCAATCGTGCAATATTGCGTGTCTCCTGTTGCATTCTCTTCTTTTACATGTCATTTCTATATTTTTTTTTAATTCGCGATTATTTAAGGGTTCCGTATTTCGATGTCTATATTTTGATGTAATTTAATGAAGCATTAACAATTTTTATGAACGTCTCTGAACCAGGACGTATAGCAACGTAAAAGTATCAGAAAACCGCGAATCTTCAGAGAAAATACGGTGAAAGGTAGAAAGTCGCGAGAGAGTGAGAGACGCGTATTACACGTGACAATTGTGAGAACAGTCGTAAAAGTGATTGGATGTTATATGTTTGCGCACTGAATTAAAATTTACGCACTCACGAGATTTCCAGAATCTATCATTAACTGCTCTATCTTGCACGATACGCAGGTATAAATGGCTTAATTAAATAGTAAATTCAAATGGAGTTCGGAGTTACAGCCGATATACATTAAACGTTTATCAGGCGAAATACAAGCGGCCAAATCGCATTATCTTTATCGCATTTATATTCGCATGCGCGCGATTCAATTTAGCGTGTAGAAAGAGAAAGAGAGACACAAAAGAGGGAAATTTTGTGACTGGCAGAGATTTTCACGAGACAAACAGCACGCGTTTAATTTTTTGCTTTTTCGAGATTGTATATTGTCGTTTATGCATATCGTATTCAATATCGGTCGGGCCTCGTTAAGCAATAAACCAACCCTTTCACCTCATCTCCCTCTCTATCTCGAGAGAGAGAGAGAGAGAAGCTACGGCTGAAAACTGGTAGTAACGTTTTGGATGCTGAAAATGCGATTTAAATTGGCGACAATCGTAATTAATTTTTAATTGCGCGCTGCATAGTATAATTCGTAATTAAATACTGTCGTTTCCGGTGCAAACAGTTCTCAGTACAATACATGGAATATTAATATACAGAAATGCTAAAATAAACGAGATTTTCTTTCACGCATATACATACGTAATCTCCGGTTATTAACCCTTTAAATTCTACGCATTTTTGTACGCGACGCGACGTTGATAATACCTATTCATTCATACGCAAATGTTTTATATCTTACTTACAATTAGATGTAAATTTTTTTCACTTATATTTACATTTGAAGATAATTGTACTTTTATCATTTTACCGATTATTGCTTCACATTTATTTTCTTTATTATAATGGATATAGAAATTAATGGGATTATTAAAATTTCATAATTTTTAAAATCAGTTCGGTTAGCTATGAAATAATAATTATGACTTTGATCGTTGCATTATGTATTGTTGTGCCCAGCATTATAACGTTGTGAAAATACGTGCCGTTATTTACGGGTTGACAGTATTGTAATTCGTTTGCCAGCTGAGCTCGCGTTGCGCTTTTAATGTGCATTGACTTAACGAGGGATCGATGCCGTTATTGTTTCCACCAATTTTCGTACATTACTCGCGTTAATATCGATCGGCGCGGTTAAATAAAGACGCGTATTTCTTCAGGAATGACTACGCAGAGAGAAAGAAAGAAAAAGAGAATTATTTATTCAAGCACACGCTTATCGCGGCAAAACGCGAATGCGTGTTGTTTCCAAACTCGACGGATGTTCCGATTCGACGCGTCGGTCGTATCGGGCAAGGAGAGTTCATTCACCGCCACAAGGTCACGCGGCTAATTTTATTGCGTAAAAAGAGAACCGGTGCTCGATGCCTAGCGAACTTTCGGTTCGCCCGATTATCGCTTGGATGCACGAGAAAAATTTATACGAGTCTAGTTGCAGCGCTTCGATCGACATATTATCCGTTAATTTTGGTCGAGTTTCTTTTCTTGTTTTCATCATAAGTAAAAATATAACTTTAATTTTTATTCTTAACCGGCATTATATAAATTTTATCGAGTTTTTCTGACGTGAAATCTGTGGGAAAAATGAATTGAAACATTCATTCAATGATTTTAACTTATACTCTCTGCTCTTTTTTTATAGGTATCTTGCAATTAACATTTTATTATGCAGACCGCGACAAAAAAGGAGAAAGATAAAGAGAGAGAGAGAGAGAGACAATTAAATTTGGTTTCACGCAGCAGAAGTAGCACTTGAAAAAATAAAAAGTTAATTTTGTATATGTCAATTCGCGAGCTTATTTACTCAATAGCGAGTGTTAGCATGTTTATGTTACGAGAGATGATACTACATATGATCATGAAAATGCGTGCGTATTTACGTCATGCATTTAAATATTTTAAAGACATTGTGTTTGCTCTGAGCAAACTCACGTTTTGTTTCACGATTAGACATCATTATTCACTCTTTTTTTTATTTGCACTTTATCATAAAAAATATCTATTTAAAAATCTTCGTTCTTTATTATATATGGTTTAAATTTAATTTCTGCGTCCAATATACGCTAATAAGTACATCCCTATTAAATGTGTCCCAATTATAATTACAGACATTTCCACCATTTTAATTATTTCCACCGTTTATACAATCGCAAAATCGAATTCGATCGCAGTAGCAATATAAGAAGATCTCTATATGATTTGTATGCATATTCGGACTTCGTTCAGTTCGCGCTAATCAATGCAACGAAAACGCTGCAAATCGTCATTCGCCATTCTTCCTTCACGTGATTTCGTTCTCAACACTTACAATCGTCATTCATCTTCGTATCTTCGCAGATTCGATTGCATCAGCTGACGAAAGATTGCAAAAACGACGGCCCGCGACTTCCGAATTCGCCGATAGGACTTGGGTTCGATAACTGTTTAGATTCGTCAGGCCGGTACCGGGAGCAAAGTCAAGGTCGTTACTTTCGCGAATCTTTGCTCGGAGGTGAGGTGGGCGGATACGAGTCTCAGTTGGTCGATCGGTTGTACCGGCTGTACAAAACGGCGAGGAGAAAGAACGAGAGGTGCTACGGAGGATAACCTTACCCTAGGGCAGGATTATCTTGCTTTTGCATTCGATTGTGAATTATCAGAAACTTCTCCTTTCTTTCTCCCTCTGTCTCTATCTTTTTCTCTTACGATCGTGCAGTTTCTTATCATAAAATCTTATTATTGAAACATATCGTTGAAATTCGTTATCTATATACAAGATTTGTGAGTTCGAATCTTTGTTCACGCTTTTAAAAACCGCTATCTTATCTCTCTCTTGCACAAATTAGATTGCAATACAAATATCTTTAATTCACATCGACTTCCGCTTCTTATTATTGTATATAATTTTATCAAGAGAATCACGTACATTGCTTGTGTGTTTGGTCTCACAAGGTCTTAACTTTATTCTTCGATTTTTCTCCGTTTTCAGACAGAGTCTCTCGCTTATACGTATGTATATACATGATTTTTTTAAACGTCAATCTTGATGTACATTTACCGAGTTGTAAATTGTTTCGCGATTTTTCACGAAACTTCCTTCGCCGGATTAAACTTGTGTCTGTCCTTCTTGCGCGCTCTCAGTGCTCTCACCCTCGATCGGTGAACGGCTGGCTGCTGCTCTTGCGCGGCGCGACGAATCAGCTGAGCACGCACGAGCGGGCGAGCGAGCGTGACAGTGCGATTGATTCTCGCCGGTACTGTCAACAGCCTTGCCATGCCGTAGGCATACACCGGTTCTCCTCGACTTGGCCAAGTTGAGCAATAAACTGGGCGCGGCGTGTGTTAGGACCAGTTTACAGTTACGTATTTTGCGCGCATACGTATATGTATATAGGAATGATGTATGCATTATCGCGATTCTTTTTTATCAGCGGGCTCGATCGCGACGACATGCGTCGAAGGTGTCGAAAATATGGGAAAAAACGAAACGTGAAAAAAATCTTGATTCTCACGAACGTTCTGTCGTTCGTTTGCGTCAGATCACGACTGTGTCTACCGGAATCAATGTCTTTATTGGCCTCTTTCTGCTCCGAAAAGTTTCTGAAATTTTCTCACGACAATTTTTATATATCTCTGTGCGTATTTCTCTTTCTTTCTCAATTGTCTTATCTGTTGGATTGAATCATTTCGAAATCGGTGTTTTTTATCATGATAAAAAAATATAAAATTATATATCATGATAAATATAAAAAATAACTGTGCTCTATATGTGTGGTAATAAATTTTCGAAACTGTTACGGACGATTAAAACGGTACTGATTTAGTCCCTGAAAACCCCCGAATGACGTTGGCATATTATCGTTCAGCACTTTCATCGATCATGTCGATACACGAGCGTCGGTTTCACCGGCGGGCTAGAGAATCGCGGAGGAGATAGATGACTTTCCAACCCGAGATCGATCCGAGAGAAAGTTACTTGCAGTCTACGCCGATGTCGAAACGGCTTATGTAAAACGTTATAGTCAGCCGGCGAGCTTACTCAGCCCGGGAATTAATCGCGATTCGTGTGTTTCCTTCGGCTTGAAAAAGGGAAAAAAAAAGAAAATCGAACTTTCTTCAGTAATGAACTCGAGCAGTCGTCGCGCGTATGTTTTATATTTATACAGGCGATAATCGCTGCACAACATCGCGATAAAGTCGCTATCTTAAACGGTCAATAAGTGTTTGTCTGGCGACGTGTGTCGTCAAGGATCCCGCGCACGTCGGTTTATGACCGACACCCGATGATCGTACCTATACTAGAACCCTTAAAGGCTTTAATTGCACAAGATACTTTCGCAGCTGGAGGTCAAGGTAGGGTACGCGAGGACGGTCGATAGATACACGAGGCACTCGCGCGGGCGCAGAACGCCTTTCTGACGAGAGAGTGTCGAAACTTAATTTTTTTATTTATTTTTTTTTTTCAAGTCAAACTCCTTCGTTCGCCGTAAGATATATGAAAATTGCGCTGGGTGGAATAATTATCGAAGAGTGAAACTGGCCGAGCGATATTATCGCGCGCTCGCAATAAAATTCGCGTCACCTTGAATTTAAAATACATGTCGCACACTACGATAGAGATCTAGCTGTCACGAGCGCGTTTATTATTAGAACGGGATGCCGCGCTAAACTGACGGGAGTCAGTTATCGAGCAGATTACGAAACACCGTCGTCGACTACCCACTGCTATCTATCTGTGCTATGGGAAAAGCAAAAATAACAGAGGCGCTAAGAGAGGCTGCTCGTCCGCGCGTGTTATGTGATCGAAAGAATGTAAAGGACGGGAGAGAAAGGATTTCGAAAGACTCGCTTAACTTCGTATGAGTGGCGCGGTAAATAACAAGTGCGAAAAATTAAGTAATCGTTAAATTAATGATTAAAATTTTTTATCAAAGCGACGGCTTGAATCTTAAATCGGAAAAGAATGGCCTCGTTTTGTGTCACGATCGCGCTCGATAAAGAGAAATAAGAGGCTCCCCGCGTTGCCGGGCGACGTCGGCGACGACGCGTCAATTTGGCGTGCGTAAAAAAAGGCAGTCAGGACCTAGGACAACGAGCGGCACCGCACGGTATCTCATCCCCACCGGTGGTTACCAGCTGAAATTCGCGAACGCGCGTCCTTGACTCTCCTCCCAGCCGAAAAAGTTCTAACAATGTGAGACAGAGAAAGAGCGAGAAGAGAGAGAGGGAGCGAGTATGAGCCTAACATTGACTGTAATAAAGAGCTCAACGCTCCAGACGTGACGTCACACGTTGTAGCAGGCTGGAATAATTAAGCGTCAATATTCCGCTATCATCCGATTCGACGATTTAAAGATACTATTATTCTTTTTTATTTTTATGTATTACAGTCGTAATGAAATTTTTATATCCGACATGTATATATATATATATATTATTGGCGATTGACGTAATACCACTTGATAAATTTTAGCATTATTAAATAATTAAGACACGCAATTATATTATATTAGTTATATCAATATATTTTAAAATATTGTACATTTTATGTGCAATTTTTTATTTGGCAGAAATGTTTGGTTTATCTACGAGATAAAAATAAAAATTGTTTCGCACTTCTTCAGCTATAGATGACGTCATACGCGGAAAGTAAAAATAATCGAAATACGTCAACATGTGGCGCAACGAAAGGAAGCTTCATAAATGATCTCAGCCTATTACTCGTGACGTCACGTAGCTGTCGAGCTGAGAAATTTTATCAGTCGAGCCGTCAATCCCGTTTGCGAAACTCTCTTCGACACATGACGCACGACGGCGCGGAGACATACCTTCCGTCGACCTTCGGCGAGTTCAAAACGTCCGTCGACGGAATGACAATTTCGTCCTACCCATCTACCTAATGGTGCACGTCCCTCCTAATGATCTACGTTGAACTATTTATACATGTCCCGCGCTCGATATACGAAACGTAACCGGCACGACCGGTAACGGTATCTCGGGCGGATGAACAGACGGTCGATTGTATATTTTCACCGGCGTCACTATATACGACGAGTATATAGTATATCTCGTCGTATGGAATCCAAGGAATCGCGCGCGGAATTCCTAAGTTTCACGAGCTGCGCGACGCACACAGTCGCTCGAGAGATTATCTCATCGTGCGGGCAAGAACTTTTCGACGTGTAACGCTACGACTGCAGTTTCTGTCTCCGTGCGACATGCCAGGTATAATAAGACCGATCCTAAATTGTACACGATTTCTCCTTGTACGCGAGATATATCAAGCTTTCCAGCGAGCGAGTTCGTTCCTTCCAAAAGACAGAACATCAACTTTGCTTGAATAACAAAAAATTATTCCTATATAATTAATTAAGATCAAAAATTAATGTACGGAAAAGTAAGAGTATATGTTTTGCCACTTAAGTTGAAAATTACAAAGAACAATGCGATATTCAAATTTGGATTTAATAATTCATAATGCGTGCCGATAAAAATTGGGTTGTAAAACCTCTGCTGAATTGAAAACTTGTTGGTATTGAAAAGTAGCTGTCCTTTCTCATTCAACCAGATAGGTTCTTCTATTGCTTGCTTGGTCGGAGGGAAGGGTGCCGTTCTCCAGTTATCCAATGACTGCCACGTCAAACCTTACAAGGTCATGGAGGCGGTAGTCACTAATAATAAGACTGCTCTTAAAAACTGCACACGCGTGCAGCTTTCCGAAGAACAATATACGCTGCTTCCTGATTTTATTTCTTTCATTTCTGACCGTGACCTTGAGCGGAATGTCCCGGCAGTATTTCTGGTCGAAAATTTCTAACGAAATTGCTAGAACGTGCCAAACTCAATGTCAGAGGCAACTTTCTAAACTTAAATGTCGATAAAAATGTCTAACTGCAATTTCACGTTTCTTTTTATCCGAGAGATTCATTGTTTTATTTTTTATTCGGTTATCTAAAATTATATTTCATATCTTAAATATATATTATATGTTTGTTAAAAATAACGCCAATATACGTATGCAAACTCGTTTTTATTCCACGATATAAATTGAAGTTTAATTAATCAACATTACCGAAAAAAAGAATAAATTTGACTTATGTTGAATGAATGGATAAAAAAAGACTATTGAATTTCAATCAAGCCGAACATGCATAAGCCTGAAGAAATTGCGATAATTTATCATGTTTCGAGAAAACAATCGATTACGCGTTATATATCGCATGGCGAGAATTAGTATAATAGCGATACGGACAAAGAGAAGAAGAAAAACGACCGCGAGTATTTCCTATCCTATACGTACGTAATGTCGGAGTCATGGTCGCTGACTTATGTCATGCGATGCCTACGCGCATCACGCGAATGGAATCACTTTGTTTGACATTTGTTGTAAAAACATTAACAACTGATAGCGGGAAGTGGCGGCAGGTTCTCGAATGAAGCGATAAAACTTCCTTAACGGCACGAGATTTCCCGGATCGACGCGTTACGTTATTTACTTAAAAGAGAGATGTTGGGGAGGTGGATTCCGATTTCCTCGAATTGCATTATTGCTGCGTGGAGGACGCAAGGAAAAATGGAAATCTCCTCTGCATGCGACGTTCCTTGAATTTTATCAAGGTAATGTCCTAATCCAACGCTGCGAGATGCTCGCGCTCTATCGGAAATCATATATATAATTAGAAATCATATTGCCAAGCGATGACCCTGATTCTGCACGCGCGGCAGATTATATCTGCAATCTGTGCAGTCGAAGCCGGGATGGTACGTGAGAATTTGTTTCTATAACTTGACAGATATTCCAGATTAAAAAAAAATTACACGAGCCACTGTTGCTAACGCGAGTTCCGACCGACTTCGACTGTGCGTGTTTTTGATCTCGGCGTGCAATTTTTTTCCGGCATCGCAGACTCACTTTTGCAAATGTATTGTTCTTCTCCGCGAAATTAAAATTTATAATCATCATCGTGACGGCGGAAAGCCGTCTAGCTTCTATTAACGCTTACACGTTTCCGGGCCGAGCGGCTTAAAAATACGAGCGAGGAAATGATACGGAAGGGTATACGATTACGTTGCTCAAGTAAGGTCGGATCCTCCTTGAGTCGCGCGGTTGTTGCCGGGCGCGCGGAAATATGTATGGCGAGCATTACACGGCTAACGTCAAGTTTACGCAACGCGTATTACGTAAGGTGGACGAACGTATATCGGAATACGACCCGGCCCGCAAATGTCGGTACAATCGGCGTTGAATCTATGCATTCGATAGCCGATACTTTTCAACTTCAGATCGTATGCGTCACAGGCTTCTCTCTCTCCCTCGCGAGTAATTTGCATCGATCGAGAGAGAGAGAGAGAGAGAGAGAGATTATATATATAAAACACATGATGTGTGTGAAGCAGAGATTTACATGTACGTAAATTAGTATATGAGTAGAGAGAAACACGAGCAAAATATTATAAAAATGAAAAAAATTTGTAAGTTATTCGAGATAAAAAAAGGCAAGCAAATGCATCTCTTTGAGTAGACACGTGACATGAAATTATTATCGCGTTGAATAGATAATAATGACGATTAATGCAAAAATTTTTCTGTGATTAGGTAATACATACCATACAGTCGATCAAAAGCAATAAGATTTCTTTCCGGAAGAAATTTCTCGAAAAATAAAATAAAGGAACCCAAACGACTCCTACCTTGGAAGAAAATAAAAATTTGCTAGATATTTCTATCTCGATCAAAAAATAGATAGTCATTAAAAATAATAATAATTTTATTCTTCTTTACTCAACTATTACTAAGTAAAATAAGTTATTTCCCCGGGCTTTTCCGCACGTGTTCGCGAAAGCGGATTCACTGAATTTCTCGCATCTTTATTCGATCTAGATTTATGCCGCAATCATTGCCCTCCCCATACGTCTCCTTTAAATTCCACGAGCAAGAGCGCATTTTGAACTGAAATGTAATCCCTATGGCACCGTCGCGGAAAGGGCTATCATAATGGTCGGGAGAAGCTGAAAGCTACCGCAGCGAAGTGCAAGCGATAATCGGGGAAACTTCGCCGTCTCGCGGTATCGCAGTAGGAAGATCTACATCCCGATCACCACCAGACGGTATGACGACCGTCCGAACATCAAAGCCGACGGTCAAGGTCCGCCATTGGGACCTCGCTCGTGCTGACTCGTGCATTTAACCGACGAAACCTCGGTTAGAAAAGCGGTAGCCGCACGCGGAACTAGAAATAAATCTTCCGTGCGTTCCGTGCACGCGCGCGCCGTTGCCCACAATGTCAACAGACATGCATATACGTATACACACCCACACATTTGCGCACACGTACGCAAAGCACACATCACCGACAGTTGCACACCAATATTATTTCGCGCGCGTGCAGTCAGGGCCACGGTGACCTTAACTACCTTCCTCCGCACCTCCAGCCCTCCCCCTCCCCTTCTCCTCGTTTGCTACCCTCCGCGCCTCGTCCCCTCGTCCACGAGTAATGCCGCATTCGAGGGCAACGGGGAGCGCGGTCAGGGGAACTGGCACGTGCCGCTCGTGGTGACGTCACGCGCTGTGCACTGCGACGCGATGCACCAACGGCGCCGGTCCTCGCCGCTCCGAGATCTAGGTCCATGTGCGGGCGCGAAACGAGGATATATTCTGGCGCGTGCGCGACGTATTTTCTAATGGAATTTGCCTCGTGTCGATTGCGCGAGATCGTCCGCCCGGCTAAAGATTCTCGCTCCTTCGATTTCGGTATTTACGTGTGTATGCACGTATATGGATAAGCTGAGATAATAATTATCACGGTGCATATATAAATATTTATGTAGATCCTCGAGCTAGAAACTGCACATTTCCTTCCTCGCTTCAACCCAAGAGATTGTGTCATGATCTCTAGGATAATGATTGTGAGAATTCGATTAGCTTTTTTTTTTAACGAGATTCGATTATAGATTTCGGAAAAATTTCGCGATGATAAGTAGCTATTTAAATTTGGATTACAATCGATCGAGTCATTTTTCAGGTAATTGCCATCTGACATTCAATGAAAAAGAAACTAGCCTGAGAATGGCTTGTTAGAGACATGTAAGTACACGCGCTATTACTCTGGCGCGTGCATGACCTTTTTAAGACCTATCTTAATAAGACCTAATTCACATTGATTTAAATTTTCCCTTTCGAGAAGTTCATTCGAGAATCAGCAAACTCACGGAAGAAAAAAAATTCAGTTTACAAAACCGAGCAATTTTCGAAGTGAGAATCGCGTTTAATCGAAACGATATCTCTAATTATTTAATTAGTGTATACGCGAATCTTTAAAAAATTTAAAAAATATCCCGTAATTTTCCTCAACTAAATACCTCTTTCTGAAAATCCTCGGCAAGTTCTATCGAACTGCACGATTTCGACATTCGATCGAAACGCTATAGTATAGCGCTGCACGTGTCGCAGAAAAGAACAAAGGAAATCTATCCGCCCCGACATGCAACCTCCTCTACGATCTATTCGAGCGACTACGGCACTGCACACGTGGATGTGCATATATGCAAGCCTGCGCGTGCGCGGGGGAAGGGAAGGGGGCGATCAGAGTTCTAACGCAGTCGTTCCACAAATGCGATATACTTCCTAGCCGCCTTCTCTCCCTCTCCTCTATCGAGATCGCCGTTCATGGATACACGGAGATGGTTTCTCTCTTATCTCGATCGACTGACCTCTCGCGATGACGAGCATTAGGCGTTGAGGGCATCCAAGGAACGACACCGACGACCTTGCACACGCCGTGTGTTCGCCGAGATATATCCTTGAGTCGATCAATTGGGTCAGGTGCGCGGATACGCACAGGGTAGAGTGACCATCTCTTTTTTCGCTCGCGACTCGAACAATGGGAAAGAAAATTGGGGCGTTTTTTTTTAATTTTGAAAAGACAGCCAAACATTTGATATTTATTTTATGGGATTGCTCTATAATTTTTTTGTTATTATTCGCCGAGTATATATCGTACTAATGCGACGATAATAGTATATTGTGTATCACAAGTGCGGAAAGTTGACAATTCGATGACTCGCCTTCGGCTCGTGCGTCCATCCCCCGCACTCGTGACCAATTGTCAACTTTCCGCACTTGATACACATACTATTTTGTATTACAAGTGGCTTTGTGCGCGTTTTCTAGGCGCGAGGTGGCCGATCGCACGCCGCCATCTTGCGGCGGCACGGTGCGGGAATAGCCGTGTTCAAAGTCATTGCCCACGGCTGAAGCCGTGGACAATGACTTTGAACGCGGCTTATTCACTCAACGCGTCGCCGCTAGATGGCGGCGTGGGAAATCGGTCGCTTTCCGCACAGAAAACACGCACACAAAGTGCCACTTTGCCTGCACGTGTAATACAAAATATTATAAAAATATTGTAAATTCAGCTTTGGAATTTTAAATGAGGCGAAATGAGGAACGTGTTATGATTTTTTATGCGTACAAACGAAACGAGGACAAAGTAGAACTAAACGCCTAAAATATGCGAGGTCAGGTACATATGTTCTCATATATACAAGTACGTGCGGGAGTGAAAGTCGAAACCGCGCAAATTATACGCCGAACGTGATTGATGTGCTACCATCTCCGCGTCCAGAATCGCGAATGATTCGTGCGTATATATTCCGTCTGGGGACATTTCTGACTCGGACTGAATCGAGATGAATGACTTTAAGGCGGTCGCCAACCATCGCTCGCAAGCATCGGTGAAAGTAGGAACCTTCGGGTAAACTGGGTTACGAATAATATTGATCCGCGAGAGGAGTGGTGGAGTAGTGGTGACGATAGTAGTAGAGCCGGGTCGGGTTTTATACACGCAGAGAGACTGCTCTTGCGCTCTTCGGGTGCTTTCGATATAACGAAGGTTTCCCCGTGAATTGCACCCGCATGAATGATGTCGATTGCGAGTGGCTTTCGGTTCCTTTTCCACCGACATTTCTCCGCGTTTTTCTCTTTTTTCGATTTCCAAATATTAATGGTTGTTTCGAGATGATTTAGAGGAAAAAAGTCGAATCTTGTTATTGTTACGATGAATATATAAGATTGCTTATCTCTATTTATGATTCGGAAAACAAATGTAAGAGCAACAAAACATTTCGAACGTATTATAGGTCGTAAAAGGCGTTTCTTTCGAGAGAATATTGAAATATTTAATTTAAAAATAAATCATATAAACGGAGAACTTTTTTATTATATACTTTCAATTGTCTCGTTATGCATATAAAAAATGCAAGAATAAATATATTCATCCAATAAGTTTTCTCTCTACGACCCACCAAGCTGCCGTCAATAATCGCGACTGCAGAAAATAACCCGACATCGCTATAGAGTTAAAGAAGGGAACGGGGCCGGCAATTTTGCACCTGCGAGATTTCCAACGCACACACAGATCTCCTCCGATTATAGACATAAGAATGGAAATCGAAACCTTACTTGTTCGCTTTCGAAAGTCGCGCAAGCGCCCGGTTCCGTCTCGATCGGGTCCTGGTTTACTTTCGCTCGAATCTGAAAGAAAAAAAAGATCAGAGAAAATTAGCGCGGTGCTTCAGCGAGTCGGTCCGACTATACTTATTATACACACAGACCCTCCGTCACATGCTCCCTTTTCAAGCGGCTATTTCGGGGACCGCGCACGATTTTCCCGTTTGTACAAGCGGCCGAAAGCGGCAGGCAAAGGAAGGAACGTAGGCCGCCGAGTACCTAAGATTAGCGCGGGGCGATAATACCTCAAGGTCCGACTTGTTAGCCGTCTTACGAAATACCAAAAAATCCGCCGCGCGTGTTTACATCCTTGGCTCGGCCAAGCCGGCGCGCTTATGTCATCATCATCTCGCGCGCGCGCGCGGGCTTGGCTCGCGCGACGACGAAGAAGACTCCTCGCATCTTCTGCATCTCTGACCGGTCAGGGCCGTCGTGCACAACCATCGCTGCACGCGCAACATATCGCGATATATCCGAGGCGTCGGTGTTCTTCCCTTCTCTCTATCTCTCTTTCTAGTATCAATGCCAATAATGCTAAATGCCATTAGTTGCGAAAAATATCCCGTCTCTCTATATATATAAACTTGTCATTTTTTGCCCCATTTTTCTCGTGCTCAAAGATTATTTAGTTAGGAAATAGATCAAATAAATTAATATGATATTCTTTCCAAAAGATATTTACATGGAGAATCTTGAGAAAATATTATTACAGTAAAATATGAAAATATTATTTATAATAATTTAATAATTTAAAATTAATTATTTTATAAAAAATATGTAGTTATATGTATATAACTTATATTAATTTTTTTAATGAAATGTCTCAAAGATTTCTATTTTGTCATCGTTTGCAGCTTTTTATTATTGAAAATTGCATTATTATAGTTGTTGCGTGCGTGCTAAAATGGAAATTATTGATACTACCGAAGACTCTATGCATAATACACTATTCTCTTTCTAACTGCTTGCATTTCATTACGTACCACGGAAATCGGGCTCAGTTACGAAACGATCGAAAGTAACTTTATTTTCACTGGCTCGTCCACTCGAAAAGAGAAAACTAGTTCACCCTCATTTTTCTGCAAAAGTGTGCGTTTGGCAATGTCGCTTAAAAATGTTCAAGTTCGCCGATTATGATAAATTTCAATAAAAAAAACTTTATTCTTCTACACTGTAACTCAAATACGGAGTGTTTATTTTAGAAATGACGTTAAGCCAGTGCTAAAAATTATTTCACAAACGATAGGTAATTTTCAAAGAAATCATCAATTTTAACAAGTAAGCAAAATTTGAAATCAACATATTAACAAAAATTGTCAATGTTTATTCGTGATAATTTTTTAATAAAATAAGATATATTTTTTCCATAATTGAAATTTAAATTTAATTATTAGTTTCTCGCGTGTAAGAATACGAGAGAACTCCGGGGAATAAGCGAATCCAATCTAAGCTCAGATCGAATGATATACGCGTACAAGAGAAAAAGAGGAAGGAAGAAAGAGAGAGAGAGTGAAGTCCACCCTGATGCCCCATGCCGTCTTACGTAATAGAGTTATCGTATTCGTTGACGTTAATTAAGCTACCACGTACTACTACTACGCAAACGCGGAAAGAATTAATCACGGAGACACAAGCGTGCGGCGTCATCTCGAAGGCCATTCGATTTTTATCACAGCGAACTTGTATTCTCATCGCGAAGGTCACTTCGACATGCAATTTTAATGTAGGTAAGCTTCAAGGAAGTCATATTTAACGCCGCTAATGTATGTAAAGATGCAGAAAAAATAAACAAGCTTTATCAATGCGCGCTAGAATTTGCAGCTTTCATCGCTTGGAAAAATTCGAATAAGCAGCTTGACATGTAATATTCAATTCACGAAATGATAATGTTCAACTATAAATCGATGTGTAACATTTGAATATCAAGCCGATTAGAACGCATAGAAAATCATATGATACGCGCCGAAGAAGTATATGAGCAACGATACCAATATGATTAGTCGAGTTAACTTTTGTAAAAATAATTTCTTCGTCTAAAGACTTGCCGAGTTGAATTGGGCGTGAGTTGAGTATACATTATTCACGGAGATTAAGGCCAATGAAGACTTTCAAAGACGGCGGACGAGGGCAGTTCGTTCAGTAGAAGTAGCGCGAACACGCGACTCTGGAAACTCGTCTCAAAGGTCAGCGGTAATGAGTTAACAAAGAAATAGCGGAAGTCGTTGATACTTTTTTACGGCATTGCCAAGTAAATACAGTAAGATATGCAATGTGTTAATTGGCTGTGACCCAAGGAACTCGTCGAAGTTTCCCGACGAATTTCTGACGTAGCGCTCCTTCGGGCCATCAGCTGATTATCACATCCAAATCTTTCGCGCGACACCCGGGATATCGACAAAAAAGTGTCTGTCGACGCCCTCCGAATAAGGAGGAGGTGAACGAACACCGAGGAAGGTTACTCACCTTCTTACGTGGGTGCTGCTCCTCGATGTAATCGGGCACTATTCCCTCGTCTAATGTTGTCGAGCCGGGAGTGCTGCTCGATGACGAGCCGGACGCGTTGTAGGGATAGTGGGGTTGGTTGTGCGAGGGATGCGAGGTTGCCGGGCATGGCGAACTCCTCGTCGGGACACCTTCCTCGCTGAGGGGTGGACTGGGGGTACCGCTTCGCCAGGAAGCCCCGCTGCTGCTACTGCTGTTTGACATGCCGCCGACTCCCGGTGAACCCGCGACCATGCTACCACCTCCGCCTCCACGACTCCCCCAGGAACCTGTCGTATTCCCTTCAGATTCATTTCTCGAGCCAATTATCGCGCTACCGTTTATATACAGAGAGTAAAATTTACTCTGAAAATCACGATGAACAAAAATATTCATATTTACCACAATAAGATATAAAATATGTTCGTACATAGTAAAATTTATTATGTACATATTAATATTTTTTATTGTGACAAATATTAATCAAAGAAATTCTTATCTATATTGTCCCACGATTACCATGATTCTCAAGATAAATTCTAAGAGAAAATTCTCTTCTAGAATGAATTTATTTACATTACGCGATATTTAACGACGTAAATAAATGATTCAACTGATGCAATTATATCTCATCTACTTATTACATAATGTATTAATGACTTATGATAATCATACATACTAATTACTTATATCATGTTTCGATGATAAATGATATTTATAATACTAATAATAAATGACACCGATGGCTAAAAAATTAATAAATTAAAGCAATGAATATATTGTTACTGTATAAATGAAAAGAAGTCAGGATGTTAGATGACGAAAAAAAAATTTATTTTGTTTTTCGACGATATACATTTTGCGTGAATGGTGTAAACGAATTAGAGTACAATACCATAATTGTATTGGCAGTGAAGTGGCTGGGGGTCGTGAGGTGAACACGAGAGTGACATAAGGACCAGGGCCGCGGCGCATTCGTCCATACAATCACCGCGTTCGTTGGCGCGACAACCCTCGCGTCCGCAATGCACCCTTTCGCCCCAACCGCTGTACATCCGTTCGGAATCATTGTTCGAGCTCGGCCGTCGTTTCCGGGATCTGAAATATACATTACCACACACTATAGTTCCGCTACGTCGTGTAACACATACGTGTATATTCATAAGCGTTTGCATCGCTCATTTTTTAATTTCAACTTACTTATCTATCATTTCAACTTACGTAAAATTTATTATTGCGTTAAAGAAATCTATTCGCGCAATATATAATCAAGACGACTGGTTTTTTTTTTTATTAAGATCGATTATTCAATCTGACGATCATTTTCGATAATATTTTCAGTGATAATAATTAATTTCGGAAACTTCTACGAAGAGAAATTGATCGCATTTATATATTAATATTGCTCGAGGACAACAAAAGCTTATAATGGCAGATTGCGAAAAAATATACTGTTGCAAAATGGGCTCAAAGTAATTTTCTTAAGAGACTCTTGACAAATAACAGCGTAGTGAATATATAATTGCTGCCAAAGCTACGTGCGTTTCTGACATTACGTTTTCCTGAAACCACGCGAAATGACACGTCGCGTCTCTCTTTCACTCTTTCGCTCCGGATGCACCGGACGATGTAGTACGGTAATACCCGGTAGCATAGAAGTTATGATCGATATATAGTCACTTTTCCAGGAAAGACTATAGATTCTCGCGTTAATACTGCACGTGGAGCAATGTATCTACGTCGATATATATACTCGTACAACTCGATGTCGTCTACTAGGTACTTTTTCTGCTATCACGAGTTTTCCAACCGGACAAAAGATGACCAATCGAAATGTATATTTAATATAAATCAAAAAAATATATAAAGTAACGTGTACCACATGTTTCAGTCTTTTCCAAGAATAAATACATTTATTAGAAAATTAAGATCTCACTCTAGAGATATCGATATATATATATTTATTAATGATACAAAATCGTATATGAAACAATATTATAATAATGCCTGTGTTATCATAATTGAGATCGAGATATGTCGTAAAATAAAAAATAAATAAGTCAAATCTCACAGATAATTTGTAGTTTCATCAAAATTAAAAAATTTCTACTAATTTCGACAAAAATCGTGCGTTTTTTTCCTCGAAGGTAGGACATAAAGATGTCATTATCTCGCGATCTCTCGCTTGGCTGGCGGTGCAGTTTCCGTGATAAATATCTCGAGAGAGCGCGGCTAGAAGAATAGAGCGGAATTCTCCCGGAGAAGGTGACCGGCCCTCTCGGACCTATATCGCGCGAAGAACAAAAACGCCAGAGAGCTAGGGAGCGCAGAAACGAGGACTTAGCCAAGGCCGTCGCTAAGCCGCACAGCCGTGTTCCACTCCCGGAACGTAGAGCGCGAGTACATCGAGAGTCGAAAGTGAAACATAGAACATGCCGGCCGGCATAAGGAATGACGCACGTACGCCAGCCGGTATTTCGAAAGCAACACCTCCCGAGAGCGCCGCAACACTTTGCGCGCGGCTGTCCCGTTTCTCGTGTATCCGATCCGTTATATGTATGTTGCGCCACTTAGCGAGAAGGCGGACGAAGATTCGAGTCGATTCAGGCTGATAACGAGATTCCCTCGAATTTTTTTTCACAAATTTTTACAAATATCGCAGCAAGGATCAAGCAGCGTTCAACTTGGTTTTCATATCCGTTTTGAAAATATTTCAAACCAGTTCGCTCTCTGCCGGTATTCTTCTTTCCCCGACTTTCCCACTTTTCACGGTTTTCTAAACCTACGGTAAATACTGATACCGCATGTATACGATCGTTGCTAGCTAATTGAGAGATTACGATCGACTTATGATTGCACCGCGGAAGTAATGAATTCGTATGTGTGTGTGTGAAACTGGCGTTTGATTTCGTAGAAATTCATAAATAATTAAGAGTTCTGCTTACGGCATTTTCCTTATCAATAATTATCAGAGGATTAAAAAAGTATGTATAGTGCTTCTACTTAAGCTCTAAAAAGAGTTCTTAAACTATCAAGAACTCTAAATCTATTGAAGATAAAGCCAGAACGAAATGAGACGCTAGCTTCACATACACAACGAATTCAAAGAGTTTAATTAAAACGGCGTAGATCGCTCGATCTACGAAGGGAAACGAGTCGAAACCGTTTGGAGTCGAAGCTGTACCGTTAACCGGTATGTGTGTATTATACCGCTTGTATATATATATATATATAGATATATATATGTACGGCTCGGGGGATCGAGCTCGCGGAGATAATCGTCGCGGCGCGCAATTAAAAAGAAACGGGGATATTTCTCTAAGCGAGGAAATCCCCTCTCTTTTTCTTTAGCAGACAGTATATCTCATCAGTCGAAAATAAGAAGCAATGCGTCAGAAAACGCGTCGTTTACCGCTCATCGTCGACCGTTTCATCACTGTTCACCGATGAATTTTGTTTTCTTCTCAATCCTGCCGTTCTATTTCGACATCCTCAGTGCGTGTTGGTACATTCGAATTTAATCGGAGGCCTCTACAATTTTAATCAAATAATTTGTATTTTTTTTTTTTTTTTTTTTTTTTTTTTTAATTTAAAATCTGAGAAGTATAATTTTTTTACGGAATTATCTGATTGAAGACGAATCAGACAGACCCGAACAAAATAGCGGGATTAACCTTCTCAAGATTCCGGGTAAAGAGCAGCGCTGAATATTTTCAGCGAATTGACATTGAAAATTAGCATGTAAAATATAACGACGCGCGTCTACTAGTCGGTTCATATGTATGATTATACACCATCTCATTGTATTACATAATACTTATTATTCGTGATACACTACGTAATATCAATTATTAAACATACAGAGAATTCAAAACGTCGAGAAAAAAATTGTACATCAGATGCGAATGCAAAATATGAACAGTTAAGTGTTGTGTCTTGAAAAGAATATTCATATGTAGAGCTTGTCGATAAAGAGACGGATCCATCGAGATATATTCTCGTTTATACCGGAAGTTTCTCGACCGTGTTTCACAGAATTTTACGGCGAGCAGGAAAGTAAATTACCTCGTTACGGTCGCTTTTACTCATTAAGTCTCTTTCGTACACGGATTCGTTTATGAATCGACCGAAACGTTTAAAGTGGACAGCTGTAGGAGAAAAAAGAGGAGGATACAGTGGGGAGAAGGAGCAATTTTCGAGTATCGCGTGCAAATTGCAGGTGATCCAGCGACAGAAAAAAAATTGAACCGTGAGAATCAAGGTTTCAGTCAAATCTTTTTTTTTTCTTTATTTTTTTGCTCGCATCGTCCAGTATTAATATAATGCTGATAAAATATATTTGCGTGTTATAAATTAATTAGATCCACGAGCAACTGTTCTTTGCGTTCATCGTATTTTAAGCGATAACAGGCGCGTTGTTATGGCGACATTTTTCGATCAAAGTTGATTTTACTCGTCAAAAGTGTCGATACGTCCATTATATTTGCAAAAAAAATTTTTTTCAAGTTAAACTAATAGACTTTTATATTTTTCTGTGTATGTTCAAGTATAATCGACATTCGTAAATTCATAAAATAATTAACAGTGTTTCTATTTAATTAATTTTTACATCGTACACGAAGAGAATTTTCTTTTAGCGTTTACCCTGAAAATCATGGTAATCGTGGGACAATATGGTATTGGAAAAATTTTATAAGAGTTTTTCTCAAATATTTACCACAATAAAAAATAGTAATATCTATACCGCAAGATATAAAATGTTATTCTACGATTACCATGATCTTCAGGGTAAATAATTCTAAGAAAACATTCTCTCTATGTACGTATCGGGATTTAAGATCGCATAAAAAATCTTGAGGAAAATACGGCATTCCTCCGTTGAATGGATTCGTTTATCTACGGTACGTATCTGCGGCGGCAGCCCTGGATGGACGCTGTAAATATTGACGCGCGATCCGCGCGCAGGTAATATAGAGCCTGCAAAAGAGCGAGGTGACCATAAAGCCATTAGAGGCAACGACTTCATGGTGAGGCGTTATCCGCTATGCGCCGATACATATCGCGAGCCTTCTGACAAGTCAATCGAGCTCGTTGGTGGAAATCGCAAAGTGGTACCACAGCCGACGTTACACGGTGCTATTATATCGTCGTGACATAACGTTACGTAACGCAACGCGATCAGTTGGAGGACGAGCGCGTGAATTATCCGTCGCGACAGATCGATTGGATCTATGATGGATCGTTATAAGCAATACGTCCGTTGATGACAATTTCTTTTTCTTTTTTTTTTTTTTTTTTTCGAGCGATTGGGTGAACGTAAATGGAGAGGTATCGTGAAACGGTATCTCGTTTAACGATGTCCGTTGTGTATAGCGTGTAGCGCAAAAAGTTCTTAACGGTTCTTCGACAACGAGCGCGCTTCATATCCGCATTTGAGTTACGCTCGAGAAAAGGCCGGTAAAACTTTCCTTATCCGCATCTAAGCGCGTAATTCAAGGATATATTGCTGAATTGCTTTCGACGAATGTTGAGATTATACGTCTGAACGCAAACAGAGAAGTAGAAATGTTGATTAGGTCGGCTTAAAAAAAAAAAAAATAAAATTATTTTTGCGAGTCTAATGAACGCCTAAATGCGAGAAGCGGTTCTTCGTTTTTTCAAATTCCAATTTTTAGAGTTTTCGAATACCTGGAGATCGACGACGAAGCCGGACGGCGGATGTTCGGTGCGGCGTTTCGCGGACGATCGATCCGCGAAGGCGGCAGCGCGAGCTTTCGCGAGAAAATGCAGCTCGTGGATCCGGGACACGTTATATAGGTCAGGAAGCTTGTTGATCCGTATTCGCGGTGCAGCATCCCCGCCGTGGGGTAATTGGGTCGCTGAATGTTCCAGTGCACGCAAAACTAGGTTACCCATCCAACGGTCCGATGGAGCTCGTATGCACGTGGGGAGAGAAGGGGGAGGAAGGGGGTTCTCGTTCGTGTCGTTAAGTACCGTTCACATGAGGATTAATGCTGTTGCGATGATTGCGGAGCCCGTAATAATTTTACCCGTCCGTTTATAAAGCGGCATCGGTCTACACCGCGAAAAGCTCACAAAGAGAATAAACTTAAATGCGTATAATTGCATATCATAACTGATGAATTAAAAAGTGTCTTATTTTGCAAACGTTTGTAAACGTCGACGAGACTCTAAAGTGTCTCCATTCGATAAATATTTTAATTTACTTCGTTTATTTTTTTTACTTTGATCAAACGTGAAATCGATGGTCGACGCCCATTTATAGGATAAGCTTTTAAGGATGGCAAAGAGAAAAATAGATCGTGCAACGGTATTATTCTTTATGCAAACAATGTGTACGTGAAATGCAGCTATTATGATGCCGCTCTCTGATTTTTAATTGTCATTTTTTTCCTCTACAGTTAGATTTTAATAATAATAAGTGAACGTGTAAATGTGTGTTCAAAATATCTCGTACATAAACTTAGTTCAGAAAAATCTTTCGTATTTTTCGACTTTAAGTTTGATATCTTGCCGAGGCCTAGTTTTAGGACAGAGATAAAAGTTTCTCCCGCTCTGTAAGATTACAATACATCGCACAAAGACTCCTGTGAACGATACCTTATGTTTTCGTCTCTCCTCCGCAAGCGAAATCGTACGAGCACGCGAGATCCGCGCCCTCCTTATCCTTCGCGTGCGAATATTTTTCCGGGATCGAGCGGGAGAGAGCAAGGCCGGCGCGCGGAAAACCCACGGGAGAGACACCGGCAACTGGTACACATAGAGGGGTGTGTGATCCAGTTTTCCGGCGATATCCAGGTTACAAAGTCGTACAAGCGCGAAGGGGTCAGTCACGGGGTTCGGAACGCGGCTGTATCGAGCGGCCTGATTTCGCGACAGGACAACCCGGCCAACCTGATTTCAACTTCGCCGACCTCACTTCGGCGACCCAATTCCCCGTTTACGTTACGGGAACGCTCGAAGGACTCGGCCCCGTTGCCGACGTCCTTGTGCTAGAAATCCATTTTCGCCGTAGGGCGCGCAGGGGACCGCTATTTGCACCGTGACCCGCCTCCGGTGGAAGCCGCGATTCGACGTTTTTTTTTTTTTTTTTTTTTTTTTTTTTTCGTATCCGCGAGACGCGATGATAATACATTTCACCGTTATTTTTTCGCGCGGGAGAAATACGCGATAAATAAATATGCGGCGATAAATCGAAGGGGATTTCTCTCTTTCTCTTTTCGTCACTTCTTATTTCATTTCTTCTCAAATCTACATCAAGTATTTTTATCAGATTTATGCGTGCTCGAAATAAATTGTATACGTATATATTTAATTAATCGCGAAAATGTGTCTAATCAATTTTTTTTAGAAATTAATTATCGATAGTAAAATAATGTCGAGCAACGATCTAAAGATATGGCATTTTTTATTCAATCTTATTATTTTTGTCAAAGTTAATGAAAAATCTCTGTTAACGTTAACCATTGATATTTTAGCTGAAACAAGCAGCTTGAACAATTTAATACTTGGAGGAGTTTAGTATTAAGGAAACATACACCACACGTACGTTACAAAGGGGCTAGGGAGAGAGATACTATTATTGTAAACATCTCAGAGAGTACTCTCTCTAAGTAGATTCACTTAGAGGCAAACAAGAAATTGCTTTATCCGCCGACCTCTCACGTAAGAAAAGTTTCCCCGGACAAGGTCTTCGCATCTTTCACACTAGCGTGCACGCGACGTATGCATACTACGATGCAGCTATGTGTTGGTACACGTGTAGCGCGCGGTCTCGTTTCATTGTCCCAGATTTGCCATCTAGACAGTCAACCTACCCCCTTGACCGAGCGCCATGTGGAAGGCGCGTCGTAGATCTTCTTCCCTTTCTTCCTTCATCCCATTTCTTTCTTTCTTGGCTCCCACTTTATCATTGGCTTCATCTTCTACTTTTTCTCTCTCTCTCAACAAGTAGCCATGTCGTGACTGCGCCCCGTGCACGTACAATATATGCGATATCTAAGCGAAGAAGGAGGGAGTGAACGAGCGGGATGAAAACGAAGGCTCCTCTCCACGTGTACCTGACCCATATTTATCCGGTGCGCCGGTAGGTACGTAGCTGTATCGATCGACCTAGATCCGCGGCCCCAGTCTGGCACGATCTACAGTTTGTTTGGCCACCTTAACCACCCACCGCATATCACCACCGCCTCGACCATCCCGGAACCATCCCTCGCCGCGAGACATCGACAGAGACGGTACATCGACGCGATTTTATTAGGTATATATTCATCCATTTTTTCGGCAAATCGGAAACAGCGCACCGGTCGATGCGTGACGTCATCGCGGTAGCAAAACGATGAATAATGAATGATGGAGCGGCGTAGAAACGCGTGTAACATGCCGATATTAAGTGTGACCGGTACTACACTATGCCGCTTACACGTGTCCATGATGATTTGTGTGTGTGTGTACCGGTTCGGCCACCCATAGCCGTCACGCGCGGTGCGATTTCGAATTTCGAGATTTTTTCTGATAACATACGTACATAGTTTACGTAATTCGTTCGCATAATCTGCATTTATCTCTCTGCTTCGTATGAGGCCGCGCTCTTTTCACACGACTGAAATGACATCTGCGTGTCGCTATGCTGTGTAGGTCAAGATCGCGCACTGGTAGCTGGCATATTTTGTCGCGTGAAAGACCTTGACGATGTGTACGTGTGTGTTTAGATTATAGACCATGCTACGGATAATTCTGTAATGTTTCTAGCCTCGCGTATACGCACCTTGGTACGAACAAATATGTATGATGCGGCTCGAGGAGTACGCTTGGTCTAGGTCAGGTCTTCGTAAACGGGAACGAAAATTTAGTGCGTTTTGTGGATAGAAAGGTCGGGTTAGAGCGAGTTTACCGTTCGTGTATAGATAGGAATAGCGCGCGCGAAACCTTCCTCGCTTCGCTTCCTCGATCCGGATCTCGACACCTTGATGATTATTGTGGGTCATGGAGCAAATAACTTAACTCGACTTAGCACGAGGTATACAACATACGAAGCCATACACGACCGTGCACTTCATGTCCCTCTTTGAAAATGTTTTCAACGTTAAAATAGACAAGTTCAATATATTGTAACATAATGTACATATATATATATATCTGGAATATTCATGAAAAAATATATTTATTCAAGTAGAGATTTAAGACTAATAAATATTTGCAAAAATATTGATTATCTCACTACATACTATATATTATTTACGATCAATTTTCGACAAGTGCCCTAATTCATTAAATTTCTTCCCTTCCGCATTCCTCGCTATTTCATGAGAGAAAGAGAGAGAGGAAAGAGGGAGAATTCCACGCATTCCAGGCAAATTCCGCATCATTAGTGACAGAGATAACGACCACCCAATTCGAACTCTCGCAGATACAAGCTCAAACGCCAAGTCCCCGCATTGATTAGAGTCAATTAACGCGTTAACGCGACGCGGGCAAGTAACTGGAGCGGGATACGAGAGAACGAAAGTAGGGAATGGCCGAGTTTTGAGTTGAAAGCGGGAGTGGTGGGTTTTGTCCCGGTGCCGGTGGGTGGCTCGTGACCGGGTTGGGATGGGTGGCACGCGCTGGAGGGTTGCTAGGTGTCGGGAAGAAGGGGGACTCTCTCGCATACGCAGAGCGTGGTAGTGCACCTGACCTATATAGCGCGGCCGTGGTATTGATCGACCTAATTCTCTTAAAGCAAGTCGGCCGCCTCCTCGCCGGCGCGCGCGGAGACCGCCGGTTCGAAATTATGTAAGCTAACCTACTGACTCACTGCGCCCGTTGACGTGGCGCGCGCGATGGGGAAGATTCGGAGTTATATTTTGGATTATCCACGTTCCCACTCCTCTTTCTCTTCCCTATCCGACCCTCCCTTTTCGTATCTATTCGCGTCTTTCGCGCCCGCGGCTCTTCTCTCTCTCTCTCTCTCTGCCAATCTCGCGGTCTCCGTACTCGGCATTTTATTTTTTCGTCGAGCGAATAAAATGTGCATGCACGCACAAAGCAGCGCATTGGATGATGAAAATGTATACCGGTAAAATCGCGCACATAGAAACCGAGTTTGTGCTGTATTATAGGTCGGCTATTTTCCTCCGTTCGTGTTTCGAAGCTGATTGTTCTCGTTAATAGTTTAGAGACAAATATAATCGCGATGGAAGGAGGATGAAAAATAAAAAAATTGCAAAAAATTGCGCGGAAAGTGCACGGAATTACGTCACGAAAGAGGGAGGGGGAGGAGTGCTAGGTTGCTCAATTTGCCAGCATCAATTATCGCAAACCCGCACGCGCACGTATTCACGTTGCACCATCTGGCGTGCACGGTTGCGTGCGAAAGGCAGAAAGAATAAACGGTGCCTCGTATATACGACATAACAGGGAAATACCTTCGTGCGAGTTACTTTACGCGAACAGAATTTTCCTACCGTTATTCAGAATTGTTATTTAAAATCGAGCTTCTTTTATATAAAAGAATTCTAGTTTGTTATTTCTTCCGATAAAGCGATGCGATATTCAACATGATTTAAGAATATATACACATGATATTATAGGTCTATGATATTTCTTTCATACATAGAAGCTGCTCAATTTTAAAATTTTAGTTTCTTGCATTATTTACTTTGCGTATACATGAATAAGTTAGAGCTTGAAATACTGTACTTGTACACATTTTCACAAGATATTCAAATGTAATTTACATATCATTACGGATCGGTAGAAAGATTATTTCAACCGTTTCGATTTATTTAATATAGGTGTAAAATCGAGCAGCTTCTAGATATAAGAATTCTAACGAATGGAATAAAAACATAATGTGCATATATACTTTCTTTCTGCACATTCCTGAATATTTAAACAATTTCCGTGTCATCGGGTCGTAAGATAGATTTTTTTCAATCGCGTTTCGATCTGTTAAACAATCGGCCGATTAATTCCAACAGCTTTAAAACCTTGGACACGATACAAGGTCTTGCTAAACGGTAGCCCGGGTGTATGTACGCACGCTCTCGTCGCCGATATCATCGGGCTTCGAAAGGCATTCGATTTCTCTTTGGTGACCTTTCCTTTCACGTGGGGCAGGTCGTGTTAGGGCCAGGTGCGCGCACGTTCGACCAAAAGCACTATTATTTTTCTACCTGTTTATAAATATCGTCGCGACATTCCCCGCCGGGATTTTGTATCTATTCTCCAGTATCCTTTGTGAAAGAGGATCCTCGAGGAGGTCGAGAACCGACCTCACTTATACTAAACGAAAAGTCGACGAGCGGTCATTAACCTCCGATTCGTCTGGCCGGGCTACGACCGCTCTATCCTTTTTGAGACGAAACGACGCTAAAGAGGAAGCGAGATAAAGAGACAGAATTTCGTCTCTCCTGGAATGACGGGGCTCGCAGGTCGTAGGCTCCAGACAGCTCGCAGACTATAAAGCTTTCGCCGCATAGAAACAAGCTGAATACATTTTTATTGTTTTCGAATCGAAATCATTTTATAAAGCCTGCAGTGTCGGTTGCGACGTTTAAATACTATTTAAATAAAACAATTAACCCGACAATAAAATGTTATAAATATATATATATATATATATATAGGTGTGTATTATTGTAACGTAAAACTGCTATTCATTCATTGAATCACTCATTGATGAATATAAAAGTACGAGAGAGATGTGTCATCAAATTACAGTGTTACTACCTATATGTTGTTGATTTAAATCCACGGTATTGATAATAACCTAGACAATCATATATGTATGATTGAAATACGAAAAGGAAATTGCAATCACGAACAGACTGCGCTGTTGCATCTCGAAATTTTCTTCAAGACATCCGCCGAACGATTGACTATTTCCTTGCCGCGATATTCCGATATAGCGAATATTCACTGACATTCAACAGAGGCAAGGCATTCTAGGGAATTGCGTGCGAGATAAAGGTGAGAGACAGGTGCCTAGCGAGGGTGCATTCACGGTCTAACGATCCGCGAATGGGCTCTCTCCCTTCGTTCTTGCTTTATATACACAATATGCGGATACTCATAGCTTTTTCTTTTTAGCCTCGAATAAGGTCGATTTTTTTATACAAACGGCTGTACTTGTATTGAATATATGCGTAAAAGGAAAAAGTTGTACTTGTGTCAATCTGTTAGAATTATATATACAAAGAAAAAACAAGCATGACGGGAAAAAATGGTGCTCTAATAATCTCACATAGCGTAGGTCTTGTTGGCGTGTCACATCTGGTAATGACCTACGTGGGGTTGCCAGGATATACCTGTATATAGGCATCTGGCGACAAGAGCCGCCTGGCAAAGAATTCGCTTTCAATTTTATTGCACGGAAAAAAATCGTCTATGAATAATAATTCCGCTTTTAATTATACATTTTCCATTGTCTCAAATATTTTGACTTTCATTAAGCAGGAATTTCATTAATTTTTTTATTATAATTTATATATTACTATCAATTATTTTTTGTATTACTTTATATTATCAATGATTCATCGAATCGAATCAAAATTAATTAACGCGCGAAACTAGATACATATACAGAATAATCGTAGTACTTACGTCGTTTCGAATTTTTACTATAAGCAAGGATAGTTTTAAAGAATGCATGTTATATAATGCGATATCGGGAATATATTTCCATGTAGATTGTGAATTCAGGGCCATATGTGCGTAGGATTTGGAAAGGACTGAGATAAGAGCAGCATTTTCATCTAAGAAATTTATATTCGATAATAATTAATTATTATTGAACTACATAAAAAAAATAGACGTACCAGAGTTTTTTTTTATCAATTCGACGAGAAAATAATTTCTTAATTTTTCAGTATTTTTTCCGAACATATTTATTATTTTGAAGCAAAAAACGTTTCAAGTTATATGCGATATTATAATATTATATCACATATTATACGATGCAAACGAGAAGAGGCAAAGAGATCCACACGAGACAAAATTCGAAATGTAACACGAAACGGTTGAATAATTTTCGAATTCACCGAAGAGGTGTGCAGAAATTTGCATAATCGTCGTAGAGTGAAACCGCATCAATTCCTTAAAACGTATTTTGCTTCTAAATGACATTCAAAAAGATGATTCGGCTTGCGAGTTTATTATCAATCGGTGGCTGTTATTACGTACGAGATTTTATCTACCGGTCCGGCATAAAAGTATCTCAGATAAGAGTAATAGGGAAAAGAGGAAACTTACGCCATCACGTGTGGCACGTCGATGGAGTGGGAGGACGCCCGCTTACGATCACCAGCCATATCGGCGAGTCTGGCAAAATCCGTGTCTTGATCAGCGAGTCGGGCACTCTTACGTGATTCGAGCAACCTGATCTCGTCTATGCGTTTGGTTAGGCTCATAGTACCCTGTAACAAAAAGAGATACCAATTTACAAATCAGATACGATTGTTCTTGTTTTCAATGTTTTGTAGAAATTCTCATGCATTCTCTGACGCGTATAACATTCCGGGGTCCGAGTAATGGATTTCTAACTTGCGTGTTGCTTGAAACTTTGCAGAAATTAATATACGTGAAAGTAATATAATAAGAAAATCTTATACATCTAATATCTAATACTAAAATCTTACCGTACATTTTTGTACTTATTAAAAAGATATTACATCTTACATTTAATATAATATATAATATATTACATACACACATGTATATAGACTTTCTCTCTCTTTCTCATATCTATGCATACTTATTCGCTAAATGAAATTTCACAGCCTAATTAGCAAATCACTTTTGATAAAGTTTTCGCACAGCCTTCAATGGAACAAAGAGTTCGCTGTACAAATAAAAGATCGCGATAAAAAACCGTAAGACTTCTCTAAGCGATTCTCGTGCAACGTGAGAAATCGTCGACGCACGTATAGCTTTTATACCGGCTACGTAGAGCTTATGTTCTATCTATATCAAACGCTAATGAACGCGCATATAACATCCTTTCAACTTCGCTTGGAATGTTCGAGCCAAAAGCTGTTCATCCGCCTATGAAACGTTTCGACCGCGCACGTTGAAAGTTCGAAATTGAATTTCCAAAGGCATTCCGTACGTACTCGCGTAATCACGCTCAAGTATTCGCGCAACATCGGAGAAAGTGCAAAATTTTGAACCTATCCTGACGCGAGCCGGCGACTTTCCCTCGGCGACCGGCGAGAGAGAGAGAGAGAGAGACTTAATTGCGAACAATTATACACTTCCCCTTACAATTACCTCCGGACACGATTCCTATGGACATATTATCGGAACTGCAGAGTCCAACTATATCCCGTTTTCGCGATTATCCTCTTTCATCACGTCTCGACATTTTGTGTAACATTCGTGTGTTGCGAAATATATATTTTTTTTCTTCGAATTATCGGTTACGCGATGTAAATCATCATATGATAACTGTAGAACGGATACGACGAGTACGTAATAATGTCGTAAAGTCACGTATGAGAACGTTATGTCTATATATATAAATCGTATACACATACGCGTTCGTGAAAGAACCGCCTCTCTCCCGAAAAAAATAAAATAAAAAAAAAGAAAGAGACAGAAGAAATGCAGCGTGACAGCTTTTGGTAATTTTGCTGAACACGATGCGCCTGGTATGCACGGTATGGTGGTTATTGCGAGTTCCGGTTTCGGGTGTTTATGAGGAAGCAGAACCGTTGCTCGTTGCCGCGCCTTTCTTCGCGGATCTTACGCGTGTGTATAATATATAGAATGTTCGCAAACTGGAGCGAGGTGTCAAATGAAACGCTTAACAGGACTTTCGCATATTGGACTCATTATTCAACGACGAAAATTTGCACTGTAAAGTTAGACTTTGCTAAAAATAACATTTATACAAAACGTAATAAATAGTAATTCACTTAAATCTATTTTTATATAATTATCGATGTTGAACGGTAAACATTTTCATGTCGATTTCATTCTCGATTAATAATTTGTTCTTTCAATAAGTACATTGAAGTCTATTTATGACTCGATACTTCTGTTTATATAAATTAATTAACTTCGTTTTTAATTAATTAATTATCTTGTAATTATGTACTGCAGCTAACAGTTTATGTTTGATTTTGCAATTGCTTTATATAACGACATATGTTTAACGAAAACTTTCTTATACGAAGAATGGTTGCAAAGAGACATATTGACGATTATTACGCGAACAATGTCAATTTATATCATTGAATTAAATAACATTCAATTAATATTATATTATATGTATGGTGGTACACATTCTCTCTCGAGCAATAAAACGTATTTCCAATATCGAAGAGGTACAGGATTTCATATCGATATCAATCTGCTCTTCCTATACACATACATATATACACAATAGAATATTTGTTGAAATATATTTTATTAAGTAAGAAAATTAGATTTGTGTGTTTATAAATCAGCAGATAAAATGTCACATCATGTTTTACATTATTTAAAAAAAAAAAAACATATTTAAAGGGAATTTAAAACACGGGAAGTAATTTGTTTAAAATCGACAAATGCATAAATGAGTCAAATACAAAGCCATATGTTTAAATCATACGTAGAGAGATTATGAATTTATTTCATTTTCTTCAAACTTTTTTCGTATCAGTTACGATCATCCGCAAATAATCTCGCGACAATTAAAGCCTCGCGAAAACATTAAAGAATGTCGCTATAAAAGCTGGATCCGTCACGTACAAGTCACGTTTTAGTACCCACCTTCGAAAGAACGCACGGGACAGTTCCGTGTCGTGTTGTTATATTTCGACATTACCGCGTGCGTATATGCGTGCGATATACGTATATATACAAACGATCACGAAACGAAACCGGCGCGACGAGACACAGGCTGTTAACCCGCGGCAACGTCATCATTATATTCGCATTATCGTGTCCCCGCCCGCGTACATAGACGACGATGATACACGCGCGATTTTATCACGATTATCTCGCGGACCGCCGTATGTTAGCCTGACGCTCCTCCAAATCGATATACTTCAGGATTTTTCGAGCGGAGTGTTTGCTCAAAAGATATCGGTGACTACTTTGGGATTGTAATGCACCGCGTATCTCGCTGATATATATATATTTAATGACTGTCAAACTAACATATACTATTCAAATCGGTATGGATGAGAAGATTATACATAGATATAACTATTGCTTGTTATTAATTATTATAAATCTGAAAAAATACATTATAATATTCTGTTTCTTTTTTATATTTTTCTTCAAGACTCATGCTAACAATAATGATAATTAGAATAATAATACTAATTAAGTATTGTTAGTATTATTATAATGATCATTATTCCAAGTATTGATATTTAGTACAAAGCGGTTGTATATGAATAAGAGAAAGAGAGGATTGACGTGTTCGATAACTTGTGCGAGGATATCTATGCCATCGTTGGTTGTCGATAGTAATGGCGTTTCCTCGGAGAATCCCGTGTCGGGATTCCAATGGAAACGGACGGCCCCTCTCGATAGCTTCGGGCAAGAATCTCGCACCCAGCTTCGCAGCTCCGATTGCTGTAAGAGTGGAAAGCCGCGAAATATTGTTTGATGCACGATATACGCTAATTGACCCAATGACGTTTTTGCAAATTCCATCGATTTCGTTGACATCAACGCGGGATGACATGCGTGACAGAGTTCATCTCCGAACGCGAGGAAAAATATAAAAAAGTTACGCTACTTTAACACGAATTTGTGAAAAACACGATAAACAATATAGTGCACCGGAAAAAAATATTAGGTATATTTTATTTTTTAATTTATTATTTTTTTGCGAGAAATTTTTTTCTATTTAAAACATCTCTCGAATAAATATCCGAAAAGGGAATTATCTATATCTATACCGTGTTTTTTTTTTAATCCGCTTAATTCTGCATAATTTATGTCGCATAAACTTGTTCGGAAAAATTGTCCGCATACACCTGAACGATAAGTTTTATATTCGTAATACTTGTGTCATGGAAAATTATATAGGTGCTTATATACTTGCAAACTTTTTCACGTATATACATAATATATATATCTATATATATATATATATTATATCGTCTTTTTCCTATATACTTTATTAATCTTGTTTTCACGTGTGCACACGTGGCTATTTACGAGGGTGCACTGTTACTAGTAACTTATTTTTATTCTTTATTCGTGATGTAACATTTTATAATGAAAGTGATCGCTTCTTTGTCGATGGAGAGTGAAAATGTCAATTTTAATAGATCCTTACCCAATTTGCATCTATGAAATACATAATATACGTGCGTATTTATGACAGATGATTTATGCGGCAAATGTAATAATATGTTCGCTACCACATATATCCCCGCCGTATAACTCCATTACTTAATTGCTTCTTCGAACCGAGTACACGCGGGGATTCCCCGACGGCTTTAATTCCTGCGTCGAAATATCCATCACGCCGTATGTGACACATACTAATTTTGCGCGATCAAATTTTGCCTCGCGATTAATTAATCGCCATTAGTCTCGCGCTTCACTTCGCCGTTCACTTTCGCGACGATAGAGCCGGCGCGCGTTCGTATACAAATTCAAGTAGCTTAACGCGAATGCGGTTGCACGCACAAGTGGATTATCGAATAAATTAATTAACGGTACTTGCCGATAAATGAGATCGCGAATATCCCGATAGCGAGAAAATTCCGTTTGGTAGCACGAAATGAGCGTAATGCGTTCTCCCGCGTAAATGTGCGTCCAAAATATACATTGAGTGTATCGCGGCTAGGAACAAGGGCGAAAATTTAATTAATCTCGGTGTGATATGAGATGAGGGAAGAGAGAGAGAGAGAGAGAGAGAGAGAGACGTCATTATAGCGTGAACCTCCGGCGGAACGAGCTAGGAATCACGCGCGAATGAATTCGCCCATGTAAATACGGTAGTAATGAAACACGCGTCACGCATATTCATTCACGCGGTCCATCCGCGAGAGAGCTTTAATCATAATTTAATAAAAACAAAAGCGAGTGAATTATAGACGCTGCTGGCCCGATGACGAGAGTCACGCTTGTCCGTTTCGGAGAACTCGTGTTCTCGACGCTGATGCGTTTTCAACAGTCATCAGCTGTTAAAATATATGCAGCTGTCAAGCGTTATTCGATATTCGGCTTATCTGGCTTTCGCGATGTTCGCGTTACGTGAAATCGTAGGAGGCGATGACGGTCCTTTGCCCGGCGACCTTCGCGTTTCGAATCTCACGAATGCTGAGTTTCATACCGTTTGATGGCACAAGATCCGGAGCGTATTGAAACAAATAAAGTAAAAAAAAAAAAAAAAATTTCTTTTGTAATCATATTCCGCTCTTGCGGGGATATTCATTTAACGTTCTCGCCAATGTTTACGCTTGTATCTGTAAAGCGCGCGTATCGCAACTACGATCTTTACTCTTTCCCTCTTATCTCCTCTCATATCGTTGTTACAATATTAATGACAGCGCATTATTTTCCCACTGCGTACTATATCTCTATAAAATCGCACAATCGAGTTGATGCCTCCGTGCGCGAAATATTCAGCAGAAAAGGGAAATAGGAAACCAGAATGAAATAAAAACCTTTCCCCATACCGAGAGACAGAAGGAGGGAAAGGGAGCAGCTCGCCATTGAGAGCTTCCGAGCCGTTTTTCCAGTTGAACCCTCTCACCTGCACGGCCGGACTCAAAGGTCAGGGGACAGAGAAAAAGTACAAAGGTCGTCTCCCGGCGTGGATTGATGTCCCGGCGCGAGTATAGGAAACACGGTGACAGGTGAAGGTAGAACGACACGAGGAGGTGTAGTAGGTGAAGGAAGTCCGGCTCGTGTGAGCCGCCATGCTCGCTGATGCTGCAAGCCACGTGCCTTGTCTGAACACTTTCACCGGCCACTTTCCAATTTCTTTCTCTCCTCCGTCCGCCCGCTCATTTCCCGCGATATCGCGTGCGCGCGCGACAATGATGTCTATATCTTCTCTCGAGAAGAAGAAAAAAAGAAAAAAAAATAAATAAATAAATCGTCGTCGCGCGAGTCGACGACCTTACCTTCACTCTTTGTTTAAACTTCTGTCTCTTTCTCGGCCACTTCACATAACTCATATCCGTGTAGCGTTGTATGAATTTCTTGCGATTAAGTTTCTGAAAAATATGTGTATAAAGTGTTAACGATATGAAAATCTGGTAACGTCATCCGTTCGACCACGGAGAATTCGGACAGCGAAAAACCACAAACCTCGACGGCGCTGCGTCAACGTTTAGAATCAGAGATCGAAACTGACGTAGATTTCCATGAGTCATGGGTAAAATGTATCTTAGGTGTGTTAATTGACACGTTTTCGTTATCATGAATAGATTTAAGGATCATTTTTATCAGCATGAAATCCCCGAACTCATCGAAATCATATTGGTTTTACCGTTGGTTTGTGTGTGTTCGTGATGTCATAAATTATTTATAAAAAAAGAAAAGAAAGAAAGAAAGAGGGAAAGAAAAAAATATATATACATATACATGTATGTATCTATGTATGTGTGTATATATTATATGTGTATATGTGTCGTGCAAATAATTATAATATATTAAATTCGTTCATATAAAAAAAAAGAGAGAGAAAGAGAGAAACAAGAAGAAATATACATGCATGTATGTATGCATGCATGTGTGTTGTGCAAGTGTTTATAATATATATTAAATGTATTAAAAAATACATATATATTTATATTTATATTTTTGAAAAATATTTACTTTGATATACTTTCATTATAGCTTCATTAATTAATTTTTTCTCTTCATCGTAACGAGTAGAAATTAAATTACTAAAATCCTGAAAACTTTTAAAGAGAGCTAACCCAACCGGAGCGCAAAGAGTTAATACTTATATACCCGTTCATTCCCGTGTAAAAGGATTTTAATGGTTTCTCTCCGCAGCAATATATAAGATGTAACAAACATATGCGTATAGCGAGAGTGCGCGTCTTGCGTACAAAGAGTATGGGATGCATAAAACGCGGCTCGATCCGTACATACATAGCGTAATGGTGAAGTCGAAAGTGTCGAGCTTCGCGCAAGCGGACGGATAGAGGCCTAACGAGCCGGCGAAACTCAATTCGCGATTGTCGCGCAATAATTAGGAAGCCGACAACGGAGGTGCGACGGAATCTGCTTTCGTTCGACGACGAACAGAGACGGTCCGAGATGCCGACGGGAGGAGGTTGCGAAACGCAATGCCGGGTGAAAGTGCATTTTGCTTCATTTCACAAGTGAGCTGTACTCCCCCTAAAGCGCGGCACGACGGATTACTCGAAGACGGTGAAGTGTTTCGCTATACCGAGCGTGTCGCAACGACAAAATCGCCTCGCTTGGGCAAGCTTGGGATTTACTTGGGCAATAATATAAAATACGCTCGAAATTAAATTCGGAGCTACCGTAGTGAAGCCTAGATATCTACCGCAAATCATTCTGTTGCATCGAGTCCGCATTTCGAACGTCGGCGACTAAAAATGTCTCGTATCCGGTTGTCGAATTAGAAGTTAGTCGCGTTATTGGAACATTTTGGAAACAAAATTTTAACAAATCTTCTTCGAAGAAAACAATTTGTTACTTAAACTTAAACTTAAGTACTTTTTATTAAGCGAGAGTATAGTGAAAGTAATTAGTTTTCAACGGAGATATTAAATTAAATAGAAGACTTGAAATGGACCTATATATTTACAATATTGCGCATTTAATTCTACGCGTTGTCGCCTTAATTTTATTTACAATATGAGAATGACATTTAATACCGGTAGAAGATGGCATTTAACGTTAACTGTTAACTTTTACGTACAATAAAGTCGAACAACAGCTATATAAGAAACATATCAAATAGATAATCGAGATGGTTAATTTAATTTCTTAACTACTTTCTGACTTTTTTCTACATTAATGAAAGCTTCGGTAGATACACACACACGCCATGTGATTAAATTACTGAATTTAACGACGAAGAGTCATAGAGTTTACGATGATCGCAAGTAAACGGCGCATGATTGAGAGAGTTAGTCTATATAACTTGTTTGACCGGATATTTGGCATTATTACCTTTCGCCATTATCAACCTAATATTCCCGTTATCGTCATACCTCGGTTACGAATAATTATACTTTATCATCTTTTTGTCCCATCCACATAATTACTAATTATACTTTATTACCGTTTCGTCTGATCCACATTTTACAAATAGACTCGATATAGCCTTTGTAAATTTTGCAATAATAATTGCAAATTCAGTTCAAATGATTCAGTATCTAGTGCTAGAGTATTTATATCAAGCTGTGTATATATGTTATATTTAAAGTTTTGAATATAATACCACACAAGGTTTCCTTCCTGTAAAATAATTTTTAAATACTAATATTAGAGTAATTTATAAGAGATAATTTTCTTATCTCTTAAATAAACATATAATACTGATGTATTTTGCTCCACTTTCCGATTAAGTGACACAATTAAATTGTCCTTCAAATTACGACACGTGTACACACACTAACTGTTTATTCTTCAAAAACATATTCCGCATTTTTCTCCTCTTTAGAAATTTCAAAAGGACGGTTGATTGTGTTTACCTAACAGGAATCTTATTGGAACACCTGCGAAACTAGACAACGCACGAGTGGCTGGGTATGCCTTCCCACCTCTTATGGTCATAATCCGCGCTAGATTAATGCGACGAAGGAATGTGTGCGCGTAATTAACATCGAATCAATTGTACACGTCGAGTATCAGTCGAGGACACTTTCCGGATTCGTGGACCCTCGATACTGCGGTCCTACGACAGCTGTGTCGCGAAACAGGAAAGAGGAGAGAGAATGCCGCATTCCATTCAAACAATGATAACTGTAAACTCGAGCTCGACGTATAAAACTATATACTCGTAGCGGACCGTGGAAAAGAACTCTCTCGCGAACTTCCGTGCCGCAATAAAGCATATTTCTATGAGAGAAGATTGAGAACTTTTTTTTATTAATGCTTTATCGCGAGTATATAATAGAAAGCGAACACTCGATTATTCAGTTTGTCACCGTCCATTTCAATATGACATCACTTTCACGGGCCATTAATTAATATTCGCTTGCGAAAATACTATTAGCTTTTGGCATGTCGCGAATGTCTTTATTTATGAGTAAATACAAAGACGACCGTTAAATTCCTGCATGCTTTAACGTTCGTTCGCACCGCACAGAGAATTGCGATTAGTGACGCACAGATGATGACAAAAGAAGACCGCCAGATAATTATAATACTTTTGAAAACGTAGATAGGTCAGGTAACCCGAAAATACTCCGGATGTCGGTATAAAAACCGGATGTTTCTTCACAAAGTAACACCTGTAATCCGATTTTGCGTGAAAGTTCGTCTCGTCGTGCATATTCAAAGCCTCGTAAGGAATTTGGGCGTTCCGTAATAACGACGTGTGATCTAAGAATGTCAGCAAGAAATTCGCCGCGTATACACGAAGCCGTGACCCGAATCGAGGAATGCACCGAAGAGATTCGGTCGACGCGTTAACGGGACAAGGTAAAATTCGCTCTTCGCGACTCGAGAGAGTCCGATTGTGGGACCAGTCAGCTGTTAACTTGAGCGGCGAACGTGAGCTACGGCGAATATAAAGAGAGCGCTGTGACGTTTCTTTTGTGATACAGGTTTTCTTTCTTTTTTTTTGCGCGCGCGTCTCTATGTAATGTCCTCCCCCTTGTCTGACGTCACGCGGCTTTGTTCTGAAAAGCAATCGCGATCGCGACGCGGTTTACGAGGGAACGATCGAATCATGCGAATGCAATATGTTACATCATCTTTGCGAAACTAGTTTGCTCGCGCATAAACAGATGCTCGCTCCACTAAATCGGAATCCTCTCATATTTCTGCGTCGTTGTTCTGATTGGCGAGAAAACTGACGGTTGACGTTTTATCTAAATAAAACAGCGCTTCGTCGTCAAACTTTCGGAAAAGCTTTGAAAAAAATTTTTTTATTATTTATTCGATATTTATCGGATGGCGAATTTTTTTCCTCGTCGGGCGAATTTTATATTTCTGAATTATGATTCATCGTTTGAATAAATGATTTATATCCCATGCTTTTAAGCTGTATCTTGTATAATATAATATATTCAAGCGTAACGTAAGAAATTTTATGCTGAAACGTTGGGAATGCCTCACGGCATTCAACGTCGTAACCTTTGATTGCATACGAAGAACAGACATAACGGGTATTTCTATTCTCATATTTCAGATACGGTCCATAAATTTAGTATGCAATTCTCTAGCAATTCGTGATTCAGCTTAATGTATCTTAGCTTAGTGCTCTCTCTTGCGGGAGTAAATAAAAAAAATTTATTACGAGTTGATAAATATTATTATTCAATCTGTATAATTGAGCGAGTACGTGATGCATTTTGAAAATGTATAACACTTTATACAAGTCGGATTATATTTTATTTAAATTACTACCGTATTCAAATTTTTGTTTCACTTGCAAAGATGTATTCGTTTGGTGTCACGGTTGTTCAGACGAGATGTCTATGAACAAAAAAAAATGCATCATGCTTTTTGCCGGTCTATGAGACTATGTTAAATTAGCACGTATTGTAAAAAGTATTTATAGAAAAAAATTATGACAAAATATTTATGGCATTCGAGTTCGATAACACAGATAAATAATTTCGACAGGATGTTGCATTCACTTTGAAACAAAAGTAGACCTTGTTGGTACATTATTGGCACATTACTTTTTTACATCGATAAGAAAAATAACTAAGAATTTTTTTGAAATATTACATAATTATTTCTTCTTCGATATTGAATCGTTTGTGAATACGATTTTTACAAAACGTCAAAGGTATCACTTTATTGACGTCACGCGCACGCACCGGATAGACATGCAAAAACATCGTGATAAAATTATGACGGTGCGTCGGAACGAGCTGATTACACATGACGTCACGCATATTTGTCGACTTGTGAAGGATGATCTTAACAAATACTACAGACCCTTGTCTATCACGAAAAGCTGCTTTCTTAAGAAGGAGCTTTTTAAGTTAAATCTGCGCGAATTATTTTTCTGCGATTTTGTCCCTACGTATTACAACATAAAAACGTGCTTTATTCTCGACACGATAGTTACGGACTCCTCTCTTTTCTTTTTTTTTAACGGGTTTTTGCTTCTATTATAAACTTACTTCTTCCCGTGTTGGCGGACGTAGCAATGACGTCAAAAAACGTAGAGCAGGAAAAAAAGAGAGAGAAAGAGAGAGAGCCTTAGAGGTCGCCTCGAGAAAATCGTGACGACGTTAAGAGAGGATTACAGCGTCTCTGACGTCACGACTTCGATCGCCCACGAGCTGCAGATCTCACGAACAATGAAAACTTTTCTTCTGTATTAACTGAAGCTCTCGCAACGGCGTCATTCATACTGCCTCTATGCTTCAATTTCTTGCATAATATCTCCAAGGTTGCACTTCTTGTTCTGTATTTTATTTTCGTCCCACCTTGAACTCCTGTCTATTGTCGTTATATTAAGAAAGCTAATAATAATGGTCGATTTAAAATCTTTTTTCGAAATACCTTTACCATAAGAACTCGCACAATTCTCACATGAATTGCATATTATGTAATTATATATATATATACTGCCTCTCCATTTCTAATCCGAGTCTATATAAGATTGCTTTATCACGGAACAGATGTTCGTCTCACTTTTCAAATTTTTCCTAACTGTCTACGATGTAACTTTGCGTTAAGGTTCTTGTGTAATGTCAGACAACCGTAAATAGAAACGGAAAATAAACACGGGGAACAGGAGCAAGAAATTTAAATGTTCCAAAAACCATCACGTTGACAATTCTGAGTCTATTCCCTAGCATTGTACAAAGGTCTTTATGTGTGTTGCTTTTAATCAATCTTTTTTAAATTTATTTCGCGACATATCTGCGCTGATTCGCAATTAATAAGAATTATATTAAATTCACGTACACAACGTAAGTATATATCTCCGCGTAAATTATGCCTTTATCAGTCGAAATTTCAGTTATTAGTTATCTTCATTGTTAAATCCGACAATAAGTGTGTTCATCTCGTTAATAAGTAGTTATAAGCAAAACAGGCGTTACGTCACCGACAGAGAAGCCGGTTATGCCGGTGTGGTCGCGTATCCAGTGCCGCTTTATATCGTTATATCGCGGTATAATATCAATGTTTGTCAGCTTCTACTAATCATGTTCCATATACCGAAAGTAAAAATAGGGATTGTCGGCGGACGTTGTTGTCGCTCTCTCGACGTTAAGCCATAGCTTCCTTTATTCTCGCGATGACGCCGCGGATATGTCGTCCATAAGGGACCAGTTCACATTATTTGCCGGCCAAATAGGGATTCAAGGATGACCTTTGTCATTGCCGCGACGAGGCATTGCGTGCCGATGAATCAGTTGCTCTTTCAGCGCGCGTGTACCTTGTCATCAGCGTATCTTCTCGCTACAGATAAGTCACGCTTTCCTTTGTTTCTCGACGATGCTTTAGAGATTGACCGGAATTCTCCCTTATCTCTCTGCCTGTCTAAATTATTTCGGTGGACAAATGGATAAGTCGCGATAACACGTTATCCGAAAGTGTGACTGCCCGATACTCGACTTGTTATTATATTACTAGTATAACGCGCACCGTCTTCAGTTTCTAAATTAAATCGTAAATCTATATAAATGTCACAGCTATAAAGAATATTTCTACTGGTTGTTTAATCGCCGGATAAACTTATCCGGGAGATAACGGTTCTTTTTTTGGCTTTCATGGCGTCGACTTCATGTCGATCCGGCAGGAAGATAGACTAACTGAAAAGAAAGTTGTGACAGTTTCGAGATTATTGTAGTTTACAACTCTGAGACTGATTTTAATATTCGACGAAAATATACTAAACAAATTATTATGTTACACAGATTTCATTTGTTGTTTGTTGGTCAAAAAAATGTGTTAGAGTAAAAAAGATAACAAGATAAGTATTTTTTCTTCACCACAATCATAACATGGTCAAGAGAGTGACGCATTAGCTGGAAAACGAGAGAATAATCTAGAGTGAGATATCTCGAGTCTCGGATGCAAACGCCTTTGTGTCGACTAGATGGCAGATAAATTTCCCGAGATTTTCCACACTGGGAGCGATTCCGCGGCGAGATGGATACGAAAACCGCTAATTGCAGCTAACGCACCCAAGTGACTTTCGAGAATCCCCGACGACGTTCCAGGATAAAGCGTCGTAAAAGCGTACTTTACGTCATAACTCGCGGATTACAGCTGCGGGGTTAAAGCGTCGCTCTCTCGCGCCGTCGTTCGTTGTCGTCGGGTTTAGGTTCCGTCGAATTTCGTGTCACTATTACGTGTGCGGGAGACATTTCTCCCCGTAGATTTCCAAGATTACCGAGAGCCATAACCATCACGCTCGCGCGTCGACTTATATCCGTAATACAGCGGTCATTTATCGCTAACGTCCGGCAAAAACGGAATCGAAATTGTTGCGATAATCGTTCTCTGTAACGAGTTGTAAGCTATACTCGAAATTACACGTTGTTACGTTGTACCGTGCACGCGACAAGCTCTCCCCCCTTCCACCCTCCCTCAAGAAAAAAAAAAAAAAATGAAATCGAATTGAAGCGCGATCGAGCGAGAAAGCGTCTAAATTGCGTCTAATTGACGCGCGGATTGCGATAGACTCGACGACGGCTTATCTAAGGGGGGCACTAACAACGCGAATTGTGTCTGCCTGCTATCTCCATCGCGCCCGAGAGTCTCAAGGATTTCTTTGTTCCGTTGGATCGACTCCGATCCTCATCACCGCGCCGCGCCGACTTATTCCCGCTCGTAACGTAACTGCGTAATCGGGTTTCCACGTGCAGGCTGCACCTGAACGTGAGTAACGAGCCTCTGTTAGGAAAGCGACCACGCGAGCGAGAGAAAATCGAGAAAACGGCCGCTCTCGACGGCGATTCCGCCAATCGCGAGAAAGGACAAAGCCGCGGCGAGCCGCGGACCTTTGTTTACGCGAGGTTGCATCAAGGATTCCTCTCTCGAGATATGGCCCAGATTTTACCGGCGCTCATTCTTTTACGGTATTATGCGACGCGATACGATAACATCGATCGTAAGAGGAAAGAGAACTTTCGATTCTGCATATTAATTTCGATGAAAATTATTTCAATATCGCAGATCCTTCATTAAATTTCGAATTTTGAAGATTTAGCAGTTCTTTAAACGAGAATGCAATATACATTAATTTTGGTTAATTATATGAAACTTTCCTACCACAACAAATCAAATTCCGATGCATAGCATAATTAATTGCTAATTAGTGCTAGTATGTTTAATCACGAATCGAGTGCTTTTATCAATTAACAGGAAATTGATGTTAAAGATATGAGAATACCGACTTAACATTACGTTAGTGCACCTTTAATTCCGAAAGATACTTATAGCAAATTAGTAAACGAGGTAGAATTTATCAGAATTAATTGTTCGATGATACTCTGTAAATTTATTACTCGCGAAATAAATTGAATCAAAACCTTAATTTAACATTTATATAGTGACCAGAGTCAATGATATGATTTATAACAAAAATAAATGAGCATTCGTTAATTTTATAAATGTACAAACAATGAAATTATGAAATGCTTACCTGATGGTTTCTCAGCTGTTGCTCGATCGGGGCCTCTTCCTTTCTTGTTTGTCCTTTATTGCTCCTTCATGGCACTCACACGACACTCGCTCGCGAAAACACTGTTAATTACGACCACGCACGCACTAATCACTAGAATACGACGAACGCCCCGCAATTTACATAGCACTCTCGACACGCACTTTATTCTACATCGCGACGGGAGAATGCGAAAATCTCACGGTCACACGAAGCCTAGCATGATCTGCTCCAGCATTGGAAAGTCGCGCAAATTCGCACAATGTCTCTATCTTCGTTGTTAACAATATGCACGTATTATCTTTGTGGCAATTTTGCTTCTACTTCCTATATTATGATGCAAGAGCGGAAAGATATATACTTGAAAGTTGAAATTTTTCAAAATAATAAATATTCGCAGAATGCGATATCTGAGAATACATATCATTATGCTGTACCGATTCTGCGTGAATTAATTTCGATCGCAAAAATCGTATCAAATATTCATCTAAACAGATCATCAATGTATAAGTATTGAATGTATGATAGTATATATTTACTAAGTATTTAAAGAAATAAATATTAAGAAATATATTAATAATTAATGCATTCTATTAATTAAACGCGTTTGAATAATACTCAAGTCGATACGTTTCATATCTGCAACATATATTTTGTCAATGATTTAAAAGTTTTTAAATTATATAAAATTATGTCGAGTTAATTCTAATATCGCTCTTTTACGCGATACTATACAAGTTAATGGTTAATTAAGACACGATAATCATAAAAATTAATGAAACACGCAAGTTGATAATCGCTAGTTGTAATACTTGTCAAAAATAATCGAAATGATACAACGACACATATAACAATTTCTGTACACTTGGGTCTCGTCTCGCAAATGATAACAAAATCACACCAATATGTAAATAAAAGCGCGCTATATGATACACACAAAACGATATTTATATATATGTGTGTGTGTGTGTGTGTGTGCAATAAAATACATTATTAATCTATATTATAAAATACGTCGCACGGTTCGTGTGTCATCGTATTATTTCTCGAAGTATAATCACGATAAGTTAAAAGATAGCAAGCACGGTCATTTTCTACGAGTATTAAATATCGATAATAATCAACTCGTCTGATTAATTAATCATTCGTGATTACCGCGTCTCAAATAGCCATTAACTCTCATGGTACATCGCACAGTACGGGGATAAAAGTTGCCAATGTCATTTTCAAATTTCTCAGTGGTTAATAAATAATTGCAAAAATATATGTATAAGACACGAGTATTTGATTCATTGAAAACATTGCTTACATTGCGCAAATGCGTCTAATTTAGAAAAAAAAAACAAATTAATTGTACTAGACGGAATTATTACCTAAAGCTGCCAAAATAGATTTGAGATCAACTTTATTGAGGAACAACATTCAATACGTCTTGCTTCACGTACGCGTGTCGATGGAATAATAATCTTTCTCTGCGCATCGACGACGTCGGTCCTTATCTTCTCCCCTTCCCGTTACATCTCTCGTTGTAATAGTGTAGTGGGGTGTATCCCACTACATCGCACTAGCGTGCCGTGAAGTATGTAAACAAGGATGCGTAGCGGTGTCTTATGTGGATACATTTTCATATTTATCACAATATACATATACATTTCGTGCTTATACATTGATGGTCTGTTAAAATGCGTAGTTCACATAATTTATTCGATCGAGATCAATCGCACGATCAGTCGGCGAAGCACTAACACATTCTTAAATATACCATTCCGTGAATGTTCCTTTGTATTATAATGAAAGGTAGTAACAATGCTGTAAAATGTGTGCATATATTATTCGTTAGCAATAGAAATATGTATGCATTGTGCGAATTTGATCATATGATTTTTCAATGAACGTTCGCATTTCCGTAAAGATTTTCGCATTCTTCTATCTCGATATAAAATAAAGTGCGCTTTGTTATATATGTTGGAAATAAAGTACGTAGCGATCGTCATATTCGGTGATTAGTGTGTATACGTGAGTATCATAGTTAATCGTGTTTTCGCGTGAGTGAATATCATGTTGGTGAAAGAATCATGAAGAAGCAATAAAGGATAAATAAGAGAAAAGAATACTCGAGGGAACAATGATGGTAAAAACCATGAAATGAGCATTTCTCTCATAATTTCGTTATTTTTATATTTTGTTATTTGTAAAATTAATTGCTCGTTTATTTTTTATGATAACATAGTTTACTCTTGTAATTTGCATATAAATGTTAATCGAGCATTTTAAATTTATTTCGCGAATAATCTAAACTTTATAGCAATTAATTTTGATATGTTTCTTTTTTATTTACGATTCACTGTAAGTGTTTTTCGGCAGTGTGTGTGTGCTACTTTAATATATGTTAGGTTAATACCTTTATCTTATAATATCAATTTCTTGCTAATTATAGTAAAAGCAATAAATTCATGATTAAAGCAACACACATAGCAATAAATTACGACTTGAGTATGCTATACAATATACGTCGGAATTCGATTTCTCATCGTGAAAATGCCAAATTAATAGTGATGAATGATAGGAGTGAAAACTTTGTCAAGAACAGAAAAAATGTCGGAAATAAATCATCGTTTTGTTACTATCCAAAAATATAATAAATAACAGCTTATGGATTAGATAGATAATAGTAAATAAAAACAGAATTAATGATGGTGCATTATATGTAGTTTCTTAGACTGTTGCAACGTGATAATTTATTGCTTTCGAGCAAGATTCAAAATTCATTTCTAGTAAATGGTTTATTAATTTCGACCAATTTTATATAGTAATACTTCAATCAGATACAGATAATTAAAACTTACTTAAAAATTGATATGATATAAAAAATATTCAAGATTAATGTATATTGCGAAGAAAACATTTTAATGAATCGTTTTCATATTTATAATCACAATGAGCTATAGATTTTTTTACCGCTTATCGAATTTTAGAATATATTTTAGAGTAATCATGAACGTAATAATATCCGCAAATTTTATAGGAACAATTATATATACTTATTGATAACCAATAAAAAATATATGCGAATATATTAAATGCGATATACATATATAATGATTTTTAAATGAAATTCTACGTGTTAACAGAGAGATCAATCATATAAAGAATTTGTGAAAATAATTATAATTTTCATTAGATACAGCGATGAGAACTATATGTATCCTTCTGTGAGAAGAAGAAATTCGTTTATATTAAATAAACTATCGCACTATCCAATTTATATCGCGGAATAATATTTACCTGATATGTCTCTAAGAGGGCGATAGTAAGAGGGACTTTGACTCGATGACTATTCAAATGATCTCAAGTTTATATATTCGTTCATCTGTAAATGATGCCAATTAACAAAATTTGTACGACGTAAAAACCAGACGAGTAGAAGAGAACGCGGAAGGCAAACGAAATACGAATGAAAAAAATAATCTAGCGGCGTAATAAATACTTATCAGAACTTGTCACTATCGTATGTATCACGACTGGATGTGAAACATTAATATATAAGCCGTATCTCTTCTTCGTTCCAAGAAATTGAAATGAATTTTTCAAGAATATTTAATACACGATTATTATATAGCATATTTTTTCAATTCTATAAACAAAATTAAAATTTTTTCCTTACCGCGCGATCATGAGAAAATAATGATGCAACTGCTGAATATATCTTTCTACTGTGATTTGCGTTACTCAATATTCAACAGTATATAATACCGCATCGCCTTGCGTTGTCTTCATCGTTGCTAACGGCTCGCGCATATTCGAGATATATCGAGAAATGATGACGTATGAAAACTTATTTCATCAATATATCATAACTGTATCAAGATAGAGCAGTCAGTCTGCAGTCTGAAGATGCAATCGATTAAACGAATACCATGTGCGTGACGCGTTTTCCGAGCGGAATTAGAGACACCGGTACCTCTCTTTCTCTCTCTCTCTCTCTCTCTCTAGATATAAGCAAATAAAAAACCGCGAGAGCCGGGTAACGAAGATACTCGACATCATTCCTGTTTATTCGCGCCGCGTGTTACGCGAGATTTGTATCTGACACGTCGATAAAGAGCATACACTCTCTTACATACTTGTTGAACACATGCTGACGTACGCGTAAACACATGCTTCATCGCCACCCGTTTCAACTTTTTTTTTCTTTCTGTATTGTGCGTTTCCTGGCCACGAGAATAGAATTCTTATCTGCACAACCCGATGGCGTAACGACCTGACATTGAAGTCTCACACGTCTCCCGTTACCGCTGCTTGCGGAGCAATTACCTGACCGAGCTATTTTTAAATTAACTGTTTATATATCGGCAACGACGAAAGCAGCAATCTCGATTTCCGTTTCCCATTCGCCCGACGACGAGGAGCAACGTAAACAAATTTTTTCATACTTTTATTATATTCCTATCCGAGAATATGACGACACCAGACTCGTTATCTCGTGTCTCGTCGCCATTTTAGATTTGTATATCGTTACATTTGGTTCTGATAACATGTCAATGCCATGGTGCAATGTCTCGCAAGATCGATCGTCCTGCATAAGAGATAACATGTAAACAAAATATGTGTCCGAACGTGCAGAATCGTTTATCGAGAATGAAAACAATGATGCACGATTAAAAATACGAAATAAATTTTATTGTTCCATTATCAAGCGTTAAGTAAAAAATATTCGTAAAGCAAATACTTCAATATTTTTTATTATATAATTTTTCACTATTTATTGTAGTTCAATTTAATAGGAATCCTATTATTTAAATTGTAAATGCTATTTTGAATTATTATATTTTATATGTACTCATAACTAATATTGTTTAAGCGACTAATTAAATTAAAAAGTAATTTATTTTTTGAATTAATTTCAATATTTCAGATTATTAAAAAAAAAAAAAAATATATATATACTATATATATTAAATGAGAAAAGGAACCTTGGAGAAAAGCAATGTTAAAGCATATAATTTTTCAGTATGATATCTGCCCTGAGCTTTGTCATTGTCATATCAAGTACAGTGAAACTTACATCTCGTATTCGCAACGACACATCTCTTATCTCAAGGAGATAAGGCATGCATTTGATCGATGCTTTGTAGCATATAGATCGCCCGTGGCAAATCACCTGTTAATAAAGATATATACGGTGTTGGAAGAAATTGTTTTCGCACGATCGTTAATCGCGTAAAATATCGAACCTCCTCTCTTCTGTTTTCGACGATACTTTGAGTGACGTGTACATAATATAATTATGTTAAATGTAATAAAAATACAGTATATTTATATAAGAGGAAAAAGATTAACCGAAATAATAACGAAGATATATAGATATTGAAATTTTCGAGAAAATTAATTAAAGATACTTAATCAGTCTCTTATCGTATTCGTACATAGTCCGTGCAGGTAAATACATTAGGTAGCGTATTGTGTACATCCTTATCGAATTGATTAACCCTCAATTGACATGCGGTAATCGCGAATAAAAATCTCCAGATATTTTCCTTCTTATATTTTTTACCGATTTTTGTAGTGCGACATTCGAGAATTTAATGCAATATTTTTGAGCCGCTCTAGAGCTGTTTTGCCACTTTTCAACTGCCTACGACGATTTCATAAATATGTCATAGCTGGTCTGTACCTTCGCAATCTTGTCTTATCCTGCTGTATTGCGAGAACGATCGCGTCTCTAGAAAAAAAAAATGCGTAAAGAGCGGATGCTCGTATATAGAAGTGAAAGTCTATGAGGTTGTGTATATATTTACATCATTATTCCTTGCCAATGACACAACGAACGAAAACAGTAGGAGAGTGGAAATCATCCTGATGATACCGGCCGGTTTGTCTCCGGCAGAGCCGGCGATCGGTGTCACTGTGTCGAGCTACTACCAAATGACGTCATCACCGCTGTTCACAATCCGTGATTTCCCCTCCCCTTCTCTTTCCTATCCGCGAGCAACACCATCGCTGAATAAGGAACAAGCATGAGCGATTGCCAGCTGGTCTAAAGAGATAGTGCGCGCGAACGTACAAGCAAAAACCGACAAGTAAAAAAAGCATTTATAAGATATTTTCCAATAAAAGACTCGCGATTAAAAAAAACCGCTGATTTGCATTAAATGAACGTATGACGATAATGCAGTAATCTTTTTTTTTTTTTCAATTCAGTTAATTAAACTGACAATAATGAGATAAAACACGCATTTGTAATTTCCACGAGACTTGCTTCCTATAGCGTTGCTAGCGATAATAAAATTAAAATGATATAAAAATATATGATTGTAAAGCGAAAATATTACGAGATGAAGATAAAGAGTCGATATAAATTTTCATTCAAAAGATATAGACACATCTTTGTGTTAGCATAAAAATGATTCAGTAATAAGAATAATTGATATTAAATACGTTAGAATTAAAATTTTGCAAAAATGCTTTTAGAGAAAAAAATTGCAAGCATGCAAACTACATATTTTGTAATCGCACTTTTTTTTGCAGGGCATGAATATTAATAAAAGGTAAAAAAAAAATCATACACTATCAACGCGCATCGTGAAAGAATCGAGATGTGTTTTTCGCGCATGTTTTATAAAATCTCTTCATTCAAGATAAATAGGAACGACAGCTGGTCAATCGAGCAACTGATAATTCCTCATTCTGTGACCTTAACGCACTTGTCGTCATCGGTTTCTCTTGCACTACCGGTCTTTTATTACGCGAACGCTCGCGTCATCATCGCGTTCGTATATCACGGAAACTGTCACGGTCGCCCAGCTGAAGCTCCCGATCGGGAAGCCATCGGAGAATCGCGATGCTCGTATAAAAAAAAATAAATAATTTTATTTTTATACATTATAAACGTCATTGCGTAACGCGACGATCTCGCTGGTCAATCGGGACAATTAAATACGTCCGTATTTCGTGTTCCGGCAACGATAACAGGGTGTCTAGCGGTCAGGGAAATCTGGAAAGCCGGGATATAAATCTGGAATTGTCAGGGAAAAGTCAGGAAATTTTATACCATTTATCTGGATTTTTTCAAATTATTCTACCTTTGTCTCAATAATTTGAAATTTTTTATTCAATAAATTTAAACTTTTCCTTGACTCCCAGCACGCTAATTTTCTGTGTTGTTAAAAATCGATTCATCTACAGCGTGTTCGTTAATTTATATTTTCATCGTCGTGTTATTTCATTTCAATGTGTTAGTAGAGACAAAAGTAAAAAATTTGATATAATATTAATAACAAAGGTGATTATTTAAATAGTTTATAGTGACATATTTGTTTCGATTATCGTATATACATGATTTAACATTTAATTGATTTATCAAATAGATATATGCAAATTATAGATTTGGAAAAAAATAATACTAAAAAAAATCATGGAAAGAATTAATTTCTATGGTCTTGGAAGATCTGAAAAAATCAAGGAATTCGTTTCATCGAGTCTGCTGCTGGACACCCTGGATAATGAATTTTTCGCCGCTGTTTCCCGCGAGTATTTAGAATTTCACAATTGCATCTGCCGATCGTATGTATCGAGATAAGTGGCGAGACGGGTGCATCGGTGGCGGATATACGCAGCTTCGCGCTCGGATACTAGCTCGCGTATCTTTCACGCGATAAGGGATTTCCGCGTTCAGCTCCGTCGCGAGCGAGCGGCTTTCTGGGGCGCGGGATCTGTTTCCGTCAATTTCAATAATTGGCCGCGTTTTCCTAGCGGAGTTCTTCATTTCCGTCTAGTTCTTGTCCGGAGGCTTGTACAAGTGAACGGCACTACGCGGAGGACGTAAGGGTCCAAAAAGCAGGTCGGCCCGATAACGGTAGTCCGTATATATATATAGCGTTTGATGCAACGGATGGCATCCACGCGCGGCGGAGAAAGAGAAGAGAGTTCCTCCCTCCCCATTTTTATCTAACTCCCGCCGCGCGTGACTATTCCTAGTTACATTCCGCGCGGAGCAAAGAACGCGACGCGAGACGTCACAATCGCGGCGATCCCGAAACGCAACTGGCTTTCCCACGCATCATTACAGGTCATTACGCAGTTAGCAATCTTCTGGAAAGTCCGCGCGCAACCGAACGCCAGTTTCACGGACTCGTTGCCTCAATCTAGTTTCGTCCAGTTGCCGAAGACGCGCGACTCTCCGAAAATTTGCCCGTTTGTAATATAAATAAAATTTCCTCTCTTTATCCAGATTTTTCTCAAAAAATATAATAATATATTCCTTCGTTTCAGAATATGAGCGTCCGCAGGATTTTTTCCAGGGGGAGCATAATTAATTTTTTTTTCTTTATTTTCTTTTTTTTTTAAGTATTTATTTAAAAAACAAAAAAAGAGTAAAGTGCTTAATTTTTTAAATTAATACAATTGTCGCTCGTATATTGAAAACAAAGTGATAAATATAAGGCCAACTTATCGAGCTGAATATTCGAGATGTTCAGTCAACTACCATTGAGAGTTTAAAATGAGCTGTCTTTCTGTATTGTTGGTTTGTTATGTGTCATCCTTAATAACTGTTAATAAGTAGCAAAATTATCAAGAAGAACGATGATAGCGCCTACGGAACGGGTTAATTTCTCGCATATTAACGATGAAACTATCCGAGATCTGAACAAAATCAGGGATCATATCGAGGCGAACATTGTTGGACAGGACGGATTGAAACACGCGTTAATTACTCAAAAACTCTTGATTCTGAATAACTATAATTAAATTTCGATATTATGTGAATTGTAAGAATTTATATTTCAATAATTATACTGAAGAAGACCGCGTGCGGTCGAAACGTTTATAGAATGATTGTAATTTGCGTTAGTTTTAATATAATGACTGTAGTTTTATAATTTATACATGTAATAAATGGTAGTTGACTGAACATCTCGAATATTCAGCTCGATAAGTTGGCCTTATATTTATCACTTTGCTTAATTTTTTATTGATTTCAAGGGGGGCAAACTTTCCTCGCGGACGCCCATGTTTCAGAAAATAAAAAAAATTATATAACACTAGACACACAAGTTATTTGCGCAATTTTTTTCTGTAAAAAAAAAAAAAAAAAAACAGGAAAATGTGGCTTGCAATAATTTTACCGTAAGGCTTATTATCGAGAGATACCGGAATAATTTTTGTTCGCTGACGTCATCGACTACCGATGATTACGAAATTGACACGACGACGGGGCGAGTTGCCGCTGTCAACACAATCGCGAATGAGGGGGCGGAGCGCGACTCGCTCTATATCCCATTCCCAATTGTAAAAAGAGTAATGTTGTATATCGTAGATCGGAAAATTATCGGAAATAATTTATTATCTCGCGTATATATGAAACGGTCGGCCAATCATATCGGCGCTGTTTTTAATCACAGGGCGAGCGTGCTCGCGTTGTTAACCAAACGTTTATCGCCGACGATATAATTATTACGTATCTCCCCCGTGTCGTGACGCCTATGGGCAAGTATATATTAATATATAAGTTTCTGTAGTAGTAGAACGGCGATGCGGTTCTCCTGATCTATCGAAGGACGTCGAGGGTGTCAACGTTCACTCGCGCGAAAGTGAAAATCTGGGCTGCCTTGCGAGCGCTCGTTATGTATATATATATATATATATATATATATATATATCATATATATATATGTATATCTGTATGTATATCGCGCTTTTACCGGTCTCTCGTATCATGACGCAACGCTCGAGCGATCGTCGTGTTTGTTGATCGACTATGTCGGTTGTATACGTACATACGCATCTTATTCTCTTCTAGTTTGCTATCGGATGCACCCGACAACATATATATATATGTCTATGTGACTTACGAGCGACGCCCCCCCGATGTTGCAGCCATATGCATATGGAAACACATCCGCGTCGATAAATAATATAATACACACAGGAAGACATAAGGAAAGATGAGAACGACGAGAAAAGTGCATTGCAATTTAATGAAGTCACAAATAACGAATGAATAATAATATTAATTGTGAATACTACACGGAGAGAATTTTCTCTTAGAATTTACCCTGAAAATCATGGTAATCGTGGGACAATATGGTATTGGAAGAATTTTATAAGAGTTTCTCTCTGATTAATATTTATCACAATCAAAATATTAATATATGTATACATAGTAAAATTAATCGAACATATTTTATATCTTATTGTAGTAGACATTAATATTTTTTGTTGTGGTAAATATTAATCAAAGAAAATTTTATCAAATTCTTTCAAAATACCATATTATTGTTCCACAATTATCATGATTTTTTTTCAGGGTAAATTCTAAGAATTTTCTCTTAAAATTATGATGATCTTGGGACAATATGGTATTGGAAGTATTTTATAAGAGATCTCTCTTCGAAAGATAATTATTTAGGATACATACATACATGTATATATATATATATATATACGTACGACAGATTCCGATGTGTAATCGATTTTCCAATCTCGCGCGTTACGTACAGAACAATAATAAACTCCGAGACAGAGATTGCGAGATATCTATTATCCCGCGAGACCAGTCTCCCTCTTCAAGATCGCGATCCATATATCTCCCCCCTCCGCCCGATTATCCGCGGCACGACTATCGCCCGATACACTTCGTTATCGCGCGACGAGAGTGTCAACTCCCGCGCGAAAGTGAAAATCCGGGCTGCGCGAGATACTACGCGCCGCGTTTGCTCATTGTCGGCGCGCGCGGCAACGGCAAAAGGCCGCGGCGGAATCTAGGCTGCGACCCGCTTCGTCGTATCATTTAGGTCATTGGGTTCGGCCGGGTCCAGCGAAACCGGGTAAACGCGACCCACACCCATTGCCACGAGTCTCTCTCTCTCTCTTGCCCGCTCGTGCACGGACGACTCTCGACGTAACCGCTATTACGACGATATTCTCATTGTCGAGGCGAAATGACATGCGGAGATATGCAAAGCGGCCGCTCGAGGGAAAATCGAATAATTTATGTTTCGCGCGCGAATTAAGGATGGGCGAGCAACAATACTCCGATATATCATATATACACGTGTATCCAGAGGGAGGGAGAAATGTCAAAATTTTTTTTATGCAACCTTAAATGCAATCGTCAGATCGGGGCGGTATTTAATTATGAGGAGATCGTCGTTGGGTGAATATATATAAACATTATATTCGAAAGGTCTCGGGATGTGCGTTTGTGCCCTGTGGCGTTTGAAATTTTATACATATATATTCGTGTTATAGCAACACGTGTCGCGAAAAGCGAGCGTATATACGTAGACTGGAGAGTGACGTCACTTTTCTCTCTCTCTCTCTCTCTCTCTCTCTCTCTCTCGCCGTGACAACTTGCGAATTACCGTCAAATCCTATAGTGTCGATATCTCGATAACAAGAGTGCACACGTCGGTCAATATTTACCGTTAACGATTCGTACGTGCGAATGACTTGACGTCCTCGTTATGAGCGCGCCGTTTTTAGCGCGCCTTCACGCCGCGTTTTGACGCATGTTGCGTGTCCTACGCGTATGGCGTAGTATATATATATATATATATATATATATATATATATACACACATATATATATATATATATATATATATGAAAGGAGAGAAAGAGAGAAGAGCTATACTTCGCCGTTATATCACAGCCGACGTTGCGTAAAATACCACGCGCTCTACGAGCCTGGCACACACGCTTCTTCTTCTCGCTGTGTTACAGAGAGTACGTACGTGGCCGCCTTTCGCCCCTCTTCTGGCCCCCTTTTAAATCCCCCTCGTCTCTTTCTCGCGCCGTTCGTCTCTCCTCTCCTCTCGACAGCTCGCGGCGACGCGATTCTCTCCGAGTTGAGTCTCTTTTATATATATATATATATGTACGCGCCTTTACTCGCGTATATAAACCATCGTCGTGGCTCCTCGTCGTACGCAGCGAAAGTTTGTTTTCGTTCGTGCCGCCCCCGTCCACCCCCGCTCTTTCGCGGTTTACTCATCTGTTGTCGCGTCCTCCTTACCGGAATTCTTTTTTAATCCTCGATCTAATTCGCCGGCGACGAAGAAACCTTCGTTTCTTCGCGATTTTTAAAAAAATGCATTCGAAATTTAATTTAATTTAATTTATACGCACTCGCGTTATATAAAATTAAAAGCCTCGTTAAAATATATACTTTCCTCGAGAATTGGGACATTTTAAGCGAGAAAGTCTGTCGGAACGGAAAAAGCTGTCGAAAAATCCGGGACGTGTAGAAGCATATCCGACGATTAAAGCGATGAATGAACGCGTTTAACATCGCGTCACCCATCCGGTGAGGTAGAGCCGTCGTCTTGTTTCATCGACGAACGGACGTAAAATCGCGGATAGAGGGGCGCGTGTATATAATACATATACGTATAAAGATGATTTGAAACGCAATCCTCATTCCATTACGAAGAAGGTAACCCGAAGAGAGCGCATTAATAAGATAAAAGACTTCCACGCGTAACGAGCACGAGAACGCTCGCGATTCCATCACGCGTGTGATGCATATATACATGCGAATTTGCATTCGAAAGTTAACCAAGTGTAGCGTAAACGATATAATGATATCGCGCGATACCGCTGGATTGTGCAGTATATTATGAGAAAATGGTGTACAAGTAGTGCATATGCAATTATGGAACTTCCTACTCTTTTATATCATTTTTTTCTATAGGAATTTGCGGAGATTTAATAGTAGCGGCTTCTCTAAAAAAAAAAAAAAAAGAAAAGAAAAAGGAAAAACTTTCGAACGATATTTCATTATTCTTTCTGCCAATGAGCTCCGAGACCAAGTTTCGTGACCGACAACGCGGCTCGCGTGCATGATATAATACCGTGAAAATGGCAGTTTTCACCTCGTTCGTTATAGCCGCTACTGGTGAGCAATGACGAAATCCATAAACAGCCACCGATAGCCGGTATTTGCATATTCAGATGGATTTTTTTTTTTTTTTACTTTTGTGACGGAGTAGCGAGCCGCACCCCGAGAGCGATATACTCCGTCATGACAAACACCGACGCGTTACTCGTGCGATTAGTGTAACAATAACACAACACACACACACACACACACAAATGCCAATTATTCACGCTTCAGCGCCCGGGAGAATCACGCCTCTCTTCGCGGAGAAGCGGAGATTCCGACTTCTTCGCACTCTCAACTCGGTGATCAAGTCGCAAGTGTGCATGGTGTGCAATCGACATCGCAATAAAACGCCGCACGCAGTAAACACGAATCTCGGTTATTCCGCCTATTTTCCCGGCCTACAATTTCTTCAGGCAGCAGCATCCGCTGCAAAATCGCTTAAATCGATGAAGCGGAAGACTAGCGGTCGGTCGTTTGTCCCACATCGCCGAGAACTCGTGAACTCGCGAAACTGTAGTAAATCTGCCGTGCGAATTCACGGCGGAACATTCGGTAAGGTGTAAACGGCGACGATGCGGAAAGCGGGAGATTTGTAGCGGCGAAATGGCACAGTCGAATCTTCACGATTTTTCCACGAAGATGTCGTTGACAATCGCGGAGGAACGAGACCTTTTCACGCATTATTATTTTTCTCGAGATTGCTGACTATAAGCTTCTTTCACGCGCAAGTTAATCCTCTCTCGATATAATTTATGCATTACCTTCAAAATTTTATCTATTTGTCTGCCTACCTGTCAAATTTGGTTATAAATTCTCTGAATTTGGAGTCTCAATTTTTCTCGAGAAAAGTTGCAAACGTAAATAAAAAAGAAATTTCTTAGGAATATAGCGAGCGAGAAGAGGAAATGGAGATTTCAATTTTGTAAATAATTTTTGATTTAATTTAGATATAATGATATTTATAAGAATATAAAAAATGTAAAGACTCGCAACAATATTTCTCATTCGTTCTCTCTTCGGAGAAAATGTTTACACAAATTGCGCAAAGAATCCGTATAACGAAACATAGTTAGGTCTAGAATACCCCATGGTCGTTAAATACGACACAGTGTAAACTCTCCGATGATTGCTGCATTCCATCAGCTGTTCTTGACACATTGGCGGATCGAGGCCTCGGCCAATCGCAAGCGCGCGCAGGTACACATATTTCAACACCTGACACCCAAAAGGCTAAAATTCCTATGGCGTTGACGTATCGGTTGAAAGACGGAGAAGACGAAAAACCGTACGACGTATACGTGAAAGCGGTCTAACCACGTGCGCGTTTTAGACAAGGACGCCGGCCGGCGACGCCTCCGTATATACGTACAATCGGATTACCTTCTCGACCCACTTTTCTGAGAAAGGCCCGACCTCGCTTTTCTCTCCTCGACGTAGCGAATATACGCGCCACTTTTCCTCGCGTCCTCGCGTTCCATACGACGAACCCGGCTCTTTATCGCGCGTGTTCGGCCTCGAACGTTTCGCGCGATGGCGATCGAGTTTTACGCAACAGATGCATTGTTTCCTGAGCTTTCGAACGGACGGTAAGCCTCGCGTTGTTTGCGTTGGATCCGAAATGATTATTCCCGCGCGCGCGCGAGAGCACGTACATACTCTCTCGGAGTTCCATAATACCTCCTCGACGAGAAAATCTCTCCTCGGGAGAATTCATCGCGCACGAGTGCGCGAAATCAAGAATCGCGATGTATGAAGAACGAAAATTTTAAAAAAAAGTGCAATTTGTCGTGCCCGTCTCCATAATGTACTCGAAAGGAGAGCCCCATTCCGTACTTGGAAAATCGATAAGTGTTACCCTTGAGCGACCAATCGTATAATTTGCGGACAGCTAGATAGGTACGCTCTTCCTTCGTCTACGATTGCCATGCACCAGCGACGCAACCGTTTCTACACCAATACATATATATATATAAATACACGGGTTTATTGGACGCCGCGAAAAAAGCCAGCGAATTCAGTCGACGATCAATTTCGCGCTCTATCCTACCTCGTCCTCGATATTCCGCTTCCTGCTAATCGCGTCGAGTCGAGAAGAGGGAAAAAAAAGCTACGCGTAAAGCTAAAGCGAGGCGTATTATCGCTGCGCAGCAAGATGATTTCCTTGCCGGCTAAGTGGAAGGAATAATAATGACCGCGGGAGAGAGAGAGAGAGAGATCGACGGGGAGTCTCGCGGAAGCCGAAGTGTTCTCTCTCGTCCCCTTCCCGTGTCCATGCGTGTTACCTCCGCACGCACAAGGTTACATTATCGATCATAATTTACGACGCGTACTGCATCGTTACGTCACTGGGACTTCGTTTACGAGCGAGTTATCACCGGGTGGGAGAGCGCGCGAACGTACGTGCCTCGCGAGGCATCAGCTGATTTTACAAAGGCGAACTTAAACTTGAAAATATTATAACCGATAAGCTACTTCTTGCGTATCAACTCGACGTCGAGCTAAGACGTCACCTTGGGAACACGTGTACGGATCTTTTATATACGTGAGTTTTCCGCAAAATCAATCGGGATTGCGTGCCCTCTTTGAAAGCTAATTAATCTGAATTATCTTGTATGACGAGATTGTGAAACAAAAATTGCAAAAATCCAAGAGAGAATAATTACCCTCGTAAAATTCATTTATCTCATTGTTGGATGTAATAATGTTAACGTTTAATATAGCACTTTCTTCTTTTTATGAATTGATAATAGATATTTTTTTATGTAATCTTACAGTACTTTTCGCGTTTATATAACAAGGCGTAAAAATGAGCTATATATATTGAATAACTTTTTAACACACAGATTATCATAAAAAAAAATATATTGAAAAATATGCTCGTTTTTCGTTTTTAATCAACTATATATAAGTGTCGAAGCTAATAAAATCTAATAGTTTAGATAGCGGAGCCGTAGAGCTTCGATTCCACTTCCTGCAGCTGATATCTAAACCGTATCGCAGCTTTCATAGCTGCGCGCAACATTTTTACGATCGTATTTTACACGCGACGGGGGTATCTTATCACTCTCTTGCGTTCGAAAACTCAATCTGGAAACACGTATATATATATATATATATAGAAAATCTATTTGTCTTGCGTTCGAATAAGTAATTTGCATAATAAAGTCTGGCGATAAAAATTGATTCGAAACCGAAAGGAGCTCCGCGATTTATCCCGCTTCGCATAAAAGTGCCTTTTCATATATACGCAGCATGCTGCAGCAGCTAGTAAGTCACGTGATCAAAATTTATTAAAGCGCATTTCTTTGTTCTCTTATTATTTCAAAATTAGAATTACGATAATTAGAATCAACTATAGTTGCGTATTCTTCTGCTTCGCTGCCTTTGCTGTTGAACCGAACTTCCCCACTAGCAACAAAGTGTTGCGGCGGTATGCTGCACATGAAATGGTACCTTAAGAATCGGGCCGATGAGGTTTTCCTCGGGTTCGCAAATAACGGCAGAGAGTCGTAACCCACGTCTCGCGATACGAGCGTGGGCGCGAGTCAGCAGCGATTATTTCGTTCGACGGAGGAATTCCAGAACGGCGACGACGATGACGACAGCCGGGTGAAGGCATACCGACACGCGCGCGTTCCGTTTCGCAATTCCGACGACGACGGCGCGCAATTTAACTTATTACGAAGGAGGACCCCGTCTCGTCGCACATCGAATCGCGGACGAATCCTTCCTTCGCGATCGCGCCCGTATGGTATATGCGTCGCTGCAAGCCGTGACAAAGCCGTTCCAATATCCAAGGTGATTGTGCCCGAGCGTGCTAATGATTGCGAAACGACGTCGGCATTCGCCGGGGAATCAAGAGGGAGGAGGATCGACTCTCCCGGGGCCGGCCGGCCGGCAGCAACCCGAGGAGAGAGAGAGAGAGAACAGCGGTGTTGCATTGCCGGGTTTGCCCTGTACGATCGAGTTTGCGAACTCAATCCGCGCTATGTCGTTCTCGAACTCGAATTCGAGCTCGCGAGTCGAGGGAGAAAGGTAACCGATAACGCTTAACCGCGATGGATTATATCACTCATATTTTACCCGGCTTTTGTAAAAAAAGACAAAAATGTCGCAAATATATATATATATATATAATCAAGTTTCTCGATAGCGCTCGATATGCAATATAGAATCGTATTGCGAGTGTTACGGTCGGTTCTTTTGAACCGCACCGGGAATATCGGTGACGCTCGTTCAAGCTCGAGTGGATGAACTTCCGCTTACGTCATAAACTTATCGACTGCACCGGGGTTTTTTTCTTTAACGACGAACCGAGTGGCATTTAGAGCCCCGTTATGCGGCAATTCGAGTTCTTGAGACTTTTTTTTGTTGCAGAAATCGATCGTTAACCCGTGAATGGTCTCGGGTTGAGGAAAAAAGTTTTTGCTCTAGATTTTTTATAAAACAGTAAATTTAATTTACAGGAATTACGAGAAAATTTACTTCGTATTATAAAAAACTCCACCGAAGAGATTCATATTATTTGTCCACTGCTCTTTTGTGTTTGCCTATTATTTAGTACTTAAATAATTATATTTATAAATTTTCACATCTCTCTCTCTCTCTCTCTCCACCAAATATTTATACGTTCACAATAAATTATAAAGATAAGAGAAGAATAAAGTGATTCGCAAGAAATGATTCACATTATAATCGTAGCGCGGATTAATATCGATAAAGAATTCGCGATAAATAATCACGAGAAAGCAAAGCGATGTCGCAAGAAGAGATCTTCGAATCGTGACGACTCGAAGAAATTAAAAAGAGAAAGATTTAGAAATCGAACTCGCGACGCAGACAGTCCTTAAGACGCGTAAGTTCATCGCCTTCTCCTCGGCTTATACTCTCAGCTCGTGGCAACAGGCGTGTCTGATTATATTAATAAAAAGAAAGTCGCGCGCGCTGCTACACGCATGGCCGACGCGGATAACAGAACTCTGGTCGAAGCCTAGGTGTCATAAATGTCTTAACGTTCACCAGATGCACTTTCTAGAGAGCTTTTGAAAAAAACGCCAGAGTTATAGCTATATACGTATTTGTAGTAATGGTCGGGCAATAAATCACAGCTAACATTTAACGTGTATCTCGTAAGATTAAAAGATGAGCGATGATTATATTCGGTTCTATGTTATATCTATAGCATAGTTATAAAATGTGATATTTTTTCTCCTCTTTGATTTAAAAAAATTCAATATCATATTTATTTTATATTATTAAAAAAATGTGTTTCTTTGAATCGAATCGTGCACTTGAAATGTGAATTAGCGTACTTTAAAACGTGCCGGTCTGGTAAAATGTGTCGAGATATAAGTACATGACGTTTAACGGAGCAGGCAGCTCCGGCGCACTTCTGGAGCGACTTTTCTCTCTTTCTCGTGCTGTGTTTATCATGCGCTTGGACTCGCTGTTACTCGCGAACAACGCGTGCATACACGCCGGCGATGCTGGCCTGGTTTAATAGCGTGCAAAGTAGATATCCGCGATCCATCTTGCGTAACCTATTTACCGACCAAGTGATGCGAGCACGTATGACATAATTCAGCTCGCAGCGTCGAGAAATCTCTCGTACGATCGCGAATACCGTTTCAGACGTTCGACAGTTCGACAGTTTGTCCCGGCAATTCGCATTTTTACCGTTACCGTACATTTTACTTTGTTTCAAACGTTCCATTTAATTTGCCAAACATTTGATACGGCAATTAAATGTTTTGAATAAAAGCAAAATTATATATCATATGCATATGTGTTGTCTTTGTATATATATATATAATAAAGTTTTACGTACAAACATTCGCAATATCGGTCTACGTTACAACTTTCTCGATATACATTTCGTAGAAATTTAATTGCCCGTTTCATAAACACATCGATTAGCACGAGGATGTCATTATTGTATATATTCACGAAGCGATAAAATTGATTAAAGCTATCGTATCGATGGCCAGGGGCAAACTTTCTCCGATCGACAATGAATATATTTCTTTCCCGCTATTTTAAACGAGCTAACCGCGACGATCTAAACCGGATGTAAAACGTTCGCTATCCGTTTCGCCTTGTCGCGAAAATTTCCGATCCGTGAAAAGTAATAATAAACTTGAGCAGACGGGCTATTTAGCTTTTAGCTTTGCGATATCCTTGACAAAGACGAAAGAGAGATTGGCCACCTGCTGTCACGTGGCGAGAGCAACTGGAGCGATGAATTATGCGTCGAGTATCATCTTGTGGCTGTCGACAGCTGTGTTGGACGGACACGAGAGTTAGGCTCTCGTGCATGCACCAATCAAACGAACTGGCACTCCGCGGATAAACGAGGAAAAGCAAGGAGATATTAAAACTCCACACCGGCGCGGCGGAGAGATAAGACGGAGTTATTTGCCGGAAGCGTTAGCCCCCGGGACAGATAATGCGGCCCGATTGCGCGGTTTATTACGGAAAAACATATCCGCGAGAGACCTTCCTTTGCGCGTCGCAGACGCCGGTTAATCAAATATTTGTACGTTAATCTCGAAATATACGGATATAGACGCACACATATACATATGTACACAATCGGTGTAATTCCCGCTAATAATACGCTCGGTAATATTATCCAATTACTAGTAATACTCGTAACAATTTCTGCGGTATATTTGTGCGTAGCTTTTGTCTTCCGATACTAGGTCAATGACGAAACAAAGTACCAGATGGGCAAACGTTTCTGTGGCTATAACCCAATCGACGAACTCGTTATTCAAGATTACGAATCAACATTGCGTATAGCTATACGGAGATCATTTTCTCCTGAAAATCATGATGGCAATCGTGATAATAGTTTCTCTAATTAATATTTATCACAATAAAAATATTAATATATCTACCACAATAAGATATAAAATATCGATTAATTTTACTGGTGTGATAAATATTAATTGGAGAAAGTCCTATAAAATTCTCCCAATACTATATTATCCTACGATTACCATATAATTTTCAGGGTAAATTCTAAGAGAAAATTCTCCGCGTGTATACATATACGTATGTGAGAGAAAAAATCAATATCAATAATTCACAAAATTAAAGAGAAAAAAGGCAAACAACTTTTGAAGTCGCAAGATTAAATTTCGAGCGCGATATACCGGTAGGTTCGCCGCATGCATGCAGCGATTGTTATGGCACACGTCGACTTTATGCATGAAAAAAGTCGTCCGCATTCGCGGTGAACACACCACGCCGATGGTCCCGCACGCATTCGACGCGTTGTTTACGTCTCGCGTCGTCGTACAGCCGCGTGCGCTATGTGTGTGTGTGTATATATATATATGTATACGTATTATAATTGGGGGCAGTCAGGTTCGGCTGGCGGCCGGCCGGTGCCGGGATGTCTATCTTTGGATTCACGCACGAGAGGAGCGCGCGCGCGGATTCTCTTACTCAATCGGCTCACGCCCCATCGTATACCCGTACCGTGCCGTGATCGAGCAGCGAGTGACACCGTTAAACGCGGCCATTATTTCGCATGCACAGCCGGATATTTCCGTGGCGAACCGGCGCGGCCGGCCGGTGCACTCTCCGCGAAGCGGACTTTAAAATCGAGTTCCGCCGCCTTCACCGTCGTCGCCAGGGAAATACATCCGGAGCCCCGCGGCGGTGCTCAACCGCGACCTTTTTTTTTTTTTTTTTTTTTTCGCTGTCGGTCTCCACGGGCGAATGATACTTGATACTTGATACTACCGCTATTCGCGAATTTCGCCGCGTTTGATGCGGAAATGCGCGAAAAACTGTTGACACTGCGAGAACGTGCAATATTGGTTTTCAAAGTCTCGATGACGAAATTCAAAATTTATTATACAAACTCATCAAATTTTACAAATTAAAAATCTGAATCTCTCTTTTTTTCTCTTATCTTTCTGCAATAATAATATATGGATATATTTAGGATAAAAAATAAATATCCGAAGAAAAGAATATATATATATAATTGCGTAAATATAAATTTAATTATTTTCCAAGTAAAAAGATTCGTAATTATTTTCAGTCATTCGATCAATGCTTACTCTTTTATTTATTTTAAACCTTTTGATTTAAAAAAAAATTATCGATGGAAAGTTCTTTATCGCGTCTCTGGAAAGATTTTTAATTACAAATTTAATTTATATCTTCGGAATATTATTTGAGATGTAAATTTGATGCAAAAATGTAAAAGGTTGTGGATATGTTTACGTTATGAAAAGCACTTTCCCATCGCGTATTTCTCGAGTGCAAAATTTCGCCACCATTTCGTTGCAATAAAATTCGCGATTCAGCAGTACTCAACTCCGTTATGCGTGACCATCCATTGGCGTCAGTGTTGACATTTTATGTATTTGAATGACTTAACCTTGCAAGGTTGCGATTGACAAGTCATGACCGCGGGTATTGAAATCTACACCTGTCTCGGATAGAAAAGTGACGACTGATCGAACGACTGAAAGATGTGTTATAAATGTCATCGAGATCTTTTGGCAACGATGCTCTAGCATTAATCATTCTTGACGCGTCGAACCAACCGTTAAATTTAATTACTAATGTTGCAATTAAAATCTTCGCGCATATATCAAGCTTTAATAATTAAAACAAGTTATTCAATTTTTTATACTTTTTCCTCTACTTGTATATATAAATTTCAATCGCACAACCAAGTCAACATTTTTCTAATACGCACTGTATACCAGAAACATTTGTAATTTATTTTCTATTATCTTAATCATTTACGTCATTAACCTTTAGCTCAGCCGGTTATATACGTCATTGACATGACAAGCTGCGCAATTTTTTGTTGACTTTGCTTTTTCTTTAGTATTAAATGTAGCATGAGTAAAAAATAATTTTTTTATTTTCTCAAGTAAATTTGAAATTTAATTTTTATCGATAATTATTTTTATGTTAAAAAAATTAAGCTATAGATAAATAGATGATAATTTATGAAATTATATGCATGTAGCGCTCATGTATATACCGAAAGCGCTGTTCCGAATACTTTGATTCGCGCCGAACAGTTAAAGGTTAATAGGGAATTAACATTGCGTCGTAAACTTCTTGCATACGAGTGCGTATGAGGAAAATATATCCGCGTCTCTCGCTTGTTACGCGCAAGAAGATGCTGCAGAAGCTTCGAAAATCACTGCCTACACGTATTTCGTATTAACGAGCTCCACTATTTATCGATTCACGGTTGAGCGACCTTCGGCGTCGTTAAAACTTTGCCACACACGCGCGCGTTCGCTCTCTCCTTCCTATCTACATATATATTGTACGCGTAAACAAATGGCTAGAAGATATCTCGCGTTTGAAGGATCGTTACTACGCCTTGGAATTCTATCGAGCCATTAATCGCGGCGCCTCGCGATTAAAGCCGGCGTGACAGGAGTCGTACAGGCCGGATCGTAAAAATTCGCTGGCGATTCTCGGGGAATAATCGAGAGACGACGTACGTTTGATCGCTTTATATACGCACGTGTGCAAAAACGCGACGAAAAAAATTTGCATATAATTATCAGCTTACCTCAACATTCGATATCTGATGATAGCGACGCTACTTTGTTCCAAACTAAAAAAATATCACGTCATTTGTCGGATGAATCCGATCGTATATACAGGGTGTCCCATTCGGCAAAAATATCGAGGAACGTCATCACTTTTTTTTAATGTTTCCAATTTTTGAAATCATGTATCTTTGTAACTAAGCCTTAAATTAAAATTCTATTAAAGTAAACTCTACATGAAATTATTAAAAGAATGTGATTTTATTGTTAATATTTTATTTCCACATAGTTTACGAAAAACCCCTTATTTTCGGCGAGGAAAAATCGTCTCCAAATCGCCTGAAGAATCTCCCATTAACGTGTGATACAATAAGTACCTGGGACACCCTGTATAAGTTATAGCTGATTAAGCGAATCCGATGCGCGAGAAGACACGGTCGGAGAAGAGAAGCGGAAAATATAATACGTAATATAAAAGCCGCGAAAAAGCGGACGCGTAGTACGGCTCGTTTTTCCACAACACAACACGGTTTCTGTGAAATGGAGCCGCGCGCCAGTCACGCCTGAGCTGTCTAACGGAGGTAGAGAGAGAGAGAGAGAGAGAGAGATATTGTATATATATATGTTGCGTTAATGCGTTTCACGTGGGGTCACCCCCGGTAGCCGGTGCACCGCACCGGGTGAGTACTACCGTATCCGCTTCGCGCGCGCATAAAAGCCGCGGCTATCGCTTCGTGTACTCGCTCGCACGCTCACGCATATACGAGTGCGTGCGAGTGCTGTCGGCCAGTGCCTCTCATTACGAATCTTAACGCGCCTTTACGTAGCGGGATCGCGACTACGTGTGTATTCTTTCACGCTTCATCGAGCGCGATGGTATATGCGAACCTATTGCACCTATTATGCACCTGGGGCTGAGGGGATAAAACCCCCTTTGTCAAGAAATTCCGACGTAGGAATACAGGCTTAATAAGGGAGGCTTTAATAAGGATTAGCGGGTATTACGTATTATAGACGAGACCTATCACAGTCGTCGCAAACCGATTAGTCAACTTATTATTACAAAATTCAAAGGTCAGTATTATTATATATATATATATATATATTTGCATATATATAAATCGCTATACTGTGTTTCTATCGAGCTCAAGTATTCGGCCGAATGTATAAGAATACAAAATACGGTTGTCAGCGTTTGGAAATTTTTAGTCGACGGTTTATTCCTCGTGTTAGGCATTTATCACGGCGTATACTGCGTTTTCATGAGCGTGCAAAAATGCATGCGGCGGAATGGCCCGTAATTCGAGCCCGAGAGAAAATTGACGGATCGCGCGTCGTGTACGGATCGTGTGACGTCAACGACGTCGAGAAGCGTTTTCCTCTGTTAACCCACTCGTTAACCCGTCCGCTCCTATCGACTTTCAATTTTATACCGTCTCGGGTTCATAGCGCGAGATGTTTCTTGGTCAACTTTGTAAATTTACTGCATTTGGCACAGCGACGTCGATGTAATAATTCGACAGCATTAGGGATGAAAAAAAACGAAATGTTTTTCAAACTATTTTGTTTTTCGTGTAAAGAAAAACATATTTTATTTCAAAATATCATTAAAGAATACCAGAGTCTTTTAATTTTTTTATTTCGTCTGTTTTGAGATAATTGAGATAAAGCATTTAACTAAAAATGATTCGAATCATAATATTGCGTTTGGTATTTTTCCGCAAAAGCTTCATTGATCTATTAAAATTACTCTCGAAACAAGATGAATGAAAAATATAAAATCCGGATATATTAAAATTTTTAAATTATTTCAATAACAACTATAGAAAAAAATAAACCATTATACTGTATACTTGTATAAGATTTTAGAAAGAGAGCAGAAATCAGATATTTCTTTACGTATAACTTACAATTAATAATTAATTTAATTCAGTCTAATAAGCGGATTAAAATAATCTCTGAGAAAGAAATGCGACAAAAATTTAAATTTCTCACGTCCCTCCTCTCATTAATACATTAAACACACACCCTTGCGTTTATGTGCGTATAATCATCTCCCTCTCGGTCTTTCTGCCGAAAATGACGAGATGAGAAGGGAAATAGGGCTAAAAGAGGCGCGGCTGGATTCTCCGGCTCGTGTCTCGAAGCCAGGCATCTAGCAACGCGTTCGAATTGGGATGCAACGCGTGGTGAGGTGAGGAGCTACCATCCCTCTCCTATACCCATCATCTATCCTATCCCATGAAACGCAGGGCGCGAGAGGAAGAGACCGCGCGCTCATGCGCACCGCGTAAATGGGCCAGCCACTCGATCGTCCACTTTAGGAACGAGGTCACGAAAATTAAATTTTCTGATTAACGACACACACGCGCGCGCATCGGCGCGTCGTCGGCCACGGCGGTTCCCGCGTCGACAATTTTATACGATTCCTCTCTTTCTTTTTTTAATATATATATATATACCTCATCCCGACCTGTATATATCCTCTTCATCTCGTCGCGATTCGGATTATAATATCCCGCGGCAATGACAGCGCATCGCGCGAAGAGGGAAAAATCGCGGCATGTGCGAGTCTGACGAAATTAGATCACGCGCGGATCTTGTGATACTGGCCGCTCGATGTTATCGGACGAGCGTGTTGCTCCGTTATGGAGCGCTCGCGCGATCATCTCGCGAAACGGGCGGGATAGCGCGCGCGCGCGCAAGCGCGTTCTTTCACGGGACTCTCGCTAATCTCTGCGTTCGAGAGCGAGCGAGAGAGAGAGATACCGGGGATATGACGCCACGGTATGCCCGCGTTACGCCTTCGATTCGTTAATCTTTTCAAGGATCGTTAACCCGTCCGAAGAAGAAGCTAAGAATATATTCCCCGATCCGATTGTGACATGTGCGTGCGGCGTCTGTGCAACCGGTTCTCCTCTTCTCCGACAAAAGCCTCGCGGAATCCTCTTCCTCTCGAATTGCGCGTTTTCTGTATACGCGAATAAAAATGCAAAGACCCGCGCGACTTTCGATCTTATCGGAGTTTATTTTGAAATGACTCTCCGGGAAAAGGAACGCGCCGGTTTTATTAAGAATGCACGTCGCGTCGCGTCTTAAAGTTGAGTTAGAAAAAGTATTAAAGTCTCCTCCTCGTCGTGCACAAATTGCGCATGCAATTTTCTGTTTGCCTCTCTCTCTCTCTCACGAGATTTGCACAAGTAAACTTCGGCAGATAGTTTTCTCAAGTTTACGGAATAAAATATCGCTGTAATTAATTGCGAAAGAAAGATTAGCAATATTGTTTCATAACAATCTGTTTTTATTTCATTTATAATATTTATATAATTTATTAAAATTCTCCTGCGTTGATGCACGGTATCTGCTGAATCCGATGAGCTCGAATCGCCTCTCGCGAACGATATTTATCGTCGATATACATACAAGCACATACATAACTAGAAAAATAATTTAAATTTGTCCAACATTAGAATGATTGTGAACGCCGCGTAATTCCGGGGGAATAAAACGCGTCGGCGATCAATTTTGTCACACTTGTCGCACGTGCGACGCACACGCATACATGTCTACACACAGGGGAACATCATGCGGGAAGAAAGTTTGCTTACTCAAAGTACGCGCGAGATACAACGTAAACTCACCTCTTGTCCGTTCGGGGCAATGACCACGTCCACCTCGTCGAGATGCTGGCGATGTTCCGTGACCTCCGCGTGGATCTCCCTACCGTTGTACGTGAGGTAAACCTTCTGACCGGGTACCAGTCGGGCGCTGGTGACGGAGCCGAAGCCGGGACCGATCAGGTCGCGATCCGAGTACTCGGTGCTGGAACTCGGCGGGCATCCGCCCGGAACGGCGTCGAAGCGCACGGAGTAGAGGGTCTTCGGCGTGACGCTCTTCTGGCCGGGAGGCGACTCGGCGGTCTGCGGCGTCTTCACGGCGTAAATGGCGCCGCTGTAGTACTTGCCGTCCTCGCCGGGAGCGCACACCCTGGTGCCGATTATGCTACGCTTCGCCAGCCTCTTGCCCGTCGACATTATTCGCAGCTTCTGCCGATTACGCGATATCACCTGGGGGGAGGGGGTGTCTCGGAGGTGGTCCTGTATATATCTGCAAAAATCAAATCGATCGATGGATCAATCGCGTCTCTCGGACGGCACTCTTCGCACTCGCGCGCCAAGTGTTAACTCTCGCACTCGCGATTAACACGCGGACAAAGTTCGAGGGAATACAATTCGTTTATCATCCACTCGCGAACGAGATCGAAGGTTCAAGACCGAAACACGCACTCGGCCCTCGAAAGGACGCCCCGGCCAGCACTCGATTAAATTCCAAGAGAACTCTCTTTAGGTCATCGTACCGTCCGCTTTTCCGTCACGCACCGATCGCACACTTCGACGCGCCTGCCCGCGCCGATGGCGGTGGCGGATTTAAATTTCCGCGAAGGAGGAGAACTCGCACTCGATTTCTCTCTCTCTCTCTCTAGACGCTGGAGGGACGCGGCGGCCTCCGCGGCCTGAACACAGAACTCAGCGTATCAACAAAGCGGCGTGCACCGTCGCCCGCGTTCACCGTCACGCCGTCCGCATATTCGAGGCACTTCGTGATCGATTCGTGGTGATGCGTTGGCGTGGACACGCTGGCTGCTGACAGCATAATAATAGCACGGGGCTGATACGCGCCGATGATAGACGGAGGTGATCCGGGGTCGCGCTCGTACGCTTAACAGTGATTCGTACGGGAGTGGAAGGACCCGCGGTACCCGACATGTGATGCACAGCTGAGCGACCGGGAGGGACTGAGAGGACAAGACTCGCGAAGCGGCTTTCACTGCGCCGGCCGGCCGCCCGCCCGTCCGGGAAAAACAGCTGATGATAACAACAAAGCCACGTGACCCGGCCTCGAGCGCCGATTGGCCGCTCGCTCTGACCTACTTACTCCGATTGGCCCTCCGCCCGGACAACGAGAGAAACGGGAAAAAATCGCAGGCTAAGAGCGCTCGGAGCAAAGGCGCCTGCCCGACGAGACGCTCCACTCCGTTCTCTCTCCCCTCCCTCTCTCGTTCTCGTCAGCCCCTCTCCGTCCTCGGTCGTGCGTACTCGGCGTTCCCGGCGTTTCTGCGAAGCGACGCCGACCTTTTTCGCATGCGAATAATATTCGAGGACGACGATGCTTCGTCGTCGCGCTCCATCTCGATTCTTCGGGATCGACCGATTCGCAGAGACGCGCGAATCATTCCTCTCGGCGCGTTCGTCGCGCGAGCGACGAGATCAGCTGTTGAGCAAAATAAGGCGGTTGTGTTCTCGCTCTGTCAGCTGAGAATGTCGGTGACGCGAAACGCGAGTACGAGTGGCCGGCCGCTCCAAAGAATCCGGCTTCGCCAGACTCTCCCGCGAGTTCCTCGTCCATCCCATACTGTGTCGTATTTCTCGCGAAATACGTCATATTTCGTCGAAGCGTTATTACGAGAACTCGAGGGTTCGCGCGTCGCGCGACGAAACGATCCCGCTGACGTTCCGCCTCGCGTTTCTGCAGAGAAATCCGAAAAGCTTTCTGCTTCAGCTGTCAGAATCGAGCGGCCATTTTGCGTCAGCTGAGTCGTAGTGACGACACGCGGCGAGTGGAGGGTCTTTTTGCGAAGGCTTTGTATACACGTACGTCCTGCGTTTTACAGGATGTCTCGCGTCCTCGTCCTTCCTCGCCGAAGGCGGGACAATATCGAGTCGGAGAATCCTTCGAAAGAGAAACGCGTATACAGGTATATATACAAATATATATATATGCATCGTACGCGGCGTAATCGCTCCGAGGAGGCTCCCGTCAGCTGAGGGCGCCAGTGACGAAACGCGAGAGAGTGGACGGTCCGCGAGAGCTCCGGTGCGAGATGACGACGATGACACAACGCCGTTCCCGGCGCGGCGTCGCGCGTACTCCGATGCGTAGTAAAGGCATTCTCGACCGGGAGATGAATGTTCGAGCGCGGATGACACGCGTATCGTTAATGCCGGATTTATAATTCGCAACCTCGCGCGCGATCGATCGTCCTCTCGTCGTCTGCGCTTTCGAGAAGGTGGAAGAAGCTTTTTCCCGGCGTCATGGCGTCTCTCGATGAGGACGCGCGATTAAAATGGCCGGAAGATGGGACGGGAAAGGAAGGAGGAGGCATATATAAAAACGGTCCACGCGCGCGCGTTCCCAGCAGCCTATCCTAGATTTATTTCCGTGGACGCGTTGCGCAATACATGCGCCGATGCTCGGCCTCGATCTAACCGCTGACCCTCGTTAGAAGTACGGAAGACGCGCCAAAGAGCGTCGTTTACCGAAAGCCCCCCGATGATATATCTATATATCTTTGCCGATTCTTATATTCTAAGCGCACATTCCATTTAAATTCCGCGTCAAATTGGATTTGATAGCAGAGTTTTTTATATAAATTAACAAAATTTAAAAAAAAGGTAAATATTGTAGGCCAACTAAACGAGCAATTAAATATAAGATCTAAAGATTTATTAATAATTAAATAATTAAATAATTGCTCGTTTAGTTGGCCTACAATATTTACCTTTTTTTATATATTTATTTTTCAAACGCGATGTCTTCTGACGCCTCTCTTATGTATTAGTTTCGCTAACAATAAATAAGACTAAATGCCTTTTTCCGTTTTATCAGAAAGGTCGTACATATTTTGTCTGTGAACCTTAGGAAATTTAGATAAACCGCTGTCAACGAGAATATTTTGGGAACATAAGATTAGACTTAAAGGACGCAACGAACTGTTTGTCAAATTTTTACGGATATTAGATATATTTCTTCCTCTCGCTCAAATCAATTTTAATAATCGTATTGCAATTATACTAATTATAATAAAACTGACCGCAAGAATTAATTTTGCAAATAGATCAGTTAAATGATCATAAAAGCAACTACGATAAATGTATATTAACTTAGGAAAATACGTCAAAACAATTATATTGCATTAAAAAAAAAAGTGCTTTCTTCTCCTTTGTATTTTTTTCCAAATTACTGACAAAGTTATTTACACTGAAACGGCAAAAGGGAAATAATAATATATAACTTTAACTGACAAGCCATTTGATAAGTTGGTAAACTTTATTATATTTCAAAACTTGGGAGAGTTTGCGTTTATTTCACTGTTCCGTTAAAACCGGAAGATTATTAAAGATATTCTCAACTGGAGAAATATTTCTGAAACAAGCCACGCAATAAATTTATCGCGGTTATTTCTTTCGGTTTGCGATAAAGAACTAAAAAAAAATAACACGATATATCATTCTGAAAATACTATACATACAAGTTTATAGAAACTTTCCAAGTTAGAAATATATTGTAAAGAAAAAATTCGCTAGAAATATTCATTAAAAACACACGACAAAACATACAACCAAACTACACATGGCAAATTCTTGACGAGCAGAAAGTTTTGACAGGGGTCTGACGTGGGTTTTCTTGAATCGGTCTTACAGAAATAGTTTAAATGCCTACATCATAAATCGTTTAAAAGAATACATTCTTAGTCTCAGGTCTGGTTTTTTTTTTTTTTTTTTTTGACAATGGAATTAGACACAATCTTCTCAGATCATTAGTTGTCAATTCCTATAGAAAGTGTAAAAGTAAAAGCGAATAAAAGATATTAATGCTGCGACAGTATGACGTGTCGTAAAACACACATCACTTTGTCATAGAGGTTGGTGAGATAAGATTATGCCAGTGCACGTCGGTTTCGTGTCTGGTGAAGACGATGTGTATCGTGCGCGAAATTGTCAGATACCGATGATGATCCGTCGAAATGATCGAATTTACGTTCTCCGTGCAATCTGAGCGGCTCGTAATGGCACACAAAACATTTAGAACCTTATTTATTGCACTCGTCTTTCAAGTAGTCGTAATTGATGTTTCGGTGCATTCTTCCGGCGAATGCCCATTGTTGTGCAACTGTGACATTTGGTACGGATTGCAGTACGCCTCATGTATCGGACGCCATCTTTATAATATTCACGCAGGTGTGCCAAACACCGTGCAAGCTTTGGATTTGTCGAACAATTCGATATCTATTTTAAATAATTACGAATTAGCGGTAAGTATATATGTATGTATATTATAGATACAAGCGCAATTTGTCCTTCGTTATATTCAACGAATATTTGTCAAAGGATCTGTCGATTTTCGTCAAACTCATTTATCCTAATTGAAAAGTATACCTAAAATATAAATAGCTTTATTTTATGTGTTTCTAATTGCAAGACAAGAAACATTCGAATTTGTGAAATTGTACAATATTAAAAGATCGCCAGGCATCTGTTGTCATTATTTATAATTTATAATCTATAATCATTTTTCATATAGACTTTTAGTATTTCAAGCAAATAGGTTTTTGTCTGAAAATTTAGACAAAGAAATGAACGGACGTGTACATTTTTATTAGGGGAAAATTCTCAAGGATTCTGAAAGGTTATTTTTAGAACGTGTCTTGTAATATGTCTAAAGAAAACGTTCTATACAAAAACTTTCTTTTTTTTTTCTTGCAACAAAAGAGTTCTTTTACTATAAACTTTTTTGTTATAAGAAATAAAAGACAGAAATTCTTACATAGAATGTTTTATTGACTATGACATGCCATTTTCTAACAAACTTTTTTGAAAAATTTATTAAGAGAGAAAAACTCTATGGCGTACTATAAACAAAACTATCAATAGTAAGGTAAACATCGTAAAGTGAACAAAAGAAGAATAATTACAAAATTTTATTATTATAGAGACAAGGCTTTCATGTATTGTATTGTAATATAAAGAAAAAAAATATAGTATAAGAGCCGGTGCGGTGTACATATATTCTTTATTTCTTCAAAACGTTTCGGTCCTTTCTTTGAACCATCTTCGCAGCTTAACGTGTATAATCTATTATAAGTTAAGTTGAAGATGGAAAAAAAAACGAAACATGCTGAAGAAATAAGACACAAGTACCTACACACATATTTGTGTTTTTATTTTCGACTAAATTTTCATTTTCTTAGTCTAAATTTTCATTTTAAAAGTTAATTCCAAAATTCTTTGTTTATGCGGATATAATATTTCGTACCCTTATTTTAGGATGCAGGTTTGCTGAAGCTTAAATATCTCAATCTTTCTATGAATGCAATCAGTGAAATCAGCTTAAACGCTTTCGATGGATTATCCGAATTGACAGTTCTCGATTTATCCCAGAATCATCTTTACTATCTTTTGTCAGATATTTTTATATCAGCAAAGAATTTGCGAATTCTCCGACTGTCAAAAAATAATTTTAATTCTCATATACCGAAATTGAAGTGTCCTTCGCTCACGGTAATAATAACAATATAAATTAAAAAAACGTATACAATGATTTGTACATATATTTATATACGTATGTAATATTATACATGAAATAATCCGTTTATGAAAAATACTTATTCGTAAAACATTATATACATGTTATATTATATAAATATAATATTTATAACATTTCACAACTAAAGATTTTTCATAAACAAATTATTTCAGTTTAATGTAATATTTTCACTTTTTAATGAAATTGTAACACATTTACATACTTTTTTTATGTTCTTTAAATTATTTAATCGGTTTTAATTATATACGGAATGTTTTTGAACCTATGTCAGAGATTTTAAGAGTGTATCCTAGAAGTCAAAATAAAAAAAAAAAGTTCCTTAAAACACAAGTCCAACAAATACTTTCCCTCTGAGTTATAGCTCCCTTAAAGATGTGTGAAAAATTGGAAAATGTAACTTTCGGAGACTTTTTCACAGATCGAGAAAAAGTCTCCAAGTCACAATACAAATTTTTCACACATCTTTAAGGGGGCTATAATAATTCAGAGAGAAAGCAAATTGTTTGTGGACCCATGTTTAAAGGAACTTTTTTCTTATTTTAACTCCTATTGTAGAATACTCTTAAATCTCTGACATAGTTTTAGAAATACTGTATATTTATTTTATATATATATATATTTAATGATGACAATCTAATTCAAAATGTTATTTAAAAAGATATATACAATATATCTTTTTTTTTAATCTAACTTATTGTTAAATCTTATTTTAGGATTTAATTCTTAATTCCTGTCAAATTAGTCATCTATCGATGGATACGTTTGTCGGACTTTCGCATCTTCGTAATCTTGATATTTCAAATAATTTATTAATTCAATTGGACAGCATTGTCTTGGAGAGATTGCAATTTTTAAAAACATTATCAATAGAAGGGTAAGACGACGAAAAATTCAATTATTTTGTATAGCTTATTTTCTTAAGTTATATTATTATATTGTAATTTATTAAAAATTTTTAAGAATGAAGTATTATATATCTTAATGATCGATATATGTTTGCGTATGTTTATATTTGCAATTTACATGCAGTTTTATTTTTCAGAAATCTCTGGTCCTGTGATAAACTTACGCACGATTTGCAAATATATTTGACTCGTAGAAATATACAATATCGTCCAGTATGCATAAAAAATTCAGAGCCAAAGAAATTTGAGAAAATGATTGCCTACAATCCACAGATAAAATATGAGAAGCATCGTCCCTCGATAACTTTGGATTCAAACATAAAAAGAAACACGATTGCAACAAAGAAGCGTCCTGCACTCATATATAAGAATACGACTTGTGTTAACGCGACAAGCAAGACCAATTTTACGAAAACACTAAATGCTATATCGCCATATTGGTTCTTTGCATTTGGATTTTTACTCGGTAGCGCCTGCGGCATGTTTATGTGCTACATTTGGCTCGCACAAAGGATATCTTGTTGCCGTGGCTATCATCGGCGAAGAGACAATGATACTCAAAGAATTTCGTTATTGCACAATTTGTGGCAGTTTGAAGATGCTGTCTTCCATGAAGACACGATATCTTGTCCTGATACTCCGCCACCGCCGTATAATGAAGTCATATTGCGACCGGGACTTTATCGTAATCCATCCGTTACAACTTAAATAATAATGCTGCCACAAACAGTACAGAATATAATTAGATTGTAAATATAACGTTATATTATTTATCGATTTGCAAAGCGTCGTTGATGCATAAATGGAACATGCGAGATAGCAGTTATTGATCATATTATATTGTTTATAAAAAAAATAAATATTGCAAAGTAAGATTTTCCGAGATAAAATAAGTTTTTTGCTAAATTATAAATGCGTCTCAATTATTCAATGCGTGTTTATGCAATACATGTTATTTAAAACCATGTTGTTTTTACAGCAACAAAAAGAAATAAGAATTTAGATTGCTTTTATATTGCCAATAGGAATTAAGAATGCCAGTTAAAAAATTTATTGCATTTATATATAGTGGGTTTAACTCACTATAATAATGCAGTCGAAAATTAATATATCATATATACAATGAAAGAATCATGCACATATTTTATTGCGATATTCTTGAAAATTAAAGGTAATAGTGCAATTAATATAGTATCCGTATATTACTGAGTAAAAAATTTCTTAAATTTTTGTGTGTGTATAAAATATTATATACACATAATACGTTATATGTACATGTATAATACAATCATTAATTTTGTATAATAATTATAATAACTATAACATATACATATGTATATAAATATAATTAATATCGTGTTTGAACACTTTAGACAGACTTATGGCTATCCGAAGTCTCGGGTCATTGTAGTGTAGCCTCATCGAATCTTCTTACATTATTTTCATCTACGCTTTGGCTCGTGTTTGATGTAACAATCTTGCCACCAATCTCATTGATTATATTTTCTGTTACTTCATGACTATATCTTGTACCACGAAGATTGCTAATCACACTTGCATCTTGATCAAAATCGGTCGATACTAATCCAGCGGGCAAGCTCATTCTAATTTCCTCCACGATACCGTCCAGTATCTCGAAGCTTAAATTTAAGCGATGCGTTTTACCATCCTGAGCGGGGACATCGAGCGTACGGGTGACTGTAAATTTCGGCGTTTTGCCGAAATTCCAATCCCAGGAACGAAACTCGCTGACAAAGTTATCGATTCCTAGTTTAAACATAAATCCATCTTGTGTTTTCAATCCGTTATCAGCTAATTAATTTTAGATATATATTATCAAAAGAAATAAGCTATATATGTTGTTGATACATACCAGGAAACCAATCTTCAGTTGGATTGATATACTGGAAACCTTTCTGTTGTCGAAGATCATATATTCCATCTTCGAGAACGAGGGCTTTTGTACGCATGAATTCCCAGCCAATAGCGGATAAAAGTTTGTCCATTTGGATATTACGATTTATGTCGGACAAATTTTTTATCGTTGAACGTGTAGATGTCGTCGCATTCGTAATGATGTCATTCTGAATGAATGCATTAATGTGCGTTATGTTTTCTTTTCATATTTGCATAAATTTGTATAAATCACGAAATTATCATTCGCAAACAATTGCGCGATATTAATATATATAACATCGTATATTAATATATACGCATATGTTTAAAAAGAATATGTATGCATATGTGTCGGTCATGTCAGGAAGAAAATCTTACCTCTTTTCTTTCAAGAATAGAACTCAGATTGCTTTTATTCACGTCAACTAAAAGCGTGCAGTGATGATAAGCATTTGGTTTTCCCAACTTTGCAGCCGTTCCAGATATCTACACAGTAATACAAAAGTTATATAAATCTTTGCTTAAAAAACATAAGTGCATTGATAACCCTGAAAAAGAAACCGCAATTTTTGAATAAATTTAAAGTGAGCAGATTATATGTATATTTCGAAATGAGTCGGATTTATTTGAGAGTCATCAAATATATTAAAAAAAAATCATTACATCACTCGTAAACTCGTTTGAAGGTCTCGTTATCGCTTTTGTTAATTATATAATAATATTAACTGTATAATTGATCGATGACGTTACATTAGTATGTACATTTGATATATAATTGAATAATTGTGACATAAATTTGAAATACCTTGTAGCTTCCGTCGATTACGATGTCATCGCGTTTGTTGATCTCGGCCTTCAAGCTCCATTGACGGAACAAGGCGTTCGCAATGATACCGAGATTATACCTTCTGTCGTATCTCTCGTACGGCGTGAAGAAAGTCAGATTGAGATTGCCTTTGTCGTGGTAAACGGTACCGCCACCGCTGTTTCGTCGCGCCAGAGCGATGCTCTCCCTCTCGGCCGCCTGCACGTTGCACTCGAGCCATGGGTTCTGATGACGGCCGAACACCACGCAAGGATCGTTCCTCCACAGAAGGAGCACATGATGCTTCGAGAAGTCGTAGTTGCGATACAGCCAGTGCTCCAGCGCGAGATTCACGAACACGTCGCTGGATTGCGAGATGAACACCGACTTTCTGATCGGCTCGACGTCATTCGCGGAATTGTAAGTCGACACGTGTCTGCTGGCTCGTCGGAAACCGTCGAGGTGACGTCTGGCGACGACGATCAGTCTGGTGGAGAGAGACATGTTGCGTAAAAAAAAAGAGGGACCCAACGTAGCTGCGAGACTAGACTTCCCGTCTCTTTCGATCAGTCTTGGCGAACCGCGAGGTTTTCTTTCGGGTTGACGTGAATTGCGTCACGTGCGCGTCGAGAGATCAGCCTTGGCTTAATATATCTCGATTCTCAGGCGATCCCCTATTGACGGAGACGCTTGGAGACGTCGGTCTGGCTCGTGGTGACGGAGATCAGGTAGTCGTGCAGGGCGATGGTCTGGTGCAGCCACTTCCACGTCTGGTCCAGGGTGTTGATGCGGTACCGGATACCCAAACAATCTCGACAGTCCTTTTGCATTCCTCCGTGTGCTGACAGTTCGAATCTCAAAAGTTAAATCCACCCGCGCCGGAAGTAACGGCCCTGAGTTATACCTGCGCTTCCGCACTAGACTTCTACCACACTAGACACAAATAACCTTCCTCGTATTCGTCGACGACGCGAATCCTCGTAGACGAGCGTGGAATGAAACGCGCCGCTCGCACTTTAGATTTTATAATACGCGACGTACAAGGCCTCCTCCGCTCGCGACTAAGGTAAAGAGGGGGATCTCGTTTAGCTGTACTCTCGGAGAGGTTATCTGGGTTCGAGGCACAAAGTACAGCTGATCGACGCGTGATGCGATGCGCGAGGCTCTTCGTCTATTCCGCACGCATCCCCACTCGGCGACCGAATTTCAGGCGCGTAAATATCGCGATAAGGGGCCCTCCTCGTCCGCCTTTATCTCGAGAAAACGAATCGAGTATGTATTATCGCCAGACGTCTTGTTTTGCGATATGGTCTGTCGATTTTAGAGCTAATACTCGACGGCGCAAACTTAATAATATTACATAGATTCTTTTCTCTCTCATCTCTCTCATCGTTGATAAAATTTTCATAAGAATCGTACTTATAGCGCGGTTCAAATTGATAATGTGGCTAAAATTATATTCATGTCTATATGAATGCTATGAATTTTTTTTTCTATCAGTCAATCTGGTAATTTTAACTGTCGGTTCATCTAACCGAACTTGGTGAAATATTCAGGATTATTAGGTACTCGTTATATTATATATAAAAATAATATGTAAAACGAATAGAATTTTATATATGTGGTGTTTTTCTTTATTTTCTTTATCTCTTTTTTCCTTTCTTATTTATCGAGTATTAAAAATGAACTCAGATTTGTAAGCTTATACAATTAATGATGTTTTATTATGTATTTTTGACGGTATTTATTCGGTCAAATTACGTTAATAATTTGATTGGAATTACGAGTCAACAATTTTAATCGTTAAATTGTTGATTACACTTTCCTTCTCTACGTAATTAATATCTAAAATTAAAATCAATTATGGCTTTAAAACTCGAAGAAAGTACAATTAGGAGTTTTAAATCAGTTTTTAATCAATGAAAGAGCTTTGGAGTATCAATGAAATTTTGCCATAGTAAGGCGATTTATATTCATAAAAAATAAAAAAATATTCAGGAATCAGGAGATTGAAAAAAATTAAACTTGCCCTCTCAAAGAGATGCATTAAATAAAAATTATATCATCGTCGATACGTAATTTTAACAGAATTACAATTCTAAAAAAAAAACTACTTATTAACATCCTATGACTCTAACTTTCGTAATTCTATATTTATTGAAATTATCTGCATAGATTTATATACATATTTATAAAATTCCAAGTTACAGTAATATACATATATGTTTACGTATGTATAATCTGCTTAATCTATTATGAATTTCGCAATAAACATCGTATCAGTTGTCGCGTTACTTCAAACTCTGACGAACGCATTTAAATCCTTTTTTTTTTTTTTACCGTCAGTCCCTCTTTATTAATAACATATTTAATGCTGAGATATCACGCGACTACGATATACATACATATATAAAATGTTGATTTTATATAAATTTTCTAAACGTTACGATATAATGTTTTATAAATATGTTTAAAATATAATTAATAAATATTTAAAAAAAATGTTAATTGTGATGTTTTATAAATGTTTTAAAAATATTAATAAAATATTTTAAAAACGTTAATTTCAACATTACCGAAACCTCTAAATCGCTGTCAAAGTTTGTTCATAATGATATTGCATACGATATTAAAAACGACATACTTGACAACAATAATAACGTTGTAGCAATGATTTTTTGCTTACTGGGTATATGTATATACATATAATTAACATACTCGCAATATGGTGCGTTGGACCATTCGCACAAAGTCGTTCACGTGTCAATTACTATCGCAATATACTCTGAGAGGGCTATTGAGGTCCACCGATAAGCAGGGTATTATCACTATCACTCTGTACTCTTCCGTCCCCCCCATGGATAGCGATGCCGACGTTGAACTTACATATACATAGCATGCACGAGAAATAAGAAAAAGACAAGATTTGCGGGTCAATGTATGTATACATGAACGGAGAGAATTTTCTCTTAGAATTTATTCTAAAAATCATATATGGTAATCGCGAGACAATATTTAGTATTGGAAGAATTTAGGAAAATTTCTCGGATTAATATATTTACCACAATAAAAAGTATTAAATAAATTTTACTCTATACATATATGTAGGAAAATTAATCGGACATATTTTATATTTTTTTGTGGTAGATATTAATATACTATATATATATTGCCCCACGATTAACATAATTTTCAGGATAAATTCTAAGAAAAAAATTATCTCTGTTTTTCGATACTTTGTTGCATTATTCGCGTTATTAATTAACACGTGATCTGTCTAATCTAAGGACCTTGTGACATGTTTGTCAGAGTAATAATAATAATTCTATTATATAGAATATGTTGCATACAATGATCGTGTACTAATCATAAAAACTAAAAGAGAGATATATATATATATATATAGTGATAATCGAGGATAATTATTGATAATTAATAATAATTCAATCATAAGATGCGATGTCAGAATAATAATGATTCTATTAGGATTACATTGTATCTTAAAAACTATAAGAAAGCTAATATTGATAATTAATTGAATCCTTTGCATTACAGACGCGAATAATACACAAGCTACAAAAAAATTATCAAAATTGTTACTCTATAAGTAATTAATTTTTTTGAAATGCAAATCTCTCTCTCTTTTATAAAATACTTATACACATACACGTTTTTTTTTTTTTTTTTTTTTTTTTTTTTTATAAAAAATACACAATTTATTCCAATTTATTATTTTTTTACAGGAAAAAATAAATCAAGCCATCATCTCGTAACAAAGCGCATTCAAATTATACCGCGTCATGGAAATGAAGCAATACGGAACGAGTTACGTCGACGCGTGATCACGTGCGTGTGAAAAGGGACGGAGGAGCGTGATGATACGCACGTTGAACAGATTCCGGTGCTGCGGGATACTCACAAACCTCAACATCGCGGCGGGGACCGTCAGTAATTACGGAGATTTACAATCAACACGCTGCGTGACATCTACATCTACATCCGCATCTGTGAGAATTTATTACCCGAAAAAAGCGCATCCTCTGCTCTCTTCCTCTTTTTTCCCATACACATTATACTATCTGTCATCGCAGTCACCCACACGTGTGTATATTAGTAAGCTGCATGTGTTCCGTTTTGACATATATAGCATAATACTCCGTACAAGGTAATAAAAAAACGTTCATATATGTATATACTTTTATATATATATATACATATATGTACTTTCATTCATTCATGACATTGTTAGTTAAAACGGAACACATATATATACATGTATGTAGTTCCAGTCTTAACTGAATGAAGGCACATATGTATATCGTATACCGACTTCAGTCTGTATCGGATTAACGTCGCGACGATCACGTGATCTTGACTGGCGTCTTTTTGTACACTCTGCGCGGAAAAGAGGTTGATTTGCAGTTGTGATTAACCGAGACATCTATTCCTTTCCGCTCGCATTGTCGGAACGATTATTTCGCCTTTAGTTTGTGTGTATAATAGAAACACCGGAAGGTATCGACGCGCCTAGGTGTCAGTTCGGCTCACGTGATTCAGCATCATTTGGCCTCATTTGGTTCCCTCTCTCCTGCTGATTGGCGTGTATGGAAAGAGATTCCGCGCGTGTAAATATCATTAGTGAAGTTTCCGTACATATTTAGTCGGCGAGTTATCCTGCACGGAAGAACGCTGAGCGAAAAGCGAACGGGATTATGACGAGAACACAATATCCTGAGGCGCGCAGGGATGAAAGCGTCGTCGATGATTATCACGGCCTGATTAAGGTTAGAATGCATCTTCGTAAAATTTATTCGCTTAAATAATATTTTTGTAAATATTATTCGACCATGAGTCGAATATTTGAGTCTTCATATTTTCATATTTGATGAATTATAATTGGTTTTTACATGAAGATAAGAAAAATATTTTGTATGAATGTAATCATTTCAAGTAATATTTTGAGAAAAGGCTATATATATATATGTATAGTTTATAAATTTGTTGTTTAGAGCTGAAGGATATATATATTTTTGTTTTTAGGTAGCAGATCCCTATAGATGGCTGGAAGATCCAGACTCGGTGGAAACTAAAGCCTTCGTCGATGCTCAAAATGCCATCACTAAGCCATATTTGGCTGAGTGTAAAGCACGTGACAATATTCATGATCGATTGAAACAATTGTGGGATTTTCCAAAATATTCTTGTCCTGCCAAACATGGTGGAAAATATTACTTTTACAAAAATACTGGTTTACAAAACCAAAGGTATAATGCGTGATACATGTTTTCGTATGTAAATTTACAAACGGGTTTTAAGTTAATAAATCATTGCAGTGTTTTATATGTACAAGATACTCTTGAAAGCGAACCAAGAGTATTTCTGGATCCTAATACTTTTTCTGAAGATGGTACTGTTGCAATTACCAGTAGCAGTTTCAGTGAAGACGGTAACATTTTCGCGTACGGGTTATCTAAGAGTGGTTCTGATTGGAGTACTATTCATTTTCTGAATGCACAGACTGGTAAGATAATGCAATACATTTGAAAAATTCTTGTATTTCTGGATTTTTTATTTAATATTTTATTTATTGTGTTTTATATGTACATATAATAAAATTATTTTATTTATATAGGTGAAAAATATCCAGAAATTTTGGAGAAAGTAAAATTCTCACCCATTACATGGACTCATGATAATCGTGGCATTTTTTATGGACAATATAGAGATCAACAAGGAAAAACAGATGGTTCGGAAACATTAGGTAATCAAAATCAAAAACTGTGCTATCACATTGTCGGTACATCGCAATCAGATGATGTTGTTGCAATTGAGTTTCCTGAAGAACCATTGTGGAGGATGTGAGTTCTGCAATTTCAGTTTTTAGATTATTAGATAACTACTATATCATACTGTACACAAATTTTGCAAATCTTAATATATCAGCTATATTCATATTTGTTAATATTCTAAATTTAACTTTATATATAATAAATATAATATATGAAAAATTGCTATATGAACAAATTATAGACCAATTTGATTTTTTATACATATACTTGACATGTATATTTTTGTCTTATAGAGGTGCAGAAGTATCTGATTGTGGCAACTGGCTCATTGTTACTCCTCTAAAGGATTGCAGAGATAATTTAGTGTATTTTACTCCATTAAAAGCTGGAATGGACATAGGTAATAACTTGCCATTGACACAGGTTGTTGGTAAACTTGAAGCTGATTATGAAGTTAGTAGTAAATATTTTATTCTTCTTAAAATGTATTATAATTAACTATTGCTTGTAACTTTTATACTATTATCTTGTCTATTTTCAGTACATAACCAATGTTGGTACCAAAGCTGTGTTTCGCACAAATAAAAATGCACCTAACTACAAGTTAATAGCTATAGATTTGTTAGATTATGAACAAGATAAATGGGTTGATCTATTGCCAGAACATCCTGAGAATGTATTAGATTGGGCTGATGCTGTAGATGAAGACAAATTCGTTGCTTGTTATATACAAGATGTTAAGGTAAATATATACGAAATGACTATAGATCTATAAAGTATAATGACTATAATAATAGATATTAAATCTTTTATAGAATATTTTGCAACTGCATTGTTTAAAAACTGGTAAACTAATCAGAACGTTCCCTCTTGATCTCGGTACTGTTGTCGGATTCTCAGGCGAGAAGAAATATTCCGAAATATTTTATCAATTCACATCATTCCTAACCCCTGGCATCATATATACAATCGATTTGAAAAAAGATAAGGAACCACGAGTTAGTATATATATCTATCTTTTTAAAAGTATATAAATAAGTATGATGTTTCACATACAATAGAACATTTTTTATGAAGTTTTTTTAATAGTTCTAAACTGATTAAATAATGGATATTTTTGTTTTTATAGATATTGCGAGAAATTAAAGTGAAAGGTTTTGATGCAAGTTTATATAAAACTAGTCAAATATTTTATCCAAGCAAGGATGGTACAAAAATTCCCATGTTCATAGTAACAAAGAGTGTAAGTATATTTAAAAAAACTAAATATATTATAAATAATTTATATATTGTATTATCAATATGGCCTGCGAGCATTTAATAAATAGAAACTTACGAATGTTTGAAGACTACTAAATTTATGTATTTTAGTTCTGTATGTTTTTCTCATTATTAGAGCATTAAAATTATCAATGAAATTATTTAATTATAGGATGCTGTATTGGATGGAACTATGCCAGCCTTACTTTATGGTTATGGTGGTTTTAATGCAAGTATTCAACCTACATTCAGTGTTACGAGACTTGTCTTTATACAGCATTTAAATGGAGTACTTGCTGTTGCTAATGTTCGTGGAGGAGGGTATGCAAAAATATAAAATACACAGAAAATCTCTATAAAATAATAGTTTACTTGTATGAAAAATGTGACATTCTTTTGTTATAGTGAATATGGAGAAAGATGGCATAATGCAGGACGCTTTTTCAATAGGCAAAATGTATTTGATGATTTTCAATATGCAGCAAAATATCTTGTAGAAAATGGATACACTACTTCGGCAAAATTGACGATTCAAGGTGGCAGTAATGGTGGCTTGGCTGTTGCTGTATGCATAAATCAAAGGCCCGATTTATTTGGTGCAGCTATAGCTCAAGTGGGGTTAGTTGACATATTTTTATTATTTTTGTAATTTTCACGCATACACAATTTATAAGGAAAACCATTAAAATTTTTTTGATAATTACAGAGTTATGGATATGTTGCGTTTCCATAAATTTACTATTGGTTCTGCTTGGGTTTCGGATTATGGAAGCTCAGACGATCCCAAGCATTTCCAGAATTTGTTGAATTATTCACCTTTACATAATGTAAGAATACCTCCTGGTGACGCACAATATCCAGCAACATTACTGTTGACTGCTGATCACGATGATCGCGTCGTACCGTTACATACTCTTAAACTAATAGCAACTCTTCAGCGTACACTTGGAAACATACCAAAACAGAAAAATCCAATACTCGCAAGAATAGATACCAAGGCGGGTCATGGAGGTGGAAAACCAACCATGAAAGTGGTAAGTAAAGATTTTTATAAAACAATTCACATTTAAAACATAACAATTGATTTTATTCAAAAAATATCAGATAACAGGGAAAATATTTTATTTTAGATTGAAGAAAGTACCGACATCTTATCGTTTATCGTACAATCCTTGGGTTTAGAATTTAAAGCATAATTACAGAGGTCGGAAGAAATGTAAGTTACAACATATTTTACATAAATCTTTAAAAAATCAAAGAATTGTAATGTGATGTCTAAAAGCGCTTATGCGATTATCATGTGTATTGCAATATATTGTTGCAAATTCATTTGATATGCTTCAATTGCAAGTTCTTTTATAATAATAATAATAATAATAATAATATTGTGTCCTTATTGTCGAATAAAATCGACGAAATTTATACTTTATGATAATGTATGGCGGTGTATTCTTGATTCGCTCAAAGTATGCACCGAATAAAATGTCGAGCGATTGTTTATAATATTTCAAGAGCGCACCGAACAAATTCTAGTTCCAAAAAATATTTTTTCATTCTGAATTTCCTTTTCCTTCATCCTGTAAGGAAACTTCAAAAATATTAATTTCGATAATACTATTATAATATATATAAGAAAAATAACGAAAGGAGTTGACATACGTACTCCTTTCGGATCGTCAGGTGCCGATATTTTTTCTCTTTGTTTTATTGATTTTATTAACAGTATAATAATTAAGTAGATTTATCTAAAATGTTATTTAAAATCCATATTTATTAGCGGCATTGATTATGTCGTTATCAAAGTGGATGTAGATGTGCGTGTGTGTTTAAATTTTTGATATACGAAAAAAAAAATAACATACTTAATGTGAAATAAAATATCGCGATTATGGATTATTACCTCTATAATCACGATATTCGGATGATCAATATTCATTAATCCTGCTCACTTACTGCAGTGATATTGAATTATAATATCTGAAGCAAGAAATCATATAAATTTTTTGTTAGCAAAATATGTCGCAAATAATTGAAATAAATAAATTTTGTTGTACGCAAACATTTGCATTCGATACCATAGATTATAGATTGATAAAATAAATCAAAGATTTTTTTTCTCGAGATTTGTAATTAATAAATCACTGATTAATAAATCTTAATAAATTGTTACAAAATTTTTTTTATTAGAAGTATACATAGATAAGTTATATATGCATTTATTAGTAAAATAAAATATGAAATATTTTATCAATTTATTTATCAATTCGAATGCGAATAATAGCATATGAAAAAATATTTATTTCGATATATTTTACAGAAAAGAAAATTTATATGATTTCTTGTTTTTGACATTATAATTTAATGTGGTTGCAGTGAGAAAAGGAGCCTTGATGTCAAAACGAGATGTCGGCAACGCTTGTTCGAGTTCCTTTGATGTAGTAACGACGAGATATAAATTCAATCGAAAAGTAACATCAGTTTAGTAGCTGAACACGTGACGAGTAAATCATCTCCGGTGAGTAAATTACTTGATTATGCTTATATGAATAATCATGAATGCATGTGCATTGAAAATTTATATATGGTAATTTTGTCTCAATATTCTCGCGTTATAACAGTTGCGTTTTATAATAACGCCAATCACGATATAAATAGAAAACGCGTGCAGCAAAATGAGGAAAATAAGAAACATTGAAAATAAGATATATTGGCTTTAACGCAATTGGTTATTAAAGAATTCAATGTGGGAAAAAAAATTAAATTTTTCTTTTTTTATAAAAAAAAGTTATAAAAATAACATAGGAATACGACAATAAAAAATAATCTTTTAGTTTTATCATATAATAAAGATATAATTTAATGTATTAAAACGATGATATGGGAGAGAAAATAGAGAGCATAATTAACAATATAGATTCTTATAAAAGTCAATTTTTATTAACTATTGATATACCCGAGGATAAATTCAATGTGTGTTCACTATTGCTAAAATTGCAATATTAAAATTGGCAAACACTTTTATTCAATAAACATTGAATTCATTTAATAATCATAATAAAATGTAACAGAACTTGGAATTATTTACACTTTCTAAGCGACTAAAGTATAACTTTAGTTCCAAGCTTTACGTTAAAATGTGATATCGGAATGTAATGAGAAATTATTTTAATTAAAATATATACGATCACGCTTCAATTTATGGAAAAATTAAAACAGATAAACAATATCGTAACTCGTATCTTTCGACGATAGCGAGACAATCAACATTGATATATGTGATGTATCGTGTACTTGATCTATAAATTGCATCAAATATTTTGCTAGTGGTCAAAACCGCTGGTGAACATGGCCGCGAAAAATTGCGAAAAGAATTTTCCCATATACTGTTCCTCCTTGACTGGCCAAACACCTTCTAGAAAACCAATATGTCCCCCACGTGACGTTACTACTACGGCCACGTTTTTGGTTTTGCGTATTTCTTTCAGAGGTATCGCTGAAAATTTATAGTTTTTTATATGAGTAAATTTGTGTAAAAATATAATATAGTTATAAAGAATCTAGCTTACCTTCCAGAGGTTGAAATGGATCATCCGCTGCGCTGAGACACAAGGTAGGAACTTCGATCAGTTGCAATTTTTCATTGAGCGTTGCGGCGCGATAATATTCATCGACGTTTTTATATCCAAAGTGCTTTGCCGTAAAATGCGAATCAAACTCTCTTATTGTTTGGCTCTGTCAAACAATAATTATTCATTTATGAATCAAATATGCTTGTCAGAAGACTATACATAGACGATAACAAGAGTCTCACAATATCACACAAATATATATATATATATATATATATATATATATATATATATATCCCGAATTAATCTCTTGTTTCATTTTGATTTAAAATTCTAAAGTTGTTTATTTATGAAAAAGTTCATTAAGATATAACTAATGGTGAATATATCACGGTGAAAGGAATTTATAAGAAGTAGGGCAAGGCGAAATATATAAACTACTATTCACAGAGTGTGAAATAATCCATCAAATTATTTAGACAAAATATAAAATTTTTATATATGCCAAAAAAAGTAAAAATTTTCGCGATATAGTTCGATTTTATAATATATCCAAATTTAATAAACGTACCTTTAGAAGCGTTTCAAAATCTATGCTTTCGAAAGGTCCAACATCAGAAGTATGATATTGTTCTATCGTACGACGTAGATTACTAGCTAGATGTTTATTCAGCATTAAATTAAAGTAATTTTCTTCGGTATTCTTTGTTGCTTCGAACACGTTCCACGGTACTGAGATAATAAGACATGCTTTTAATTTTGTTCTTGCTGTTGAGCCTTCTCGTGACAAATAATTGCCTAAGATCAACCTGTGCACAGGAAAAACTATTAATAAAAACTATGCAAATAATTCAATTTATAAATGTATTTTACATATTTTTTGCCAAACATTCTCGAGATATACATATGTTACTACAAAATTTACAATTTGAAAACAATATAATTAGAAAATATGATCATTACCCTCCCATGGAGATTCCAGTTGCTCCGAGGGGTACGTGAGGATGAAGTTTCCTTACGTGTTCTACAACTTCACTTAAGTCATCATAATTAGCAGCACAATACGTTCGCGGGGTCTAAAAGTAACAAAAAGCATCAAATTTTTTATTGAAAAGACGCTTTTCACAATAGATGTAATTGCATTTTTTAAATCATATCTCTATACACGGAGAGTACTTTCTTTTAGAATTTACCCTGAAAATCGTGGGACAATACGATATTGGAAGAATTTTATAAGAGTTTCTCTGATTAATCTTTATCACAGTAAAAAATATTAATAGGTACATAGTAAATTTTATTACACATATACATAGTAAAATTAATCGAGTATATTTTATATCTTATTGTGATAGATATTAATATTTTTATTATGTGATAAATACTAATCAGAAAAACTTATAAAATTCTTCCAATATCATATTGTCCCACGATTACCATGATTTTCGGTATATTCTAACGAGAAAATGTTCTCTGTGTAGAATTAGCTAGGCTCGAAGAGTTATTTAATAAACTCTACCTTCAATTTCATCCCGCCTAAACCTCTATTGTTGAAAGTCACACATCGTATTCCAATTTTTCTTGCGGCTGATACCAAACATTTGACATATTCCGCTTGACTACCACCCGTAAGACCAGGTAAAATGATAACGATAGGCGAAGTAACGGAGCAATCTTTTTCGGCCCAATCCAATGCCACTTCACCACCGTCGCGCAAAGTTAGAATTTCTCTACATAATATAGAGACAATATTACAAAGTAGAATTTGGTATGTTACATGATTGATCACACCATTTACTTTTCAAACATTTAAGAAATCATTTTTTTCTCTCTCTTTTGACCAACAATTTTTCTCTACTATTTTTTTTACTAACCTGCGATATTTGACAGGCGGTAATAATCGGGATCTTAGGATACTGGCTAAAATGGTCTGCGCTCGCGATTCGAAGCACCATAATGTCGGCCAGAATTTATTTTGTACGAGCGGAATATTCGCTTCCAAAAATAATCGGAATGGCCCATCGGCAGAAACCAGCAAGGGTGTCTGAAATCGTAATACATAGTTTTTTTTTTATTGATTTGCACGGTGTGACACGAATACGATTGCATAATCGTAAGACTGCATTATGTTTTATATATTATTCATTGTCTGACAATTGATCTCATTGATGAATAACTTATATGTGATCGTGTGATTTATTTCACCGTTCGTGACAATGAAATTGCGCGATGGATCAAGTGAACTTCTATTAAATCATGAATTATGAATGCACTTATTATATATAATTATATTGCCGCGCAAATAAAACAATTTTTGTTTGTGCGCCACTAATTCCCTCACTACATATTATATAATTTACATAAATCAAGGATGCACAATAATTAAATAGAATCTCAATTGAGTCACAAGAATAAAACGGAGCAAATTTTTGTGATCTTATTTATTGAAGCAATTTTATTTATTTTTTGTTTCAGAAATGTTAAATATTTGTTGTTTAAAATTGGAGTATTTGCTTTCATGTTATGGAAAATAATATTAAAAAATGAATAAACCAAAAAAGAAAGATATAAAATACGTATTTCAGACCAAGTAATATGTATTCTGTATTCCTTTTTTTTACATCTTATTCATACATATAGAAATTCCCGAAATTTTGCGAATCAGAATATCCGTAACAAGATAGTTTTCGAAAAAATAATTTTCAAAAGTATTTGCCATTTTTTATTCCAAACAGTAGTTTAAATAAAAATAAAAATCAAAATCTTAGTTGTTACGAATAAAAATGTTGTAAACTGGTCAATTATAGATTACGAAATGGAAACCTAAAGCACGTGGTCACTATCACCATCTACTCACGGACAGGCGTCCATTTAATCATAATTGTTTAAGTTTAACTTATAATTAGTCAATTTTAAACATTTTTACCTAAAAACCTACTGTTTGAAATGAAAAATGGCAACTACTTTTTTAGTTTGTCTTTTCAATAATTTTCTTGTTATAAGTATTTTAATTTCGCGAATTTCGGTACACGTATATAATACATTAGCATCACACGCTGCTTTTACGAGATAAAATTTATTAATTAAAATTTTTAATTCATCCATATTATTAATATCTGTACCACTAGTATAATAGTAAGTAGTTTGCAACTAGTTATTTCATGCTTGTTACTTCACCTGCTGACGCATGTACAGGACAACTGCCTCGCAGTTTTAAGGTCAAATTAATAAATTGCATCTTTCCTCGTCTATCTATCGAGGGTCGTGTGACAGTTCGAACACGTATCACGGAAATCCTGTCTGTATATATAGATATATAATCAAATTCGTATACCGCGTTTTATGAAAATATATGGAAATGCTTTATGCAAATAATTTTACTTATGGATATTTATTATAAATATTTTGACTAATTTTTTGATATAAAATTAACTACTTACTTTGAATTTATTTTTCATAAAAATACAATTTTTATGCCAACAGTCACTGATATTTTTACTCCCATGGGTTGTATAATTATGTATTTTTTTTTAATTGAAAAATGTAGATACAAATGCGTGTGAGATAAATAAAATACAGTTAAATGATCTGATAATTAAATTAGTAGATATACTTTGCATTCTTCAACTGATAACAGTAAATGTACGATAAAAGACATGTAATTAATTATTTCATCTCCACATATTATTTCATAATTATTTGATTCCGATAATTTGTTAACGATAATAATATAATACTTATAATAACAAATGATTTTTTATTGATATAAATATAAGATGTCGATACGTCAAGTAATTATTTAAAAAAATTAAAGAATATCTTTACTTTAAATTTCTTATTGTTATAAAGTTGATGGGAGAAATGATAAGAATTATGAAAATACTAAAAGATGCTTATAAAGAAAAAATTATAGTGTTATCGTTCCCAAACTGTTCTTAAAGTTCTTAAAGTTATGTTAACGAATCTTAATTGATATCTTTTGTGACTTGAATTTTTCAATCGAAAAGTTTTAAAAACAGCTCGATTATAATAAAATATAAATTTTTGTTTATATATAATATGTATAAACAAATAATAAATATAATGTCGTATACGAAAATGTAAAATTTAAATAAAATTTATATTTTAATACTATTTTTTTCAAAGTAAACTGTTTCCCGTCATTATATTTTTATTATTATCAAACTTTTTGAAACTTTTCGGTTGAATAAGTCAAGTCACAAAAGACATCAAATAAAATTCTTTAACTTTATACACTATATGTATATTTCAGAGTGTCCTGAAATTTGTGAATCAAAATATCATTAGGAAGAAAGTTCTTGAAAAAATAAATTTAAAAAGTACTTGCCATTTTTCATTTGAAATAGTGCTTTTGAGGTAAAAATGTTTAAAACTGGCCAATTACAGACTTAAATAATTATGATTAAATGGACGTCTGTCCGTGAGTCAGTGATGTTAATGATCATGCTTTTAGGCTTTCATGTAATCATAAAATTTATAATTGCCAGTTTAAAACATTTTTACTTTAAAAATTATTTGGAATGAAAAATAGCAAATACTTTTTATTTATTTTTTAGAAAACTTTTCTGTTACGGTATTTTGATTCGCGAATTTAAGGACACTGTGCGTGTATATAGCACATACATATAAAATATATACATACAAAATATGTATATTGTACGATCGAGTAGCGAGATTTAAATGAGTAGGCAAATTATTTCATTTTGCGATTAGTTCTCCATTCAGGACAAATAAATGTTGATGCATATAAAAGGTGCCGCTAGCTGACACTATTTAACTACATTGCTCTGAATCTTTTAGTCAATGAATGCATAGCGCGTGTTCACGAGGTATAACGATAAGTTGTTGTATTTTAAAGTTTATCGTATGCGGATAGATTCATCGGGTTTTCGCGCATGTTATATATTTATATATCCATTATTTCCATTATATCTCCATTATTTCATCAAATTTAAAACCCTTTAATGATTAGCTGATTTAGTTTTCTACTCTTCTTATGCTCTGAAAAAGTACATCTTTGCAGATCGTATTTACGTATATCTAGCATCATGTTGTTATGGCTAATACTAAACACGAATAGGCAAATATATACCTAATCGTATATTCATGTCGTTAATAAAAAATACAAAAGCATTTTTTTATTCATGGGTATTATAATTCATATTTAATTTTCAAATTTTATTTTAAATCTCTATCAAACATTTATCTTCATATTTTATATTAATGAAGAACTAATTACGAATATTATTTATGTACGATGTTTAGGCGTGATTTCGATATCTGATATTTTAATTTGAGAGATTGAAATACATGGTATCGAATTGTATACGTGATTGTAACCATTTCGATGCACGGTGAGCGAATAATAAAAAATATGCATGAACTGCTTAATATGCTTAAATTGCTTCAATGTAATGGATATTTTTTTGGACAATATATATGAAAATGAAGGAATATGCATATAACATTAATGCTGCGTCAGATTCTGACGCACATGTGTTACTTTATTTTTTATTATTACTTTTTTACTATTGCTTAAAAAAATATGGCAGATTGCCCCGACATCTCTCCGTCACTCGTGCGTAACCATCACGATTGCAATTGTATTTAATTAAAGATAAAGTTTCTGATCTGTTGAACGAGGTAGGCGTCATTTATGGAATCTACCGTGTATACATAATTGGTTAATTTCTCATGTTGTTCTTTATTACGAAATGTTCTCCGTCACGTAAATTACGTGCGTCACGTAAGAGTGGAAGTTTTTAAAACTTTCTAGATCGAACCAAATGCAATCGATTTTAACGTGCCGCGATTAATCGAACTTCGCTTTCTCTCTCGATTATTTTCTAAAATGTATCTTGTGTGATGTAGCAATTTTTGATAAACGCGATTGATCGATCGGATAAAAGAATTGATCGCGCTTTTACTCACCTTGACGACCTCGCAGAGATAATAAATACAGAAACCGACTGCCAGTAACGCTCCGTAATACAACTTGGGGATACATGGGATGTTCTCGAAGAGGTCCATCGTAGCGCGCGCGACTACCTAATATAGAGGCACCAGATACAGGCAGCGAAGGCAAGCGACGCGAAACTGACAGACTCAAGTTGAGGTCCGTCGACGGACTTTGCTTGCTGATAACCGGCACTTACGAAGTGGCAGTCGTGAGTCAAAGCCGGCGAAGGAAGTCTCGCTGCCGCGCGCATGCCGCATGGATAATTGGACGGCCGGCTGACTGATTAATCGGCTGAACGATACGATGAATCGGTACCAATAGACCAGAGACAAAAATACCATAAATGTATCCAAGGTTTGATCACGTGCGCGCGAACGAGTCCGTCTCACGCATGCGTCGTGGTATAGAGCTGATACGATCGGAGTCTTGATGTATATCTGATGAAAAAATATATTTCCGCTTACAAATATTTACAGTCGACTCTTGAATCCGTCTGGATTATAATGTCAAAAGTGAGAAATTATGCAAAAACATATAGGTATCTTTCTGCACGACGGAATTAATAATTCTTTTTTGCATATCACCATTTATGCGTTATATAATATGAATTTGTAAAAGTCTATAGGTATATAATCATCGATCCATATCACTGAACGCGTACGATGACACTCAAAAAATTAATTTATTTAACGAGAAAATAAATCACATTGTTGCTTCCTTTAAATATACAATTTATAAAAGTCATACCAATAAACAGTCAGAAGCTTTTTTGAAATAAATAATACAGTCTTAATAAATTCCTGTAATGCAAATTTTATTCGCTTACGAAAACCTTTATGTATACGCGTATGCAAACTTCATATCTGATGTAAAATTCATTTTTTTCAATATTCACGTATTAATTATGATGACGATAATTGATATTAACAAGTAAAGACAGTCACAATTTTCGATTTAATCACAAACACATTCCGCGTTTCACTGGGATATGCACGTGTATGCTTCGTCGCAACGTGAGCATGACAGCACGATGCGGACTATTATGCAACGATACCGTATCAGAGCCGTACTTACGTTAAACGGTAGCCTGCAGGAACGCCGCAGAAATCGTATTATTACAAAAAATGCAAATAAATTGTATAATTTTATCAATTTTTACAATTTAAAATATAATACTAACATACATCACTATGAAAAATAAATACAAAATCATTATTTAAATGCTACTAATAATTATGCAAAATTAAGACAGATAATAATAAATATTTATGTGCACATATATACATATATGCACATAGATATTTATTTATACAAGATCTAATTCTTATTATAAGAAATTTTACAAATTGAAATAATTGTATACAAGAGATTTAAAAAGGACAGAATTATTAAGCAACATATATGTTGTTTGTTATATTATTATTCAATAGAGAGAGAGAAAGAGAGAGTGAATATATTATTATAACATTTATTAAGTTTAATTATCCACATTTTTATATACATGTATTTTGACATTTGGAAATTGAAAAAATTTTGGGTCTTAAGAAAAGTCAATACGATTCTGATACGAACTATGCGCAGAGAGAAATGCACACCGTAACGTTTGCCGCGGTATCGTTGCACTGGTTCACTCTCGCGGATTGATTCCCGATTGTGTCTGTGCAGTCTCACGATTGTTCAGGTTCCTCGAGGTCAAGACGATTTTACCATGTACGTACTATGAGCGATCAATGACGGACGATCGCGCCTCGCTGGTATCCACGCGACATTGCTGAATTCATTGCACTCGCGCATATACCGGCAGCACCTGCTAACTGGAGAGTTAAGAAAGATATTCGGAATTCATTTAATCCAGATTATTTTCAAATAATTTTTCTATACGCAGGATTTTCCCCATTCGAATGCTTATCAATTCAATAGAGTTAAACAGACGTTTATCGCGCAATAACAAGGCGCTACAGTTAATCTCTAATGTAAAATAAAAATAGATAATTGCCACTGTTGTTTCAAGGTTGTATTAAAAAGCTTATCGAATATTTCATTATTATTAACATTTGTTAAAAAATCTGACTGAGCTTATTTATATCAGCACATTTATATCAATCATGACCTATAGGGATCAGCTTTATTATTCGAGAGAGAATGAAATAAGAGAGAATACATATACCAAGAAGAATTATAGTTTTATTAAATACAGTCTTTTACATTTCGTGAATATAATCTGAGAATGTATTTAGGTTGTTACATTAAAGATTTAAATGACCAACCTCGATCGAATGTGAAAGTGAGAGAAATGCATCTCTTTCTACATATATATCTCTTTACTTTCTTTTTTACTTTGATCAATCTTAAATCAATAAATCGATATTTAAAATGGAATTAATCCCTTATTTTCTAAATATTATTTAAACGTAATCATAGATTGCAATTTACATATTAAGAAAAAACACACAAGCAAAAAAACATTTTAACTCTTGTTGCATTTAAAGTATATAATTAATGCTAATATTATCAGCATGATAAAAAGGACAGTCGAGATAATTGTTTTTAAAGGACAGTCGGAGATAATTTTCTTTAAGACTGATGAGATTGTGAATATTTTGCTGTTGAAAAATATAGATAAAGGCATAATTATCACATACATATTGTAATCCTTTTATATGTTAATATATATAATGCAATTGATTGACAGAATATCTAATAGTATAATAATATAGTCATAATTTTTTTGCATAAACTCAACTTTCCTCAACAATAAGAATTACTTTCAACATATTGACTGATAAAAATAATAATTTAAAATGTTAAAAATATTATAAATGCGAGATTTTTTTGTGTACAAATTAGCATATTAATTTTTCATTCAATTTGCGAATCTAACATGATTATATATCGCAAAAATTTAACTTTGTAAGCTTCTTCAAAAAAAGAATATCAGACATTAATATGGCACACATATTTTGCAGACTCATGTATCATACATATAATTTGGTATAATTTATGAAAAAGTTTTTGATAAAACCTTAAATCTTTTTTCAAGACATTTATAAGGAAACTTGAAATTTCATCTTACTTTTAAATAATTGTCTTTAATTTTATGATCAAAACATAAATATTATAGCAAAGCATTGTTTTAACATATATAATATAATAAGTATAAAATATATCGACAAGTTTTAAAAATGCAATAAATTTTATGATTAACTTTGCATCAATTTTATAGTTTACACTCTGAAAAAAAATTTCTTAACTTGACTAAACTTTCAACTAAATATTACTTTGTTAACATTGAACATCTAAAGATCTTTAAATTAAATATAATATATTAAATCTGACACAAAACGTATATTTGAATTAAATACTAATATATAGTCAATTAACAAAATAATAATTTAGTTGAAAGATTTAGTCATGTTAATAAATTTTTATTTTTGGTGCAGATCTGCTTGCGCGATAATTTCGCGCATCATAAACTTGTTGTAGAAGTAGTTATATAACGAAGACTAAGGTTGCTTAATTAACTAAATACATAGGTGAGGCACTGAATATACGTGAAGCAATAGCAAATTAAAGACGAAGATCATTTCTGTGTAACAGTTGGATACGATGGCAAATCAACTTCTAACGATAATTATCGTTACAATTCGTACATAATCAGACATTTTCCATAGTAGCTATTGTAAAATTCCAATAGGGGGAGATCTCTTATTTAGTGCTCATGGTCACATACTCACACGCTATGATTATGGCGCAGTTGTATTTATATGTGTGTATATATTGCATGCATATATGTGAACATGCAATTGCATTTAATTATTAATCATAAAAAATTTTGTTACTGCATATCTTCTAGAATTTCGAATTTTATCCGTCAAACATATAGTTGAAAAAATTTTAGATAATAAAATAAAGTGCATTTCGTTAACCATATGATAACGAAAATTTATTATGTTACATTGTAATTATAACATAAAACTGAATTTTTTGTATTACTAATTACAATTTTATTTATCACAAACAGGTATTTTAGTAATTATATTTTTTGATTTAACATTTACAACTAGAGTTGCCAAGAGATTTAAATACTTTAAACATATAAATAAAATTGCATTAAATCAAGATAATGAGATTATATTTAATAAAAGGTAATTGCATATGTTTATGAAAAAAACAGATAATTACGAAACATTTGCGTAATTTTACATATCGATGCGAAGGTACTTTACAAGTTTTATCTATTAAATAATTATTTGTTATTTTTGCTTCTTATAAAAAGCCTTTTATATTCTTTCTGATATAAAAACATTAAATTTTTACAAGTGGTGTATCTGATTAAAATTATGAAATAATTAATTTAATTTATATATTTAATATAGTATAAAAGTCTATCTTTAGTAATAAATATATATATAACATTTTTTTAGAGATATGTAAAACTTTAGTTTAATTCTTTGAATTTTTCAACTTTCGCTATTTTTATCATTGGCAGCTGATTATACTAACACTTGACTAAATATATTATTTTATTGTTGGGTTGGACACATGAAAATATAATGTTTGACGGAGATGAAAAATTATTATAACATACTATATACAAAAAGAGAGAAGTGTATATATATATATATATATATATATATATATATATATATATATATACACACACAAAAAAACCGAGTATTTGACTTAGTAACATTTCAAAATGCGGACTTTGCTTTTTATATTTTCTAATGCATAAACTCCGTATTTGTCTTAATCCTATGACTATAAAAATAATGCCACAGAAATATAAATTTCACGACATCGCTATATTAATTTATGGCTTGTACGATATAATGTATTTAGCAGTACGGAACTCTCTCTCTCTCGCTCAAAGTTCCTCTCCGTGTCTACGTACCTTATTAGTATTGTAGACGTTCAGCATCGGATGCTGACGGTTGATCGCCGTGTATCATGAACGTCGATTACAATTAGACTCACGAACGTACTTAGCCCAAGTACGAGAGGGCGTAAATTGACTAGGGTAATGTTTGCGAGTCGGGGTTGCCTGATTTCCGTCTATCATGTTTCGATAAGTTTCCTCGTCGTAGACGCAGGAGAGATTCTTCCTTCGCTTCACGGAGCCGGTTTCGAAATTGGCCGGTTGACTGCCAACGAGTACGTGAAGATCACCTTTCTCGTGCACGGCCCAGTCCCAAGTCTCCACGATGGAACAATTGCAAATAAACGGGTTTCCCATAAGATTGATCGAGAGTAAACGCGGATTCGACTCGAATACTTTAGGATTAACCGTGCGCAATTTGTTATTACTGAGGTCTATGTGTTCTAACGCGTGCAGTTCCTTCAGAGAGCTCAGATTCTCCACGCCAGAGATGGTATTTCCCGAAAGATTCAATTGAGTGAGATTATTCGTCGTGCTAAATATGTCTTCATTCAAGTGCGAGATACCGCAATTGCTCAGATCCAAAATCTCCACGTTAGATAGTTGCGTTGCAAGCAGTGAGCCTTCGTCAGGTACGATGAGCGGGTTGCCGCTGAGTTTGAGCTCCACTATATTTGTTGAGTCATGATCACCGAAGACTTTTGGATCGAGGGGTATCTTCAGGTCGCAGTTATTGAGCTCCAAACTTTCCAAACGCGTCAGATTCGCGAACAATCCTTCCTCTAAGGTATGAAGCTCGTTCCCCGAAAGAATTAGCTGCTTGAGAAAAGTCATTTGCGCGAAAGTATTGTTTCCAACGTGACCGAGATCGCAGTAAGACATATCCAAATATTCCAAAGATGTTAATGGGTTGAGGAGACTGACGAATGCGTCGGATAGCGGATTATGAGAGATATCGAGTTCCTCGAGGTGTTCGAACACATCGAAGGCGTCCGGTAATCTTCGAAGACTGCAGTTGCTAAGGGAGAGTTTATGAAGCTTGGGTAGATGACGGAGAACGGTGGTTAAATCGCTGGCGAACATCGGATTACCGCTCAGATTGAGTACGCGTAGTTTACTCGCGTTTGTGAACGCTTCCTCGGATAGGCGATCTTGTAAATTGCAATACGACAAATCCAGAGATTGAAGACTGTGCAGATTGTGTCCGAGCGTATCTTCGACATCCAAATGCCACAATTCATTATTCGCGAGGACCAATTGACGGAGATACAAGTTTTTAGCGAAGGCATCACCCGGTAGATTCGTAATTCCGGTGCTACTGATATCTAGATGTTCCAAGCGCACTAACGGCGTGAGAACGCTCCTCCAATTCAGTGTCTTCAATTCATTGTCTGCTATTTCTAATTGTCGCAAAGTTTCCAAATGCGAAAAAGCTTCGGGAGATATGTAGGTTAAATTGCATCCGTTCAACGTGAGGTATTCCAAATTCGTTAGATGATCGAAGGGGCCTGGTTCTATTCTTTGTAGAGGATTGTGCGACAAATCGAGCTTATTCAAATTCGTCGTGTTGTGGAAGAAGCGTGTGTTGAGATGACGGATACCGCATGAATTTAGATCGAGGTACAGCAACGTGCGGCAATTCAGGAAATGTCCTTCAACTTCCTCCAAAGGATTATGTTGAAGCTCCAATGTAATTAGACCCGGGCTATCCCTGTGGAATTAATTTCATTATATCATTACTGATAAAATTATCTCTGCTCGAAAATACGATTGTATTAGCGAAAGTATGATTGATATCGAATTGTCTTACCGAAACGCTTCAGGATCCACATGCGTAATGGCGTTATACGAGAAATCTGCATCCAATAGATACGTTAATCCGGCGAAGGATTCGTATGTCAGCTCCGTTAGTTGGTTATGTGCCATCTGGAGGCGCCTCAAATGGATTGAACTCGGAAACGGGTCGACGTTTGCGATATTATTATCATTCATGTCTAAAATATAGACAGTAGGGCTAAGCTCGTTGTACGGGATGCTCGTAAGATTGCTATCCGAACAGTCCGTCACCCAGTTGATGCGAAAGTAGTGACAATGGCAATCTACGGGGCATTCTTGCTCCAGCAGTTCTTCAGCGTTCAAGGCAAATGTCGTAACAACCAAATATACCGTAAATAGATACAGCGCTCTTGTTATTTTCGCCATTGTAATCTATATTAACAGAAAAAGATTAAAAGATTAGTCGGATTTTCATATATAAATAATATCTGCATTTACACGGAGAATTTTTAATATTATATAATTTTTTTACAAGAATTGTACATCACAAAAAATAAATTCTTTAACATATTATATAATTTGTACAGCGATATAAAATATCGCTGTATTATAATATATACGAGTTTTAGGAAAATTTATATTTCTTTCTCTCGTGAAATACGAGCTGAAATACTGAGCTGATATATTTCCTAGTTCTAACAACTTGACGTCTCGATCCAAATTAATGTAAATGAGTCAGCTCGAGGGTCGTAGCGAGAGAGTCGTTAGATCGCGAATACGATCCCATTCATCGCGATGACGAATCACGTTCGACTAACTTTTTATGCCGGCGAAATGCATTACAAAGAAACACGTCGACGCCTTTGGCCGGTAGACAACTTCTCTACGAAGTCGGAACAGGGCTTTCCGCCAGAATGGTACGTAACACGCTCGGCTGCACCGGCGAGAAAAGCCACCCTTTATTCCCGCGAAATCTCCCGTCTCCTCGGCCGCGAGCGAGCGAACCATTACGTACACATTCGCCTTTTCGGGAAACTGCCAACCATCCCGCGCAATATCTCTCGCTCTCGCCCTCGCCTTTGGCGCCGGGATTTCTCAGTTTTCGGATGTCGTTTCTTCCCCATAGAACCCCCGTGCGAAAAAACGCCGCGCGGGGTAAAGTCATTTACATTCAAACTGCAAGCGAGATACATGTTTTTTTTTTTTTTTTTTTTTTGCGAATAAGTGTCACTTTTCTTGAACGGTTTTGACCAGGGATTTTTCAGACGGTAGGTTCTTCGGAATTCTTGAAGCGGAATTTACGCGATGGCGGAAGCGTTTGTAAAATTCTTTATTCTTGCAGTGTCTCTTTTTCTTTCTCTCTCTTCCTCTTGTGATATATGCAGTTAATAATTCGATATTGATCTTTCTGTTCAAATAATTTGAGACCGATGTGTTGTTGAACAACGACATCTAACGCATTGAGTGTCATTATTCTCATTGAGGGTATACTTGCCAAATCAATATCACTGTCTACATCTAAATGAGTAAAGTGGATGTCTCTGGGGAATGATATTGTTGACGAGAGATGATTATAGAGCATTGAAGCCGCCCTCAGATCATAAAAGCAAAACAAGATGGTACAGTTAGTTATGATAAAAGAATAATGAAATTTGTTTATAATTAAAATTTTTAGATTGATTTTTATCAAACGAAACATTTTACGTTATGTGTTTTATAAATAACATTACAAGTTTCGATGTTATATAAATATTTTAGACGTCGTCTGTCTTGTGAAGAATAATAAATGCAACGTGAAAAGAATATTTTATCGTAAATATATGACAGTAAAGAATAAGCACTTTGTTAAATTAATATGTTATGATTTATTACGTCATTACGTTTATTTTGTTATTAGCAAATGCATTTAATGGAATGCTATAATAAGATTACTCGTATATGTTCTGGGATGAGACATTAAATTGAATTTCGCATTATTATATTGTAATGCAATCACGAATGCAGTTATTTAACAATATTATTTTGATTTCGTAAGTTACTGCTTATATTATAGCTATACTTTTACGAGACTTTTGTTATATAATAAAAATTAAGCAATTCAATTCTTTTAATATTATGCATTTTACTTTGCATATAAATTACATTAGTTTTGTTCGAAAATTCAAATAATTTTTCTATAATAAAATTGTCGAGGCATCAATAAATTTTCACACGGCGTAAAAAGAGTCTTCGTGATTTTAATCAAATATAAATAAATTGAAACGTAAAGATAATCAAAGAATTATATATTTTAATTTTTGTTAAAGTGTGTTAAATTCCATAAAAATCATTTATTTCTTTTAAAAAGAGAGAATACAATTTTATATAATACTGTTTTTATTGACCTAAAAGAGAAGAGTGGCAAAGAGAAATGGCCTTATATCGTTTTATCGTCGTTTTGAGAGAGCTGAGTTTATTAAATTTCGCACTTCAAAGTCTCTCTATTCTGTGAGTTGTACTAGCCATTGCATAAGAATACTTCGTAATATCATTATACAAATTGGCAGATGTTCTGTAAAAGCGATACTTGTGCGCAAATGGATAACTCATATACTTTTTCAGAGAATACCGAATTGCATTATGCGTGCAAACTGCATTTCATATATATATATATAGACATACATTATATTATATGCTACCTATTCACGGAAATAGAAAAGTACGAGTGCTAATTGCAACGTTTACCGCTTTTGAAAGACCTTCCCGTACAATAGAAATAGTGCAGGCTGTTCAATTTAGGAACCAAACGTTAAATAACGAATATACAATGCGACTAAATGCGACAAAGATACATGTCGTTTGATACGTAAAATGGTATTGTAGGAATGTTTAATACAGCTAAAAATATGCCTTTATTTACGCTTTTCCACGTAATATGAAATTAAATTTATTTTATTACATAATAATGTGGAGATTTATAATTAATATTATATATATAAAAATGTCTTAATATCATTGGACAGGAATAATATTATTATAACATATATTATTATAGTAACTCAATTTTTTGTATCTTGTAAACATCATAAATTAAAAAAATTGATTCCGACTAAATGTACCTCGGGCTTTTGTCTATACTGATTGGATTTGATTATATTTGGTTTTGAATGAATGTTAATGAACGTAAATGAAATTTTATTGAAGTTACAACATTCGCTTTTTCGACTCTACTGGAAAATTTCAAATCAGTTGATTACTCTAGTTGATTGTTCTAGGCAATGCTTTTATCGTATATTGCAAAACTCTGATGTATATAACGTGAACACATATAACTTTACTTTAATAATTAAACATATTTATAATTGATTTCTCATGTTAAAAAATATTTACACAAAATGAAAGAAATTATTTTACAGAATAATATTTTTTTAGTTATCAATAATATATTGCACGTATAGGTATGAAATTTTTGTTTAAGTATCTCAAATTTTATAATCAAGGATTTCAAAAATTAACACCGAGTTTAGAAATTATTATTAACAAAAATTCTCTATAATAGGATGATTATATCGAAGAAAAAGATTATATCTCGATGATATACATCTTTGATCAAAATGATATTTTTTCCAAAGAAAGATTCTGATTATTTATTAAGATGAAAAAATATGTTGTATATAATCACCATTATGCTTATGTGACAAAGTATCTATTCCTTACATATACGAGAGTTATGAATCTCGCAGTTCTGCGATATCGACACGTTATAGATTGTTTCGTCACAAGTGAAACAGATTCGATATATTTTGTTTATATTTCTTCGATCTTTATAATCGAAAACTGACTCTGCTACAAGGTTATTTGAAATATTATTCTCATTCTCTATACATCAAATATGTCTCATATAAAGTCTGCATCTATAGTCGGGAATATCTTTTATTATATAATATTGCAATTCTGTGGATATATAATGTTATGAGGATTGTTTATTACTTTATCCTGACGTATGTAAGAATACTTACATAAATTATATAATAATTCTTATGACATTAAACATTGTATATAAAATATAATGAATATATTTACTCGTCCAAATGGGTTGCTAATAATTGTGATAATTATAATATTATGAGAAAATAATATATTTCTCTGTTCGCGAGTCACAATATAGGATCAAATTCGCGTAAAAATAATCTACGGTATGAAAAAAGTATTTCAAAGTATTTTTGCCTCACAGTGCGATGCATGTACCACGTACTACACTACTCGCGACGTAATGCTCATTCATTGCTCGCGCACTTCATCGCACTCCACAGGATGGCTATTTCATTAAAGAGCACCGAGGTCTCCGGACCTCGTCGCTCCCGCGACGCGCAACGATGTGCGACAACGAAGGCGACGAGTACGTTAGTGGGATGTAATCTGTCTCTACCGTCGCGAATATATGTATGAAACTTAGCAAACCAAATAGCAAGAGAGATCTTTCTAGATTGCAACAATTTTAAACATTTGCTAAAGAGATGTCCAATAACTTATCAAAATTAGAACGTCTTTTGAAGATTTTTTCTTATATATGACATTTTTCTCGTATTTTTAAAATACTAAGAGATTGAGATAGATAGATATATTTCTAACACTTTCTTATTATAATATGTATTGTTGCTCAAGTTTTCTTTTATTCTCCACGCGGCTCTCTAAGCTGGAAGCTCCGGTGGTTTCACGATTAAATTTCATCTGCTATTACTCGGATATATAATTCTTTATCATCATGTATTTTGTAGCAAAAGCCCAAAGCGGACGTGATAAGAAAACAAGAGAGAGTTGAACATATTCTTTTCTATACTTATCTTTTTAATTACTATTCGTTGAAAAGATGAATAATTTATTTCCTGATTAACTATTCACCGGCTCGATGCATGACTGTCAGAATTAATGCAGGATTTACAAGTACGTGTTTTACATACCGGAGATATCATGTAGACCTAGAAGAACCGATGCGACGGTACCGACGAAAACAACAGCGAGGTGATGATGATCGCGACGACTCGCGCGCGCACGTCAGTGGACAGAGATAGATTGAGCGGCCGGATTGCCGAGAGCCGCGGTTAAATTAAATCATGTCCGACTGAATTCAGGGTTAAAATCTACCGAGGCGCGCTCTCGTTCCATCCGCGTACTATGCACGCGACGAGTTCGAATTTTCGGCCTCTATTTTTTGCGGTTCGTTTCACTCACTTTTTGCTGACCCTCTTTTTTATTCTCCTTTCAAAATCCGATCGCGCGCATCTATTTTGCATTCAATTATATTAATTTAACGAATTTAAATTACATATTAATTTAGCATTATTAAATCTATCGTTTGTGTGGAGAAATTTTAAGTATATTACATGTGGTCTTAAAAAACAGCAGATTTTGTTCCTTTGTGTTATATATTTTTCATGTGATTTTAAAAGCGAGGTGATACAGAAATATTATTTTTGTTACAAGATACAAAATCGTAATTACAATTCATAATTTATATTTATTTATTATAGTTAGGTATGATTAGGCACATCTAATTTAAAGCATTAAAAATTGGAGTTAGTATTGCACTTTTCGTCAAGGTCTGGAAAAGTCTGGAGCTTCCGTGAGAAGGAATAAGGCATTCAAGATTGGTTCTATACATATATAAGATTCCGGGTTGAAAAACGTATAATAATAGAATTTTGCAGAGTATCGTTCTCTCGTAAGATAAAAACATTAATAAACAAATGATCACGTGACGTTAAGGGTAGACACCTCTCGCATATATATGTGTGTATAACCGGCCTTGCCTTCGGATTAAAGTTGACCTCGCGCTTTTCTTAACCTCTCAATTCCTCGAGGCGACGAATTCCTCGACAGAGAGATCCATCTTATTCCGCGAGAGAGAGAGAGAGAGAGAGAGAGAGAGAGAGAGAGGTCTTACCGTGGATGCGGATGTAGCGGTTTTGAGGAACCTCGCACATGTATACGGTCGAGTATTATCGGTCGATTTGCAAACGTTCGGAGGCTCGATGCAACGCAACCCTTACTAACAACCACCCCGGGGTAGGAAGCTCGGAGGACACGACGAAATGTGTCAAACGTGCGCTTGCGCGACAACAATATTAAATGCGTCTCTTTTTAAATGCGTCTTGGAACGTAAAGAGCTTGCGAGTCGAGATGCGTGTCATTTGACGAGAGGAAAATCACGCGATGCGAACATTATTATAAATGATGCGCTTCCGTGCGTAAAAAAATGTATCTCTCGGATGAAATATTCCGTACATATATACTTCTATAGTATAAAAAAATTAGTAACATTGAGTTGTGATAATTAAAGGTCTCGTAAGGTACATTATGCTCCAGTTTTTTTCGTCAGACGCGTAATTTTTTGCATTTAATGGACGTAATTAATTGAACTACCATTCTTCTAAGAGTACTCTGGGAAAAAAGGTTACGATTTTTTTCATATATTTTAAATATCTCTGATCTCTATAAGTATGACATATAGTGTTGCAATGCAATTATTCTATGTTCAGGAACATTTGCGCAATTGCAGGCAATTAACTTGTTATTTTGTAATTTACACGCACTGCGTCTCATCATTTCTAACAAGAAAGGAAATATATATAATAATTGTATTGACTGTACTCACGTTTTTTCACGTTCACCTTTGAAAATCAAGATCAGTGCGAGACGATCGCACGTTGAATATTCGTAAAAAAACACGTTCACGATTGAAACAGCTGATTGATTAATACCGGCCACACATGAATAGAGATTCACAGAGGGGGAAAAAGACACGCGCATGCTCGTACCTCGTTTCTGCGATGTACACGTTGCAGATGACGCTGGAAGACAAGGTTTCAAATTAAAGAGCATCTCTCAATATATAATGAGTTAAACAATTGAGATAAACGATAGGAAAAATTGACGTGCCATCACACACTTGTCGTATACGCTTTCAATTTATCTCGTGTCATGCCTGGTTGATATCGATCGCATGTAAAGTGAGATTCTTCATTGTTGATGATTTTATCTTGTCCTCTTTTTTCGAAAGAATTAATATAACTAACACGCGATTTTTTTTATGGAGACTCACGAATATAAACACGAGCGAACGCGAGATTAATAATTTTGGGTAGGAATGGCGACATTTTTTATATCGTCTATAAATAAATAATTATTTTAAGCTACGATTTGTTACGTATTCAAATATAATTGCGATTTAACAGAGAGAGATAGTTTTTGATACCTAAATTTGTGCAGGAGAATTTCACAATGAGCTTTACGATCCGTTTTTCACTGGCGTCGCCAGTGAACCTGCAGCTATTCCCCTTGATTATTTAATAACGAGTTTCACGAGTCACACAGCCCGTCACTTCACACTCACATATATTCTTGTATATCCGGACCGTTCTTCTTCGACTTGGTTGGATGAAAATTTGAGATTGGGGCCAGTTATGAAACTATTTAAGAATTCTTTACCGAAACGAGTTTTCGATTATAACTAGTTTAGGCTTATCGTCGCTACGCGACGAAACAAACAGTGATCTTCGATTTTCTTCAAAGCTTACAGCTTTTAAAAGATCCACGTTGTAATCAGAGTCCGCTGACATTTGCATATAATATATAAGATATATATTTGAACAGACGAAGACTGATTAAACTAGAGAGATTAATTTGAAGCAGACGAAAACACTGAACAAACTAGAGAAATTATTAATTTGAGGATTAATTTCTCAGAAGTGTGCACGTTTACATACATATATGTTATAGAGAAATATATTTACATTTTCGTATAAATCAGATTGTAGACTAATGACATAAAATAAGAAACGTGCATAACTGAGATATAAAATGCAAATCAAGTTTAGTAGTACTACATTCTGCTATATCGGCAAATAAATTGCTGCTTCAGATATTCGATCATGACAAAGCGCTGCATCATAAAAATGTAGAATACAAAACTTTAATGTCCAATGTTCTGCTTCGAATAAGTTTAATACATGATTAATAGCGTATACTTAACATGTCATAAAATTCATTACAATATGCGTCATAATGAAATAAATTTTAATAAAAAAAACAATATAATAAAAATAAATTTAAATAAAAATATTTTTTTTATTGGTACTGCAGAAATATAATTGGTCAAAAGAGAAAAAAGAGATTCGGAAATCAGATGTTTGTGAAAGCGAATGAAATTGAATATAAAAATAAAAAAAAAAAAAAACATTATGCGCATTTCTAATAGCTTCGTTTTTCACATTATATTGCTAATATCGATACATTGTATACAAGAGATAGGGACGCTTTTTTAAGTTATACGATTGCTGTTCGCGCTGGTGAGCACTTGCATATGCATTTGCATCCCCCATAGGGTCGTCGCTGCTACATGCGCGTATGTATTCAGATTCGAAGAGAACAATAGGAAATCGATATGGTACGTGTCACTCTCTTTGTACATCTGTGCACACAAGTTGTTTGCTCATGCAGTCGGTGCGTGATTGAACGACGTTCCGTTCGGTTTCGAAGAATTTGCATTCGTTAAAAATTGGCGATCGCGGAGGTCAGACGCATTGTTGGCGCGGGAATGTATTACGAAACCCGGAAGAGAATTTCCGGAATTTCTCGTGAACTTGACAAGGAGAGAAGGGGTAGGGAAAGAACCAACGAATCTGCCAACCCCATTCGTGTCAGCGGCGTAACGAATGAGAGGAGCATCGATTAACTTTGCGATTGACATTAGCTCTCCCGATTGAGCGCCCGTTGAATTATCGTCCCGGGGATTAATTTTTCCCTTTCTGATCCGTGCCGCGGATTTATCTTTTTCCCTTGTTCGAACGCCGCTTAACGAGAGAATCGAGCTAGCAACGGCACATTTAATGGAACGTAACGTCAAGTATTCCGAATCAACCGCTCGAAAATGTACGTCCCGGAGATTAATGAGAGATTCATCGATAAATCGGTAAATAGAGAGCGAGGGAGAGAAAAAAATTATCTATATAAATAGAGTTATATAGAAAAATCTTGATTATCATTTCCTTCGTTTCTCAACGCTAATGTTTAGCGCTACGATTTGAATAAGTGTTTGGCGACTTGAGTTTTAGTTGTGATATAATATTATATTTACAGAATAGAAAAGTGAATTTTTAATACCCGAAGGTAATAATTATTTATACGGTTGTATTTAACGTACTTGTATTCGTGGAGTTATGATGAAAAAATTAGAATGGTTTAGTTTTCGCTTCGAGAAAAATATTTAAATATTTAGACGTGATATATATATATATATATATATATACACACATTGTTATAAATGTGCGACTGTACACCGGTAATGCTACTTTATACCCGGCAATATTGTACAAACACATTTTTCACGTATGCATATCATTTTGCTCTTATATTTTATCATGTTTATTCACGGTGCGCCGTACGCATCAAGGCTTAGAATAGAGATCACCTGTCTGGCAGGTAATCTCTATTTATGCATCTACTTTAATATCAATTTATGTACCCCGTTACTCTTGTATTCCATACAATTATAAAATTGTTTTTTCCTTTAAACAGATATTTTACGCGTGCACATGAAAATCATATCGCGCTTATTAGATTTATACGAGAAATACATTTAGTATATAATTGTATGAAAATAAGTAATAAGTATGGATAACGTGACGTATTAGCATATTCATTATAGGGTTTGTTTCCTGCTTAACGTGTTTATAAAAAAAAGTGTATCAATACACATAAACGTCTCTCCGAAGTATCAGAAATTAAAATAATTTTGTGGGAGTATTTTTGGAACGCATACGCGCACATAATGGTTAAATAATATAATAATAATAAATACTTTGAATACAATTATGCCTTGCACATGACAACAGATTTTATCGACTGATTTATTTTATTAACCGATACTAGACTGTTATAAAGAGGTGCAACAGATGGCGATGAGATGCCATTTGAATTGCCCGAATCTATAAAGTATTTTGTGTAAAATCGGATATCAATACTCAATATTTTAGCAGATAAACATTTGAAAATAAATATAAAAAAAACGATGAATTGTCTATTTAACATGCGAAAATGCTTAGCAAAGTCATATTTTTTTTTGCTACTGCTTTAAACAAGTGCTATTGTTTTTATTAAATACTGCAATTTTTATTTAAATGTGGAAACGAAACAGTGAAAACGAAAATGAAATATTATTAATTACATTTGAAGCAAATGTCCGAAATATTTGTGACGCAATATTCATGATAAACTTTCGACGGATATATCGTCTATATAAGTCTCATCTATTTTTCATGTCTTATATTCTCGCGAAATTATGTGAGAATGACTTTGGCAAAGCTCCAATGTGCCATAGAATGTGCAGGGACATGTACGGAGCAACGAACTTTAGTCAGCGTTACTTTGGACAAGATTCTTCTTGTTTCTCAGCGGAAACTTTTTAACCATGAACTTGATATAGACATTTTCTTTAGCAGTAATATCAAAGTTTCATTTACGAATTTATGTCATTTAGATTCTACAAAAAGTAATATTTATAGAAATTATATAATGAAGAAGGTGCTTTTAAAAATTAAACTCAAACATTGAGAAAAAATTAGAATATTTCCCGATACATACAATTTTTGTTTAACGCGTTGTTTAGTCATATAAATCAGATAAATTCAATTTTCAATCATTATAGAATAATATATTATTATCAAAATATAATTGATAGAAATATTTGATGTCACATAATATATACAGAATATACAGTAAGTGAACGCACACATAAATATGTAGAGGAAGATAGAAGAGGAAAATGTCATACATATTTGATCATTTGATATAAGAGAGCTTTTAGATATTTATTTATCATGTATAATAATGATATACATTTTATATGTATAACTCAATTTTCTGATCTTTTTGCTCCATTAAACATTTTTTACAAGATTTAATATATTTATAAGATTATTCATGTATATAATAATTGATCGGATAATTATCATATTATAATTAATGCAATCATTATCGCATCGCGCTGGCTAGATTACAAGCTATATATATATATATATATATATACTGTATAAACCGCGAAAGAGCACAGTTTATTGCAAGGCGTAATAATTAAAAATTGCAGCTGTATAATGGTAGAAAGTAAAACGAATTTCTAAACCGATTCTAGGCACCGTAAGTTTTAATTATTATTCCGCGATGATCGCGTGCAAGCTGCAACCGCGACGTTCGCGCTCGTATCCGTACACGCTTAATTAATTAAACAACGTAATTACAGAATGCGAACTCGGGCGGGACACCAAACCGACCATTTTTAATTAATTTACGAGCAGGTACGATTACGAGATTTTCGCTAACGTGCCCCTTACGTGCGTCGCTTACGACAACGACATTTATCCGCGCAATATTATGCCGCGTCCGGCAAACATTTCCAGCCAAATACTCATCGTAGGAGCGAAAGAGAGAGAGAGAGATAATTACGATTCCTATTACGCTAAAGCCGATAAAGCAGCGGGTCTATTCGACTTCGTCGCAGTCGCCCGGGTAATCCGCGAAATAATCCTCACCCGGTCCGACGCAATTTCGCCGCGAATATGAATAAGAATCACGACTCACGCGTGACTCGAGGCTTTCTCCATGCAGCAGCGGAGCGAAGTTAGGGCGCTGCCGGGCGGAGCAGGCAGGCAGGTATAGGGTTGGCGTCGAGAAGAGAGCCATGGTGGAAGGTTTGGGGTGGTGGCGGCGGCGTCGGCGACAGTGATATGGTGGTGGAAATGGTGGCGATGGTGGTGGTGAGTGACCGACTGCGCAGACCCCAAAGTCTCGCAGCCGCGAGTACGTAGTCAAACTCCGGCTCAGTAAGGACTGAGGTCCCCGTTTGCAGTGCAGTTCGAAATCTCCGGGAGCGACCGCGGTTCTTTCGTTTTTCCTCTCTTTCTCCTCTCTCTCTCTCTTTCTCTTTCTCTCTTTCTGTCTCTCTCTCTCTCTCTCTTCTCCCTCTCTCCCGTTCCTCTCTTTTTCTCCCTTTCTCCGCAAAAGCTCCCTTAGCCCATCTTTCTCACTCTGTCTTTTCTCTCCTCGGCTATCGTCTGTCTTCTCTTCTCCCTACTCTTGCGAGCATTCCAGCTTTCGCTTTACAAAAGCGTCTCCTTAAACTTTTTTCTCCGCGGTCACGCGTGGCGAGCGATCCGGGATCGGTGACAGATTCTAGACGATTGATGGATACGAGCGGAGTACGTCGGACAAGTTCTCCCGGCAATCCAAGGTGTCTTCATGGCGAGTCACGTGGATTCCGGTGATTCGAGAGAATTTCGTTAGTTTGGCTCGGACCGAGTGCGTTATGGGACGTGCGTGTTCCGCCTGATATATCGCGTGTCTATCATCATTGGACAAGTCCACCGGTACAGATTTTGCTGCGGACCACCGGGCTGAAATTCTTGACGAGAGTGCGTGGCAACAATCAAACAAAAATTCGCTCGGGTGTATCGGGTCGATGTGCACAAGTCCGAGGAAACTCACTGACACTTCGCGTCGCTCGGTGTAAGTATCCCACCCTCACTTCGCCCTCACGTTCCTCCTCAACCCCGAACTCATCCCCTAAAAATATGATACGATACGATACGATACACGTCGACCACGAGTCGCACGCGTATTCCTGCGATAAGTCAGCTGGAAGTTCGATGCTTGCCGAAGCGACGTTCTTGGTTCACGGATTTTCTCGGGTCAGCTGTTTACCGATTATATTCCGGTATATACACATGTGTGTGTGTATATATACATCGTTTTACGATATTGCATCCGGTAGACTGATTAAATATGCATTCTCCTTGGCGCGCATTGCCCTTAAAATAGGGCTTTATCGACTCGCGTTAAATTGCCCCGTGTTTATACGATGCTTTTATAGACTTGCGTTGCGTTGATTTACGGAGGAAAGACTTACCTAGTTACACAAGTTCATGAAACACAATGAAATAAATCTTTTATTAAACATTTAGCGCGCCGATAGCAGTTGCAAGCGAATGGTCTTTAAGGTTCATTATGTGCTCTTATTCTTGAAAGGCCATTTACCTCTTTTTTTCCTCTTCTTTTTTTAGAGGAGAATCTTTTTATTAAGTTTTTCCACAACTTCTTTATTCTTGTACTCTTGACTCGGAAAGATACATATGGAATGAAAAATATTGAATTGCAAGATTCATTTGTGAGTCGTTGCTAACCGTGTATCTTTATTAATTATAAATTCAAAATGTTTCATTTTTGGTCCGCATTTGTTACTATGTAATATTATTTGCATATTGTATCCATACATTGTTCTGAAAATTAATAAAAATTAATAAAATACACATTTTATTAATTGTCTATAATTTTTATATTAAATATAATACTAAATTATGCGCGCACATTATATTAGTTTTATTACGAAAAGTATGCTCGCGTGTGTATAATTAATGTATAATATTAAAATTATAGAATAATAATAAGATGTTAATAAATACTTAATATAATAAATGTCACACATATATACTATGTAGGGGATGATGAAGGTGGGATTAAATAATATAAATACCAAAGTTTATTGTTAAAAGAAGAAAAAAGGGCACTTCTGCCAAGTGAGATATAACAAAAGCTGATCCGTTAATGTCAATAACGAGCACATAATTGAGAGTCATTTTTCCGAGAGTTATTAAACAAATTAAATCTTCCACATCTCCCCTAGTAAATACATTACGGTACTTTTTCCTCGCCCCGTGGCTTTGGTCTTCATAATTAATTCTCCGATACTCCTAATCCCAATGAGTCTGAACCTTCGTCGGGCGAGTTTGTAATGAAATGCACCCTTCTCATTCCATAGGATGCTGTTATTTTTCTGGGAAAGTGTTCCGAAATATTCTCGAAGCTTAATAATGTCGGCTTATATTGTGAAACAGGTATTAAGTAAGCGTTAGCACGTACGTCTCCCAACGGTATTAAATTTTGACGCAATTCCTTCGGATCTTACTTTTTCTTTTTCAGCTGTTTAACGATTCGGGACTTACACTAGTAAATGAAAAAATATGGCGATTAATTCCGTTGGATTTTACTTTGCGAAAATACCTCTTTCTTTTTTCCTTTCAATGTTTATAGTAATAATGCGTACAGCATCGAAAAAAGCTTAGTATTGAAAGAACAATGCCGAACAAGGGCCAAAATTTGTCTATAATCTTTATGTTTTTGGACTTGCTAAACATGAAAATAAAGTTAACAATTGTCCAATTAAGCTTCATTTTCGAGTTCAGCAGGTCCAAAAACATAATGATATATCGATTTATAATTCATTTCCCTTACAGGAAAATTTTGACTCTTTTTCAGCATTGTTTTTTCTAACGAATTGTGGTGGTCATAAAAATATATCGCTGTTGAATGATTTGTGATTTCTCTCAAAGCTTCTATACAATATTCAAGAGATTCATATTTCAGGTTATATAAATTGTATACTGCGTATAGGTATTATGAATACATACGTTATGTGATGAACATATTCAAAATTGCGTAGTAATTTTTCGAACCTTAAGTACTGCAACAATAATTTTATCGAGAAAATATGTAAACAATATTGCGGATATTATTCATTTATTTAAAAATATATCGAGTTTTAAAAATTGAGAGAGAAAGGGCGATAGATAAATGGAGAGCGGCAAGGTTTATTCATTGTTTTATTAGTGTGAAAATGAATTTGTTTATTAAATTAGAAATAGGAAATAAATGGAATATGAAGGTATATTCTGACACAAGCTGATTTCGTTTTAAATATTTTCTCTCAATATCAATAACAATACTCGCGAGCAATAATCTATCAAAAATCAATTTAAAGGTTTTGGGATCGCATTCCCGGGGATACGAAACTTTTTATCGGTTATAACAGTCGCCGTACCGTGATTAATCGACCCGTCCGTACTATTAAATGGGATGCGGATAATTAATCGTCGGTTTCACCACAACACCTGCTTGCCTAGCGTGGGAACATCTGAACCGTGTTAGACGGCGCAGCCTCACAAAAACGGTGAGCATGCCGATCCAGAATCGTGTGTGCGCTCGCTTGCTCGCTAGTGCGCGAGTCATTAAGTAAACTGTAAATCTTGCTTACTCGCTACACGGGGCTTATGTCAAATCCAATCGTAAATTCTGATATGCAGGAAAGATATTAAACCTTTACGCACGTACATAGTCTCTCCCCCTTGGACATTTCTCCTGCTCTCTTCCCGAGTTTCAAGCTTTTCCACCGTACAATAAACGCGCGAGAGACTAGAGAGAGAGAGAGAGAGAGAGAGAGAGAGAGAGAGAGAGAGAGAGAGAGAGAGAGCGCAGCCACTCTCTCCAATAATAAAGCGGTCCATAAAGCTTAGCGGCGTGAATGACGCGGGAATTACAGATATTTACATCGTCTCGCCTCTAAAAAAGAGCGTTCGGTGCCGTGCTTTCCATCGGACTCGTTCGTCAATTTGTTCTCGTGCGATATACACGCCTACGCGAGTATATCTTTCAGAGGAAAAAAAAATAGAAAGAGAGGAGAAGATTGAGTCTACCGGTAATAAACGAAGCCGTAAAAAGCTCGACGTAGGAACTACTACGATATATATATATATATATATATATATATATATATATATATATATATAAAATCGACATCAGGGCTGCTGGGACGCGTCAGAAATTTTAATAAGCCACGAAGCGCGATCGGGATAGAGATTCACAGCAGCCGTCCGCTCGTAGCTCCAGTCAACTTCCAGCAGTCATGATAAATCAGGACACACCTGGCGCCCCTGCGCACCCGCCCAGGTCCGTGCATGCTCGTCGAATTACTTTCGTCTCCCAGCTTGCGAAGAAAAGCGTATTTTCTACGGGAGCGGTCGAATTAAGCCCGCGAAGAACGGTGGAAGAGGCGAAAGCTATAAATATAAGGCGACGCAGAAGAGACCGGAGGTGGAGAGACACTGTCCTCTCGGCACAATGCGTGCCGAGCACCAATCCTATTTTCAGAGATACCCATCTCCCACCGTTTTGGCAGCGAGAAAGAGGCAGGGTGGTAGCCGGCTAACCGCTTTATCCCTACATCGAATCGTTCCTTCGAGGTGGCTGCAGCTGTTTCATCGCTTCTTTAAAGGCCCGTTCTTCCCAGCGCGACCCTATGTGTCGATTTTCTGTCCGAAAAAACATTAGAAATGCAAAAGCCCTCTTCGAGGTTTCGACAAAGAGAGAAAAAGCGCGGAATTGCGAAGGAAATTCGCCCGCTTTCCATTTCGTATATGTAGAGAGTGCCTTGTGGCGAAACTTATCAAATTTGTATTACTTTTCATGCATGTCATTCGCACGCGGAAGAAGTGTCTCGATAACGCGAGGGAGGCGATATTTTAATGCGAATACGTCGATCGATGTGAGAGAGAGAGAGAGAGAGAGACTGTAAAGAGGAAAATTAAGTTTCTGCGAGAGAATTTCGCGTTTTATATACACCCTCGTAATCTATATTACAAAAGAAGTAAATTTTAAGCTACGAGAGAGAGCTTTACCAACCATGCACTTGATAATAAGTTGTTGAAAATGATACTGGCGTATTATACACAGCGCTATTTATTCTTCGAATCTTCGTGAAATACTTACTCGTTCTCTTTGTCCTGCCAATTATTCTCGGAAGTAATTATTATTCCAGTGATGATGGAATGAGATTTGAGATGAAGATTAAGGGTGTCCTCTGGGTGGGCTAACTCATTTAGTCGGAAGGCACAATGGACAGCGTCACTTAGATGTCACCCAAAATACATTCGGATCTCTCGCGGAGTGTCAGAGATAATAGTAGTAATAACGGTAGTAATTTCCAGGAGTAAAGCGAGAAAATTAGATTCAATCTCGCGCAGACTTGTGATTCCTTATTTTCGCGTATTAGCCAAAGAGGAAAGAGAGATTCGTTTAATTATCGAGAAATTATATATACCATATATATCTCTATATTATTGTTGTACGATCCACCGTTTACGGAACATGACAGATTCTCCGGTAACCACTTATCTGGTTACGAGGTAGTTCGCCGCGAACGCGCGTGCACACTTAGCCGGCGAAAACGGGGGTGATTTATAGCGAAACTTGGCGTATAAAACGTACACATACGCTAAACGCTAGGGTGGCTCGGCGCACCGTTACTTCCCGTAGCTACACATCCCCCTCGCGACTTAAGTTTCGCGGCGTCAAGAGAGAGAGAGAGAGACAGAGAAAAGCTGTCTTTTCTCTCTTTTGAACTTGTACCTTGCACTTCAGTTTTATGCGCGGCGCTCTGTGAAAGGCGGATGTCGTGTTTGCTCTTGTAGCTGGCATTGTTTGCCGGCCGCCTTTGTTTACGAGGCCTCTCCTTCACCTCCCTTAGGTGGTAGATCGCGGTTCAGGAAACCCACTTGAGTAGGATTTCTTTTGTCTCGAGCCATCCGTCGTAATAATTGAGTGAAACCACAACAAATGATTCGCAGCGCGCGCACACTTCGTGTTAAGGGTCAATGTGATTACTTACAAACGGCAAACATTCCCCGCCGGAGAATCGGAGGAACAGATGAAGGAACTACGGCAATTTGTTCGGATAATTAATAGTATCTCTTTGTTGATCAAAGTCTACGTATATACCTATATACATTCGACACACACACACTCTCTCTCTCTCGATATTCGTTCCACAAACGCGAACCGTATACAATAATGAAAAGATCATTTATAAATAGGAAGAGGCGGAGACGAAAGAAAGGGAGAGCGTGAGAAGCCGCGGCCTGAGGCGCGGAAAATAATCGTTGCGGATTATCGTGACCGCAAGCTGCCGGCTCAAGGTGCGCCGTCATTCGAGAGCCATCGAATCTTCCCTTTCACGCGACGTTCTTTGTAAGAGAGAGGAAGTCCGCCGTTCAATGGAAGAGGGAACCGCATTTTCGACAAACAGGAAAAGCGGACAGGAAGCGAGAAAGAAACGAGCTAATTGCCTGGATTTGATCGATCGTGTTACGAGGGTGGGATTATGTAATTGGACAATGTTAACCTGCGCCTTCACCGATGGAGGGTGCACGTGTGCGCGATATTTCTGACGAGTCGCTGCGAGACTGAGATTATTATTTTGGCGAATCCGTCTCGATACGCAGAGCTGTAATTGGATCTGGGACTCCTTGTCAGGTAACGTCATAATCCTGCGTGGAAAAGCTGTAAGCACGAGAGTAGGTCGTTACACTCTGGAAAACCGGAAACGTGGCAGAGAAAGGACAGGAAGGGAAGTGGCTGGCCGTCGTACTGGAACGAACGACTAAACAAGCTTAATATTGTTATAGTCCGACTACGTCACCGTGTTCTTCCTTTCCAAGCTAGGCGTAGTTATTATCTTGGCTGTTAAATACGGCCGTACGAGAAATACGTGAATACATTAAAAACATATATGCGCGCGGATAAACGCGCGCACACTTGGCAAACATTTTATTACGAACGATGAGAAAAAACGTATCGTTGAAGAAAGAGCTGCGATTTTTTTGCTTCGCGTCGAGCAAAAGATTATGACATTTTTGAAATATGCTAATATATATTAAAATTTAAAATGATGTAAAAATATACAATAAATTTAGATCAGAGAAGAAAGAGAGACGTGTTTAATGTAATTGTTTAAAATTTGATTTGGGACATGTGAAATGGAGCGAATTCTCTCTCTCTCTCTCGGCTCCTTTTGGAACTGAAATAAATAGCGATTCTGGATGAGAGACAGGTAGAGGAAATAAGCGATAGTTATCGCTGCGGTGTATAGGAGAGAAGCATAGATGGGATATTTTAATATGTCTGACCGACATTTCTGCGCGGTATCGAGATGCGGAATTGCGAGAATACATAACCCGGACGTTGACATATCGAATGCGTGCGTTGATATATATATACATATATATTTCACGCGTAACGTGAATTATAGAACTATGGCGCTCTATGTATATCGAGCTCTCATCTGCAGATTCTGTGATTGACTTGCTGTGTCGTGTGGCGATATCTCTTTAATAATGCTTTTACCCGACACAATGTTTTATTCGTTCGTTCTATTTAGATACGTGACAGAAAGAGAGAGAGAAATACATCGGGAATCTCCTCTTCGATAAAATTATCTGACCTATTTTTTGCAATTTATTTATTTTTAATTAGCTGAAAATTGATCAAAGATGTCGATTGAATTATTCAATATTCCAATATCACGCAAATAGGTAACAGAATTTCATCGTTTAATTAAAAATTTTATTGTAAATTTTAAATAAACTTTTAACATTTTTTTATGTTGGATCCTTTCATAAGAAAGTTGATCTTGATAGTAAAACAAGAATTCAGGTCATCCTATAATTTAGAAAAAAAACTACTCTACTCTAAATTTATCGAACAATTTGGAATAATTAAGTGGAGAATTGTATTGGATTTGCCTAAGGTGATTGCATTGTAATTGATTGTAATAGATAAATTGAATTATATATATAAATATCGTATAGCCCGTTAATATGCCAATACGTACAGACTGCATGAATAAAATTTTAAACGAAGATACTTTTGTAGAAAAACTTGCCGGTATATAACTTTTCGGGACTAAATTTACAACACAAAATTAATTAAATTAAATCAAATAATTAGCATTATCGAAAAATTAAATTTATTAAAAGCTATTATATGTATATATATATATATGCAGATCGTTCGAGGATAAGAGATATCTTCGCTTTAATTCTCGAACAATAAAAGACATGTGTTACATGACTGAAAAATGTGCGTGAGACGCGAAAGAAAGAGAGAGAGAGAGAGAGAGTGGTCTAGTTATTTTCATATCTCCGCTGCATGCGGAAGCGCGTGGATATGAAATTCATAGCGGCACTGCGTTGACAGTGCCGAGAGAGAGAGAGAGAAGAGAGACTTAAACGATTAATTCTCTCTGCCGACCGTAATTCGCTCAAAGCTGTGCAGACCGAACGAATCGCTCGCGGATCAGAGCAACGTCCATGTACATACGTACATATACATTCATATGTACGTATGTATATGTGTCCGTTATACACGTCCGTAGAATTTCATTCGTGATTTATCGGCAGACGATTTTTATGAAGCCCGGGGGGATTTTATGAGAAACGCGGTCGCTGAAAGCGAGGAATGCTCAAATAAGACGACGAAGACGACCACGACGATGGTCGCGACTACGTATTCGGATACGATCGAGAGAAGCGGTCTATATATACGTATATGCATATGCGTGTTATATATGTGTGCGACTCGAGTCTGAGAGTATTTCAATATCTTTGATGGCAGAATCGAGAGACGCGTCGCGCTATATATATATATATTATATTTCCAGGGCGATTCCCACGGCGCGGCGTCGCTAAGCTTGACTCTCTCTTGTAAATTTGGAACAATCACAAAATCGGTCCGAGGAAGAAACCCCGTTTAACGCGCCGTGCAATTTAGCCGGCGTCTACTTTTTTTTTATTTTTTTTTATTTTATTTCGGAAGGTGGTAGGAGGGTTGTAGCAACTAACGAACCGAGCATTCCGCGCGGTGTACGTAGTATTTATTGAAAAAAAGGAGCAAGAGAGCGAGAGGGGAGAGAGTGTAACTGATGAACTGAGCACGATAAAAGCGGCGCGAGATAAAATGGATAATGTCGAGTGAGAGAGAGAGAGAGAGAGAGAGAGAAATCGTTACGATCAGGGGTAGGTGCAACGTAGATGCAATCTCTATCGAGAGGATACACGCGCGCGCCACCCCGTTCAATCCTAATGACACTGTTTCCCGAAAACCCTAGACTCTCGAGCCCGCATCTCCTAGGAAACCCGATCAGCTAGATACGCGTGTACGATTTAACTTTGGAAAATCTCCGAATCTCTTTTCGATGCGACGGAAACCGCGTCGAGACGACAGGAAGAAAAAGACAAAAGAAAGAAAGAAACCCTCTGCCGGGAGGTTCGTTTACATATGACGTCTCGACGGAAGTGCTCCGGAACGAAGACGGGGGGCATCTTTAATATCTTTAATCCACACCCCTGCGCGCTCAGCACGAGAAAACGCCGAGCGGAGGTATGCGTGCACCCCTAAGCCTTCGTCGTAGCACGACGAGGAGGGTAGAAGAGCTCTGTGTGTTTGAGCTACGCAGGCGCGGTTTATCGACTACCGCATATATATATAGGGGTATAGCGGGAGAAGCGTTTCGTTTCGTTTCGTTTCGTTTCGCAGTAGCCCGAACAATTTCTCCGCTACCAAAGAGAGAGAGAGAGAGAGAGAGAGAGAGAGATCTCACCCTCTCTTTCCGCCCTTTTCTTTTCCTTCTCCCTTTCTCCGTCTCTCTCTCTCTCTCTCTCTTTGTTCGTCGTTCATCTCGACTCCGGATATTTGTCCGGATTGCAATTGCAGAGGGCTTTTTCCCACTCGCCTCCCTCGTAGCTCGGTTGTACCCAACCAAGTGAGTCCTCCTCTTTCCCCTTTTCAAACCCCCATTTTCCTTCCTCTCTCCTTTCCACGACCTCTCTCCGTGTGAAGCAATATTTTACTCGAACGGATACGCGGACTTCAGAGCCGGGCGCCCCGAGAAGACCCGGAGGGTTGAAATCGTTTCGACGTGTCCGATGACCGATCGAGTGCCATCCCTCCACCTGGAAATACGAACCGGACGTTAGTAACCGCTGCGTGAATCCTCTCTACGTACTATGGAAATAACTTGGTTCGAGCCCTTTCCCTTCGCTCGAACACGCGAGAAACGAATCTTTTCTCCAATTTGCATAATTTCCCGTCGCGAAAGGGAAATCGAAGGAAAGAGGGAGAAAGAACGCGCGAGTTTCCAAGCGAAGAGGAATTTCCCGATAAACCCGGGGTAACACTTTTACAGGTGGTTAAACGGCCTATGTAAATCCTCAAGTTTCGTGATACCCATCCCTGATCGCACTGTCGATACCGATCGTCCAAACTTCCTCCCTTGCGTAGGATATTCTCTTCGACGTTGATTGCCAGCTGTCTTAAGTGGCCGACGTAAGAAAGTGGCTGCTCGATCTTCTCGATACATCGGGATCCTATCGAGCAGCTGTCCCGAGGAAAGGTGGGCTGCGCGAGAAATTAATGCCTTCCTGGGTCTCGTTGAACGCCGTTAAATTAGTGGAAGCGTCATTTCTTCGAGCGAGAGCTTCGAATATAACAAGCATGCTGAAGATTCCGGCCGGTTGAGTAATGTAAATGCCTGGGTTGTTTTTTTTTCCATTCCTCCTCTTCCCAGGGAAGAAGAAGAAGGGGAAGGATCCCTCTTTCGAACAGGTGGCAAGCCAGACTTGGACCAACAGGTAGGAAACCGAGTCCGCTGATACGGGTCAAGAAATGCATAAATTAAACACGGGGGGGCGTGTGTATACCGGTCCAGCCCCCGTCGTTCGCCATGTAATTTATGCGCCGGCAACTGCATCGCGCCCCGAGGTAGAGAGCTATTCATTAAGGCGAGGCAAGAGAGAGAGAGAGAGAGACAAATATATAGAGAGAGAGCAAACTTTTGGCTTAACGAATTTTCCGATTTCGCGCATTAATATGCTAATCCAATTAGTCGTTTCGGCCCCGCACGTGTGGTGCCGCCAAGTTTTTAACCCCGAAGAACTAATTGAATTAGCATTTCAATGCAGCGATTCGTGCGATTCGTTTAGAGCGCAGCTTAGTTTAATTCCGCGGGATACCTCGCGCGTAGAAAAGCGTCTCGACGATATTAACGTTTGATCTGCCACCGTATACACCCGCGGGTATACGGTTTTAATTAGCGTTCTCTCGAATATTTATAACGCCGGATAACTCTTACTCGTTGTTGCTGTTGTCTTCGGGCGCGAGCGAACCGTCCGGGCGCAAAACGTAATCAATTATACGCAGTCTCCCGGTGTCGTCGTCGTCGCTTTTCAGTCGGGATGAATGTAGCGCGGGCAAGATGTTGCATTTTAAAAATTTCTCCACGGATCTTACGATAAACGTGTACGACTTAATTTGTCTAATTTGTCAAGTTTAATTTATCACGAACTTAATGATAAAAATTAATTTATATTTCTGTATATACCTACAATTTTTTTTAATTACTTTTGTGATATCTGGATTTGTGATGAGAAGACACAATTATTTCTTCATTTATTTAAAATTAATTTGTATTTTTTGTATACAATTTTTTAAAAATTATTTCCTGAAGAGGTGATACTATTTTTCTTTCTGACTGTGATATCGATGTATTATACAAGAACATATGACCCCATTTTGAAAATTAAATTAAATATTTTTATACACAATTTTAAACATTATTTCGTAAAGAAATAATATTCTTTCTCTTTCTGATTGTAATATCTGTATTCGATAAGAAAATACTACCCCAGCTTAAAAATTAAATTGTATCTTTATATACATTTTTAAAAATTATTTTCTGAAGAAATAACTTTTTTTCTTTCCAACTGTGATATCTGTATTTGATAAGAAAATATTACCTCATCTTAAACATTAAATTGTATTTTTATGTACAATTTTAAAAATTATTTTCTAAAGAGACAATTCTTTCTCTTTCTGACTGTGATATTTATATTCGATAAGAAAACGTGTTATCTTATTTTAAAGATTAAATTGCATTTTTGTATACGATTTAAAAATTATTTCCTGAAAAGGTAATTCTTTCTCTTTCCGACTGTGGCACCTGTATTCGACGAGAAAAATATTGTCTCATCTCCAAAATTAATTTACATTTTTGTATACATTTTTAAAAATCATTTCCAAAGATATAATAATATTCTTTATCTTTCCAACTGCGATATCTATATTCAAGAAGAAAATATTACCCCATCTTATCTCGTGTACGCTACGTGATTCACCAATTGTATTATCTTGGCGGCATAGCACATATTAGGGAGAGCGATATAGGGTAAATAGTAAAATTATAGTTTGCGCGTGGTTCGTGCTTCTCACTACCTAGAGAGAGAGAGAGAGAGAGAGAGAGAGAGAGAGAGAGAGAGAGAGAGAGAGAGAGAGAGACTCGTAAGTTCGAACGTTCATTCGACGGTGGTTAGCCAAGTTTGGTACGACTTTGGCTCGTCTTCAATTCGCAGTTTTTGAGCTCGAAATGAAAACGAGAAAGAGAGAGGTCCAGAAAATCTCGGAAAGGGATTCTGTAAATTGAATGACTCGGCCTGGTTATACGTTATCCGAGACTTCTTTGCTTTATATGCCCCATAGAATCGGGCAAACGGCGCAGATTCTATTATAGACAAGAAGCCACTGGCGGCCTAGCTGCCACAGCTCGATGCCATTTTCACATGTATTATGCATGTCCGGGCAAATTTCGTCGTCTGTCGCGACGAGGGGGAAAGCGTCGTCTTATTTATTATTTACGCTTGCCTTTAGCCGATAAACGGGGCAATCTAACTTGGCTATCTCGAGAATCCCAAACGTTTTCTTCGACGATCGAGAATTAAACTGTGTGTACGTCAGTATGTTTATTAATTTTTCAGCCGGGAATTACTTGCCGCATTATTTATCAGACGAGAAATATCTATCGCATAATAATAATAATAATAATAATAATAATAATATTGTAGACATCCATAATGTAATGTTTTTAATTCCGCTCACACCGATCGTGTAATACAAGCCTGTTATAAACATGTAAATATATTGCGCAAATTATGTATACGATATTATTTATGAATTCTTTGTGCGAAAATATCACGTAGCATGTATAAATTGTAGCGTGTAATAAAATATCGATGATAATGATACGTGCGCTGCAAATTTATACCTGGATATAATAAACTGGTTATATAAACTGCCCGTATATACGGATGTGAGATTATAATAATTTAAGATAATTAAATTTATTTGCTGAAACTCGGGGAAATTATGCAAGTCTATTATCAATCTAAAAGATTAATTCCGCAAAGATCTTATCGCATACAGATTTATTCAATTATACATACAATTATTTGGAATCTTAAAATAATGATTACAGATCTCTAGATGAGAATCGCATCTTCGAACAAAGTTTTGAAAACCCTTTCTTTCTTCGCTGATATAGTAAAGAGCTACATTCTTCTCTTACAATTCTCTCTTACAATTAGTATCGTGCTTCGCGGAAAAGCAACGGAATGAACTGATCTAATGTAAAACCTACTTTACTGCTTGCAAGAATATCACTTTTACGATGAGGATATAATATAACGATGGGGATCTTCCGCAGAAACAATTACCGATCTTTGATATCGCACTAAATATTCTATCGCCGTGGTACATCACTAATAGAATACCTTCGTTCAGGTACTTAATCGTCCGTTGGAGCTTACGTACACGAAACTTGCGATGCACAGAACTAGATTATACGTAGTTAGTCTCGTAAATGTAAATCCTTAACGAGTTACCAGAGATAGAGAGAGAGAGAGAGAGAGGGAACGAAATAAAAACTTTCCGCTGACCTAGATACCAAGTTGCGATACTTGAGCTAATTCCCGGGCTTTACTCTTATCATCCTGACGGTCGTAGACAAGCGTTGTTTATCAGAGCGATGTCAGCTTTTACCGCGGGGCAAGATATCCTCCTAGAATTTCCCCGCGCAATCAACTTCCTTCAAGCAAACCTTCCTTCTCTCTTTCCCCTTTCTTCCCGATCTCGTTTCACCCTCTTCAACACAACTTTCTTCCTCACGGCGATATTCCGCCAGCCGAAAAACATCCCCTCGGCGCGTCCGTTACGAGGTAGAAAAAAAAAGAAGAGAAGGGAGACTCCCGATTTCCCGGAGAAAATGATGCGCGCCGCCATACGGGATATTACTTTGCCGCGGATGTCAACGTTCGCGGCACTTTTTTTTTCTCGCAAAACGCGATGGCGCGCCGCCCTGAGAGGGTGTAGCAGAGCGAGGGCGGCGGCTTTGGACATATAGCTGCGTCAGATAGCAGGATGCTGTAAATCTGTGCATTATACATGACAGTGAGATCAGCGCCATTTGTTATTCCCCGGCAGAGCGCGGAAAAAGAGACGTGAAAAATTACTGGCACAGGCAGCACTTACCGAAACGAGGATATTGGGGAATTTCTGGACGTATCGGAGGAGAGAGAGAGAGAGGAGGACTTGGCAAAGATATCTCGCTCTCTCGTTTCGTAGGATTGAAATTATCGTTGGCGCAGTGCGTAATATCTCTCTCGCGTATGTGATTACGCTATGCGTCGATTATTATGCATTCCTGGCACGAGTTTATAACGCGAACGATTGCAACGTGTAATGTTTTTGATCCGATGCCTCCTGGCGAGCCGTGTTTTCCGCGTACAAGGTGCTTTTGTGTTCGATTACAAGGCTGATTATGTGAGACAATCGCGGTTAATTTGACGGGCTAATCTAGTATCGATTTTCAATCGCGATACAGCCGAGCTATGCGTATATTAAACCAGAATTTCAAAGTCGATTACAAACGCGTTATATTTCCCGCTTTTGGAAGAATATTACGATGGAGCTTAGGAATAAAATGGATATTATTTTTAAAAAGAAGAGCTCTATATAATGCACATAAAATATCATTGATTTATTTAAAAATAACCTTAATTGCACGAATTAATTGTGAGCAAAGAGATGAAAATGATTACTTGCGCATTTATTGGTTTTTTTTTCTTTAATTAAATTGTCTGAAAGTATTAATTTGCTAATTTCTAAAACGGAGAATTTCAGCATAATGTCTTTATAAGAGTTTTAACGAAATATTAAGACCTCGAACATTGTTTATCCTGTCACTTAATAAATTTCCCAAGTCTTAATTTTATCGCAATAGACCGAGTACGCTGTGCTTTCACGTGAAATACGAACAGCAACTCGTCGAATTGCTTGTTTTACGGATAAATTTACCAAGGAAGGATGCACCATGTTCTAAGAAATAAACGCGCCGTTGGCAAACGTATCGTTTTCTTGTTTCCTCCAACTTTCTTTAAAGGCTCCGTGGGATGATTCCACTATATTTCTTCTAAGGATGCTACAAGGGAAATACTCTGCTATATAAAGTAATATGAAAAATATTTTTAAAATATAATAGAAGTACTCTTAGTTCATATACCTATGTGTATGTATATGTCTTTTAAAATAATAAGTAACACTGAGATATAAATGTAACGTTACGATATTTTTTCATAATATAATTGACACTCGTCAATTTCGAAGAAATTTGTGAAACTTGTCAAGCAAATAAGCAATAACGCTTTCCCCAATATATTATTCCGAATTTTCTCGTTTATAATAAATTCGAATTGATATGGTCAGTTTACTTTATTTAATATCGCCTTAAATAGCTTTTATCGAAAAATTTTTATTGTATACCTATATATATGTTTTACAGAACCAATATGTTCCAATTTGCACTAATCAAATCTAATTGTTTCGACATCAGAAACAGGCGATGGAGGGTGGGTATCGCGTATCAATAAAAACGTTGCAAAGTCGTTAGGTGAAACAGCGAAATTCTTGACGATTTAATTAGCCGGGCGTAGTAAATTTAGCCGGGCATGGACGCAAAATTAATTTCCACTTCTCTTTCGAAGCCGGTTTGTCATTTCTCTTTTTGTCACGAGACTCACGAGTGGGTGGCGTTATTTACCCTCCAGATGGGCATTAAAAAAGTTGACATACAAACTGCGCCGTGTCGTACATGTATATCCCGGGAGGAGATGCAAGCAGCGCGAAATCTGAACACGAATGCACGTGCAGGTGTCCGTAAATAAACTTGCATCGAGCTTGTGTAGCAAACCGGTGAACGTAAAAGGTAGTTACGCTTTCACGAGTTACCCGGCTCACAAAGGTCTTTCAGCTAACGGCGGATTTTATTTGAAACTGCAGCTCCATAACGTAGGGATATCGTTCATATAATCACGCACGTTATACGTGTGTTTATATATATATATATATATATATATATATATATATATATATATATATATATATATATGTATATATATGTATATATATATGTATATATATATAGTATAAAGAGCGAAGAATGTTTTGTGTTCTTGCGTATATAGATAAATACAATAGGATACGTAATAGGTATTTCCTAAATTGAAACCGCGAACGTAAAATCGTATCTCAATGTTTCAAGATATCTCTTGCTTTATATTTATGCTCTTTAAAAAATATTTACCTATTTATTATCGAGTAATTATCATTTCATATTATCATGTGACCTAATTAATTGCAATGATAGTACTACATCATTTTGTTGAAGAAGAGAATTCTGATAGAGTATTTTGAAATGTAGAATTAACATGCAGTTAATATCATTTAAACTATCGGTCATTAAAGAGATAATTGGAATCGAGCGATGAAGTAATTCCTCTCTCGATCGCGCTTCGAAGCGATATATTATGTATGTGTATAGCTTTAGAACCATAGATAGACACTAAATAAATCACACATAATGGACAGGTTTGTGTTGCACCGGATGATAACCTTTTGACCACAACGGTATCTTCGTTGAATCACAAATTATTTGTTTAATTTTAAATTAAATTTATCTTATTAATTATACAATTATTTTTATTACAAAATGTTATATTTTTTGTTTTTTATATTGCTTTTATATTTTTAAAAATTAAAGACGATTAAAAAATTGTCCCGTATTTATTTAATTCCGTCAAAAAATAGTCTGAAATTTAATTAGTTACCATGCCTAAATTTTAACTATGATAGCTGATATTTTTTAGCTATCTTTGGTTTAGAATTATCCGTTAAACTATAGCTAAAAATATTAATTAGTATAGCTAAAATTTAGGCATGATAACTAATTGTAAATTCCCAGCTATTCTTTTCTATATGATAAAATTAAATAAGGGAATTTATTTGTTTGCTTAAAATTCAATTCTTGACCGTTTTTAATCGTCTATAATAAAAAAAAATTCTAATATAAAAAACAGGTAAAATTTAGGCATGATAACTACAAGCTATTTTTTTCTGTGATGGAATAAATAAAGGAAATTATTTGTTTATGTAAAATTCAATTCTTGACAGTTTTATAGTCTTTAATTAAAAAAAATATTGATATAAAAATATTTGATAATGAAATTTCAGATTGTAATATAAGACCAATTAAAATTTAGCTACGACGAATAATTTTGGTTTCATGATCATTTTCATGAAAACTTGTCTTCGTAATATCTCCATACAATAACACTCTTCATGGCTCTCTAATTATTACATAACATATGGCAGCAGTAATGAATGTTCCGTTGTCTACTTATTGTGCAGGGTAGTTCCAGTCCGGAAGAAGCTCATATGGAATGGCATCACGTGGGCCGTCGCCGCCGTGGACGCTGTCGATCGCGATAGCGATGGTCGTCGTGATGACAGCTCTGGCTAGTGGCATCTGCCCGCCGCGATGTCGATGCGACGACGAGAGCCTACGCGCCTCTTGCGCTTACGCCGGCCTCGAGGTCGTGCCGATCCAATTGAATCCGGACCTCCGTCACTTGGACCTCTCTAAGAATCGCGTGACCAACGTGCACCTGACCTTCGGCTTCTACGGGAATCTCGAGAGCCTCGATCTCAGCTCGAATCTCATCCGCACCCTGGGTCAGGAGAACTTCAGCCTGCAACAAAATTTGCTCGTGTTAAACGTCAGCAACAATGCGATTCACACTTTAGCGAAGAACGCTCTGCGAGGACTCACGTCTCTAAAGGAATTGCATCTGGCCGGCAACAACATCTCGCACATGGACGAGCAGGCGTTCAAGTACACCAGCGAGCTGGAAGTGCTAAATCTGAGCAATAATTCGATCACGAGTCTACCCGACGATCTGCTGACGAATCTGCACAAGATACGGACTTTGATCCTGAGCGAGAACTCGCTGTTGGAGGTACCGACGAATAATCTGGTGCTAGCGCCAAGTCTGGAGCGAATAGATATGTCGTACAACCTGATACAGGAGCTCGATCGAGACTCCTTGCCGTCGTTACCATCATTGATCTCCCTAAATCTGTCCAACAACGTCATCAGGGGCATCGCCGACGTCGCCTTCGATCGTCTACCGGATCTTTTGTATCTGGATTTATCCGGGAACAATTTGACGTCCGTGCCTACGGCCGCCCTGGCCAGACTGAGCGTTCTGACGAGCTTGGTTTTAAGCACGAATCCTCTCGGGTCCTTAGAGGCCGTGGCCTTTCGCAATCTCTTCGAGTTGAGGAACTTGGAACTGAACGACTGCATGATCACGAGCGTAAACGCGCGAGCGTTCGCCGACAATGTGAACCTCGAGCGTATCTCGATGGACGGCAATCGGGAATTGAGAGAGCTACCGGTGCGTGTCTTATACGGTGCTCGATACCTCAGGTGGGTCTCGTTACGCCGTTGCAGCTTGGCGACTCTGCAACCGACGCAATTTCCGGTCGACGGTCTCTCCCATCTACGTGTCGGCGGCAATCCTCTCGTGTGCAACTGCTCGGTCCATTGGCTGTGGAACGTGATACGCGCCGAGGAGCGACGTAACGAGACGCGGCTCGAACTGGATACCCACGACATCATTTGCAGCGACGAAGAGTTCGCTGGCAAGGCTCTGATCACGCTGTCCGAGGGTTCCCTGCGGTGTCGCATGAGCCCGCTGTATCTGTCATTGTCAACCGTCGGTTGCCTGGCGGCGGCCGCGACCGTGCTCGCTCTGATCGCCCACGTCACCCGGACCAAGAGGAAGAGACGCTCGTCGCTCGCGTACGCCGCGTCGAATCGTCCCGAGTTTCTGGTCTACGTAGGTAGAAGCGATGGGCTGGACAAGAACGCCGAGTCCTACAGTCGGCGTCTGTTGGCCAGGAACAACGACGACATGTCGTACGATTCGCCACGTGGCAAGGCGGCGGTGCAGGCCGCGGCGGAGTGCAGCCCTCAGTCCCAGGACACGAACATCTACGAGACTCCGCGATACGCCCGACCCGGACATCATTGCGACGTCGTGGATCCTTCGTACGGGAAACGACTGACGGAGGAAGGGGTGTACGCGGTGGCGGACGTGACCGATCTGCGGGACGAGCCGCCGGAAGTGTTGTCGCTTTATCGCGGACGCAACCCTTCCGGCAGATCGAACACTCTACAACGGCTGGACTACGGTTACGATTACGAGTACGATTACGATTACGAGCCGTCGCGTCAGTCGCCGCCTCCGCCACCGCCGCCGCCGCTTTCCGAGAAACCGCACGTTGTCTTCGTGTGAGGGGGATCAGCACGTGGGTCCAGCTCTCTGTAGCCGTAATCGGCGAATTCGGGGATAGTCTAGTCGTTAAGGCGAACCGGATGCGCCGCGCCAACTCCGTATCGCGAGCTTTTAACGGTCCGAAACGTCTCGGGATTATTGCTTCGACGACGCTCTCGGTGTCTTGATTACTCGAGCGTCGCGTTGCGTATGTGATGAGAGAAAACTGCGGTGTACTATATATATACATATATGTGTGTATATATATATATGTGTGTGTGTGTATATATATATATATATATATATATATATATATATATATTATATGTGTGTATATATATATAGATATATTGCAGGGATGGTGCAGAAATATGAAAGATTTATACCACCGGAGTGCGACGAGTTTCACGACCAGTTGTTAAATTTAAGCAACGTGTGATATCATTCTTGGAATGTTTGCGCTACCGTTTTGCTGAAGACGCTACATCTCATTGCATACGAGGACCAACAAAGCAAGTTGTATACAGTGGTTAAATGTTTGAGCAATAGTAATATTGCCATTCGACGAGGAAGGAGAAAAAAGGAGAACAAGAGGTAAAGAAATGGAACGAGGTCCAACTACTGTTTCGAACATTTTGTACCGCAGTAAGACGCGAGAGTAACGTCGATGTAGGTGGACATTACTTTCCACTTGGCGTTTGAAAATGATCGATATCCCATCGCCGTCGGGAAAGCGGATTATCCTGAAATTCTGTTGCTCGAGCGCGAATGTACCGTGTTTTGCTCGTAAGAAATCGAGGCGGGTTACGGCGCGACCGTGACGCGACACGCTGAAATTGTACCCCTAGGACAAACAGAAGCAACCGTGGACGAGTGAAAATGAAATGTCTTCCGAGATAGTTGCGTCGCTACTAGAGAAAGGGAGAGAAAGAAAGAGAGTGTGTGTTTGTGTGCATGTGTATGAAAGAGAGAGAGAGAAAGAGCCAGGATGCATTCTCACTGAGGGAACACAATCTGACTCGGAATGTAAATTGTGCGGGAACGTAAGAGAGTACGTTATATGTATTGTATTATATCTGGACCGCGGTGAGAAAGAAGCAAGGAGAGAACGAGAGGACCCGTATTTATTTTCGAGAATTACGAGTTGAAATCTGTTTGGCTCAGTGCGAATGCAGTGGCAATGCACCTGATTTTGCTGGGCGAATGTTCATTTCGCGTTTCGGACTCGTTTGAACACGTAGTGACAAATCAAATTGAAAGCTGCGTCGCGTGTTAGTCGGTTAAGGCCCTCTTAGAGATTACTAGCTACCTAGAGATTAATACTCTTTGTAAAAAGTCCGTTCCAGGCTGAGAAGCTTCTCCGGGGCTCGAGATTTGCTAAATTAAATTATTGTCGAGTACATCAATTGCGTTATAAGACTTAATAAATATAATAGCGCTCTTATTACATCTATTTTTAGAATCCAACTAATCGAGTATCTGGATTCAAATAAATATATTTGTTTGATTATTTAATTATTGTGTGGATTTGTATAAATTATAATATTTATTATTTGAATAATACGGATATATGTAAATTATCGGATTTTGATATTAATTATGTGTAAAGCTGTTGGGTCTGGAAATATTTATATTTGATTGAATAATTATAATATTTAAACGAAAGACACGTAAATACGTTAAATATCTTTTTGCCACATTCGGATTAAACGAGTATCCAGATACTTGAAAATTCGCAAATTTGAGCAACCGTATGAGCACTATTAATAAAGGAAGAATGAGTTGTTTGCTAAAAATTGTGTTAACACGTCCCTCCACACGAGACACGCTTAAGGGAGCAAATTACGTTATAGGACGCAAATTCGATTTTTTCCCTCTTTTGCGATCGACAAAGGGAGGATCCCTCGTACGAAGTGTTGTAAATTAAAGCAATAATAGTGTGTTACGACCTTTACTCTGTAAGCACATTAACACCGAATATATTTAGAGATTACAAAAGACACACATTTATACAAAAATGCATAAGCGAATACTTACGAAAAAATATATATATAAATATATATATTTATTTATTAATTTATGATGTTAAGTTTGGAAAAAATGTTACGTTTTGAATACGAAAATATACTTAATGCAGTACGAATATATAAAGTGCGTACGTTTCCGTTATGGGAATCACCGAAACAGACTCGTACTTGCGATTCGCAATAACGATTCCGTCTTGCGCGACGATAAAGGGAAGAAAAAAAAAAGAAAGAAGAAGAAAATAATAACGCGTACGTGAGTCTCCGACGACGGAAGTTGTTACGCGAATCCGCGATTACGCGATCCTGAGAGAGCCTATATATATCTCTATGTTTTTCGCGCACGCCTCTAAACGCACCACGCGCGTCCACGAAATCTAACAGAATATGCAAAACTTTCTAATTGGATCCACTTGTAAGGCAACTCCGTGAGAGTCGTAGTTTGCTACACCCGGAGATTAAGTCTCGTTACTGAATCGCATTTTCCTTACGACGCGACGGCCCGGGCCGCGACTCGAACTTTCCCAGAATTTAAAGAGAGAGATTAAGGGCACCCTTTTTTGCGAATTCGCCAGCTCGTTCGTTTGAAACGAAATGAGATCTTGGGACGGAAGGCGATAAACTTTGGACCGTCAAAGAGAGAGAGAGTGTGTGTGTGTGTGTGCGCGCGTGTGTGTATGTATATATTGAGACAATATTATTTTTAATCTTGCGACGTATATTTTTTCAGTGGCTTATTTTTTACGAGCAAGTTTTATCGTACGTAAATATATATATAATTCATTATTTAGGTGTCAAAATCAATTGATTCGATTCTATCGAGACACACAGTGCTATAAAAATCTAATAGTCGAGTATTAAAAGAGCATTTTGTTGTGTTTGTATTCGCGCTGAATGAGAATTATCTTTCAATCTATATATATATAGTTAAAAAGTTAATTTCCACGAGATTCGTGTTCTTTTAACGAGACGCAAAATTCTCGTTCTCGGATCGATATGCGGATGGTTTCATAAAAAATGTATGGAAATCGCCGTTCTCGCGGCGAAACAGTTCCCCAGATAGTCGGCAATCGCCATCAATTCGCATCAGCGTTCATTCGCGTCGAACGAGCTGGGTAGCCGTTTAAAAAAATGATAGTACTCACAGTTTGTGTAAAAAAAAAAAAATAAAAAAAAGGGAAAAAAAGGAAGATCGATGAAACTGTATTTACGAGGTCGTTTAGATTTAATGCGATTAGGCGAAACATTCGAGATTGATGTTTCCTCTTACTTGGACCTCGTGAGTGATATCGCTTTCGTTCTGGCTCGCTCTCTGAACGTTCTGAAAAATTTATTTTCCCCCTCGAAGCGAGAGGCTCGGTAGGAGCGTCGAGTGAAAATCCCCCATTAATGAGCTTTCCGTGTGCGGTCCACTGACCTACAAGCTGCATCACGAGCTACCTACAAGCTGGATCCTCTTGCTTTCCGCCGAAACGGGTCGTCCATCCTCGGCTCGCTAAGTTTGGAAGTTCCCACGTGGAATGCGCAATCGATCGTCACAGTTTAACTCGAAAGTCGGCGGCCTTTTCTTCGTTGATTATGCGAAGAGTTTTACGACGGACCGATCGAGAAACAGAAAGAATAAGAAAGCAAGAAAAAGAGAGAGAAAGAGAAACAGAGCCCGTAAAGTTTCAATCTTCTACTTTATTCGAATTTTATGATCGGTTTCGAATACCTGTGTGTATACGTTGAAAGATATGAGATCTGCAGTTTTTAATTTTTTTCTATTTCTATATCAATCTAATTACATATCTATTTTGATATCTCTCTCTCTCTATGTGTAATAAACTTATTTTACTTTAAATTTACAAAATTTAAATTTTATAAAATAATGTATTTAAGGATTAAAAAAATGTGAATATATCGAATTGTTTTTTTAAATATTTATCAATATAATAACAAAAATTAAATTTGTAATTAAACGTATGTAATTATGTTTCTTTGTTTATTTGTCACTTAAGCATTGAGGAACAGAGGAGATTAAATTCGATCCAATTTACTACTTTGATTACCGAACATTAAGCGTTCATTTCCACTCATTTCTTTCTCTCTGTCTTATCCTGTGTGTATATCTCTCATTTAAATCGTCCGATTAATCTTAAATCTTAAATATCCAAGATATGCCGATCAGATTGTAACTAATTATAAGACCTATTCCGTTGGCACTCGTTTACATTTATTTTGTACAGAAATTCTGTGAGGCTTTGCGTACTCATCACGATTATAAACACCACGACTCTAAGTAAGCGTCTCAGATAAAATCTCAACCCTTTCACACGGAAGGGCTACATTTTCCGAGTATGTAATAGCGAAGATACCGTCGGAAATATGAGAAAAATTCAAGAGACGAGCCAGATTATTATACGCAAACCTTCTCTCTTAATGCATACACGTACTCAAACTCAATTAGACGCTACTTTTAACAATTTGACTCGTAAATACGCGTTTTTAATTATCTTCGGCGTCTTTGCGTTCTATCCGCATCTATCCATCTAATATATAAAGTTAAACGAGGGCTCAAATGGGAAAAGACACCACCCCTATAGTGCGCCGCTGGAAATATATTAGACCTGAAAATATTTCACCGTGCCTACCCTCTCTCGCTCGGTTAGCCAAGATTTCTCGGTGGCACTTCACCCGACTCGTTAGTCATGGTAGTTAGTCATGCTATGTGCATCTCTCGTCTGGAGGACGACCAAGAGGAAGATGAGTGAGACACAGAGAGAAAGAAAGAGAGAGAGACAGCTCCGTTGTGAGAAGGGTTGGCGAGGTCGACACGTCCCCTAAGAGAGAGAGACAGAGGCCTCGCAAACGTCCTCCTTCTTGCTCTTCTTCCTCTTCTGAGTCTCGCGTGTATCCCCTTTTCGAACTTCGCTTTGGGGACTTCGATGCGTTTGAGGCGTGCCGTTGCTGCTCTCGGCGGCTATTTTTGTATGTACATACAAAACCGTGTGTGTAATGTCGAATGTATAGTCGGCGTCGAAATAGTCTCGGAGACACACTTTTTGTGCTCGCATATACCTATAAGAAACATACATCTCGACAGACTTATTCCCGCATAAATCGAAGATGTGCAACGCGCAGTTTTATATTAAAATGTTGATATGACACTTCTATATATTTTTCTCTCCCCAATATCTTTTTCTGCCAATAAATCAACAATATGTAGCGATACGTTTAACGCTGTATAACGACTTTATTATCATATCCATGCAATACATCTTCGATTCATATGAAGAAATAAATCTACGGAAGTGAGAGAAAAAGTGTCCGCGCCATTTCGACGCCAATAAATCGTAAAACGTTCCCTCACGTGCGTAAACGTCCATATGTGAGTTCCCCCGTTTCATTTGTATTTTCCCCTCCTTTGTGTATGTATGCGTGCAAGTCTTGTGGCGCCGGTTTCATAACGATATAACGGCAATAACGATTGTTCCCCGAGATGTTCGCACAGCTCGAACGGCTCGAAAACTCGCATGCGATCGAACTGGTCGTTCGCGAGACTAGAATAAGGCAATACCACGTAAAGCGTGCCCGATCTACGATAAAGATAAAACCGACGGAACAGCTCTTACGGGATCTTGCCTTTTCCTTTGCGTGCGCGTGTATATGAAACCGGCATGTAATTTGTCCGCTCTCTCGTATGTGTCGTATATGTTCTTACCCTATTTTCGCCCTCGTCCGAACGTCGTCCCCTATGTGTTCTCTCTCTCCGGCTGTTGCGCGCGTCCTTTCAGCTTGGAAAAGACCAAAGTACTTGTTTCGTAGACACGCGTGAATGGAATGCAATGTACCCTTCGCCACCTTGCTTCGTGTAATCTCGTATTTCTGCAAGCAAATTTCGATGAAAATAGTTTTGCATTTGCGAAATGTTGAATTAACTTATACCAATCGGAAGAATCAAAAGAAATGTTATGTTTTTTCTCTTTTTTGTGAATAATTCAATACGACATCTAACGATATAAAAAAATACATATTTACCATTTTAATAAATAAATGTAATATTATTATTTTCCATTTATCTTTTTATTTTCTAATAAGAAATTTTTAAATCTAAATATTTTTTTCGTAAGATATATGATGAATTTATTTAAATTCAAATTATACATGTACATACGTGTAATCGAGTCATTTTATTTAAATTAAATTAATAGCTAATTGAAGAGGTCATAATTGGAAAAACAATCTATTTTGCTTAATGTACTATGCGCGTTTGAATCTTTTAATTATTATTATTTGATGCAAGATCTATCTTGCAATTAAGTGAAAAATCTGTTGTTCAAGAACAGTTTTTATTCATTGTTAAATATCGTGTGAATTTACAGAAGACGAATGGTTGCAATCTTGATTAAAAGCATGTTATTATTAATAAACTTATTAAACGCACGAAATATGTTGGGTTTGATAAGCAACGGGTGTACATTGCATGTACTTCACCGCACTTTTAGTAATGTAGTTATATTTAAACTCTTTCACAATTACGATCGACTCGTGTAGCTACCGAAAGGATCGATTCATATAGTTCTCATTATAATCTAGTATAGATACTTTTCGGTCTTCTATACGTTTAACACTCCGCTAGAAATTCTTCTGACTTTTCAAGATGAGCTATGAATTTATACTTGCGAAAATATATACGTGCATATACAAGGTGTTCCAAGATTTGCGATTATGCTGCACCTAAAAAAAAAAAGAAAGAAAAAGAGACTGATTCTTCGAAGAGTTTAAAATTGATTTTTTCTTATCAAAGAGTCGAGGCATTTATATAATATTAATTAATAATTTTTATTTTTACCAACGATCAAAAATTCTCTCATATTAAAGATTCTCTCATATTAAACTTAGAAACTTGCTAATATGCATTAAAATTTTGAATTTTAATACATTCCAAGTAGACTTTACTCAAACAGAACTTTAATTAAAACCAAAGTTACTCCCCAAGCTATAATTAATACTGAACATTGAAAAATTACAAGAACAGTGTAATAATATGCATATAGTATCAATCAAGAGAAAATCGATTCAAAATTAATCAAAGAATCTTTCAACAGAGCATAAACGTAAAGAAAAGAGAGGAGACATCTTGTATATATATAGAAATATATACAAATCTATATATATATATATATATATAAATATATATGCATGCACACGTATACTCTCAGATATTCATGTCTGAACAATTTTTGCGTGTACGCGAAGAAAATATACTTGAAGTAATATTTTAAGTAATTATACATAAAAATTTCATACATTGCTAATAAAAATGTTTAAGACGTTTAATAAAATTATATTCAGTAAAAAAAAACATGCCAATTATCTATTAACATATGCACACACAAAAATTCAAAGTACTTCATCAATTTGTTATTTATTACATTGATATGTGTCTTATATTTTATTTAAATGTTTATTTAAAAAAAATCACCCTTTATCATTTGTTTGCACATCTTTGTGTGATCTATATTAGCCGAAATATATGTATAATTCTCTTTCTTTCGTGTTTAGCTTTGCACAGTACAAAATTGCGAGCAACTACTGCATTTATAAATGCATCTATAAAAAACAATTAATGAGAGAGCGAGAAAAAGAGCAAATGGGTGAGTTTAATTGTTTTATATTAAATTTATAAATATATATTTAAAAAATTTATCTTTTTAAATAAATTTTTATGTCTGGCAATAATCTATATTCTGAAAATAATCTATTTTTTACTCGAAGAAAGTAATTTGCTATCCTTCGGAATGTACAAAATAAATATAAAAATTTTTTTTAAAGAAAGAGTTTTTTACTCTACTAGTTAAAGTACAAATAGATTTATTTTAGAGATAACATTCCATTTAAAAATACTTTACATTCTCTGCGAGTCAGAAATTTCAATGTTTTCACTCTAATAATATATAGAAATACGCAAGAAATCTGAAGTATGAATTTTTTTCTTAAAGTACCACGCCAGACAATTTTTAATAATCAACTGAAAAATATGCATATAAATAATGTACAAGCGGCGTACAAAATCATTGCACCTATACATGAATTACGCGGCCATCTTGTAAATATTATCAGGATAACCATAATTTAAAAGAGTGCAACTATACTTGTCTTCAGTCGGTAAAATAGTTTACAAGCAGTAATTTATCTTTCAAAAGTTCTAAAATCGCTTGATTTGATCATCTCTTTGCATCATATGTTCCCCTAATACATCTCTTTGCCACATATGTTTTGCTATTAACTCATCCGAGAGATGACACGGTGAACATATCTTGCGAAGAAGTATGCATTAGGAGAACATATTACGCGAAGATGTGATCAAATCGGACGTCTTTAGTATTTAAAAAGCGCGTGAATTTAAAAAGGCATAAATGCTCATACTACTGCATTATATGTATTCGGAAATAATATAAACAAATATTAGCAATCAAAATGTCTTTTACATACAAAATAATAGTTCTTCAATTAAGTATTGTTTCAAATGGTTTCTAAATTTGTGGGAAAAATTATCTAAATATTATCATTATATTGTAAAATTAAATGTTTTACAAAATAATTATTTTTATCATTTTTTAGTATTTTTTATAATTTTTCTAATTTACACATTATTATGTTAATATATATTACAGTTGTTTTAATAAATAATAAAGATATAAAAAACTAGTAATTATTTTAAATTATATGAATATCTAAATATATACTTATTAGCTAATATAAATATTTATTATCTAAATTAATATATTTATTAGCTGCAATAATTTCTCATGCATTTGTTGATTCTTTGTAATTTTTTTTAACAGATATAAAAATTACATAATTAAAAATATTATAACAGAATGTAAAAAAATTGCAATGTTTTATTATAGAAAAATGTTTTATTTATAATTAGGCAAGGGATTTTCTTATAAGATTTAAAACATAATTAAGTCATCTCTTAGATTGCGTATCGTGACTTCCTTTTTGTAAATTTGTACAGATATTTGTGGAATACTTATTCACAAATAAGGATAATTACTTGATTATTCTTATTTTGCGTGAAAATTTTACTTATCAATATTATAATATATATGTATACTACTTCTATAAAATATTTTAAGATTTGTCGAATTTTTTTTGACAAATTATATATTTATTTATTGACATTTTTATGTATACTGGATATAGAAGTGTCACAGGTAAAGTTCAAAGTCTACTCTAGCAGCATTGTAAAATTGATTTTGTTGTCCAGTTCTTTTGACCCATGCACCTTTTTTGAAATATCCTTCTTTTGCCCACGATTGCATTTGCTGAGTAGTATAAGGCCCATGTATTTCTGCATCTTCATCTTGTGACCATTTCAAATTCCATGTTACGTTTTCTGCTAAAGATGTACTTTCTTCCGCACTAGTTGAGTCTGCTGTCTTATCTACACATATATATATACATATGTACAAAAATATGGATCAAAACTCTCATAAAAATATTTCTATATAATAGAAATGATAATAAGCAATATGAAAGTATTTGTCGCTAATATGTTGTATTACAGACCATTATTAGTGTCGTCCAGTTTTGCCTTTTCCTTTTCATCAAAATCATCAGCGTACATATCCAGTTCTGCTTCTTGCTTTGAAGGACATGCATGCTTATTGCCAGCATTAATCTACAAAAAAAGGTATTTCTTATAATAAAAATTATATATAATGTGTGTGTATATATATATATATATATATATATATATATATATATATATATAAATTATACATATATACATAATTTATTAATAATATAATTTTTATATATATAACTTTTATATTACCTTTTTTTTTATTTGTTCATAACTTTCTTGATATATATCCATATTACCAGTACGTGTCAATAACTCATTTGCTAGCTCAGTTAATTTGGTTATGCTTACAGAATTCGGGTCTTCTTCATCACTTGTTTTACATTCCTTTTTCCTTTTCCATCTTTCAGCTGTAGTTAATTTCTTTTTCCCTTTGCCTGGATTGGGACAATTTGTATTTATTTTATAATAGCTTGAATATGTACGCTCCATATTAGCAATTATGTTTACCAAGTCTGCATAGCGTCTTAGAAACAGTTTCACCAGGTTTAAGAAATTCTAAAATCTGTTTATATAATGGAATAGGATCAAACATAATATCTCCAGCATCACTATCACTATCGCTATCTCCCAATCCATGGCTTTCATTTGATTTGACCTTCTTTTGTACATTAGTAGTGGAACCAGGTTTAACCTTTGAAAGATATTTATTTTATATGTGAATAGAAAAAATGTATATTACCTCATTTTACATTACATTATATATATTATAAAATAAGAAACTATTTAAAATATTAAAATATAAACCAATTTTCTTAATACAAAAAAAAATTATACTTTTATATAAATGAACTATTTAATAGATTAGAATAGAAAGATAGACTTTATTATATTTATCTATTTGCTCATTATATATTATCTTTATCCATCATACTAACTTGGACCCAATCGATATTATCCAACCAGTTGTCTTTTATTTGCTTGTCTTTATTCCAAAGATAATGGCCATCTTTATCAAAGTGGCCTTCTTCCAATTCCTCCTTCATATTAAACGCTGTAAATCCTACATTTGTTTCTGGTGCTGAGGGTCCATCTTCTGTGCCTATTTTACAGGTCCATAATTACATTATTCGGTATAGATATTAAATATACAACTATACACTATTAAAATAAGAATGATCACAATAAGAAAAAATAAGAAAATAATAAATTATATTAATCTATCTAGATTACATTATACAAACAAATACCTTCTAATTCATCCTCGTTCATGATATTATAAGCATCTTCATTTATTTCATCATCGTCTTCATCGGAATCCAGTGAATTTTTAAGTGGTTGCTTGTCAGCTGCCTCTTCAATATCATCAAATTTACGTTTTGACATGATTTCTGTATATATAATAAACTTTTTCCTCAAGAAGATAGATTCTACATGAAAAAGATCATATTGTTAGAGAAGTTTTGTTTAATGAAATAAGCGAAATAATCGCTACATGTTATTTGGCTAATTAAAATACTCACAATATTTGGATATTATCGTTTATACAAACGCGATGATACTGCAAAGTTTCTTATCTTATAAGAAATTGTTTTCTGTACAATTTTAAATATAGGATTAGTTTGTGCTCACAAAGTTTTAGGTTATACAGTGCATCTTCCAGCAGCTATTCTATCCGTTTCAAGAACTCGTTAGGTTTACCGATGTTTCTCATTTACAATTAAAATTTATATCCGTTATTTATATTACGAATAAAATTCTCGGAATTGTATCACTGTTGTGTAAAACGGAAACTATCCCTGCTCCTCTCTTGCTTTTGCGCCGCTAATACCACTTCGCATTTCCCACGTGATCACGCATGCATCAGCTCATCAGCATGTGTATACATACATTTTCTTTTAACTTAAAAAGTGCATTAATAAGCAACTCGACACTTATTCAGCTAAATATTTAGACTTTTGATTTTTAATATTTGTATTTATATTATTTTCCTTCTTATGTCTTATACATACATATATATATATATATATATATATATATATATATATATAAAATATATATATATATATATATATATTTAATATATAATATATAATATATATATATAAAAATTCAAGGATTAAAATTATATGTATATAAAAATTCGGAAATTAGAATTATGTACACAATAAAAATTCGGGGAATTAAAACTATGAACATAATAAAAAAAAAAAAAAAATAAGTACCTTTCAAAAAGCTTTTTTTTTTCTTCTATCGTTTAATTGAGGTCTTATCAGATAATTTTAGAAATAAATTTATAAATATGCTTCTTTTCAGTCGGTAATATATAGTCGGTACTTATTTTTTTTTTTTTTTTATTATGTTCATAGTTTTAATTCCCCGAATTTTTATTGTGTACATAATTCTAATTTCCGAATTTTTATATACATATAATTTTAATCCTTGAATTTTTATTGTATACATAATTTTAATTCTTGATGAATTTTTATTACGTGTATAATTTTAATCCTTGAATTTTTATTACGTGCATAATTTTAATTTTCGAATTTTTATTATTCAAACGTTGTTCCATATGTGTGTGATTCGGAATATCATGATATAGATTAAAAATACAGATGAGTAGTGATAGCAGAAGAATATATATTTTCATGACATCATATTTCTCACAATTATTTTTATAAATAAATTATTTTTATATTGTACTGCTTCTATATATTTGCTTTTGAATTTTTCATGTTTTTATAATATCCGTGAATAAATAATTGTTAACATTATTAACATAATCTGTCAAATTTTTAATATATAATATATATATATATATATATATATATATATATATAAATAATATTGTGTAATATATGTTTATTTCAATACAAATAATAGAATATTGTATTAATTATTTGAAACTATATATTAATACATACGCAATGCTATCATTTGAAGAGTATTGTATTACAAAAGAAAGGCATTAAAAAGTATATAAATCGGATTTTAACTTATATAACTACATGATAATCTATATACGCACATGTATTAACATATATTGCATAACTTTTACGTTTTTATTTTATATCTGTGTAATCTTTTATTTTTTTCTATACTAGTTATAATTGCAGAATTCTCATAAATAGATTCAACTTCATTCATCACCCTACTACATCACTTAAAAAATGCGAGTTATATTTAACATATCATGTTGTTACAAACTTCTTCTTGGGCTTTTAATTTTGTTCTGAAACATTCTATACTGAAAGTAAAACACATTTTACACCTTTTGTGATTTTCAATAAAAGATACACATCTGCAATATATTATCCAATCAATAAATTTTTTATATTTACATAATATTAAATATAATATTAATATATATTTTATTACATATTATTTTCAAGTATTTTTATTAAAAAAGTAATTAAATAATTATTATAGATACTTCAAAAATTTAGAATTTCTGTCATATTAGGCAAATTAAAACTGATTAATGCAATAAGTTTTAATCCCAAGATATCTTAATTATAGAATATTTCCAAACATAGGTATGAATTACTATATTTACTGTGTGATGATATTTTATATCATATTATTTGATACTAACAGTTTGATTTCTTAATGGTCGTAATGAACATACCATAAAAAGTGTATAGCATATTGTAAACAATTATTGTACTTTTGTATATACTTAATATATTAATCTGATAGAGTTCACAAAATTGAGAAATATATGTAACATTTTAATTAATGAAACTTTAATTAAACCATTTCATAGTCAGTTTTTAATAATTGATAAGATAAGCAAATAATTAGATTATTATTTTTTGATATATTTTGCTTTTATATAAGTAGATGAAAATATATAAAAATTCAAGAGAGATAAATATAAATGTTAAAATATAGCAAACTCTTCCGGATTAATATAAAGAATATGTTTCAGGTACATGCTAGAGTTATTAGTAAGCGTTTTGTTTAACTAATATCACATATATATATATATAAATGAAATGAAAGTAAAATAAAATATATATGTATGTTCGGGGAAACACATACATATACATATACAATAACAGCGCACAATGAAATAATAATAAATTATAAAGTTTCTTGTCTTTAAACTCTTTATCCTATATTAATTATGCAATATATTCGTATTTTAAAAGTTTAAAATAACAAATAAGTAAACTAATACTATTACAAATTTTTTTACTATAACTTATTCAATTCAAATTTTAATATCAATTGAATTCATATATATATATATATATATATATATATATATATATATAATATATATATGTGTGTATACTGCCTTATTTCTTACTATACTATACATACATTTATCAACGGTCTACACATGTATACATCTGTTAGCAAACAGATATTTAATATATATTTCTGCAAATTATAGGATGGAAATACTATTTGCATACATTATCATAAGAAAATCATTTATTGTTATTTTAAAGAGCAATTTTCTTTCTTTTTGTATTCATTCATGTGTGTTACAATAGTTATATATTAATGATATATAACTTTTTTTAATTCACAATTAATATATAAATTTTGAAGAAAGTGACTTGTATGTGGTTTAGATTATATTTTAAACAGAAATTTTATTAAAAGTGATATTTACATTTTAAGAACAAATTATATGTGAAAGAGAGGTAACATAAATAAAAAGATTTAAAGTATTTCTGTGATAATGTTGCAAAAGAATGTACAAAATATGAATAATAATCGCTTTTATACGGCTAATCTCTAATTCAGGTATGTGGAAGAGAAAAGGTAACTTTTCATTTTTTTTATCACAATATTGAGCTATGTACTTCATATGGCTGTTTGCAAAAAATGCATAATATTTTTTGACAACAGATAATTGGAAGTACTCAACTTTAACTTTTATATGTGACTGGTATTGATATATAGCGACATATTTTATATGTGACGCAAATGTTTCCTAGTTGCAAAACATTAGCCAATGACAAATATTTTTTAATAGTAAACTTATATACATTTTACATTGACAAATCTTTTCTAATGAAATGATATGTCATGTCGTTTCTTATTCCATTTTATGTTTCAGCACTTTAATATAATCAAGATGCTAAGGGCTACATTATGTATTATAAATGCAATTTATCACTTTAGTTAATTGTAATACATAATACCTTTTTGTCATGCAAAATTATTTTTATCCTGTCTGTCTTTTAAATGAATATAATATTACTTTTACGGATACATGTCTTATGTCTATACATATTTACCATCTTATTGTACTAATCCTTTTATTGATTTCAATTTTTGTTTTCAATCGCCCATGTTTGTTTTTTCTTGTAATATCTGGTAGTAACATGCCTGTGTATAATGAAATTAATTTTATTAATTTTAATTAATTTAATTAATTTTATTTGTCTCTTTGTTTTCTTTTTATTTTATCCCTATTTATTATAATTATATCTCACCTTAAGAGTGGTGAACATAATACCAAGCTCTCCATTTTGCAAATATGGCTCCATGAAATCTTCGATAAAATGTATTTCACTCCCTAATTGCAATACACTAGCACGTACTACAACAAAACTAAACACTGGAAATAGTTCATCCATCGTCCATAAATATGTAGATCCTAGTTGTTTTTGTACTGCCTATTAAATATGAGTCGATATAAATAATATAATTAAACATATTTATCATAAATAGTCCTAATATTCATGATATTGTTTATATATCCTTACTTGTGTCATTTGTTCAAATGTATTTCTGACCACTAACAGCTTTTCTAAAGGCGAAAAAGTTGTTTTGAGTTGCTGTAAAGTTTCTATAGCATCACTAAAGTAAGGTTCATGCTGATATGGTAATGAATTGTCTGCAATGTTTATTACGTTTGTAGTCTTCCAGAATTTCCTACAATTTTACAAATCATTAGAAATACGTAAAATACAAATAGAATTATCATCTATAATCAAATCAAATCTCTATAGATAATAATTTATTTCTTCCATCAGTTATAAATCTACTATGCTTACTGATCAATTTCAAGAAAGGCCATCAGAGTTATATCAGGTTGCTTATTCCATTTCATTAATCTTTCCCAATATGCGTCATCCTCTTTTTTATTATGTAAGGCATACAGTACAAAAAGTGCTGAATGTACACGTGGCAGTAATATCGGATGAAGTATCGCAGCAGCGCTTATAACTTGTCTGAAAATAAATGAATCTATAAATTACATCTGTACAACTTTTTCGAAATATCAGATATAATCTGTAGTATAAATCTTATAATACGTACTCTTCTTCACTATCAGTTTCAAGAATGCATTCTTTGCCACAGCGTGGTAAAGCCGGGAATAAAAGAAGCACAATCTCGTATATCCTTGTTGTAATACTGTGCAGCTCCGATACTGCATGACTAAGTAATAACGGATGTACTCTCACTCCACCATAAGTAGCCGTATATACCGCAGCTACTTCTGTCAAAAGAGCGCCCAATGGATGATGCGGACTTTCGAAAGCTTTCACTAAATATTTGTGAACTTCGTTGTAAGTCTGACTAGTGAGTTTATCCCGTCCGAAACACGGTATCTTATCTAACTGATCAATTGTCTCACTATTTCTTTCCTTCATGTTTGAGGCATTATTAGCAGAGAGTTTTTTTCGTTGTAATGTCTTTTGATGAGACTTTGTTATTATACTAGCAACATTTTGCCATACTCTTTGTGTTTCTACAGATTTTTCATTGTAATTAGAACTTTTAGTGAGAGATTCGGATATGCCAAGTTGTTGATAACATTGTTTAAATATGGCTTTCCACTTTTGATCAGCAGATACACATAGTTTTCCAAAAGATCTAATAAATATAATAAATGCAAATAATATAAAAAATTATATATTAATGTAATATACAATTAAAAGTTTCTAATATTGATTTATTACTTGATACTAGAAAGAAAAGAGAGCAATATTCAATATTACAATAATATAAGATAAAAAGGAACACTTACGCTGGTTTTGAATTAGTTTGTGCAGTTCCACTAGCTTTATTCATATGTAATGTGGCGATAACTTTGACACCCTCATTCCACGCGCCATTCATATTACCTTCTAATCTATCACCACTTCGGAATGTTAAAGTACCTTTTCCACAAAATATTCCTGCAGATTTGAACTCGCCTTCGTAATGTGTGCCATCCTCGAATACCATTACTCCATGACCCTTTGATATAAATTATATCAATATAATTTATATATTTTTTAATATTTCTTATATTAAGAAAATATTTGTAAATATATAGTCACCGTTAGAACATCCTGTGTAAAAGCACCTTCATAATAAATGCCATCGAGTGTCACAATTAAACCATTACCATGTTTTAAACCATTACTCCATGATCCAAGATATTTTTCACCTGTAATATCATTAAGCAATAAGTGTATAATTTCGATGTTGGTAATTAATTTAGGAAATAAGATCAAATTAATTATTATATTTTATTTTCACACAGGACAATGTATTATACTTTTTTCTTTTTTGTACCTGTCATGATATCATCCATTATTCCATAGCCTTGTTTAACACCAGCAGCCCATTCTCCAATGTAGACAGATGCAACTGATGCCATAAAGTGACCTTCTTTCTTAACACCATGGCCATGAGGCAATCCATCTTTAAAGTAGCCTTCATAAAAATCTCCATTGATGTATCTAAAATATTGCATAATTAATAGTTTTACGAAAATACAATTTACAGAATTTACAAAATTATATCAAAAGAAATTTACATTTTTTGCTTCAATTCGTTGCTAAAAAAATAATTAACTTATATACAAATATTATAAATTAAAAAAATTAAATTTACTTCATTGTTCCATATCCATTTTGTTGACCATCCTTCCATTGGCCTTCATATACACCTTGCATTGGGATTTCCATTTTTCCAGTACCATGAAGAACACCCTTATGAAATTGTCCTACATATGTACGACCATCGGACCATTCCAATTTTCCAGAACCATGTGGCTTACCATTTAGCCATCGTCCTGTTAAAATCATGATATAATTGATTACATATATTTTGTACATAATGTATATTTCTTTTCAGTGAAATATACTTTAATATCACATCTTACAAACCAGTATATGTTGCGTCTTTGAAAACATTATGTTTTATGAAGGAGAATGAGCTCGAGCGTGCTAATGGAGGTACATTTCCAATCACTCTTTGCAAACTGCATTTTATAGTATTTTGTAGAGCATGTAACCATTCGTTACGTTCGGAAGGTGTAGGAGTATATAAGACGAAATTGTCTTCTGGGGCAACAATCGATATAGCATTCTAAGAGATAAATAAATCTATTCTTAATTATATTTGTCATCATATTAAATTTTTTTTAATTTTGCGATACAATGTAATGAATAAAAGATATAATTATAAATTTGTGTGTACCTGTATATTTTCAGAGTCTGGTAGAGGTTCTACCCATAAAGTTCGAAGTGGATGAACTGTGTGTGTAGTGCCAGTAACATGTATGAAGATATCCGTCAAGAGAATAAACCAATGTGATGAAAATCTACCAGAATTAAGTATGGATAATGGATACATTTTTGATTCTCTAATAAGCCTTCTATTAGGAGATCTCAACGATTCTCCCAGTTTTCCAGAATTTTCCCAAAATAACTTTGTAGTATCTGCCTCTTTTTGACGTTTCTCTTGTTCATCGTGTACTTGCTCCCATTTTATAAGAGCCTCTTGTAATCGTTCAACACCCATTTTTGTACCATTGCTTTTTATTAAACTATGAATCATATTTTTGTACCTATAATAAACCCATTAAATAACATATATGGATTATCAAAGATTATAAATATTTAAATATACTTTTATAAAATTAATATAAAAGTATTAGTAGATATAACTTCTGTTGTAACAGAATTACCATATATATATATATGCATCATATATATTTATATATGATATAATTTGTGCAAGATTTACCTGTTTAATTTACATAAAGGATGCTGCAATGCCATTGTGATTACGATTTCATTGCTATTTCTTTTTACATCACTACTCTTTAAATTATTTATAAATAAATTTGATACTACTTGTGGCACTTCAATGAGTTTTGCAATATGCATAAAACCACCGAGAGATATAACATCGCAAATAGCATTCAAATAATATTTATATACTGTGGTAAATTCCTCTATATTGGCAACAATTGCAACTTCATATGCTTCTCCTATATGATTAAAATAATCCCATAAACTTGTGACATTTAAAACACTAAAGTGCATTAGCTCTGCATAACAACGACACAGTGTTTCATATACATTGGCTTCTTGAATAGCACCACTCTTCTTTTGAAATGGCTTGATGAGATTCTGATAAACAATCAACATTTCTTCTAGAAAGATTTGATCGTTAATCAAATCTTCTGACATATTTATCGCTGGCTCGTTTATCACAGAACAGCAACTGTATTGTCCAGAACTGAAAATTTCTCTTGGACTGTTCGCTTCACCTTTATTCTGTATGTCAAATTGAAACATATCCCCAACTTTACTGAAATCATAATTTCTTTATATACACATAAACAGAAATATAAAATCACTGCTCTATAAGATTTTCATTTTAATTATTTACCTCGATTGTCCCATAAAATATAAACCATGATGCATCATTACTAAACTATGGAAATTGCCAGCTGTCATATCAATGGCTCTCTCGTTGGAAGATAACTTTGTTGTAAATAACTGAGGTGCACTCTGATCTATTGTACTGTGCAAAGTGACCTGTTTAAAGTTGTTACGACCCCAGGCGAATACTCTGCCATCCAGTGTTAGGGCAAGTACGTGGAAGGCACCACACGATATTTTTCTGATACCAGTATGGCTAAGCTTTGCTACCAGAACGGGCCTCGGTCGTTTAATAATATCTCCCGTTCCTAATTGTCCATATTGTACATCTCCCCAGGCCCAGAGTTCCGTCGCCAATATGTTGCTGCCAGCGCGAGACAGTGTATTAATTCTTTCATTTAAACCCTGTTGGGACAATTCATGTTCGGAGGAACCGGTACTCGATGACCAGGGAAATTCCTCGCAACGTAAGCTTAACGCCAAACTAGTCGCAGTAGGTTTTGTATAGCTATCTCCTTGCTCTTCCAGGTTCTCATTGCTATCAGCTTTACCTTCATTAATATCGGAACTACCGCTCATATGTCTAGATAAAGTTACGACTTTACCTCCTACATTTTTAACACCTTCATAAACTAAGTTTGCCATGTTTGATACATTCTGTTTTATCAATCTTGTTGAACGATCGACACTTTCCATAGGTATATCTTCCTTGGCACTGCCGTAAGATGAAACCCAAGATAGTTGCCTGGTTAGAAATTGTCGAGCAGTCTCTGTATTTATAAATATAACATTTCTTTTCTCATCCTTGTCAGAATCTGTTAAATTGTTCGGACATTCTCCACCATTTTCAACAATACCAGAGAGTTCTTTTTTGTCCATTTCTGGTAGAGAAATATGTTCTTTACTGGCAGTGGACAAAGCACTGATGGAATTTGTAGAACGATCCTCGCTAAATTGCTGTGCATGAAGACCAGTGAGACATGTATCCGATGACGTAACACTACCAGGGCTCAACATAACATTATTAAGACATTGTGGACAAGAATTTATAAAGACTTCTTCCTCCAATTCATTCTCACTGTCCGTATCATCTTTCATATGTTTGGTAGTTTTTCTCACAGTAACTACATTAAAATTGGAACCACAAGCAACTTCAGACACTGTCCTCCCTTCGAAAAATCTAATTTTCTTTGGCTCTATACTATTTATATCTATCTGTGGTTGATTCCCACTAGCCCATAGCTGCCCATTTTCGGTAACGAATAGTGCTGCATGGTCGCTAACTGCTATAGATTTGACTTTTACTATTTCATTTTCTTCTTTATATCTGTAAATAAAAATCAGATATTCCAACAGATATGTTTAAATTTTAATAATAAATTTTATAACACATAGAAGAGAGAATTAAAGGAGACATCAGTTAAGAAATAAAAGTTAACAAGGGAGAGATTCATTCAAGTTTTAATTACAGGACATGTTTTGTTACACGTACGTACCCATGGCTACAATATTTCACTTCCTCTTTAAGAATTATTAGATCTACAACACTCATGTCCTGAGGATTTACTTTCAAAACATGTCCCTTAGTGCTTACGATGAATAGGTGCTCAGAATTGGACGCTATATCGATAACGTCGAACTGAGCCCTTTTAAAAGTGAGCGTGGGGCAAGTGCTCTCTGAAAATGACACTTCCCCATGGTACAAATTATTGGTCGTGGTCTCTACAAAAATGTGATCTTTAATGGTGACCAATTTGCAGATAATGCCGTTCGGCTTGTCACCGAATGTAAAGGATAATTTGTCAGCTCCTCTCCATAGGTACATATGTTTATCCATGTTGCTGTGAGCTTCCTTGACAAATAAAGAGGTTTGCATAACCTAGAAAGATCCTTCTGCAAACTTTGACCTAGTGCCGCGCGTTGACTTTTTTGTCATATTATCTGCAATAACGTTTCCTCGGTTATACACTTCTTTAAACGTATCGCAGAAAATTTACACATGCACGACATGATTGAATGGACGAGTTTTTTATTATGACTAACATCCGGCGAGCAATAGCGACCAGTAGTGACAGATATCAGCTGATAGCATAGGGTTCTGTCAAAAGTATATATAGCACAAGTGGGAGGAACCAACTGGAGTAATTAATGAAACTTTCATGTAAGATTATATATATATATACATAAATATGTGTTGATTTCTCATTCTTAAAGTTAATTTATAAGAGAGATTAGAAAATAATATATATAATACACATAATAAAAAAAAAAAATATTTTAAATTTGATCTTGCACTTTTTGGGGATTTATATCTATTGAATTATTTTATTTAATTTGTCATATAAAATATTGGATTAAATAACATTATTATATTATTGATTATTATTATATATAATTACATTATTATTATAACATTTTTATTATAAAAATTAAATTATATTCTTGTATTTTTTTTTTATACATGTGAACTCTGCACCAATGAAAAGTCACTATCGCGACCGATATGGAGAGGATGGGAATGTGGGAATGAAGACTCGACGAACTTCAGGCCTTCAGTATATCGAAAATGGCGGCCAAGAGTGGTGGCCACGATGAGTGGCTTTCGGTGATGAAACCGATATTAGCGACTTCGCCGCGCTCGTTTAATAAAAATGACATTATTGATCTTGTAAAGAGCATCGTTAAAAGGTAGGCATTTATTCGTCAGGATCCAACATCCATGTTAAATCATTTTTCTCTTCAATAAATGCAAAATACGTTGTCCTCTGGTGACACTATACGGTATATTAAATATCCGAATCGAACTCGATCCGTTTTTATTCATCCGGTTTCATTGTATAATTTTCTTCTTCGTTATCTTACAGCGAGAATAAATTCGTCTCCCACGAGGATCAATATGATACCTTTTATACGGCAGTCGCTGCTCTGTCGGCGGATTGCATTAGTGGTTGCGCAAATACATGTAAGTAATATCGTGCGTTCGTATGCGACTATGACTAAACAGAAATATTGTTTCAATAAAATATATATGTACGAGCCTAAATTTATCTGAATTCACAAATGAGCATAAATGCACTTTTTCTTTTCCTTTTTTATTTTTTATATACCTCTTGAATCTTTGAAATTAAAAGCATCAGACTTTTTAACCTATCTACAGAGCTATTTTTATGTATGCTTACCTTATACACCGAGTCTTACAAAATAAATTTTTTTACAGTTGCCAAAAGTCAAATACCTATCGTTTGTCAAGCATGCAAAGTGCTGCTTGCTTATCTTGTGGATAAATTGCCACAACAGCAAACACAGCCTGGAGATGTTGCACCAACGGTTTTGACTACAAAACAATTATTACTTCCAATACGAGCATTATGTATGGGACAATCTTTACTTACATCTGCAGAGGAAATTGCTCTGGTGTCTGTAATAAAAAATTCCAAAGTACCACCCCACGTAACGGTTTTGCCAGGTGGAAAAGAAAAGGATTCCTCGCAGCAATCTGTAAAAGAATCCATGCGATCTCGGTGTGATTTGTCTACTAGTATCCTTGAGCAATTGACAATGCCATTGCAAGATTTTTCCTCATCCTCAATTCTTGCTAATGAAATTTCTGCTGATAGTGCAAGCAAAAATATTAATGCTGCCACAAGTGAAACGCATTCTGACACTAAGGTTTGTACTTATGAAATATTTTTGTTGTTTTTCATATTTAAATGTGTTATTACTTTTAATATGTGTTATTACGTTTTTTTTGTTATATTATATTATGTGTATAAAATAAAATATTTCTATATGAATGAAGTAAATTAAAAAGATCAGAACATTAAAATTGGATATATATATTACAGATGATGTTTATTGCAAATAATATAAGTACACTGCAGAATATAGGAGCAGGTGATACTTTGTTGGATATGTGTTTAAATCTTCCACATTTGTCGCGCTACACTCGAAAGTATCAAGCTTATTTATCGAAAAAAGGATTCAGTCTGCCGGCGAATGCGTCAGAAGCACATACAATACGACACAGTCTACATTCGGTCGTTAGTGACATTAATATTGTACATAATGTGATATCTCTCCCAATACTTGAACCTTTGACACCACAGAAATTGGAGAAACTATCACTGCTGACTATGTCTTGTTTATATTGTTCAATTGCAAATGCAACAGCATCAAGTATAGTTGGCATCACAAATGCAGTATCTCCTAAATGTAGTACAAATACTACAACAAGTAATCAAGCCAACCAGAATGCAAAAACCACTGATGAAGAGTATGATACTCTGGCGATTACAGTTGTTGAAAAGAGTCTGGAAATATTCGGACAAGTGTTAAACGTTATCAAAAATAGCACGCGTGCGGGAGGACATGTAAGTAATTTTTATAAAATTTATTTAGATGTTATAACCAAATTATACACAAAAATTTTATTTGTCAACTTTGTAATATTGTAAATTTAAGATTGGGTAATTAGTTATAGTAATTGGTTAAAAATTAAATAAATAAAAAAATTAATAGTTAACTTAGTTTAATTATGCATTCTATTAATTATCTTAAAGTTTTAGCATAATAAAGTTTCATTAAAAAATTTGTCTTTGATCTTATGTATATTTATGTAATTATATTCTTTGTATTCTATTTATAGATTCTGCAAAATCATTTACTTATTGGAGTATGGCTTCTGGTCGCTGGATTACAAGCACAATTAACTGTAAGCAGTTTTAGTGCTGCAGATAAAGGAAAAGAGGAAAAAGGAAAATCACCAAGCAAAGCTCGTGATGGAGGTGGACGTGTAAATCTTATGAAAGTGTAATTATCACATGTTTTATATGCACGATATATTTTTAAGATTTTACTATATATACACACACAGACTTTTTAAGCTATATATATTTTTTAAGATCTTTAAAACGTGGCCAGGCCGATTGACTTATAGTTTGCTTAATTTTCACGAAAAACGCTAAAACTTTGAATTCAAAAATTAAGGCCTTTATAAGTCCTAGGACATTCACTCGTTTTGTAGGTTTTATAAAGAGCTTTCATCATCAGCTGATTTTTGTTAAAAAATATTCGAGTTTAAATAACTATAATTATATTATTTAAAACATTTTAATTTTTAAATAGTATTATTATTTTAAAATTTAAGCAGCAAATTAATGCTTTAATAAGCTGATTTCTGTCAACAGAGATTTATGGAATTTAAATAAACTTAATATTTTTTCTTTTAATATCTATCTTTTTAATATAATATCGAGGAATGGTGTGTGTTTAGCGCGTCCTTGTGTTCTAATTTATATACAAAATATATATAGTTAATATTTTTATATAAAGTATGTATGTGTATATTAAAAATAAGCATAAAATATTTAAATATTTAAATATTATGTATTTTATATATCCAGGCAACAGGGATTTGGTGTATTGTCAGTAGCATTAGCATCACATGCATTGAATTTAATGAGTGCGCTTCTGGAAGATGTATCTATCGAAGCTAATTCAGATGTAGTAGTGGCAGTTCCTGAACCAGCGCCATTAGATATCTTGTCTACTGCTACAGCATTGCAAAGAGCAGTAACGTTCCTACAAGCGGTGCCATTAAATCATCTGCTGTTTTATCTTGCTACTATTAGTTACAGAAAGGTAATGGATTATTTTAAATATTTATACTAACTTTAAAACATTTATAATAATATCTTGTTACTCATGCATTCATATTTCTTTTTTGTTACAGGCTTGTACATTGAAAAGAGTACAAAAGCATCCTTTAGAAGGAGATGCATTAAGTCAATCTGATTCTACTACATATTACGAAGATCTTTTGAGTTGTTCAGAAAATTCCACTGATGAGGGTAATGTTATTTATCTATATAATTATATTTATTTATATTATACATATATTTTTATTATATATTATTTATAATTATATTTAATTATATTAGACGCATTTAGTTTTAATACTTAATAAGTATTGTGTGATTATACGAAAAATTATTAGAATATGTATGCAGTGTAAAAATTTAGATAATTTTTATTTTACTTTTTTTATTTGACAATTTTGCTTTTATTATACACACAATAATGGGAATATTAAAACATCATATCAATGTTATGTTATTAATGTTTATATTTAAAAAATATGTTTTATAATTTTTGTAGAATATATAGAACATTATATATTAATTTTTAGTAAATAGTAGTTGCTATAATTTATGCATGAAAATTAATTTTGAAGTAAGTTATACAGTGGTATGTAATATGCTACACTTAAATGCAGCTTTAAAGTGTTTATGCTAACATTTACATACCGAGAATTGTATGAACGTAACGGTATGTGTTCGCTATATGTATAGAACAAACTGTTATGTCAGTAGAGGAGGACAGCGAACCTATCTTGGGACTATGGTTTGAAGAAACCCTTGCTCCATCGGACGAGACTTCGACAAATACGAATAAAGAAACAAATAATGAAGCAAGTGCAGAACGTACTACTACAACCACTATTGTTCCTGACAACAGAGAACCACATGGTGTATGTTTCCAAGTATAATTATTTTGTCAATTAAATATAATAAAATTTACATAAATATTTCATATATTTATAATAACTGTAAGTCATGTAACAAATAATTTATTGATTTTTTCTTTTTTTTCAGTACATTTCACTTGCAACAAAAATATTCCAATTTATGAATAAGCACTTGATTGGTAGCAGGAGCACGTATGTTCGAGAATACGTGGTTAATGGCTTGGTTGAGCAACAAATGGTTATATTGGCAGCAATCATAAGAGATCTGGATCACGAAACAGCTAGAACAGAAACGGGTGAATTTTTATGTAATTACTACGTGTGCACCTTATATTAAAACTTATGTTTGTTGCATCACATTTTTTATTTTACTTATGTTATATTCTATTCTATCAATAGTATTGTAACATAAAAGTGTTAATTTTTAGGCACAATTTCTGCATTCTACGGCGCTACACTAGGCGCTATGTATTCAGAATTTTCTCAAGCTTTAAGTCGCTATACTCATAATTTACTTGCGTGGAACACGTTAAGTGAATCGCTCCAGAACACCTTACTTCAACATTTGGGTGTAAGTCCTTGGTCTACCGAAAGCAGCGGTTCAACTACATGGCCTCTTCAAGTATATCCACGTACTCTCAGTGTACTTGCACAGGTATCTTATAATTATTTAATAATACTGCATTTTTTTTAGTTTTTTTAGAATACTCGACCTTTAATTTTGAAGATAATTTATCTAGCATATATTACACTCTTAACTTTTGTGATTAGGTATTACTTCTGAAACCTCAGTTGGAGAGGGAGGCTGCATGTATCGGCATATGGCATCGATTAGTAACTACTATGGTTGAAAATGTATGCAACCCTCAAACAACATATGAAGCTGAAAATGAAGGTAAAGCAAATTTTTAAATAAATGTGAAATTATGGATACATTTTTTTTCTTCAAAAATAATAAGATACATTTTCATTCTCTTAATTGGTCTAGTTTCATGCTTATTTATATTTGTTTATTTGATATGTACAATTACTATAATTTTGTTACAACTAAATTTTTAAATAATTTATGTAATATCGTTTTATGTAATATCCACAATATTTTATATTCTTTATTGTTATTACATTAATATTAATATATGTTTACAGATTTAAATGTTGAACATGCCCAGTTGGTTCTCTTCCTATTCCATTCCTTAAATTTAATGCAGAAGAAATCTGTGTTACTTGTAACGGGAAGCGGTGCAGTGCGTTGCAGCGAAGCAGTCAAAATGCCAATGAAAGATTCTCAATTATTGCACTTATCCCGATTATTACTTTTACTCGAATATATGATGAAGCATTTGTATGATGCACATCCGGTATTACTTGAACAAGTAAGCCACTTATTACTACATGTTTCTATTGCAGCACATTTGTATAATTTAACTGCATTTGATAGTTTCTTAATTGTCATTACTTTATATATTGCAATATAAATTAATAATCAAAATTATTATCATATTTTACTTTAAAATATGATAATATTTTAACTTATTTAATAATTTATTATTTGCAATATTTTATTATTATGATTTTGTAATGACTATGATCTATTAAATGCTAGAGTAAAATTATTGCTCAGTCTGACTGATGCAACAAGATACCAGGGCCACCAGTGTGAAAGTGCCACCTGAGTGGTAGTAAACGTCTTGTACATTTTTTATTATCTTAATTATGATACTTTTAACTTTGTCTCAAAGTATTATTATAATTATTTATATTTAATATTTTTTTTGTTATACAGGTGCAATGGAATCTGTTTTCTGCTACAAGTTTAGTATGTGATACCAAAGATGGAAATAAACAAACCGCCAGAGCATTTACTCCTTGGGTAGAAATTGAAGATAATTATCGCAAATATGGTTCACAAGATGAATTTTCAATGAAACCACGTTTTTATAATTTATCGAGAACAGATTTTAATAATCAGGATGCACCAAAATTGGATGGATTGGTATGTATTACATATGAATTAATCAATTATTAAAAAAAACATGTATCAATCTTTTATACGAAAGTAGCTTTTTTCGTAGAAATTAATATATTAATAAAGTCAATTATTCATTCTTATTTACAAGACTTGTATGTACATCTATATTTAATTATTTTTGTATTTTTGTTTTCTACGACTAAATCTTTAATCATTAATCTCTTAATTTTTTATTTTTACAGGCTTGTAACTTTATTTTGGGCACACCGGATAAAATGAAGTACCCTCTTTTAGTTGATGCATTGATCGATATTCTGAATGTACTTAATCAAACCGATATGCACAAAAAAGGCGGCGCAGAAAATAAGGAAAAAATTACATTTACCGGATTGTGCGCGATTCAGTACTGTTTTTCCATATGTTGGGAATTACTACTGATGTTACCTCCCTCGACTCCTTACATGAATAAACTAGCTCTCGGTGAGGAAATACCAGCTGGACCTATGTTGCTTCATTCATTGATTTGGGGTCCGAGGGCCGCGTATAAAACTTTCACCGGTTGGATGAAGGACTGCTTGGTGAAGCAAGGAATGTACACGCAGTATGCCGAAAATTTGTTGAAGACGGTATCGTCTACCGTAAACTCTCTCAAGTATGATGTTACCCTTGCTAAGAATTGTATCGTTTCGCTCAAACCTGAATATAATGCCACTGATAAAATAATGCCGAGAGCATCGTTGCCAAAACTCGGTTCTCTGTGTATACTGGCCGCAGTCGTAGGAAAGCTACACGTTCTTATGGACGAGAGCATATCGAAAAATTCTACGGAGAATATTGAGACTTCCAAGAGCGCGCAGAATGTGGATTCCGCACCTTCAAACAGGACTAAAATGATCATCGAAATTTTACCGCATATCTTATCGTTGACGGATGCTATTCTATTGTCCTGTCGATCCAACATATTATATCACACGTTCGAATCTACCGAGGAAGATGGAAAGTACGGTATACGGGACTATCTGATTTTGGATAACATCTTATCCATGGCGGGTGCGAATTGGGGAACGGAATCCTCGATAGTCTCATATTTGCCGAGCTGCATCAAATCTGCGCTGGATAAATGGAAAAGTATCGCGTTCGCTCCTGTTCCCTGGAACACATATGCGAATGATATAATACCAGCGGAAAGCTACATCTTTACTACTGTCAATTATCACGTCAGTTCCTTATCGGAACATCCAACGTTTTCTATCAATCCATCGTTGAAGAATCTGCTCTACTGTTTGGTGTCATTTATGATGGAATACATTACTACCGCGACAGTTCCCGAACAACAATCCGACATACATTCTCAAGCCGTGGACATTCTCGTTTCGTTGTCGATGGACGCTCGTACCGACTACCTTCGAGAAATAGCCACTAATACCCTGGCTAAATTATTAGGACAGGAAAACGACAATGAAGCACGACATTTGCGCGAACACCTGTTTGTTCTAAATCATACGTACAACCTGATAATCGAATATACCGATAACGCGGACGGATCCATCGGCATCGTCATCGACGAAGAAATTCTGAAGCAGTGTATAAAATATTGGGAGCGACTGTTGGAGAAACCTCTCGGATGCAAAGCTTTAGACTTGTTCTTCGCTCCTGATACAAATCATAGTCTTGTGTCTATCCTGTTGTCTATAACATCACCGCAGGCTTCGCCGCAATTTAGCGCGCACATCTTACACTTCTTTAACACGTTATTCAGAACGAGCGAAAAAACGACGAATGACGAATCGCTGGATCGTCTGTGCAATTCGGTGGCCAGCTTCGCCAATGTCGAGAGTGAGAAACTACAGACGTGGTTAAGACACGTTATACTGGGTGCGACGAATGTACCGGCGAGCGTTTCTGCGACGAATATACCAACACCCATCGCCGGTGCTACAAATACCCTAGTAACCGTTTCCGGAACCTCGGAGGATGGTCAGAAGTCGGACGAAAGAAACAACGCGTCTAACAACGAGCAAACTCAATGGGCGATTTCTGACGGTTCTAGCAATAATCAAGCCGTGGTTAGCAACGACGAGCAGAATTCTAGTCACGAGAATAATCGTTTCTTGCGAGCACTCACCAATTACATAGTGAAGGATAAGAGCAACGTCAATACAAACGTCTCGATAACCATTCTTCAAGCTCTTATACCGCTGGCGTATCACATCCTTTCTCCCACTATCGAGGGAAACCGGTTCTCCGAATTGATGCATATCATGTCTACCCTGGCTGACGCCGGCTCGGAGAAGGGACACACGTTGCTGTTCAAAGCCGCCACCGAGTGGATCGAACTCTGCAAGGAGCAGATAATGAACAAGGATCCGCAGACTTTCGACAAACCGTCGTCACCGTACATCGAGGCTGGTTGTTGCATGTTGAACTACATAGCCGACATAGTAGGCGCGATCTGTCCGCAACAGGCACAGTCCCAGGATCGCGCCACTAGTCCACCGTGGGAAGGTGCTGTACCCAACAACAGCGACGTCAACGACAGCGACTGGGTGGACGAGATCCCGCACGAAGACGACGACAGCGCGGTCGAGGATTCGGACGAGGACAGTCTCTGCAATAAACTGTGCACCTTCACGATTACGCAGAAGGAGTTTATGAACCAGCATTGGTACCATTGTCACACGTGCAACATGGTCGACGGAGTCGGCGTTTGCACGGTGTGTGCTCGAGTCTGTCATCGCGGTCATGACGTCACGTACGCCAAGTACGGGAACTTCTTCTGCGACTGTGGCGCCAAGGACGACGGGTCATGTCAGGCATTGACGAAGCGTAGCCCGCAGAGCTCAGAGCATCAGACAACCAGTAATATACCGTACAATAACGTTGGGGCTCCCGCAGAGAGCAGTCTGCTTCTAACGAGTAGTCTACGTCGACGAGCGTCCAGTCCTATACACAATTCGTACGATAAGCACGAGAGAAGTGGACGCGACACTCAGAGGCAGGTGTATTTGAGTAAGCAATTGGAGGCTTCCAAAGATTGGATATACTCTCAACTGAGTAAGAGCGGCTTGGTATCTTCTTTGGTGGATCTAACACGCGCGTTGGTACCCGCGGTAGACGCGTCTTGTCAACGTTATTCGCCAGTTGGCTGCCACACGCGAGCTCAGCTGGCGCTGAAACATTTGCACACGCTCGACAAGAAATACGAGCACACAGATCAGCTGATGTTGCCGACCTTGGGATCCCAAGAGGGAGCGTTCGAGAACGTTAGAATGAATTATTCAGGCGATCAGGGTCAAACGATCAGACAACTGTTGTCCGCTCACATGATACGACGTGTCGCCATGTGTTGTCTGTCGTCTCCGCATGGTAAACGACAGCACTTGGCGGTTTCGCACGAGAAGGGCAAGATAACGGTGTTGCAGCTCAGCGCACTGTTGAAGCAAGCTGATTCCTCCAAGAGGAAGTTGACTCTGACGAGGCTCGCTTCGGCTCCGGTACCTTTCACCGTTCTCTCGGTTACCGGAAACCAATGGAACGAGGACTTTCTGGCCGTTTGCGGTTTCAAGGATTGCCACGTACTTACGTTCAACAGTTCCGGTACGGTGTCCGATCATCTAGTGCTACATCCTCAGCTCGAGAGCGGAAATTTCATCATTAAAGCGCTGTGGCTTCCCGGTGCGCAGACGCAGCTGGCGTTGGTCACCGCTGACTTTGTCAAAATTTACGATTTGGGAAAGGACGCGCTAAGTCCGCAATATTACTTCCTCGTGCCGACAGGAAAGATAAGAGATTGCACGTTCATGCACGCGGAAGACGGTACGTTCCACATGTTGCTCATGTCTTCTGCAGGATATATTTACAGCCAGGTAATGGACGAGGAGAGTCAGGCTAAGCACGGTGCTTTCTACGTGACAAATACATTAGACGTTTATCATCCGGAAATCAAGGACAACGGTCAAGTGGGCGGTGGAGGAGTCTCCATCTATTATTCGCACGCTCTTCAGCTGCTATTCTTTAGCTACGCCTGCGGCAAGAGTTTTATAGCACCGCTAAAGCACATGGACTCCGACATTACCGTCGTATTTCAGATTAATCTCGCCAGTAATAAGACGAATGGTAACAAATCCAACAATAATCAGCCGCAACCTCTGTGTCAGTGGAGCGAGGTGGCGAATCATCCCGGATTGGTCTGCTCCATCTTGCAGACCAGTAACAATCCGGTGATACTGATGATCAAACCTGATACGATTATGATACAGGAGATCAAGATCGTGCCTGCGAAAGCAAAGATTATGGATATGGTCGCGATCCGACATCCCAGTTCGAACGCTGAACATCGCACGACTCTGATCTTGCTGTGCGAAGACGGAAGTCTGAGAATCTACATGGCCGGGATGGAGCAAACCGGATTTTGGATGTCGTCCACTGTACAGCCGATCAGCACCAATTCCGGTATCAAGCCTGCAAGGAAGAAAAAGACTAACAAGATGGGCAAACCATCGGGATCCATCACGTTTCCTATCGACTTTTTCGAGCATTGTCAAGTGATGAACGATGTAGAATTCGGCGGCAACGATTTACTGCAGATTTATAACGTCGCGCAGATCAAGCATCGTTTAAATACCACCGGGATGTACGTAGTTTCCACCAAGGCCATGGGCTTTAATGTGGAAGTTACGAATAACGATGCGATTCTGGTAATGACGGGAATACGAGTGCTCTTCGGCAACCAGGACATTCAAAGGGCACCTCTCTACGTCGAAGTGAGATATCGATATTTCTTTCACACTATATGAAGATCTTTTCTTTTTAATTTTAATTGATTTTTGTTTTTCTGAAGGTATTTGGCAGAAGTATTCGAACTACATTGACTAGAAGCCGTTGGTTCGATATCCCATTGACAAGAGAAGAAAGTCTTCAAGCTGATAAAAAATTAACAATCACCTTTGGATCGTCTCAAGATCCAGAAGGAGTTATTATGGTCGATTCGATAAAAATGTTGGTACAATATTATTATTTTGAAAATAGAATTGTAAGACATTCTTTTTAAAGATAGATATATTAATCAATGTTAAAATTTTTCATTTTTATATAGATATGGTAAGACCAAGGATGCTTTTGGATGGCCTGAAGAGATAGAAGAGATTCAATCTTGTCAACCAACATCGGCGCCAATCACGACAATTAACAACGAGGCTGACAATACCATTGTTTCTCCCGCACCATTGTCTTCTATTGATAAGTACGTTAACAGAACATTAATTTTATATGAAGTACATTTAAGTTAATAATTTGATAAAAAAAAATATTCTTTAATCCATGTATATATTGTATCAGAACGACAAAGGATAGTTCGGTTAACATAGAAAGGTAAGGGCATATTATATTTTATTTTTGTAAAAACATAGTAGAGAGAGGAATATAGATTTGACAATTTATATTTTATCAGTTAATCTATGAATAAATAAATTAATAAATTATATATATATATATAATTTTACAAAAGAAAGAGAAAGATTTATTTTTGAGATTGACATAGTATATACGAAACAAATTTTCTGCTAACAAAATTTATTTAAAATTTTGAATAATTATAATTTTAAAATTATTTTTTATAACACATTTTTAATTATATTATCAATTACTAATTATTTATGAGAATATATATTGTATGTATATAATTAATAATATGCATTTATTGTAAAAATGTGATTAATGAGTATAATTAATAATTTTGCAAAAATCTTTTTAGGATGATAGCCAGCGTTCTCGAAGTCCTGGAGTCCTCGTTCATCTTATCCTCGAATGATGACAATAAATCTTCGCTGAAAGCCACAGCGATCGATGTCGCATCGCGATTGTTAATATTACCTACGCCACCATCTGTGCAAATGCATACGACGGCTTTGTTAGCTGCTCTTCATAGCACTAAACAGGCTTATCATTTCCATAAGGTATATGAAGATTGATTATCTATTACGTTCTTTAACGACTATATATGTTACACGTCTTTCTTTATTTTTGCAGGATCATGTACTGTTATCGCATGTTCTTGAATCCTTGAAGTCAATGAGGGAAGCTGACGATCCTGCGGATATCGATGCGGAGAACTTTTACAGACTTGTTCTTATCGTTCGTGCCATCGCCGTTTCTCGTCCGCATAATCTTGCGAAATTTGCCGAACAGTATGCAAATAAGTCAATCGACGAAAGTAGTGGTACGTGTACTTTATGATTTATTGATATTTTTTCAAGATTCAAGCTAAACAATACTATGTATACTAAATTCATTTTCATCCCTAGTGCCTGTTTTCGAGAAAGATCGCCTGGAAGCTCGTTCGCGCACCAAAGCGGATGGAAGTCAACATTTGGTCATCCAATTGATGGAAATATTGTGGTCCCTGCATACGGCGTATCCCAAGAATATGGCACTCGCTCCGGTAGTTGTGCCAGGACTCACGCACGCTGAAGGAACGGTTCACGCAATCGTAGAGATAGTTCACGCTTTCGCGATATGCGACGTTGAAAATAACACCCCGATAGCCGCCAAACTGTATCTACAGTTGCTACTATCCTCGGACACCACCATCAGTTTTAGCGCCAAGCACGCGATAATCAGAGTACTAAGACCCAGATACAGACGTAGGAGAGTGTATATTCCGAGTCCGCCAAACTGCAGTACTCCAGGTACAGAAACAAAACAAAAAGATACCAGATGTACGATTATTCTTTTTTTCCTTATATCATAGTTGATATATTTTTTCTTCGTTTAGGTGTAGTCGCTGAAAGTGAAGAAAAATCCGCTTCAGTTCCATCGCAGGCTTCTCAAGACGCGGTGGAACGCGAGGTGGAGCAGCACTTCGACATTGAGGCTGTGGAAGCGGTGGACAGAGTAGTGGATATGCTCGGCGCTGTTGAAGGCAATCAGAACTCGGCCGCTGCGAGAGTCAATCATCATCCCTTGGAAGCGTTGCTCGGTGCGGGTAACTTCCCGCAGTTGCTCGACGTGCCACCGGATGCCGACGATGAGGCGATGGTGGAGCTCGCGATAGCTCTTAGTTTACAAGACCACGAAGGAGGTCACGCCGATCTGCAAGCACTGCGACAAGGGTTTCAGAGCTTTCCCAACTTGCAGGGTATACAGAGCCTTCAGAATCTGAGCGGCTCCACGTTGCAAAGCTTGCAAAACTTAGCGACGCAGGGAATGGTCCAAGTTCCGAATGCTGCTCAGGTAGTTCTTCATGTTCTTCTCGTCTGTATCATTCGGATTTCGTTCGATAATTATTATTAATATAATTAAATTAATAATAATAATTAAATTATTAGTAATTAATATTCGACAATTTGTTTGATTTTAGAGCCAAGAAGCGGGTCATTATTCTGACACGACCGCTTCCGCGGGTGGTTCGGACGATGAGGGCTCAACTGCCGCTACTGATGGTAGTACTCTTCGAACATCTCCCGCCGAGCAAGTGAGTTAATCTTGAGCATACGTATTCTAGCCTTGGCACTATACTATTTCACCGAAAGTATGTGGACGTGGATCAACAGAGTCTTAGTACTTGCACATATAGTAGTAACGCTTGGGACACATTTTATGTTAGGGTGGTAGTGGTGGTAGCAAGGGTAGCGAGAGCGGTGGAAGCGATAGCGGAGGCAGCGCCGTTGACAGCATGACGGGGGAGCATAATGTTTCCGGCAGGAGCTCCGCGTACGGAGACAATGCTCCCGACAATGCTATGCCTCCGATTGGAATTGGGGTCAATCAAGCGCCACGCTCTGAAACTAATACTCTAGATGTTCCCACAACTTTCACTGTAAGTTCCGTGTACCTTTGTAGTACAGGTTTACGTAGCAGACTTACATATGTTCTTGAAAGCAGGAGAAGCGACGCCAGGCGACTGGACGACTGTATTCGCGATATATCGTTTTTTTTTTTTTTACGTCGACAGAAATTAATTTACTTCCATTCAACTATGCAATACCTTTTTTCTCTTCCTTATTTCATTCGACATCATTTTCATCGTTCGTAACAAATTCACTCATCGTTATCGTCCTGAAACTGATTATAGTCTGTTCTGCTATTTTGGTGGAATTGTAGTTGATTATGAATCATTTTCATAATTCATTTTTTATACGAAAGATAAAATCTCTAACTCTGATCTCGTAGTTTAAAATTTATTCAATTCTTCTCGCATGCTTAATGCATATAAAAGTTTTAGATTTTTCCTATGAAGAACTGTAGTAATTAGTTTTTCAAGATCTATATGTATATTATCAGAAGTTTCATTAAATTTATAAGATTTAATTTGTATTATAAATTGTGATCTATCATCGTTCTGTTATTATTAGTATATGTTTCATAAATTAATCATTTAATCAAAAGGGGCAATTTTTTGTGGAGAGAAGTAATTACACATTAATCTATTACAATTAAATTATCAAAGCTGAAATATACCAAAATTCAACATTATGTATAATCTTGAATTTTTTTATAAAAAAATTGAGTAAAATTGAATTTTTCTTATTAATGTGATTATATTGTCATAAAAAAATGTCATTTTTTAAAAAGAATAATGATATCCAGTATTTTGCGATAAGATATCCTGTTAAAAATAGACTTTACTAATTTTCTTTTATCGTACTTAATTTAGGAATGTATTATAGCTGTATTATAGCTAGCTATCTTAATCTCAACTTACTTTATTAAATTATTAGTAATTAAAGATTTGGACCTCCGTTCTCAAAAGTTGCCTTTAATCCACACTGCCACAAAAACGAAGAATCAAATAACATATAAATATTTCATTAAACATTTTTATTAAGCGTGCTATAAGACTTCGTTGAATTCCATTAATCGTTGGAGTCTGAATGGGGTACAAAATGTAACATATATATATTTTGACATTAGTTTTTGTGTGTAAAATATGGAAAAAGCTTCAGAAATTTCTCCTTTATTAACTGGAACATGTTTAATTGATTATGATAACAAATTAATACATTACATCTAATTATTTAAAATAGGAGAATAAAAGCGAAGAGATTTAAATATAACTGCACTCCCCATTGAAGCTCCGTTTAAGTAACTCTGTCTGGAACTCTGATAGAATAGAATACATCATTCATGATCTTGTCCAAAAGACTATGAGTATTGCGCATGCATTAATAATATCTTTAGAAATTTTATATACGATCAGAATATAGAATATATCATTAATGCATATGACTTTATCAATTCTCGCCTATAAAACTGACGAATAGAATTTCAGGAGTTCCTCAAAACGCGAAATCGATTAATAACGCACGTTACAAATGTATAATCATATTCATGAATTATCGTATTTGTCACGTCATGTTAGACCACTGAACAAGAAGAGGGCACCGAGCAAGAACAGGGTGTTGAGCAGGAAAGTGACACGACTGGCGAAATCACCATAAAACTACACGCCATACGACTTTTATTATTGGATAGATTTACACAGTTTGTGCCCAATCTAATAAACGTTCGAGGAGTACTTGCCATTCCATTTATGCAGGTATCTCTTTGCAATTATATATATATTATATATTATTATTATATTAATTATATATTTTATTATTAATTATAAAATACAAGTCGTATATCAAAAATATTAATAAGGATAAAAATTTGATGAAATTATTACTTTCCAGGTTGTGTTAATGTTAACCGCTGACCTTGACGGTCAAGACGAGAGAGACAAAGCTTGCGTGGAACGTTTGTTGCAAATGCTCGTGAAAGAACTCGAGATGGATAAGCCTGACACGAGCAACATATGCGAGCGTAGCAATAAGAGGGAAGTCCATTTGGTCATTATGCGTTTACTAAGTAAGTAATAATTAATTATTTGCATTTATACTATATCTCTACGCAGATATTATATCAATATATTCTCTTAGGTGTTCTTATGTCCCGCTCGAAATACGCTACAAAGACTTCCTCGGATAATCCGAACTTTGTGTCCCAAACCACCGCCGCGATACTGAGCAAAGCCGGGATTATCGATTACTGTCTAACGTTGTTGCAAGCCTTACTCGATTATTGGAAGACGTAAGTTTACGATATGCTAATAAATAAAGCTTGCTTATAAATATTTAACGAATGTATCTTGTGTTTTATCCAGTACCAATACAGAAGAGTCTGGTACCATGATCGGAGGCCAATTACTGAAGGAACACCTCACTGCGTCGCCTCCTGATATGTCGCCATTCTTTCTCCGTCAATACGTCAAGGGTCACGCCGGCGACGTATTCGAACCATATCCCCAATTATTAACGGAGATGGTACTACGGTTGCCGTATCAGGTGCACAAATACGCGGAAAGCACCGTGATACAACCTGCTTTCGAACAGGTGATTATCAATAGCTTTTATCGTATCTCAATTCTTTTCCTTTTATTTACAAGAACAAGTGATAAATTGTTCCTTCTCTTGTGTGCGCAGCCATGGTATTTCTATCTTTGCGAATATATGATGTCGTATCAAACACCGTTCGTCAGACGTCAGGTACGTAAATTGCTGCTCTTCATTTGCGGCAACAAGGAAAAGTACAGACAGTTGCGAGATCTCCACGCTCTCATATCTCACGTGCAGGTGATTATATATTATCTAAAATGTAACGATATATTTTTTAAAAGAAAACTAGCGTTATAAATTAAATTTGCTGAATTATAATAATAAATCTTCCTCTTGTTTTATAGTCCGTACAACAGTGTTGCACCACTGGTGGATACGATCCACCGCACGCACGTCCGCATTCCATCAATCTGCCTTACGATTCGTTGGTGGAACTGATCGAACATCTCAAATGCTGCGTGGAAATCGCTACAAGTCGCACAGGAAACTGGCAACGATTTTGTTTGAAACAAAATACGGTGCTGTCGTATCTGTTTGCCATATCGACGCTCTTGGACGAAGGCGTGAGCCCTACGGTGCTTCAGTTATTGCAATGCGCTATTTGTTCAAATAATAAATCCAAGGAGACTAAAGATACTAAATTAAAGGTAAATGAAAAATATAGTGCAACTTTAAATCATATTACTAAAACATAAATACTTTTTGTTTTGTTGTTATATTAATATTTGTATAAATTTAAATCAGGAATCTAAATCGACAACTAGTACGAAAGAAAGACGTGAACGTGAAAAATCGGAAGATTCTGATACTGAGGCTAAGTTCGAAGAAGCACAATGTCTAACTCTAGTCGAGCAAATTCAAAAGCAAGTGCACCCCGCATTGCTGATGAAGTTTATACAAACTTTCCTTCTTGAAACGAATAATACAAACGTTCGTTGGCAAGCTCATTCTCTTATATTAGCAATTTACAAGTGAGTTGTTAATTTTATCTATTATTAACAAAAGTAGCATTTGTTTCAATTAGTTCTTAAACAGAAATAGTAATAATATAAATTATCAAGTTACAACGTTACAATATAAAACGCAAAATGTGTTAAAAATTTTTCAGAAACTGTGGGCCGACAGATCAGGAGGTCTTGTTAGATCTTTTATGGCGTTTATGGCCTCTGCTCCCAGCTTATGGCAGAAAAGCAGCTCAATTTGTCGACTTACTCGGTTATTTTTGTCTGAAAACGCCGCATGCCGGAAAGAAGATGCACACGTATATGGAGCAGGCAGTTGCCGTTTTACATGCGCAGAATCAGTTACTCGCGCGACATCCTAACGCGAATCTTTACGTAAACCTTGCCCAATTCGTCGAACTGGATGGCTACTACTTGGAGAGTGAACCTTGCCTCGTATGTAACAATCCAGAGGTACCGATGGCGACAATCAAGCTATCATCCATCAAGGTGGATTCCAAATTTACGACGACGACGCAGATCGTGAAGCTGGTCGGTAGTCACACCATCAGCCGCATCACTCTGCGTATAGGCGATCTAAAGAGAACCAAGATGGTTCGCACCATCAATGTCTACTACAACAACCGATCTGTCCAGGCTGTCGTAGAATTGAAGAACAAACCGGCAATGTGGCACAAGGCGAAGAAGATCACTCTTGCCCAGGGACAGACGGAAGTCAAGATGGAATTCCCATTGCCGATAGTAGCTTGTAATCTCATGATCGAGTACGCCGACTTCTACGAGAACATTCAAGCTTCGTCTGAGACGTTGCAGTGCCCGCGATGTTCCGCCAGCGTGCCAGCGAATCCAGGCATTTGCGCCAACTGCGGCGAAAACGTATTCCAATGCCACAAATGTCGTGCAATTAATTATGACGAGAAGGATCCGTTCTTATGTCATGCTTGCGGATTCTGCAAATACGCTAAATTCGATTATACTCTGACCGGTAGACCGTGTTGCGCCGTCGATCCTATCGAGAACGACGACGATCGGAAGAAGACGGTGGCGACCATCAATACTCTATTGGAAAAGGCGGATAGGGTGTACAAGACTCTGATATCCAACAAACCGACGTTGGAGATGCTTCTCGTGAAGATATCCGAACATCGTTTGGATCGAGGATTAGAGGACGGTATACAGGTATCCGGTAGCACTCAAGTAAACAGAGCGATTCAATTACTGGCGCAGAGATATTGCGGCGAGTGCAAGACCTCCTTTGAAGAGCTCAGCAAGATCATTCAACGTGTCCTAGCCTGTCGCAGAGAGCTGGTTGCTTATGACAGAAATCAACGAGGTCAGAGTAGCGCGCAATCGTCGTCGTATGGTACCTCCAGTGTGAACGACAACGTCCTGAAAGACGAAACGATAGTTTTGCCGGTCGGACGCTGTTATGGTTGCGCCTCCGCCGCCACGGAACATTGTTTGACGTTGTTACGCGCGTTAGCTACCAACAGCGTAGCCAGAGACGTTCTGTGTAAGCAAGGGCTGATCCAAGAGCTTGTGGAGCATAATTTGCGAAAGGGTACGGTGCAGATGCAAGAAGAGGTGCGGCAGCTGTTGTGTCTCGTCACGAGGGATAACGCGCAATCGACAAAGGAGATATGTTCTCTTCTAACGAGTCGAATCACCCTGACGCTTCGCGGACGAGTCGCCACCTCCGATCTTTCGATCGCTGTACGACATGAAATGGCTCTTCTTGCAGCGCTCGTGCAAAAAGAGGACTCGTGCTGGGAACAAAAATTGCGATGCGTCATGCAGCTATTTCTAACTGCTTGTAAAGAGTCGAAGAGTCCCGTTGTAATGGAGAGTATTATCCTGCCGTGTCTGAAAATTTTGCAAGGTCTCATTAAACCCGATCAACCGGTTTCAAAGAAAAACAAGGTAAGGTCGTTTAATCAATCATTCTTCATGTTTGTAACATTTATGTAATTTTTATATGTTAATCATGAAATATGAATTTAGGATAAGAATATCGAGTCCCTGGCGACAGTACAACCACCGGAAGGCATCAGTATCGATGTGAGCAAATGGATCAGCGGCGATCCTAAGCATTCGTACTCCGAGTGGCTTCGTCGTATGCCGGCTAAAAAAACTGAACCGCCGACGGCGAAACCTCTTAAGAAGGTTGGTTTGTAAAATAAAACATATAACATAGGGTAATCGGACTCTTTGTTTATCGGATTCTTTGTTTCAGGAGGAAACTCGAGTGTTGTATCTAATGGAAAAGTACGGACACAGATGGCATCAGCGTTGTATGAGGCATCAAGGCGTTCAACCATTGAAGCTGTCTGACGGTGCCTGGTTAAAGGAGGTTCTTTTCAATCCCAGTTCTCGACTGGCACGGCAGGTCGCTTGTAACATGATCGAGAGTTTGTGCCAAGGTACAGAGAGGAAGAAGGAAGTTCTAGTCTTGTTAACCTGTTACTTGGAAGAACTACGTACCGCCGGTGAAAGTAGCACCGAGTTCCTCACTTTGTATCAGAGCTTAATCAGACAGTCACCTTGGAAACAGTTCCTGGCAGTACGCGGCGTAATGACTTTATTGGCGGATCTATTGACCCGGGAAATAGAGGAATTACATCGTCTGGAAGAGACTACTTTAACTAGTGATCTTGCTCAGGGATATTCGTTGAAGATGCTTACGGAACTTCTCGCGACTTTCTTGGAACAGGAAAATATCAAGCAGCAATATAAGGGCCGATTGGTTGGTGCAGTGCTCAATGGTTATCTGTCACTTAGGAGACTTGTCGTTCAACGTACTAGATTGATCGATGATACGCAAGAGAAATTGTTAGAACTTCTAGAAGAAATGACCAGTGGTAACAATTTTTCGAAATTTGCTTTTATTTTTCATAAGCATTATATTTGTTTGTATGTCGAATAATACTTATTTAATATGTATCAGGCACTGAAGAGGAGACGAAGGCATTCATGGCAATTTGCGTTGAAACGATACAAAAGCAGAATCCTCAAGATGTTCGCACTCCGGTATTTATATTTGAAAGATTGTGTTCGATTATCTATCCAGAAGAAAATGATATCGGTGAATTCTTTTTGACTCTTGAGAAAGATCCGCAGCAGGAAGATTTCTTGCAAGTAAGTCTACATATTTATTTTCACAAGATTTTCATATTTATTATACTTAGAAGAATAATACATTCAATCTTTTTTTACATTTGTATAGGGAAGGATGTTAGGGAATCCTTATAGCAGCTTGGAACCTGGACTAGGTCCACTTATGAGAGATGTTAAAAATAAGATTTGTCAAGATTGTGAGCTGGTTGCACTTTTAGAAGATGATAATGGAATGGAACTTCTTGTCAACAACAAAATCATTAGTCTGGATCTTCCTGTCAAGGAGGTGAGAGTCGATTCCATAGTTCTTTATGCAAGAATATTAAAGTCACGATATTATTATAAGGATGTTATCTTCATATGAATAATTCATTTTTTGATAGCTTATTATTTCTGTAAAAATATTTTAACCTAATATTTCCTTTTGTCCAGATTTATAAGAAGATTTGGGTGTTGGAGGGTGGCGAATGTGACGCCATGCGTGTGGTATATCGTATGCGCGGTCTTCTCGGTGACGCTACCGAAGAATTCGTCGAGACTTTGAACGCCAACAGCGAACAGGAAGTGAATAACGAGGAAGTTTACAAAATGGCAAATGTATTGGCAGACTGCGGCGGTCTTCAAGTCATGTTGGACAGATTGGCGGCGATACACGACGTCAATCGCGCGAGACCTCTTCTTCAAGTGCTACTGAAATTGTTCAGATTGTGTGTGAAGGTCAAGAAAAACCAGGAGGTTCTGAGCAAACCCGAATTGGGAGCGGTCACCGTACTTCTGGACGTTCTTCAGCGTTGTCTCGCCACGGAGTCGGAAAATTCTCAAGCGAAGATCACCGAACAATTATTGGACGTAAGTTATCATCGAAGGAGAAACGTTCATATTCTATAACCAGTGTTTGCTGTTATCTATATAAATAAAATCAAGTAGATGATTATCTAGATTAAACTTTGGCGTCATCTTATCTTTATATAGATAATAAAAATATGTATTATCTATGTCTGCAACTTAGATGAAAAAAAGTATTATCTAGAATCATTTTCAGATAATTTTGGTTTAGAATCATAGCACATAAAAATACTTAAATAGTCGAACTTAAGCAGTAAGCTGCACAAATTTATAAATAAAAATATGAATACATATATTTATATATCCCTTTTATAATTTACATTTTTTAAACAACTGTGTTTACAAAAGCAGTCTAGATAAATGTTTTACCTCGATTTCAGATTATGGAAACGATATTGGCGAATGCGGCGTCGCAATCGTTCAGTGCGTTCGAGGCATTTTCGCGTACTCTCGGTGGTCCGGAACATATCAAGGCACTTTTATCGTGCACGCAGTCCACGGCAGTCAGACAAAGCGCGAGCGTTCTTGCGCATCTCGCGAGAGTCCTGGCAGCGTTGACCTACGGCAATACGGAGAAAATGGCGCTCTTGTGTGATTACTTTAAACCTGTGCTAAACTTTTACAAATTTGATTTCGAGCACACGCCCGAGGACGAACAGAAGTTAGAATTGTTCTGCATACTCACGCAAGGCATCGAACGAAATGCGATTGGCAATACGTTGAAAGATTATATCATAAGCATGGGTATAGTGAAAGACGCTTTTGAGTATATCACCGTAAGTATAAAGAGCATAATCATGATATAAATATGTGAAATATATAAAATGAATTCTTTTCTTTTGCTTTTATTATAGGTACACGCACCATGCGTTAAACCTACCCTATTACGTACAGATAGCGACGAGTTGAAGGAGTTCATATCTAAACCGGCTCTGAAATATATTCTACGGTTTCTCACAGGGTTAGCTACGGATCACGAACCGACTCAGGTAATAATAATATACTCTATTTTCATAATTCTTTTATTAATACAATATTATTTTATTTTAACGTGATTTATCATTTTTTGCATTCCATTGCAGTTGACGGTTTCGCAAGTTACTATTAGTATAATTCATAGACTGGAACAAGTGTCCTCGAATGAACACGTTGGCTCGCTAGCGGAGAATTTATTGGAAGCGTTATGTACGAATAAGCAAGTAGCCGAACTCATTGAAGAAGCTCGACAACATACGCGCAGCGAGAAGAAACGTTTAGCTATGGCGATGCGAGAGAGACAACTGGGTGCGCTTGGTATGCAAACGAACGATAAGGGACAGGTGACAGCTAGCGGAACAATTCTTCAGCAAATGGAAGACCTAGGCGATGAGACTGGATTGGTCTGCGTTATCTGTCGGGAAGGATATAAATTCAAACCAAATATGGTAATCATCTTCTCTATTTCTTTTTTTACTTATACGAAATATTTTAAAGTCAGAACAAAGCACACGTATAGCTCTTACACATTTTTCTAACTACCTCGTCTCTTGATCTTTCTTATTATTGCTTTGCTATAGGTTTTGGGTGTTTATACATTCACGAAGCGCTGCAACGTAGAAGAATTCGAGACGAAGCAACGGAAGACCGTAGGCTACACGACTGTCACTCATTTCAACGTGGTCCACGTGGATTGCCATATGTCCGCGGTGCGTTTGGCGCGCGCCCGAGATGAATGGGAAAGCGCGGCGTTACAAAACGCTAATACGAAATGCAACGGATTGCTGCCATTGTGGGGTCCGCAGGTTCCAGAGTCTGCATTTGCCAGCTGTCTAGCTAGGCATAATACTTATTTGCAAGAATGTACCAGTCACCGTGATATATCCTACTCGTCGACCGTTCACGATTTGAAATTACTTCTCTTACGATTCGCTCAGGAAAAGAATTTCCACGAGGATACAGGTGGTGGAGGTCCCCAATCTAATATGCATATAGTACCGTATTTGATACACATGGCTCTATATGTTGTTAATACGTGAGTATAACAATTTTTTATCGTGTATCCTAAAAAATGAACATCAAAGAAATCAGAAGTTTGACGTGGATTAACAAATTAATATTTATTTGCAGAACACGATCGGGGTCTAGAGAGGACAAAGCCTTAATGACCTATTTGGAAGTGCCACCAGGTTCAGCGTGGCTCGATAGTAGTTATGAAGCAGAGGGTCCATTGTATCAGTGTGTCCTTTCTCTGCTCTTTTTCACGCCTGCTCGTTGGAAATCACATAGACTTACGCATCTTAATCGATTACTTGTTCTTGCGCATCAACGTTATGTGTCCCCTTCGGCCACCACGAAGACCATCATGGAACCAACCGCCAAAGATTACGCCGTTTATAAGAGTACTTTAGTCTTCTTTGGTCTAGTGGATTGTATTTACGGAAACTTTTTCAAGGTTTGAAGCTTTTTTTATTATATAATTTTTCATTATTATGCATAGCAATTATATTATATATTTTGTCTAAATAATTACAGAAAGTAAACGTTTTATCCGATGACCAGTGGCCTTCGGTTCTGGCTGAGTACATCAGACATAACGACGAAGCTATGTTAAAAGCCTCAGAACGCGTGCTTTCGTCGTATCGTGATGAATTATTACCGTGCACATCATTCGAGGAGTTTTGCGATATTGTTGGTAAGTTTGTAAAAAAAGGAAAATATGAAAAATCTGTATATAATTCAGTATTACGATCCGGTTAAAATTAAAAATAAATATTTAATTCCAGGCTTATTAGAAGATATAAGAAATCCTTCTGCGTATATTGACGATCTTCTGCGACGTCTTACTTGAAGATACTGGAAATTCTCTTTATGTAGCTTACTGGCATTATTGTTTTACCGACGAATCGTTTGTCTTTTTTCTGGGCTATATATAATCAATTATAATAATTTTCATCAGACTTTTATATCGAAAGGATTTCAATGCTTTATGTGTTAAAAGTTAATTCTCAACGTGATATATTCTTAATAAGTGGAACTATTTAGTATGAAAATTGCGTTATATATATACATATATGTGTGATGAGAGATATAAGATTATAAATTACTCTTTACTGCTGCTATAAATCTTTACTCGTAGACTGATATGTATGTACATGGAAATAATTTGTGCTTTAATAAAATGAGACTAAATAAAAAAAATGTTTGAGAATATATTATTCTTTTTTTCTATAAAAGAGACCTTATAATTATTGCAATTACATGCTGTTTTTTTTTAATTACTAGAATACTACAAAGCGTGCAACATTTTATTTCTTTACATCTAAATATATTTTTGTTGATTTATAAAAGTATAAAATTTTAATTATATAATATATAATTATATAAAGTGTAAAATTTATTGATAAATATAAATATTCATGACATTTGTTTCTTTATATATATTATGTTTTTGTCAATGTTATAAAATCATAATTATATAATTCTATTAAAATATAAAATTTGTTGATAAATAATATTTGTCATTTTTAATTTAAGAATGTAAATTTTTTATTTAAAAATATCATTTATCTTGTAAAAAATATTTGGCATTATTTAATCTAAAACAGGTTATATTTCTCATATGGTTCTTTTAATACTCGAAAAATAGTCTGAGTTAATAGGAGAATATATTTTGCGAAGAGGTAGTAGGTAGTAGTGAATATATTTTGCAAAGAGGTCGTTATTAGAAGAATATATTTGCGAAGAGGTATGTCAACAAAATGACGGTCGGTAAATTATCAACGTCGGTAAGTTACCATCGTAATTACCGACACTCAATTTTAACTTTACCTCTTTGCAAATATATTCTCCTAATAACGACCTCTTTGCAAAATATATTCTCCTGTTAACTCAAAATAATTTTCCGGACATTTTAAGACATATTTTGCTGCATTACTATCTACTATCGCTTCGCAATAAATATATTCTCCTATTTAACTCAGATAAATTTTCGGACTATTAAGACATTACTGCACTATCGCCACTATCTTTTTGCAAAATATATATTCTCCTATTAATTCAGATGATTTTTCGAGTGTATTAAAATACACATATTTAGCTTATATCTTCGCAAAATATAATCTACCAAACACAAGTGTGCGCCATTGTCCAATTTCCATTTTCTTTTAAATGGATGAGGATGGAGAATTAGGAGTCGATAAAATTAAAGAAAAAATACAAAATTTTGTACTAACAGTTTTTTTACTACCATAAATGCAATTAGCAAATACTGTTACAATATATCATATTATGTAGGAATGGTGAACGATTTTCATTTGTGTAAATGTTTCTTCGCTCGCTATTATAATATAACTATATATATTTATATTTTTTATACGATTAATAGAGCTATAAGTGGTTAATACTATTGTCTATTTAATATAGCCTCCGTTTTCACGAAAAATTCGTTCGTGCAATTTTAATTTTATAACAAAAGATTTTTTAATATTAAATTCGCGAACACACGAACGGGTATATGTTTCTGGCAGTGAAATCCATCTCTCAATGCAAAATGTAGAAAAAGGTATCAAAGTCACGCAAACACAAATTTGTCTCTGTTCAATTTGTTAGTCGTAAAATGCAAAATACGCCTGTATTAAATTTAACAACATACGATTTATAAAAGTTAAACAAGTCTAACGTATCGCATAAGTAAAATACTGTGATTATTAATATTCTCGATGTTGAAACTTCATCGCGCCATAGTAAATAATCAACTGCGAATAATATAATACGGTATATTGTCAGCAATACACGCGTATTACTCGTTAAATTTATTTAACTTTGCAATCCTTGTTCTCTTTTGTCGCAAATTGATTTTGCACAATTAATATTTCGGTATCGAATACACTTTACGAATTACATTTTACATAGATAAATTTGTATTAGCTTATCATATAATAATTTTTGATATTCTTTTTTTTAAATATAATTTGTATCGAATTAGCGAACAACATTCATTTCATCAGCCTCTTTCGTATAAAGTCGCGATTTGCGAATAGTCCAAAATATCAACTTAATACTACTTATACTGGCGACTTACTATGTATATGCATTACGTCTAATTCATATCATCGCGTGTTACATAATTAAACAATATCTACTTTGAATAAATTACTTTAAGGCTACTTTCTTAGCTCGTCATCGATTATCATAATTTATTCGAGAAACTATCGTCAGTACTCTTCGAACAGATTTAACATATAAATATATAAGTTATTAATAATCGTGCAATTACACATGGCTAATATTAACATCGAAGTAATACTTGTTGCCTTGTTGGTGTTTTGTGCTGAAAAGAAGAGTCATATCAAAATTGATTATTTTACTCATTTAAACAAAAGTTTTTTTTAATAGTTTAGTTTTAATATTTCTCCAATTTTATTTTCAAAGAAAAAAAAATTAAAAAAATTTTACAAATTGAGTATCGATTGATTCTCGCACACATACGAGAATGCAAGAATTATCATCTGATATAGATGTTTCTATCAAAATTAGATAATAATTTGGCCATAATTTGGCCAAAATAATTTGGCCAGATTGTTCCGTACATTTAATTATGTTAATTCTCACTAGGACGCTTTTCTTATTGAGGACGAATGTATAATATTAGTAATAACTTATGCATTATGCTAAAGATTCGACATCTACAGTATTTTAGAGTTTTGGTTTAATACCAAAGTCAATTACACATAGTAATATACATATAATACTAATTATAATATTATAAAATAATAATAATACATGTTAATAAACCAATAATAACAATGTGATAATAATAATAATAATAATAAGAAGAATGTTATCTACAAGAGTGCAATACAGATGACGAATTATGAATGTCATTATGTATGTGACGATCGTATTATAAATATTATACATCATCGATTTACATCGATAAATATAGCAGCTCTTTAAATTATTGCGTTGATTACGACGTAACAAAACATAACAAAAGAACAGTGTTTTTTTATCTGCAATAGTATTTATAAACTTTTCAGACAAATCGTTGTGCGTTGCGAAATGTGTCATTCTTTCGTTATGGATTATTCGGCGCAATTAAACGTCGTTTCTAATACATCGTTGTTGCATGGGTATAATACGCTAATTATACGCGGATTTTGCACACGCACGTACTGTCACGCAATTAATTAATCGCCTCTCGCGATGGACACATACACATGCATCTCGTATACACACAATTATTGTAATAACGTCGCCGCAGTCTAGCTTCTTCCTACGCTTAATTTTTCACGAACGGAATTGCAGAAGATTAATTTCCAATTTACTATCACGCGAACGGCAATTAATCAGTCAGATTCCTTAATGAAGACATGAGAGAAGAATCTGTCGAGCAGCGACGTTATTTCACATACAGTCATACTTGCTACAAAAAAGGAACTAACGAGGTTTCCGGAACGACCTGATTCTGATCACGAATAATTCAATCGTGAAAGCACATTATTCTGTTATTGCAATTTTTTTGCAAAAGACAATATATCTGTAGAGTATGATTTGGAATTAAAATCCGTGAAAACATTTTCCTTATGAAAATATTCTTATAAAAGAATAAGAAAGATGATTATTAAAGTTCAATATTCTAGATTAAATATGTTGGTTACACATCAAAAGTTTAAATTCTGTTAAATATTATTAGAAAATTAAAATTATGTAGCCTAATTTTATTTTTTAATTTTTTTCTGTAGCTTTTTTACTTTCATAAAGATTCTTTTCGTTTAAAGACGAAATTGTTTTTAATGTTTCATGTATTAATTGCAAATCACTTTTGTGGATGTTTCGTATAGTTTAGGAAACTGTGATGCTAAAGACACTTTAATTGTACAAACTTTTCCTTCTTGTAATGAATAAATAATTACTTAAAATAATTACTTAAAAGTAAGACGAATCATTCTAAATTCAGAGATCAAGTCATCCCGATTGGATAATGTGAGTGCGCTTTTTAGTCTCTTCCTAGATGCACTTAAAACACTGACTTTCCTAATTTCTAATTCTTAAACGCGTTAATCAAAAATCAAACGTCAATCTATTACAATCTCGTACAAAAGCTCGAAAACTCGGACGAGGTTTCAGGTAATTCTATCTTCGATTATATAGAACTATCTATATATGTATATATTGGTTTCTCTCTCTGACGACGACAATCACAATTCAATGCGATTAAAAAGCGTCATTGTTCTTCGTTATATGTATTATGTTGCGAAGTAAAATGCATTGTCTTGATGTGTATGCAACACGATCCTGAATACATCTTTGTGCTATATTTGTCCAGAAATAAACGAAACATAGTTGAAAACTGTATCCTTTCTCGATCACGTAATAAAAAAAATCCATCACGTACAAATAGCTTGTATATATCTTGCATTAATAAATGCTAATTTGAGGCGGATAAAGAACAGCAATAAAATTATCGTAAGGAGTTATTAATCCTTTAGTTGTAAACACCATATATATATACTTATACGTATATATGAGCAATTAAAACTCGTAATCAGTCAAGACTCTTCGCGCTATTAATTTGACATTTATATTATTTCATTTCATTAACGTGGAAATGATAAATCGTATTAAGAGATATTCTATAATTGTGTGTAGCACATTTGCATTTCAAATTTGATACTTTGAGAAAGCAGGTGCACATGTCGCAGTTGAAGAGTCAAATTCGCACGAAGGAAAGTGAAGGAACCGAGACGAGAGTATTCAACTTCGTCGTCATTTGGTTCCTCTTTGTATACAATTCGGTGTGTCGAACACCGCATTTGGAAGGCATTTCAGAAGGCATTAAATTCCTAGTGTGTATTGTCACGAGTTGACATCGATTATATGCCTTGACCTACCTACCTACGCGTGATTTCGTACGATATTTATCAGAAGCCCCGTGAAACCGACATAGCAATCAGAATTTCATTTTAAAAACGCGTTTATAATTAACGAATAATCGTTGCCTCCCGCGAGGAGGACACGTTTGGTCTTTTGTTAAAAATCGTATAGCAAGGGTCGATTATTCGTTGTACTATCATAATACTTTCGCAATACTGAGAAGAAAATTTCCAAGAGAGAGAGTGGCAGTTGCGGCTAGTATATCCTGATTAGTCTCATATACTTTCAATATAGTATGTATGTCTGGCAGTATAACTTTTCGCGGGAATTGCTCTAGAATTTCCTTCCGCGAAGGTCTTCCTCGTCCTCAGCACATCTGCTTTCTTTGCGTCAAAAATTAAATGGAGAATATTTGTATAAAAGAAATCAAACTGCTTCAAAACTAAGAAAACAAAATTCAAAATTCTTTTTTAAAAACAAAGAAAATTTTTATATATATATATAATATTTTATGTCATAAACAATTTCATTTCAATTCAAAAATTGTCGCGCTTGATTCCTTTTATATAAAAATGATTCGATAAACAAATGTTGGACGATCCAACTTCGAACGATCGCATAAACGGATTATTCATGCGCGAAGCAACGCACACATCGATAAATTGTGTGTATGCGAATTGTTCGCTAAACCTTTTTATATGCATCTCACGTAGCACGCAATGCAATGGAGCTTTTTTACATGCGGTACCAACTGTCCGCAGCTGATCAGTGATAAATTGTAGCTCGAAAGCTACAATGTGCGTGTATGTATGTATATGTGTATGCGTGTTACATGTTAATGTCAGCTAGTGACCGTCCTGTCGAATCGGCTAACGACGCCGATGTAAATTTATGCTAAAGAAAACGGAAAAACGATTGCTTCCAAATTCGATAACATCCGATGAATAATAAAAGCAGGAAGACTCGGAAGGAAATTCATGATGAACCCCGATCGTCCTTTGATAATACGAGGTAATGAATGCGAGCAGGCGAGATTGTTCGCCGTTTCGTTTCAAATTTTCGTCTCGAGAGAACAATTATTACTAACAATAAATAAAAAAAAGAAATTGCATTCTGGATGCTCTATCTCATTAGACGTTAATATTTTATGCTGTAATGTTATGGCAGATGTAATATTTCTCTCATTACAATCAAAATTGTGTTTTCGATACTTTTTATAATAAATGGTAGATTATACATGGTATAAATTGTGTAATCGGTATAAAGTATAAAAGATTTATAGAGAGATTTTCACAAAAATTATCTGCCGCAAAATTGCGAAATAATTTTAGAACGCAAAATTGTCTATATACGTGGCGTAGTGTAATTTTCATTTTCGAGCGAGCGGCGACAATGACACTCTATTGTATCGTCTATTATTAAAAGTGATTAATCTTGCGGAGATACTTGCGCCCGTCGTGTGGGCCGATATTATTAATATCAATGAATATCGTTGTCCGGTGAGGAAAAAATATTAACTCGCCTCGATCATAAATCAACGCATTGTTTCAGGCCATTACCGAGGTCCGAAGAGTGCGCGTCATTGTCTGTTTAGCCGCGTATCGCTATTAAACTTTGATTTATGAGTGATTTGTATCACAATTGATTTTCGAAGCTGCGTGGAGTTGGACGTTTCGCGGCGTTTCCTAAATCGCTAAGCAATCATTCACAAATTAGAAATACAAATCTGAAACATTTCGTATTAGATGGACAAAAAAGATATTTCTAGATATCTGTGCATTAATGTCGGAATTTCAATCATTTTACACTTTTTCGTGATATATTAATTATACAGACATACCTATATAATGTCTTGTTGCGAATATAGGTACTTTCAGTGCGCGGAAAAGTTGCGTTGGCTATAGATAAAAATATTATAATTCAAAAAACTTCACGTGTAAAGTTGAAATATCTTTCTGCACTATTTTGTCAGTTCTCAATACTATATATCTCATTTGTTCGAAAATTTGCACTATCTATCACGAGATCAATGATATCATGTTCCAAAGAGTCGCTTCTAATTGCGATACCCATACAATGAGTAATTGCTTACGTCAGAAAAGATGGATCGCGTGGTGTGTTCCGTCAGCACCAAAACAGGAATAGACAATTAACGTTCTCGATCTTTCGTCAGCGAAATTTCGTGATCTATCTTTGTCAGGGCAAGTGTGTTATACAGTTTTCTCAAATTCAGTGATTAAGGCGAACCGTATCGCCGCTCGTTTTGTACAATCTGATAATTATGTGTGGTTAAATCCTGGTCAAACAAAACAATCTAGCCACTTAGCGAGATTTCAGATAATTACAGTACATTGCCGATTTTCCAATTGTATTTCATTCGGCAAGTCATGTTGTAAATGAAAAATTAAAATGACTGCGTATTCATCGAATAGTCCGTGTGTGACAGGAAGATTTGAAGTAATTTTATCTCATACATGTCATTTTTAATACTCTCTCTCTCTATAATTAAAATTAAATAACGATCTCAAAAATGTTGTATCTTCATGTCCATGCAGCAAAATTTTTACGACTAGATAGGGGAGAGAAAATTCGCGTAATTTCTCCCCCTTCCTTTATTATATTATTTGATTGCGCAAAATATACGTTATCGCGTTTTGCAAGAAAATTCAAATATGAAAGTTCTAAATACCTATACTTGAAACGCATTCAACTGACTATTTCTCTATCTTCAGGTATCCTTTAGAGATCATGCGGACTTCCTGCGGATTTGTCTATTGTCAGAAAAATGTCGATACTTCCAGCGGGATTTAAACTTTACAGGTCAACAGACCTGTGACGCAAGACAATTCTTTTACTAAATCGATTCTGCAGAAATATTCTCCGATCGATTACGGCCCGAAATAAAGATCTTTCCGGTGGTTCCGCGTGATGTCTCGCTCGCGAAAAAGAAAGCCTACGTCACTTATCACGCTTTTGCTCATAAACGTGAGATGTTAACCATACCATATATATTCTCAAGGACTTCGCATCAATTTTAAATTAACGTGACAATTCGTGTCATTCGATTGTGTGTATGTGCGAACATGTGTAAACGACTTTCGACAAAAGGATGGAAAAATTCTTTCCGCGAAAGGAAACCACTTTAACAGATGGTCTCCAATGGCGCAATCTTGGTGCTCGGATTCTGGGTAACGCTGTCGCCCATGCTGGGCATCCCGTGACTAGTCGTGCTGTGCCCGTTACCCTGCCGTCCGGCGTTCGTCTGTGGATTTCTGCTGAAGAGTCTCTTGAGCGCCGCTCTGACTTGCGGCTGGCAACCGACCGCCACGAAAATCAGCACCCCTTGGAAGGCGTTTATCAAGTCGGTGAAGTACCAGATGTACAGAGGCCCGCCGACAGCCCATGAGATCACGTCCGCCACCCAGGTAACACCCATTACGATCACCAGTTTCATGCATATGCGGCCCAGCGTCGCTCTAAAAGCAAAGAAAGAGCTGTAAAACTCGAATATATAATACAAATATAGAAATTTAAGTATAAATATAATTGCACAGAGATCATTTTTTCTTAGAATTTACCCTCAAGATCATAATAATCGTTGGAAAATATGGTATTAGAAGAATCCTAGAAGAATAATATCTATCACAATAAGATATAAAATATGTATATGTTTGATTAATTTTACTATATATATGTACATAGTAAAAATAATTAAACAAATTGTATATCTTATTGTGGTAGATATTATTCTTCTAGAATTCTTCCAACACTATTTTTCCCCACGATTATCACGAATTTCAGAGTAAATTCTAAGAAAAAAATGTGTGACAAGAATGTTTTAAAGTAAAGAATACGTTTCGAGGTAGCCTGTGTACCTTCCAAGAACCTTATCGTTAAAAGATAACGATGATACAACAACAATGATAATCGAGTGTCATATGGAGACGTATTGTACACCTCGTGTGTAATTTCAACCGAGGCGATATCGGTTAACCTTCACATGTGAACCACAGGAGAGGCCGCAGGCGTGAAAGATCATGAGCGAAATTGATTGTAACTCGGTTGGCGCATTTCGCTATTGTTTACATTACGTTATCGTTTTGTGTCGACGACGTTAAATACGATCCTGCGAGAAATTATTCAACGCGCTTCGCAACTGGGACTCACCCTGATGGTTAATGAAACAATCGTATACGCTTTACACGTGACGTGTGTAATAAATGTAAACAGTAGTTCGCGATTAATTGACATTGTTTATATGTTCGATATAAACGAGACACGTCTCGTTACGAATACTAAATTTAATTATGGCGTTTCTGTCATTAATGATATTAGCTTTTCGAGGTCTGTGTTTTTCTTTCACAAGTCACACGGAAAAAAATATTAGTTACGATAGTTTAATTTTAGGTCTCTTCATACATCTGGAATTTATTTGCCATGCTTAAATTTTAATTATGGTAAACTAATATTTCAAAAATAAAAATACTAAATTAATTGTATGATTTAGTTATATCAAAATATATCGAAATATATTAATTTTATCTCATGTAATTGATAGTTAAATAGAGGGGAAAAGAGATAGTAAGAGCCAGTATATATATTAAAATAATGTAATAATGTGAAATTAAACTTGAAAATAATATTTTTAAACTATTTTAATAGGAAATTCCCTGTTAAACTATTAATTACCATAGAGCTAAAATTTAGACATAATAATTAAATTTCGGGTACAATATAGGATTACCTAAAATTTAGTTATAATTAATAGTTTTTCCTGTGCATAAAGTAGAGATCAATTCACTCCACGATATTCATATCGAAGGGCGTAGCGTAAAAGATACTTGACGATTAAAATTTGTAGTAAATTTTGCTGTAAAATATAATACGAATAATTCTCTCCGTGTATAGCTATCTCTACGTTACATCTGGAATTTACTTAGCATGCCCAAACTATAATTATGGCGACTAATATTTTTAAAATCAAAGCACTAAATTAATTAAATCAAAATATTAATATAATATTGAATATTTTTTTCACGCACAAAATAAAGATCTTCACGATATTCATATATTGAAGAAGAGCATAAAAGATACTTGACGAGTTCGCGATTCCTCACGACAGAAAATTTCGCTGAAATCATCATTATCATTAGGTACGCATAGCGGACACGAAGAGTATAGACGCGAGTATCTCGCGAGCGAACACGCGCATTCGCGCGGAATCGATTCGCCATGCGGTCCGCATCGCGTATAATATATGCGGGGCCTCGAAGTCAAAGGATTATTAATGCGCCCCGTCAGAATATTCGCAGGCCGTAACGCAGCGCGGGCCAGAGAATATAGGGACATATCGCAGAATTATGGCGTCATAATGTCGCTCCGCCCGTCCGACTGGCCCCGGTTATATCCTGGCCGCGCGCAACATCACCGCACCGAGAGGATTCTATTTTCGTTGGCGTTGCTAATTATTATGAACGCAGCGGCACGGTCGCGAATCCCAGAAGAGGAAACTCCAAAGGGGAAATGCGCGGGTGCCGCGAATGAGCGGGCTGAAAATAACGTCGAGACTCGGAGAGAGGAAGGAAATGAGAGGACGATGATGATTTGAAAATTTCATTTGTGTCGAATTCTTTAGCGTAGCACCAGCAAGTTGGCGAACAGACAACATTTTTTTTGTCTATTATTTTCGTCCCAATTATATACGAGACGTTTTATTACTTCTATCTAAGGTAGCGTAAAGTAATAAAGATATCATAAATGAAACACTGAAAAGTTTTAATCGTCTCTTAAAGACCCTCTCTGGCGTTATTGCTCTTAAGCGTAGTATATACAAGCGAATATATATATATATATAACGTTTTATAGTTACAGCTTTAAATAGTCGTTTGAGAAATTTTTCCGCTCGAGGGTATTTTCGTATTAATTTAAACGCGAAATACACAAGAGTTACAATCGTAACGCAATTGAAGATATTTTGCATATTTTGCTCTTCGCGATACGAAACGCAACTCTGTCGAGAGATCTTCTTCCTCTGAACGAGGTAATGTTGCGTTCATGTCAGAGGTTTCGTTTCGCAGAAATACACCATACACGAGATACTCACTCTCTTTATCCTCCGTCATACATTCAAACAAGAATTTTACAAAATCGCGAACAGACGGAGAATAAGCGAAAAGGATTTCGAAACGTTGCTGAACGATACGATCGATCATGATGGCTGTCGTGCGTGGAACAAAGCACGGCCGGAAGTGGGATGTACCCGATCGGAATGTGTGTGCGGATGCAGAAAAGCACGGGGGTATCGAGCACGGTCAATATTATGAGCCCGACGAGCAACAATAACCAGAAAAATTCTACTGGGATGGAGAAAGGAAGAAAGGAGGACGAGGAGAGATCGAATGGTCCATATATGAGAGAGAGAGAATCAGCTCCGTAAATATCGAATCTCGCTCTATGCGACACTCTACGGAAACGCCCTGGTTTGAGTGTGTTGTAACGTGAGACAATAAGGTAAAGAAATGGGAGAATAAATGAAAGAGCGAGAAAAGGAAACGCGAGAATTTTCAGGAAAGGCAGCTGCCTTTTCTGCACAAAGGACTCTGAAGAAAGATGTCCATTATCGGGGATCGAGAAAACAGGAAAAGGAAACGCGCGATAATCGAGTGCGCCTTTTTGATTTTATAGCGCAATTTCTATCGTCGATCAAATAGATCAAATGAAGTCGTTATAGGGCGCACGTTTCTCTCTCTCTCTGTACTCCTCGAGAAAAATATACACAGAGAGAACTTTCTCTTAGAATATATACCCTGAAAATCATGGTAATCTAAGACAATATAATATTGAAAGAATTTTATAAGAGTTTCTCTAATTAATATTTACCACAACAAAAAATATTAATATCTATCACAATAAGATATAAAATATGTTCGATTAATTTTACTATGTACATATTAATATTTTTTATTGTGGTAAATATTAATCAGAGAAACTCTTATAAGATTCTTCCAATATCATATTCTATTATCCCACGATTACCCTGACTTTCAAGGTAAATTCTAAGAGAAATTGCACATTAATTATTTGTAACTAATAACAAGATATAGCAACACAAAATACGCGATAAACTGTCAAGAGAATAAAATCATGAAATTCTACGCTAAAATAAATCGATGAATGAAATAAATCAACGAGACATAATTGTTGAAATTTCACATTTTCACGTAGCATGGCTTCAATAAAATCTTCAATGAGGAAAAACCAGATTCCTCATCAATTATTATCTTGTTTAATCGACAGAGCGAGTGATTGATATCGGACGAGTCTCGTACAGAGGTAGAAAGAGAGACGAGCTAAATTTGAAGATGAAAGCGACGACGACACGGATGAAAAACGATCTGAAATAGACAGCCGTGAGCATTTATATGCGAGCGTTTATTCGTGGTTGCAAATAAATGTCAATCTTTGCGGGTGGCAAGAATGGCGGAAGGTCTGCGAACTCGACGACGGAGTTAATTGACATGAGTAGACGCGGCGGAGAGAGATTTGCGCGATGATGACTGGGAAATATCAAATACGGCCCAGGAAAGGGGGTCGACGACTTCGGGGTAAAATTTTAAACACATCGCGGTAGTGCTTGTTTACTCGTCGTCACACAGACGGCTTTCGAAGTTTCTTGACGTTCGTGCAGTTAATCATTCATAAAGCATGCAGTGTATTTTTAAACATGCAACAGACGACCGAGTTTACAACCGATGCGCGTAATAAACAGAATTCAATCATTGAACCATTTTTTTAAATTTGTTACACAAACGTCTATCCTTCTTAAAATCGTCGCGAGCCGTTGTTATCGCAAGCAGAAACTTTAAATATACACGAATGGAACTTTCCCTTGGAATTTACGCTGAAAATCATGGTAATCGTGGGACAACGTGATATTGGAAGAATTTTTTAAAGTTTCTCTGATAAATATTTAGTACAATAAAAATATTATGTACATACACTGAAACAAAAATTAATAATTTAATAAATATTTATTTCAATACTGCCTAACAAATCATGCCTAAATATTGTATTTGAAGTAAATGAATATTGTTCACATCAAAAATCAATATGTTAGTTTCAAATAAATGATTTATTAGGCAGTATTGAAATCAATTTTTATTCGAATTCAATAAATTTTTTTTCAATGTAGTAAATTTTACTGTCTACATATATTTTATTGTGGTAACAATATTAATCAAAGAAACTCTTATAAAATTCCAATACCATATATTGTTCCACAATTTACTATATGATTCTAAGAAAACATTCTATCTGTGTAAGGGGAATACTAAAACATGGAAGAGCAAGGCGAGATAAATACGGGCAAAAGATAAATACTACAAGTTATGGAAAAAGTCTCAGCTACAATTGCGATATAAAAGTGCACTAAAGTCTTGTTAACGGATGCATTCGCACTTGTATATATATATATATATATATATATATATATATATATATATATATATATATCTCGCTAGCGAGCGGTTGAACGAGATTCTCGGTACTTTCTTGTCTTGTAGGAGACACATATCACGGGGAAGACATAAAGGTACGGGATATATATAACGTGAGAATCCTTCTTTCCGCAATTTAGGTGCCAGGAAGATATCGCGCACGGAGGACTATATAAGTATATTTATACGATTCCTTCTCTACGCAAAAGGCAGAGATTATTCCTCGCGCGGTCGCGCAGTAACAAAAATACTGTCGCACGTTCCCGGACGTGTGAAATATTTTTTTGCCCGGCGAATCCCGCTATACCGCGACGCTATCTCGGCAGAAACGAGACGAAACCGAGGAAACACAGATCTCCACTTTGCGCGACCGCTGAAAAGGGGAAGAGCGCGCGACACGAAAGTGCACCGGGTTGGATCCGCACGTAGCCCGGATGGTTATTGCGAAGTGTTTCACCGCGAGTGTGTTTATGCCACTTTCCCGCGTCCGCCTTTTTCTAGGACTGAGGATAATTCAAGCCGGCTATTCCTCTCCCTCGGACAAATCGGACGTGATGATCGTACGTTATTTGGCACCGTGTGGAATTCTTCGTGGCCGGTCGCGGAACGTTTTGAAAGAGGATTTCCGCTCGTAAGAGTCTCTCCTCGCAAAATTATGTGATATTATTTTGACTTAAAGAGAACTGCTGCTTCAAGTTTTTGTACTAATTTAACGCTTCCTAAAAAATGTTTGTCATAATTATTTTTGATTTTATTTACTCGAACAGACAAACGTTCATAAATCGACTTCCTGATCGTACTTACGTGCTTTGATTTTGCCACATGTATTCGCTAAATTGCAGTGTACCTGAATATTTAAAAACTGGAATATAATAAAATACAACTAAAAAGAAATAAATCTGAAGATGATTTAGTTCTGGCGTATTTTAGCGAATAGTCGTCCGAGTAATATTATAATGTCTCATAATAAAAATAGCATTATTAATGCATAATATTCGGAAGTTCTCGCAGGGTAATTTATCCACGTCGAGATGTTCCGGAAACTATGCAAACGTGTGTGATGAACGAAATCCGCGGCGAAGGTATAGAACAAACTCGGGATGAGGCGAAATCTGCATATGCTATTACGTTTCCTTTGCCAACAATGGCCGTATTGTGTTCGCGTACATACATCACGATGGGCAAATAGCGTCGTCGAAATCGCGAATTGGGATCGTCAATATCAATCTCGAATAGAGCGAGAGGATGTAAGCGGATCGAAGGGACGTCGAGCGAATGGAAAATAACGATTGCCTGATATCAGTCGGCTGGAAGATAATAAAATAAACCTTCTCCTGTGTGCGCGAAGTCTGCGATCTATAAAAAGAATCCTCCGTTCGCTCATATATAGATCCCCGGAAAACACAAAGTGTCAAATATCTATCTACCTCGTAGAACGAAAAAGCAGGAAGTATTATATCTATATTTTTGCATATATATATTTCATCATTTCGCAAAATATAAAATATCTTTACACTTTTTCATTCAAACTATACGGAAAGAATTTTTTAGAATTTATCCTGAAAATTATGGTAATCGTGAGACATTATGGTATTGGAAGAGAATTTTGTAAAAGTTTCTCTAATTAATTAACATTTACCACGAATAAAAAATATTAATATCTACCACAATAAGATAAAAAATATGTTCGAGTTAAATCTGTACATACAGTAAAATTTCCTATATTTTTTATTGTGGTAAATATTAATCAGAGAAACTCTTACAAAATTCTTCCAATACCATATTGTCCTACGATTTTCAGAATAAATTCTAAGAGAAAATTCTCTTCGTGTAGGAATTTCATGAATCAGATATCTTGAATAAAGTTAAAAATAAAAATCTATTAGTTTCCTGAAAGCTAGATAAAAGAATTTATATAAGTTGTTATTTAAATAATTATAAGTTAATATCTCAAATTATGTATTTCAAAATAGAAAAAATGCTTTGATCGCTCGAGAGACCTTGATTTGACGTATCCTTTCGCGCAATTATCCTCGCACCACCGGTTATCCTTGAACCGACGAAGCTAGGCACCGTCCTTCGGTGTCCAAAATAAAGTATTTCGCATTCCCGCGAAAAACGCGGATCGGGCATTTTGCCTGGGCCAATAAAATTTGGTCGTTTTCACAAGCCGAAAGTGTCGTTTCGTACGAAACGATCGGGCGTTCCTGTTTCTCGGCGGTCGTGCAACGCCGCGTTTATTATCGTTTGCTCCGAGACGCAGTCCGGAAATGGGCCCCTAAACGCAGTTGTTGGCACAATTCCGAAATATATTCCTAGAAGAAATATCGCGCGAGAGGGATATCGATTCGCGTTTTGTCGTCTTTCTGCAAGGCAAATAATCGGGAGGGATTTTTGCGCGATTCGTTCGTCCGGAAAATTACGAAATAATCTTTTCCCCGTTTGCGTTGTAAAACGTGAACGTTGATGTAACAACCTTCCGGCGTTATATATGCTTTTTTCAATTCCCACTCTTTTTGTGTGTGTATGTGTGTGTGCTTTCGCTGTTTTTTAAACTCTAATAATATAAAAGTACTTTTTCATACACGTTCTGTCTATGCAAGAGACACATTTTTTACATCAAACGCATATTGTGCACTTAACGAAAGAAATATCGCAGGAAAAATTTTGCACGTTTAATAATACCAAATATCGCATTTTCAAACAACCATCCGATGATTTATATCATAAAATTTCGCTTCCTGTGTTTGTCATATATATAAAATATCATCATTTTATATATATTGTCACGCTTCTTTAATCTTTTAATGGATCAACCAATTGAACGTCAATTGCATTCGATTAATCGGACTCGGATTGAGCGATTCAGTCGGACACACAAAGATAAGATTCTACAGTATGAATTTATCTCGCGCAACAAGGTCACGATTTTTTCTTCCAAAAATGCGAGGAAAATATCCTAAACTTTACGATCGGTCGTAAATATTTGCGCGAGACAAAAGGCTGATGTTTTGCGAGACGAGTGTGCGATATGTGTTTATGAATCTTTTGATCTGCCGGGAAAACGTTTAGGAGGGATAAAGGTTATTGTTTTTACTGGCAAAGATAGACCATATTCGCCAATTCTCAAGGTTGGCGAACGCCTCGGGACGACGCTATACTACTGAATTTAGGAGGCTATCAGCTGGTTGCTCCGTTTAGCTGCTGCGCGAGTAATCCAATCAAACGATCCTTTGTTAATCCACCGATGAATTGACTAGCCCTGAATACTCGCGTACGTGTACTTGGCAGATTAGTCGAAGATATACTACTCGATGGAGTACAATTAAACTCCTGCGTTCTTGACTTCGACATCGAGATGCGAGCATGTGCGTGTTTATTTTCTTTACCTCGAGCATCATTTTTTAATGGAGTGAATTATATTCATTTTTATTTGGCAACAGAAACAGAAGCGTACATTGGAAACTATAATATATCGCGAAAGCATTATTGTGCGAGAAAAAAATTAATGTTTCGTTGCAGAAAAAAATATTTAATATGAACAAAACTCTTTGTATAACGCGAAGAGTAGTTAGATATTTACAAGAGCAAAATGTTATTATTTCGTTAATATTTGATAAACAATTTTTCAGATATTTATGAATAGATTAGGCATATAAGAGTTCGTTTGACACACAATTGAAACGTTATAAATTATTTTCATGGAATCTGTCAAAGTCTTACTTGTAAATGTCGAGCAAGATATATTACGCCGTTTCCTTTTTCTTTAATGCGCGGTAAAGAAAGTATTTGCTTACCTTTCGGTGGTGCTTTTTACGAATTCGCCTTTCCAGAGACCACACGTCAATTCACGGGCAGTTACGGCGAAAAACAGAAGATTTACAGCCAAGAGCACTCCGACCGGTCCAAAGAAGTACGCCAGAATTTCCATGTCACCTGCAAAACACAAACGGAAATAATTTTAAATTAAAAGAGTCCTATAAAAAATCATGTTGCGTAATTCTATTTTGTATATCTTATAATATGTACAATTATACTCGTGCGTATTTTATATTGCGTCAATTTTTGTATTTAACAAATCCCTCATGCTATTATATATAATTTATTGAATACAGATATCTCTATTATAATCTATTGTAATATCGTTATTATCATCTAATCTCTATTATATATCGTTCTGTTACATATATTCCATTTAATACAATCGAGATTTATTTAATGTTCTAGGAACCATGTTCTCTACGAGGAACAAGCGATTTCTGTTTCAAACTCGCTAACGGCCCATCGACACGAAACGGTCCTTGCACCTGGGTTAATCATATGGTGCCTCTCGTCCGCGAGACGACCTCAACACCGGGTCGATACACCAGAGATTTAAACGGCGCAAATATCCGGATGGTGCGATGGCGTGGCTGTTTCGAGTTTAAACGGCGTTTCAATAATAAACGACGCGATCGGCTAGCAGGTTTATCTTCGCGATGCTTAATTCAGCGTCGTGTACGCTTGGCGAAAACGTTAGTGTCTGCAAAAGCGCGCCGTTGCTTGCACCGGAGAACGCCTACAACAATCTCTGCATACCGGAAATGACGCCGGAAGTAATCTCGATATTTTCATTTCATTGCCAAGTTTCCGCATAATCCAATGTACCAATATAAAAGTTAAATAATTTTTATTTTTGCATTTCTGTAGAATACTTTCTTTTTTTTTATGTATAAATATATATATATATATATATATATATATATATATATATACTCGTAAAGTTACGAAAGAAAAGTCGACGAAAAGATTTCGGAACGCGATGGATTTTCGTAATGCAACGCGAGCAAAAATAGACGGACGATTTACGATGAGCAAATAAATTGTCCGAGCTTGGCCGACGAAAGGTTTATTTTCTCATTCGCATTATATTGACGCGTCGATTACAACAAAAAGAAAATAGAAGCCGCGAAATGTGTCCCTCGAAAAATCGGCTTTTAAATGTCGCTTCTCTCATTTATTTATGACACTATGACGAAAAAAATCGCGATCGCGAGCGATACTAACTGTTGGGGCGAAACGCTACTTTGTTTTCGTTATCCAATAATATTTGGTAGCCGATAACTTTGCTCCAGCACCATTTTGCACATTTGTCTTCTCTCTCGCGGATAGCGTTGTTTACGCACCACCCCTGTTACATATATATTCCCGAACGATTAAATTTGTTGGCCTCTTCGTTGCAGAGTTCGCACCGTTTGCAAAAGACACGTAATTATTCTTCTCCAAAAACTAGCCGCGAAATTAATCTTTCCTGTTTTTTTTTAATTAAAAAATGTCTGGAAATAAATGTCGAAATATATTATAATATTATGATTCCTTTTTACGTGAAATACATAAAATAACAGAAAAATATTTGATATGTAATAAAAGCATCGAAGTGCAATATTTTATCATGAAACTTTTTTGCGAAATTATTTTTGCTCTTTTATTGTACATAAAAATAGTATACATAATAATATATGTTTTGTCGTAAATTTTTTTCGGAATAATATTATTCACACTTATATAAAATTTAAAAACAATAATGCTAAAAGTATATAATTTACAATGCGCTCTTCGAAAATGTGACAACAATATTAATTAATATAATTTTGTCTCTTATATAATTTTCCCGTTCATTCAGTTAGAATTCCGTTATTTTGGGGAAGAAACTGTGTTTCTCACAAGAATGATTGACATTTTCAGTAAAGATTAACGTTTTATTTGATAAATACTGGATGATTTTGGAATACGCGATAAGAATGAAAGCGTAGCTAAATCGAAGGTATAAATATGAAATAAAGATAAAAGGAACACACACAGGATCGGATGTGGTAAACTTTATACGGGGTTATAACGAGGGTATTCCAGGACGATCAGCACGCGACCGCCGTGATTCCGCCGACGAAACTGCGCCCGCTCGGGAAAGGGCGGTATGTGTTTAGCAGAAATTATGGTAAATCACGCGGAGCGTGCACTTAACCAATCGGCGGATCGGCTGTGCACACCGGATCGACGAGGGCCGGTGCAAGGTTGCGCGATTCCCTGAATTCCTGAGATATGCACCTGCTGGTACGCGCACATGTACGCTCGGATTTCAAGTTCAAGACAGACAACCCCGAAACCAAATGCGGATATTTGCGATAGATACGCATGTACGATCGGGAATTCATATCTGCTTCAGCAACATCGTTTGCGATATCTTCTAATTGTGATCATAATTGCGATTTCAACGTGTGCGCTATATGCACAGAGATAATTGCAATACCTCGACGCGGCGATATTAATTCCGTCTGAAAATGAGTTTCTATCAAATATTTATTATATGTATACATAAAGAAACGTAATGAAAAAAATATATTTTATATACCTGTATTACATATATATATTATATATATATATATGTAATAATTATTCAACTGATAATAATAATTTTTTTATAGTTTGCATTTATTTTATATATAGATAATAATAATTTATATATATATATATAAATATTTTATATATATATATAAATTATTATTATCAGTAATCTCCGAAATTTTCAATGGCCTTTTCGTATCGTATAATTATACGTAATATATATATATATATATATATTACGTATAATTATACGATACAAAAAGGCCATTGAAAATTTTGGAGATTATTTATTAAAAATATTTGAAGCAACAGCGAAAGTGCAGTTCGCACGCAAAGTTCGATCGGTTTCACGGTAATTTGACGATGGAAACCCTGGCCGAGACTTCACGGTCGAGTCGCTTTTATCGGGGTGGTTCGCCCCCTCGCAACCAATCGGCCCCGACGACTCTTCCAACCCCATAACTACGGATGCAATCTGCCAGAAACAGGCTTCCACGAGGACTCCGTAGCCACTTATCGCTTACGGGGCGCGTCCGCGCAAACAAACCCATAAATAAAATACGACGTAAGCTCTTCGACCAGCGGTAATGCATCGCTTTACTCGCCACCGCGCAGATATTAAATTGCGACTGACCTAGTTGAGATTTTTCGAGAGCTCCTCTCAAGAGAAAGAGATGGAAAAATTATTAGAAAAATTGAACGCAAAGCGCGTCGAACGAATCGTCGATAAATCACCGTTTGAGAGACTCGGACTTTTCGAATTGGATATTTCGAAACGATAGATTCGCGACAGAAATAAAATGTCGGAGCAACGACCCGAGAAATTTCGGTCGCAAAAGTTGTATCTACGATATAAAAAGGCGACAAGATCACATCAATATTGTCCGAACTACATTTTTCAAACCGTTGAACAATTTTCGTGTGGATATCTGTCATGGGTCTCAAGATAGGTAAGATTAAAGTCGATTTTATAATATTTGTGATTTAAAGTGTTCTCAAGTTTCTCGATATTTAAGAGACAACTTTTAAATTATGCCGCGCTATATATTTTTTTAAATTCTTCATTATTATAGAATGATTGTTAAATCATATTGTAGGATGATAGAACGAGGTTAAAGAAAAATAGTCATTTGATGCAATATTTATATCTGAAACTAATAATTTTCAAAGCGAGATTAAATCAATTTAATTTTCTTTTGAATACATTTTTGACAGATTTTTCGATAGATTTCATTCAATTTAACCATGCAGAAATCTATGACAATCTATTATCACTTCAGTAGCAAAAATAAAATCATCGAAAAAGTTATTCTATGCTGAAAATTTAAATCTCTTCGAAAGTCGTGTATGTGACATATAGTGCTATGAATAGAATGTACATATAAAACAGTTTGATGCATTTTTTTTAAATGCGTATCCAATACAAGATACATGAATCGGATCTGCAAACCCGTTACTGTTTAACAATCCAATAAAAAGTGACAAATACGCAATAATAATACGCAATATTTTTCTTACGTTATTCATATTTATCGTAGCATTTAGAGTCGAGATAAATAAAATTCAAAAAACAAAAATAGTGTCGTGTGACTAGGTAATAAACACAAACAACGGTCATATAAACAGAATGCATGATGGCTTATACTGGATATATGTAACAAAATAAAACAAACCCGAGAATTACAGCGAACTACAGACAAATCGAACGACCAAATATAATTTTGTGTTATTCAGAGTAGTCGTTATTCGAGCTTCGTAACTTTTTATCATCACTGAGCTTTGCGGAAAAGCCAATGCATATGTATACCTCACGACAAAGCTCCCATATTCATCCTATATCTCTCAAATTTTCCGACATTTCAATATTTGCAACGTATATTTTATTTTCGATTTAATTACTATCAATTTTATTCTATATTGAAAGTTAATCGGATTAATCCGACAGAATTCAAGATTTTTTTAAACACTCAGTGTATGTCGCGACAGGTATTTTAAATACAAACTGCGTTCTTTGAGTATATTTCAAGTCCTCTAATCTTCAAAATTTGCTTCAGTTGTTACGGATAATCAAGTCTCCGCGAATTGTTACGCAATTCTCGTGCTTCGCGTATCGAGTGGAACGAAAGATCTGCTTTCAGCTGGAATAATCGCAGTTTTTACCTCTTTCTCTCTCGGTTAGACCCGGAGGAACCGGTGCTTTTCGCGAGAGCTCAACGTCAAACTTTGGCGGCTCGTCACAAAACTTTCGAAACATCGTGTAGCGAGTCCTGTTCGGATAACCGAGCTAACTTGCATCCCGAATGTCCGCCGGGAAGGCACGGAATATTAAACGAATGCAGAGAAGAACGGAACTTCTTTCTCATCCGGCGCGTCTTCATCAAGAGCGTCTCAAAATGCAATGTTCGTACGTTATTCCGGTTATTCGTCCGAACCTTCCAACTTTTTCCAAGCTAGTCCCGCAACGGGATCGGAATCTTTCGCTATACCCTGTCTGACGCAAAGTTTTTCCATCAGGCATGTCGGACCTCGCGCAAACTACAACGATACAGCGCGAGGGAATAATATATAGAAATTGATACAAAGGTGTAAGTTTATGAAAAATTAGCGAAAAGATCAATTCGTCATACTTTGGAGAATATTTGTAATAATTATGTCGATCTCTCCTAAATATATAAGCGCGAACAAGCGCGCGGAATATGATGAGGTGGATTTTTCAATCGTCGAGATATTGATTTTTTTCTTGAAAATTTGAACAGCCAATAAAGGATTTATTCCGCTGTCGTCACCTTCGATCGTCTCTCGATTCGATGCCGAAAAACCAGTATATTTCCAGCTCGTGCATTTTACTCAAGATTGTCGCCGGGAGAAGAATACGCGACGATGCACCATAAAGGAAGAGATAAAGCGACGTTACGAGCAAAAAAGGCGAAAGAAGAAGGGATAAACCGCGGCGGGAACCGGCTTTCCGAATTTTGCGGGCGAGGAGATCGCCGTCTATATTTGCTGGGTTTGGCGGATCGCCAACAATAGCTGCTTCGCGCGAATTATATATTTCACTCTCATGGCAACAAACATCCGTAACAAACATTAATGAATTATGTCCACGCGTGCCGCGGTTCGATGCTTTACGGTTCTCGCCACGATCAAATCCGATTAGCTCGTCGTCGAGAGTTCGCGCGAGATTAGTCGCGAAGCTCTGGCGTCGCCTCGAGTCTTTCTCGTGCTTCTCTTTTATTTCTCGTTCCACGCATTCTATTTTTTCGTACGATTCGGATTTTTCCTATGTATTTATATACATAAGCGTCATTAAGGCCTCCTTCCGGATTCGACATTTTTGCATCGCGTCCAAATATTCGTGAATCACGGCTCAGAATTGTGTCTGATTCAACAAATATTTGATAAATGTGAAAAATTAAGAGCGTGAGGTTGAAAAATAAATAATATATTATGCAATATTAAATTCAATTAATTCACAAGAATTTTGAGACATTCGTATGTTTAAAGAAACGGTATGATAAATGAATATTTAAAACGTTTAATCTGGATTAACGATGTCTATAATCGATAAATGACAGCAGTTACATCAGATGTTGAGCCTGGTGAGCGTACGTTGTAATAATTTACAAGGCGCAGTATAAGAAACAATCTTTAAACTCGAATTTACAATTCATTTTATCCGCTTGAATCGAGTAATAAATGAAATTGCGTGATAAATAAGGAAGGATTCGGAGCGATTTGGAGACGAGGGTTGCTCCCGAAACTCTCTTTCTCATTCGATAATTCTCTCTGCATTTCATTACCATTCGGATTATTCTAATCGCTACTATGTACGATCGTCTCTTTTCTGCGTTCTCCCTCTTTTTTTCAATAATCGCATTAAAAAGTGTAATGGGACATGCAATGTTTTATCGATTTATTATGAATATAAATGCGATAATGTATTTAGTATTTTGTATTTTGATATAAGGTATTGATTAATTTTTTTGTTATAATTTTTGGTGCCAATTTCTTTAAAAATTATTTGTACTTAAAAAAATATTTAGAATTACAAAATATTTGTTTTGTAAAAAAATATGTTCTTTATATTTAATATAAAATCACGCTAAAAGAGTTACAGCTTCTTTTGCAAAAAACATCTTTAAGATCGTACACGATTTTCTCTGTGCATATATTCATGTGTATGTAGAGAAAGCAAAGAGAATCTCACATGATAAATTTCGTCTGACTGGGACAGGGTTATCAAAGTAGTAAATGTAAATTCTCTGTAAATTCTCAGATAGTACAGTTACCTATGTATCAAACTGATAATAATAAGAACAGTTGTGATTATTTTGCTAGAGATTCTGCTATTTATTCTAATTTGGTAAGTGATTTCATTGCCATAGATTAATCATATTATAACGCCTGAACAGCATGCGACCCCTTCATAATATTTTATGCTCACGCTTGGGGCTGAATTAAATTACCTTCTATGATGATTGAAAATTTAAATTCAGATATCTTCGGTTAGAGGAAAAACGTCAAGCTTGATTTATTGAAAATATTTCACACAGACAATATTGATAGCAAAAATTGATTTACATGTCAAAGAATATAACTATATGCGTGCGATTTAATCTATCGACAGTCTACTTTCATGATCGCTAGTTATTAATTATTCATAAACTGTTCCTGAATATTTTTATTTTAAAAACCAACGATGAAAAATTTCTCTTGCGTTAATATTATTAATTGCGTGTCACAACAAGGGTCGCAAAAAAAAAAACAAAAAAACGCGCCATTCATGTCGACGTTATAAATTTCCAAAGTAAGGGATAAAATGCAACGGCAAAAGAGGAAACAATCTTAGGGCCTATTTATAAACGCGTGTATATGCATACCTATTAATGTGGACCATAGTCGGTATAAGGGAAATGGGGGATTTGGCCGTTTCTCGCACGACGGGGTTGGACTAGCTGGCGCCAAGGTTTATCTCTCCACCCCATCGTCTCGGCCTATGCCGTTATAGAGTATAACGCGGTTGCTGGAACGAAGGGAGAGGGTTTGTTGCTTGTTTGTAGCACAAGTATACCCCCTCGTCTACTGCAACAGCATTGTGTCACGAAAAACAAGCCGCGATAGTCCCGACGCAGCCTTTCACGAGGGACCATTATCCCGATTTTAGCGGGTGGCTTTATCTGCCAGGTGTGGCCTTTGTGTGGATCCAGGTATTCTTCATAGGAGTAAGGTGAAATTTTACGGCGATAGAAAAGAGAGATTGAAGCCTGGCGATGTGAAATGCGCCATAACAATTTTTCAAAGCTTAGTATTTTCTGAGATTAAACGTCGAAAAGAGCGCGAGCAGAAAGCATTGCTAGTATTGACCGATTGTAGTTTTATTCGTAAAAAAATCTTTGCGAATTATAATGTATAAAAAATGGAAAAATAATAAATATATTATTAATGCATCATTTTTTCCAGATAATTATTACGCTGCATGTTTTTCGTCGCCCGCGAGACTATCACTTCATTTTATCATTAACAGTTTAAACATGACCGCACGCTTTGTACCTGTATACTCGCGATTGCTTTTTACGCGAGTTACAAAATATCATTAACGCGCTGCATCCACAATCAGGAGGCGCCTATAATTATTATCCCCGTCAACTCTTTGATGTTCTCTTTTTTTTTTTCGCCAGATGGGGGAAAAATTGGCGCCGCGTCGCGCGCGCGCGCGACGAGGGTGGGTTTGTTTGTAATTGCAAGTCTCTCTGGTCACGACAGAGCAGGGTGTGGGCCAACGGTGGATCCGGCATGTAAAAGGTAAGTATTAATCAGCGGCGCGCAGGAATGGATCGACGTGGCGGAATTAATGCATCGGCGGCCGGGTCTACGTGCGTCTACTACGCGAGGGATTTTAGAACGACACGGAGTGTACGCGCCGGATTACGGGATGTGGATTACGGGAGGACGGGTCGTTAAATAGCCCGTAACCGTATAGCCGGGGCTCGAATAAAGATCCGTTGCCAGTTACGACGTCGAACCTTATTATCTCCGCGCGCTTCCGAGAGAGAGAGAGAGAGAGAAAGGCATCCGCAGGCATAGGGAGATTCGCATAGGGCCGGTTATTATTGGGGATCCGGAGGTATTAAAGGCTCTCCTCCGGGGTATCGATCTTCTTATATTCAGCTACCCCACCCCATGTCATACTTAAATACAATATTTCGGCCGGCGCGTAATCCTCTTACGGAAGTATCCGCGCGCTAGCGCCGCGCGGAAGTCGATGCAGCGGTCGCTTTGTTTTGTTCTTCATTGTAATCGATTTATTTGTACGCCCAGATAATTACATACCGCCGCGCCGGGGGAGAATCGCGTACGAGAGCTCGCAGGATTTATATATGTAATATTTCAGCGAGCGTGTAATCCTCTTGCGCGAGTGAGTGGTTGTCACACAGTCGAGTACTGTTGCTAACAATGTATGTTATTAATAAAACCTTCGATTTTATATTCGCACCGCGGAGGCTTTACATGCGTACGGAAAAAAAAATTCCGAATATATTATTCATGTATTTAAATAACTTTTTATTAATAACTATGGATTGTTTCTTTTATCGATTTTGTTTTCGTGGAAGAAAAATTTTTATCGGATGTCAGTTTCCTTTCTATTATATTTCAAATAATATATCTTCTTCATCGAATCGAGATCATCCGTCCGATTCAATTTTTATTCGCGCGCTTTTTTTTCACGGGATATAATTAGGGGGCGAATAATTAAGGTTCGAATAATTAAGGAAAAGAGCGAAATCTTTTAGAAAGCAATCCATCATCCGCGAATATGTGCGCGTGATAATGGCTACGTATTATAATAACGGCGACGATATTATTTTATTTTCCGACGCTATAGTCGCGCCGATACCGGACGACGGTACTTCATTAGCAATTAATTCGACACGACTGATCGATTAACAAAACCAATTTAATCGGCACTCCGAGAGCGCGGATGACCAGTTCTATTAATTGGCGGAATAATCGGATCACAAGGGATTGTCGGATAACAGTTCGCAACGTATTACTTTCAATGATAAGCCCCATTATTATATGTCAAATCGATATCTTATTATCGTCGAATAACTATCTGTAATCTGAGATATAATCACGATGAGAGGTATTTAAGTTTAAACTTATTACATTGTAAAGAGACTTTTTTTTTCTTTTTGAAAAACCGATATCTGAAATATATTGTTGTGACTAAACTGTCCTCGTCGATTTTTCCAATTCGTTTTGTATTCTTCAAAATATAAAGAGTGTATTAAATGAAAATAATTTGTGATGATCGGCCTATATTGTATTTATTGAAACAATTGGAATAGAAAATGAATATTAAGAGATCGCAATTTTTTTATAAATCGATATAACAATTTCACGATATCCTCTTGCGATTACTATCGACATTTTAATTATAGGAAGAAAATAAATTAATTCACAAAGATGAGCGACATATCGCCATTAATATTAATCATCGAAATGATCGATTATTCAGTTTGCAAGTGGTCGGATTATTTATTGATAACGAGAAAGGCTTCCTCATTCCGATCTGAAGAGAAACGAATGTATCGCAGCTATTAATTACGCGGACGTAGTTATACATAATTCCCATTGGGTCGATCGTTTTGAATTGCAAGAATGCATTGCGCGTTTTGATATCATAATACATTATTATAGACAATATTGACCAGAAAGCGAGTCGCATCTCGATTATAGCCGCGCCGTTGCCAAGTTTAATTAAAGCAATGATCTAGCACGAACTATCGTCCGACAAGCAATTCGCGCCAATTGCATCATTGAGCTAACTATAATAAACGCGTTGCTCTATTTAATTGAAGCTACTGAGTGTACTAGTTTTGTGCGGTTATATTGACACCGCTTATTTTATGTCATATTGTGTGTCATCGAATTGAAATAGAAATCACATCGCGAGCTCTTCAATGAGAATTAGAAGGAAACTTAATGTTCTTCTCTAGAAATTAATTTACACCAAACAGGTTTCTCGTTTTTCTTTTCTGGACAATATCGATCTTAAAACGCTTAAAGCGTGACGATTCGATTTTGGAGGAATCTATGTATTATTTTTCAAACCAGACCAATCTGATTTTTATTCCACCTTCGTCTCAATGTTCTTTTTTTTTTTTTTCTACAATATCACGTCACGTCACGTCCCTCGATATCTCGGAGAATGTAAATCTGATGGGATCGTGATAGTTGAGCGTGACGAGAACCGAGAGGGCATTACGTGTCCGCGAAATAGTTGACGCGGAAATGACGAGGGATATGTAAGAACTTACCGTAGAACCAGCACTGCTTCTCGCCGAAGCGGGGCCTCAGGAATGTATATTGAGGCTGCGACGGAAGATGGTCCAGAAGAGCCGCCAAGCCGGCGACCAGCAGGGGCCCACCCCAGGCGTAACAGGCATAGACCCGAAGTCTGAGGGTCTCCTGCCCTTTTTCCAGGCTAACCGGTCGCAAATCCCTGAAAGCAAAGAAAGGCGAGGCGAGGTTAGCAACGATCGAGAATATATGGGCCGTTGTTAGACATGTGGTGAAATAAAATATCGAGGCGATGCGTATATCCGTTCCTCTTTTTTTCGCTTCCCTTTCTTGCTATAACAAAGAAATGACTATGACTATAATCCCCATCTGTGTTTTTTTTTGTCCAAAATATAATTAAAAAAAAATAATAATAATAATAGCAATAATAGAAATAAGAAGAAGCTGAGATAATAATTATTATATTGCCAGACAAAGTGAATAGTAAATGTAGTAGATAAAGTTTACATATGTTATTGCTATGAACAATCAGTCGTCATGGTTATTAAAATGGAAGATTAATTGCAGGAGAATTCGGCATTCTCACTCGTAACGAGTTGAATCGTAAAGCTTTATCATTGTCTGGCTAGTTTAACGTCGCTATAACGACACTCGCGGCAGGGAGATGAACGTTGGGGCTTAGCACGTGAGGGGTTGTTACCCGTAAATCGCACCCTATCGGTGTAGCAACGTTACAGTGAACGGCGACACAGCAAATGTCGACTATCGTAACCAGCGTGTCGTGAAAAAGTGAATGCAAGAGAAAAAGAGAGAACTGTAAAATACAAATCGAAGTCATGTCCGTCGAATCTTATGGATAAAAGCATATTGGTATTCATTTCAACTGTAGCTACATTTTTGTTAAATTTTTCATGGCTAGAATCGAATCATGCTGCAATACTTGACGATTGCATTATTAATCAATATGAAATAAATACATTAATAATTAAGTCGATTCTGGTCACGATTTTTTAAAAAATTATAATTAATAATATTTGTTGATAATATATATTGAGAAATAAATAAATGTCATTCATGCGATATCTTGAAAGTATATTTCAAAGATTTAGATAATGTATACGCTACGATATGTCTTTAGCTCTTCCGGCAGAAACAGCGCAGTGCTTTTCTACAATGGACAAATTTTATAATATACTCTCTTGTTAGCGCAATTCTCTTAACGTAGGTAATTTTATATAATTTACGATATTCGCATAGAGAAAAAAATACAGAAATTATATCAGTGAAAGCTTTGTAACCAGATGACACGAGTTAGCGCAGACAGATATTCTCATTTAAATATTCTCTTTGTACATCCGGTCTGAATCAACCCATTATATAAAATTTTCCCGGTTTAATCCGGACATACACGCATGTACATACACAATTACCAGTGCGTAGTGAAACCGTTGAAAAGTAAAAGTTTGAAAAATTTTGAGAGATTCGGTCGCGCATTTTCCTATATGTCGGATAATAATTTTTCAGCTCGTAGATAATAAAATATTTGTGCGCAACAATCGACGTTACATATTATTATGTGTCATATTTATTTGCATTTGTGGAATGTATAATTATTAGCATACGACATTATAAATAATAGAGTTTGCAATTACATGGAAAGAGATATCACGATAGTCTCACATATCGTTATGAATATTAATCGCAATCGGAATATACAATTTATAATTACAGTGTGTTATTATGCGACACATAAATGTCTCTATAAAATAAACTTAGATTAAAAATCTGCATATTTACAGAATTAATTCTCGAATTACTTTAATAAATTTATAAATCTTTCCGCGGGTTAATTTAAAATTGCAAGGATATTTTTTCTCAAGCAAGAAAAATATCCTTGCAATTAAAGTATAATAATAAGAGATTATTGTTTAGAAATTTAATTTAAGATGCAATTATGAAAAGATATTTAAAATGTTGAAAGTTATACCTAAAGAAAAAAAAATTCACTTCGGCAACGTCGGGGATAGAAAAGGAAAGAAGAAAAGGAAAGCTAGTCTTAATTTGATTAAACGATAGAAAGTATACTTTTTCGCAAACACAATCTCGAGAAGTTGACGCTGCGTTCTAGGACGCGAATGCATTCCACCGAGAAGGAGAGGAAGGTGAACAGATAGATATCTCAGGACACTAATTTCGTAGCGCGCACACTTCATTTCCGGCGTCGTTAATTAGGCGTCGCCGCCGTTGGCACGCGCCGTCCTCCCATTCGTCCTTTTGCTCTTCGGTCGCTGGCTCTTCGTAAAAGAAAGCAGAGGAAGCCGCGAAGGAAGAGAAACGCGCGCGTGGGAGACCGCGACGTCTCGCTTCGACGTCGTCACGGTGGCGCCACGATAATTTCTCAAACTGACCATCGCTTCCTGACGAAATCCGAGGCACATTCGGGACGTTAAATATCTCGTCGTGCGGTCGGGAAAATTAGCGAACCGCGCCGCATGCGGGAGTTGTTCGCACGCGTGGATGCGTTTATTGCTGCGCGCGACCATGCGTTTATATGCATATATAAGTTGGTAGTTAGTTAACTGGAGGAGAGATACATGTGGAGTCTCCGAGGAGGCAATTATGCGAAAACGGCCGGACTCTCGCGTGTGTTTTGCGACCGAGGAGAAAAGGGAGAGATTCATCCGCGGCGAGAGCAACTTTCCCTTCTGCTCTCGATATATTCTCTCGCGAGTTATTTTTGCGACATAATGAATTCCTCCTGAAGTGAAGGCCCCATTTCAACGGAGAACGGTTGTACTGTCACAGAGTAGCATGCGCATCGTGTAATTATATCTCGTGCTTGACCGGCGAAAGACTCCCGGAGCACACGCATGGAGGTTTGTAAAGCCGAGATAACGAAGTCGGTTATTAAATAGACGTCAGGTAGCCATTGTTAATCTTTTGATCCTTCGTAACAGCTACTGTGGAGTTTATGCGAGTCTTGTTACGATCTCTTTTTTTTTTCTTTTCGAGATATTGCTTCTCGTCGTATACAAAAGCAGACGACAAGCCAAGACGTAATAACGTCGCTACATATGCGGATTATATTAGAAAATATCCTATTACACACGGCGTTTGAGATTTATTTTTAAATTGTGACGATTGAGTATTTCGTAATATTCGAGATAAATATATAAAGCAACCTTGAAGTCATAGAATTCATATCGCAGTCATGCACGTATATCTAGAATGACGTTATAAATCTACTTTCGCGCGAATTTCACTTTTCTTTTCTTTTTGCATGTTATACAGGGTGTTATAAAAGTGCCGGAACAGCAGAAGAAGTCGAAAAATATGAGTCGTAGAAAAAATGCCAAGTACTGGGTTTTTATGATTTTTTTTCTAGCTAAGGTCACCGTCAGATAGCCAGGAAAGAATCATAAAAACCCAGTACTTAACATTTTTTTAAGACTCATATTTTTTGAGTTATTCTGCTGTTCCGGTACTTTTATAACACCCTGTATATATAGTGTTTCTAAGTAGAAAAAATTTTAGGAGATGATTCTTTGTCGAAAATTAAGGGAGGTTTCTTATCTAAACGTATATTTTTATATCTCGCCCTGAGAAGTTACACTTTTCTAAAGAGAGAGGTGAATATATTAGGTTTATATTGTTTTTCTCAAATTTCAGACAAAAATTAAAAAATGAAATTTGGTGCATAAAAAGGATATTTATTAATATCTTTTAAAAATATAAAAATGTAATTTTTATCTCCCTCTTTAGAAAAGTATACAACTCTCTCCTCATAGGGACGAATATAAGAGTATACAGAAGAAATCCCCCTTAATATTCGACAAAGCATCATCTCCTAATATTTAAATATACCCTGTAGATAGATAGTTATGTATATAACTCGAAAGTTACTTTGATCTGCTTTTTTCCCTCTTTTCCCGAGACTTTGAGATAGACAAATCACCAGCAAGGACGAGGATGCGAACGCAAGCGAGGGATTGAAACATTTATTAATACATAAATGTAAGGCAGATCGCCGACAAGTAGATTAGTTCGTTAAAATCTTCGCTGCTCGTGTGTTCGAAGCTCATATTTTATATCCCCTCCTTTGTGCTCCTTTCTTCTCCTCCTCGCTATCTTTCCCGGGCGCTTAAACAGCGCAGACGTATAATGCCAACGTACTGTGTCTCTCGTTTGTCGTAGATGCTAAGAGCTCCATATTTATCTCCCCGATATGGTAATTATACGGACGGCAATTAGCGGCGGTGTCGGCCGTTAGAGATATCCGCCAAACTCCGCTGGAGAACGTACAGTATAACGGAGGAGAAAGGCTCGTTATGTCGCGGAAGATGGACACAAAGATATTATTTATTACGTTGACATTAATGCGGAAAATAATATCGCAATAAAGCGCTAAGCGCGAGGATACCTGTTAAAAGCGCGAGTAATTAATGTAAAATATTACATTAATTTTTTTTAAGCCTTAAAAGTATCGCTCGAGAAGAATATCGTCCATTAATCAAGCTAACTTGCGCGTACTTTAACAGATATCTTCGCGCTTAGCACTTTATTGCGCGAAATTATATTTTCCGCTTTAATGTCAACGTGATGGAAAATATATGAAAAACATCTTACGAGAACGTCTCTACACATTCGCGCGCAAATCCTATTACGAAAGCAAAAGGGAATAATACTGAGAACTTCTTTACGAGACATCAGAAATGATTATCGACAACTCTCGAGAATCTCTCTCCCTCCGCCCTAAATTCCTTCGAAAAATGATAGTGGCAGAGCGAACTTTGTCATTCGAGACGTATGGAAAGTAAGTTACACTTTATTGAAAAGTTTCGAGAGCTCTTAAGCACGCGGAAACTTCCCGTCGAGACGCGAAAACGTTCAACTCGACGGATCCTTCACCCTTCATTCACCGTCGATCGAGACATCCGTCTATCCTTTGTTCCCTCGTTATCCTTCACACGTTCTCTTAATCTGAACATCAATCGATCTACATCCTCTTCGTATATGCATGCATTCGTCTATAGCTATTTATTAACGCCTCCGTTATGTTACCAGCGGTTTTATTACAATATAATTCGAGAAATTAAAATCTAATAGACTATAAATTAGAATGACTATAAATGAGAATGTATTTTATGAAATAATTTATGGAAATCTATGCGAGTTCTTAATAAAAATTATAACTAATCTCCTGACTTATCACGAACTAATATCACGATAGTATCTCGCTGCTATGCAAATTTTATATGTTTTACGCATATTTTAGTAAAATATAAGTTAAAAATATAATTAAAATATTATAAACAATTAAAATTTATTTTTTCTGAAATTTTATAGTCATTAATCTTATATAATAAGATTACGTCAATTTCTTGGTTAAATCGGCCGATTATATTTGCGCGATAATTATATATTTAAGATTCCAATAATCGCGCGTCGAAAATATCATGCGAACAATTAAGACCACCCTTGTCGATTAAATGTCGTTTCTGATTCCCATCAGACGCACGAAATACTACGAGACAGTAAAAGTTGATTATGACGGGCATACGATGGAATGAGGACTTAAGAAATCGACCTCAATTAGTAATAATCAACGAACGTGGCAATTTACGTTCTTCGCACGCATCGCGTTCCTTTAATAATCGATATTGCACTTCCGGAATTAGACGTCGATTATGGCGACGAGAAGAAAGATAATAGAGAGGTTTACCATTGTCGCCGCGGAATATTCGATCCCCTCCTTCGGGCTTCTCATCCACGTGGTCGCTCTTGAATGCCGCTCCGTTACCGCGGTCAGGCCACGATAGTAATTCGAGAAGCAGGAAGAAGGTACTAAGAATTTTCGCGTCGAAGAAAAGAGCTGTGGAATGCTCTAGCGTGGAATTCCTTATATTATCTTAAATATATAACGTTCGGCGGATATATAAATTCCACGTAGAAACATGCTTCATATAAGCGCGAGGATATAGATAGACCGTAAAATAGATCCCATAATTTGCTCAGAAGAGAGGTAATATATATTTCCGCGAGAATAATCAATATAGAACTACAAGGCACCCAAGAGTCTATGAGTTTCCATTAATGCATTTTAATATAAACAACATATGTTGTTTTCCATCGGAACTGTCGTTCAGAAATAACGATTATAAAAAATGATAATAATTTATTGTAATGTTTTTTTAATCCCACTGTTAATTGTCGTCTGAATTATAGAAAATCTCTTGTCCATGTATTGTATGTACATAATTATTTAGAAATAATCGTGCGTCTTACATTACATCTTATTTACATAGGGATATATAGGAAATTTTGAAATTGCGTTCGTGTTAGAATATGTTTAAAGTGTGATCGAATCGAAGTTGCAGCGCTCGCTTCTATCGCAGCATCACGGAACGACGGTGATTATCGGAGGGTTTCACGTGTCGTTATTACTTATCGCGTGCGGCACGAACAGCGAACTTTCTTGCTAGGCAATAAGTGGCGCCCTTTTCATTTTCCTTCTCTCTCATTACGTCTCGAATCAATCGATGGACTCTCAACGACAGTCGAGGATACAAAAAAAAGGCGTGCCGAGGCTTATTTCGTGATCGTATAGCAACAGCTTCGACTTCCGCGAGGAACACGAAGCATCGCGCACTCTTGCTATAATACGAGATAGGCGAGGATTCGAGAAATCGCAAATAGAACTCGGAACGCATAATCGTACAATCGAGATCTCAACTCGCCTGTTGCTCCAACTATTCTTCGCATTCCGCCTTTACATCCTGAAGATATATACCCCTGCTTTTGCGACGAAATGCAAATTATTTTTGTAAAAGAACGATCGCTTGATTTCCGCATTAGTTAAATAAACGTTTAAAGTAAAAACAATTCCATGAATGCGGAGAGCAGAATATAAGCAAATGTTAAATAGCATTTTCTTATTCATCGATTTCTCGAGAAAGAGAAATTTATCGTTTTATAAAACAGCGTGCAAGTAGAAACATAAATATCAAGAAACACAATTCATATAGATAGATATTTAGTTTGTAAAGATATCATTCATTTTTAAAACATACATATATAGTTATCCAAACTTAATCAAATAATATTTTATAATTGTCGTCCACTGAAAAAATTTATTAACTTGACTAATAAGTCTTTCAACTAAATTATTAACTCATTATATATATTAGTATATTTAAATCAAATATACGTGTTTGTTACATCTAATATATTATATTTAATTTAAATATTTGTCGAATTAAAAAAATAATATTATTTGAAGGTTTCAGGTCAAGTTATAAATTTTTTTTTTCGGTGCCGCTTTTGCTTATAAAGATTGTCGATTCTTTAGATATAGGATCTAACGATCTCGGGGGATAGCTGCAGCATGTACCCGAGTGGTATGCGTCCTTGGTACAACTGGTTCGAGGAATGCCATTGCATAATCGGAGACTACATAAGGCGCGAACATAGGAAGTCTGGTCTCTCCTCGATATGTTCTCTAACTTCAATCGCAAGCAACGATAGCGACGAAACTCGCGGTCTTGGCAAGATTGTATAGCCGTACGGATAATGCGTGGGAGATATCTTAAAAATAAAAGTTCGTGGAATTTGCAAAACGTATCCTCTCGATCAAACGACAAATCGTATATTTTTATCATCCACGTAAAAGCGATGTAGATTTAAAATTTCCGAGAATGCTGTTTATAATAATAGAGATCTCCTGCGTATTTTAAATATCGATTTAAATAAAACAATATTTGTTATCTTTTAAAATATATATATATATATATAGAATGTATCCGTAAAATAATTGTATTAATTTATAATTCCGTGAGAGGTAAATAAATACATATTTAAATAAAGATCTTGTAAATTATTCTCAAATAACTGACATTTGGCTTGAAAAGTGAAGATAAAAGAAATAATGAATTCTATATTACAGAGCGCGTATCAATAAAAACAACTTTATCTGTATAAAAAAAAGAAGAAATAGAAAGCTTCTGAAGTATATATAGTATAATGTTTAGGTTACCGACAGCCATTAAGGAACACATGCCATTTTCTCGTCTATGCATAGATAATAATCTGCAAAAAGAGAATGCCTGATACGCGGCGATATTATGAAAAGGGTAGAAAGGCAATTCCGTAGTCGATATGCGGATTTTATATCGCGAACAAATCGACGAGGAAGACCGCAGGGGGTGCCAGGATGTCTACGAGGCAACTTGAGAAGTCGTTCCGATGATAGTCACGGGAAGTTGTCAGGTGTTTGTTGACGTGGGGTAACCGAGGAAAACGACGACAAAGACGGTACAGGCGAGGAAGGGCTGTTGGGGAGGGAGGCATACTACAACCAGAGATGGTAAAGTCGCTAATGGAGGAAAAACAGGAGGGACCAGAAGGAAAACAAACACCGAGAGTTACCGGAGCGACAAGCTCTCCTTCTTCGACCAGCGTTGTCCCGGGCACTAGAGTGTTGACATCCGAAAAACAGGGCCGGAGCATCTTTTGTACTGTCACGCGCGATACGCCGAAGTCGCTTCCGAATAAGATGGATTGTCAATATTATACTGCTCTCTTCAAAAATATTATTATAGAGATGTCAGGAAGAATTAAAATCTCGAAATTGTTCTTTTGCTTTTGAATCGTCGTGAGTCGTAAATCGATTCAAAGAATAGTTAATCAGTTTTTATCATAAGATTTATGACTCTTTCCTTCGCAACAAATGTGTTTGAACTCTTTATATAAAATTCATTTACATAAACTACATTCATATAATTTTAACATTCCAAATAAAACTTGGAAATATCCTTAGCAATGTGAATAAATATAATGGCATTTGTATTAAAATGAAACTGATTCGACCATAATAATTATGTGGGAAAAACGTAATTAAGGATTAACTATCTTATTAGCATTGTCGATTTATGGAAAATATATGTACAAAATATATGGAGGTAAACACTTGGCGACACGCCATTGATTCTCTCTTGTCTATTTAGCAAGTGAATAGAGAGAAGTCTCTTCGAACTCCGGGTCCGGGTGAAAGGAAATGAAAGACATAGCTCATCGAGAGATCTCGATTCATCGAGTACAGCTGGTTTTCGGAGGAGGGAACTCGAAACGTCATCCCGCGTTATCCGGGACGAGGGTGAGAATTTATGCGGTGTCATTCTCTCGTCTCTCGGGGCGCGCGCCGGAACATCGATCTTCGAGAACAACGGCTTCCCATCCTCTTATCAGAGATGTAAAATCGTTCGGGCAACTGCTATAGATCTATACGTGTAATGGCGGAGCGCGGAATCGCGAATTTATGACCGCGCTTTTACGATCTGAGATTCACGGCCGTCGAATGCGCATCAGTTCGCTTCGATATCGTGTCTCTTTTTTTGCGAGATAGATAATGTTCGGCGCAATTTGCGAGATTTATTAATACTAATGAGCAAAGTTTACCAGATTCCAACGCGATCGATATTTCTTAGTTTGCGTGTTATACGTAATTAAAAACCGATAATGTATAATCTCAGAGGTTTTGTTCGAAAAAGTACATGTGTGTGTGAGATTTAATTAATTTTCCGCCATTCAATTTTAATCGATTTCTGTTAATTTTGCTTTGGAAAAGTAATATTTCAGATAATATGCTCACATGCTTTAAAAATGCAAAATATTTTTTTTCCAAATAATTAATTATGTACATATACATGTACGTGCATTTCAACCGAAATTCTGTACAAGTTAATTATATTATATGAAAGTGCGGACACGAAACAGACTTATCGTTACCCCTCGTTATTCCTGCATGTCTGGTAATGACACGCAACACAGACAGTTCCTGTGCTGAACTTGGCCATGTGTTCTGTATTATGTCTGTTTTTTTCTTCCTAAACTATTGTATTTTCTCTATATATTTTATTTTATTTTTTTTTATATAATCTTATATGATAAAAGTATTGCGTTTTGCGTCAACTTTTTCATAATTTTCGATATCCACAAATTGATAAAATATTGATTATTTTGTTTTTCAATTTCTCTTTATCGAGGCCTGAACTTGGCCACGTGTTCTGTATTATGTCTGTTTTTCTTTTCTAAACTATTGTATTTTCTCTATATATTTTATTTTATTTTTTTTTATATAATCTTATATGATAAAAGTATTGCGTTTTGCGTCAACTTTTTCATAATTTTCGATATCCACAAATTGATAAAATATTGATTATTTTGTTTTTCAATTTCTCTTTATCGAGGCCTGAACTTGGCCACGTGTTCTGTATTATGTCTGTTTTTCTTTTCTAAACTATTGTATTTTCTCTATATATTTTATTTTATTTTATTTAATATAATTGTATATGATAAAAGTATTGCGTTTTGCGTCAACTTTTTCATAATTTTCGATATCCACAAATTAATAAAATATTGATTATTTTGTTTTTCAATTTCTCTTTATCGAGGCCTGAACTTGGCCACGTGTTCTGTATTATGTCTGTTTTTCTCTTCCTAAACTATTGTATTTTCTCTATATATTTTATTTTATTTTTTTTTATATAATTGTATATGATAAAAGTATTGCGTTTTGCATCAACTTTTTCATAATTTTCGATATCCACAAATTAATAAAATATTGACTATTTTGTTTGTCAATTTCTCTTTATCGATAAGTAGAACGAAAGAAAGTAGATATGAGAAAAGGCAGAAGCAAGGAAGGAAGGAAGGAAGGAAGGAAGGAAATGGAGATGGAAGGATGCACTCTGGGGCACGGCTGATTGTTCGGTGGTTCTACGAGTGGTTATCTGCAAATGAAGGGCCGCAAATGCGGAACAGTAGAGAGGAGTTGCGGGCGCGTCGTCGAAGTTTATGTCGGATGGCACAGAGGGTCGAAGGCGAGAGAAAGAGAGAGAGAGAGAGAGAGAGAGAGAGAAGCACGACCAAACGAGAAGGGTGGCACGACAGGAACGCGGCGGTAGTTTGTTCGTTGTATAATTCGATCGACCGCGGAATTATTGTCCCAAAACGACTTTCTTTCCACGGAATTGCCTGTCTAGCGTCTGTTTCCTCTCGAAGGCGACGCGAATTTCCCAGATAAGAATCCAATGGTAACGGGAAGGTCGCTTGCTTTCTCGCGACTTTATCCCATTTTAGTTCTCTCCTCGCTTCCTCTTACACGGTGAGAATATTATATCCAGAGTTTCCAACTGTATGATAGTTTCGCCTCGATTTCTCGTGCTTCCCGACCAGAGGGATAATTATTTCAGTCTTGTTTAGATTCTGTTACAGATATCGCGGAGTGTGGTATGGATTTCATTGATGGAACCACTTTCCAAGTGATTCGACTATCGATTTCCCGTGCACGAAAACTTCTTTATTAAGTTTGTTCCTACGATATAAAGAGCGCCGAGAGCGATTTTATTATTCATTTATTAAATATGAGGCGCAAAGAAATATTTAAACTACGAAATTAAAAAAAAGAAAAATTCTTCCATAGCTAAATAATTATGTTTCGAAATTAACATAGTTTATTTTTAATACGTAACAGGTTCTATATTATTCTCTCAGTCCTTCATACAATATTTCGTGCCGCGAAGACTATAAATCTTTCGCAGTTTCCAAATATTCCGTCGTTTGAAGTAAAAAGGAAATAAAGAAATCAGAGGGAGACTGTTTTGACCGAAGAAAGTTTTCGGAAGTCCGCAGCGAGAGATCGAAGAGATCGCGCAAATACCAGTGAACAATGGCCCAATAAATCTGACGTTACTCCTGTGAAGACACTTGGGTGTAAATCCGAACAAATTTCTGCAATATCGCGCAGCGGACGAGAGAATAGCTTTTTATCCACCGTTTCAGAAAAAACGCGACACTAGAATGCCCGTCACGACGTATGACAGACTTGATCGATTAGTCGAAGCGTCATAAATTTATCGTCGACACGACCAATCGGACGATCTTGTCGGCGATGATTGTTAAGGAAAATCGGCCGATCAGCTGCACGCGCGCTTGCACATACATCGATTTTGCGGGTTAGCATGGCAGTCTAATGGCCATTTACACTATCCGCCGATGTATATAGATGGGGGATCGAAGGGGTGAGTATCCCCGGAGTTGAATGGTCCCCCTATCAAAGGGCCCCCTTCGACATCTAGTCGATCGAGCCACGTCGCTCGCCTGTGGTCAGCATCTCATGCGAGATCGTTTCTCCTAAATTAGACTGATAACTAGTAAAAGCGGTTGATTTGATGAAGCGGTTTGATGATGTATCTACAGTGTCTTATGTGTATATATATATATTCATCTACGGCTTCCTTGATAAATAGTTCACAGCTGATTTCTCTTTTACCAAAGATACGTTTATTGTTGACAAGATTAATTCTCTTCGTAATAAGAAATATAATTTACATATATCTATACGATAAATCAATTAAATATTAAATTATAAAATCCTCGAGATATTTTTGTCGACAATGAAAAGGTTCGGAAGTTAAAACAAAAATTTAAATCAATTATACAACCTGCATTATGTACGATAATCGAAACAAACATGTCACTATGAACTATTTTAATCACCTTTTTATTTATATTCTATCAAATTTTTTAGTTTTGTCTCTATCAAACACATTGAAATAAAACAACAAGACAATGAAAATATAATTGAACGAACACGCTGTAGATGAATCGATTTTTAACGCAGAAAATTAGCGTGCTGGGAGTGACGAAAAAGTTTATATTTATTCAACAAACAATTTCAAACTATCGAAACAAATGTAGAATAATGTGAAAAAATCCAGACAATTCCAGATTTCCAAAATTCCCTGACAATGCCCGATCTTCCAAATTTCCTTAACGCCTAGACACCCTGCTGAGAACTAGCGTTCACTTACTTAACGTAAAGATACTTAAGGTAAGGGCGTCCCGCTTTATCGGAGTCGCATATTAACAAGCACTCGCACCATTTCGACTTCCGCTCCGCTGAGCTTCCGTGCTCCGTCGCCGATGGTAGTGCACGTGGGCGGCTAAGGAAGATCGGGAAGAGTTACGAGCGTAAACGAGAAGGGTGTCGGTATGGGGGTTTATATACGATCCGTGGCCGTTGCAGCCGCCGCCGCGGACCGAGCTTTACGAGCGATAAAACCAAGGACGAGGAATCGACCGGTGGCTTCCCGCTATGCTTTCCTCGCTTTTTGCTGAGCGCATCGCATCGCATCGCATCGTCGTGTCGCAGCTGCAAATCATCTACCGCGAAACGATGATGGAGAGGCGAAAGTCGAAACGATAATGCGCGTATCTATTTCGATTTACGAAGATTACGGGGAGATTCGTCCGAGTGTACAACAATACTAGGATGTCTTTATTTTAAAAATGTCTAGACATTGATTATAAAGACGCGATTGACGAGGTATTTTTAATTCGAATGAATAATAATTTTAGCGAATGTATATCGTTGAGAGAATGAATTGGTCCTACGAAAAATGAGCAATTTTTTTCGAAAGAGAGTATTTAGTAATTTTTCTTTGAGATGACAGAAATGCTGTTCAAGAAAGTCGAACGCGAGAGCATATAATTCAGTTGCGCAACATGCTGCAGGCTCTAAGTACCCATTAGCATGCATGTGCATTTCGAAGCGCATTCAAAGATGGCTTCGAAGAAACAAGTTGAAGAAACGCATTAGCTCAAGTGACTTTTCAATAAAACGATTCTGCGCATCGATTTTTTCATTTTATATCTCGATAGAGATACGTTTCTCTGATGCATTATACGTTTACGAGTTTGAAAAATCGACAAGAAATTTAAAATGCAAATATTTCAAAGAAATCAAATAATTTAGTTGCAAATTATAAATCGATATTATTTTATATACAAAACGCTTGGAAAAGTGCGGCAGAAACCCAACGCAAAATAGATCTTCACGCGCGAATATCAATTAATTTATATTTATAAAAATATATATCGCAAAGTCTTTATATCAATTCAGCTATTTCACAAAGAGCTCAATTTTTTTTTTTTATAAAATACCGGTCTACAAAAACTCGATTTTAAATAACATATTATATATGTATATGTATGAACAGAGTACCGTGTAAAATATGAAATTCAATTTTGTTTCTAAACTCGAATTAAAAATTGTACATTTCGTACACGATAAAACTCGGTACATCGTTGTATAATTCAATAGCGGTGGATAAATCCACGCAACCACTGATCCGTGGAGCCATTTAGAAATCCAGATGCATCTTTGTCTGCCATCACGGTGGTCCCGGGAATGAAACAAAGGAGAAGAAAGGAGAAGAATCAACCGATCCGTTTCGCGGTTCTCGTCTTTATAAGCGGCGCTCGTCTGTCACGAAAAGAGATTACGGTCGCGCCTTCTCCTCCCATTTAGCGGATGCGCAACTTTGGCGGTGCAGTTTGCTCGCCATTAGCGAAACGTCGGGTCGGATGAGAAACCGGCGTCGTGCCGCATCGGGACGGTCGTGTCTGATCGGCGGCCTCCCTTCGGAGTGGAATAATTGCGCGAACCATTAGGCCTGAATCCGGCTTAGGAAGCGACTTCTACGAGGCGAGATACCATTGGGCTCCTCCGATAGGGGAGAAGTTGTTATTGGTCGTCTACCGCGTTGAAGACGGGGGATTTTGAGGCACCGCGCGACCGTAGGAATTATTTATCGGAGGAATTATATTCCATATTATAAAGCCGCGGAACTCTCTCTCTCCCACATCGCCAAGCTCCTTGTTACGCATTCATGACCTCCTCGTTGTAATCTGACATCGGATTTGCCAAAGTTCTCTAGTAGAATTCCATCTCGAACGAAACTCTCTTGAAAAGCTTTATATATATTCTCTTTCTGTGAAAATGTAAGTTTACTCTTTGAATATAAAATATTTTTATATATTTCTCTCGCGAACGGGTGTTAAATTCGGCGTTGTTTTATTCAGTAATATTCTTAAACACATTACTGTCAAATTATATTTTCAATAATTAAGCTTACTCGCGATTGTGAATACGAAATTCAAGTTTTTTTATAATCGTTGTGACAAAAATAAAAAAGAGCGATGCAAAAAAAATATTTTTAAGAACTTTGTGAGAAAAAAAATACATATGTATATTTATATATATCGTAACTATAAGAAATTCGGCGGTAAACAGATTTTATTGTCGTCTTCCGAGAATAACGCTCCTCGTAAAATAAGAAAAATCTCGACTTTTTTCTCGAAATACTCTCGAGAAAAAGCCTTTGCGGATATAGGAGAGACCACGAAGAACCGATGAATAGCAGCGGCAAAGCTTGCTAGGACGACCCCGTTACGCGTTTCGCTAGTCAATTAGTTCCAGCTAGCGAAGAGACTTTCTTGCCGATGTTCACGACGTATTTGAACCGTCCATCTCAAATGATGATTCCGAGTAATGTTTTTCCGAGAAATCACCGATGCCCGTTATCTGGTGGAAACCCGGCGCGGTTGTCCCTTCTCTCTTATCTCATTTTTACACCAGACACGCTAAAGTTGTCATTTTATTCTAAGAATAAACTTACATTCACAGAAAATATATACATATATATATATATATATATAAAAATAACTCGCACCAAAAAGCACGAAACGTCGGTGATCGAAGACGCGACGAAAAAATAGTGATGTTTCCGCGACTTATTTGATCCCGTTTCGTCTCGGTTTAGCTATTTCGAGAGACATTGTTTTCATTCTCCTTATTTCGCTAGACGGAATAAAAGTATGCAAAAAGGCGGAATAGTTTTAAACTTCAAATAGCATACCTTTCTTTAAGGAAAGAAAGAAAGAGCAAAAAATGATAAGAATACTGTTCTCTTTAGATGCAGTTATGGAGCAAAAGAAATCGCGAGAGCTTCGAAGTTTCGTATATAGAGAGGAAAACGAAATAACAAGAGAGACGTATTAGTTTGTAACGTCTAGTCGATCTCTTTTGTTAAAGTTATACGGATATAACTAAGAATGTCAGCGGTACATTTACGGCTGCCATTTATCAAAGACTGCTCTTTTGTAAGATATGGACGAAACAGATCGATTCTTCGGCACGGATAAAAATCGCCGATGAAAGCCAAGATTATTAAATTTATCGAGACCCGAACGTTCTCTAGCACAGGCGATCTATCGTTGTCAGAGGTGCGCGACGAAGCTCGAGCAACGTGTTCAAGAGGGAGAAAGGGGGTGGCAAAAGAGAAGAGGAGAAGGTATGAGAAATCGAGCACGTGGGCGATGCGTGAGTGGAAATCGAAAGGCAATAACGAATTAGTCGCGCAAGTAATGGAATTAACCGGTAATCGAACGGACGTGTCATTTAATTATGGAAAGTGACGTCGTCGCTCGATGCCATTGCGCGCAAAACGGCTGAATGCGACCTAAATGATTGGCCGCCATGATCACATTTATCGCATTTATTTCATCCCCCCTAAAATCGAAATAATCGAATGTCAATTATAATATTCGGTTCGTCAAGTATAAATACGGTAACGTCATACGAAAGAATTGGTTATTAGATTTCGGTAGAGAAACAAAGATTTGTTTTCAAGCCATCTGAAGACACGTCTGCTCTCTTTCAATGATTTATTTTGATATAATTTTATTTGATCGTTACAAGTCTTTTTCATGTAATTCGCTCTTTTAACGACTGTAATAAATCTTCTTTTTCTCGCGTGAGCCCTAATGGAGTTCGTTTCTTTAATAGCGAAAAAGATAACTAGATTGCTGTAGAGCAGACGTTTTAAGAGGATATCGCCGTGAAGACGATAGCCGCCTTCGACGGAAATGTCAGCTAAATCGCCCGGCTCGATAAGGATCACCGAAGGATCGCCCGAGCGAAATTAAGTTCGTGCCTCTCAGCAGGAAGAAGGACCGAACAGGAAGAAGTTGAACATGTGGGCGACATGTGAGCGGCAAGTAAAGAAGAGTGTGGTTAACTCTCTATCTCTCTCTCTCCTACTCTTTTTCCATATATCTTTCTCCGTCCTCCCACGGCCGGTATCAATAAAGGAAGTGGTAGAAACGATGTCCTCTCTAAGTTCATCGAGAAGTCCGCCCCGATCGTGCGCGATTAACTTTTACCGATAAATTTTTGCCCGATCGTTCGACATTCGTCTCGCGACACTCGCCCGCGACCGATTGGTCTTTTCCGGAGCGTATATCTATGATTGCTCTCTCTCTCTCTCTCTCTCTCTTCCCGAGTTCTCTCGCTTCTCCCGTTCATTTGCTCCGACAGGGTGGTGCAGATGAAGTTACATCTCGCGGAATAAAGTTCGCCGCGCGCGAAAGTTAGCTCGGTTTGCGCGATTGTTCCCCCGCGATTGAAAGAGTTCGTTTTTAACTTTTAAGATGTTTGCAGTTTGTGCGCAGTTTAGCGTTCCTTAACAATGCGATGTAGGTGTCATTTTTAATGATGATGCTACAAATATTGTGGAATATTACGAGAATAAAAAATATTGCGATCGACAATTATTAACGTTATTTTTTTATCATTAATCATATTACTAATTATGAAAGATAATTGAATAAGAATAAAAAATACCGTTTCCTATCATTCATAATCCTTCATAATATGCAATCCGTTTCCTACTGTCATAAGTTCGAGCTTTACCTGTCCGACACAAATGCCGTCGATTGCAGACGTTACCCGGATGATTTATGAGCTATCTCTTCCGCGGAGGCATCCGAACAATTTAATTACAATATAGCTATCAGATACTTTGCAAAAGTATATGATTTAACTAATTAATTTTGTCCTACGTATAAAAATAATATAACTTTATCGACTTATCCAATATTTATCCGAGTTAAATTTGCGTGCGCGGTGACTTATATATAACTTCCTCAAAGTTTCTCCTCAAAATAAGAACAGCATATAGAATTTTAAACTCTCATTTTCGGGGAATCTTTCAATAAACATTTTAAGAAATATCAAGGTAAGTTTAAACGAGAAAAATATTTAAAGCAACTAATATTCAAACTATTTCACCTTTTCGAAAAATGTTTGCGATTAATCTTTCTAGCAAACAAATAATAAGAATATTAAGTCGGCTCCTTAATTTTTTTTTTTTTTTTTTTTTTAACACGATCTACACTCCATTTCTCTCAGCCATAGAGCCACACGCGATGTTATTGCGATAATTAAGGGGATGCCGGATGTCTGTTTTATCGATCAGATGATTATAGATTTTTCTGCACCGAAATCTTTTTATTGGTTTAATAAAATAATAAATGCTTTTCCACAATTAAAACACGTACAGAAACAAAGTGGGAACCTACTGATTTTATGTTAAAAACAAGAAAAAATTTACAAACTAAAATTTCTTTATCGACTTCTGTCGTCAGGTCGAAAAAAATAATTGTTTAATATAAAAGTTCTGCCGTTTGTACGTACAAAATAAGATAGGTTCCGACTAGAAATTGAATAAAGAAGTATTAGTATATTTTTAGATATAAGTTTAAAAGCCTAATAAATAAGAAAACGGTGCAGAAAATTTTCACGCATGTGTTGTATACGTGCATAACATATGTTTAGACATGTGTGGTGCTAACCTATCGGAGTTCGGCCGTCTCTCCGGCATCCCCTTAAGAAAGAAATTTTGGAAACTAAGGAATTTGTATCCTATGGTTGGGATCTCAGAAATTCCCCTTGTTCCTACCTCTCTTAACTTCCCCTGTAAAGAAATAGGCGAGAAAATCTTTCTAGCAAAGTAATAAATATTATTTCATTTAATGTTGCTGATCTGCAGAAATCTGATCTATTTTTCTCGGAGCAGATGGATTGAATCGAATGAAAGGAGTAACGTGTTAAATCGAACTCTTTCTCGAAACCTTCGTCGCTACAATAAGACGCCTCACAAAAGCCGTCCCGGTAATCCTTAAGTGATTAACGCCGCGAAACTTTCCGGCCCGTACCGGGGATATATATATTTTGCCGGCATCTGGAACGTCGCGTCGCGCAGACCGTAGACACCTTTTTCTCGGACGATGACAAAGTCCGGCCATCTGCCGCCACCGCGACGGTCGGATGCTGCGGAGATGCGGGCTTACTGATTTGAATATCGGAAGGGGTCCGCGGGGACCTCGTGGCTTTAATTAAAACTCCTGTTTCGCCCAAAGTGTCGCTCGCGCGTCGTGTCTAAATGAAAATCGAAATATTGTCGGCCGTGTCCCGCCCATGAGTGCGTCGCATCCGGAAAGCCCCCTTCTACTCTGACTGTTCGGACCCGATTGAACGAACCGAGTTATTCATCGAAATTGGAATATTTTGCGAGAGAACGGATATTGAGAGAAGGAAACGAGGCTGACCCCTGTGTCTGCGCGCAGCCGGATGCCTCGATCGAATATGTCATTGCTAATTTTATTTCAAAAATTGCACGCGTATATACTTGGATTTGGTATAATCTTACAGCGCACGTGTAAGTGCGTTTCAACATTTTTATTTCAATTATCGGATTATGGGTATTATATCTATTTTTCTAATGTCGTCAGCAAACTCGGTGTATTAAAAGTTCGCTATATTATTTTTATGTTTTAGAAAAAATTCTTAATTATTTGGTAATATCTCTATTATAATTCAATAGATTTTTCAAGTCGATCCAATTGTTTGCACGAAGCAACTGACACTTGAACAGTAATTTGAAAAAAAAATGAAAATTTGCTCGTGCTTTAAATTTAAAAGACCCAGATTCCGTATCTGTCACAATCGATCGACGCGACGTTGACGCGAAGCGAAGTAACAGCGAAATATTATTGGCGAAATCGATATAAATTTCCATATTCCATATCGATGTCGCGAAGAAAGGAGACAATAATGATCCTGAATATCGTACTCACATGGGGGAGTGAAAAGAAACACGACCCACGCGAAGAGGGCCATAATCAACGACGTCGTTCTCGCGCTCGCCAATTGTGGCCGGTGCCTCTACTCTCTCTCTCTTTCTTTCCTTCTTTGCAACGTGTCGACGACCCTTGTATATATACGAAGGCTAGCAAGAAACGCAGCCGTCGCGATTTCTTGCGGCGAGTTGTTCTAACGACGGTGACGAACGCCGAATACCGGTCGAAGGCCGTATTGAATCAATTAGTCGAACAAGTTACACGTTTATATATTTCTCGCCGTCACGACTTACGATTATGCACGGTTTTATTAACACACGGCGTATACGCGTACAACGGATGTGTTTTGTTATATTTATTGTGAAAAGGAATTGAGAAGAAGGCTCATGCATATGCGTTTGTAATCTATGACACGCTCGTTTTCAGGCATAATTGCGTACATTAATAACTCAGGCGACTTCTTATGGCAGAATGCAGTACCAGGATCGGCGTATTGCCGTATGCAACAGCACGCTGTAAATTACATTGCCCCGTAAAGGTCGATCCGAGTATGTTAAAAAATACGCATTCCCCATCAACTACCGGCCTCGTCTAGATACAAGCTGCCTTTACCATAAGGACTCCCCATATCTTCCACACCGGGGTACTTCAGGTAGGTAGATAGGTATCTCCAATGGCTATCGTGCATTCCTGCTGCAGTCGCTGCAGCTGACGTCATCGGCGATCTTTTTTAGTTTTGTAGCGAGAGAAACCTTGGTCGTGAGAAATGCACCGTCGAAATCATTTTACCGCGACTAATTTTATCTGATTTTTTAAAATTTTAATCCTGAAAGGTTGTATAATGTAATTAGTCCATCGAGAATTTAATGATTTTAACTAATATAGGATAAAATTAATAAAATATCGTTCTAGATTTTTAATACTATATTTGATTTAAATTTAAATTTAAACGCATTTAAAACCTTATTTGATCTTTTAAATATTATATATACTTTTAATTAAAATTTGATTTTAATATTACCTTTCAGTTTGGTCAATTAATTGATATACCATATAAATCGTGAGAAAGATTATTCTTCCCGTACAAAAGTCCATTATTATTTTTCCAAGTATTCTTAACAAAAGACACGTTGAGAGCTGTTTTCTTATCTCGAGCAAAATTAAATGCGAATTAGTGTGCCTATTTTTCAGGGTAGCTAGTAGAATACCCTCGGATAATTAGATGGGAATTAATGAATGTTGGATAATTGAGCCCCATATCGCGTTTTCGAGACGGTAAATGCAATTCGCGCGTCGTACACCATCGCGCCCCTTATTCGCATCTCGATAACGAACGGGCGTTATAATTTAGCCGCGCTGTCATTTCCGTTGAAAAGCGGAAGCTAAGATATCCCACGTGAGATTCCGTTGGCGTGGCTTCCCGCGAGACGAAATCGATACCGCCTTTCAGGGGAGCGGTATAATTAGTGTTTCAGAGAAAACCACGGGACAGTGGATGTGTACGCGTATGAGAATATAAGAAGAGTTCGTTTACGTTACGCACGATACCTATATCTACCTATAGACAGACAAACCGGACGTTACAGCTCGGGGTTTCGTAAAGGTATCGTGTTACGGTCCACGGGATCGCGAGGTGGCCATTAGAAAAGCCATAACCGAGAGCCCTTTCCCTGTGGGGAGACTCTCTCTTTCTCTTCAGCTGTTCTTAAGCAGCTACACGTATATAGCGATAGATAATGGATGGAGAGTTTTTGTTCGCTCGCGAACGAAGCCCTTGCACAATCGCACGATCTATTTATCTCATCGATTTACGTCACACGACCGGTTTGCTCGAGTCCGCTTTATATTCAAGCGAGGGATACAAAGTGTATCGCGCTCTCGAGAACTTAATTATCGGCGAAACGAGGCTTAGGTCAGAGATTAAGGCATCGCTATACACGAGGACGGAATAATCGTACCGTACAAAAAAAATTGTAAAAATCATTGTAAAGATTATTATTGTAAATAATCGATGTGTCCATCTCAAGAGACAGACCCTGAATATTGGAATCATGTCTTATGGCTTTGCATATTGTTCGCGCGAGATTGGATTTTGTATTTACATTTTATCGTATAGACGGATATATTCAATTCGGGGACGACGTCCGACCGATCGTGACAGCTGAATCATCGAAGAACGATGAAGAATGAAATACGTGGATTTGCAATTTCGTGCCAGTGCAACGGAAAACGTGTATTTCCATATGTCTCGTGTGCAAATTGCATAATTCCGCGTGAATCGGCCGAGCGACGCGAATTATACGTGCACGCGTGGGTGATGGAAATGTGCGTGTATGCGATACCACGCTTCGATGTCGTTTGCATAACTTTTCCGCATCCCCCTGTGCGTAAGGTCGCGTATGGGTCAGAAATAAAAGTATCCATTGTCGAGATTTTTCAAATTCTTCATGCGCATTTTTTCCAAATTTTCGGAATTCTTCGTTATATACTACCTATACAATGCGAAAAAAATAGAAGAGAAATAGATTTCGATTTTTTCTTTTAAAAGGAATCTCTATCTCTTTTTACTTATATTTTTATTATTATTAATGCTGTTTATTTATTTCATAATATTCATATATATAGGTATATATATAAATATCTATATGAAAATTATATTATATATAATATTTATAATTATACACATATTTTTCATATAATTGTATGCTTTTATGTATATTATATGTATATAGTAATCAAAGTATTTCTCAACGATGGATTATGTATTGACCACTGGCGGCTCTTTCATGCATCGCAACATGTTTTCGCGACTTTTGAAGGCGATTCGCGCAAAGAAAATCTTCGACTTCCGACGTCAAGGCAATTGGTCCAACCACGATTCTGTCCAAACTGTCGGCTCAAGATATTGCCTCGTTTTCTCGAGCCTGGCCTCGACAGGAAGTTACGGTTGGTGCCAACAAAACCATGTTACCTATCATTTCCGGCATCTCTTGTTAATCTGCGGATGAAGAACCGCTCGAAAGAGAATTCTTTATTCTCGAGACAAAGCGTTTTGAGAAAACCTCAGCTGCATCTTGCATTATTATTTAATTTAACTTAAATGTTTGGCTGCGATTAATGAAATTTTGAGGAAAATAAATGCAAATGCTACATTTGCGAAAGCATTTCCAGATGGACATAAGTCTCGACATATACGTAAGATATAATAGTTGTAATTCGGCGATACTGATATCGCGGATTCAAAAAGTACTAAATAATTTAAACGTCAAAGCTTTCAGTTCCGTTTTAATTGAATGAATTATTTAAACGTATAGCGATACGGATCTCGTTGCCGGGCGTGGAATATACATTAGCGCGACACGATACGATATTTACATTTCGTTCCGGAAATAAATTTTCCGACATATTTACCGCATTACAAGCGCATAGATATGCAAGAGATAGTCGGCGTGTATGTATTCGCTTGCGCGAACACATTTTCGCCAATGACTGAAATCATAAATCCATTAGCGAACGAGCGATTGGCTCGCCGATTGCGCGACATGTCGCCCCGATTTTGGCAAATTGGAGCTGACGGCCGCTGGGCCGGAGTCCTGCAGGAAATTGCGACACAGACGATCGATTAGCCCCTCGAGATTTATTAATCGAAGTACGGAGACGCCCCGGCGTCATGAGATACCTCGGTGCGCCCGGTAATGGAATCCCTTTGTTCTCATTTAAGCCTTATCTCTCTGTCTCAAAGATATTTTTCCGCGCGACTCACCCCTTTGTGCGCGCAACACAAAAACCAGTCGCGAAAACGGTGGAAATATCGGGATTTGTGAAGAAAAGCACATCTAATGCGCAGTTGACGAAAGTTTTATGAACGTGGAACGAAATATATAATATGGTACTGCGATGGATATTTTTGGATCTAACAAATCGAGGAACGAGTCAGCGCAAATTTAAAATATTCAAATTTCTAAAAAGTTTATTTCAAGTTTACAATTTTTGTGCAAAACCGCGAATCTAACAAATATTTCTATACGCTTTTGTCACAGGAGATTAATTTATATATTGGAAATTTTAACGAGAGCTAGTAATGTATATGAATTCATATTATATTATACATATAATTATAAAATTATGTATAATATATAATTATAAAATTATATATAATTTAACTTGTGTGTATAAACTAATTTTTCCCAGTTTTTATGTTTGACATTTATAATCACTTTTAAATAGCTTTATAATGCAACCAATTATCTTCAAAATTACACGAAACTTTTTGATATGAAAATTGCGCAAGATATTTGTGCAAGATATATAACCGTAATTTTCTTCCTATGCAGTTGTCAACTTTTACGTGTTGAAAGTATTTAATCTCAGAGTTCGCGTGAAACAAATTAACACGAGTCATCGCGTGACACTTTTACAATTTTTATGATGAGTTAAACGTTAATTTCACAACAAAGGATCACGTAACAGGCAAACTTTGATAGCTTAGGAAGTATAGTTTACAGTATAACTTACGAAAATATATAAAGGAGAGAAATAGATATAACAAAAAAGTTTGGACATTTAAATTGTCAATGCAAAAACAAGAAATATTTGGCATAAGAAATAAAATATACACATTAATTAAACGTGGCGCCTATATATATATATATATATATAAATTTTCGTAATTAAATGTGTATATTCAAAGTCTCACACCTTTATCCTTTGCTTTAAAAGCACGTACCGTTTAAGGACAAAGCAAAAATACACGCGAAACGCAATTCCCGAAATAAATTTGGGAAACCGCGTCCTTGTCCTTGCGTTTTCTTGTCGTGTCGTTCGAAAAATTCCTTACATTGTCGTTGCTACATACGCGATACATTTGCCTGCCAGGAATTTCTAAGGAGAACTATTCTAGTCCTCCGCCATTCGTAAAATCGGCCCGCTGGCAAATACCACGGATGAAATACGTCCGCCAGTCGTAGCGTGTTATATATTTTCGCGGGACTAGGTCCGGCGTGTATTTGACTTTTAACGCGTGGCCGCTGTGTTACACGTGAAACTCTGTCAGCAGGCATTATTTACCGTTGTTGACGATGTGTAAATCGACGATGCGCAATATTTTCGTCTCAGTGGTTCGTTGTATTCATTCGGATATTTGGTCATCTATAATACAATACTGTCACTGCCGAGAGAGACACGTGTATTTTAAAATTCGCTAATGATCGAAATTTTATCAGTAAACGTTAATTAAAATGTTTGCGTGATTCATCATTCTTATCGATGTTAATAAATATCGGAAATATATATCGACATATATTCTCGTCGGATTTAATCACACGTGACAAACTTATCCGGAATAAAAATAATATTGAATATATATATATACTAGCTTTTCGGACCGCGCTTCGCGCGGTCCTCAAAGCCAGCCTTTCTATTCGGACCGCGCTTTGCGCGGTCCTCATATAGTCTATATTAAATCCGTTTTAACACAAAAGATTAATTCTTTTTTTGTATTACCGCGAACTACTTCCACATTTGTTGTTCGACTTTCACGAAATTTATACCAAAATAAATGTTTAAATTTTTTTGTGGATGACTACTATGTTATCTATTTCTTTCTCCCAGATATTTTATTTTCTTTTTTTAAGACACGCTTTCTCTCTCTCTCTCACTCTAAAACACACGCGCTCCCTCTCTCTCTCTTTAAGACACATGCTCTCTCTCTCCTTATCTCTCTCCCTCCCTCTTTCTTTAAGACACACGCTCTCTCTCTCTCTCTCTCTCTCTCTCTCTCTCTCTCTCTCTGTGTGTATGTGTGTGGGGTTTTTTAAGTTTACGCTTTCACCTACGCATCCACCCACACAATCGCATATTTATGAACGGATTTTTTAAAAAATTGGTACCAAAATGTTGCAAATTTTTGGCGACGATGTGGTTTTTTCAAGTGTTACACCTCCACCCACACGCATGCGCATTTATGGACCAATTTTCACGAAATTAGTACCAAAATGTTGCAAATTTTTCTGAGAAAGCTGCTGTGTGGTTTTTTTAAGTTTTATCCCACCCACGCATGCATCCACGCATTCACACATTTATTCACATACTTTTTTGAAATTTGTAGTTAAATTTTGTTGGAGATGGCTACTATGATTTTAACAAATTTTTATCATCCTATTCATCCACCCACGCACCCATGCACCCATTTGCATACGCATTTATTGACTTGGTCACACCAAGAAGTAATTTTTAAAAAATTTGTGTACGTATTTGTGATTATGTGTGCAATTCGTGTAAATAAACCTTTAATTTGTATGCAATTTTCACGAAATTAGTACCAAAATGTTGCAAATTTTTGCAATCACAAACATGTACACAAATTTATTTAAAATTACTTATTGGTGTGACCAAGTCAATAAATGCGTATGCACATGGGTGCATGGGTGCATGGGTGGATGAATAGGATGATAAAAATTTGTTAAAATCATAGTAGCCATCCCCAACAAAATTTGAGTACAAATTTCGAAAAAGTCTGTGAATAAATGTGTGAATGCGTGGGTGAATGCGTGGGTGGGATAAAACTTTAAAAAACCACACAGCAGCTTTCTCAAAAAAATTTGCAACATTTTTGTACCAATTTCGTAAAAATATTGGTCCATAAATGCGCACGCGCGTGGATGAATGCGTGGGTGGAGGTGTAACAATTGAAAAAACCACATCGTCGCCATCTTCAAAAAATTTGCAACATTTTGGTACCAATTTTAAAAAAATCGGTTTATAAATATACGATTGCGTGGGTGGGTGCGTGGGTGGAGGCGTAAACTTAAAAAAATAAAACACCAGCTTTGTCAGAAAAATTTGCAACATTTTGGTACTAATGTCGTGAAAATTGGTCATAAATGCGCATGCGCGTGGGTGGGTGCGTGGGTGGAGGTGTAACACTTGAAAAAACCGCATCGTCGCCATCTCCAAAAAATTTGCAACATTTTTGTACCAATTTCGTAAAAATATTGGTCCATCAATGCGCACGCGCGTGGATGATTGCGTGGGTGGAGGCGTAAACTTAAAAAAATAAAACACCAGTTTCCTCAGAAAAATTTGCAACATTTTGGTACTAATTTCGTGAAAATTGGTCCATAAATGCGCATGCGTGTGGGTGGATGCGTGGGTGGATGCGTGGGTGGAGGTGTTACACTTAAAAAAACCGCATCGTCGCTATCTCCAAAAATTTTGCAACATTTTGATACCATGTGTTCAGAAATATTGCAAAAAAAAAATTTTTTCGCAAAAACATACCCTCCTCTGAAGAAAAAAAATAAAAATAAAAAAATTAAAAAAAAAACCCACAGCAGCCACCCCCGAAAAATTTGCAACATTTTGGTACCAATTTCGAGACAATCGGTCCACAAATGCGGAAGTAGTTCGGGCACAGACAGACAGACAGACAGACGGACGGTGCTTATATATATAGATTAAATTAATCCCTCTCTCTCTTTCTCTCTCTCTCTCTCTCTCTCTCTCTCTCTCTCCCTCTCCCTCCTCAATATTATATATAATAATATAATATTATAAATAAATATTATATAATATAATCATTTTTTGCAGTAAAACAGAAAGCTCGATGGGCAAGAGCCGGAAGAGGTACCAATTTAAAAAAAATCGGTTCATAAATATACGATTGCGTGGGTGGGTGCGTGGGTGGAGGGGTAAACTTAAAAAAATAAACCAGTAGTTTTCTCAAAAAAATTTGCAACATTTTGGTACTAATTTCGTGAAAATTGGTCCATAAATGCGCATGCGCGTGGGTGGATGCGTGGGTGGGTGCGTGGGTGGGGGTGTAACACTTAAAAAAACCGCATCGTCGTTATCTCCAAAAAAATTTGCAACATTTTGATACCATGTGTTCAGAAATATTGCAAAAAAAGATTAAACATACCCTCCTCTGTAGAAAAAAAAAAAAAATTAAAAAATTAAAAAAAAAACCCCACAGCAGCCACCCCCAAAAAATTTGCAACATTTTGGTACCAGTTTCACGAATATCGGTCCACAAATGCGGAAGTAGTTCGCGTACATACATACAGACAGACGGTGCTTATATATATAGATTCGAATGAATTAAAAACGACTATATACATTTTTCTCGACACGGAATTATATCATGTACATTGTATAAATTATCGAACTAAAAAGGGATGAATTTATTATATCTTTCAGATTCTTTTGTAAAGACGTTCTCTTGTAAATTACTGACAGTGCGGGTCCTTTGTCGCGTCGTTGATGCTCTTTTAAATTGGCCATTCGTAGAAACGTTTGGAATGATCTTTTACTTGTGTTCGCGCAAAGCGAAAGGGAAGATTGACTGGGAAGAGGGGCTGTTGGCGGCAAAAGTGGTGACGAATCGCCGAGTGAATTAGCGTAGGTGCGTCGTAAATGCGTCCAAACGACGGCATCCTGATTACACGGGACGTCACGGGCGCAATTAAGCAATTGGCCGCGGTTTCCATTTCTCTGCGACACCCGGAAATGCGCGCGCCACACGGCAAATTTGTTCCCTCGAATTTATTTTGTTACACAACGGGAAATGCGCGGTTAATGCCTTAATTTATCTCTTACTTACAACAACGGATACACATAAATAATATGTTTAGCTGATAAAACTATCTTTAAATGCGGGATAAAATCCTATTTGCAGAAAACAGAAGAATTTTATAGTATATATAAGAGCATAAAAAAAGATATTCAATTTATACCCTGGAAAGATTCATATTTTATTTTTAACTTTATATAATCTTGCCTTTAATATTATTTTACTATTTATTTTATTCTTTTTTTTCTCGATAGATTTTTTCATGTTGTAAAAAGAATGTTAGTTTAATTTTTAAACACGCTAGTGTTTCGTATATTATTTTGTATAATTTACGTTTAAATATTTACAAAAAAAATCTCGTCCGTTAATTGATTCATTCGATCCTCTTTGAAATCGATTCAAATTTCCGTGCGCCAGTGTGACAATCGAGAAGCGTGACGTGGAACTTTGTTTCAAAATTTTGCGATAGACAGGCGTGTTTCCTGTTAACGGATCCCATATAACTGGTTACTATAGAACTCGGTCTCCGAGACCGTTTCCGGTTGACAGCTGGCGTCAAATTGCAGAAGCGGTCGCGGCCTCAGACAAATATTCACGAGAAAGACGCGCTGTTACACGCCCTGCTTTTGCCGCTAATTAAAGCGAGTAATCGCCCGACAAGTAATAGAGCTTCAAAACATTGGGACAAAGTCGTTCTTTGTCGGTGGCAATAATTTTTTAATTTCTCGTATGTAGTTAATTTTTTCGTGCATAATATGTAATAAGTTAAATACATATATGTTATACAAAAAAATTTTTACGTAATATAGTAAATTAAAAGGAGTAAATTCTTTTTAAAATTAAATTGATACAAATCATATCTTTTAATAAATCCTCGATATAAGAGTTAGATCATTATTTCTTTCAGATATATATAGAATCGCAATCAAGCGATGTTGAATTTTACATTACTGTATTGTCAGATGCTTAGAACAGGATACATCGTCAGAACCGGGAGGAACACTGTGTAGATAATTAATATACTGTACAGACAATTAATTAACAGGACGAGGAGACGTCGAGCGAGTATCGTGTCTACCGTCAAAAACAGGGTTCCTCCTTTTGGCGCATCTTGATCGCCGATAATTAATCAAGTGCACGACGAAATGTTAAACGCGAAAGAATCACCCGCCGGCTGTCAAGTGCTCTCCCTCTCTCTCTCTCTCTCTCTCTGCCGTCCGCAGTTAATCCCCTCATTAATTATAAACTATTCCAGATTGCAATTAACTCCCGTCGCGTACGGATCGATGCAGGAAATATGGTGAATTAATTAAATGTCGGGTCGGGAAGAGGCCCCGCGGCGCGATGTAACACACTAGTTACTAGGGACCCAGGGATCTGCTTTTGTTCATTCATGAAATGAGTTGAAGTCGTTTTCGCGGACGGCGTTCTTCCCGGCGACCGAGCAATTTCCCGTTGCTACGCCGTCTTCGAGAGTCCGGGTAATTATCCTTCCTCTCTCGCTTTCCGCGCCTCTCGTGGAACTGTTTTACTACTCTCGGGGCTTTCAACCCCGTGCCCCAATGTACCGTGAAAATACGCGCGACGCGCTGTAAATTTTTCTCGCTCGATAAAGCGTCAACGTCCGATGAATAGCCGTCGGAATAATTGGATAAGAGGCACGGGACGCCGTTCACTCACGGACGATCGTTAATTCGTAGGTGCGCGCCGATCGGGAAGAAAGGCGTCATAAATCATCTTAATTTTGTCACCGCCGGGACGAATTATCTTATCTTCCTTCCTATTTAAACTTTTTCACATTTCTTTTTAATATGTCATAATTATTAAAAAAACCTTTATCGATCATCGAATGCATATACGTATAAAGTCGAGGGATTCAAGATATAAATAATGATATACGACATTTCAATGTGAAAGAGCAGTTTCGTATTTTCACGCTCTGTTCTTCGTAAAAGATAAAAAAATATGTTTTCACAATAATATAATCATGATTAAATTAGAGTGTCTCGAGAGTAAAAAAATTGAACGCGCGATCTGTATCAGTAATAGATAAATTATTATTATTATAAGACAAGGTGGAGAAAAAGCCCACCCAAGTTTGCGCCAATGTCGTTTTGTACACCAGAAGCTCAGGTACGTCACGCACGGTAGACCGTCGGAATTCGATTAATGCCGCAGAGCGGTATCGATCGGTTCTCGCTCGAGCGATTACCACGTGATCTCTCCGTCTCTCTCCCTCGCTCGCGCGATGTTTAATTAACGTTATACGTATAGGCATCCTAACCGTGGCTTAAAAGGAAGGAAGGAGTCGTCGCAGAGCGTATGTTTATTAGTAACCGGCTATGGCCGGGCCAATATGTCGTGGACGATCAAACCAGCCAGTGTTTGTTTATCCCACATCAAAAGGACCGTCGGTTAATCACTGCCTTCGGCTGACGAATCAGTAACCATAGCTCTAAGCATAAGCGAACCCTATAAACTGGCATCGGTCTCTTCCCCCGAAGAATATCATGCGGTTATTCGAAATATCACAATTAGAAGTTGCTCTAGTCATTAAGTAAGCAAGGACTATGTATACGCTTCCAACAATTCATTCGCTAGGAAATGTATAGAAGATATAAGAAATTTCTCCGAATGTGAGATGATCGTTAATTACATTTTTGAGAAATTATTTTTTTTATAAACATTTGTCGAACTAAATAATTATAAAGATGAAAAAAATTGCGAATATTTGAGGAGAAAAAAAATTCAGTGAAAGAAGAGTCAGACAAGTAAATAACACATGTTTAATTTGCATCTTACATAAAAAAATAAATAAAAATTATTCTGACAAAAACAAATTAAATACACAGTGAGAATATATAAAGTCTAGAGATATTGTGAAATTTAAGAAAACGAGGAAATGATTTAGAAATTATTTACGTCTTAAATTTGGGTTTCATCTCACGCGCTTTTTTTTGTAGTTTCGACGTTTCATCCCGAGAGAATATCAGCGATCTGTGTCGCGAAAAGGGAATATACGGTATCTTCGCTCTCGTTTCACGAGTATATTGAGTACGCGATTTCGTAGTAAAAGCATCGCTACGCGCTACTCGATCGATCTCTTTCGGAGTTAACAGCTTTCCGTTGCGATAGAATCCGTCGCGGGAAAAGGTCTACATAGAGTCGGAGCGGTCGGAAAATCCGGTAGAATCTCGCTTGCCGTGTAAATATTGACGTAATCCTCGCGAAATGGCACGATCTACGCGGCTCTGCATGAGAGAGATTAGAATCTCTCGAATTAAACGCGCTCCGGAAGAGAAGGATATCGCGTGCGCGATAGTCTAGCGTGATGTTCTACGAAAACGTATATGTATTTATACGGAAGCTCTTTTCTTTATTTACAGATTGTATGAAATGGCTCGGAATGGATTGTTTTCAACGAAAATATAAAGTTTCGCACGACGATGGTTTTTTAAAATATTCCATGTAGCGAAAAAATGACGACACGATTCGGTATATTGTTTTCAAAATGATCATTATATTCGCGTATTATGAAAAATAGTGCATGCTGAAACGTTTGTCACCCGTACATTTATTTGTATCTTTCATGAGATGTCTATGATAAAAAAATAAATAAATAAAAATCTTTTCGCCATCGAGGATGAGGACAAACAGCTGAAAATAGAACGGAAATTTCGTGACAGGGTAAATATTCATATGGCATTCTGGTGTACAATGTTGCGGATAAATCTCGGTTTTCCTCGTCCTCCCGTCCAAATCCCGTTACGATCAATCCCAAATCTCTGAATTAAATGTTTTCGCGAACAACGCTCCGATGTTGTTCAGGAGACGCGATACGCGTGCAACAAGCGCGGAAGCTAGCTCGAGCGCGATATATAAAACGAGAGAGATATTGGAGCGGCATGTCGGAAAAGCGTCGCGACGATGTCTCACGTTCCGCGTAAATATTGATGTAATCTTGGGCGCGCAATAACTCGCAATCGCTATATTGCGAATCGATCGATTGCGCAACGATGCTAATATTGAACGTAAACAGCGAACTCACTCTCGGTGGACATTCGTGTGCGTATGTACATGTGTATACATATATATATATGTGTACGCGTGTATGTACCGAGGCATTAATCTAATAACGGAAGATACGTAATTAATCCGCCTCGGCTGCGGTTTACTCCGATCCGGTGGAAAATCGTCCGCGCGATCCCGTTGCGTTCTCGGACGAACAGACGCCTCGTAAACAATGGTCCCGATATCTATCTATCCGCCTCTCCACGCAAGAGATAGGAGCGCAAACACGCCGTGTGTTTTCTTATACGATTCATCGCGCGCGCTCTTCCTACTCCAGGGGGTACGTCCTATAATATAATACAACGCCAGCACGAGCGACACCCGTCCAGCGCGATACCTCGCCTGCTTGCCAATCTGTTTGTTTTATGACGGAGTCCATCGTTTTGATATATTGGCGAAGTATCTCCGGCGAGAGGACAGTGAAGCAATCTTTTTTGCGCGTATTTTTTTTACGACCGCCACCGCTGCGACGCGAATTGTATGCAGAGATCGACGCGGAGAATAAAATTACGAGCTCGTATCTTTTTCTCGATCGAGTACCGATTTTACCGAAAATAACTATTATCGTCCGCGTGGGAAGAAAAGTTTATCACCACAGCTCAATTTTAGCTGTCCCTTTATCAGGGTGTCCAGCAGACTTGAATATTTATGAAAGGATAGATTAGTTGAGAAACACTGAAGATTATCTTTCAACTGCGCGCTTCATCAATGCGTCTTGGGTACGTAAGTAGACGATGGAAAAGTACATCGACCTTCTATGATTAATTGTTTACGTAACAGCCTAATCTGATTTAGACGAAGATATATATATATATATCTCCGACTGATAAATTCTTTTCAACAATTCATCCATTTGTTCCTCGTATCGCGTGTAATCGGTGCAGCAATGTCAATACGTGAAATTCCTGTGCGCTTTGCATATATGCGAAGAATTAAATTGATTTTGCCAGCGCTTCAAATACAAAGCGTGTATTTTTTTTTTTTTTTTTACACACACGCAACCTGTCATCTACCCTTTTTGTGCTTTCATAAGCAATATTGCGCGATCGGAGCGAACACCTGACCAAGATTCCGTGGTGAATCGAAGCGTTACACCGTTATTGCTGCTCGTTCGCTTTTTCAACCGGCAGTGGTTATAATACGATTACTCTAATACATCTATTCTCACTGTTATATAACTAGTCGAATATACAACATATCGAGAGAAAATCTGCTCGGCTCGCATCGCTTTAACACAAATTATATAAATGCTATCTAAAATATCGGTATCGAATGAAATGATGATGCGTGTATAATTTTTCCGAATAATACAAAGATAAAATAAATTAGACGAATCTGTCAATCTTCTAAGCAGCTGCGTCGCAAGCATATCATTATAGGATCGAAATGGGACGGAATTTATCGCGACAAGCTCCAAGGTTAAAACACCGAGTGAATCGAGCGAGGAGACAGACGGGCCAAAGTTTTCGCATTTACGCGCCGCGTCAGCGAATCGTGCAATCTGCGAGGGGGACACAGCACGTAATTAATCGGTCGACTAAGCGGAATGCGTGGCGGCGGGCGATGAAGAATGCGTATTGGAAGGCACGCGAGGTATCCGTTAGGGGAGAGAAGCTTAGGGAAATGCCACGCGCGCGCGTCGTCCCTGTAAGTGGTTATGTATGAAGGACGATTTTTTTTCTCCTCGCCCGAAATCAGATTAAGAAGCGGGAACCGCGACATCGCGAGAGGAGCAAAAACGCCCAGCTTCTCGAGTCGCTTATAATGGAATATTCATCGTGTGCATATTAGATCTTTTTTCCGCGATACTACATGTGTACCATCATATTACTGCAGTTCTCTTCCTTTTCTTTTTCTTTCTTTCTTTTTGGAAAAGGAGAAGAGAAGAGCAAAAGGGATTAGGCAATAGCGTGGACGCGCATAAAAACGATTTCATTCCGCGAATAATATCACCGACGATTGTTGGATAGGACGAGGAGAGCAAATAGGAGAGACAGACGTTTGAGTCTGCGAAAATCATGTTACGAGATGGCAAGAACAGATGCCAGTTTATCCGAGTAGAGAAGACCGGGCTAATATCGTTCATCTTGCAGTCGTTTTACGACGTAACACGTTTTAAGCGAATTTATTTCTTGCGATATGCGTCGCTTATTATATCGCCGGAGAAGGCGAATGCTCGAGAAGCGTTTTTAGTTTCGTGTTCTTTTCTGCGCAACGTGTCTCGGTAAAGAGCTTTTACGCTTGAAATTGGATTAGCAGCGACAAGAAAAGAGCGGTAATGCGCGTTTATTATTCTCAGCTTAGCAGGAGCGTGAACGTATCTTCGCGAGTGCTTCTAAAATGTTCTCTACGAGAGAACAGATAGTGTATTAAATTAAAAAAAATAAGTAATATTTGTTCTTCGATCGAAGACCACTCTTTCTCTAATTTACCTGCCGATATGATCTTGCTATGCATTTATGATATTCATATTTAATCCGAAAGCGAGAAAGCAATATTTCTCGTTGCGACTTCTTCATTTAGAATATTAAAAATATTTCCAAATAATAAAAACAAATTAGTAAACGAGTTGAATGCAATATTTCAGAAAGAAAATATGTACAATTTTAGAATTGACTCCCATAACGACGAGAGATTTAACACAAGAGTGTCAACGCGCAATTAAATCGGAGTCGGCGCGTCAAATGCGTTATCGTAGCGTGATTCGCGTTTCCTTCTTCCGTTTCTTCGACGCTCAATCTGGACAGACACGGCGCCTGGCAGAGGTTGGCCTTTCGCGTCCCGGCTTAATTCGTTTATCCCGACCCTTCTTTTTCGACGCACCGCCAGGCACAAACGGTCGCTATCTCTGACTCGACCTTCAATTTCCGGTTAACAAGTCTCTCGCCGTTGTGCGATATATACATATACATATATATATATATATATATATACCGGGGAGTCGCGCCTGGTTCGACGTCCGTAACAAGTACGAAACGGCGAAATTTTCGCGAACAAAATTCGTTTCGAGAAAGCAATTACGCACATTTCGCTCGCGAATATATACTCGTCAATTTGATTTAAGACATTTCCTAATTACTCTGAAAATTGTGGCGCGGACGATTTTTGATCCGAAAGGCAACGACGCGCGTTTCGTGTCTCCTTTTTGCTCGAGCAAACTCCATTTCGATGAAGAGTCTTAAATCATCGTTCGAGTTACATATCGGAGGCACGATCCGTCCGAGGAGATAAAATTGAGGGCTTTCAGGAGAATTAAAACGACTGTTCCCGTGGCGATATACACATGGCGCCGGCGAAAAAATGAGAAACGAAGTCAACGACGCACGGCGACTCGTCTAATCCATTAAGGGCGGAACCGGCATGGCGCGCGGCTCGTCTTGCAAATATTTGCTACATAAATCTGTCCCGGCAAAACGGTCGCGCGACCCCCGCGGCGAATAACATTCTTCCTGGCTCGTCGTGGCTCTCTCTCTCTCTCTCTCTCTTTCTCTTTCTCACGACGAGAAGATTATCCTCGACTTTGGTAGCGTCGCGCCAGCAGGAAGCTCCAAAACGAGCAACATGCATCGACGATATCGATGTAAGATGAAACGATGAAACGAAATGGGGATGATATCGGCTGCCGAATAATCTCGTGAGAACCGCAGGAGCTGAAAATCGCACATAATGCGCAAGAAATTGCGAGGCTCTGCTTTCCTTTGAGAATCTCTCTCGAGTTATTATATAATGTTTTTAAAGTTAATTATTTAAATATTTTCTCATCTTTAGTGTTGGATGTCTAATTGTCTTCATTTATATTCTTGACTATTTTTTTCCATTGGTTTATTTCACAATTTACATATACACAGAGAAAATTCATTCTTAGAATTTACCTTGAAAATCATCGTAAGACAATATCGTATTGGAAAAATTTTACAAGTTTCTCTGATTAATCTTTAAGAAATATTAATATCTACCATATTATTATTTTTTATTGCGGTAAATATTAATCAGAAAAACTTTTATAAAATTCTTCGAATACTACGGTAACTTCTAAGAGAAAATTCCCTCCGTGTACATATAATTATTCAGATGATTATAGAATGGAAAATTCCTCGATATGATTTTCTATCTCATTTATATCGCCAGCTATTATTTATGAGAGTCAATGAAACTCGATATAATAATTATTATTACGCGCGCATGACGTAACATGACGCACGCGTGTATACATATAAAAGTTCGCATCGAGGTGGAATATCGCGGCGAAAATCGAAGGGGGAATTCTCGTCGCGTCAAACCAATCGAAGATGAAACGTCTCCATGGCGCGTAGACGGTTTAATAATCCCGCATGTTTGCTCATCAAGCCTGTGAGAGGGCACGGACCCTATAGTGTACGAAGGGCTCGAACAACGCCTTTGAGTTTCCTTGCGGAAGATCTCCATCGTAAGGACAGTCCCTAATTTCAAATAAACGAGAGACGATCCTGTCGCATCGGTCCAACAACCTAACCGAGTCATCTCAAAGCGAACCGGTTCACTCTTGAGGCACTACGGACTTATTGAATGAACTCCCAAGTTTCGAATGAGATTTCCAGGCGAATCTCCAGACGAGAGAGATCCAGGTGAATATATAAGCTTGTAAGACATTCCGAAGGAACATCTTTTTCCTATTATATATCATCAATTTTCGCAGGGTCTGTGAATATTTTAAAACTTAGAACGACATTACAGTGTTTCAATGTTGACTGGCATAAAAAGTAATCTCTCTTCCGAATATATACGACGTATTTATACTGACGTAAGAAGATCCGGTCACATTTCAGTGAGACGTCGCGAGCATCTCGCATTCGTGGCTTGAAAGATTTCCCGTATGAGGAGGGGACTCAAATCGAGGCGTCGAATGTCAGTGCGGGTTGATTCGATTCGAGGTGGAAAACGAGGAAGGGCGACTGCTCAAGTTCACGATGGATGGTGCTACGTTGGACTCGACATAGCGGAAAAAAAAAGAAAGAAGAAAAAGTATATTGCCAATCTAATTTGAAGCCATTGAAAACTACACGTTCTAAGATTTCATGTTTTATTACATTTCTATAACCTGTATATCGGATATCCCATTTTTCGATCGCACACACTGTTGGACAATTTTTCGATTTTTCGTGTTTTACCAAATTAGTTCAAAACGTGTCACAAAGATATTTTATCAAAATATTTATTGTAATAAACGGGCCTTTTTCTAAAGAGGTTTTACCATCGATAAAAATAAATAATAATTATATTTTTTATATACATATAAATCTGTCGTCATGCGTTGTGTTATCTGTAATATTTAATCCTCTAAATCATAAGTAAGGACTTAACCACGGTCGAGTTCTCATGACGGAGTTATGACTGGGAATTTTCTTGAAGCGTGCAGAGTAAATTGATTCCATTTAACGCAACGTGCCGAGGAGGAAGAAAAGTGGAAGGGAAAGAAAGAAGAGTGCGGCGGAAAAAGTCGGCTCGACGACGAGAGAAATCGTGACGAGACACTCTTTGTAGCGGAGTCGACACGACGGAAGGAAGCAACGAAGGAAGGAAGGAAGAATGGGCAGAGGACAGGGGGATATTGTGAGAGAGTCGTGCCTGAGCGAGAGAAGTGTCAGAAGTTGCGAGAATATCTCGTCTCGTGTCGACGACGAGAGACGCGAGCAAGGAAGAGGAAGAAGAAGAAGAAGAAGAAGAAACGTCGCCGACGCGCCGTGAAAATCGCGGACCACGTGCCCCGTGGATACGCACACAAAGGGGAGGCGAAACAAACCGTGAAAACGAGACGAAATCTTGCCGGGAAATGCAATAAACCGACCTGACGGACGTCGACGTGATTCCCGAAGCGCGCGACGCGCCTGCGAGGCGGGATCTGACGGCGCATTAAGCGGCGAGAATTTGATTTGAGTGGTCGGATGAGAACTGCCACTCCCCGTACGAAAGGTGAAAGCGTGCTTTTGAGAGCATCACAGGGATCGCTGACAGATCGCTAAGGGATGAAATATTCCTGCGGTCAGCTTACTTAAAAGGCCTATTACCTGCGTGATCACACAGAAACGCGAGTCTAAAATGCCTGCGCGATCGCAATTACGACGACGTAAAATTTCATTCCAATATCCATATAATGGTTACCGTAACTATTAAAATATTATCTGAATTAAAACTTCGTCGTGTATTAGAGAATCAAAAATTCTTAATTCGTATTATAAAGTTAAAAACTTAGATATTTGAGAATTGCCACGCAGACAGAATTGAAAAAAGTAAAACTCTTCTCTCGACCGTACTGACAAATATTATTTATTAAAATAATATAAACGTAGATATTAAGTGTACTTGATAAGGACTCGAAGAAGGGTCGAAACCCTTGTGATTTAATAAATAATATTTGCCAGTACGGTCGAGAGAAGAGTTTTACTTTATTATAAAGTTAATTTGATCAATTTTATATTTATTTGTAGATTAAGATTAATAATTAATCTATGCATTATGTATATACATTAAATTAAAGCGAACCTCTAAAAGGTGCTCAGGAAGGGATGAAATATTCATGCGGTCAGTTTACTTAAAAGGCCTATCACGATTGCAAATCTGAAATGCCTGTAATCATAGTTAGGCGAGGGTAAAATAAAATTTCTCCAACTACTATAATTATTAAAATAATTATCCAAACAAGAAATGAGCTTGAAACTCTTTATCGTTATATTATAAAATTAAAAGATTCTTCATCAATATATTAGAAAGTTAAATATTAAAAATTATGCTTATTGCAGACGGCACTTATTTGCAAATTAAGATTAATCATAAATATGTGATATAATAAAAGGCCAACTTAACGAGCTTATATGCTATTAATTGAAAAATTTTTATTTATTAATTTACGTCATACTATACAAAAGTTACGATAAACGTTTCGACTGTACGACAGTCTTTCTCAATATCCTAATAATATGTTAAAAAATTAATTTAGTCATTTCGACATCATAAATAAATACAACAATTATAAGATTATATGACGAACGCAGTACAAAATTCATGATTGTTGGCATGAGTTAGAGCGTCAGATGCTGTTATATTATGTAACGACACTGTGAACAAATTAATATATCCGCTCAAATATTACAATACATTTAGATTTTTAATAAATAGTATTAACTTACTTTTTTGTCAACGAACATAACACCTTTGTTAAAAAATTATTTCTTTTTACTTAACATAATCACAATGTGTACTTTTTTAAAAAACAAATCGATATCTGTATCTTACAATGTCGGCGCGCTGTATATATACCCAATTTTTAAGATGACGTAGACAATTTTTTTAGAATATCATAATAAGAACCGTCAAGACGCTCGGTGTCCTTTTTTAGGTTGATACTGTTGTTTTCTTCTTTAATATATATCATTTCTGATATCAACCTTTTATAATAATTCTTTTCATAATCTAGGATTTTTGTGTCGTTCCAATTGAAATTGTGTGTAAATTTTACAATATGATCAGAAACCACCGAGTGCCTTGCTGAATCTAATCTAATATTATTTTTATGTTCATTTACTCTTGTACCTAATTGTCTTTTTGTCTGTCCTACATATGTAGCATCACAATTATTACACGAAATTTTATATATGACCCCCGAATTATTTTGGAGCTTATCTCTGTCTTTTTGCGTTTTTATGACTCTGTTTAATTTCTTTAGACATCTGTATCCTACTTATATTTGATTTCTTTAATTCTGATGCTACTAGTTCCGAGATTCTTTCAATATAAGGTATCGCTATGAATTTTTTATTATTGTCATTATTTATGATTTCGTTATTTATATCTTGAGTCATTTCTTTGTTTAATCTATTAACAATAAGGAACTTCAGTCTATTATTGATTTCTGAGAAAATGAGATCAAGAGGATAACTATTGCTCAATAAAATCTCTATGATTAATGTTAAATTTTTACTATGAAAACGGGGATGTGATAATAATATTGACCGGTCTACTAAATTATATATTACACTTTTTTTGTGGCATATAGGATGATTTGAATGATATGAGAGTGTTCTACCCGAAAATGTTTTTTTCTGAAACCAATCTATGTATATTATGTTATTTATAATTTTGAGTGAGATATCTAAAAAACTTATGCTACGGTTATCCTCTCTTTCTATTGTGAATTTTAATCTATCGTGACAATCATTAAATTTTTCTACTAGATATGTGACTTGATCTTCCGGCAAGCAAAGCAAGATATCATCGACGTAGCGATAGTAAAACCTTATATTAACCTTTATAGTTTCAAGAATCCTAGTTTCTATATCTTGCATGACAATATCAGCAATAATTGGAGATAAAGGCGATCCCATAGGAGTTCCATGTATTTGTTTATAGATCGTTTCGTTGAATGTGAAGTACGTTGAAGTCAAAATAAATTTAATTACATTAACAAACTCATTTTTGTCTATTGATGTGTGGTTTTCGATGTAATGCCATCTATTATTTATGCTGTCTATTGCAAGGTCCACAGGAACATTTGTGAACAACGATATCACATCCAAAGATACGATTGTTTCATTGTTATTTAATTTAAGATCAGACAAAGCGTTGCACAATTCAAAACTATTGTTAACATGACTTTTGCCTTTGGGTAAACTTGTCACTAAAATGTTGTGTAAATATGCAGCTAAATGATGTAGTGCTGTATTGACCGATGATACTATTACTCTGAATGGAACATTTTCCTTGTGAATTTTGGGCAAGCCATATGCTTTAGGAAGCACTGAATCACTGGAACTTAAACAATAATAGTCTTTTTTTGTGATCCATTCATTTTTTAACCATTGTTTTAAATTTTTGTTAAGGTCTTTTTCTATTTTTATTATTGGATTATTTTTGATTGTCATATAATTATCTTTGTCATTTAATAATTCTTCAACTTTGTCTATATAAAATTCTTTGGTCATTGCTACGGTCGTGTTTCCCTTGTCTGCTCTTGTGAAAATGATGCTGGGATTTTGTTTACAAAATGTCATGGTTTTTTTGTACATAAAAGTAAGTTTGTCGTTAATTATGTCTTTCCTAGTATTGTTGTTTAAAAAAACAAAGAACTGTGGAATAGCTATGTTTCTTATTGTCGTGAGATTAGTTATGTTATTCGAATTGCTTTCTATGTCATTTAATGAATTCATGGACAGCTGTTTTTTTATCAGTATTAATAGGAAGGCTAAATTCACTACCTAATTGCAATAAATTTGTGACATCAGTTGGAATATCTACATCAGTCAAATTAATCATAAATATTTGCATCTCTTAATCTCTTTGCATCGTGTTTATTCATTAGAGAGTATCTCTAAAATGTGCTTGACGCAAAGTGAACCGACGCGACCCGGACTGTCTGAATTATTCAATTATTTCGGAACCGGGTGCGGCGGCAAACGTCGCTTAGCGGTAAATACGTTGATGCCGTTTTCTGCGAAACAATAGCTCTTACATTTCCATTGTGGTAACTCGTAAGGTGAGATTTTCCGAGAATATTGGGTGTCGCGATACCGTTTGCCTCCTCCTTCTCATCCTCCTTTGAGCACCACTGATTAGTATCGCGCACTGACACCCTTTAATCTAATAGAGGACGACAATGAGTCAACGATTATACCCAATCGACGACGACGACAACGACATGCTTCGACGACGTCTGAAACGGCCAATTAATGTTCAATCTCATCCTTCGATCGATTCTCGCGAAGAGTTCTCCAAGGACCTCTTTATCCGACGAGATCTCACTAATCGATATCAAGACAGCTATATAACGCGTATGCTACATGAAATCAAAACCAATATATTACATAATTATATTTAAAAAATATATATCAATTTATTTACGAACTATGTTTGTCATTAAAATGTTTTGCGACCCGATTTCCATTACATGAATTTCAGGAACACCGCGAAGCAAGCGCGATAAAAACTGATCAATTACGAATCCGCATATATGAATTGCATAAGAAAAGATTTTAATGGATGAAAAAAGTTCCAAAGTGTAAACAAAAAAAAAGACTTTTAAAGGAAAAAGTTTCGCGGCGCGCGTTTAGGTGTGCCTTTTTTAATTAAAAAGTCTGTTTCGTTTGCGTTAATGAGGAATGTAATATTCCCGACGTTCTCTCACCGACTCGGCGCGATGCGAGGGTGACGCACTTTTCTCGCAATCCGCCGGAAAATGAAGGGAGGATTCATCCGTGGATGAATCGTCGGTACGACTGCGCCATTATTCCGAGGCAAGGAACGCGAAATTTTCGAAATAAAGAGGCTGTGACGCGACGCGACGCGCCGGTCCAAACCGGCGACGAAACTTGCATACGAAGTGCATCTACGTGTACGGAATGTATGTCCTCGTGAAATGCGCTTCGTGAAAATTCCGTCGCTTTGAGCCCTTCGAACGAGACCTTCAACAATTTTCCGCGGCGCAACGGAAGGAGACCGGGACATACCTTCGTTATTACGTCGAGAATATTCAACGCGACAGGATTCTATGCGGAAAGGAGAATCCGCATGCGAGACAATACGTATTTGACCATCTCACTTGTGTTGTAATTATTGTTAGATGATTTAAAAATTAGCTAGATAAAGATGAGATGCAAATGTGTAAATTTATCTTACAATGAGATGAAGATCATTTTGTTTTAAATTTATCTAGATAAAAGATCTAAAATTATATGATGACATATATTCATATTTTTATTTACAAGTTTTTTATCACTTACTGCTTAAATTCTACTATTAAAATATTTTTATGTGCTACGACTCTAATCCAAATTATTTGAATATTATTCTGGATAATTTAATAAAGATAATACTTTTTTTCATCTAACAATAAGATGCAGATATGGATACTTTTTGAGAAAACAGCAAATATTGTTGATCACATAGTCAAGGCATTTACAACAGCGTTAAAAAGATTTAACAATTTATAAAAATAGAGAAGCAGAGTTGATCGGTATCGCTAATTTGTGTACTTTAACTGTAAAAAATTCGCGATCGATCAATTCTAATCAGGTCAAAGATGAATCTGAATGATAAAAAATTGACATTGTTCGCAGTAAATCGATGCACAATTAGTTCCGACTTTATGATATATATACATATATATATATATATGGTATATGTCGCGATCTAAATTAAAGGGAGGTTAAAAAGTTCCGTAAGAGAGAGAGATAGCTTGTCTGAGCCTCGACTGGCACGTAGCCAATTATAGAGGTTAATTAACGTAGTGAACTCGCTCAGGCCGCCGATCTTCCGATCGGCTGCCGTTTGCGAGAGGCCTCCTGGAAAACGCTCGGCGCCCTTTCTCATTTCCTCGCGGAAATGGGAGAGCGGCTAACGTGAGATCGCGATGACCTCGCTTTATTGGATGGACAATTAGGCGGTGCGTTGTTCGAAGCGTATAATTTCTCTCGCGTATAGTTACGTTTCGCGCGAATTGCCACTTTGGTGATCAAATGTGCGATTTTCACTGTGTCTTTCATCTTTCGAAAGATACATTTATTTATGTCTATAATGTCGACCGATTTTCAGATTATATTTGTGAAAACAAATTATATGTAAATACAATTGAACATTCTTGTCTTTTTTTCGTGAATGAGGAATTATTTACATTGCGATGGAAAATGTACAGGAAATTAAAAAAATGAACGAAAGTTAAAAAGTAGGAAAACATGGCCTCGCGATAATGAAACGATAAAAGTATATCAGGCCACGACACGATATGTACCGTTCGAGTCTGGCCCACAGAAAAGTCGAGCACACACCGTTATTAATTCGTGTGTGGAGCCGTTTCTCTGAATGCACAGACTCCCTCGGCGCCAACTAATCTGACAGAACGAGCATTTATCCCGAGCAACGCACAATGGAAACCGCTACGATCACCCGCGCGTATCTATACTTGTTTCTCGGTCACCGATAGAATCTATGGGTGTCATATGTAGATGCTTTGTGGAAACGAGACTGAGAATAGGAAATGTGTATCAAATTACCGTTACGCTTCATAAAGAACGAATAATTATTTCCTAACACAACGATAAACAGTGCGAGCTTTGCTTTAATACTCCGGTCGTATCGTTGAGGAATTAAAGAGGCCTATTAAACGCGCAACAAGAAACCCGTGGGCGAATAAAACGAATTTGAACGTCGCGAGTATTATTATCTCTCTCTCTCTCTCTCTGCACACAAACACAGCGTTGGATAATATCCGAATATATATCGCCGAGCTCGAGTGTCAAAGTTATTTTCTTGATATTCTTGACGCCGGCTCCATTATACTGATCACGTAGGCGACTTAAGCCGGAGTAAAAAAATATGAATAAACACGCGCCCGACGAGTTTCTCTATAAGTATTTTCGACGATATATATTTTAATAAGCGCAGCAGAGAGATATAGAAATGGCAGGAGCTATTTGAATGGCATCGAGCCAATGGCAATAAGAAACTGACATAATTCTTGAACTACATTTAGCCGTGCCCTTATAAAAGAGTATTACGAAACAATTCAAGTACAAAAATATCGACATCGATGAAAACTAACGGCAAAACGTTTGGCATCTTGAGCGTTCTTACGGAGGGTAAATCGATCTTTACAATTCGTGTTTTTTATATTTTCACACTTTCGAAGAATAGAAAATAAACACGGAGCCGGAGATTTTCACATATACTGCTAAGCAATCTCTTTTCATGTTTGCATATATTTCAGATAGGAGAAATGCACATTTTGCGCGTCGGAAAATTTCATACGGCACTCTACCTTCGTGTTTTTGAAATTGTAATAAAGTAACATGACATTTTCGTTGCAAATATTATCTTTCGTACTTTAAAACACATCTAATGAAAGTAGTTATAATTTCCAGAATTTGAAGATATTCAAATATAATGGTTGTTTCATACACAGAGTTTTATTTCTAAGATCAAATTATATTTTCTTAAAGTGTTTCGAAAAGAAAGCAAACTGTAAATAATTTAAATGTAATATTTGCAATATTGCAATTTTTTTCTCAATTTCTAGTCATCTATTAATAAACAATTTTCGTTATAATTATTTGTTTGACAATACATTTGTCTTCGGGTCTTCTTCAGTAGCTGCAAAATACAAAGAAACAAAAATAGAAGATAATCGGTACAATCAGAAAATTATAAAACTCGTATACATACAATCCGCAAATAAATTAAATATCATTCTCCTCCCTATTCAAACCGTCCGGCCGTCGGAGTGTCTCCCTAACGGTGACCATCGTCAGGAAGGAAGCGGAGCAGTGACTCCCTTACCAACACTAATCAACATGGTATAAATTAAACGTAGAACAATTCACAAGAATTAAAAATTAAGAACCGGGAAGAACACTCACCCCGACAGCAAAAACAGAGAGAAGACGATGCTACACGTGACACATCACTCTAACGACTGTGCGGTATTCTACCTCGACACAGTCGATACATATATACGCAAAAAAACAAATATAAAAATAAAATATGAAAATAAAAATAAAAATAAAAGCAACTAAACTAATCGGCACTCATATCAAAAGTCTAACAAAAAAACCCGGTTATGTAAAATCACAAAGCTAGATTTTGGTAAATTTTTCTATTAACAGATCAAGATTCTCGTTTAATTTATCAGTGTCGCTATGTAAATTTAAACTATTCCTCTGACGTTTTATGTGGATCATTTCGGATATCAAACGTTTACCTAAAAAAGGCTCCTCGTCTATTAATAAATATTCTATTGAGAAAGTTGTTAGCAGAAAAACTTTTATAAATTTATAGAACCATCATGTGCATGTGTATAAAAATCAAGAAACTTGCATTTCTTTAAAAAGAGACCAGCATAACTTTCACAATACAAGTACGATTTCCCGTCTATAGATATTTCCTACATATCCCCCTGTGTACATGTACTTGACGTGGATTCACCCCAGAATTTAACGTTGCATGTTTTGCTTTATGTTACAGATGCTCGGCTTCGAACGACGCTCTTCGCACATTCGAACACGGAACAGCAGGGAGGAACTCTCCGACTACAAATTTACGCAGCTTGCATTTCTGCCTCGCAACATGCACATGGGTACAAGAACGCACATGTTGCAGAATCAGAACTTTATTCCATTAAAAAGTTAAGGAAAGAAATGTAAAGAGTGTCACATTAATTCCATTTCAATTATCTAGAGATTCTTCGTCTAATCTGTCAAGTTTTATATAAAAGTCCGAATAAATATTTAATATTAAAATTTTTTAAAAATTTTATTCTAAATTAACTTTTTAAGTGGATTTATGTGAATATTTTTTTTTTATCAAGGTGTAATATTAGAGGAAGTACGTTTATTTTTACCTTATAAAAAATCGGATTACTCTAAGAAATCCGTTGACGAAGGCAACAGCAAGAGCACATTTCCTGCTGAAATCACGAAAATTTCCCAGTGCTTATCTAATGCCGAAATTCGAGTCGCGCGTTCCTATATCGAGCGTTCGTCCGGGAAACGAACAACCTGTGAAGAGAATAGCCGAAGAGCCCTCTCGCCTCTCTCGCACGGTTGCACCTCTCTCGCGTATTATTCCAAAGAGGCTAAAAGGGTTTCGTGGAATTTGCAAATTCGAGAATTTCACGCTGCAACGCGCGGCACGTTCGTCCGTTCATTCGTACGGTGTTCCATACCGGATTCTGCCGCAGATGGGCAGACGGCTTTTCCTTTTTTTTTCGCCGGAGATCCGAGGATCGCCGAGAAAGCGCGAAGGCAGGGTCCGACAGGTGATGCAGGTGCAACCTGCGGCCACGGAGGTCGTCGACTCTTGTCGACGCTCTCCGTCTCGGTCTTGCCTTTCGCTTCCTTCTCCGGCGTTGTTCTGCGAGTTCGTTGTATCGTGCGTGGCTCGCGACCGGCTCGCGAAACGACCTCGTTTAACGAAAAGGCTGAGTAAAGTTTATATTAGATGCTTAAAACGCGAGTGTCCGGATATATTCTCCTTATATCATGATTTCGATCTCGGAATTTTTTCTCGATACTTCTTGCAACATTTTTACGGTATTCTATATATAGAGATATCTGAAAATGTATGATTAGTTTTTATATGTATTTTTCGCCGCGTGATTTTATCGATAATAATTTTATTGAAGCATCAAGCACAGCTTGTTAAAAAAAAATGAAATAATATAGGAAAGATAATATATGTATATGTATTGCGCACATTCCTATATTCTGCGAAGAGTGCAAGAGAGAAGAGACTGGGAAGAATGATTTAATTTCCTTTTGAATTGAGAAATTACTTAATCGATGGTTCGAGGAGGTAACCTACTACTGATTGTATCTATCATTGCGTCGTACCGGTTTAAATTCAGCGAACCCTGACTGACTAAGCGTGCAATCATTGCAAACCATGGTCACGGAAGATGAGCGTATCATGCAATACGATCCCTGACAATGTCACGCTTCTGAGGGTTCACTGCCAGAGAATCGCCGGACGAGTTGTACGTTACGTCCTTTCGATGCAATACCTTTTCGTTTTTTTCTTCTTCTTTTTCATAAATACGCGGAAACTTGTCCCTTCGTACAAACAACTTCAGCCGTGAAAACAATTTCAAACTGTCGTACTGCATTCTCTCTTAAACTTCAATCATTCGCGTTTATGATTTTTCCTCTTCAATTTCATTTATTATTTTTCGTTATATATAATAGAAACTTTTGTATCTTGTATAACTATAAAAAAAAGGATGATTTATGTTACTGAAACGTAAGAAATTTTGATATAAAAACTTTGTAAATAACATCTTACGCAAGTTCAACTTTGTTGCAAAACTGTAAGGTATTTTATTTTCTTGATTTGTGCGACAATACGTATGTTATTGTAGTTCGTTAGTAAAAGCGGCTAAATTCTATCAAAGTTTGAGTGAAAACTCTGTTACTTTCGTGTTTTGTTTTTCTGAAGGAAAAAGAAATCAGTTAAATCTTAGTTACTTTTAATTAATGTTCTCGAAAATAGCTTTCTACAAGCTCATTGTCAGTACATAAGAAAATACATGAAAGTTGGAATTTAACTCTCGCAATTTTGCTACGAAATTGAATGGGAGACTTAGACGATTTTAATCAACATAATCGCGTTTTAAAAGTTGTAGATTACTTTTCATACGCATTTTTCCTCTCTCTTTCTTTCTTTCTCGAATGCTACTCGTCAAAGTGTTTACAGTTAATTATTGAATTATACGCCCTAAGTAACTTTGCGTTCGCCTGGTTTATGCATGTTACGTATGCACTTATGGCTTATGCACTTTATAATTTGCTTAATTTATGCAATTCCATTGCATAATATTATCGTAGAAATACTGCGAAGCACAGTAAGATAAAAAATGACGATGCGGCGAAAGATTGTCATGTAACTTGGCACCAGCTTCCCAACGCATGTTCGCACATGCGTGACGAACACATTCTCTTAATATAACAACGTGGCATATAACGAAGAAGATGCGCGAGAGATAATGACGAGAAATTTAGCTTTTGTTGATCCACCGGATTATACACAAAGCGAAGAAATGTCAAGTAATTGCCACTGTATATTAATTAACAACAAATTAACGTATGCTAACGAAGCAAATGGGGCTCCGGAGAGCTGAGATCACAAGGGAATTTTAACGTCATTACGAAAGCACGCGGAAAAGTACGATGGAACGTGAGATAATACGCGATGAAATAACGAGAAATTCTTAAAATTAAGAAAATGGATAATAATCTGAGAAAATATAAACTCTATACATATGAGAAAATTCTTTAAAATATGCAACACAAAATTATACTATGTACAACTATTGTAATTATATTTGATCGATAACCTGCGTTACGAGATCAAATATTGAAAACTTGTGTAAATGAAAAAATAACAAAGCGTATAATTTTCATTGAGTTAAGAAATAGAGAAAAGAATAGAAATAAGAAATTAATTATATTATTAGAAAATTTTATATACATCATACTGAATGTGTGTTTATCATTTCTTGACTCTGTTAGTAAAAATTAAAAAAAAAATTTGTCACGAGATGAGATCGGGATAAAAAGATACAGACGGGGGTGAAAAAGTTAGAGAAAGAAAAAAAAGTATAAAAGTATCGACAAGAAGTATACGAACTATAGCATGAATCTTTGGCACCGCTCACCGAGAGATACTCTTTTCTCTGCTCCAGTCTCGAGAGAACCAGGCTCTGAATTCTAACGACCGTTCATGATTTACTTGGTTTGTTCACGGTACACGAGAAGCGTTCTTGATATAGTGATGTCTGCGAGTACATTCGCGCCAAGGCAACTTTTGTTCTCGTGAATGTCTATGAAGACGTTTTCTCGTAGTTTGTTCGCGACGAACGTAGATCATTTATAAAATTCAATGAATTCCTAATGAAACGTCTGCGATCTGGAAATTAACACGCGACGAAAAAGACTGTGACCAATATTAATAAGGGAATTAAAATATAAAGGAAACTGTATATTTTTAAACAAAACCTTATACGATGTAATTGACTGAAAACTTTTCATTAATAACGCATTTTTTTTCTTCGCTGAGATTTCGAGAAAATTGTCCGCGTAAATTAGCGATAAGTGAGAGAATAAAAGTCGTAACTCGTCATGCGAAACACGTGGCGTTGCCGTCTGGAAATAGCAGAAAGGCAAGCTAAGTTGCAGCAATTTAACGTGATTACTATAATATATTATGTTATTTTGCGTTATTACAACAGGCGGATGGACGTGCGGGGCAGCGTCGTCCTGCGTGACTGTATCGCGCAATTGTGTTATGCAAATGGCGCATTATGTAGTCGCGACACGACCCGAACCGAGGAGCAGAGCGAGGCTCCTGAGACGCCCCACCGATCCAGTTCGAAGGAAATCGGCTGCTGTATCCTGACGCGGACTACTGTGCCCCGCGTGATTCGTTTTCATTCTGTTCTCCCTACACGTTCGCGATTACCGTGGTACAGAGAATTTCATCACGCGCGCAAAGTCGGAGGGAGGGCAACGTCGATCATGGTAATAAACCCTGCTTTATTTCGCGGAAAATATATCTTCTACGTACCAAAGGGGAACAAAAATACGTGTAGCGAAGATACGATGAAGTATCGCGCTCGTGTTGGAGAACCCCGGCGGCGCGTGAGTTCTCTAAAGGTTTCGCGTGATTCACTCAAGCCGTTCTGGCCGAGTCGGTGTCCATCATATATACATATATATATAGGTATATTACATAGGAGAAAGAGAGAGAGAGAGAGAGAGAAAGAAAGTGCTCCGCGGTAGCTAATGAGTCAAGTTGGAAGCCACGTCGGTTCATGGGATCTCAACACTTAGCAACGTCTAGAGATTTAATATGGAAATGATGACGATAAACATTTCAACTATTGGCTAATTATTTATGCCTTTAGAAATTTACGGCGTAAATATATGCCATTATGTAATTTTATGGGTGAACGGACACAAGTTATTTGTATATTCAAAATGATAATAAATTGTTACGCGAATTAAATTATCGAGACGAGAATAAACAACATTCAAATCGAGTTGCGAGAAGAATCTAGTAATTTTTTTCGGTAGATTCTTGTTAAGGAAAAGTAAATATAAATTTCGCAAAAAAAGAAAAAAAAAAGAGAAGAAAAAAAACAACGCTTTGCATTTTCCGGTATTTCCGCCGGATATCCCGGTATGGTCAGTTTACGCGAAAACCGAATCAAACGGTTCGCGGATAGGAAACGCTCCGGAACAAATCGAATCTGAATCCGAAGATCACAACGCGCGGAAAATAAAATCCCGAAGAGCGGGAATACGACCAGCAGCAACACGTGTCCTGAATTCTAAAGCTCGCGTGATTCACTTCGGTCGGTTTGCCACCGGCGGTTCCCGCGGGCGACACCGCATTCATGACACCGCCATAGCCGACAGTCGCATAATAGACTGCGGGAATGGAGGCTGCGCACACCGTGAGTGAGCGCAGCGACGATTATTCGTCTATCTTTACACGGGCGAGTCGTTGACTGGCAAAACCGGCCGAGGTCCTCCGGCTTTTAGAGCCGACAGTCACGTTACGTTAACGTAATTTGCATGCATTATCTAACGCATAACGAGCAACGCCGCGAAAAGGAGGAGGAGGAAGCACGCCGAAGTCGTTAACCCGCTGTGATCTAGAAAGACGAACGCGTAGCTTCTTTCCAAGCGAACCGCACCTTCCGTGCGAGATTAGAAGCTATATATATGAAGAATTTAGCAAATTTTTCATAATCGCATGGAAACAATTAGAATTTGAAAATCTGAAAATCATATGGTAATCGTGCGCGTGATTAATACTTATTACAATAAAATTAATCAAACATATTTTATATCTTATTGTAGATATTAATATTTTTATTGCGGTATATATTAATTAGAGAAATTCTTATTAAATTTTTCCAATACCATATTGTCCCACGATTACTATGATTTTCAGGAGAAATTCTAAGAGAAAATTCTTCTGTGCAAGTTTAAGAGTAGGTATAATAAAACGAAAAGCCTCTGATACATACAATAAATATAAATTCAGAAAATGAACCAAGCGCAAAAATTATTATTTTGCAGATTATAGCGCAGAGTTTTTAATTTGTTCAAATTTAAATTAAATATAGAATTTAAAAACAAGTTTGTTCCGCTAATTTCTGCACTTAATTAGTCCGTTTCCCAAATTTACAATTTAGAAACATCTAAAATCAGAGAATTAATTTTTATTTTTTCAATCTCATAAAAGACTGATGTATGTAAAATCGCTTTATCCCTCTATCCACCTTTATCAATTTGCTTCTTCGAGCATTCTCGCATACCGTAAAGGCGAAGCTCGTTGCAGACGTTTGAACCTCGTTAGAGAACCTCGGTAGAATGATTGCCAGTCATTCGAAATCGAATACCTGTATATACGCGCGCGATTTCGCTTTACTGCTCGATCTCGCTCCGAGTTCGATAGCACTCGAGACGGGTCGCGGCCGGGAGTTTCTCTCGTCCGTGACCCTAAATTAGCTTAACCGCCCGGCGACTTCGAAACTCGGCCTGGCAGCAACTTCTTCGTCGGGTGCTCGAGACTGCGGCGGCCGCCGCCGTCGCAACAAGATATCTACACGCTGACCGTCGCGTTTGCGGTCGTAGCTGTCGGTTTGCTGTGCTTTCCGCGTTTGCCTGCAACGGAGCCTCGCACGAGTATCTCGCCGCACTTGGACCGAGAGTGTGCTCCGCGTATTCCGGACAAGTTTGCTCTCAGCTCTGTTGATTTTCGAAAGCCGGAGGACCTCAAATTCTGAGTTTATATAACAGACGAAGGTGGCGAATGCTCGAGAAAAATGCATCGATATATATGTATTATGCATATATTTCGGCATTTAGGGTGCAGCTAATAAATTGAGTTTAATAAAATTAATCATTTATGTTTCTATTAATATTTCGTAAAATTTATATATATATATATATATATATATATATTTTTTTTTAATAGAGATAAATAGTTGTTCATCAATTTATTTTTTTATTTAAAAAAAATTATTTCTTTTAATTTATCACAACTCTATATATTTTATGTATATAAATAAGAATATTATATAAGAACAAATATAAAAAAAAAAAAAGCTAATCTCTAATCGCAGAATTTTTCCGCATTTTTCTCGGTAAGTAATTCTTCGTGCCGGAATTATTCATGCAACGAGACGAATAATCCACAACAGGATCGAGTTACACGAGATATAATCTCGCGCGAACGTGACTACTGACCGTGGAGGAGGAGAGGTCTCGTCCCGGTCCTTCCCCCCGATGGACCAGTCCGATATACATATTGCAGTTATACAAGAAGGCCATTGTGCCTTGCGAAATTCGACGAGCGCTTTCTCACTCACGGAGGCCTAGTTTCGAATATTTGGGTCACACGATTTTCTTGGCATCGACTCTAACGTTCAAACATCAGACTCATCAATGAATCGATCTATTTACAATTAACCAACGTTGAAATCGACAATTTTTTTTTTTTAAGAACAGAGATCGAATTAAAGGCGATTCGAGAGATATAAATCGTGAGATATAACCGATGCGACAATTCCGACAATAATCGGCGAAGCGGAAATTTGTCGAGTTAGGTATAAGAGGTCCATCGATGCGGGATTGGGAAGCAGATTAGTGGAAGGGCCGGTGGAAAAAAATCTGGTGACTCTGGAGAACGAGGGAAGAAAGATAATGAGTTGCTCTCGTAAGAGCACAGAAGGGAGCTTAATCGACTACCATTACGACGCGGTCGCCACGCGATAAGATTAAGCCCAGTATAGTTAATCACGGTCTCATCATAGCCTTTTCTTAGTCGATTAAGCATCTTCTTAATTCTAGCATTTTGCAATTAATAAGAGATGATAAACGAGGTATATTAGCGAATATATATATATATATATATATATATATACTCTATAATTTAAGATATATTTTTCCGTAGAAAAAAAATTAAATGAATCAAGTTTGCACACGCTTCAGGTTTCTAAGGTGCAAATTATACGCGCGCGTTAAAATCTTTTTCTATTCTCGTAAAATTTTTATCGAGAAAAATATTCGCCAGTGGCAAATATTCGTTGTTAAGACACTTAATCATTCGCGTCAGTCGCTTATTCGCGCGCGACCAAAAAATCGAGGAGACCGGCTCTATCGAGAGAGCGAGATAAACGAAGTTAATGAGCTAGTCCTTCGGGGGAACGGACCATAACGAACTGTACATATATACAAGAACGGCAAAACACTTGACCATTCTTCGCAGGACGATACATGCTGGCTCTGTTTTGCTTTTCACCGACTGGATCGGTCATTGTCTTGCCAGGAAACCATTGAGATTAGTTTCTTCTCGTTGTTGACAATGACCGATTGTGTGTTACTCGAGTTAAAGGCGAATTCGTTTTCCCAAACCGACGACGACTTTAAAAGTTCCAACACAGACGACAATTTTATTCAAACAATTGGGGTACATCGGTCTCTAGTGTCGTTAGAAAGAATTTTTCCCTCTCGTAAAATTGCCACTCATAAATCTTTCTTCGCTCGCGTTTTTCGCAGAGTGCGAGAATTCTTTACTTTAATTGCACACAATCTCAAAATTGATAGTATCGTCGAAAGTATATATATTGCACTTATTCGAACGTTATTATGTAAACGTATTTATACAATATTTTTATCGGAGAACAAATGTGAGGTCTGCAGAGAGTGTGAAGAATATTGTGAAAAATTTGTGCGTCGTGTCGGGAAAAAGATGCTGGTGGGTACCAGAGTACAAATTCATTTAGAGAAACACTAAGTCGTCGAGGTCACGACGTCGCGTTGTACGACTCGACGGCTATATAGTTGGCCGTGGGAAGTCGCTTGGATGTTAGATAATTGAACAATTTCTCAGAAAATATATAGGCGCGAGAGTATCAAAGTACAAGAGTGAGAGAAGAAAGAGAGAGAGAGAGAAGACGGAAAACATGAGCACGTAAGACGAAACTTCTCGCGCGGGAAAACGCACGACACGACCTTCGCGTGCAATTAAACGTAACGGTAATGGCATCAGGTTCTCGTTGATGGCATAATGTCGCAAGTGCTGGTATAATTGGTGCGACGGGTGGCAGAGCGTCGAATGCTCGGTTGCTTCTGTCGCGGAAGCGCAAGAAAATTACACGAGTCGCGAAATTAGTTGGCTCTCTCGATTCGATATATATACAGCACTCGACATTGTGTAAAACAAGGTACTTGCGGGCGGAATATCATTGGGCTTACGACCAGAGCAATAGAATATGTTCATTAGAAGTGGATTTGTACTAAAATGTTCAGTTATTGCGATTAAATCGGATATTTAATATTATTGGTTATTGAATATATTATTTCAGTGGATTAGAAAATTAAGCTTTCAAATTAATTAGCCTATATAACAAGATTTATAAAAAAATACCTTTTTGTGAATAATTTATTTTTAAAAATATATTTCAAAAATTTTATTTTGCGTCATTTTATTCTCTCTTTGAAAATGGAAATATTTATATATTCAAAAATTTTTCCATGAAAATCTATGATTTCGAATTAGCGATATTTTGGTGATTTTTGAACGATAATATTTTGTATGACATCACGCAATTCGATGAGCGAAGCGATAGACAAACATCGCCGATAGTAGCAACTCTGACAGGCCGTAAGAAAAAAAAATAAATAAAAAAAGAGAGAGATTATCGATATACTCGAGCAGTGGTGGTCAGTGCAACGACCGTGCGTAAACGCGCGCGCATAGCCGCAAATGACATCAGGATAATTTTCCAGCTCGAAAATCACGGAGCACACCGTGCAGCCACCGTGAACGCGCAACGTGCCGCTGACACTTCAACAAGTGGATACAACACGCCGGCGCACGTGTCGCCGACAGTTTGGTGCGTATATGTCTTCTGTGTGTGTATGTGTAAGAGAAAGAGAAGTGTGTATATGTGAGAAGGAGAAACGTAAAAAAAAAAAATAAAAAATAAAAAAAACGGAAATAAACGTGCGGACGGCATTTGCGAGTGCAAGTTCATCGAACCACGCTGGTCGTGAAAAGTCAGGGTGGTTGATGCAAATGCTTTACCGTGGCTTACCGCACGCGTTTAAATATTTTTAGTCGTTATTCATGCCGACGTTCACGAAAAGCCGGGTGTTCTGGTTTATTATCGCTATTAAATATCATTGTTGAATGAATTGAAACGGTTACAAGAAAGTGAGATATGTTTCGACAGAACATAAAATGTTGGGCTAACCAACATTGTAGAAATATTATATATATTACAGATATAATTTTTTAATAAAGTATGTTATATTAATATACACATTTTGTATTACTTTTTTCGCAATAAAATCGTAAAATTTAAATTGCAACTGGTTTGTAATACAATATGCAAAAGCCAAGAGTAATAAAATATGCGAGAGCACAGTAGTATATGATTTTGTGTTAACTGAAATTGTTATATCAATTTCTACCTCGAAGCGGGCATCATAAATCGCGCCGATTCAATAGCGAGTGTGAATAATTAAGCATGACGAGATGCAGACGATGGATAGATCCTCGATCAACCGAGTAAACTAACGTGCAAAGAAGTACAGTGCGAGAGACGAGACGATTGATCGGTGGAAAGAAAGCGGAAGTGAGAGAGTGGAGCCGAGTATACGCCAAGAGTAAGACGAAGAAGAGACCCGTTATATAGTGACCGCGTTGCATCACATTAACCAGCCGACCGAGTGATCCTGATCCAATCTCTCATCTTAATTCTCCTTCGACGAGCAAAGCTCCTCTCGTGTGACGACAATCTACTATTCCTATATAATGATCACAATTCTTACACGACTTTTGATTACAAATCATAATATATATAATTGTCTTTTATTCCCTTTATTTAATGTCCATTTATATAAAGTTCATTTTTAAAAAGCTTATGTAAAATATTTTTAAGTATTATAGAGATATAAAGTTTTTCTCGCTGTATAGCAAGATTTCTTTATACGCGAAATATATAAGTAATATATTTTTTTATTTCTATATCAGATTTCTCAGAGGGAAATTATCAGTTTTTCAAGATGTAATTATTTATATTATAACTATTGTTAAATATAAGAAAAATTATTATTATCGAAAAAGGCATTTAAAAAAAATTTTTTCTTTGCCATAAAAATTTTATTTACTCGATACTTTTCCTTTGAATATATATAATTACTGCGGATGTTGATCAAAAAATTTTGTTATATGAATTTTAAAGACAAATTTATAATCCGCATAGTACTTTAATCGGAGCGTTTACGTGAACGAGACGTGACAGGAATGAGAATACATATTGCATTTGTGATTTATGTTTTCTCGCGCAATTCTAATACTTTTTATAATTATGCATGGATGAATAAACTTTAATTAGTTATTAAATAAATACTAAAATGCCATAGGCAAGAAACAAATAAAGCTCGTTTGAAATTTAGTTCAATTATTATGATCGTTTGCCCGCGTAGGGACGATTTATCCGCATTGTATAATTATTTCGGACCACATAATGAGGCGACGCGTTAATTAGGGTTTATTCCGCTATTATCTCGCGCCATCGATATTCGTCGGGATAATTAGGTATTTTATTATTCTAGGAATAAAAGCAACGTGCTCTAAAGCTAAACCGGTTCAAATCGATAAAACCGCAAAACGTTATCCGGTTACGAGGCAAATGTTTATCTCTTTCTCTCTATTTCGACACTTTTGATTACGAGTCGATAATATCTCGCTCGAATATTTCGAAATTCCTTCGGATCTATAGGAAAATAGGATACTGTCCATACTGCGCGACGTTTAACTATTACATTTTATTACTACTTAACGATAAATTTATCTACTATATCGCGATAATGAAATCCTGCATCGGTATTCTATTATGCAGCAGAATCGATGAAGTGTCTGTACTGTCTTTTCTTTGTCTCGAGTAATTTTTTTTCTTTCTTTAATATTTTTATAGATAACGTCGCGAGGTACAACGACATTCCGCAAATTCCAGAAACTTTCAGAGAACAATAACGTAAGATTACGAACATCTAAAGTACCAAAGGATATTCGAATTCTTAGATATTTTCAAGTATAAAGTATTATGGAGACTTCAATAGCCTACCTAACAATTATTCAAAATTATGTTTCATAAAGATCATTCTTGAGATCATGAAATAACGGATCTCGTATTATATTGCACATATCCATGTGCAATTCCATTCGCGCTTGAAAGCATATTCATTTTTCAAAACTGACGTAATGATGGAAAATATCATGACTCACCGAAATGTCCACCAGATGTTGAAGCACATCGTGTTCAGCCAGAAGAAAGCAGCCAGGAAGAAGAAATGTGCCATGATCGCTAAAACATACAATGAAACAAGCTTCATTAGAGACGATTTTGCAAATACCTGAAATAGCTTAAAAGTTTTATTTCTATTTGATAAAGTTATTATGCTATATCAAAGAATCTTTTCCTTTATCAGTTACAAATGTTATAATAAATTATGATGAAAACAGGGAGGATGGAGAAAATCGATACACTTACGTGTATTTATTATTAGTACATATGCTAAAATTTATTAAATACTAAATTTGCGAAATTTTTAATTATTATATTAATTGTTCACTAAATATGTTATTAATATATATATGTTATGTATATTAACAGTATTTATCTTCGTCTTTTTAAATTTTTAATCAATTTCAATTATTCGAAAACCATAAATATAAATGATAAGGAAAAAATGTACGAATCATATTTAAGGATTATTTCTTTAAAATTTAAAAATCTTTTTGCATTTTTGAAAATCTTTTATCCGTGTGTACGTATATGTATCTAATAATAATAACATTTAATATTGTTTCAACGTCGTGAGAAATTCGATTAATTTCGATTTTTAATCATTTCTCCAGACTCTTAACAAATTCGAGACATCTTGTAAACGAGTTCGCTGAACAAAGATCGCGTCGTCGGTTTTCTATACCAAGATGCATTCTTAAAAGATTCATAAACCATAGTGCGAGAGAGGGTGAGTTTCGAGGGTGCGACACGCAAGCAAAGCACCGAACGATATTTCGGAGGGAGACAGCTTTTGTAAGGATCCGTTTGAATAGTCGCCAAGAGGGTGCGACTGGTGATGTCTATAAATTTTTAAGATGTCGCCCGCATTCATCCTTAGAATTCGTGCGTCTGTTTCTAATGAAGACGAAAATTACGCAGGGTGATAATTTGCCGCATATTGAAACAACATTTCATCTCATAAGGGTCCTATTAGATTAATATTTATATGAAACTCGAAAACATAATTGGCAGAGCAACAATTAATTATTACAAAAACGTAACGTATGTGTATGTAAATTTTTTAGTCAAAATTATATTTGATACATATAAATATTAGATCAAAATATATAAAAATTGAATATACAATTATTCCCTACAGTAAAAATCATTTTAACTTTTTATTAATATATCAATATTAAAGAATTAATAAAAAATTTGACTTTAATAGAAACTAAAATTTAATAAATAATATAATATTTTAAATCCTCTTTTCCTGAATTTTTATAACAGCCTTTTTAATTTTTATCACATATATGATTACATGTGTAAGCTAGTATATACGTCATGCGTCACAAAAATGCGGGAACGTGCTGAATTACAAAACCATGGTAGCGATGTAAAGATCCGAGAGATGAAATATCGTTCCAACATTTGCGTGGCCTGCGTATTGATAAATTTTTAACAGCGTCACATGCATGTGTGTATGTATGTGTGCGCGCGTATGTAAACATATTTGCCCTTAGAATGCGGAACAATGAACACGGAATGCAAACTGTTGGCAAGAGCGATGATATTAATTTCTAAAAACGCAATTAACAAACACGCATAATGGTGGCGACAACAAATGCACATTGTTCAACACTGCGCTCAGAACCTGTCAAACTTTTCTTCGCAATTAAATATTTTATTTTCAATAAGCGTGAATATGAATATGCAACGGTATTTATGTCATCGGCACGTAAAGAATTTAAGCTACAATTATGACAAATGGAAACAAATATCAACAATTAAATTGAAAAAAAAAATAAAAGATTTCAATTGCTACATGGTAATGTGACAATCAGCCACTACAATATCAATGTCAATACAGATATCAAGATTGATATTATAATCATTGATCGTTATACATTACGTAGCAATCAAAAACGTTTAATCTTTAAAATTCAATTACACAAGCAGCACATTTCACAAAATATAAAATATTCGCGATGTGAAATTGGTTATAATAAAATACGTATGTATGTGTAAGTACACATTCATATACGCGAGCACGTATTTTTATTTCATTTCAGCGCTGCCCAGAATAAAATTTTAAAATCGTTAGCAAAAACGTAAGTACTTATCATTAATTACGTAACTCCGATCCATTCGTTGATTTCTGAATTTAATTTCAATTACAGCTAACTGTGAACGCATAAATGAAAATAAAAGCAATAAAACTCTTTGCCATAATATCAATTAATAACTTTTTTTATATTTTCCATTTCACAATACGCATGCATTACGATGTAATAATGTGTATTCAAGGATATACATAGACGAAAGCATGACGCAAAGCATATGAGAAATTGCCGTAACCGACAAAGTTCCTTGTGTTTATTCCGTTATGCACCGTGAATTATGCTCGCACCTCGGAATAAATGTACAATTAGAGCTCTTTTCGCATAAAAAATATGAATAATCGAAATGAGCGATCATCCACCACGTGTATCTGTCAGCTTTAATCAAGCCTCTATTCAGTTGCAATTATCTTAACGAAAATGGCAAAAGCGTTGCCGATGGAGAGATAAATCGCAATGTAAACATGTCGGGCTGTAGTATGCCATGCGTTCAATTAACTTTTACTTTTAACTTTGCACATCGACGTGGGAGCACCATGTGCATAACGAAAAATTTCATATCGCTAATGGAGCCTTCGAGCGGTGCAGTCTGCAGAATCGCGATTTTAAAGATTGACCAATGGATTTATCCTGACGATTTATGATCTCGCGACAGCTAGATTTTACGAATATCTATGCGCTGAACACTATAAAAACAATTAACAGAAAAAAATATACAAAAGTCAATTTAATTATTTGTCTTTTAATTAATTATATTTTCAAATATTTTAAATGTGATATTATTTGAAAACGGTGATTTTATTATACCGGGAGAAAACAATGAGCAAAACGCATACATTCACGTACGTACACGTGGAAAACGATAAACTTGTATTTAGCTAAATCCCAGAGAAATTGCTTTCGCCGGCAGACGCCCAGTTTTAGTCGGCGTAAGTAAAACGTAATGTCCATTTGGCGAAACGCGGACGAACGATTCGCAATTACAGGAATTCTCCCCAGTCCGACGTTCGAGAAGTCACCCGAAATGAAATTAACGTGTACGTTACGCGTAGCGGTAAAATCGTCAAATAAATTCTTCGCGAAGAGGCTTTTACGAATGTTACCCGGCGGCATTTATCGCGTAACACGGAAATAATTAAATTTCGAAAACTAATTATGGCTCGTTGCAATTATAACTCGAGCGACATTCATCCGTGAATTGCCACACTATCATCCACCCCCTTGTCGACGTAACTTGGGTAGAAAAGCTCGCAGGCAGAATGGGGCGAAACACCCCCGTTTTCGCTGTCTCACTCCAGCGACGACCACCACCACCCTTCATCGGCAAAATCCACCCGGCAACGTGTTTCGGACGGCCAGGGAGCGAATCGTGTTTGCGCGGTGTGTTTTCCATTTTCCGCGCCGCGTAGGACCAGCCATGTGCGGAAGAGGTCCTTTTGTTGGAATTAGTACCGGGAGTCGAGAGAGGGAGAGAGAGAGAGAGAGAGGGTGGATGGGGAAGGAAAGGAAGAGATAGGAATATTGCGCAGGGGATGTTTTCAAGTACGACGCGCGCGCTGCTTGTTTTCTCATTCATCATGATTTATATGAGTCGAGAACAGCGGTGCGCGGAGATACGAGAGGAGATATAGTCAGATAAAAAGACGATTTTGTGTTAGCAGTCGCACCGAGGAATATATGTCGCGACGAAGTAGAAAGATATTCGCTTCCGGAAGAATATTCTTTGTGTCGCAAGCGTATTATTTTCGTAGAGAAATATAACGTTTCCGAAAAGTCTAGAGGAGTTATGTTTGAACCAAGTATACTGTTACTTTCTCTTACTAGACAGTGAGAGAAATGTTATATGTCACGGTCAGTAAATATAGAAAATAAAATAATCCGTGACAGTAATAAATCAGTTAATAATCAAGGGATTACATCGGTTAATTATTCAATAAATTATTATAAAACTAAATTATTCAAAATAAGTGAATATTTATATATATATAGATATTTCATCGATAGAGCATTAGTGACTGATTTGAGAAGAAGAGAGATTAAAATTTTGTTTAATGTTTTAAATTATGGATATTATTATACAGACTTATTTCTCGACTTGCAAATTTTACGATAAAAAAACTTTCGTTAAAATTGGCTGTTGTACGCAGGAGGTAGCTAAACAGAAAGTTCTTATATAGGGGAGAGACAAACGCACGAGGAGCAGCTGGAGTTAATTTAAGGCACGTTGTACAGAATCGAAGGAAGTAGTATTGCGGAATTACGTGTACGAACCTATGGCGCCAACTAGGGGTGAGTGTCAAGGGTTGAAACGTCAGCCAGTTAAGGGCGGCCTCGATTTGCATAGGGTTGGAATTAGATTGCGCGGGCTGACCCGCCGTTTATCTTTTTCTTTCCCAGAGAGTACATCTAATTGCCCTGAGGGATGACACCCTTGTTGCGGGCACGTGCGTGTTAACGTTATTGCTATATATGTTCTTTGTCAATTGTAACGCGATATGAAAGAGCAAACGCATATTTATTTCAATTCTCAAGTCCCTTTATAATTAAACGTCGATATAATAAGTGAATCCTTTGCATTCTTCTTCCGTCATTTATTCTCAAATGAATATTTAATTTAAAAATTGTTTTCAATATACCTAATATAAATAAAATAATCAATAAGTACATATAGCCGATTTTTATATCACACATTATATGTATAATTAGTGACACAATTAATTATCATTCGAAAATAGAAAATGATAATTGACTCGATAATATTATTATTATTTCGAATATATGTAATGTATATTCATTAAAATTGGTCTCGCGTACATTATGTAATAATGCAAGTATAGAAACAAGATGATGAAGACCATTGTACGAATATGATTCTCGCTTGAGGGATTCTCGGGTGCAATAAGTTTATACGAATAAGAGAGCTTGCTCTATTTTAAATCAACTCTTTGCAAAGAGAGAAAGTGACGTTAATGCGCCGGTATCACGCGGCTTTAGAGTCTCTCATTTAAGTTAAACACGAAACGGCAACGTCGCTCATCATAATTGGATCGCCGTGGCTTTATTACACCGTCTTGATTTAACACAGGGTTAGAATTAGACTCGACGCGTATTGCAGAGAGAGAGAGAGAGAAAGCCGGCCCTTCCTAGGAACGCGCGCAACATTACACGCTTAATGAATCACGAAAGTTGGCGACAACCTCGAGGGACGAGCGATCGGTCAACGTGAAAACTGAGAATGCGCGAGAAGCTCGCACATTTTAATTTGTCCGTGAAAATCTCTCGTAATGAAACTACACGGTCGCAATGAAGCAAATTATAGAGATAAATCTTCCTCTAAAGCGTATAATATTATACAAGTATCTTTTCCGGATCGATTTGACAAGATATTCTGATTGTCAAAACATTAATTTTACTACTTTAAATTATATTATTAAATATATATTTATGATTTATGTAAAAATAAAAAGAATTGCACAAATATACAAAAAAGCGATATCGATGACAATTGCGTTGATTCATCGCTTGCGAGTATTATTTGTGACAAGAATATTTCACAAGTAATTCTTTTCGCGAAAGAGAATACGCGTCTTGTGATTTACGCGGCGTCGCCAGATAGTTTTGTCAGAGTGCAACGTAACGCCGATAATTCAGAAATAATGCCGATAGGAACGAAGGGCAATGTCGTTTGCGCCGAAAAACCATTTCAGAACGAAGAGGAATTATGCGTCCGACTGTCGAGTCGGAAAGCGGCGGGCAACGACAGATGAGAGGCTGATAAATAGTTATGGAGAATGGGAAATGCGCGAAAACAAACGAAAGAGGAAAGAGAAGATTAATTTAAAACATGCAGAGGTTTGCGCGATATTTGATCTCGTTAGGCAATACGTTACAATGTTATAATCATCAAACATCAAAATAAATTTAAAAAATAATTTGCTCATTAAATTTTAAACAGAAGGAAAAATAGAAAAAGTTGAGAAAATTTAATACTCCATTTTTGTAGTAAATTCCAATAAAACAACATGTGGCGTTATACGTACACTTTGGAAATAGAATACATAATTAAAGCTCGCATCTCTCTGGGATGTATCATTTAGAAGTATAATGGATTTTTTCTACTGAATTTTTCAAACTAATATTTTGTATTATTTTTTACATTTTTTTGGCGCCGCTCGAAATTTGTTCATTCGAAATATTTAATTATTACTTTGAAAAAATGAAGAGAGATTTTACGTCGCATCAGAAACCGGCGATGACAGAGGACGAGAGGCTGATAAATAATCATCGAGAGCGGGGGTTGGGAAACGAAATGCGTGGGCGAACGAGGGCGAAAAAGGGAAGAGACAAGAGGCGAATTTAGAATATATACAGTGCGAGTGATCTATGACGCGCGATATCGCGTGAGCGAGCCATGCGATTCGTTACAACATTAATAATTATCATCGATCCAACTGTGACCCTCCACCTGACGCACGATATACGGACACGCGTAAAACGATGATCGGCGAAACGACTATCGCGTATCGAAATATCACGCGATCGTGGATCGTCGCTAAATGCAGCATCCATACGTAAACCGATTTAATCAAGCACGCAATAAAACTGACGTATCGTGCGCGCTGGATTCGGAAATGCATGGCCGGCATAAATCCGGCGCGGTGCGAGTGCGAACGTGACTATTCGCCGGTCGCGAGAGAGCGTTATAAATGTTGAAAAAAAAATATGGCGCGCATAATTGCAATTACAATTTTATGGGGTGACATTCTCGCAACGGTATACGTAAGTAGAGGCGTAGGAAAATCACATATTTCCGCGTGATTTATCAAAATAGTGCGATGATATGTATATATGTTGATTTATAAATAATATCGTTTATGATACAGTTAATGCACATTAATATTTTAAAAGACATGGAACATGTAAAAGTTAATAGTATATTTATGCTCTTTTAAAGTCATTAAATTTTATAATTCATAATGAGATAATATAATCTATACGAATTACATTTATTAACTGGATCATATTACAAAATAAATTATAAAAAGAGTTAAATTCGTAGCAGTTATTTCTTTTTCTTTGTATTATATAATATAAATATTCAACAATTATCCCGACGAAAAATGGTTCTTCGAAAATAGTAAATTGCACATTATATGCACGCGTGGCGTATAACATTCTCTTCGATCAAGATCGAATCCATCTTCTTATACATCAAGAGAATCAAGGTATAACAAAGCAGTTGTTATTTCTGCAAGCAGCGAGACGCAACGTAATGCAAGCCGTTGCATCGCCTCAAGGAATGCGCTTTAACGCACGTGCGGAATAATGGTCCGTATTCTACGCAACTATACGCGCAGAGAAAACAAACGGCAGTTATACATTGTTGGGTTTGCACACCCCGATCCGCCCTAATTTACAAGGAAAACGGTATTTGTTTTCGCTCGTAAGCAATGCCTGTGTTACGACAACCACGAAGATAACCCGGACAATAAAGGTGGCGATGGGTTGCGCTCTTCCGGCCCGTCAACCGCGCTGCATTGTTAGTCAATCGTCGCTCGCGAGATGGAGATATGCAAATGTCGGATAATTTTGGTTCCCGTCGACATTGAGCCTCTCTTTGAGCTCGGTTAATGTCCACGTAGTTGTGTTGACTCGAGTGAAAAATAACGTATTAATTATATTCTATTATATTCCGATCAAATATATTATTATATATCTTTCACATCTTTTTCCCTTGTCATATGACATCACGATACCTATTTTTTTGAAACTGCAATTTTTTAATTAATAAGTTTCATACAATACTTGATGATAATAAAAAAAATATACGATTTATTATAATTATATCATATTAAGTATAAGCATATTAATATAATTATAATAAATCATATATGTTTTTAATTATATCGTCAAGCATTCTACGAAACAATTAATCAAAGAATTGAGAACTATTATCTGGCCCACTTTTCGGACATTTTTGGCTGTGTGTGCCGATTCGTACGAAGCAGACGGAGCTTGTGAAATCCCGAGGTGAATCAGCAGCTCTCGTAGTTGCGTTTAAATATATCTCGACTGTCCTTTCGCGTCGCTTCCGTAGAATACGCGTTTGCATTAAGGCCGCCCATTACGAATCTGCGACACAATACTCGACGGTCAGCACAGTAGCCGACAGTAGAATAGATATTTTCATTTCCGTCCGTATTTTTCCCGAAAAAACGAATTTCGAACAATACCGCGAAAAAGACTTTTATGACGCGTATAGCATCATCAAAACGACAGGCAGTATTTCACTCTAAATTGTCTCGTGAGAGATAAGAATTTTATATAATTAAGAATATTTTTTTTTAAACTAAAATCTTATATTTTTATTCAAAATTAAGTTCTTAGTTGTACGTAAGTATACATTTAGTTAGATTTTGCCATTCAAAAAATGTTGAATTATTTTTCATTTTTCATGGAAAATTAGCTTTCTTTTGTGTACGTTGAATTGACGATAAGAAAACAAAAATATGATTCTATTTTTGTTATTCAAAAGAACTCGTTACGTTTTAAATGGACCACTCTAGAGATTAGCGGATTAGTCGCTAAAAATGGGGGAGTTTATCACGGGTACTTTGTTTCAGAGTGGTACTTATTTCCAAGATACTCTCTATCCGCGCTTCTTTCGTGACCAACCCTCGGCAGAGAAGCGACGATCCCTCTGTATAGCAGCGACTCTTCGTCTTTGTCATCGTTTCCGTTTCCGCGCGCGCACACAATCGCCCGGCGAATCGACTGGGCGAAATTCTGTTATATTTAGATGTAACGAGCCGAGGCCAATCAGAGCGTGGAAAGCGAAGGGGTACGATAGAAAACGGACGCGAGTACAAATCGACTAAACAATCGAGAGAGAGAGAGAAACTCGTGGTTGCGCCACTCGAGAAGCACTTCCACTTATACGGCATCTCGTCGGAGCATCGCGCGCTACACGAGGGCCCACAATGTGTCTCGAGTGTTGCTGAAATTGCTAGCGAATGACGTCGGCGGAGTTGGCTGTTGGAGTAGCCCGAGCCTCAAATCCCTCCCTCGCTAAACGGCCGCGTGACGAATTACCTGGGAAATATCCCTCTTCCCATTTCTCTCTCTTTCTCTCTCTGTCCCTACCTTTCGCCGGCATACCGTAATTAATTTTCAGGACAGCGAGAATTTCGATACTCCTCCTTTTTCCCTCGCGCGCGAGATTGCCACGAACGAGGAGAGAGAGAGAGCGTTCTTGCGATCCATGGGGAATTAACGGACGTTCCCGTCGTCGACGCGACCCGTTGTTGCGGAAAAAGAAGGGCGAACAAACGACGGTGACTCCCGAGACGTCAATTAGCGAGAACCCTAAAAAATTCATATCGAAAACTTGCCGCGCTCGGGGACGAAACTTGCGAAGCATTCCTCGGGATTTTTACGAGGTAAAACGGGAAAATTAAGAGACAGAGAAGGGGAATTGTGTGGTTATGATAGATATACGCGTGTCATATTTTATTACGTTTAATAATTGTGGCAGATATTTCTTAATCCTAGAATACCGCGATAAAAAGACAATCTGTATGTTTGGTCGAGAAGAGAATGTTTCAGGATATTTTATCTCACATCTATTATCTCGAAGACAGAATACTTTATATTCTAATTAAGAGTTCAAGAAAATATCTTGTGATTTTGATTGAGCTGCTTGACATATTTATGTTTATTATATATTATTATATCGATTCAAAACATTTTTATTACCTTATTTATTTTTTCTGTATTTTATGACTTTTTTTCTTTACTGTAATTTTATCTCCTTGAAATTGTTGAAGTCATCTGGATCTCGATATAATAAATTTACTATAAAAAAATCTTATAAATTATTTCGTATAAATTATTGTTAAAACGTTAATTTTTTCTACATGCTTTTTCTAATAGAAAAACGTCCTACATTTCCATGAATTACTGTATAAATGACGCCTGCGATGTGACAAGTATAGAAATGCCTGACAAGTGATGGATAACTCAGTCGGATTATCAGCTGACATATGGAAGAAAGTGGCGCGTTTTTACATATACATCTAACCAAGAATAGTTACACGGAGAAAAGTTCTACAATAGGGCGATAAGTCAGTCCGCGAGGAAGTCGTCGCCAACTCTGCGAACGAGCTGTAGAAGTAAAGAACACTTGCGTGTCGAGTGAATAATAAAGATGCGCGAGGGAAAGGAAAAATGGCGAGAGGAATATGTACGTATATATCGCGCGATTACACAACTGCGTAACGTAACCACCGAGGAGAATCTCTCCGGGATCGTGTCATTCTGGCGAGGCGCCAGAAAAGCCGGACCGCCCGAAGTTTGAATTTTCGGGGTGGTACCCACCAGAGAGATATATAATAATGCGTCGGCCGTCTGGCATACGAATTCCAGCGGCTTTCCAGAGACATGCACGAGTGGCACTATCATCGGGGAACTCCCGTCCACTTTCACATATCGTGCGTATGTATATGCGTAGAGTTGGCGGTCGATCGCTCCAAGTCGAGGGTCCTCAAGGGTTAAGCCGCTTTCCAATGTTGCTCGTTCGTACACGCGTATACACCGGGGGAACTATTAACCCCGGCGAGCTTTCTCTATTTCTCTCTCCATCTCTTCGTTTCGTGAAAAATTCCACCCGAAATTCCGAACGAACGGGAAACCGGCGGCGCGCCACGGATTGCGAAGATTATTATATCGTATATATATATATATATATACTCTGAAGAGCCAGCATGCGCGTTGCATAACAGCCGATTGTTCCGAACAGGAGTGTTGTGTTTTGTAAATCATACGCGTCGTGTAATAAAACGAATGAGAGATCGCCGAGACGGTGTCTATCTTGATCGGCCGAGAGTGGCGCTTGGCAGTTTTACAAGCGTTTACCATCGTAACGTTTGTCAATTTTATGCGGACCGAGGTGCTGATGCAGCTGTCGCGCATTAACGGTGAGATCGAGATCCTTTTAATATGGATAATATATCTGCGAGATGTCTTGCTTGCTAATGCTTTCGTCAAATTGATAATTAGTGCACAATACGAAAATTTGTGTTTTCTTGTTAAAATCGATCCCTGTGAAAATTTTATTAAATATTCAACATATTAATGTGTTAATTTAACGTATTGCTGTTGTGTTAATTGAATTTAAATGTTCAATTATTAAAACTGAAAAAAGATGTAAAATATACCACAATGTGTTTTTACTTTACGCAATCATATCTGTTAAAAAATGTTGATTTTACTTTATAATATATGAAAGCAAGAATGATAAAATCTAAAATCAACATATTTTTAGTTAATTTTTACATTAAAACTATATTAATTTTACACCAAATTTATTTTGAATTATTTGAAATTTTACATTTATTTTGTGTTAAAATATTAACACAGTATTTGTGTCTCCATTTAACATATATCCATGTTAACACAAAAATTTCTGCGTGGACCGTTTGAGACATGTGATATCTGTTAAATTTGACACAAATTTTACAACTGTGTACAATTATGCACGTTACAAGTAAGTTAACATGTAAAGAGAAATTATATTTCGTCGAGCTACGTGTGAATAATGTCAACGACCTTCGTACAATGTTTTCGGTTAAGTGATTAAAGTAGAAAACTCTCGCGAAGCATGGATCACGTATCCAACGAAGACACTTTAGCCTAGGAAATCTCTTAATTTAGTTACCACGGTAACTATCTACATCAAACAACGTTCCGGAGTTGTTCCGGAAGAATGCCTTAAGCAAGGGATTAAGATCCCTCCATGGATAAATTAGACACCCCCACTGACAGAAAGGCACTTTAGATGTCTGAGGAGTAAAATCGTTAATATAAAATTGTGTAAATAATTAAGTCAATGTTAAATTATTGTACTATTTTGCAATGCACTTATTATATCATTTTTGACACAAGTAATGCTCATTATTATAGTGTTCAAGAAAAGTAAAAGAAATGTCTGCATTTTTATGTCACGCACAAAAAACTTTTTAAAAATAAGGATTATTGAAGTAATTATATTTCAAAATATTTATTAAAATCAAAATGTCTAGTAACATCCTCAATTTATACATTATATAAATGCCCTCAGCATTTCTCGAAACATCAATTAAGATTTATTATTGATTTAATTAGATTCTAACAATAATATTTTAATCAACATTTAATATACATGTATAATAATTCTGTTTTTATTTATAATAATTCGATATTGGTTAATTCCAATTAATCATTATCATATGTAAATAATATAAAGCAAAAATAATCAAAACACAAATATAAAAAAGATATTTTTATGCATATTTAAAACACTTTTTTTATCATTTTTAAATATTTAATTAAAATAATTAAAATTGATAATAATTATGAATTACTAATATTTGAATAACAATTATAAAAAAATATATTTAATATTTTTAGCAAATTACAAAAAATATTTTATTGGATCATACAAATTTTGCATCAATATATTTTCAATATTATATATGTACACGTATATATGTATACATATGTGTATAAAGAATCATATTTATTATTACACAATTTTGTATATGAATTAAAAAATACGATACAATTGCGTGATTGTTTGATAATTATATAAACTCACTCGTCCTGCTGCTCCCTTTTTATCTGAAGTATCCAAGTGTAATTCAAAGTGTTGATGTTATCCGTAATTAACGATTCACATCATACATATAATCACACACTAAATTCCCTTTTATCACTCGCGACATATTTGTATATATTAAAACACGATGCGATTGCGATATATTTTTTCTCGACATTCCCGAAAATCGCGTATATACACGATCGTTATTCGACACGTAAATACAGTTTTCGGGATTTATTTTCGCCATAATCGTCCCCGACAATTTACATCTTACTTCGACGATTAATCGAACGCACAAATGCGCGAGAGATTCAATAATTAAGACGTTCGTCGAACGACTTCGCGTCGAGTTAATTCTTGTTTTCGACAAAATATTCTTTTCTCAACTGTCGAATAAATTTCAGACATATCGTATTGAAAAATATAATATTTCTCTCTTTCTCTCTCCTCTCTTTCTAATATAAGAATAATATATACTGTTATAATTATTAATTATTCGACAAGGTATAATTAATCGCGTTGGTGAATATATTAAATATCAAATATGACTGACCGTTTTATTCATAATATAATCTGAAATTTCGCGTTCTTTTTACGGTGAAAGGGACTCTGTTTCGCAAAAAATGTACAGATAACTACTTTTTATTGTAGCAAATTATTTAAATTCGCAATTTGGAAATTATAGCGAAATATGAGAACAAATTTTTTGACAATCATCTTTTAGCTGCTAAAACACTAGGACGTTTAAAAAAAATCCTACAATATAAAGACTAGATTTATCTGTATATTTTAAGGAATCAATCAAATTGTTTTTATCTTATATGAATCATATAGATTAGGTACCGCAAAGCGCAACAGCATCTGATATCAGCAACAATATCTGTCATTTTTTACAATATTTTTCAATAAAAATTTTACCTTATGTTATTAAATATACATAAAATAGATTGCTAAAATCCCGTTTTAATTATTCTAGTACTTTTGAGAAAAAATTCATGAATACAGAGCTATTTTTAATGCATATGTATCTCCCTTTAATATATGTATATTTCATTTGTATATAATATATATATAACGTATATATCTATACACTGATTCGCTTTCATTGCCAGACCCATTTACTAAAACGTAAATCTATATATGCTCTGCTAATAAATATATCCCTCAACACCAGGATACAAAACAAGGAAGAGAGTAGGAAAGCGACTTCTTCGAGTTTTCCGACTTTGGATGCGGAGAACGCAATTCCTCGCAAACTGCATTGCGCGAGAGAGGCTGAAAAACTTGTGGCTAGTGAAAAAGCTATAATCGTATGCGCGATCAAAGTACGACGCATCCGCGCGCGAGAAGCCGTTCCGGAACGCTTCGTCGAGAGTGCGTTATTTCGGATAGAATGCGAGACGCGTCCGGTCAGCGGACATGCTCCGAATGCAAACCGAAACCCCTGATTCCATCCGGATGGATAGCCGATCGGTGGTCGACGGAGTAAAGGGGAAAAGAGAGCGAAATGGAGGGATGTGCAGGACAACGAGTAAGGGAAATTCCCCGATGATGCTTTTCGTTGGTACCCGATGTGTGCTCCCACCCGCAGAAACGTCCCAGAGTAGGTTCTCTCTCCCGTAGGGAGGACTCGCGCGATTACGCAATTTCCGATTTGGTTTGATTCAATTTCGGAGATCGTTCGATTTCCTACCAGATGCTCTTCGTCGCTCGCGCACGCACGTGTTCCACTGTGCGATACATTTATTTTTTTTATTTCGCATTGTATTCCGTCGGTGATATTGAGAAAAACGATTATTGAGTCAAAATGATGGCGAGAGGCGAGCGAACATTGAAATTTTGATATAATAATTTTGTGCAGAGAGAAATATTATTTCGCACAGATTGTATCGTGTGATTTATGATATTTGTGCGACGGAAAATCTAAATAGTTTTTTGAAGCAAAAGTTTCAAAAATTTTTTCTTTTATACATTATCTTTTATTTGATCGAAAATCGTATATAATGAAAAATCATCAAATATATGAATAATGAAATAATTGCGCGAAAGGGGTCGAATACCTAAATATTCCCATAAAAAAATGACAATAGAGAAAATTGATAAACTATGTTGCACAGGCTTAAGTAAATATTTGATATTGCAATGTTACTGCGACATTCGATTTAACTTTCTAAACCGAGTATTTATTCGGTTCGGTTTTCCATCGACATTCTCTCAATGCTAATATTATTCGGTGAAAATACTTCATTAGGGATGCCTGTGAAACTCATAGGTCAGTAGGAATTGCACTTTCCATTGACCGAGCCCGATCGCTTCATAGCGAAACGTGCGAAAAGCCTTTGACGGCTGCAGTAAAAAGATTGACTGCATGGCATTAATATTCTATCAACAAACTTTTTAGATGTGCAATGTAAACACGTTTTATCGATATATTACTATGAACTAATTTTAATAACAAATTATATTTTTTATTTATATGTCTTTTATATTATATATATATATATCAATCTATATTAATAATAATTATTAATTATCTTTTTCTGAAATATTAGTTATTTTCATGATGCAGAATAATATAAATAATTGTTTTGAAATACAATTATGTAAAACTAAAAATTCCAAATAATTATAATAATAAAACCAAGAATCGTATATTACATTTAATACACATGTTTGATTAGTTTGCGTACGCTTCAATTAATTATTCATAATTAGGTACATATCCATCAGAGAGGATATTATATTAATTAGTGATTGTACGTTATATATACAGACTACACGGGGAGAATTTTCTTTTAGAATTTACCTTGAGACTCATATAGTAATTACGGGGCAACATACCATAGTATTGAAAAAATGTTATGAGTTTCTCTGATGAAAAATATTAATACGTATACATAATAAAATTGATCGAAGATATTTTATTGTATTAGATATTAATATTTTTTATTGTGTGATAAATGTTAATCGTAGAGATAAAACTTTTATAAAATTCTCCCAATACTGTCTCACGAATATCATATGATTTTCAGAGCAAATTTTAAGAGAAAATTCTCTCTGTATGCCCTCATATCTATGAAAATGCAATGCAAAATGTATAACACGGCGTATGTGTTTCATCTCGAGAGTCTCTTACGGAACATTAATGATAACTTTTGACGCGTGCATCTGGGGGAAAGCAACAGCCAGGCAGGTTCGCACGTTCACGCAATATCGGCTTACACAAATGTTCGAAACAGACGTGCAAACGCAACGACGACGACATGCCCATGTCGATCTCGCGAAGTGCAGTTAATTCGTTCAAGCCTGAAAGTCATTAGCCAAGCCCGTAATCGAAATCATCGGCGCGACCGGCTATCGATTATACGTCGCCGCGAGCTGTCATGTTCCCGGCCGATGCAAGTGCAACACGCTGCTGCTGTGCATTTGCGAGGCGCATCAATACACCTTGGCGTACTGCGGCGCTTTCGACGGAAAGTTCGTTTTTTGAAGAGGGGGGGAAGAATGAAGGGGGAGGCATTGGGGAGGAAACATCGACCGCTTGTTCATTCCACGTTCTGACGGACACGTGGAGCGTTCCGAAAACCGCGGCTAATTGGGCACAATAATTAACAGGGTCGTCCGTTGGATTGCGCGCCGCCGTTCGTGTCCCACAATCCCGGTTGATTTATTCTATTCGGTATTATCCGGCGTGATCCGCGATGTCACTCGTAGTACTAATTGTGATCTATATATAGTAGTTTATAGTTGGTGTAGGGGATAAAAATTTAAAATAATCGTCGATTTTATGGTTTTTAATTATTTTGTCGCGTCGTAAAATATCGGTGATTTATCTTGTTAATCGATCCATGCGTGCTTTATCGTTTTGTACAGCAATTAGAACAGAAAGCGAGAGAAAAAAAAAGAGATTTGATTGATAAACTTTATGATGAATAAAATTACGTGTAATACTATTTAACTTTAATTGTGTATTTTGATTGAAAAGTTTAGTAGTAAAAAGAATATGATTATTCTTTTTTAAATGTCAATATTTTTTTATAGGTACGTCGTATATTGTAGTTAAAATGTGGCCTATATTCGCAGTAAAACAAACACATGCATTTATACAGGAAAAAATATATTCTGTCAAAAATTGTGATCAGTTTATAAATTTTGATTTGTGATGTAACTGAAAAAATGAATACCCCATATTTTGTCATAACGTTTTACCAATATGTGCATGTGTAAATAATAATTTGAAGATAAAATAAATATAGTAGTATGGAGTAACAACAGGCGCGCGATATGATATTCCAGAAAACAAATCTGCGGTTGCGTACACACACCAAGTATCAAGGGTCGAATTTTTTTTCGTGAAACTGTAAATAACGAAAATGTCCAATTTATGAAATATAATGCAAATTTATCTTCCTCTGTATTTCCAAACCGTACATAACATTACGAATTTAGCCGAAAAAATCTCTTACAAAACATGATAAAATATTTTTTAAAAATCTAATATTTCTCTTTTAAATTCATTTACGTAGAAAAAATGTCCGATTCGTCGACAATTCAAGTATTAAGCCGAAAAATTCGATAAAGATCCGCACGGTTTCCTCGACACTTTTTTCTCCGCGTAAGTGCAAAAAGTACTGCCTTTCGGACTGCCGATATTTACCTTGGCGTGTGCACATAACGCTCGGTTTCCCAGCCTTTTTTTTTCGTATCTCGCAATTTCGATATGCGGCCGCTTTTACGCGTTTTCGCGCGACGATTCGCGCACACAAGCATCAGCCGAGCAGACGTCAGCGGCCAGACGTCGCGTTGTTATACCATACGCGTTTTCTCTCCACCCTCTCGGCGAGTATGTATATGTACATACGCGCCGAAAACCACTTCGTTACTTTTTGCACGATGGGCGTGTGCACGCGCCATCCGGCGTTTCTTTCTCTCCGCATTGTTTTGTCCCGGCGGTGGTCGAAAAGCCGCTTCCGCCGCACAATGCACGCGCGGACGCATAGAAGAGCGTGCAACGTGGTGCAGCAGCAGCAGCGGATGAGGCACATATTTGCACAGGTACACGCGTGAAAAGCTTTTCGGCCCGTCCCGCGTCGATGAGATGAATTGCGCCCTCCATTATCGGGACTAAATTATCGGTCATGTACGGCTATAATCTAATTATAAGGACGTACAATAATAATGTTACGCGCGTTACATTATCGTAGCGAAGCGAACGTACAAGCGTGCTTCTCGCACCAAATCCACTCAACTTTTCCCGAGTAATTCGTGGTACATGTCAGATATAGGTAGATTGTGCCCATTAGTGTTTCTCGATCGAGTGTTTGTCTATTTATATAATTGGGCGAGAGCGAATGTATGGAAAATACATATATATGTTGCCCCTTCTCGCGATAATTAATCGAGCAAGAGTATCGTTTCATTTGGAAATTAATCTTGATCTTTTAAAAGTTCAAAGATTCGTCTTATTGTAGCTCGGGTCTTCCTTTGATTCGAGAAGCAAGTATTGTGTCCGCGCCTTTTAAGAGTGATTCCTCCTGCGGAGGCACTCCTATACAGCAATGCGGTGCACTTTTCGCGAAGTTAACAAACCTTTCACGATGTACTTTGCCCAGGGAGATGCAACGGGAGAAAATTTCCCGAGGAGCCGCGCGCTGACGGAGGAAAATAAGCGGTCGTAATACCGTGGAAAGACGTCGACGAAGAGACTCCTCTTCAGTACTCCTCGACGTCTAAGAACGCGGATCGCGAAGCACTTCGGGGCTTTACTGCGAAAACCAATCCGCTCGTTCGCTTTAACGGCTGGAGTTTAAAACTCCTCGTGGAAGGAGACGAATCCTACGAGAAACCCTATTTCTCTCTCTCTTTCTCTGTTGCTCTTTGTCGCTGATCTTCGCTCCGATATGATGTTGTCGCGGACTCAAGATCAAAGTTAATCAGAACGTTCGGAAATTATTGATTTCTCTCCTGGTATACGCGTTGAAGCGTGGATAGCTCCATTATTATGATTCAAGATGAAAAGTGCTCGCGAGAGATGCAAGAGTCGCTATCATTTATATTTACAATTTTTCCACGGAATTTATGATTGAACTCCTCGAGCGAAAAATGAAAAATATCGAAGAAATCGTCCTTTATCAAGAAATTAATTTTTAGAGTAAAGAAAATTTGGTCAAAAAATTAATTTCTCGATAAAAAAAAATTTCTTCGGTATCATTTTATATCAATTATATTTTTTATTTTAATTTACGTCTTATCATAGCTCGCATTCATGATGAAAGAGCAACTGTGCCAGTTCTCTATAAAAGATTAAAGGGATTGAATATCGAAGAACCGTCGTAATACCGTCAAATGTTATCGAATTTTTAAAAGCCGAAAAAGAATCTCTTGGACATAATTTTATATGAATTCTATTTTTTATTTTAATTTACGTCTTATCATTGCTCGCATGTTGATTAAAGAGCAACACTGTGCCGGTTCTCCATGAAAGATTAAAGGGAATATCGAAGAGAAGCGTCCTCGCGATACCGTCAAATGTCATCGATTTTTAAAAGCCTGTACGTACGTCAAACGTCGCGACACACGCGAACTCCGGTCGCCAGCAATTTTGATCGCTGACTCCCAAATCGCCGGCGTCGATCCTTATCGGCGTGATCGGTTCTGCACGTAGTGGAGGCGGTAGATTGAATTTCAAGCGACTCTCGGTTACGCAGGCTTTACTCTCTCGGGAGACCATTCCGGTGTATGGTGTACAGCCGGCCAATTATTCGAGCAAACATGCGGGTACGCATACCTGGTGTCGCGAACCCCAGGTGAGTAATCAAGATGAGAGAGAGAGAGAGAGAGAGAAAGGGAAGAGACGAGAGAGAACTGCGTTGAATTTAGCGCGAGTTACACTAGGGAGATCCGTTGCTGGGGGAGATATTCGATTATCTCTGTTATTCTATGTATTACGGAGAGATGTGTTTCCGATGAAAAAATCCCAGTCGCTTCCAGTGGAAACCCGAATGACGAACGCAAACCTGACCTTCCGTTACGATTGAGGGGATTGAATCAAAGGAGAAATTCCGAATGCCTGATGGTAGAGAATACATCGAAAACGCCAACTTTGAAGTTGATCGTCGATTTTTGATTGACGAAAATTTGATTGTAGTTTGTTATCTGTTACGTATATCTGTGTTTGCTCTTTGACTTGTTGAAACTTTTGCCAACTAAATTGCAAATTCAAATTAAATCTGGACGAACACCTGGACTATATATGTTGAATTATTATAACAGCGTTCTAGAAAGCAACGAGATTCTCTTTGCGCGTTAAAGAAGAAACGTTTCAAATGTTAGGTAAAAACACATTCATGATGTTTTTCCCAAGCATAAAAGATTATTATACGTTCGCTCGTTTATCGTTCATCGCGCGCGCATATATGTGCATACATAAACGCGGTCGCTTTCTCAAACAGCAGAATATAAACGGGACACCTGTGCACACGGAAGCCGCGCGGGAGTGGCGAAAGAATTTCATTTCTGATTTGCACAGAGGGAGAGAGAGAGAGCGCAACGAAGAGGTCGAGGTATGAGCATCCAATTGAAAAGCATGAAAAGCACGCAAAGGGGCATGAAATCGGAAGTTACCGGGACGGGAGGAAAAGTAAATAAAGCCCCGGGTATAGGAGGGTTTGTTCGAATGTGGCGAAAATCGCATTTCATCTCGATACACACGAGGACGTCATTATCGAAAGAAAAGCGAGGATTTAATAAAAAATTCAAGTCAGACTCGCGAGACTTCGCGGACGACAGATTCCAGGGTCTGAGGGACAGGAAGGAATTGAAGGAAAAGGGGTGCCGGCCCAGGCGATTTGAGAGGAAGCGAGGGAGGACATCTTTCTCTCCGCGTGTGGAATATCGAATAATCCTCCTGGCTACCGAAATCCTTGCACGACGATAAACGTTTCCCATGGGAATCCGAAGCACGATGTAACAGCCCTGTATGATTACGATTATTGTGAGGCTGACAAGGTGTGTACGCTGTTATATACGAATCTAGTGAGTTATTTTTTAAGGAAAATATATATCTCGTGATTCTTCTTTATTTTTCAAAGAATATTGTATATGAAAAGTATTTCCCTGCCGAAATAAATTAGATGCAAATTGTTAATATTAACGTAAAATATTTTATACGTAAATACTTTTCATACATATTCTTTTAGATAATGAAGAAGGATGTAATCATGCATATTCGCATGTAATAAAAATACGCCGATATTTAATTTATTTTCTTAATATAAAAAAAAAAAAAAAATAAATAAAAAAAAAAAAATAAAAATAAAACCATACACATGGTTTCCTTCCAAATTGTACGTATAAAACGATTCGAATATCAGAAACTTGATTTCTTTCTGACCTAACACCGTGAATTGTGAAAATTAATAATCATGACGCTCTTATGAGATTCTGCCGAAACGCAGCGTGTTGAGATTGCAGTAAATTTGCATCACAGATTGTATACCGATTAAACCCGACCTGGGCCGAGTCAGGAGTAATTGCAGCCCTAACGGAAGGAGGCGGTGAGAAATTGACCGTGGCAGCTGGACGAGTGCCGAACGTGCCCGACAGCTGCCAAATCAGTAGTGCTGCCGATATCATGTCGAATTCTGAGCACAATTCTGTTCTCTAAGTCCGAGCGAGAAAAAGTCTAGACGCCATCTGTTCGACGTGTCCGACACGTGTCTTTCATCGTCAAAAAACAATACGTGTTGAGCGAATCATGCAACGTCAATTATCTCCTCGCAAATAAAGAAATGGAATCTCTCCAATTGCTAATGCGATTATTCGCAAACATGGGCTGTTATTAAGGAAAGATGCGTAAGATTAAATACATCGTCGAATTCTGTTTACAAAAAATATAGACTATTGTACCGAAAAAAGAGGAAATCTTCTATGGATAACATTGTCGGGACAAAAAGCAGAAAAGCTTCTTCTTCAGCGATGGATTATGCTAGTTCATTGGGACGCGCGAAGAAGCTTTACGAAAAGCTCGGAGCTTATTAGGGTCCAAAAAAAAATAATGCTTCGACGAAGATTGCCTGCGCATAATTCTATACCAACGGAGCTTCCTAAATAAAGATACTTTCTGAGCTGTTCTTTTAAATCATTCGCATCTTGGAAATGTTTCATAGTAATTGTTTCAGTAAATTGTTTAATAATTTTTAACGCAATTGCAGCTTTCATAAAAGACAGATGACACGTAAAAGATGATTAAGTTTATGTTTTTTGTATATTTCATATCTGTGGATATTATATAATGCATAAATGAAAGCATCACGGAAAGAAGAGAAAATGTAGTGATGAAGATATTAAGCATGTTAATTTAGGATCCTTCAAAAGAGCCGGAGGATATGGAGAATATCGTTCGCATATTTCTTTTTTAAGTGCACAGATTTTCCAGAAGCGTGCGCGCATTAATTGAGGAACTCTCAGAACCGGGCTGATATTAATTTTCCGAAGTAGTCAGGCGACGTTGGAGACTAATGGATTTATTAGAAAAGAGCACCACGAGTCATGATCCTCTGTTTTTTTACACAGAGACGATCATATTTCTCGTGCAACGAGAGGCCTTTCAAAATTAAAAATTCACCATGCTTGAATAGATACATATATTAGTAGAAAGAAAAGAGAGTTTTCCTCTCTTTTATGTGTGAAATATTTCACGTATAATAAGCAGATAAAATTGACAGAATCGAAAGTGATTATGTTAATAAATTAGAACAATTGTGTAAATATAATCTGTACAATTTTCTACAACAAAAAATACGCAATTAACAAGAAATTATATAATATATTTAAATTGTAAAAAGCAAAAATATGCTTTAGAAAATAGACATATTGACAATTTCAGATTTTCAAAAAATGTGTCGGATCGATATTCTCTTAATATCATAAAGCATTCGTAATTTCATGAAGGAAGAATGTTAGCGGATTTCAGAGAATAAATTTCAAGAACGGTTCTCTCGGAAGGAACAGCAATGTTAACAGTTAGCTTTCAAGGGGATACATTTTTTTGCGGTTCCCGATGCCGCGAATTCTAAAGTGTTTTCTTCCTGTTGATATTCGATATCGAGTATGGCCGTGTTAATCCGACTAACCGCGAACGTTAGCGAACTATAACCGTGGATATCAGATCGTAAAGCGTTGTCGGAGCGAATATCGCGCTTCACTGAAATTTCCGGTTTTTTATTTGAGATTTTTTTTTTTTTGAAATGCGAGATGAGCTAGAACGGTTTGTATAACGCCAGAAGAGAAAATACTGATCGAATTTACCGTTTTTTTTTTTTTTGCAACGATTCTTTTGATACATTGCAGAATTGAGCAGCATCGAGATTTTCGATTAATTTAACAATTTGACCAGATATGTACGTTCGAATAAACTATTCGCACAAAAAATTGATACTATTTATTTTTCATTCTGTATATAAAAGTTTAAACAGTAATTTGTATGAAATTAAAAAAAAGATTAAAAAAAGCATTGAAAAGTTTATGCTAAAAATTCATAAAAATTCAATTAAAATATATTTGCGTATCAATTGATGCATAATTGTAAATTAGCTAATGGTTCCATCTGCAATAAGCGCAGTTTAAAACTCGTTTGACGTAACGCGAGTAATACAATTAAATTTCACGTTCGTCACCGATAAAAATGAAAAAGAACTCGGAGAGAGATCTCTGTTGCCAAAAGTAGCGAACGTTTTCGCGCTGGAAGAGAAGAAGAAATTCCTTTCGTTAACCGTCCGATGAATCTTGCGCGTGTATATCGATTCCTCGGATAATAATCGGGTCAATCCTGCTAGCCGCGAGCTAGCGTGGTTAGCGAAGCGAGTGCGCACACACGAGATCGTGAAGCGAGATTGTCAAAGCGAAAGTATCCAGTTGGAGTTTTTATTTAGCCCGAGAGAGAAGAGCGATCGCTCGTGTAACGAACGAACGTGTCGGCCGCGCGTAAAACGCACATCGGACGCGAGCGATCGTCACGAACACGCGACACGGATGTAAAATCGCTTTGCGCGCTTGCGAGAGCTTACTCATCGCAGAGCTATCGCAGAGCTCTAGGCGTACAGAATGACGTGTCGACAGGACGCGAAGCGCAGATTGTACAATATACCGTAACTTTTTAAGCCGCCGAGCGTGAACGTTATTAAGCGAAGCGACTCATTAGAGCAATGCGTGGCGAAGGTAAATATTTAAATTCGACGAAATGTTGATACACACAAACGCATGAAATTAATTTCGGCATGGATATTGCAGTCGATCAGCGCAACCCTGCTGGATTCATAGAGATATTGAAATTGGAATTGTAATTTTGTTATTAAATACAGTCAGAATTTAATCGGTAGCTTTCAACGGGTCTTTATCAATTACAGATTTACGGAAAATTAAAAATACTGTTCATGTAGCAAAGAAATTTACATTCAGATTACAACCAATTTTCGAAGCAGCATAAGAACGAACCATGTTCTTAAATTCGAAAAACGTTTTAAAATTGATCTCTTTACGACAGCAATAATATAAGAATAAAAATTTTAACATTACAACTGCAAAATACACGGAGAGAATTTTCTCTTAGAATTTACCCTGAAAATCATGATAATCCTGGGACAATATGATACTGGAAGAATTTTATAAGAGTCTCTCTGATTAATACTTATCGCAATAAAAAATATTAATATGTATGTACAATACATAGTAAAATTAATCAGAGACACTCTTATAAAATTCATCCACTATCATTTTGTGGACGATTACCACGATTACCATGATTTTCAGGGTAAATTCTAACAATAAGAGAAAAGTCTCTCGGTGCAGCTATATGAAAATACGAAGCTTCATATAGTGAAAGATCGACGTGGTCGTTAGCTCGTCTGTCGCACGTCGCGTCGCGTCAAACGTCTCTCTCTTCGAAGCAATAAAATGCCAGCGCGATATCATTTCGCCGGAAGTGTCTGGCTAGGTAAACAAAAAGGGCCCTTCAAAGGGACCGAAACGTCCGTCGTGCATACGATTCCGCTCCGCGAGAGAGCCTGCAGCGTTCGGTCGACGCTTTTCTCCGTCTCCTCCGACTGTTTCATGCCCGTTTGCTTCATGCTCTACTTATCGAGAACCGGAGTTCTCTACACTCTGCCTTCTCTCCCCGCCACGAGTCTTTTGTTACGCGTTCCAGTTACGCCGGTTCGCGCAACCCGAGATCGCCTGGATGAGATGTCGAATAACGTCCGCAAAATCTATCGCCGCGAAAACTTGCGGTACTTGGCCGTCAACGTATGCACCAGGTGTGCGGTCAAGACTTACGGTGTCTTTCCGGTGTAGTGTCAGACCGCAACGACGCCCTTTTCTCGCCTTCTCTTCGCTATACCGCAAGCGATGCATAATTATAACGCGACGAAAATTTTTCACCGGAGAAAAAATACAATTTAAAATGATAAAAAAAAATTATATCACTCTGCATTTTACTACTCTAAAATTTGGTATGGAACTTTTAAAATGACGTTAGACTTATGAAAGGATAAGACCAACAAAAGAAGAAAGGAAAGCGCGCGACTCTTAAAAACGTTCTGTATAATTTCATCTGTCCGTCGTCTGGCACACTTCGAACGTGAAAGCAGCGACTAATGTCTTTTTCTCTAGCGCACCTCTAGAAACCCTCAAAGCGACCGCGTTTCTGCATTATCAAGGAACGAAAATAGCTCGCAATTTTGCTCGTCGTGCGGTATAATGAAGTTCGCTTACTACCGTTTCGAAACGTTCGGAAAGCAGCACTCCGGCTTATCGACCGCTTGTAGTAACCCGCGGCACGGGGCGCGCTTTTTCGGTCTCGTCTCTTTTTTTTATTTTTTTATTTTTTTGTCCGCCGCTACCACTATCCGGAAAATTCTGTATTCTACGTTAAGCGCTTTCGGCGCGATCGGCTAACCGCGTTCGCGGGAAAAGTCTGGTAACGATGCCGTTAAAACGTTCTCTCGACCCCCCATTCGATTCAATAACTTGGATTAAACGTATGTTGCTGCACGCAAAGTCAACTTACTGCTTGTTAATTGGAATTATTACGCATTCGAAGCACAAAATTTCAATCGCGTCCAGTATATTATAAATAATAATAAATGATTCATTTTCGAAATTTATTTACAGAGTTATATACGCGGATAATTCAATCGCAAATTCAATTTACTTCACGTGCAATTGCGATAATAATTCAGAAAATTTCATAAATAAAATTCATTTTATTTTTCATTATCTATTTATTTATCAGTTATCTCATTTATTCTACACTAATCATGATCTATGCATTTCTTAGATTTTTATCAGATATACTTTGTTAAATAAAAAATCAAACGCAGATATAATTCTCATTACATAATTAACAATCAAATAAGGCTTTCGTAAACAATTTAATTTCGTTCGGCGTAATTCCGATCTCCTTGAATCTAAACACAGATCGAGGAACGCAGCCTCGATCGCGAGACCTATTTAAAACCGCGCCACAGTGTGTCGAGTCTGACCAATCCCATTGTTTTCCCGATCGATCGATCAAGCAAGCGACCACATGCACTTTCAGGTCGCAGCCGCGACTATAACAATTCTCAAGGCAGTTATGCGAACGTTTATACGTCCAACGTGGAGCAGTATACGTGTGATATTTACGACGCCATGTGACGTGCGAGCTCTGACAGCGCCCGGAGCGCGATTGCATTCGAGATGCTAGTATTCATCAGAAGTGCATGAGTTCTGATGCAGACTGACACAGAAACTGGACTGATATCGATAAGTTCCTTTAGAGAGATGATTCTTTTTAATTTATTCAAAATTCCTGAATCTCTTTGAAAATATATAAAGAGTGTCTTGATAAAAAAAAATACACTATTTTCATTTGTTGCGCGAATCCATTCCAAGAAGATAAAAATTCAATCTCCGAGTACTGGATTATTTTTCGTTTTTGTTTTATTATTTGTAGACGAAAACAGATGAAAAAAATTTACAGAGAGGAAAATTACTTATCGATACCTAGAGTTTTTTTTTATACAATTGCCAGTTGTTTTTAAACTATTATTTATAAATTCTTTATAATTGTTTAGATAATCGATAGCTATATATTAAAATGTGTTCTATATTAAAAGGTTTAATTCTCTATAAAACTTTTCTTTCCTCTTTTGTTTGCGAATAATAAAATAAAACCAGCGAATATTTAGCTGGTACACTAACGGTGTATTACTTATTAAGACACTCTTTATATATTCTTAAAATTTTATAATTTTTTCAATTTCTAAAAGTTGGAAACTTTTCTTTGCTTTGAAAGTTAAGATTCATATAATTTTCTCATATCTATTTTCTTGTTATAATCTTACGCATGAACAGTATTTGTGCAATGATGAGAAAGAAGTCACTAACAATAAGAGCATAAAATTTGTTCCACACTTTACATAAACTTTTGCATAAACTTAAAAAAAAAAGAGCGTTTGCTGTGCTGTTAGACCACGCCTTTCTATGTGGGAGCTTAATCGACGTTAGAAAAGCCCGTGCCTATATTCATTGTCGCGTTTACCCTTTGTAAAACCACCTTGGGAGTATGCGTACAGTATGTTTGCTTCTATTCGGTACTTACGGACTGATCGACATACAAATGAGAAACGTGGTTCTCAATCGTATCGGCAAATTTCTAAAAATTGTCTGAAATGCGTATTGCATTATTATATTTAGATTTCTCAGAAATTTAATTTTACTTAAAAACTCAAGAAAATGCGATAGATTTATCACAATATAATTTTTTTTACACGATAAACACAAAAAATGTTATTCTAAAATAAATATAACCGCGAATAAAATATGAATATGTAAAAGATTATCGCCTACCTAATATCGTGCACACTTTCTCACGTATCCTTCGATTCAGGATCGATTGAAATTCATGAGAGTAAAAGTAACGCGATGGTTGAGATACCCTGCAAAAACCACGCCTGTATGAAACGTGTTACACGTTTTATTCGGCAGTCAACGTGTTAAATAGATAATACATCGAACGACTTAAAGAACCCGTAGACGATGGCCACCATGAAACGTGATACGTTACTGCGAATAAGGGAGACCATATGGCGCTTTTTGCTGTAGCCACGGGGCTTCAGCATGCAGCAACACCTGGCGTGTATCATCTCCTTTTCGTCCTCCGGAGACGATCGCGCGGATCTATATTTTGTAGACGGCATTTTCGCGCAACACATTCCAGACACGTAGCAACGCGCGCGAACGTACGAAATCGCACGAAAAGGAAATAATGAGGTGGCCGATGGGAAATGGCGATGCCGGTTAAATCTCTCGCACCTCCAGTCTCGCCATTTATACTTTATGGATTTCAATTTCCTCGTCTTTAACACGCGATTCCTTCGCGTCTTTGACGTTGAAGGTTTCGGCCCGCGACCACCGCACTTGATATTTCCGGTTACGCGAGAAGCAAATGTAGTTTCGAGTCAACACCGCGGCGCATATTAAATGTGCGCGAAACAATAGCGATATTTCATCGTGTCATTATCAACGTTTAATGTTTACAAAACAAACGCGCGTTTAAATTATCGCGCTTAATTCACGTATCGATTTACTGGCAAAACAATGCGCATCGAGCTAATCATCGCGATACATTTATGACTTAATGTTTATTTTATCGAGATAAAGAGGGAGAAATATATTTGTATAATTTAATTTATATACACAGCTGTTTTACGCTATAATATCTACATTATGACATTACTAGTATATATTTTATCATTGATTCGTTAATGATTCGTTTCTCTCTTAATGTATAATTCTAACTTTAACAAGAAAAAAAAGAAAAACTATTTTTTTTTTATTTTCTTGTGAATTTTCTTTTCATCGTAAACAAGATTTCGTCCATTTACTCGCTAAGGAAACGACAAGGCTGAATCCAACCGAGAAGAGTTGACTACCGATTTATTTTTCGCAAAAGCACCAGGTTTCACAGTCACCCTCGTAAACGTTCCGCCAAAGTATCTTCACGGAATGTGTCGACGTCGTTTCGCATGCCTGCGACGGCGAAAAAAAAAATAAAAAAAAAAACAGAAAAATCCGATGTAATTCCATTACTCTCAACGTTACGCTGGACACACCCATCGAATCAGCGAGGAGCGCAATGATTCTCAACTAAAGCTTTCTTTACGAGAGCCTCGAAGGAGGATAAGTATTCGGGCGAGTGCTCTCTCGCGACGATTCGAGGACACTCGTGTGCCCGGCCGAAAACACGTAAATAAAGCCACAGAGAAGTGCATCTCGATTGGGATGAGGTTGGAAGAGAAGACGTGAAAGAAGAGGAAGAGAGAGAAGAGGCGCGCGCGAGCAAGGAAGGTAGAAAAAGAGAAGAGAAAGAAAGGGAAAGTCCAGAGTTATCCGAGCGCGGACCACAAAAAGAGAAAAAGCCCGCGCGGTTTGGATTCCATGCCAAGGAAAAAGTCCCGACGCCGCTTTTCAACGGATAAAAAAAGCCGGCCTGCTTCTTCTCTCTCGCGCGCGCGAGACTTTTTCGCGCTTCGTATAAAGGCGGTTCCTTTTACGGGCGTCAGCGAACGCGATCGCGAACGAGAATGAGATTCGCGAAAGGAAGGAACCGGATTTTCCACCTCCTCGTAGTCCCCGCGGTTAAACTTTCGTCGTAATAAAATCGCTGTGCGCGAAAATTCCAAAGTAAATTTGAACTGTATGTCAAAAAGAGCGAGAAAAAGTGCGCTACTGGCTCTGCATGGCGAGGACAAATATTAAATATCGATCGCGACATCGTGCATGCCTTTTCTCGTTCGTTCGCCGCAGTTCAAAAGAGCGGTTGTGGCGCAATGTATATATCCCTATTCCGTTCATACTTTTGCGATGCCGGTTACGAGGAAATTTTCGAACCGCCGCAGAATTCCACTTTCGAAAGTTTTAGGTTCGTTTGCAACGCGTTTTTTTTTTTTTTTTTTTTTTTGTTAATCCCTCGTTAATACAATTTCGTTATAGTGGTGCGTGCTATTATTTTACGAGTTCCTAAAGACCTGTTTAATTGGCATTTATATCCATTGAATTATATGATTCGATTAATTATCTCTCTGAAATGAATATTTCACTTATACAAATATATTATATTAATTATTATGATAATTAATCAATCAGTAATAATAAATATTAATTACATATTTCACGATTCATTGTTACTATTGCGCGTTCTAATCCAATTATTACAAAGATTCAATAATGGTACAAACTGAAAATCAAAATTTCAACAGGAGATTACAATTTAAGAGATTAATAACAATTTTTACTGTACAAGTTAGTAATTGGTTTATTAATTTTAATTGTTTCTCCTTACGTTTCTTTTTTTAGAAAGATTGAAAGAGTCAGTTAAACCAGGATTAAAATGGCCGAAACCAATAAATATGTCTCGAACTATATACGAATGCTATAATTCTTATAATCATAGCAATCATAGATATAATTGCTTTTCTTTATAAAATGATTATAAAGCCAGACAAACTTACTATTTTGCAATAAAGCAATCTCTCTCTCTCTTCTCCTCTCTTTGTCGTGTACAATTATGAAATTTTAGTAAAATATTATCTTGTATTTATACTGGAGAATCCAGTTTTAAACGACTTATCGCGCAATAAATTCTGCGGTTTGCCGACTATATATATATGCATGCTAGAAGGAGAGAGAAAGAAAGAGAGGGAGGAAGAGATTATAGATAAGTATACGCCAAAGTGAAAGTACGAAATTACCAAGCTTAGTCCATACTCCTAGATTTTCAGGCGGTGGTTAGCCGCTGAATATGCATTAAACGGAATACCACTGGCGGGGCAGATCAGAGACGTTACTATTTCTCATAGCGTAATACTAGTGCGAGAGTCGCGCCAGGTCGCTAACTTCGGGTTCCGGCGCGGTGAATAAATTTCGCCAAGGGTCCGCCGCTGCGCGCGGTTTCGTCCCCTTTTTATTTCGAATTTTCCGGTCCACTCCGGAGGGTAGCAAACGAAGAGTGGCGGGAAAGAGAGAGAACCGACGTGGATTGGTACTCGAGAACGCAACACGGTGCTGAACCCCCAACGAATTGGAATTTCATCCCGCGGCGCGGCTCGGGATGTGCCATTGCACATCCGAGTCCGCTGTACGACGGATAATTGAAGAGCCTCGCTCTTCAAAAAAAGAGGGATGAATGATATCTCTCTCCTTCCTCTCGAAAGTTTTAAGCGCGCGCGCGCGTAAAAAGCCAGTCTGCTCATTTCGACGAGTCGCGTCAACAAAGTGGAATATATTAAAAACACGCCACGTTTGCTAATTCACCAAGCTCGTGAAAGGATCGACAAACAATTACATTCTGCAATGTATATATATATCGATAAATATAAAGAAAAAGAATAAATAAAATAAGGAGGGAAAAAATCTGAAGCTCATTATCTGTCAATTTTGCCCTCGCGCACAATTTCGTAGAGTAATAAGAATAATGACATTTTCAATTTGTTTACGCGATAAAACCCATGCAATTTTCATTTCTCGGTAGACGTTGTCGCGGAGCATTTGCAAACGCAACGACGGTATCTTTCCTCTCGCGACGAGAATGTTTCCGTGCCTTTTATTCACGATAAATATTTATGACGAACCGGAGAGAAAATACGTTCGCGATTCGGCTTTTTCAATCCCGCGATGCGGAGGATCGCGAATCGACGTCGTCGAGTTCGGAGGATTTATCGAGCAGCGGGACGATATATCGTCCTTAATCGCGAGATACAAAACTGCGCTCTAATTTCACGGGATGAGACGGACTTATTGTGGGAAAAGGGACGCGTCGTCGAGAAAGAAGCAGAGCGTTTTCTCCCTCGCTGGACTCCGCGTAACGTCACAATGATAAATCGAGCGCGAGAAGTACGTCGGTCCACGACACCCTATAGCGAGACCCAATCTTTTCCTATTAGCCCCGCGCCACACGAGCCTTAAAAACGTTGCCGAAAAAAGAGTGCGGAAAAACGGCGAGGAGAGTAGTGAATTTATTGCGCGACGCTGCCACGGGGTGAGTTTAATCGGACATATTGTCGCGAAAAATGTTTCGCGAGCTCTCCATTTCCGGGTGCAGTTGCAGTCGTGTCACGCGAGACGTTATTAATATTAGTATTTCCACGCGCGGCGCATGGATTTCATTAAGTTTGCAAATCATTCAGAAATGGAATTAAACGTCATGTTATTTCACATCCGTATGTATTAATAGTTAAGTAATCGCGTGCGCGAAGAGATAACTCGCTTGTTCAGTTGTACTTCTCTCTCTCTCTCTCTCTCCTAATTTCCTCTCTGCTCTTTTATCGATTTAATTTATTACACGGTATGTTCACTCTATTTATGCAAATTAGAAAAAAAAATGTTTTATATTTGATGCTTCATAAAACTAGTTATATCATTATGCAATCGTTTTTTTTATTTCAACGACCTATTTAATATGATTTAATTCTATTGATTAAGAGAAGATTTTTTTCCATCGATTTTTCGTTAAAAATAGATTTTATCAGCACAATATTGTACATACACAAATCGACGGAGATGGTACATTTCTTTGAAAAATTAAGAGCACCACTGAGCGAAGAAAATAAACGAGGATCTAGGGAAGTCGGATCTTCACATTATTATTTAGAATAATAATGTGAATATCACCTCACGTGGGATATCAACTTACCGAGTGACTAAAGTAAACTCGACATGATAATCGACTGCCACGGAAAGACTACTTATAAGCACCAGCAATAATAACAAGGTGTATCCTTCGCGCGCGTCGTTATTCACCAATTTATTATCGTAGTAACCGTGAACGCGCTGTCGCGGACGACGACGATTTACGACTATCGTCATTATCACGACTGTGTAGGAATATATACGTATCGCAGATTGTATTCTCATAACAAGCATCACTCGTGATTAAAGAGGCTGCAATATATTTTGGAAGAAATTTTCCAAATATATTATATTTAGGTATATCAAATATTCCATCCTATCACGATGCACTTACTAATAATCGTTAATAAAGACGTATAAAACAAGAATCCTCTTTGTGAAACTTTGAAAGGAGTATCACGTAAGTTTACGGTCTATTATCGCCCGCGAACACTCGCAGGAAAGAACATACTAAGACGATTAGAGCGATGTAAGGTATTGAACCAAGAGTCGTCGATTAAGGATTAGATCTCGAGCAAAATGGATGAAAATGTTCAAAAAAAGTATATAAGTTTGACGTTCGAAGACGTGAAGATTCTGCGGAAGATTGATAAGACGTTTGGAATCACACCGAGGAACAGTTCCTCTCTTCACCTTTTTACATTTCATCGCGATTTTATGTCTATCAAGAAGGGATTCGAGCTTCTAGTGGAAAAGTGCCAAGGCAAGGATGTATGAATAATTTGAGAACGTTTTTCGTGTTATATTTTTTAAGAGGTACACACATAAGTCTTTCTCGAATTTTATATATACGCGTCATTATACTTTTTTTATGTTGAGAAGAAAGAGCTAAAAGTTTCTTTTAAACAATAAAGATCTAGAATACACGTTTCCGGCTCTTTCTTTCACCCTTTTCTCGCCATTCAAAAATTTGATCAGTTTATTTGGAGAAATTTCGTATCGGGATCCATAGGACAAAAAACTTGGACCGAGCGTCTCCATCTTCTTGCTGCCACGTCTCAACTTTCGCACAACGGAACAGACAAACAAGGATAAATACGAGAAATGGACAACGGAGGGATAAAAAGCTTGACGTAAACACGCGCAAACAACCAGAAGGAAGAGCGCGAGCTTTTGGGGGACGTGAGGCAGAAGTATAAAGGGGAAAAGAGGAACGCGACCGTGAGTGGATGTTACCGATTGTCTGGTCCACGAACACGCTTCTTCGGTCCTCGTTGTTTTAGCGCGGCTTCTGGAAATTTCTACCGCGAGACAATCCGGGATTCATCTAGGAGAAATGGACACGTTCCAAACGACCAACGTGTATAGGGGGTAATTTGGTAATTGAAAGAATTCTCGGGAGAAAAACGCACGTTGAACAAATGTTGTGAGAAAGTGCTAGACACAGCGCTATAGAAAAATATATATATTGTGATATATAATAAATAAATCGTGCTAAAAAAGTTTGTAATATTCATTCCAAAAATTGTTCAATCGTGTACAAAGAGAGAAATATTCTGATTATTTTCTTATCGCAGAATAAATCAATTTTATAAGCCAATTATAATATACTTATTGTTGAAACGAGATCTTTGGATACTAAATTCTCTGCGGTCAAAGTTCAACGTACGCGTGATCTGTCATATGTTCAGTTTCTTGAGTCAATTAACTCCGCTCGTAAGTTAATCAAACTTTCTGTTTTCATTGTAGCCGGTGCATGATCGAAAAAGGAAGAGATAAGCGAGATAATCTGCCGGATATCTTATCTACCTAGTTAACTACAAATGTGGAAGTCAGGCAATATATTACCTGATACTTGCAACAGTAAATAAAAACTTAACTATAACTTACAATTTTTATCAAATATTATATACACTTGCTGTATTTTATTTCTTTCCTTATTCGTTCGAAAATTACGTAATCGAACGCACCGAGCTGTAACAAATAGATTAAAAATGCAATAATTAACGGGAGAAAATAATTCGAAAATAATTATTCCGCAACAAGAAGCACGCTGGAAATGATCAAACATATACCCTCTTTTTTCATCTCTTTGTTTAAGTCGCGATCTATGTCGCTCGGCATACGCGTCTATATATATATACGATGCACCGGAAAGCTAGCAAAAAAACCGAGCTGGCTCCCGGTTTTTCCGCTTAGATTCCCGACGCTCCATCATCCCTCCGAACTTATATCGAAGGGATGCGAAAGGGTGCGTGAATGGCGAGAGAAGATGGCAAGACGCCGTCTGTTTTCGACTCCCGCGTCGCGACGTAAGTAAGGACGAAGCCGACGTCAACGTTCGCGGATCCGTAGCGACGTCGTTTCCGTAGCTTCTCGTCGACACAGCCTGCTTTTTCTAATATCGGGTAATATCCGGGGAATACGCGCGTTATATGCGTACGCCGATAGAATCCGTAGATGGGTTTAACCGTGCAATATTGAATTTTCGAATATCGAATTTTAGGCGAGACGGCGTTTCCTGTGTGCTAACGGTGTGCATTCCTCATTAGACGAAGAATAAATTTACACATTAAATCGATATGATATCGCGGAACAAAGGTTTTTTGCTTTACGAGTATTTTTTTTTTTTTTTTTTTTTTTTCAAATTTTAGAGCCGACAATCGTAATTTCTCGTTACCAAAAAAATACCGAACTCGACATATCTGTTAATTTTTTATACGTTAAATAAATGTTGTAAATATAATTTTCAAATTGGCTCGCGGGAGAATAGATGAACTAACTCGGATAAAACGATAAATTGCATACATCAGCGAACTTTTGCTGATTTGACAGATCGATTTTCTATATCACGATAAAGTTCGATATTGGCGTTTTAGGTATGACGGGCGTGAGAAAACGCTTCGTTAGGCGATATCGCCATACGTTGGAGCGAATCATCGGAAATATAGGAAGAGAGCGAAGTTACGAGCCGCATAGAATAGGGTGTGTAACCGCGTTTTTCCCGAGTCACATCCCCCGAATCCATTTTGCGGAACGAAGACGAGTGGGCGTAAAAAAGAGGAAAAGCGAGAAAGACGAAAACGATCGCGCGTATTTGTCCGTCGGTGTGATTCCGGTGGCTGGCCAGCCAAACTTCAACGCGAGAGACGAGAGCTTTCTTTTCATTCCGTAATGAGGTTAGGAAGCGATAGAACGAAGAGAAGTAATTCTCTTCCCTCCGGCGGAGATGCCACCCTCTCTCTACCCTGTAACTCGCTCTGTATACTTTGCTTTTCCGCCGCGCGACGACGACGACGACGACGACGAATGTTCCACAGCGGCCGGAAAACCCGGAAAAACTGATTGCCCGGGCTTGCGGCAGTAATCGTCGCTGCTTGCCGCTGCGTCGCGCTTGTTATTTATTTCCATTTCGGTCCGTGAAAATCGGTCTTACGAAATTACGCCGCGTTGCATAATATTTTCCTTGACGCCTGTGCTTTAAATCAACCGTTCCGGAAAATTCTTTGCCAAGTATTCGCAATTTAATGCTCGGATTCTTCCGGGACCAATGCTACTTACGTTTACATTCGAATAAATTGTTAGGAGAAAGGTAAACAGATATTAAGGTGTGTGATATATATAGAATTTCGAAATAGAATATACAGCATTAGATAAATACTCGGAAGACGATAACGGGAGGAGGAAAAAGAGAAGACCGCGAGTTATCTGCGCGAAAAAGAAAGCAAAACTTGTGACAAAGATGCCAGAAACATAATGTCTAGCCTAAATTCCAAGTCGGTACATGAATGTTTCCGGGACTACTGCAAACGTGATCGGTTGCGACAACGATTGGGAAATAATTGAGCAATTTAGAATTACGTGACTGGGACGTGTCTCGTCATCGGGAGAAATGAGGCACGATGACGGGAGAGAGAGAGAGAAAAGAGAGTGGAAGCGAAAAGAGAATTCTGATGGAGTCCCATGGCGCCATGGGGATCCTCAATTCGTCCCCCTTCTTTCTCTGCTTTCGATGAAGCCCCGACGCGTGACGGCGGTACCCTGTCGACAATCTCATTACAGCTTTGTCGTTCTACAAATGTGATCGATGCGCCGCGCCGCGGCTCGTTCATCCCGGGATATAAGCGATGTGCGGATTTCCCAATTATGCGATAGTAGCGAATCGATCGTCCCGCAATATGGACAGATAATGTAATAATAATGTGATTCGGAGCAATTGCTTGAGATTACAGGTCGAATCGAAGGAAAAGAAAGAAGCTTGCGAATAAAATAGCATTAATTTATCTTTTTATTATTGCTTTTCTTTCATTAGTTTTTCTAATTACCTACTCGCTTTATTATTTTACGGGACAGGGTTTTTTAAATTCTCAGAATTAAAATGCTTTTATATTTTCCGACAATCTGATTATGCTCTCTTTGGGTTTCGTATATATACGAATATTCAAGCGATCTAAATTAATTCGTCCGAGATATGAAAGTTAATCCTTTTACTTTTACGTTTCTCCACTTTGAATCATTTGCGGATTTTATCGACGCGACATCCCCCTCCCTCTCTCACCCTTTCTTTCTCGATTTAATCAGACCGACGCGGCGCGGCGCTTCACGCCTGAAACTTGCATGGAACGTGATAAAAAACGCGTATGTTCCCTTACGCGTTCCAGATTGCGTCTCTCGCGTAATTACTTTGCACCCACGTACATACAAGTATTCGCTTTCTTTTTGCAAAAGGGTCATTTCCTGCCACTATCGTGCCGCTCTTTAATCACTGCGTGCGTCGGCCGCGAATAAAAACCGCGTGCCGCGATTTGTTGCGCGGACCCAGACAAAACGGTCGCATAGCGTCCGTCGCGCGAGTTTGCGAACGACGGCGCAAAAAACGGGAAGCTTTACGAGGCGCCCCGAAAAAGGGCATTCATAAAGATGCGCGCGCAAAAACGCCCGCGTCAAATTACAACGATAACTATAATAGCGTCTCATACGCCAAGATAACTAGTATCAAGATTCCGTATAATTTCGCCATTAAGCCATTTACAAATTTCAGGATTATATGTATATTTTGTTGTCTCATAATACGACCCTACAACAGCGAAATATTCAGAAAAATAACCACGTTTTTCTTAATATCGAAATATACAAGTACTTTGTGAAACAAATATTCTATTCGAATGTGAGATGTACGAACAAGTTTGTACAAATTTCAAAATTTATTAAAAATAAAAAGAATTTCAGACGGGTCAATTTTATTTTTTATTTTATATACGCCGAGAAAAAAGTAACGTATATGGCTTCAGATTTCGCGAAATTCGTAAGGACGAATAATGAAAAATAATAAAAGAAAAAAAAAGAAAAAAAAAAGAAAATTCCGTCCCACGTAGTAAAGAGGTGAATGTACTGCGCTATCGATACAGACTACTCGCGCAAAAAGAGATTCCGGCTTGGCCGTTGCCATTAGCCGCATATGGATATCGGGGATAACCAAAGCACGACTTGCCATATTGAAGCAGCGCGTGAGTGCACGCTCGGGCATGTGCGTATGCATAAATACGCGCATAAGCGGAGAGTGCACGAGACAGAGAGCGACGCTCATTGACTTTTTACGAGCGATTCTCCCCCTATTTATAGCCGAGAACATTCGGCAAGAAAAATACGCTGATTCCTTATGTTATTTGTCATTTGTAGTTTCCTCGATATAAAGATAAAAATTCACGCGCGATAAAAATAAAATGCGAAATATACAGCTCCGTTATTGTACATTTATTTGATTAAATAAAGTGTGTCTAAAGTGTTATAAAAAAAAAAAATAACGACTGATTTATTTCACACATTCGAGATGATAAGGGACACGGAGACAGCTTAATCGTGATAAATTAAATTAAAAGACCTTAACAACTGATATTATAATCCCTAATTGAATTCGTCCTCATAAATGCGTTCCCGAATTAGACGAAAGCGATATCTCACTTTTTGCTTTAGATAAAGTAGGGCAAAGATTACGACAGTTCTAGATCCTCACCGCGACATTTTTCTCTCGGCATACAAAGTTTTTGGAGAAAGCGAAAGATAGTTTCACAACCGCATCCATGAATAAATATTAGTCTTACTTAGTGATTGATAAAAGTAATTCATCTGTCAAATCTATCATCGAATTAGAAACAGAGTTTTCCTCTCAAACGATATGAATTATCGTAATCCTAGACATAACATTAGTTTCCCAAATTTTTTAAAACATTTGCATCAAGCATCGGTCATGTTTTAAGGAAAGATAAAACAATGATCCGTTTATTTATTCACAGTAATACATTGCTCTCTCACGCGTTTGTTCTGTGCGCACATTTTTCGTAACAGTTAATAGTTATAAAGGGTTCATTGTTAATGACTGGTCTGCGCAGAATGTTATAATATGCTTCACAGTATAAGCTTCTCAAGAGTTTATCACAAAGCTGCAACGTTAAAATTTACCATCTTTCGTCACATGGAATATTAAACAAATTTTTTTTAAATTAAAATTTGAACTCTTGCACAAACAGCGCAAATAAAATTTTATAATCCATAGAGGAGTGCTATTTAAATTTAACTTTTAATTAGTTCAATAGCATTAATTTGATTAATACGAGAGAAAATTTAAAAAATTTATAAAATTTAAAAATTTGTTTATTATAAAATTTCTTATTAAAAAATATTTCAATATAAATATAAATTTTTATAATTTTTTAAAAATTATTTATAAATTTTATTTTGTAATTATTAAAATAGACTTTTCAAAGCTTTACATTTTAATTCTGAGATGACTCTCAAAATATATATTTATAAATAATTATTTATATTTAAATATATTTGGAGAGTAATCCTAATCTCAGAATTAAAATGTAAAGATTTGAAAAGTCTATTTTAGAGGACTTTTAAGGCATTTATTTGTCTATCTCACAACATTTCTATTAACTCATTTTTTAGGTCAAGCAAATATTTGTTCAGCTTGTTAAAGTCAATGTCGGAGTATCGCGGGATATCAGAAAGATTCTACGAAAGAATTTCCCTGAATATATATCTTAAGATCTTTCAAGATCCTTAAAGTGTAAAAAAGTATTTATTCAACAGACATCTAGCAGATATCTATAAATATGTTCAATAAAAAATTGAAGGAATTCTCTAAACGAGGAAATGAAAACGCGACAAGCCTCATTTCGAGAATAAAAGTCCATGACTTTTCGTGACGTGAAGATGCGCGTTAGTTTTTGCTGTCATTAATCCCGAAGCTATCACGGCGATGGTTTCTTTCCTCTATGTGGTCAGAGATTATAGATATATAGCTTCCTTATATGACGCGAAAAAACACGACAAGTAGGTTCCTCCTCGAGGTATTCGAAAGAAGAAATATGACAGTATTAATAGATTTATAAATAAAAAGATTCATAAGTAAAAAATTGAAAAATATAACAGATTAGACTCGTGGATCTCTCCAAATTATTAAACATAAGTAAAAAAATACTTTATACATATAAATTATAATTAATAATTAATAATAATAATTAAATATTATAAATTATATATATATATATATATATATATATAATAATTAATATATATGTATCAATGATTAAAATACCTCCTTTATAGAGATTTGATAAAATATAGGATTTGCTGTAATATTATTATGTGGTATTATTTCGCCTAAATGATTTTGCATGAATAGCAGATTTCTCAAAAGCAGGAATTTCCTGCCAATCAAGGCAAAATCCTCTTTCACGTTTCGTCTCTCAAATCAGCATATAACGCGGTATACAGCGCCTCGAAAAGGCTACGAGGCTTTGATTTACTCTCTCGTCCCTCATTCAAGACGACGTTACAGCAGCGCGTTTTCTCCTTAAATGGGCGCCCAACGTCTGAGCGACATTAGAGTTCTCGGTCAAAGCCAAAGTCATGATAAGGGGCTCCCCATCCTTGACATTTTCCAAGGAGATCGCAGCATCGTGAGAAAGATCAGGGGGAAAAGAAGGTTCGAAATAAACGCGATTCAGACTTTCCATTGTATCCTAACTCTCGTTTTGTGGATTATTGAAATAACAAGAATAAAATCAATGATGCACGTAATGGGATCATGTTGGGCGTTGAATAACCGAGATCTCAGATTCAATTAGAAAGGACAAGCATATGACACAGCATCATAAAGTCTTACTTACCGTCGAAGGTCGTTGCATTACATCGCATTCGTGCAATACTTACTATATATAACTATTAACTATAAACATGTTCTATAAAATTATATGGTTCAATATCGCAATAAAAAAAATTTCATGATTTAAATAAATGAATACTCAATACTAAATTTCGTGAAATTTTATGAAATTTAGTATTACGTACATATACATTATTTTATTAATTAGAATATTATTCATTATATAATGTGCAATCCAATTTTTGAACGTGTTACATATCGATTGTGCTGTGAATGCAAAAATTGTTAATGTTATGAGAGAGTTCTCGATTCAAATATATTCAAAATTTAATATGAAAGAAAGATGAGCTTTTGTAATATTAAAATTTCAAACGCGGCTTAATATATAAAACTGCTAATTGAGATGGATAATGTACTTATATAAATTATGAAAACGATCTGATATATAGAAATATAAATTATATAAACGTTGCGCTCTGATAGCAGCATGTGTAATATTTATTTCTGTGGGAACGCTACGATCGATATGTTTATGTTCATTTTATAATTAAAATTCTTCATTATTCTCGATAATTCAAATGTGATATACTTGGTTTAATTCTTATGTTATACCAAGAATTCTTGATATATACGTGTGTAATAACTGTCTAAATGGTCTTATTATTAAGCATAATATATATGACAGCATGCACATAATTTGTGCACAAGAAAATGTTAATTTTCTCATAAATTGTTTATATAATGTTACAGATTATTTCGATGTATAGGAATAAAAGAAGAATGTGCAACTAAATGCGCGAATCATTTTGCATTTATTGCATTTTTGCATCGCGGCGAGCGTTACGAGCGTAAACTCCCATGCACGGAATTCAGCATGCTTCAAAATTGCATTGCGGTGCATTCCACGTTTCGTCCGATATTTTCCTGTCGATCGAAGGCCGTCGGAGCGATGCATACGCATCGGTGCAGCGGTTTCTCTCGCGCGTTTTCCGCGAAACAATGAGCGCGGAGGGGAACGTTGTTTCGCAATAAAAAGAACCTAGTTACCGTTATACTTCTCGCCGTGCGTATATAGCACGCTAGAATTCCTATCTTTAACGCAACGTAACTGCGCGAGCATCGTAATACTACTGCTACATCCGCGTCACCGTAATGGGATATGTACGCAATGTGTGTGTCTGCGAATTAAAATTGTGACAACACTGATGCAAGGACTGAGGAAGAGAAGGACACGATATTCTCCGTAATGTCATAACGTAACAGTAAAAATGTTATTTTGCCGATTCAATCGATTCTGATGTGGAAATAGTCGTTTCATTCCAACAGCCAGAATCCGATTGTGGCGAATCATCGACCAGGAGAATGTCCATATCGACAAATTTAATTCTCGGTAAATTTAATTTTACGTTTTATGAAACAATTTTTGTACGTTACGTAGAATTGTTACGGTGTAATCGATTTTTTTCTTCACAACGTGTAATGAAAATCTGACGAGGAATTTTGATAATGTCGATTATTCGATCGTTGCGAATGAAATATCAAATTCTGAACAATAAGAGAATATTAGAAATTTAAAAAATTAATATGATTAAATATACTGACAATAGAGAAACTTTTTCATAAGAAAATACGCAATACGCTATGTGACGTTGTTTGAATTAAAAAAAACGAGAAAAATCGAGAATGCTGACAAGGAAGGAGAGATTGTGGGTCAGCAACTCACCGCTATACACGTTCCACTTTCTCCTTTCTTCGGTTTTCGTTGAAGACCGAAGAAGGTCCATGACCGCGTAACCGGTTTTAGTCGCGATTATTATCTCAATGGAAATTCTTCCGTAAATGCTTCCGTTTTGATTCAAAATTATTCTGAATGTAAAATAAAATAGTATCGAATATAAACTGAGACGATAATTTAATATATCGAGACTTTCTCGTATTAAAATTATTTTATTCTAAAGTTTTTGAAATCTCATACATTTTTTATTTGAAAAAATAATACTTAAAAAAATCTCTTTTTTTTTGTCTTTAAATGTAAAAGTACACGTGTGTGACATGACGTGACGAGAATGACAATGTAATCTTCGACCTGCAGCTATACGCGGTCGGCCGTGTCAATTTGTAAGAACAAATGGTTAAACGCGAACGGCAATAGGAAAAACATCCTGGTGAAATCCGTGTAATCGATTCTTTATGCAAATGAGAGCCGCTGCGCGCCATTACAACGTGGAGAAGCCGGACTCACACGGATGTACGCACTAATCGATTCTAGCGATCGGAACGAGCCGAGAGAAGCGGAGCTTTGCGAGGGATTACTACGATTATCCGAATAATTACCTCCGGAGTTTCGGGGACGGGCCGGCAAATAAAGCCGGCCTCGATCGTCGATGAATTCGTATTCCATCTGTGCATTCAGTTACGCCAGCTGACATTGCTGCGTATAATCGACATCGTGTTCTTTCCTTCTCTCGCACACAAGCTCTTACATCAATCGATAGAACAATAAATTCACCGGAACAACAAAAAGCGAGATTATTTCACGGTATTGCAAAAAAATTATTAGGTACTATTCTTTTTATGTTCGACGAATCTTCAATTTTGTGGGATTACCGAAAATCATTACTCTCTTCGTTACGATTTAATATATATGTCTCTCGTCCATCGCGAAGATCCGGTTAGTTTTTAATCTCGTTTAATTCGAGTCGCGTCGCTGCCGATTTGTAGCGGTGAATGTTAATAAAAGAAACAAATTAACCGATCGCTACGGTCCGATAAACAATGAACTGTTCGTTTTTTTCCGTTTACGTAGCTATTAAATATAGTTTATTGTGAGGAATTCCAACAACGTTCCGCCCGCTCATGTTATCTTTTAAAAGATCGCGAATTGTTTTGTGGCAACCGGATGGAATTGAAATGCGATATGGAAATTGAAATAAAAATTGAGAATTCAATTTAGTAATTTAGTAATTCTGATGAGTTCAGCAGCGCGATTTAGTAATTCTGATAAGATCAGATTTTTATTTTTATAAAGACACTTTTCTGTATGTGTATACGTAGAAATGATTTATGATCGATTTATTTGGCGCATAAATAACGCACAGAAAATCACGGAATAAGATTGCACGATAAAATGCATATCGAGCAAAAGCACGTGTGCACAATTTATTTTGCACTTAATTCGCATGTTTTCATAGTATCATGGTATCAAAGAAAAATATTACGATAATTATATCGCTTTTAGCAATTTTGAAAGAGAGAAGCAGTGATGAAAAAATTAACAAGGCAGTAATAAAGACTCACCGAGCGCCTTGCAGCTTACACCGTGCAGGGAATCCCCGGCAAGCTGAATGATGGCCATGAGAATATCACCCATCATCAGACAAGCGACATGATGAGTCTGGCAACGCCAGTGCAAGACGTGATGAGAAGCGGGTAACAGCCAACCGGCCGCCAGGGTGGCGGCCAGGAAGATCGCGCTAATGATGAAGCCCACAGGATACAGGGTGAACCTGATGTCCGTCGCATGAATTGCAGGTCTACAAAAATTCAAATATACTACATTTCAGGCATATCTTAGGGGTCTGATATCAGCTCTTATCTCAAGTTTATTCGATATAAAAAGAGAACATACAATCATTACATTTAAAAGCAAACAATTGCAAAAGCATTCTTATTGTAATCCAAATGTTCTTAAAAATGTATTGTACAATATATAAGACATTCTAATCTTCATTTAAACGTTCTTTACATGTGTTTGAAAAAATTGTCAAATATTAAATTTTATATTATTATTATGACATTATATACACATTATATGTAATCGATAAAAAAGATATAATTTTTCCATGTTATGATATATACATATGTATAATCCTTCCTACTTAAATTAAATTTTAGATATTTATTCGGGCAAAACCCAGGAAATATGATATTACTTTATCATAGCATTGCATATACATATACGTTCAATACATATGGATTAATATGCGTATTAAATAACGGAAAATCATTTAATTAGAATCACTATGATATTATGCTTTATTATGTGTTCAGATATTAATGGAAAGCCCAAATGAACACAATTCAGATTTACGTAACAATTAGCAACAATCTCCAAACCCAAACAATATGCAATTTATTAATAAATCTCGCATTAATGATAAATACATAAAAGTAACAGTTGTTATTGAATAAATCTAGATATTTTCGCGCGAAAATATTTTTCTCATGAATTATACTTTTTTAGTTTAAATATTGCTATGTAATTTTTTTCTTAATACGTACACAGCCGCGCAGGAAATGAAAGTTATCATACATTTAAAACTCGGCATACTGTGTCGATATTTTCCGCTATCCGCAGGCAAAAAGCCACGGAAGAAAAAGACAAATTATGGCGCTATTAGTTATTTCTCGCGCTGGACGGATTAATTAAATTCGGGCAGTTTTATCGGCGTCACATCGGCAATTGTCCGATTGGCTCACTGCCAGCGGTGGGCAGTGAGCCAGATATTCGATCGGTCCTATATAATGGAAATAATACCGCGTTATCGATGATCGTTACGTCCGTTTTTAATTAAGATTCCTAAAAGATTCAGGCAAAACAATTTTTCATCGCGACTAACGATCTCTCGATGTAATTGCATTTGGGTCGGGCAAATTTCCGTTTTCGAAATCATTTGTGGTGGCTTCGATTCGTATCTCACTATATTTGCATTGCGTTAATATATCGGGTGAAAGAATATCGCGAAGAAAGTATCTCTATAAAATTTCCGTAAACTTTATTCAGTTGCGTTTATAGAAATTTCCGTAGAACAAAGATTATGCATCGCAAGAATAATGTTCTTTTGTAAGAAACTACAGAAAAATATGCATTGTACTTGTGATTTATCGCAAAATCTGTTCAATCGCATCGCGTTCCAGATGCAAATGACACGAGCTTTTATTCGTAGATGGTTAAAGATTGATTGAATTCCATTTTAAGAAAAAGTCGCAATAACTCACTACTTCTATACGCGAATGCAAAAACCGATAGCATCCGGTCGTATTTTGTTTCCATTGATTGGCGTTCGTTGGAGTTGTTCGTTGGCGAGTAAATTTTTCACGGGAAACGGAATGTCAACGATCGGCCAGCCCGTATTTGTGTCTGTACAAACGCAAATATGTAGAATGCGAACAAAATACAGGCGTACTACGTACGCAACAAAATTGGTTCTGTACAGACGCGTTAATCGCATTTCCAATGTTACTTTGTACATACACCTACCGGCGATTAAACTTTTGCAAACTGCCATATATTCTCCCGGCAATTTCGCAAACGTCGACGCGTACCGAGACTTCGAATCCGGGAAATAAACACGGGAGACCGTTCATTTGTATATTTTACGATAATGATACGTTCTCTGTTTAGAAATTCACTCTATATTATATATATGTAGATATATATTATTATATACACAATATCACATGACGCTGTCGCGTCTCTAGAGTGAAAGCAAACTCTCGGATATCTTTTACTATCAGCGACGCCCGTCAATCTGTCACAGTTCGTCCTTAATCTTAGTGAAGTGTCTCAGCAAATGAGATCTTCTAATCTTATTTTATGTCATACGTCAAACAGATACCGTAAACGTTTAAACTTGACAATAATTATATGTCACGCGATATGGAATATTGCTGATTTTTGCGATATTTAAATAAATATAATCTTATATTTGTTTTTATCTTTGTTTTTAGAATAATTCTAGATAGATTTAAAGATTTTATCAGAAATTATTATAACTCAAATTGATTGATTAAAATAAAAAATACCATTTTTTTAACACAATGAAAATGTTAAAAAATATTAATAAAGTATCTTTTTGAATCTATTTATCTTTTTTTTCACTATTAACGCTTTTTTCTTCCAAGTTTAGAGAGAAAAAATTTCCTCCGATTATATCAAAATTCTAAAAGCAGAATATGTTAACTTTATACAAGTATGACGAGGCCATTTTTCTTACATAACATCATCCGGATAGAAGCATTTTCATCGCTCATCGTTCTGATGCGCGGAAACGCGGTATCGAGTTGTGAGAACGTTTTAATGGAATCTTGGATGACGTGAGATCGGGCATACGTGACCTAGAAATACTTTGAAAGAACTATAAGAGAAGAAGTGAAAGTGTGCGAGGAACCGGACTTTTTCTCGACATATTGTCAAGAGTGACGTAGAAACGGAGCCGTTTTATTCCTAGCGTAATCATCTAACGTCAAACGTGTAATTAAACCGTGCGATAAATTTAGATCGGTGCAAGCGATAGTTAACAGGACAAAAAGTAGAATCGTGCTCGGAGCTTTAAAGCAGATCGAACGACTTGACCGCCAGAATCGACTCGACTTTATTTTTTATTAGTTGTGATGATCAAGCAAACAAAAATAACAGAAGATTGACTTTGCATAATTGAGAGATCGAGTATCGATTTCCTGCGTTTTACGCTTGATATCGAGTTATCAATTAAGATAGCACGCTTTTGGAATATATAAATGTATTAATTTTATAGCACAACATGAAAAACATTAATAATTTGGAAAAATGTTGAAAAAAAAATGTTTATTATAGACATTTTCTTGGCTTGCAAAATGTCTGTTGGAAAACAAAAGAATATTATTTTTTATATGATTGCCATATATTTGTTTTCTCATTCAACTAATTATACATATACAATTATTAATATAAACAATATAAAATCAACGTCATAATACAATGTGATAAAAATAAAACTATTGTCGAAAAACAAATCTAGCAAATAACGAATAAGCAGAGAGAAGCACGATAGGAATCCCTCAATTATTTGAAGGTTTTATGCGTTCATTTGAAGACTTCTACAAGCAAAAGTAAAAAACTTACAGCGTTTTACTACGCGCGTTGCGATACTATCTCCATAAGTGGAATATTTCGTTCTCTTCGTTATCTTCATTTGTGTGGATCACATTGTAACGTCCGACGAAACAAAAGGCGCAGCAAGAATGAGAATATCGCAACGCGTGAGCGCACGATAATCTTAATCTTAATGTACAGCTAACAAACTACAAACCTTTGTGGCGCATGTTCCGGACAGGCAAACACCTTGGCTATCTGGTTGAATTCTTTGATTCTCTCGACACAAAACTGGCCGGTAGGTAAAGCGACGCCGTTTATCTCCAGACCACCATCAGGCTGCAACACAGCATCCTTCGCATCTCCCAGGATCGTAAAATTGTCGGATTTCGGGCAAGTTGGAAATCCCGCCACAATTTCAACAACAGATGACACGTTTGGCAAGAGAGGTGGTGCGTCTGCAGTTTCTTTTAAATGAATGCAAGTATTTCTGCAACATCAAAAAACATTCCCCTTTGTTACAAAACTTGTTTAAAAAAATGAGATAATAATAATAATTGCCAATGAAAAATATATATTATATTTTGTTTTTAAACAATATAATTGTGTTTTTGCAGCGTTATTATATGCATACGTATAGATCAAAGTATATCATTCAATAATTAATGATGATAATTAAAGATGCTACAGAGAAGATTTTGTTCCTAAAATTATTTAAATATAAACTCAAGAAATATAGATGTATATACGTTATTTTTTATTGTAACATCATTGCCCGCATATATTCTTAATATTCATAATTCGAAATATATCATTATATATTGTAAAAATTGTACACTGAAAAAAATTGTTAACTTGACTGAACTTTTCAACTAATCACTATTTTGTCAATTACACATATTTTATTACTTAAGTTAAATACATATTTTATTAGATCTAATGTTATATTTAATTTAAATTATTTTTATACATTCATCAATTAACAAAATATTATTTAATTGAAAGTTTGATCAAGTTAATTTCTTTTTCAGTGTGCAAGTTTTGAATGATTAACAGACTTATGTGTTATACATAATATATTATAGCTCACATATGTTACGTTAGAATTTATTACAGAACTAGTTCGCGCGGACGTCAACATTCTCGAATGAAACCAGAAACTTGCACGTTTCATAAACGTCAAGGTCATACTGCGTGCATTTCTTTGAAGAAAGGCATCTGGTAAATAAACAAGTTATTATACGAAACAATTAAGTCGAAGATTAATAAACATTTTATTAAAGAAATAAACCATCAAAGTCCTGTGTCTATTCACCTCAATTTATATATATATATATATTCGAAGATATAGTAATTATTTTAGAGCACTATAATAATTATTTTTAGCTACTAAAGAAATATATTATTTTCGATTATAAATAAGCATGATCACGATGCTATACATTTATTCCGAGGGATTTGTTTATGTGAAGTGTTTAAAAAAAAAACATCTCGTCAAGTCAATTTCAAAAGACCTTGGTGTAACCGAGCGGGGTTTGTGTCTCGCAGCAACCTAACCTAACTTAACCTGTCCGTTCTGTTTGACATCGTCGAATGTCAACAAAAAGCACGAAAGTATGCGGGGCTCACCCGTGTTCGTGGAAAGTGGCGTTCTCGCCACAGCATCGTCGTACTCGGGGCCTCATCGTCGCGGCTGCATGATTACTCGTCGATTTTCTCTGCACGCACACGAGCAACGCGTTGGAATCGGCGCAATAGTGGCTGGCAGGAAAGTTGACGCTGCTGGCGATCTCGAGGACGGCGTTCCCGTTTTCGAGCAGGATAAACGGGTTGGTCTTCCGGAAGGGCACGTGGATCAGCTCAGAATGATCGTCGCATTCCGGTCTTCGGTCTTGGAGGATGTGCCATTCGATGGGCAGCGTATCGATGAAGATTTGCCGCTGCGGTGAATAAATCAAGGGCTTCCATGGGATGAGCGTCTGCTCGCAACGCGGCAGTTTGTTGTCGTTCGAGTCGCCGTCGGATCGTAACTCCTCATCGGCTCGACAACACTTAAGAATTGTCACCTTCGTCAAGTCGTTCGGCTCAGACACGACGATCATGACAATCGTCGCCAGAAATCCGACGCAACGAAAAAGCGGGCTCATTTTACCGGGAATCCGCGATTTCACTCTTGTACGTCACACGAAACACCGGTCAGTCAGTCGGGTCACCTTAATCGTCACGAAATAAAAATTCGGAAGTTCGCCGTGAATCACACTGAATAAACTGTTTCTCCAAACACAATTTCGCACTCGATACACAATACGCACAGCTAATCGACCATGGTATTATCTCGCGACGCGAACAGGAGTGATCGAGGCAGTCAAAATTGGGAGAGAATTGAATCGTATACAAAGAAAACTATTGTGTTTATATGGACGCTCGTCGAGCGCGACCTTCTCGTTTAGAAGCTCCGGCGTTACTGAGCGGCGACCACGCGGCACGCGGCACCGACGCCGGCAGCGTGACTCGGATGCGCGCGCAGCTTCCTCCACTCCTGCGACTTTAAAGTCACCACGCGCGCGCTTGCCTTCTTTATTCCGCGGTGAACTTCCGCGCAGCGTACTAACGGGAGGATGTACTTGCGGCCACGTGCCTTTATCCCACTATCGCGCACTAAAAACGCAACGGTATATGTTATCTTGTTTATAATAATGAATTGGACTGCTGCGATTTTCGATCAAATGCTATCTGAATCGGAGATTCGTTGCAGTATTTCCTTTTTCATTAATTTCCTTAAAATTTTGGAGAAAATAAAATGTATATCAATGCGAAAACTAATTTTTCTTATCGATATAATAAGATTTATCGCTATAAAAGACACTTTTACGATACGAAAGATTTTAAATATTTATGTATGTAGATTTTTACATGTATATATTTACACACACTCCCAGAAATATAATAATAATATTAGCAATAACAAATTCAAAGACGAATACAATATTCGAAGAATTCGAATATTTCATAATTATACACAGATAATAATTGTGGGGTAAAATATATTTGATTAATTTTACTATGTAAAATTTATTATTAATATTTTTTATTGTGATAAAAATATTAATCAGAGAAAATCTTATAAAATTCTTTCAATATCATATTGTTCCGCGACTACCATGACTTTCAGGATAAATTCTAATAGAAAATTCTGTCTGTGTAGATATAAAGTTAGGTCGAAATTTAAATAATAGGGATATATCTTCAAAGCAAAACATATAGGTGATTTGCGAATTAAAATATGAAGAACTATATATTTATAGATTTGGATGTTTTTAAATATTTCCAAACTGTTTCATAACAAAAATTTTAATGTTTTTCTAATGCTTGCTTTTGCATACAATTTTATATTGAAATTGATCTCGAATAAACGCGCAAAAATTCTTTTCAATATATTCAGAAAATCAGAAGAAATTTTTACAATTTACGTGGAAGTTTTTCGCGACAAATGTCGAGAAAATATCGGCGGAAAATATAAAAAGAGAAAGAGAGAGAAAGAGAGAGAAACGAATTGATGCGACTTGAAATATACACTATACTGCATGACTAAGCGCAGATCCTGCAAGATATTTCTGAGAAGCGTCTCTCTGGGTGGGAAATCTGTGGGAAAATATACAGCCATGTTCTCGCCTGCGTGCACCGGTATCTTGGCAGGGCAAACGTCATTCCGTGTAACACACGAGCCGATATCGGGATGCGCTCTCTCTCTCTCTCTCTCTCTTTTCTCTCATCTGGACTGCGTATGAAGCTTCCTGGATTGGCTCACCTGGCAATACGACTTGTTTTTGTTTGGCGAAACAAAAAGGCGAAACAAATAGAAAAATTTCTCAGTCATGCTAAGGTCGATGATGATAATGATACTGAACTAACATAACGGTAAATAAGATCAACTCTATAAAACACGCAAGATACGAGAGAGTGAGCTTGGTGTAACATCTTTTCGTGTGTGGGAAGTGCATCGTTTTATATATCGCTCGTTGAGTATAATTTATACTTGAGCTAGATGGGAAATAAATATAAATGTGAGCACAAATAAAAACTATTGCATTATTTTTTAAAAACTTAATGTACAAAGAATATAATGCACTTTTATATTTTACATATACACAGTATAAAAATTGAAATTTTACAGAAAAAATAATTAAAAAATTAAAGATCTTATAACATTATTTGGATAATTTTCCGCATAATGTGTTCTTAGTTCTTATAATAAATATTACACATAAAACTTATAATATTGTATATACTATAATACATATAGCATTAGAAAGAATTTCAATTTAATATTAATCGATCGAATAAAAGCATATTTAACAAAAATTTAGGACACTTTAACTCATTGTCAGATATACAGATATATAAAATCAAAATACGTAAAATTGTAATATTGTAACAAAATTATAACAGCAGAATATTGTAAAATGTTTTTAAAACAATATAACTTTCGTTTCGCCAATATTTTCTAGCGAACGTCGTAGTTTTTCATTCAATTTTTCTTGCGAGAGCTGCTCTGACAAAACAGTCGTTCAAGTCGACCGGAAATGCTTTAAAAAGTTCCGCGAGAATAATTTTAGCGGGACGCCGCAATTAAACTTTTTCGCCATCTCGCGACAGCGAAAATTGGAAATTTGTGTTCTCGCTACGGCGGTCTACCAGTGTTTGCGAAATTTTATCAATTAAAATATCGTTAATGTCCATATCGCTTGGTTCAGACGCTCGTTAAAAAGCGGACTTGCACAAAGATGATAACTGCTTAGATGAGCTTTTCTTGTTCTAGTTTGGTATTTTTTCCGAGACTTAAGAATACAGCAAGTCTAGCATCGATTTTTATAAGGACAATATTTTTATAAAGGCAATTTTTATACGGACAGATTTTTATAATTGCATCATTATTAAATGGTACAACATTTTGATAATTTTCCATATTATTACTAGAAATGGAATATTTAGTTTTGTGATAATAATAATAATTTAATAAAGAAACAAACACACAATGTAATAGAAACATCTCATACAACTTTTCAATCAATTAAAATTAAAACATAATGATTATAATTGTTTTAAATTTATCTTAGATTTATTGGATTCATCTTTAAAGATATGTTATTTATTAATTTTATACGATCAATGTATTTTTTCTTTGTTGAAATTTATTGAAAAAAACTTGAAAAAAATGAAATAGAATTTAAATTACATATTATAATATTATAAATTTGATTGAAACCATAACAGAATTACTTATATAGTAAATTTATTAATTAAAGTTTGTAGGCTTAAAATTTATTGGTATATAATACGAGAAAGTTTAGAAAAATATTTTCTGCCTCTCACGTTTTATGAATGTTGTATTAAAATAATTTTATCATAAAATGTAGAAAAATTTAATATGGAGGGAGAGAGAGAGAAAGAAAGGAAGGGAGAAAAGCGGATATATCAACATAAAATATTGTGTAGCTCTACCATATATAGAACACACAATTATGATCTGAAATTCTATTAAATTAATCAAATTTGTCAAATTTGAAAGTAGGAACTGCCGAATGTTTTCTGTGACAGAAAATATATCGAGTCATTTTCCAAAATTTCATAGCAACGTGCAGGGATGTGTGCAGAGGTTAATAGAATGGCACGAAATTTAAATGTTGGAAGGAAGGGGGGACGTAGCAGAGCAGAGCACGGCATCACGTAAATCACAGCGATTGTCGGTGTTTCTGGGTGTTTCGCGTGTAAGTTATAGCGCGCCCGCGCGCTTTCGGATGCGTGAGCGTGCGTTCGTTAATAGGTTTGCACGTGCGTGTCCCTAAACGTAATACCGATTTTATCTATCCCCCTTGTCTATGCAGACCGGTCGGACGAATGAGAAGGGTAGAGAATCTGGCGGCGACCAGACAGTTTGATGCAGGTTGCTCGGTTGCGTTCCCGGAAGTCGAAACTGCGAAATCGTCCGGCCGATTGATCGCTAATCGTTAAAAGCAATCGGCTAAAACATGTCGCGCATATCTGTAAAATAAAGTGTTATCGATGATGTTGCGCCGCGCGCGTTTCCGCTACCGAGTTGCGAAAGATAATCGAATCCGGAGTAATTTTGCTTCGGTAATGAGGGGTTGCAATGTAACTGCGACGTGGTAAAATACTGCGGCGCATGTTGTAAACAACGCAATACCATAATACCATGCGGATGATATTTTATCCTGTTGTATCTTTTCGAGATAATTGAATATCAATGTTATTGCGACATTGTCCGCGATGCTCGGATTATATAATAACATGTAATGAAACGCGATGTATTCCAGTCAGAAATTAACTGTTATTGATATACATGTAACTATTATATATATATATATATATATATATATTGTATATATATTTATTTTAGGAAATATATAATATAAAATTGATCAATTTTGTCTTATATAGGTATATACTTTTTTTAAATGTTGAATCGCTTTTAAGACTATACAGTCCAATTTGCTTCGATCCAGTGTGTTATGCAAAATATTAAACTTTGCATTTCTTATAAAAAAATATTCCATGCAAATTATAAGGTTTAATAAATATGCATTACATATTTTATTCAAAATATTAAAAATTATATTATTGTGTAATTTGATATTTTATTTTAGATTATATTCAAAAGTGTGTCGTGTGATTTGAACATGCTATAAATTATAAATTTTAAAAAATCATGCTATAGAAATTAGAGTTAAAAAATTGAACTAAATATATTTTAAAGTGGTCGAATTTCTATATAAACGTGGAATGTTTTTAGATTTTTAAGAGTAATTGTGTTTTCGTATAAAATAAATATTGCGTAAATACTTGCATATAAAACTATATTTGCACTACAAAAATCATGTTATATCTTCAATACAAATGTATTATATGTACATTATGTATATTTTTTTGAAATATACATATAAGATGATGCAATTGAGCTAAAATTTAGTTTTGAAATGATTAGAAATATAATAAAAATTGTAAAGCAAAAAAATTAGAATACTAATCTTTGAGAAACTTGCTTTTTTCACATTGAAAGAAATTTGGAATAATTTTCTTTATATTTATTTTGCTAACAGACGTATAATATATATACATACATACATACATACATACATATATATATGTATACACACACACATTAAAATACATTATTAAGTATTAATTTCTTATATATATATATATGTTAAATAAATTAATACTTAATAATAACTAATAATGTATTTTAACATAAATGAAAAAATATAAAGTAATTTGTAAAGTATTTTTTGAATAATCTTACCACAATATTTTTATATGTAAATTAATAAAGAAATCATTACTTTTTGTACATATGATCAAAATTGTTATATCCTAAATAAAGTGTAATTATACTTTACAATTGCACGCGGATACATTAACGCAGAATTGCGATAACAAAATACAGAAGAAATTATTTAATTTTGCTTTATAATATATTCTATTTCTAATCGTTTATTACAATCTATATCTTGTTATTATAAATATTACCTATATCTTAGTTAAAATCTGTATATATGATAAAAATATTTTATGTTAATTTCTATGCTTTATATATATGTAGCAAATTCATCTTTCATTAAAAATAAATACTTATTGAAAGTTAGTTATTATCTTATTCTGTAATATGATAGTACATTTCGGAAATAACACATAATGTAAAATTAAAACAATGTGATAATCATAATGTAAAAATCATTACAAGTCAACTTGTATGTTGTGTGTGTACTTCTTATATATTTAAAATTACTTAAATATTTCTGTTATTAATGTTGTATATATTTATATTGTTTTTGTGTGTGCATGCGCTAATGTGGAGTAATCTCATTCGTACTATTTATTAATCTTTCTTCTATACCTTTATGCACATATATTAGTTTGGGCCCAATCATGAAGTAACTTACGGTGTATTTTTCCGTTAGGAATGCGTGGGAATTGGCTAAGGAATATCACATCCGCGCAAAGTTTAAACTTATCTCTCAAATCGTTTACAATCGACTGTTTTAGCTTCTTTTCTGTTATCTGAGACGAAATATCATAAATATTTTGTAAAAAATTCTGCTTGATATTTTATGACAAATAATACTTTTGTACCTTTTTTGTCGGAGTAACAAATGCTATTGCATGATTAGGATTGCATGGCACAGGGATTATAACGGCCTCAGACACTCCTAAACAATCTTGTAGAAAAGATTCAATGTATGCCGGTGAAATTGTATGTGTTTTGTCAAACATTTGATTAATTCGGTCAGTAATGTAAATTTCGTTATTTGAATCGTAATACCCCATATCTCCGGTTCTAAACCAGTTTGAATTTTTCCCTATACAAATTCAGCAACACACAAGTATGATTTTTTTCATTAATAATTCAAGATTTTTTAAATATTTATATTTTATAGAATAATAATTGTGAATCATCGCTTGAAAAAAATTTTGAACTAATCACCGTCGCATGTTATAGGTTCATTATTCTGACGTATCATCATGAACGGAGATTGGCAATAGATTTCACCTTCTTCATATGGACCCAATGATTTCCCGTTTTTTAAAGAAACAATTTTTAATCGAACATTTTTATTCACATTACCGTTAGATCCATTATCTATAAGTCTATTTTGGCGCTGACAAGCGATAATGCCTGTTTCAGTTAGGCCTAAAATACACAAAACTCGATTTTACACATTATCACATTATTATTATTACCCATCTAATTGTAATCGAAACGAATGTATATACTGTAAGCTTGAATAATTATAGTTTTTGGTAATAATAGTTTAAGGTCTTCATCAATAAACTTTGAATTGAGCGTCGAACCGCTATATACGATTGTTCTCAAAGAGGAAACATCATATTTCGTAAGATTGTTAGATTTAATTAATTGGATGCACATACTAGTTTCAAGAAACATCCAAGTCACCTGTGAAATGTTCGAATATTTTATTTTTTTAAGCTTTACGTTTGTATTTCATATTTCATATATAAAAATTTAAATATTTTACCTTGTACAATTCTATTAGTTGACATAACGTTTTTGTATCGAAATTCGACTTAATCTTAATTACTTTTACGTTCAAAAGAATAGCCTGAATAGTCATGAATGCGCCGTTGATAAAACCTAAAGAATCGAACCATAAAGCGACATCATTTAGATGCCAATCGAGTTCGTACTGATCCAAACCCATGAAAGCTGAACAAGGAATATCTACATTTTTGGGAAGAGCAGTTGTACCCGGTGTAAATAATTTCATTGCAGTTTCCTTCGTTTCTACCATAGAGCAACGAAAATTTTCAATTTCCGACGGATCATAACTTTTATTTATAATTGATTTAAGACTTAAACTACTATCTTGGTCAGCATTGAAAAATATTATTTGTGGTAAATTTTTATGACTTGTTTCATATATAGAATGAATAATTGTCGAATACTTTTCATCTATAAAGATCATTTTTGGCTTGCTTTGCTCTAAATAATAAACTGAATTTCCTATAAGTAAAAATAAGAATTTCCTTTTTATTAAAAAAATAAATTTGTGTAAGTCTTAAATAATAATTAAATTGATCTATATATAAAAATATAACGTGAAAATAAATTATATAAAAGATGAAAATGAAAAATACATTAATATACCTTTGAAAAAATGCTCATCCAATGGATTTACAACAGCTCCGAGATACAGGGACGCTAGAAATGGAATGCAAGCATCTAATTGATTATGTGAGCATATCATTATTACATCATTACGTCGAATCTTTAACTTTTTCATCTCTAATGCACATTTCAAACTTCTCTCTTTCATCTGCTGGAATGTATTTTGTATTCCTGTTTCCGCATCTTCCTACACATCAACTGCATTACTATCAAATGATATAACTAATATCTTCTATCTAAGAACTTTGCATGGTTTTGCATTGTTAATGTATATTAACTAGTTTTCATCTACATTTATGTCAGTGTAAAAAAGTAAAACAGCTTTTATTATTAAAGTATATACCTGGCCAATAAAATTCGGATTAGATTCAAACATATCCAAAATTATATTTCCAATATTTCCTTTATACTCTCTATGTGCTTTATTGTATGGATTCCAAGTTTTTTCTCCTTTTAAAATTTTTTGTTTTATGTTGAATGGAACAACTACTTGATTCTTCAGAAGTTACATATTATTAATTACACTTTAGTTACATATATTTTAAATTATATAAAGTATTTCTTATTGTTACCTGACGCAGTATTTTGTCGGCCATACTATAATTTTTTTACGTTTTTATATATTATTCCACTAAAAATATATGAGAAATAAAACTATTACAAGTATAAGAGATAGCACTGTTTATATCACAACGGGCATTGCGTGATTAAATTTTGAATTCAATCGATATAATATAGTTTATTTTCACGAAGCAACCTTGGGGTATAGAAGAAAATATTTTGCTAAGAGACGAGAAGAGGCTTTATTGAGAGTTATCACAATGTGATATATAATAGCTATAAAACGTCATGTATTTACTTAAACTTTCGTTAAAAGTTTATAAACAGTAAGGCTTTTTACCAATGTATTAAATTAAATCTCCGGTTAAACTATATCTTTGTCTCTTTTTAAGAAATTATTTGAAAAGAGACAAAAATATAGTTTAACCGGAGGTTTAATTTAATTGACGTTGATAGAAACGGGCCTAAAAAGAAAAGAGAGATTAATTACGTAACATGTTGAGCAATAAGGATTTTCAATTTTATCATTATGTTATAAAAACTATTTTTTCTTTGTTAAAACAGTCAGGGATAACAAAAGGAATTTGCATCGAATACTTTGATCATTCAAATAATCCTTTGAAATTTAGAACTTTAAATATTTATGTCTTTTTATCACTTATAATTTTCTAACCAAGTTTTTTTTAAGTTATACGTTAAAAAAACGTGAATAAATTAATATTTAACAGTATACGTATTTTTCAAAACATCGAAAATTATATAAAATTATGAATACAAATTAATTAAAAATTTTTTAAACTATAACATATTTTAGAATAATCAAATTTTTATAAAAATTTTTATAAAGTTTCGAAAGATTCGAAAAGTTTTGAGTTTTTATACAAAATGCATTTTATAACTATTTACATGCAAAATGTTTTATTGTATGATAATTATATTTTTATTACTAAAGTTTTAATAGAGTATAAATATATTTTCTAAATATATAGAAAAATGTAATTAACTCATTGTCACAATTGAGCTAACAAAATATTTTATCTTAAATTATCGAGAAGAGAAAATGTAATATATTTGATATATATAGTATAATATAATATACATATAGATTAAGTTGTGTCATATATTCAAGCCTATATAGAATACTAATAAGAAGAATTAATTATTATTTATACGGTATAATGAACGATAGAGATTTTCGATTTTGCCACATTATTACAAAAATCATATCTTTTCATTCGAGTTGATAAAGATTGTAGGAGGAAAATTGCGCTAACATAAATCTTGAAACTAATTTCAAAACTCGTAAATACAACATTTTTGCAGGAATGCAATGTGAACCAAGAATTTCAAAATTCTCCCCGTTTCACTCTAAGGTCTTCGTATGTGAACGAAAATTAACATGCTTCCGTTCGATGAAAGAACAGCTCGTTGTCACCGCTTTAAGACAATCATGATGCGATCTCGAAAGTCCCTGCACCAGCTCGTCGACTTATCGACCGGGGTTTATCTGCATTATGCATTCCGTCGCGTGCACTTAAACGCATAACGGGGGGTGCTGTCCAGTCGTTACGACACGACCAGCGCGTTTTTCTAATCGCAATTTGCTGTATCGTATTAATCGTTGGAGATCGCGGTGATAAAAGTGCGCGGTAACATACCGCGCCGCCGAACAATTAAAGATAATATCTCGGTGCCACCCTTTCCCGATTCAAATACTTGCGTAAATCGTGAAAAGAGGAGTGAACTGCGCAGCTACGTGGAGAGATTGGATAAATCGATGTTTTCCCTGCTCTTGGTTAATAGGCGCTACGAAAATTTAGCGATTAATGCAATTAGCGCGCGACTCGACGGCGCCTTTCGGCTCTTTGGCTCTTTGTGAATGATTAAAATGAGCTTTGTTAAAGAGCGGTCTCACACTCGGATATAGTTTCTCAGATTATGGCTGAATATTAACAGCGCGAAAATATATGACAGATAGATGTGTGAAAAAAACATTTATAAATTATTCCAATTTTACTTTAAATATGATAACTTTCAATTACTATAATTATTATGAAAGCAAATGATCCCTTTTTTCATAGGAATGAAATTATTTTAGGAAATAAACTGATTAATTGTGAGTAATGATGAATATTTTGCGTAAACTTGAAAAAATAATTTCTGATGAAAAACGTGCACTGATTCGCCCTCGTTGTAAGTATCCGAAGGCGTTTACAGCGAGGATGTTAGAGATTTTTTGTGGCGAGTGAGTCTGTTTTGGCGTGAAAACTCAATCGTAATGGCCTATAAACGGCAGCCATAAAGATCATAACAGTACATTAAGCCCCGCTATCGTTGGCACGTTGACGCCGCCATTCTGAGATTCGGTCGAAACTTTTACGGTCTAATCCTTCGCCTACCTGCAGCTTCTTCCCGCGCATCCTACGCGAGTTGCCCGGAATGCCTGAAGAAAATTTAAAGCCGCATTACCGAACTCTGCCGTGTACACATCGCATGCTCGGAGCGTGCTATGCTAATAATTTATAGCGCTATCGATGTCATTGCAACCTAAGGCGCATATTTGAATTTACAAACCGTCTTCGAACCGAGATTCGGTATATAAACGTGTTCCATGTATTATTTTATCTATTCTTATCTGTTTTTTTATACCTCCGAGAGCAATAAATAATCATCGGTTTTCTCCACCAGAATTATTGGAGTTTAAGAAAAATATCTTCAAACAATTATTTTATGATAATTTAATATATGCGCGTATTTATATGCGAGACATCTCCTAAACATATTTTAATCGAACAATAAAACATGTGAAAATTATTTTCATTAGTGAACTATTGTATACAGTATAAGACGACAGTATATCAAAAGAGATTTCCAAAAAGATTGATCATAACTTTTGTTTCTTCATTTATATTTTCTGATACTATCTGAAAGGCTCGAACCCTTTCGTAATGCCTTAACACCCTCGCGGAACAGGTGACGAAATGTTCATCATATGCAAGTGACAGCCGACGTGACGGGAGGAAGAAGGAGAGAGGTCTTTCTTTTTTCGCGGATGGGTCCTCGCGAGAGAGAGAGAGAGAGGGTCCCTCTGTAAACTCAATTTTCCAACGCGTGCGAGATAAGGGTCGGTCTCTTCCGCAAGCTCCACCGCCGGCCGTCGCTGGCTGCCACCCTCGTCACTTTGATATCGATGAGGGTAATTTACGCGAACATTGTTGGCGAAGAAGATTGATGCGTCGAGTGCGTGCGAGGGCACCGAGAGAGTCGCACCCATCGAGCCAGACCGCGCCTCCCAGCACCGTTTCCTCTACTATTCTTTCTCTATGTCTATAGTTCTGCCTGCAGCATGATGAATTGCATTTCGACACCCTGCACGGCCCTGCGAACGATTGTCCTGCGAGACTGCTCCGTCATTCGACGTATTATTGCCGCGCGTGAAACTGCCGACACTTCCGCGTTATCGCGATCAAATGACGCCGATGAGCAATACACTTCTCTCTTTTCTCTTTCTCTCTCTCTTTTTTTTCTTACAGCGAGAAAATTGATGACGTTGGCATCAACATTTTCGAAGCAAATTGGTATGTGTTATCGTGTAATCGTAATAGAACGGATTTCATTGAGATTTTATGCTGATGTCAAAAGTGAATTCACGCTTAATTATTGTTGGGTATAATAGTGTGCGAGATATAAACTCATTTTCTTCATTTTAAATAGAATAGTTTTATGACAATGCTCGATAAAATCCAACTGTTTTATTATAGTATCTTTTTATGGTTCTTCATAAAAAGGGAGAATTAAGATTTTCTATGAAAAGCTGATTTATGTCAGCATTTTACTTTTGTCGACTGATATTATTATTCTGTTCAATGTCTCATTCATACACATAACTTCATATAGATTTATTTAACTTGTATTATTATGCGATATGATGGCTGCACATTTTGTGTAAAGCGAAAGCGAGATAGAATAAAATAAAATAACCTCGAGAATGAATGAACGAAATGCGAGAAGCAGAAACGTGAAAGGTAAACGGAATTTCAAGAGATTCGGATGTGATGCATAATGCGTAAACACATGTATATTTTCGCCTAAATTTTATTTATATTGTCCTTGTATCGAAGCTGCTAAATATTCGAAACGAAAATAGAAAAGCCTAAAAAAGAAGCTTATCACTCTCTAGATCAGAGAATAATAAATGAAGGGAACGAGCGAGATGAGCTCCAATCTTTTCGATCACGACAGCATCGAAATAGCTACGAAGACACGTGTATGCGCGTGCATAGTACGGTCTCAGTCCTAGAATGATGAACAGATACGAGATTATTATTAGAGCGAAGCAAAAGCTCGAGCTCTCTATATGCGTTTTCGCGTGACTGCTTGTCATTCAAGCTTTTCGCATCTAATTACTGCGCGCCGATGAAAACACACTTTTAATTTTATCGTATCCACGGTATACCTCTATACGCTACTTCAATTACCTTTTTTCCCTGTAAATTAAAACGATAAAGAAATATTTTTCATCGTGGAAAATAATGACGAGTAGAAACGGCACTTTTTCTGTAATTAAACGTGAAATACTATAACAACATATAAAAAAAAGATAAAAATTTTATATCGACTCTCTGTCATATTGTTGAAGTATCTAATATATTTGACAATGTCGTTAATAGAGTATAAAATACTAAAGAAACGTCCTATATTTTTTTTTCAAGAAATATGTGCTTTTCGTGGTTTCTCATGCGTCAGACTAAAACCATGCCATAGAGTTCATGATATCGGAGATTCCAACATACTTAACTATTCGATTGTCTCCTGCACAACGGCTTGCAAAGTTGCCGTCTGTGTGCCGATAGCCGCGAGGCGCTGGAATACGCAATCGCGACGCACAAACATTCACGTGGAATACGGTCCTAAGCTTATTCGCGGCGTGCTAAAAAATTCATGGGAGTATCAAACTTTAAGTATCCGGCAAAGATCTCCGGGCTGGGAGATTGGCGCTGAAACATACGGAGGGAAACACGTTGTACCGCAGACGCGCATAAAGGGAGGAAATGCATATATATACGTATTCGTTGCAGAGAAAAGTCATAAAATCCGTGCGTAAATGCATATTGATTTATGCGGCAGAAAAGTATTTCGTCCTCGTTCTCGCGATGACATTCGACGAAATCGCATCCATCACCGGTAAGCGCGATCGTATTCGATGATGTTATAAAATCTATTGAATTTTTAAATCTGTTATATATATATATATATATATATATATCTATAAAATATATAAAACATTTTTCTCACATGTTTTCAGCATGCATATTAATTGAAGTTTAAAGATATTTTATAAATAAAACAGTATAAAGACTCTTCAATTTATGAAATATATAGTGTTACATTTCGATATTTATTTTCAATATTTCATATCTATTCCAAACAGTAATTATAATTAAATAGAAAATGCGCAATGTGCAATCGTAATAAACAATACAATTTTAATCGATCGATATTTTTTACGAGAAGTAGATGTTAAAGTGATCCGTTTATTCCAGGTTTGTTGAATCTGAAACAACCCTCCGTATTCGCTTTTCATATTTTTAACTGCTTTTATACCCTCGGTTGAGTCGCGCAATATTACGGTATCCAGTCGAGTGGGGTCATTCGAGTCTTGTAGGCCCCTTTTTTTGTCCCTCGTCTTCGAGGTTACCCTTATTCCCGCGCAAACACCCTCTCAGATCCCGCCGAATCCCGCTCACCGATCCACTCAGAAAGCGTGTCGGCCCAACCCGACATGGAAGAACGGAGATCAGCAGCTGCGTATCGTGCTCGCGGTGCACCATGCTGGTCTTGATGGATGTTCTTACGCGCCCCCGTGCAAGTTAAACGCATGTGAGGGATGCACGGAACCCCTTTACGCCAACCTATTGCACAAATCTCGAGAGTCCCCTTTGTATCTTTTCTGAAATAAGTTTCGATGCGAACAATTTCGTTTTCACCGATTTCTGATCAACACTTTAAGGTATGCTAGTTATTTCGTGTATCCTTATCTCCCCTCTCTCTTCTTTCTCTTTATTTGTCAATGCCATTGTGACTAGTTTCGGAGTTGTTTCAGATGCGTTTTCATTTTTCGAAAAAAAAATTATGTGATGACAATTGCTTATAGCGAAAGAATCAATCGGTATTACGGGAAAGAAGCAAGAATAAACTTTGAGATTTTTAAGAAAATTGATACATTTGAATAATAATTTAACTTGTTTTTTTTAAATAAATCCATTTGTTTCTGTTCTTTATTTCGATGACATAAAGAGAGATCAATCGAATCGCGGTCTTCCTCGTAATAAGTCTTCGGCTAATGACGACTGGGACGTCTGGGGAAATCAAATAAAACGTGAAACGTGGTGCTTCTTTATCCGAGTGCTTTGAGAATTGATCGTAGATATTCACTGGTCGTCATCGTAAAAATACCCGGTGCGCGTCATAAATTTTATTCGCGGCAGTTGATGAACTCGATATGCAATTGTAAACGCGTAACGATCGATAATTTCTCTGGCTGCTGCGCAATTGCATAATCTTACATATCTGTTTAATAATCACTAATTTAAGTTAAATATAAAAAAATTTTATAAAAAAAATTTAATGCAAAAGCAAAAATTTTATTTTATTGTTGATAATTAATAAATTCTCGATATTTCAATAAATTGAGTTTTGAAGAATGCTTAATTTTAAAATATATTCAACGATATGATTTTGAGCAATTTAATTTTAAATAATTTCGACAAATGTATAATTACACGTTATAAATTTATGGATTTCTTATGATTGTCTTTCATCTTACAATGATGAACTTCTCAAACTTTAGGTCTTATAGGAAGGCGTTTAATTATTTTTATGTAAATGCTGACGGCGTTTGGGGATTACTGATGCAATTTGGTGGGACGAGCAACGCGCGTCGCCAATCCACAGGGTTTCGGGGATACTCCTCGCATAATGTTCCAAATATGCGCGCCTTCTATCGTCATGGGGCCTATAGGAGAATCTCGTGGGGTGGTTTTCCCCTCGGCTAGTTTCTGCTTGATCGACGATGCTATGGAAGCAGATGCGCTTCTAGGAGAATGGTGAGAAATTTCTAACGTATATTTTGAGATTAATGCCGTTTGATTTTTCCGCAAGACTGCATAAGAAAAAGATTGTTTATATTTAAATTGTTTATTCTCTCTCTTTCTCTTGTTAGTTCTACAATAAAAATATTATAATAATGCAGGAATTATATAGTAATTTTTGTTTTTTATCTTTATATATATAGAATATATATAAAACTAATATTACTGTACTACGAATATATACAAAAAACAACGCTAAGTTTTCTTGCAATTGATACGATTGCAGGAAATATAATTCTTATGGGGTATATTATTTCCAAAGAGACGATAATCCAAGGGGTGCATGACTTTTATTACAACTTCTAGTAGTCAGGAGTTTTACGTCCTGCTGTTCTTCGGTCGATGAGTAATCCGCACAATGACACAATTTTATTAGATTCTGGAAGTGACGTGTACGCGAAACGTCTAGAATAACATTGCTCTTTATTCTATTCTTTCATAGCAAAACTGAATAGAATAGTGTTTTCAGAGAGAGAAAGTAGGACTTTTAATTATTTCCGTCAGGAAGCGTGTTTATTATGTGACAATGCAATGACAAAATTATCTATATGCTCGTTATAAGAAGTCTAGAGAATAATTTTTCTCTTGTCTTGTAGAATTTATTATTATTGCAATCGTATTTTTTCGAATTGAATCGAATGATCTAGCGTTTGAAAATAAGTACTTTTTTATAACAGATGGAAAAAAATTAATTGACTTAAATCGACTTATTTTTTATTTTTCTTAACGATGCGTCAGGCTTCGTAAGTCGATACTTTTGATAATCCGATAAGTAACGATCCTCCTCCGCTTCCGTTATTCCATTTTTGTTTCTCTCGTATCTATATACCTACAGACTAAACTTTTCGTGGGTCCGCTTTTCTATCGATAGTGGACACAAGATAAATAATATACTGTTATTACACTCGAAGTTGGTCAATCGCCTTTACTTGAAATATCTTGCGGTCTATTCGATATCATCGCTTGCTATGTATGATGAAACTGAGATTAAATCGGATAGTATTCATGATGTACCGTTACCCTGTTTTCTTCTAGTTATCGAAACGGTGACATATTAAAGAATAGAGTCACCGACGAACGATCTATCTTATTTATTGTGATAGATTGAATCTATATGAACATAAAGAAAGATTATCAGAACAAATCTTGACGAATATTGCTATCAGTTCTATTGATATGTACAATAAGTAATAGATAATATTAAATTATTTTCCTTTATCACACACAAAAATATATTTCCTCTTTCCGATACGAATCAATCGAGATTATGAAGCGTTTATGAGAATGACGACGTGTGTATTCGAGTTCGCGATGAAAAATGTGAATGGAAAACAGAGCTTTTATTATGTACGACTTAAACGAATGTCTCTTCGCTCCTCCCTAATTCGATCAGCTTGAATTAATATGAGACACGAAGCCGCCGTGTCCATTGAGACTGCAGCATAATCGGTTCACAGATGCACGAACACGATGATGCCTGTCCCTCCGTGGCGCAAGGCCATTTCGAATATCCGCCACGAGTCGCAGATTGAAATCGGTCTCGCGTGCGATACCTGCTAATTAAAAGCGGACGGTTGTAAAGTGACGTATCTTTAGAACAATGTGCGCGATTGTTACGGTAGTCGATGGGAAAAATGTTCTGATGAATACGAAATAATTAGAGTCAACGCGCGAAAGATATTTATATATATATATGTATATATAATGATAGTTTGTTCACGTGTTTCTTTTTATTTTTTAAACGAAAGATAGTTTTCCATAAAAATTGTTCTACATATTTTTTCATTTGCTAAAGAGTTTTAATTAAAAACGATTATTATTTTTTTCTGTATATTACTTAAAATTTTAATTAATGACTGTACAAAGCATAATTCAATATTGTTTAAGAGAATAAAACAATTTTATCTATTTTTTTCGAAAAATGTTTGACGGAGAATTATTTAGTGCTGAGAAGAATCAAGCAGAGAAGACGAAATATATATGGTACGTGATACTGTTACGATGCTACGAAGAAAGGATTATAAGCCGCAGCTGCAGACCAATGTTTATGCGACTGCTGAGTGCAGCGATCCAAGAAGCAGAGTTCATCTTGAATGTTCTTAAAATGTAAACCGAGTTGCTAGTCGAGTTACAGATACTGAATATGCAGAACAGTGCTTCGCTGTCTCTATTGTTAGTCTATTCGTAGAAATAAATATTCCCGTATAAATATTTTTGACATGCGTTATTTACATTAACATTGCAGCATTAGCAGATAACGCATTATATAATTTTTTTTTTAAGATTACACGTCATTACACTTTTTTTTAAAAAATTAATAATAATTTAGATTGTATTTAATATTTTTTATATTTGCATATCTACGCGTTCCATTCGGCGAAGTTTAGTTAAAATGAAAATTCTTTCCTTTTTTTGCGCCTGTCTCATAGAGATTGAAGCTCAAGGTCTTTCTTTCGACGAGATGACAAAATCGAGAAGCGTGAAAGGACTTCCGGTCGCATTCAGGTACCGATGAGAGTTAACGGAGCAGAGAGAGGGATGCAAGAAAGAGAGAATTAAAGCATGAATGGTGTCGCTCACGGGATCCCTTAAGGTCGCTCGCGCATATACACACACACAAACACACGTATAGGCATTGCGTAGAGGTCCGAACGTGCGTGTATTGTGCGTCCCGATTATGAATGCGGATTAACTTCATTCGCGGCTGTCCCATTCATCGCGTCGCGAGAGCGACGAAACAATGACGGGAAACTGCCGCTTCGTGCATCTTCGCTTCATCCCTCGTCGACGTCTTTCGGAGCTCGTCTGATTTATATCGAAAATTCGGCTCGTGCTTCCGAATAGAACAAGCAAGCATGCCGCCCGTAAATTCACGTCCCACGAGTGCCGGTATAAACCGGTATTCATGTGCCGCAAATTGGAGTACGTCGCGGGTTGGCGTGGTCGCGTGACGTAAAACGACGGAGCTCGCATTCGCGAGAGATGACGGGAGAAGACATCTTTAATGACCGCTTTCTGTATATGTTCGCATTCAGGCGATGCGATATTTTCGCTATGCAAACCGTAACGCTCTTTTTATTTTTCTTAGGAGCGTTGATATTCAGAGATCGCGGCATTTCCAGCGACATTCATATATATTAGATTTTTGAAAATAATTGCAAACAAAATGGAGCATTCGATAAAGAAACTCATCAATTAACAAACATCTATTTGTATTTTCAAAAGTAAGAAAATGTAAAAGGATGCTTGCTGATGATTTTTATCACGAACATATGTACGTATTTGCTGTGAAAAGAGAGGACGACAGCTCGCATCGTCGACTCTTTTCACTTTAGGAGAGAAAAGAAGAAAAGAAAGACACAAGTATGCAGAACTTGGCGCTGAGAGAAATATTTCGTACTTGGTGTACAAACCGTGAATGTACAAGGTCGGCTATGAAGGAAGAAAGCGATTCAATGTTGTTTCAATGCATTCAGCTTGCAATTCAATTAATTGTAAGTAATCGCAAATTGCTCGGATAATTCTTTTAAAATATCTGCACATTATTTGTTTACGAAAATTTATGTATTACTAAAGAATTTTGCAGAAAAATTGTATAATTATTATAAATATTATAGTTCGATAATTTAAAAAAGAAATATTAGAAGTGTATGAATAAAGGAAAAGCTGTTTGTTCGATATGTTGAATTTTATCAATGACTTTTGACTTCTTGTGTAACTTTTAGAAATGAATATTTCAATACAGAGTTAGATGCTGGCCTTGTAAAAAAAGAATTTCACTCTTAAAGTTTTTCCCTCTTGGTGACTCTCTGGAAAAGCGGACGCGATCAACGAACGATGACGTTGATATAGCTTTGATCCCGTCGTCTTTGATCTGTGCCGTGTATTGGTTTCGCATTGCCATCATCCGTGTCGAGTTATAAGAAAAATGAAGGATCAGAGGATAATTATCGTCGTTATAATGAGTAGGATAATGGCATACGTCGCCTCTGTGCATTCCCTTCAAGGATATCAAGTTTTCATTGCGATGCGTGATTTCTGCAAGCCGGTAATTGATGGTTTATGTAAGTCCGATCTCGCTGTGGAGTACATACGCGAACAAGACCCCCTTTTTATGTGAAAATATAATAGTTTGCGGAATATAATCAATTGCAATAACGACTGGAATTTCTTAATAATTCACGTGTATGTATAAGCGGCAACTATAAATTCGACTAACTGAGCGATATTTAATATATTTAATCAAAGAAAATTTCTAGTATAATATATTCGTAGACGCAAAAGAGATGCATGTAATGTTAAGAAATAAATGTAATGCTCTGATAATGACTGATTATCAAATGTCAGTAAATTTCGTGTAGCTGAATTATAATAAGAAAATAACAAAAATATATTTATCTTTTTTTGTTAGAGAAAAAATCCCAAGTATATTCTGAATAAATAAAATTCTTGTAAATTATTACTAACAGATAGATTTACTATTTTAAAATAATTTATTATCGTTGAGATTAAACTTTATAGTGTGTATAACAAAAAATAGTTTATTTAATCTTTATTAAGAGTGCAAGAAGAAAACAGCAGTAAAAATATTTGAGTTTTAATTTTTTTTTAATTTCTCTTTAGCAAACCTGCGAACTATTGATTACGAATATTATGATTTTAATTTAATTCTATCTGTTTCTTTACCGTAATAAGGGATGACCAAATTCATAATTCACGATTGATTGATAGAGAACTTCACTGTATCAGTTTAACTCCGACTGTCAGTATAAGACCTGGCTTTTACAAAGCAACTTTGAGTCCAACGCTCGTATCGACCGATGTGCAACTTGGAGCTGTAAGCTTGCTTTGATAGGTACCGCTATGATGCAGTCAGTGTGCAACATGCCTTGTTACTGATTGTTAGTAAATACGGTATTTACAATATATATATATATATATATACACAAATAATTGTTAATATCATATTTTACATATATAAAATTAATATATCGTTATTTATTTAAAAAATATATTTTTGAAATTTATATGAAATAAAAAATTATACATTCAAATATTAGTAAAATCAAATTTGTATCGTATTGTCAATTGAATAAAAGCCAATAAATTATATATTATATGTAAATTTTATATCTTATTATTTCTTTCAATATATAGAAATTCGTCAAAGCAGAATTATTATGACAAATTAATATTAATTTTAAATAAAAAAAATTAAATGGTCAGCTATGAATAAGTGAATAATTGTAATAGATGTATTTATTCTTAACTTTATTTTAATTTAAAATAATGCTTATGTAAATACAATACTATAAAATATCGTTTATAGAATTTTTGTAATCACGTGTTTATCCATTTCCAATTATCAAGTATTGTTCAATTTCTAGAATATATTTGGTATTTAATTTTTAGAGAAACATCTTGCTTACAGAATAATTTTGCCATAGTTATAAAACAATATCAGTTTTACGACGCGTTAGCTGAAAAATGCGCAATTTCGCCAAATATATTGTCCACTATGACATAAACGAGATTTTAGGACTATTATTTGCGAGTGTGACTAACAAAAGAAAAAGAAAGAGAAAATCCAACATTTGTTATTAAAATTTTTTTCATTTATCATATCTTTTTACGAGTGATTTTCAAAACAAATTTCGATTTACCTATTATCCTCATTATTTTTTTAGCTTTATCGTGTCAACATATTATTTAAGTAAATGTACTTCTTGAATAGATAAATTTTATTGTTCTTATTTAAAGAGTTCTTGGAATTATATTACGAAATTATTACATCATTGTATACGTAATTTGATTTTAAACACTGTAACGTATATCTTTTATACACATATATCCGTATATACAATATATATATACATTATGACACATATAATGACGAAAGATATTTCAAAATAATCGTCGAGTAATTAAACTAAATATCTATCTAGCATTTAAATTGCCAAGCAAATTCATTTTCTGCTTCATTTTATTTGTGTTCTCTGTGCGAAACAATTCTGAAATAGACTGTTACAATATTACAAGGAGCATTACTCATTCGTAATTTATGTCTCTTTGTTTGCAATCGTGCGAGTTTTAAGTTGATGTTCTCGATGATTACAAGTAAACCGGGTCGGAATGCTTGTTTTTGGCAAATAAATGCTTCGTTAATTTTCCAATACTCATTAGACTAGGAAAGATTATTTCATTCTCCCATGGTCGATTCACGATCCGACAGTTATGCCAAGAAATAATTCGAGTGCAGCACGTACTTCCGTGGGCGAAGACAATCCTAGCGCGAACCAATTTCTGTCAGTTTCCTTCTTTTAATTGCTTCTTTCGTAAAAATGGGTGATTCGTGTAAAATCAGGTTGGACCATCGATATTACGTTTTTAATCTTCTACCATCGTCGCGCAGACGTTCGTTTCAAGAGAATAGTATAAACCTTGTAATGAAAAATTTTTCGATATATGATTGCTCATCTATAAATTTCAGGATAATATTAACGTTAGAATAATTCTTCATGTATTACAAGATAGATATTTTTTATGTTGTTTACAGCATGTTTGGATGCTTTGCATAAAATGTTTTAAAATCACTTTCAATTACATATCTTGTTAAATTAAAATTTGGTTGTCTATTTTTGAATTTGTTTTTTAAAAAAATTTTAGTAGAGAGTACAGATATATTATAGAATTGGAAAAAACTTGTCATTTTCAACATTGAATATTTTGCTAACTAAGCTTGAAATAAAAATTTTATCTGATATTTAAAAAAAAATATATATTATAACTCGGAGTTTAATAACCAAAATTCTCTTTTATTTTTAATCGTTTTTATAACATAAAATTATCTACTATTACTTTTTGAAGAAAAAAATATAATATATTAAAGAAAAATGAATAAGAGCAAATCTATAATAACATTTTGCATATTGTAAATAAGTCGTTGATTGATACGAAAAATTGCGCTGCATGTGGAAATATACTAATTATAATTGCGAAACTCGAGGGTTTGTAGCACATCGCGAACGTCAACTTAAAATTATGGGGCCTGTGAAAATTATATCTCAAGATTTCACGAACGAAGTTCAACTCGGTGGCAAACAATGCAATTACTGGAACTACTTGAGCTTGAAATCCTGTGAAGTTGCTTGCGCGTGACGTTAATAGTGGTCATTTTAGCATTTAACTAGTCATTCGTGTCTGCCTTTGTGAAGAATTATCAACAAGAATGCAAAGTAATTTGTTTTGGCTGCGAAACTTTAACTAATCAATCACGTAGATGTGTTGCAAAAACACGTAATATAATTTTATTATATAGATACAACTATGAACTTTACATGTATGAATCATATACCGGAAGAATGATTGATCATTTACTGTATGCAGATTTACCTTCTATAATTTCAGGAGAAAATATTTCATTTATCTTGACTCTAATCAAAATTGATTCTTCAATTAAGCATAGTGCAAACTGTCGCGAATCTATAGTAATTTGAATCGTAATAATTTCGATTGATTCTGTAGCAGTACAAAATTACATTGATTTTTAGATTTTATAAAATTATATATTAAGTAAAAATTATATGTGCAATAATAACTTTATAATTTCTCATATATAATTAATATGTACAAATAATGAAAAAAGTTTCGATTTTATATATATAATAAAAAATAAAATTCGGCTCGTGTAATATTAAAATAAGTTATAAATTAAAAGGCCAACTTAACGAGCTAATTAATTAAGTGTTAACAATTTATTCTACGTCATGAAAATAATACAAATTGAAACGTTTACTAATTATCATTTGTATTATTTTCATGACGTAGAATAAATTGTTAACACCTAATTAATTAGCTCGTTAAGTTGGCCTTTTAATTTATAACTTATTTCGATTTTATATGTGTTATCTTATTTGTTCTTATTATATTTCATTAATTCTTTGTGTAATTAATGAAGTATGTATCGTATGTTCTTTGCAATAAAAATGGTCCATTTTCACAGTTGCACGGATTACTTCGTGAAGAAGAATTATTAGGGTCACGTAGGATTGTGGTGTGGGTTTCGATCGTGCATAAACGTAACTTAACGTACCTAGAGAGAACTATTTTCCCTCGGCAAATGACCCCGTCCGATTGAAAACGTAAACGTGAGTGGAATTGATTATACCTCAATTATTTCCATTGCAATTGGTATGCTGGTGCAATTCGTGCTCTAATATATACGCGGTTAAAGATAGGCGCAGAATTCGTAAAAGACGTTTATCTGTTGTGTTGTTGATAAAAAAAGGAAAGAAAGAAACAAGAGGAAAACGGAAAAGGCGCAAAAACGAAACCACATAATCAGAAGAGTCGCAAATCGCGTAAATACCCTTAGGGGAAGTTTAGGTGGTCAAATCAGAAGAATCACGTGGAGAAGTTTACACGGAAAAAAAGAATTAGCTACCATAGCTAAATTTTAGCTGTGGTAACTAATATTTTGTAGCCATAGTTTAACGGAGAATGTTATAGCTAAAAAATATTAGTTGTCATAGCTAAAATTTAAGCATGATAATTAAATATTATGTGTAATATATGGACAGCTAAATTTTAGCTAATTTTTTTTCCGTGCGAGATTTAGAGATCTTTAAATTTCTACACTAGATAAACATCGACAGAACAATTAGTAACATTAGTTATTTTATTGACAATATAGTTTAATAAGAAATTTTGACTCTCTGATCTTATCACAAGTCATTTTGTTTGTAAAAGCTTAAACAAATTTTGGAAGCAATTTTTATTTGGAATCAAGTTAAAGGCAAAGTTTTCTTTGAGAACTCTTTTAAATTATGTAATATTGATCTTCAGACAAGCTTTTGCTTTTATTAAGATATATTTCTTCAAACTTTATATTTTTGAATTAGAGTCTTCGCAACCGATGCTTTTATCGGCAATTTAGCGAGCGATATGGTTTCTAGGTCAGTAGCGTCCACGGAAAGGATAATCTAATTTTGGCGAAAACCGCGTGCTCTTTTCAATTCGCACCGAGCGCACCATCTTTGATGGCGGTATGTGGGTGTATTGGCTCATCGTGTTTTTTGTTTATTATGCCAGCGTGCTTGCCTGGCTTATATTGTGCCAGTGGTGTAAATGGCGGGCTGCGTCGCTCTTAAACCACAACCGTACGCCGCATAAGCGAGCTAGCTAGCGAGCGAGCGAGCTTTCCATTTCTACGTCCTTTCGCAAAGTCGATATTCGCGGGGATCGCGCGACAACCGAACCGGAATTATATCTGTTTCTCTGTGGAAGTGAATCATTTCGCGTTAATGCGTGTGTTGGTGCGCGTCGATATCGTGTACGAGTGCGAGGAATAATTAGCTCCTGCAGTAACGAGCTTAAAAACGCACTTGAAATTTCACGGCGTAATGACGCGCGGTGGTTTCATCGTCGTGTTTTATTCGGGTTAATTGTGAATTACGAAATTCACGCAAAACGTTACACCAACGTTAGCTTAGAGAAATATTTTGCGAACGGATAAAAAGCGGCCATCCTTCGACGGTTCTTTTTTCTGTTTAATTAATCGCAATTTTAAATTCACCGCACGAATAACCTGCGGCCGCTTTAATTCTTCCCTAACAACATTCATAAATCTGGGAATAAAATTCTGCTATCCGTGGCTCGCACAATTAGCGAGAAATTAAAAGCGCTGGGAACTAATTTCGGCTGTAACAATTGTTCAACGACATAATCATATTATAAAGGAGATGAAAATAATGCGATTAAATTATTAATCGCAATTATTAATATTTAAGCGGCATTTGTAAATGTACGAGAGATTTGAATTTATATTGATTTTCACGTATAAATAAAATTATTTAACGTAAAAATAGTCCAACAAAAAATAATTTAATCAAAAATTTAATTAAAAAAAAATTGAAAATAAGATATATTTATATGCAATAATATAATAAATACAATTAATATTGTTTTCTATAATATTTCAATTTTCATCAGTTTTTTTTATTAGATAATTATCGGATCAATTCACAATAATATCATTGTTACGAAATGTAAATTCGGTGATTGCGTTTTTTAATTATAGCAATATATTTTACGTACTGTTTGTCAAATGTGATATTCAACTATAAATGTTATTTCTCCTGCGAGTATAATGCTTCTATCTCAATGGCATCTATATAACTTATAGTGGAATTTCCAGCGTTTAGCTAGTTTGGAGATGCTCGAGGAAAAAAGCAACTTTCCTTATATATATCTTGCATCTTTGAAATCTCAAAGTTAAAAGTGCCATTAAATTTTCACAATTAAATATGCAATACAGGAGTAAGGAAGAACAAATTTCTGAAAAACTACTTTATTTATAATATATAAAACTCAAAGACGTTTATAATCGAGGAAAAGAATTTCTCAGAAAAGAAGCAAAGATCAATCTTATATAACTCGATGGAAGATTCTGTTACATATTAATACAATATATAATAAACTGATTCACCTTTGCGCAATCGATAGCGAAAGAACCTTTATGTCATCATCAGTGTCATGATGCTGAGATCGGAGGTTTCGTCGAGGGACAATCTTAATACTCTCACACAATCGGTTGGTCTTCCGCAAGAATATCACGATAGCGATTCTACCGCGATATAACTGCGAGATATCGTGATATCATCTTGTGATTACGTGCAGCAGATTTTGCATCGAAAGGTCGATCGAAGCGAAATGTTTGGATTTCGTGCCATACATATATAGACTAAACGACTATTTTAACTGCGATGATATCGTTTCTGTTTGCCTTGAGGAAGTAAAATGCTCGCGTTATCGTTATCTCTATTCCGTTCGGCGTATCTGCATCCAATATGGAAGCATAATTTGAATATGATAGTTAAAGGTGTTTAAACACACGGGCGTTGATTACGTTTACGTAAAACGTTCGAGTCGTCACGGTTGCGCGATTTGTTAAAGAGCGCGCGACCCATTAAAGGACGTTAAAGGGCGACTCGCGCAATAACGTAATAGCGCGACGGGAGAGAAATTCAAGGAGAACGCGAAATGGATCTGTCAATTTCGACGCAATCGCGCGCCAGTATTTAATGTTCGTACCTAGCCTGTTGCGAAGCGTCCATCGCGCTTGTCGTTCGCAGACGCCACACGTATAAAACCGACGACGTTAAATAAATGAATTCTGGGTTAAACGTGTCCCGCCTAATTTGTTTCGTTGCGCATCTGCTGGAAACCGAAATACAGGTTTTGCTATATTTAGATACAGGGTCGCCGTTAATTGTTTACTAGTCGTCAAGAGTAATCAGGCGTTTATACGCGTAAGAGATCTGATGAATTAATTCAAAATTTAATTTTATACACAAACATGACGAACGCGTCTAAATATAACTCTTGCGTTTAAAATTGGATGTTGCTTGTTTGAAATTGAAATTTTTTCGTGCCTACACATTTATTCCAGCGATGTTTCCAACATATTTTTCCATTGTTTAAAGTATTCTTAGAATTTTTCAATGGAAATACTTATATCACCGAGTTGATACAAAGTCACATTTTTCAAGTTTTGTAGCATTTTTCATAAATTTGTCGTCCTAGTTGAACAAATGGGATAGAGTGATACCTGAAGCAAAATGCAAAATCATAAGTCACAGACGATGAGGTACATCATCAGCGAACGAAACCGACGATTTATAGAGCTAAATATTGGCGGAGATAAAACGCGCGATAATTTTACATCCGTGAAAAAGAAAAAAATCTGGGATATTTCTGTTGGCAGGAGGAACGACGTCGTACCGGAAGGTACGTCGCGGGCGGAATGGCTCTTGCATTTACATTGCTCGGGCTGCATCATTTGCTTCTACGGGGTGCGTCCACGATAGCGGGAGTGTGCGTACCCGCCATCATTATGGCCTTGTACATAATCTGGGTGTTATACTCCGCCCGCAGGGACAGGCGGAAGGTAGCTGCATTTTAAATGTTGCGTTATTTTTTTCCGCGTTGCTTCTTCTTCCTCCTTCTCGCTACTATAATTCATAACGAGGTCAGTAAAGGCCATGAAACGCATAAGGTTATGAAACGCATTTTTGACAAATGCCAGCAAAAATATATATAAACAATTGCGTGTTATTCCGGAAATGCAATCCGGCAATTGAACACCCGTAACATAGACGATAACGTAATCTCTATTACGGCGTTTGACATTTTCCGAATTGTTGTCGGCTCTTATTACTTTTCACCTTTACGCACTTCGTCCATGTCCGCTAATGATATCCCCGGGGGAAATTAGAAAACGCCCTGATTCGCGGAAGGAGCAATTTTTATGCGAAACTCGCGAAAGGGTTCTTTTCGATCGTAGAATTAAACTTGAAAAATGATGAGATTCTCGATTGATCGTCGATTTACGGTTATACCTATCTAGGATGGGTTTAAAGTAGACATTATACACCGTAAGAAGCTCGTACAGTTTGCTCATTTCGCTCAATATTGAAGGACTTTAAAACGACTCGTTCGCGTACAATCAAGCATTCAAAACTACATGAAACTGTTATAAATAGTCGCGATAAAAAAATATCGCATGTAGGGCCGATGTGGCGTCGCTTTGCCACCGTTTAATCTTTCATTGAAATTGCTTTATATATTGCAGCATTTTTTTCTGCATATCCCGTCGCGTCACTTTGAAACGTTTCTCGTTTAAACTTTATTTCACTATTCTCTCTTTTCTCCACGTTCTTTTATGAAATGTAATTAATTTAACAACTTAACGTGGCGCGCTTTATATGTAACACTATTTGCCACTTTCCATTTGCAAAATAAACCTGTTGTGCATATAACGAAAGATATTTTTGTTTATAATTGGCAAAATAAACCTGCATGTAACGATATTTTTGTGTATAACCATCTGTTGAAAATCTATTTTTACAGAAACGTATATACAAATTGCTCATACTATATAAGTATTTATACGTATGACAAAACATTTTTCCAGCGTTTAAAACGCACCGATATTTGTCATGGAAACAATATGCGGTACTACAAAAGATATTTAAAGCTTAATCAACAACATTATTTGTTGCGCAAATCACATGTTATGTAATTTGCGCAACAAATAATAATGTCACGATGTTTCAATTCCCTTTAATTAAAACGACGAATTATTTAGAATAATTTAGTTTGAAATATATAAATATATATATTTTAAAAATAAACAAAAGAGAAAATAACCAATAAATACAGACTTCTGCTTAGCTGTAGAATTTTTCCGAAAACCGGAGGAACCGGAAATTTAAATAACAGCAGTCAATGCGAAGCGTTTCTTTGTCGGTTTTGTAAACAAGCATACGTGGAACGAAAATACTTATAGTCGAATTTTCCTTCCTATATAACGATAAGCGGATATAAATTCCGATAGATCGCAACAGTTCCAGATGTTATTTCTCGAGCATCGAAATTATAATTGATATTCATATCGACATACAAAATGTGACAAGATCAATCTGTTGGTGAAGTAAAGCACGTGAATAGGATTGTCTGTCGATCCTGTTACGGCATCAATCAAATGAAATCATTTGGTAATACACAAATCTGATAGAAGTAGAACGTTCGTTTATCGATGCAATTTATTTGCGATCTATCGAATAACTTTTCTCGCGCTCTTTCAATCAGGTTGATAATATCATACTGCAGTGATGCTGCACATAATGACGTGGCCAATTAAATTGACGTGGAACCAGTTTCGCATCGAGCTGTTTCGAGATCGAATTACAGCGAACTGTATTCGATCGCTTGCTGTCGATGCAATACGATTGCTCCTGCAATCGGATGCACTGCAACCTGAGACAGCAAACTGATGAGAGTTTCGGATACAATGACAATTCCGTTCCTCTATTCATAGAAAGATCATAAAATTGTTCAGTTCGACGGGTATAACTTTAAATTATTCGCGGAAATTAAAATTAAATAGAAAAATCTATACTTAAAATATCATAAGAATATTAGGTCGGCTCTTTTAATTTAAAACACGATATACACCTCCTTCTTCTCGGCCGCAGAGCCAAACGCAATGTTATTGCGAAAATTAAGTAATCTGAGAATCTGTATCCTATGATTGAGATCCCAAGAATTCTCCTTATTTCTCTTTTAACTTTCCCTGTAAAGAAATAAGCGAGAAAAATATTGGTCCAAAAGTTGGCTAAATCGGGAAACGAACCTGAGACCTTCTCTTGTTAAGTGTCTGAATAGCTCAGTTGGAATAGCATTCGCCCAAGCGGAAGGTCTCGGGTTCGTTTCCCGATTTTAGCCAACTTTCGGACCAATATTTTTCTCGCCTATTTCTTTACAGGGGAAGTTAAAAGAGAAATAAGGAGAATTCTTGGGATTCCAACCATAGGATACAGATTCTCAGATTACTTAATTTTCGCAATAACATCGCGTTTGGCTCTGTGGCCGAAAAGAAGGAGATGTACATATATCGTGGTTTAAAATATCATATTCAGCAAATTTCTTCTAATGCATTTCTTGATTGTCCAAATCTAAATTAATGTTACTTCCTTTGAAGTAGACGATGCCTAACTGGTACAAGTATCTTATTCAGATCTTGTGTATCGCGCAAAGTGAACATAAACGCAATACCGCATATAAATGCAACGTACACAATTAACGCGTGTTTGGGTTTACCCAATACATTATGCAGGCTTTGCTACTCATGCGTGGTAAATGTTGTATTGTCTCTATTTCGATACATGTACATACATACATAATTATTATGCTGCATGATGCTCGCTTGACAAGCATATATGGTGAATGCATGTTTACGCTAGCTATTACTTCCCGTGTAACGTTCAGTCGTGAATTTTCGGTGTCAGTTGCAGGCGCAGTAACTTTCGTTCCCGTAAATTTCGTTCCCGTAAATTAGGTTAAAATAAAGAGTCGTTCTAAATAGTCAAACTTCATTTAAAAAATTGAAATTCAATCCCAGTAGTAAATTACTGTAGAAAAAATATAAATTATATTATTAAGAATTTACTAATTAAGTTTATTTTTTATTTTGACTATATTTAAATATTATAAACGCGTATAAAAATAGTAATAAAATATTAATTGTATTGAACGTAATGAAATAATTTGTGCGTTGAATGTTATAAGCATAATAACTGTTTATATAATACGTTTGTTAAGTAGATTTAAAACTAGAATAGAATCAAAGGAACGGGTAATTGCATTTTGCGTTCCGTTATGTTTACATAATTTTCTTTATTATTAATTTGTTGATTGTTTTGTGACGTTAACACATCGCAGACTATTTTTATCATTAGAAAATAAAAATCTAATATTAAATAATAATGCTATTCTAGGGAATTAAATCTTTAGATAAATAAATATTTTTATTGCATAGAAATGTATATTTAACGTTCGAAAATATATATTAATGAAAAAAAAGATGAAAAAGTTTCCTTTATTAACATATATATTTTATCGACTAATGATTGTAATGAAATGCTTTAATTAATGGACTAATAAACCGGATAAAAAAAAATGTACATTTTATAGAAAATTCGGAATTCTGCTTATATAAGTTACATAATATTTTATGTTATGAATGTACAGAATTAAACTGCTGCATATTTGAGATCACTATATATGCGCATATGAATATGATTAACAGAGAATATAAACAGTTGATGATTAAACAGCAACTAACAAAGTTTACCTGCTCTGTTGATGTAAGCGAAATGGCATAAATATTTTCTGCGCGAAATTCGAAGAACCACTGCGCCGACGCGACGTACGCGTAAAGATCGTACCTTTGAGCGATATTTTCAATTTTCGCGATTTTAGCATGCGCGCAATCGGACTGTGTGTGACAGCGCAGGCAATTAAATTGGCTCGGAACCAAAGCTGCGTCACACGAATTTATCCAATTATGCCGGATGTCCGTCTCGAGGTTGACACTCGCACGAATTACAGATTGCGTACTATGTGTGTACGTCAACGCGAGTATTTTGCGGTCTATGATATACAATCGATTGTTGCTGATTTCAGGCGCTGAGATTCGTTACGGCAACGCAACCGACTGAAGTCATCAATATTCCTTCCAGATCCGGATCTAATGTTATTTGCAAGAATTCCACAAGCGACGACAATTTAAAGAAAAATTCGTCAAATCTATACAAATCACAGAACATTCGCGAAAATCTCGCTTTTTCTAATAAAGATGAAGCGTAAGAAAATCAGTTTAAAATTTTTTTAATGTTTGGAAAAATCATATTTTGAATATATGTTTACTGAATGCTCAAAAGGATGTACACATACGTTACTTAATTCGAAAGAATACATTTGTAAAACAAATTCATAATATATATATGACCTACATTTTTGTAGTCTCGAAGTTTCTTTAAAATATATTCCGTAAATAATATATAAGATTCTCTCTGTTGTTTGCAATTTTACTTGCCCTGGAAATTGTAAGAAATCTTGTCGGTTTATATTTTTACAAGTTTAATGTGCAGGATATCAACAAAGAAGGCTTTTAAAACATAATCTACAATGCACAATTTTAAAAGCTTGTTATAGCAATATATAAATAAATTTAAAATTACTGAAATCTTCAGTTTTAGAATCTTATCAATTATATATGTATTTTTTTTCCTATAAAAAACGTTTGTAAATTAAGAAATGTCTAATTTTTTTCTCTGTCAAATTATTATTATTTTTCTTTACAAAGAATATTAAAAAATATTTAATAATACATACTCAGTGTTTTTCTTAATTTATAACGAAATAAAAGTATATTAAATTTTGTAGTAAAAAGTATGAGCTAATAATTTTCTGAACTCTTATATAATGGTAATAAAACTGTACTCTTCTATAATAAATAATTTAAAAAATTACATTAATTCTTTTAAATATGTAGCTTATACTTAATATATTTTCAAGATGTACACATTATTTCTAAAAATTTCTGTAGTATTTTGTACAAATTACAATTCACTTTGTACATGCACATCTGATACATGTTTTTATTTAACTTTTTCTTTTTAAATATAAAATATCAAGATTTCTTTTTTTATTTAATTTTTCTTTTATTTTTTTAATCCTCTCTGTGCGTGCGTCTCTACAATTTTCATTTTTCCTGAAGTTCTACAGTTATATTAGTCATTACGTTATTTTATTTCAGAAGCGTAAACATTCATTCACTTAAGGAGCTGTCAAACAGTTTTTTAATTTACCACACATTAACTCGAGTAAAACATGTTCGTATATATCTCATAATATTAGAAATGGCATCAAACGAGTCATGATTTAAAGACCTCGTATAATAAAGTTACCTCGTTTGTTCACTATTGAACAGTTTATTAATTTTCTACAAAGGAAGAGCCATCGCGAAGCTAAATCCTTTATCCGTGTTATAATTTATTTTCATAATATGGTGCTTTAGAAAGTCTCTTCTATTTTCTCAATTATTCTGTGCAACCTGCCATAAATTAAATTTTTGAATCCGTTTACTGCGTAGACGCGGAGAAATAGATTTTTCTTGTCGAAATCGAAAGGGAAATTATTTGACATTTGGAATATATGCGTTCATGCTTATGATTAAATCCGACGAGCAATATTTCGCGAGTCGATCGAGCGGAACTTGGGACGAATCACAGCAAGTCATCCGGATTCCATCTCGGCTCGGTAATAAGATTCGTCTCATTTGTGGCATGCAATTGCGTCTATATTTTAAGAGTTTTATCGCACGGAAAGAGTTCGCTGTTGCTTTTCGTCGACGTAACGTAATTTTGCAATATTTTCTCTATGTGATTCGCATCTTTTATTCACTACAAAAGATTACGACAAATATATATTAGATTGAAGAATGTGAACGAGAGAGATTGTATATTGCCTTCTGTATAAAGAATTAATTCTATATAATTGTAATCATAATTTAATTTATGTGTTTCAAATTATATTTTTGTACATAACGAGACATAGATTCATTTAATATATTATACAATATTTTTATTATTATATTGAATCATTTGTTTGGTTTGATGACATAAAATAATTTTAATGAATATTCTCTTCAAAGTAATCGATCAATGAGAATGATCGATTCAATGTCATACTTATTTCACTGTATTCTCAACATAGAAAGTTTCGTATTGTTGTGGTAATCAAGTTGTCGGATATAACCAAAGGTCCTCAAGTAAACCACCGATGAGAAGCTTCGTTATCACGAAGAAAGTTTCGAGTACATTCATGGAAAATATGCCGAGTTGTGGTACTACGTAGTTTACTAATAAAGAACTTCATGTACAGACTAATAGAGAAAGAGAGAAAGTTATGATAAGTTTCCTTAAATAGCTCTTGTTACATAAAAAAATTAAAGAAAACATGTCTTTATTACATGTTTATTTCCAAAGAAAAAAAAATATATGCACAGACTTACTTTATATCCGTCGTAACATTATACCAATATTATGAGAGATTATTATTATCATCTCCTGTGCAATTTAATAATTGTGATAAATCATTTATAACGATTTTATGTGAACCGTTTATGTGTCACAGAGTCGCGCCAAATTTACGCGTTGATTGAATCGGAGTGATTATTCGCACTCAGGGTGGTGCGTGAAAGCCGGATCATCGAATTCAATGATCTCTACGCAACCGCAACATCCATAAGTAATCGCATATGCGATTACTGTTTAATTAATACGTGATTTATTTGCGTTACATAAGCTCGTGCAACTCTAGCGAATGGTTTAGGTAAACTCATTACAGTAAAAGCTCCATTATCAACAGCTCGGTATATTAACAACTTGGTATGCAGTCATATATTCGCGAACTGAGACTTAAAAATTAGTTGTTTGCAAAAAAGATTAACAAGAATAATGAAATAATTAGTAAAATAATTTTTTTTAGAATAATCGATGTATATAATACACGATACATTGATTATTTATTATACGAGTATGATATATCTCTCTCTTGCTCTCTCTCTCTCACGTTTGTGAAATGCTTTTGTAAAAATAATTATAAAAAATTCATTGTTCTTAATAGGCACACACATATATATTTTTTTTGATAATTCTTTGAGTTATACATTATTGACATAAACTGTTATTGAGACGTAGGGGCAGCTATGCATTGGAAAAAGCCTTGGGCAGTTTTCTGCTCTTTTACAGTAAAATAAAATGACATCTTGTCATTTGTTATTTTACGTATATATGTATATGCAAAATTTAAGCGGTAACATGTAATTATAAGTATAATTGCATGTGTGTGTGTGTGTGTGTGTATGTAGCATATGTATAGTATTATGTATTATAACATTATATCTTAATTGCGCGTGATATACTATGTCGAATATAATCACAGTCTCTTGTATTGAATTACTTTAATGCACGATAGTGGGATTGTCGAACCATCTTATCGCGTGTCAGTAACTGACAATGTAATGCAAAGTAGACAATGTAATACAAATAATAGATTGCAAATATAACAATTAATTGATTGCTATTACATCAAAACTGTACAAGGATGCATTTTAGCTTATATCGTGGATTGTTAGATTAATAATTTTTTGAAAGATTTATTTATACTTGTAATTTATAGAAAAGAAAATTTCAACGAAATATTAAAGTTTAGATTATGCGCTCGAAATAGTGCACATTAGAAATAATGGTGATATATAAAAATATTACCGATATATTAAATAAGAATATTAGTTTCCTACATGTAGTTTCATTATTTCATAGTACTCTCGTTTATTCAAGATTAAAATGATATAATACAAATTGCAATATTTTTGAAAATAATAAAACTTATACAGTTATTGTTTATTTTCTTTAAAGCCATTTTAAATAAATAAATAAAATTTTCGGAACACGATAATAATTGTGTAACGCTTAAAGTGATGATATTTAAAGAAAAAGGCGTCGATGCTTAAAGCTTGATACCGTGCAAATCTGTCTGTCTTTTGTGAGATGAATGGACTTGGCTGACTTTAATCAGGCTGTAAAACTTTGTTCACCCTGATAAATCGACCGTACATCTTACGCGAAACTCGTACATCAGCTTTATGTGCAGCTTTATGCTTTTACGCGCTAAATTTCACCTTTTTAATCATAGTTTATATAACATTTAATTAAGAATTAAATTTCTTTTTACAAAAAAAACTAGATATACATAAAATGGCATAAAATCATATTGTCGTTGCACGTAGATGATGTATTGCTGTATTTATAATCAATCACATAGAAGATAATAAAAGTTTCATATGTTTTTGCGCGAATGTCATTTATGTTGTAAATAAAAAATATAGATTGCGCAGTAATAAGTGATGAAGGTACGTCGATCTGTTCGTATTAAAACTTTTTTAATCCAATAATTCTTTCGAGATTGAACTTTGTCAAATCGAATTTTTTTTGTATTCTTTATATTCTTTTCAATTGCACGTGCGAGTGTGAAAGCTGAGAATTCTATTATATAAGTCGGTGCAGCTTGTAATAAAAGCATCCGAGTAAAAACACTGATCTTACAGAGTAACAGTTAAATTACAAAAAGGAGGATAATTTCAAGTACTTGAGGAACATGTCCAGATGAGTACTCGAACGATATATCTGGTCGAGAATGTTTAGAGAATTTTCTTAGACGGTGGGCGAAAAGTTATTAGTGATTTTATAACGACCTCGAATAGTCTGAAAAAGAAATAACGCCTGTATGTACATAAACTTCTCCTACGCTCTTACATCTAGGAACTGTAACTTGGACGTGAGACAACTTTCAACGAATTAAATTGCTTGCAGCTGACGTTAGATAAGGTGCTCCCCTGAAGTTAATTATCGCACTATATAACATTCCTGTCATTCGTTGCGAAAATTAAGATAGAGAGAGAGAGAGAGAGAGAGAGAGAGAGAGAGGAATAAACGTAAAATATTTAAAGGTACAGTATTAAGATCTTTCTTTCATACTTCGTTTAAATACTCAACAGTTCGATTGTTTTGGAATCAATATTTCTTTAATAGAACAATGTAGCAGCATCAACAGTTTCGTGTTATAAATGACCGAATGTAAATCTTTATCTAACTGCAGAAATGAATAAGAAAGAAATTATTTTTTTATTTAATCCCAAATAGATCTTTACTATTGTAAGGTTTTACGTGGGCTGACTAGTAGTAGTATAAATGAATCCCACTTTCGATCCCGACTCTCATCCCATACATATAGAAGCTGGAGATGAAAAATCCCGTCTTCCAAAGCGCATGTTCAGTATGGGTTAGCGGTTCTATCTTGTAAAAATCCCCCGTCATGGAAAGAAATGTCTCGAATGGCGGATTGTAAAGGAAAAAGCTAAGGTCTATATCTTGGGCGGTAAAGTTAAAAGAAGGCGAAAAGAATTTAGAGTACGTGTTATGTGAAAGCTTAATTTGAAGTGTGTCAAAATATTAAATCAAGTTCAAATTAATTGAAAAATTAAAATTTCATGTATATAAAAAATATAAGATTTTATTGTCTTTTTTATTATACTGAAATTTGTTGTTTTTTTTTCTGAAATTTCTCAAGTAACAAGCGATGAGTGCAAGTAAAGAGGAGGAAACGCGATAAGATGTATAAAAGTAAGACATTCATAGCGTAACACGTACGCAACCTTTTGATTCATCTACAGACTCGAAGTAGGTCAACATCTTGGGAGAGAAGAGAGGAGAAAGCAAGCACTATATTGCGTTTTGATTCTCTGCGCGAACCGCAACAAGACGTTGCGGCGGAAACAAACGTCTCGCGAGTATGGCACACACAGCACGTTCGCACAAACAGATATAACAATGTATTCTGCATATAATAGGTATTCCTAGCACGATCGCGTAAGATAGGTCAGGGCACGCCTCGATGTTTGCTCGATTGGACTAAGATATCGGCATAAAGATGAAGCGCGAAGATGAATCTTCGCTTGACAACACCCGCAATCAGGAGCGGCGGTATGTTTTACGGCGTAATACCGTCTTTTCAATATCGCATAAATGAAAGTGTTCGATGTATTCGAGTCGTTTTACGACCGCCATATACTTCTCATGTATAAGTTATCGGATCCTTTTATTTGATGCGAAAGATTATTGCGTTACCGTTTTACGACAACTCGAAGCGGGACTTTTACTATCCGACGCGCGCGCGATTTCCCCTTTATGGAATTTTTCATGACGTGTATAACGTGAAAGAGAGGCGTACGTGAACGTTGGCTTTGTTTTGTGGAACGTCACAAAACAGTAAAGCGTGCTACTGCAGAATTTACGTTCACGTCGACTTGTAATTTTGCATTTCAATTAAAAGCTCTAAGAGTATTAAGATTGTCAGAAATGCGTCAGAATATGAAAACTGTACATTCTGTTTATATAATACAGCTTATAATATTATACAAATGCATCTCTAATATTTTTAATTGCTGTATAAATTCTCTAATAAATTAAATAGAAACAAAACTATAGAATATAAGAATATGTCGATTATTTCTAGGATAAATGCTAATAAATAACAGTTTAATTGATAGCAATTTAATGAATTTAATTTGTTGCGATAAATTGTAGCAATTATTTTATAGTAAAAATACATTATCGACAAACTTGAAATTAATATAAAAAAAATTTTATGTTTACAAATGTCAGTTTCTTCATTGACGCATTTGCTTATAAATGGCTTTGATAGAACAGCAATAGTTCATCAAACTACTCTTAATCGGTTGCACGACCGCCGGGGAATTCTAAACAAGCGCCACGAATTCGTGATTGTCTGCATAAATTTCGGGCGCATATACCTATATTTTCGTCGACATTATCTCTACTCTCGAGTTTTATTTCTGGATATTGCAAATAGATATTTTTCATTAACGTTTGATAAATTTATATATTGCTCATTGTATACAGTAAAATTAATAACTCAAGAAAAAAATAATTATAAATGATTTAATATAATTATAATAATATTGTATTATTCGAATTATAGTTTCTAAAAACCACGCGCATGTCGAGTCTAATACCGGTTCATCGAATTTATTTATTCATGATACATAAATAATATAATAATATAATTTTCATATTGTAATATCATTTGTCTGCAGTTAACCGCAACTGTTCTAAATTATTTATATCGCATAATAGGACAATTGATTTTGCATGAAAGCAAAGTATAGATAGTACATCCACAAATTTGCATTTATAGTTCACATGCAATGACATTCCTTTATTAATTTAAAATTAAATGTTTTTATTTAAAAAATATTGATAAAATCCAATTTCTAGATTATAAAAAGCTAAAGTTATTTTTAATTGAAACTATAGAATTTTTTATGAATTGAAATTTTTCCGTTATTTTCATTATTAATGGAATATGTATGTATATATATATGGTCATATACGTACATCTGTTTTGCTATTGGTTTTTCAAGAAAGAATAAGCTTGTTACTATAAGATAATTTCAAAATGGAAAATGTCAAGCACGTGAACTCTTCTGACTATTCCTGAGAGTTAAATAACTTTTTTTTTCAGCGTGACCAATAATGCTACATAAAATAAGAAAATTCTTCTCACGTGGCAAATTAAATTGAGCATTCTATCCGAAGCTAAAAATTTTATGAGTAAAATATTCATTATTTCTATATTCTAGAAAGTTATTCAAAATGTAGTAAGTTACAAATGAATGTTATTATAAATGAATTACAAAAAATACAGATAGAAGAAACATTGTTATCTTTTATATTATATATATTTTTATATATATATTTTATTTTCATAATTTTATTTTTATAAACTGCTAACGCGACGCATATAAAAATATAAATTATTATATTAAAATAAGAATAATAATATATCAATAGAGACGAAATTAATAATGACAATAAAAAGTAATAAAAATTATTCTATTGATTGTTATGTACACAGTCGCTGAAATTAAGTTTGTTATTATGCCAACGCAGAAAATGGTACTACTGGGTATAATTGCTAGTATGGTTATTGTTGCCATAGAATACTAGTGAAGTTTGCTCAATCCTGCGAAAGGAAGAGCAGTCCCTGAAGCACAAGTGGCCTTTAGACAATAAGGTAAAAAAAAGTAAAGTTAATTTTATAAAAAAAGTTACGCAAAGAGAACTATTATATTAATAATTGATTGTATGTTAATGAAAAAATAATGGTAAAAGCGATATAAATCGCATAATCTCGCATTGTTTAAAAAAATGTAATTGGTATCGATGTATATTTGTCCTCTCTACATCTGTTTGCGTATCGGAAGTATCTGTTTTCATGCCCTCAATGCGGGAGATTTTAACGAGGTTTGCCATGTAATTATACGTTAGCTTTGAGAGGTCTATCGTATACGTTAACGTAGCCATTTTTATGGAAATACGCAGCGGTGTAGAATTGAAAGGACACGTTAATGTAATTACATCTTAGCGGCAAAATATTCGTTGTGAGTGAATTTCTATGTTGAAGTACGAGAGTGAAAAATCGATGACATTTTATGAGAGTTTATGTACACACACGCACATTTTTTCTTGCGCAAATGTAATTTTTAAATGTATTTTGAAAATTGAAAAAAAAATGTTGCGAAAATAAATTAATATTCATAAGAGTATTGTTTTAATAATAAAATATTAGCCACTTGTTAAATAATATAAAGTATTATAAAATATATATTTTTTATTTTTATATATTTTCCATTGCAAATATTATCTGCAGCAAGAAAACATATAAGATTTTTTCTCGTCAAATAAAACAATGCCATCGATACATGTGCAGTAGTTGCGAACGATACATATATATCCGTGAATGGTTGCAAGTAAATTATTTTCTGTAAAAATAAATCCCTTGTGGCAAAAATTTAAAATTTTTGAAACATGCAGCTCGCATTATTTGAATACTTTTCTCACATAACATTTCATCATTTTTATAAAATATTCATGAAATAGTATTGTATATATATATATATATATATATATATATATATATCATGTATTCAAATTTTAAATCTTTTAAAAAATATTGTATATAAATGTATGCAATCAACTTTCTCTAAATACGATTGAACCTTTAACGATGTTGTAATGTCAGAGTTTTTAATCATTCTAATAAATATTTTAAATAAAATATTTAAGATAACAAAAAGCTATTTAAAAATTGAGAAAGATTTTATTATTTTTTTTGTATAAATAAAAATTATTTGCTAGGATCTTTGAAACACTTATAATTAACTGTTAATAGAATATATACATATATAATACATGACAAAAAATTAATTTTGATTTAGTTACTGTAATTGGGACACGTATATGCGCGTATAGAAATTCCTGTATGTGTTAATACTGTAATCGTTGTATTAGTGTAAATATAATTATATGTATATATATATATATATATATATATATATATATATATATATATGGTTATATGAGTTGCGATGTTAGTGTTTTTAGAGAAAATTTTCATCGAGCTTTTATATACAATAGCTGACCTCGATAAAACAAAGCGCTTTAGAAGGAACAGTCACCTTTACGTTGAAAGTGTTCCCGGAAGTTGATGCGTCAATAGCGGTTTTATTGCTTTTGCTTTGTTGCTGCCAAAAATAACTGAGCATGTGATAATATTAAAATGATAATATATTGGGTAACTGGCCGTTGTAATTACAAAATTTTTTGCACAGAGTATACTTAATTTCAGAAATATAATCTATTCTTAAAAAGACCTGTATAATATCCAAATTTATAGTTGCTTCCACTTTTGTAATGCTGATTAGTTGTCTCGATATGCTCTGTGCATTATTTCGTATTGATAAAAATCTGTTATATTAAGTTAAAATCATATGATTTAATAACTTGAATTATTGAAGGAATTAATATATATATATATATATATATAATTTATGCATAATTTTGTACATCTAATGCAGGTTTAATACTATTATTTTTGAAGAACAAAGAAAATTATAATACACTGCTATTGAATTTGCAATATGTTAAAAGATTGTCATCCTAGAAATTGTGTAGTTTTATAAATATCGAGCTAGCAAAGTTTGATATTAACGAATATTGTGCTCTTATTTTATCGATAAAATATTAAATATAAAGATTATTTAAATAAGAATATCAGTAATAACATTTTGTTTAAATTAATGTTTGAAAATATTATAGTAAATATTATAGTAAAATTAGTACTATATGCAAAAAAAAGTGAAAATTTATTAAAGATACTTATAGACAAAATGATAGATATTTGATAGATTCAAAAAGTAAAAAAATATTACTTTAATAAAAAAAATGAGTAAGAGTAATAAGTAAAGTAAATAAGAACAATAAATGATTAATCAGAGAAATAAATATAAGAAAAATAAAAAAAAAAACTTACAAATTTATTATAAATTAAATTAAATAAAATTTACTGTAAAAATATTACTTATAGCAAAATATTACTTATAAAAAAATGTTATATTTTAATTAAAATAATAAAACATTTGAAATACGCACACTATACATATACGAAACTGTGTACAAAAATACATTTTTACTATTGTAAAGAGATCCAATTGGGTTATATAAATATAGCATTATAGCATATAACAATGATCATTGAATGTGCGTTTACGATAGAATAAATCGATGCAATAAACATAAATAAGCCAAAGAAAAAAGTTAATAAACCATCAATGTTACTGTAAAGGCGATTAGCTGCACTAAGTCCATATTATAACAGGTTTCAATATTGATAGGTCATATAACGCTAACATTGTCACAGTTAATTAGTTCTGTGCGGGTACATAATTACATGAATATAACGATCCATTAAAGCAACATGTAAAGCTTGAATATTTTGCCGCTCGACGTTCGTTTTTTGTAGCAAAAAAACTAAATCAGACAAAGTGTATGTGTAGGAATGTATTTCACACACATTTCGCCAGGTATGTTGTTATTTTTCAATCGCCCATTCTCCGTTCGGAAATTACCTCTCGACATTCGCAAAAGCGAAAGTTCAGGCATCCGCGGTTAACCGAGGGTTGCCAGAAAGTCTCTCTACATGTCATGTACAGTTTGTCATAAATTCATAGCAGTTATACACTTGATTTGACATGTGCTTTTTTTCTTTTGTTTGCTTGAATAATTGTGCTCTTAAACAAAAGAGAAAGAGAGAGAAAGAGAGAGAGAGAACTCGCGACAGTCTCGAGTCTAAAATTCTTTATATTATATTTTGCGATCGATAAATAATTAATTTGACTTGGCGATATTCAATATCTTGTTATCCATTTTCGTTGCCTAACTCTTAACAAAATTTTTAATTTTTTTATATAAAATATCTCTGTAATGATTTTTTTTTGTTAAAATATATAAAATTTTTTTGTCTACCAGCAAATACATACAATATATCTGATATTTTATTTTTGGTAATCGTATTTACGGCGATTACACGAACATTATTCCGAAAATTAGTGATATAGTTGTCACAGAGAAGAGTCACAGATACATAATCATACGATGTCGAATATGATGAGATTTGTAGGATAGTCAAAACATGCTTAATTATTTGTGTTGAATATGTTATTTGCTGACAACTCAGCGATTTAGGGATTGCATATATGGCCATGTTTGAGAATTAAAGCAGAACTACTGAAGCTCTAATACGCTTGAGTTGCTAATAAAGTTGCTAGCAAAACTGTAATACGAATTAATAATTACACCTACATAACACATTAATCACATCACATAAATCCTACCAAACTAACTGTATATAGAGAACCAGAGTGTACCAATCTCGAACGTAAAATTTTCCTGGAAAACACATATGCGTATTTAACTTTACATTAATTATCCTGAGAGAAATAATTAAATATACATTGCAATAATTGCAAGTATTAAAAAAAATAATTCTAAAGAAAAATTAAAATAATGAAATAAATTGCTTTATTAATGAAAAGAGTGAAATTTATTGTCAACATGAAAAAAGAATATTGAAATTCGTAATTTTTCTAAATGTGACGCAAAATAAATTATTTATATTTTAAAATATACTATAATCACACACTTTTGCTCAGTGAACGCAGTCATGCGTTTTCTTTCACGGAACAAAATCCGGATCATTGTGTTATTATGCAAGCAATTTAGAACAACTCGGTTTTAAAGCAGTAAGCCCGGCTAAAAGATATCTATGTTGCCTATAGAATAGCGAATTTCTTAATCTACAGGCTCTACGTAAATCTGTACAACTCTTCACTCAGTGATAAATAATAACTATAAAATTATACGATAACGGTTTAAGTAAAATTTTATTTACAATTTCATGAATATCGAAACACATTGAAAGAAAACAACATCTCCGATGTTTATTTATAATCATCTGTATTTATTGATATTTATTTATCTGAAGTTTCTCTTTATTTATCTGTGATAATAACAGAGATAAAATCACTTTTATTGAAATTTCCCATTTGCAAAATGCATCTGTAGCATATAAAAAAAAGAGAAAGAGAGAAAAACTAAGATAGGTTTTTGAGTCGAACACCAATACATGTAGCACCAATACCTTAAGATAAGGGAGTTTACCCTTCCCAGAGATTTATAGCGAGATGTATCCCTTTTAATCCCCAATGGAAGGAAGGTTTCAGAGTCTCGTGCGTAAAAAGTTTCATAAATTTCAGGAATTTCAAATATCAACATCGCTTTCGGTCTTAACTTATCGAGGCATTGATTTTACATCGCTCAAGCTGCGGAAGCTCTTGTCAGTTTTTGCCATTGCGCCTTCATCAGGGAACAACAGCGCGACAATTTAGTTTCTCCTTCAAAGCTCGCGTCGCTCTGTAAAATCTCTAACAATAAGTGTTTTTCGATTACCTGTTCCGGTTTTCCTGCTTTCGTTTAAAATTGTTGCGCCTCAGTTCCGTCGCTTATATATAGAGGTGAAAGTTTAACGACGGCTTTCAGCTCGACTCTCCCGCGCACGGCTTGCGTCGCGTAATAATGTCGAAGCGGTATAAAGAGTCTCGAGGCAAGTATTTACGAGTGCGAAACCGGGGCTACGCGAATAGTAAAGAGGGTATTCGCTAAACGATTGATGGAGAGAGAGAGAGAGAGAAGTGACTTTGTTTTTCGATATATATGTATGTACATACATATATACTCGCGCTTGTTCTCTATATATTTAACTCGACAAATAACATAGCACAGAAGGGTGTGCGCAACAGCAACAATATAAAGATGTCCAATTCGCCTGATTTGTTTCGCGAAAGAATTCCGGATTCGTCTTGGAGCTGTGTGCTCGATCGAGCTACGTTTATTTCACGTTCAATTTATTACGTATAAAGCTGTGCTAGCAGGCAAAGACATCGTAGATAAATATTCTTGTTGCGCAAAACGAATAACTCAACTCGAAAGGAAATTAAACTTTCACATGAATGAAATATTGATTTCTTTAGTGAACGAACGATCAAATGACGCGGGGGGATATAGCTCGTGAGTTTTACACCAGAGCGACACGTGGGTGGATTGACAGCCTTACCGTTGACAAATACCACGGGGAGCAAATACCTTCGGAATATTACTCTTATTTTGTTGGCGATTAAAAAAAGATTGAAAATCCCGCCAAATTGGAAGACGATATTTCTTGGTGCTATATATAACTCTTAATAAAAATTTCGATATTTTTTATCACTCTAAAATTTGGTATAATAAATGAAATAATAAAGAAAGCTCGAATATTCGCCGATTAGTTCAATATTTCACGATTTAAATGAATAATTTAAAAATATTAAAAAAGTTACGTATTATTGAAATGTGAATAACATTACTGCATGTGAATATTCTCATTTACGCGTATATGTTCTTTCCTCGGAAATTACCTGCAAAATCGCGGATATAAAACTGACATTTCACGTGTAACACGATTTGATATAGATGTTTATAAATGCAGCGTTGCACGTGGCTACGTGAATCAATCTACTTGACTGTATCAACATTTACTGCACGTCCTGCACATCGCAGTCCTTAATTAGATAACGCTCGTGCGCGTCGGTTAGATTCACTTTAATTAATAAGGTCTAAATATCGTTATTTGAGGAATCAATTTAATATCGATCTCCTCCTTCGCGGTTCAACATCGGTTAATGCACTCGACCTTCTCGATGTCATTGTACTTTAAACTTAATGCGACGGGATTAGTATGAAGTTTCATACGTCGTTGTAAGAAAGGAAAGTCATCCTTCGCGTTATACTCTCTTACTTATAATCTTTAATTTGTTCTGAAAGAAGAAGAGAATCGGAAAGTGACATACCCTCGCGAAAAGACAGCAGGCGGCAGACACTTTGAGAAAACTAAATTAAATTCTGTCGGAACAAATTATTCACTCTTGAGAGATAATGTGCTTGAAACTGAATACATCCGCTTTCCAGAAATAAGTTGAATTATTTCGGATGAATAAATTCGCGCATTGTCATTCATTCTCTCTACCTCTCTTCTTCTCTCGTTTATAGCATTATTTTAAGATATTCGATCGCTATAAAAGAACTTGCTTCTTTTTGCCCTCATCGCTAAAATTTACTGCAAGATCGCACGTTAATGAGATGTCATTTCAATGTCGTTTAAAATATACGCGGAATTTATTACGAAAGTAATAAGGACTTTAAACCTTCATTGTTAGCATGTCAATAATCTCCGAGATTAATTTTTCATATATATAAGAGTTTTCCGCTTAAAATCTTTGCGTTGTTTTCAGGCAAAGAATTAAATAAATATGTTAGATTTTCTTCTCTCGGAGTATATAAAAAGAAATAAAGACTGCAACATTGCTACAAAAAATATGTACATTTTCTTTCGTATAACATTTTCAAATAATTTGATTTTTCTTATTTTTACAAGAAACTGCGAATTGAGAAATAAGAAGTTACTTATACAATAGATGAATAAAACATGCAACTATTATTATTCCAAAGAAATGGTTCTTGTATAAAGCTGTATAAAACCATGGAGTAACAAAAATCTTTCTTAAGATCTTTCCGCTGTAACCGTTTTCGCTTATCTTAAGTAGTAGCAATAGCTATATGGTCAGACACACAACAGAGAGCGCATTGTTTTTTCTTGCGCTTGATCATATAATGCAAGATAAAATATAAAATCGTGCTCATACTATTATGCTAAAATATGTTTAGTCACGTAATTTATTTGCACTAGTATCATAAAAAAATATGAATGTCTTTGTCTCTGCTGGATAAAAATGCGACATCTAGTAAATACTTTATATAATGCATCACAATTGCGGGCACTGAGAAAAATTTAATTATGAAAGACACGTATAATATATCTTGATTATCTCTTTGTAAAATAGGATATTATAAAAATCATTCATTTTCACGCGAAAAACTTCGTTCTCTTCGAATTCGTCTAAGATCGATACGTGGTATCAAAATATATCTAATATAGTAAAGGAACTTCGATCTTATCAAAGTTTAGTTTGCAAACATTGACCTCGTCCTAGATGCAGTATTAATAGTTTTCGAAAAGTTTCGGACGTAAAGGATCACACGACAGCTCACGGATATTTAAGCATTAAATTGGATTTTCGATTTTACCGTGGGATATTCAAAACGTAGTAATTTAAAGTCAAACTAACAAAAGTTCTGTCAGATTTATAGAGATTAAAAAAAGAAGCATAAATATTAATTCTTTCATTGTATATCAAATGCAGAAGAAAATATACTGTAATAATTTAATGTCAAAGTAAACCGTCAATCAAAGTAATAAATAAACGAGAGAAAGAGAGAGAGAAAAATATTTCTTTATCATTTTTACAATATACATATGTATAATTTTGTGTTCTAATTTTTGGTAATTGTAAATTATTGTCAAATCGGATTACAGTCCTTATAGGTCCTAGATGCTTAAAGTGGAAACCCGACGCATCGTTGTAAGCGAAACATCGAAGATATTGGTTCAAGCATTCACTCGCTCATATCAGGCTTGATCATCCTGCTTCATCGCGTGCTTCATCAGGTGCTTCCGTAGTTAAGGAGAGAAAGAAAAACCGTTCTGCGTGACAGAGATAACTCTGACACGACTATACTCCTGTAGACTTTAGTGTGTATCCAGTGATGATAATGCGCAGGTGGAAGAAGGTCGAACGAGAGCGCAGACGCCGACCGAAACCATCGAGGATACCACCCGGCACGGCATCGGAGTACCGGACAGAGCTAGCTCGTCCGCATTGCTGTATTCGTCTACACGCCAGCGTGTCAGATCGTCTATTCAGCCATTCGAGCCATTCAAGAAACGCATATTCAGTGGTTGGAGTGCCCGGCCGGAGTGTGTCGCGAGAGTTTTCCGATTTTTACGGTCCGGTTAACATCAACGCGTCGTTTCTTTCCTTCAATTTGGAGAATCGAGCTTTTCCCGCGCTTCGCACCAAGTCAATTTGCACCTGTTAAATACCACGCCACTTTCACTCTCGACGTGTCTGTTTGCATGTAAGTAGAGCAAGACGTTTCAGAGACGTTTACGTTTTAACGATGACCTAACACCTGTAGGATTGCGCGAGAAATTTTCAAAATACAGCATGCTCGGGAAATTCGATAAATAATGTGTGTCCTCGGACAGTTAGCAATTTCGGAATGCGCACGAGCATAGGAATAAATATGAATGAGCTTTCTACAAATTGGATGGGAGAATCATAATAAATGTGGAGTCCTCACGCTTTGTTTAAATATTAGATGTGAAGAAACACAAAATACAGATATGCGCGGAGAAATAATTTTTTTATTTCGATAGAATTTCAGTATTTAGAAGAATTTATTACTATTATTATTATTATTATTGTGTGTGTGTGCGTATGTGTTAACATTATTTCAATTATTATTATATGTTGACATATTTTTCTATAAGTAAGTTGTCGTAAGTAACATGAAACAAATGAATCGTATTTTTCTCTAACATTGCTAATTCTAAATGCCACTAATTTCATATAATTATATATGTAATTGTTATTGATTAGGATCCTTTACTTTCGCTAGTCAAAAAATTAAAGGACTAAATATTTTTCGACCAATACTGACCACTTGTCATTTATTTAATAAATCTCACAACGTTTCGACTATAATTTTGGTTCTTCTCAAATATACTGTTAAGATATTATTAAACAAGAGAGAAAAAGAAGGCCACCGTTGTGTCCATATGACACTTTTGTCATTTGTTTGTATTAAACTGAGTGAAACAGTGGGCTTCTCTTTCTCTCTTTTTTAATATTTTAACAGTGCACTTTAGAAGGGAATTATGGTAGAAACGTTGTGAGATTTATTAAATAAATGTCAAGTGGTCATATTGGTCGAGAAATATTGAGTCCTTTAATATATAATTATATTATATAATTTTAATATAATTATATTATATTTTAATGTTTTACAATTATTTCAAATTGCTATTATTTAGAAGTATAAGTAGGAAGAATTAGATATGAATTAGATATTTTCGAAAAAAATTTTATAAAAATATTTTTTTCTCGAAAATTTTAAGTAAAAATTAATTAAATAATTTTTTGCATCTCATAAACGATAGTAATATTCTTTTTTTTAATGAAGCCTGGAGACCACGATAATCCATGTTTTAATGTTTTAATATAATATAGATTTATAATAAATTTTGTATGTAAAGATTATTCTCTAATTTATTATATTTATTATTTATTAATCGCGTGATTATTATTGATTTGAATTATTCCTATATAATACATCAAAAATAATATTTGCAAAGAATAGATACCTGTTTATTAATGTTTATTAGTCTTTAATTATATTATATACAAACTAAAGTTAATTAATAATTATAGTGCTGCCGATTCATTTTCACTATATTGTGTGCTCGCCGTATTATTACCTATATTCACACAATATTCTACGTCGTGTCACCCCCCGTGTTGAACACAGTTTGCTACTCCACGCAAACTACCTAAATCATATCAACACATATGTATATATGTATGCGTGGTATACATATATATGTATACCACACATAGTCTACAAGAAATAATAACCTTTGTTATTTTCACGATAATTGTAAAGCAAGAAATTGTGAGAAATTAACGCAATTGAAAATTTACGTAGTTAAATATCAATCAATGGAGGAATGGCCAAAATTTTATTATATATATATATATATATATATATATATATATGTTTGTGTGTGTGTTTGGAAAAATATATTACTTTAATTTCGTAAAAATTTTGATATAGAATTTAATGTGTTTTATTAGAACTGTTTATATACTTGAATTAAAGCACAAAAAAGTTATGTATATATGTATATACTCAATAAAAATATATATATATTGTTGTAAGCTAATTTAATAAATCAAGATTTTTAATATAAAATAGGAAAGAAAAACATTATCTCATATATTAGGTAAAAAGACAGACGACAAGTTGTTTTATAAAAGCAACGATTGAAGAAAAATAACACAGTTTCTTATATAAGTTTTTCTTAATATATAACAATTTATTCCAAAAATAAAGTACCATCGGAATTAAATAATTCTCAATACAAGATATTATACTCGCGCTTCCAAGAGAAAATAGCATTCGTATGTATTTTTGGTGAACTGAATGAAATTCGACTGAAAGAGAGATGTGATATTTCCATTTATTTTTACTTTATTTTCCTTTACACGCGATACATCTCTTTTCCGTGCCGTAGTGCGCTTCTCGAGATATTCATTCTCTTGTTGCTCTTTTATGACGGAATTGATCGTCGTGAGACACGAAGAATCGCTGAACCGAAATTTCTAATTAAGTTTCACATGGAGACATTTTACGCGTTTACGTTCTCCGAAGATATTCTCAATGGCGTATTTCTCTCCCGGGTCCTATCTGCGGAATCCTTCCGAGTCAGGTGTCGAGAACGGCGCAGTAGATTGCATCATTTACCGAAGTGCTTTCGAACCACAACTTTAGCACTCAGCGCACTGCGAACTTCAGTCGCACGTGCGTCTCTTTAACATTCAGTGATCGCGAAACGAGCGGCAAAGCTACGTTAAAGACTGTCCGTTAATAAAACGCTGTAAAAGTCAATTTCACGGGAAGATCCAATCGTTTTAAATTGCAGCGTGAGAAGTAATCCTGACGCATTCTAGATGCATTAGTATATAAGCTTCCTCGATAATTTAAAATTGCATAGAATTTGTCCTCCTATATTCAACGAGGTTTGTAAGCTCGTGTTGAAATTACTCTCTTATACTTTAATCCTATTTGGTTAATTTAAATAAATATCAAATTTTATGCAAAAGTTTAAGCAGAGAGCATGTGTGGTACGAAACACGGTGGTACGAAAGATCCGATCTATTGCGAAAAGTTTTCTACGTAATCTCAAATAACTGTATTCGTTCGTGTGAAACTTGAATTGAGTTTTTGACGTAGCTCGTCTGATGCTTTAATAGAAAAGCGATTAAATTCGAAATTTGTCAGCAAATAGAATTTCAAAAAATTTTTCCTCCAATTTTTCATCGCGAACATTTTAAACTAGCAAAGTATGGTAATCATTCAGCAATTCTTATGACAAACAAGAGATTATAATATTATATTATGTTATAAATTAAAAGTGCTATTTGAAATGTCAGCGAATTTCATATATGAATTATAAATATTCTAATTATCAGAACATGTATAATTTTAAATCAAGTCTCTGATGCAAATCATAATGACTCGTATCGTCTTTCTCATCCGTTACCATTTAACCATCGCGTTTTACTGTATTTGTTATTATTTATCAGGCATTCCATAATTTGCACAAATGTACAATACTACGTTTTTGCAACCAATTTTCGCATAAAAAATTTACAAACTTCACAAAGTTGTATTATCTTAATATCATCCTGTGATCTTATAATCTCGTCGAAGTTATTTCACTTGCAAAGCTTCTTAGCATGTACTAAATAACTTTTGACATTTGAACCAATGTCGCACAAAGTATAACTCTCTTTTTTCTTTTTTTTTTTCAAGCATAAAATACAACCTTTTTCAGCAAACGGTACTTCGAGCTAGTAATTAGCAATTATTTGCATGGATGATAAGAGAGGTCGACGGCGTTTGAAGTAAAGTCTTGGCTTCATGCCGAGATAATTTCGATAAATCGCGGCGCGCTTATTTCGAAACAATACGGATCTAAATTAGAAAAGAGGACCGAGAAGAACGAGATATTTTTACATTCGGTAAATGATACGATTTTCAAAATTATTAATCAAATGAAATTAATCTGTCTTGTTTTTATATTTTTTTAATACTTTGCTACGTTTTATAGTATTAATAAATATTTTTAAATAATACACATATTTAAAAAAATCGAGATTTTTTGTTTTTATTTTCCCTTGGAAAATTGATAGAGAAATAAAAAAAGGAATTAAAAAACGAATTAAATGAATCGATTCGCAATTTAATACTATAAATTTTTTCTATAAATGAATTTTTTTTTATATTTATTAATATTTTAAATAATTACACTTTTAAAGAGAGACAGAGAGAGAAAGAGTTTTATATATTTTTGTTATAACAGAATATTATATTGATAATTGCTTATGATAATTGATTATGAATCTTGAAAATCAAAATATAAATCACTTGGTAGATATTAAAAGAGTAATTATTAATTATAATCGAAAATTTAACTATTCACATTTATATATCAAGAATACAATAATACATTCCGTTATCACTAATTACATCAATTCTGCGAATTGTAAATAGCTACGCTTTCATTAGATATCTGTTGTGGGAAGTACGACACGATGTCGCCCTATAATGATCATAGTAAATTGCGACATGGTTCGGTCACGCCAGAATAGATCAAGTGATGAGCTTCTGGTATACATTGTTAGGCGATATCGCAACGCGATAACACTATCGGGTCACTGTGTTAGTGTAACGCTACGTTAACATACTTTACATTAGAAAATTGCAGAATATTGATATGCTATCTACAAAAATATTTAGATTTAAATTAAATATATCATTAGTTTAAAACAGTATTATTACTAAAGATTTTGTTCAGTTTCTTATTCATATATTTAACAATTTTCTAAATATCTTCTCTATCTGTGATTTATAATATTAATTATGACGGGAAATATAAAAATAATAAAAAAGCAATTTACTTGTCTTAAAAATCGAAAACGGAAGATATTATAATAATTATTTTTTTAATAAGTATAATTTCAGATTTCAAATATTATTAAATAAAAATAGAAATATTCAATCTCTTTCACATGCATTATGCGAAGAAAATTGATATGTTTCCTATTGACATTGATACGATAAAATGATACACTCTATATCGAAACATTTTTGTATATTTTGGAATACAATACTCTTGCCAGTTGAAATACTTGAGATTTATGATAACAATACGCCGACAAAATAGATTCGAGAAATATGTAATTTCTCGCAAACCCTCGTCTTTTTCGCATTGCGAAATTCGAGATAAGTTTTACAAGAGGGAGAACCATCTTAGAGCTATAATTTTTATTCAACGTAACTTCTGGTAAGATTTAAATTCGTTATTAGATTTATTCAAGCCAAGTTCGAAACTTAACATGTAATATATGAAAGATTATGGTATTGTAATTGCAATTTTTATAATTCTTAAAAATTTATAACGTTAAAAGTTTATAACCAGAAAATGTCTTGAAAAAGAAATCAGATATTAAATATCATACATAAATAAAAAGTCATACATAAAAAGCAGATTAATATATGTACGAATTAAATGTTTATAAAAAATTAAAGCAACAAAAATTTTACATTTCTTTTTTCTCCTATTCTGCATTTATTTTTATAGATTTATTCTTGTTTAATTAAATACTTTTATGATTAGCTTTTTCGTATCGTAATATATAGATATAAAATATATTCTGTCAAAAGTAAAAGTTAAGTTTACATCTCTGAGCAAACTTTTCTGAGCAGATTTTTTTCAGTTTATTCTAACTGTAAATTAACGAACGGAGGAATGTCATTAAATTAACACGCGTCGCCGACAGTGACTCCGACTTGTTTCGTCGCGGGTATATTCTAGTCATCAATTAATTTCCTGAAGACTCGATTTCGTGGATGCTGATTAAGTATATTTCGAGCTTAGCTTGTGCTAAGTTTAATCTCACGTTAGACATGCTACGATTAGTCCAATATATATATATATATATATAAATTCAAATTAATTTAAACTTTAAATTGCCATACGCATGTAAAAAATAATTTTATAGATATAAATAAATTTATATATATATATATATATACACATATCAATGAAGAAAAGCAGCAGTTTTCATCTATCTATTATCTATTTTCATATTCCATTTATTTCCGCCTACATTGCAATATAATTATTTCTTTCACTCCATTTCTATAAATGGAGAGTGAAAAAATTAATCACTCTTCGTATTTTCTTATCTTTGACTAGACACTATTCGTTGTAATCTTTTATAAATGTTAAATATTATATTTCTCACAAAGAGAGAGAGAGAGAGAGAGAGAGAGAGAGAGAGAGAGAGAGAGAGAGAGAGAGAGCAGCATTCGTATAAAAAATATTTCCCCATTACCAGTACGTCTATGTGACTTAGCTAGCGTGTAAAAAAAATTCATGCGCGTTAAAAATATCTCTGTGAGTGAGGACGTGACGACGATTTGTCACTGCAGCGACAACTTCGTAGATGAAAAACGATCTTTCTTGGTGTCACGTTTAGTTTCTGTTCATTAGCTTTTGTACTTTTTGATACATATATTCTATAGCGTATAAGCACATATATAAAATTATTTATTATGTAGAACGTTGTAAATTCTCTGCATTTGCTATTCTTCTATATAAATTCTTGAATTAATTTGAAATATATTGATTTTGTCACACATTAAAACGTTAAAATGTCAAAACATTCTTTAATGTTCTTTAAGCCACAATAATTGCAAGTATATTACTACAAGTAATTTATGAATAATAAATATTATTAAAATATAAAATATAAATCTCAGAATTTCCATTCTTCTTTTTGTTATTGACTAAATAATTGTCCATATTTTTAATTAAAAAAATGCAAATTAATATATAATATAATGTTACAGAAGGATTAAATTTAATTATTATTTTACTTAATAAAATATGTTACACAATAATTATTGTTGCATTTTAATTAGTTGATCGTTATTTGTTATCTACGATGTTATTATTTACTGCGTATTAATGCTTTAAAGAGATTTCAAATATGTCCTCTTTCAACTCAAGTGATCAATTTTATACAGACTCAAAGTGAAGATATATTTACAGCGAATAACAAGCAGATAATTAAATAATTCACATAAAATATATTATCTCTCACTCAACATTTTCCAACATATTTTCGAACAGTGTTAATTTTATTCGCTGCATACTATATACGAATTGCCCATTAAATTTTCACTCAAAATTCACGCACACTGAATGTTCCCTTTTCAAACAATATTACAGTAGCAATTTATCACACACGATGTGACAAAATTTCATCGATAAAAAATGATTGAAACGATTCCCTTTTTTCTTGCTTCAATATTTTTTGACCTACATTGTAAATAAATGGAACTGTGGATATAAATGCGTTTGCAAGTGTTAACACAAATATCTCGTCGTGCTTGTAAAATGAAGCACATTTAAATACAGATTGCTGAATGAAATGAAGGAAACGGTAACATTAGATTAACAACAAAACGATTAATTTTTTATTCCTAAAAATCGACCGAGTTAATTTGATATATTTAAAAGCGCAGTTACGTCTTACATAAGTAGTTGAAAAAACCAATTTATTGTACAAAAATGCATTGTGTTTATATTATATATACATATATACTTTGAATTAATTTATACATTAATTTGTAGTTTTATTAATATACAATTTTAGTGATGTAAAAAGAAAGCGCGATGCAAGAGTTCACCGTATTCTGTCGTATAAAATCGTGCCAAATTATGTATAATCCTAGCACAAAATTTCTGTATATTAAAATAAAATAAAAAATAAAAAATAAAATAAATGCATAACTGTATCACACACAATCGGAGCAAATTAGTCCTTTGCAATCGAGCTTTGATATAACGTATTTACGCTTTTCAAAGACGATCGTGACGTTCTTTGTTAATTCTTGCGCTATCGGATTTTACGCTTTAATTAATGTTACTCGATTGGTATTTTTGTTACCATTGCAAAAGTCAATTTCAGCGTAAGCGAGTGGATTAGGTCAAACTAGTAGTAAGCTAATTTTTTCGTTAATTATACCTATTTCTCGATGCTACGTGAGTGCGCGACTCATAAAGTTTATTATCTATTTGCAAAGCTGTTCTGGATTTTTCAAACGAGTAGCACATGTTGCGCAATAAAATCCACGAACTGTGGGCACAACATATTTTCAGTCAGCTTTCATCTCGATTAGTTCCTTCGGAATGAATTTTCGTTTACGAGAGAACGCACTAGTCGTTTCAGATTTGCATCCCTTCCGCTTTCCTCAAATTGCATCCTGGTGTAATAATCTGCTTTAAATTGCGTTTTCATTATCGACAAATTAATTGCGTTTATTTATTAAAATAGTAAAGTTTCTATCATTTCACACAGATACGCGTTTGTTTAATGAGTAAACTATGTCATCAAATAAAAATATAAATGTATATTGCACACACAAAGTGTCTATTCTAATTTAAACTATTAAACTGTTAATCCTTCTTTTGCAATGTGTCCGATTATATTATAAATTTGTAAATTTTTGTTTATCAATTTATCTTACAAAATAGAAAATTAATGAGCAACTTTAACTTGATCGAAAATTAATATCATATTGAAGAGACAATGAATTCTTTAATTTTAATTATTTTTATCTATCGGACCTGTTAAAAGATTTGGTCAAAAGAGAAAGAGAATGAAAAAGAAAAAGAGAAAAGAGACAAAGTATATTATGTAAAAATATTATATGATAATGTCATAGTTATATTTGCGGAAAATTTGCGGATATTAATGACACCCATTAAAAGCCCGTTTTCCCGTATATCTTTAATGTTAATCATGATGAGAGTTTGCTTGTTGGCTTCGTTGTGGAATAGAATATTCGTGCGCACATGAATAACCTTGTTTGAGAATATTTCATGTGTGGGACATGACACAATGTAAAGATTAAAGAAGAGCAAAAGGACGCACAGTGATCAACTTGATAATTATGCGCATCTGCGATCTTTCGTGCTACTGATATTCACTGTCCAATGTTATATAACGTAATCCATAGTGTAATCCATAAAGAATACATGTATATATAATTGCTGTATTTGCGTAGGAAGAACAAATATATGGTACAAAGAAAAAACCGGAAAACGAGGAAAAGAAACATCCATTTGTATAATATGTAGGATAAAAAATTAATTAAAAAACTGTAGCAAAACATTAGTTTAATCATTACTAATTAATCATCATTAAATAAATATTTATTTTGTTGATGATTCACATTCATATTTATTAAAGATTCATAAATTTACTGTTAGAATATATAATATATATGTGTATGTGTGTATACGTGTGTCATTAATTTAATATATAATTTGCAGATTAGATTTTCATGAATGGCTTGATTATTCTCGTTTGTGAAAATGTAGAATGCAGTTACTGTGCATGTCACAGAGCGACACATTTGAACGTGTATTTAAATGCCATATTAATATTACTACATTTTATTAATAAATTAATTAAAGCGATATTTTTTTTAATTATTTACGTAATATCATATATCACATATAATAATTAAACATCGTATGCACCCCCTATCCTAGTACTGTGTATTACGTTTCAAGTTCAACTATTTCTTATTTTTCAGAGATAGATGTGTAATAATTTAGAATCAGTTTTTAAGAGATGAACACACAAAGTTTCGATGTTTTCAAAATGTGTTGTTCCTAATCAATGACAAATCCATTTGCAAGAATATTAATTTCGAATCAATTGATAAATGCACAAATGATCGTTTGCGGTCGGTTATGCAATGCGTTTCCGCCGCAACCTATCATCAAATTAATTACTAGACCTAATGTTTGCTAAAACGGAATTTCTAATCGATATTGGCGAATAGTGTGTCAAAATGAAAATGGCATATATCAAAATTCGTTTACAATACAGAATTCCTATAATGTAAGTTTATTAACTTAATAAAACTTTAATATATTCCGCATATTTACGGGGTATCCGATAATAATCGCCGCACTATTCGTGTGCAGATAGAGCGAATTAAACCAAGCACTAAAATCCATTTTGCGAATTTCGCAATAATTGAGGAGAAATTCATTTAAAAAGGTCGGTTAAAAAAAATCTGCGTGAATATAAGCGCGGTGAGAATAGACATCCCGCTGTTATATGGTTGCTAGATGCAATAATTAAACTTGATTATTAATCCTCATGCTTCGTCGCACGCTTAGTAACTATGTTACATTGGACTCTCTCTCTTCTCATCAAACAATTGTGCTCGTACTGATCTTTTTAAATTAATTTTTTATTAATTTTCTTGCGATGATTACAAAAAACGTAAAAAAAACTTTTTTATTCAGTTTAATTTGCTCTAGCTACACGTAATAGGTAGGGTGATTATTATCAGATACTTTGTGTAAACCAATTATACTAATTAGAATTATCTCCAAATATTTTACAAAACAAATGCAAATTCTAAACCCATTTATTTTTTTGAAAAATAAGTTTTATATTTATTCCCTTGTATCAACCATATCATCTCAATTAACTGATAGAAATTATCGATCAGCTATTTTTCTCCATGTTATAAATCACAGTGCAAAATACATTAAGGTCATAATGCAATTCGCAATTATCACCTGTATAAGGTCGTAGAAATATCGGTTATGAGTCTTAACGTGCTTAATGTGAGATTTATGCTTAAGAATATTTATGATTCCGAGATGTTACGGAAATAGGTCAGCAGAAATTTAATATTTTGAATGTAGTCACTATACCGGCGTTTACCTAACATCCAGCTTTAAATATAAATAATTTTATGTAAAATAATTTTAAGTAATTGAAAGAAAGGAAGTTATATATATTAAATTATAATTAAGAGAATTTAAAAGAAATTTATATCAACTTCGCATATTAGTTATTTTTTTTACGACAATAATTGTAACAATTAATGAATATAACATTTATTATATATTATTACGGTATTATATTTATTCAATTGTTAAAATGCAATTTTGTGCATCTGAATTTAAAAAATTCCGAGAAAATTAAAATAAAATAAAAATAAAATCGTAATCGCATTCAAAATGGACAATGGACCGTACAATCATATGAGAAAGGAGCAATGGTAGTTTACTCAACCGTTACAAATGTTACATGATTCAAAGCGCGCAACGTTGTAAAAAGAATAAATCGATTCCAAATCGTGCAAATGATGTTTTGACATATGTAACAATTTTCTCTTTAGTTATATATTTAAAAATAGAAAAATAATATAAAAAAATATGATTCTCGTTTGGCAAATGATTTTCAAAATTATGCTTAAATTGGGATTACATTTTACAATTAGATTTTATCGAATTTTATTGAAATTGAAAGTGTGGTTCTATAGAGATATAAAACTTTAAAAGTAAAATTAATATTGTAATAAATTTTCAGTATGAAAAAAGACAAAAGAGAAAATTAACGAAATTAACAGAATTTGCTTTACTAATTACACTTTAGATTTTTTAACGAAAGGAAGTACTTGCGATAAAACTTTTCACTAACCTTACCAGGACAAGTGTATGTTGAGTGAGAAATTTACGACAAAATCGAACTCTTCTATTGGGTGAATGTATTTTATATTCAAGCACGAAAGCTTTATTGTTTTCTCTTCGTGGGTGGATTTAGGAAACTCATCGGGAAATATCGTTTGTCTTTCGTAGCATTTAAAGCCAGTTCAGCGTTGAATATTCTCTATCGCTGGTTTAGATTTCCATGCTCACTTTCACATCTCTCTGATTCAAAAGATTTTCTTTGTCATGCTGCACACTTTCGAGATTCTAATTACGATTAAAGCGTCGTGATTCGAAGACTGGATCGAATGAATCTAGTACAAATAAAAGTCTGTTGATTATTCAACGATAGAGAATGAAAAATACGCGGATAAAAACGTTGTTGTACAGCTACTTTTGTTTGTAAGATAAATTTAATTTAAAATATATCTCAAATTATATACGTAGCAACGTAATATTTACTTAAGAACATTCCTAACATCTCTGACGAATGAAAATTGCTTTAAATTTATTTTTTCTCATTTTTATTGTTTACTAGTTCCGCAAATGCTATAAACGGATTCTATTTGCTTGAATAAACATGAATGGAACACGAAACGCTTAAGTTCATGGTAAATCGGGATATGATACGTCAGTTTTGTCGACACGCGCTTGCGGGTCTCTTCCTACAAAATAATCTCTCGATTTATTCGTGGCTGCCGTGCAATTTAATCCCGCATCCGCTAACGCGATTACATCACGCAATTAATCCCATATTCAGTGACGTAACATTCAATTTCCGCGAGTATTAGTGCTTGCTTTATGATGCATGTCTGTGCCGCCTACATTTTTCGCGTTATTGAATTTCATAGCCTATTTTCCGCACTTCTGTCGAAAGCGTTGCACATTTACCAGTAATTCGCGTGAATTAGATGTTTCAAGAAATACCAAACGAGTCGACGTAAGTAGAATCTATGGCTATGTTATATTTAAATTTAATTATAATCGTAAATTATATTTTCTCCTGCAAAAACTAAGATTTTATGAATCTAATAAAATCGATCTTAATTAATAGATATAAATAATAAAAATAATAAAGTCTTATATTTTTAGAATATTTCTCTCAAAGAGTTGTGTAATAGGTTTTTAAGAAAATATACTTTATCATTTTTAAAAAATGAAGAAAAAATAGAAAATATTAAACTCGCGTTTTATTTTTATGTATTTGCTTGTTTCCTTCGATTGTGCTACTTTTTCTAATGTCAACCCTCAACACACAGGTGGCATTTCCGTCTGAAAAATGTTTCTACTTTTTAACGCAAACAGCATGCAGTTCTTGGTCGTTCTGAAGGAGTAAAGAGGTGCTCAACTGACCCGTTAATAATATCTGTAATTTATGCGACCCTACACAGAGTACTTTGTATTTATCGTATATCACGTCATTCGCGTTATCACAGCTTAACCCAAATACAGCCTTACACTTGGGGTACTGCGTTGATACTTATATCGGATGTTGTTTACGCTGTCGGACGTTACCCCGTTTTGCTAGTCGTGTCGAGGAGATTTATCTGCGTTGCACGTACTTTTTGGCATCAATCTACGTATTGACATTTTTATAGAAATGGGAAAGAAGCTATTCTATAAACGACAAATCTTGTCGCGCGTGCATTACATGTTGCGTAAGTAGGTCAGTTATAAAGGTTATTGACCAAGTTTGCCCGTGTACGAAGCTTGGATTAATCATTTAAATCAAATTCTTCGCTACCTAGACGCACTTTTGAGGTTTTAATACTTTAATAAAAACCGCGAAGATGAAAAGAATGATATAGAATTTTTTTATTCGTCTATTTAAAAAGAGGAGAAATAATTTTGCAAACAAAATTTCACGGTTGTTCCACAGATCACATATAATATATTTAATTAACTTGATTTTTTAATTATCAAATTATAATTATATATTTTATTATATTTATATAAAATTTGTAAAAATCAGTACTTTTAAACATTTTGGTGATTATTGTACAATCTGTACAATTTATAATCTATTTAAAAAATTATGATAAAAATATTAGATCGGCTCTTTTTAATATAAAACACCATATTACACCTTCTTATTCTCGGCCGGTGTATATGGTGTTTTAAAAAATTATATACATATATATATATATATATAATTTTTTAAATCACTTAGACATATATAAGTGACGTAAAAGCTCGTATATTGTAATCTGTGCTATAAATTTAATTTTAAAATCTAGGAAGCTTCCGTGAAACTTTGGAGATTTATGAGAGAAAATATACAATTGGCTCGAACGTACGGATGCAAAATGGCACGCTGTGTGTGTCTATTTCCTTCTTCTCATCTTGATATGCAAAAAGTTTACTGATTTTATCGATTGGTTCGCGGTCCAATCAGAGCAGCACGGACTTTAGTTCACTTTGGTGGTGGTATTTTGATGATGTTAGTTCTCTCTAGTCCTGATTGTGATAGTAGTGGTGGAACCGTTGACCGCGTCTCTGGTTCTGATGTTAATAGCGTGGACCAAACGTTTCGCTCCTTTTTGAAACGAAATGCCCTGGTTCTCTTTACAAACTGACTTTTATAAACTTCTCTTTCGTTTTTTTTATACGTGATTAATATCGGAAATGGCTTTTCCACTGCTATAATTCACGTTGTTTTGGATGTCTGTTAGTGGAAATCCGCAATATATGTCGGTGTTATCTCGAAGGGATATACGGTGAATTATTTGATCAAATTAATTGCCTCGAGGATTGATCACGTGCATCAAATGTTACATTAGTGGACGATATTGTGATTCATACCAAGAACAGCTAGTAATCATAATAAACGAAATATATATAATCAATTATTTTCTAATTCATATATATATATATATATATATATATATATATATATATAAAACACAGCGTGAAAAAAGTTAATTTTTCTTATATTATATTAATATTTTGCATATATATGTTTTAAAAACGTAAAATGAATAAAATTATCCAATGCATTTACAAAGCATTAGCATATATAAATTTTAACATTGACAAATAAATATACGTCATGCTTTGTGTGTCAATATTGATAACATATTACGTTAAAATAAATATTGTTCTTATTAAATAAAAGATGCAAATATTCCTTGAATATTCAAATAAGAACAATGCAACTTTGAAGCTTATAAATACATTGAAAATAACAAAATTTCATATACATATATTTTAATAAGATTGCCACCTATTTGTTTTCGTTACGAGATGACACAAACTGAATTTGCGAAAAAAATATGCTTTGTTGTGAAACATGAAAAAGAGTAATAAAATAATAATGTATATATAGATGTTATATATAAATATAAATGTTATACAAAAATATATATAAATATATATATATTTTTTTAAAGTTAATTTTTACAAAAAGATATTTATTTAATTTATATATGCTAATAAAACGATTGCAATTTTGTAGTATATTACTTTATTAGTTGAAAGACTTGAAATTCTACCCAAAATATACACAGTAGTCTTTCAGAAATATTATTTAATAGAAAAATAAAAACGTAGATATTTGAGAATCGCCAGACAGAATTTAAAAAAAAAAAAGGTAAGACTTTCTCTCGACCGTACTGGCAAATATTATTTATTTATATAATTTTAAGATGTTAAAAACAAACATAGGTTTGACAACACGTCAAGACTCTTAGACGAGTTATGAGAGACTGCGTTATTAGAATGAGTTATGAGATTATTTAATAGATTATCAGAATACCCCAGACATCATAATCAATATTTCAAAAGTTTCGAAAATAATTCTGAGTAGCTAATGGTCCGATACTTTCGCGTAAGTTGCATAATACCACTGCACAACGTTACAGAGTTTCCATCGACGCGTTCTCGACGAGATGCTATATAAAAATCCCGCTTGAAAATTACTCGCGGGAGTTTCCATGCACGATAGGTTGCGTAGGAGATTGCGAAATCCGTGATAGTCGCGTCTTACGCACGTACTCGCGGACGGATCGTGTGCGGGTGGATGGTGAATTTTCGTGCGCGCGCACATATAAAGATATACTCGTATAAAGAGTCACATAGATACGAGACTATCGTGACGTAGCTATACGACGAACGTGCGTGTCTATGTAAAATGGAGCAACGACCGGCTCCGCGCTGTCGGGTTTCATCGTATTGCACCGATCCAGTTTACACAGGCGACGACGATTACCACGAGACGGCGACCGACCTCGACGATCGTCGTCGACGTCGTCGTCGTTGTCGATGCGATTCGATTCTCCCTCGTTTCCTCCTGGCTTCTCGCCCTTTTTCCTGCTTTAGAAGACTTCGGCGCCCCGTCGCGTATAACGTAGGGATGTCAGCACCCTCTCTTTTCCTCTGTCATCTTATTTTGTTCATCTACAATCTACAGTTCCATCATTGGTATTCCTCATCGAGCGATATGCAAACCGGTGTTAACGTTGACGAAGTCACGTTTTTGCGATATATATATTGTATTATATTCAGTGGTTATTTCAACGAGATTACATTTTCCGTATAACAGCTTATTAATACGAACTTGAACTGATTAAATCAGTTTATAAATCTTCCTATGCAATTTTTACAACTTTTAAAATAAGATTATTTAAACAAAAACCTGTTTTTTTTTTTAAATCGGCGGTATATTTTCTTTTTTTATAAAAAATTGTAAACTTCTTTCCTATAAACAATTCATAGAGATACTACTGATAATTTTTGTATTAAAAAAAAATTAATTAATTATATACACATGGATGTATCTGCGTAGCTTGAAATTTACAAATTAACGTAAATTAGTAATATCAATAAATACTGATAAATTAGTAATATTAATAATACACAAATTTGACAATTATATATTTTCTTCTCTCTTCTCTCTCTCTCTCTCTCTCTCTCTCTCTCTTTAATAATATTTATTCAAAAATTATTTCAATATACATATTCTACTTTTGCGAAATGTTAGTTTTATCTCATTTTCAATATTAATATCATTCTATTATATTTATTATGCTCTGTGTAACAAGCTGCCAAGTAATTTTATATAGAGTATATATGTAATTCATTTGTGATTAAAACTGCTACTAATGCAAATTACATTTTATGCGCACCGCTGATACACCATATTACCTATCTGTACGTTCTTGTACTTGATTATAACTTGATGTGAAAGCTAATTGAAGCTGTGCGCAATATATTCCATTAAATACCAAATGTTCCAACCAAATAGCTTCAACAGCTGTCAGTATTTTATATGAACTATTCGTACCATCACATTTGCTCATTATGTTATAAATTACTCCGAAATATTCTAAAAAATTAATACAAAAGAAACATTTATACAAATTTGATTACTTTCAATGAAATTTGTGCTTGTCCCATTATAAAATCAAATTCAAATTACTAAAATTGTTTTTACGTGATCAATTTTTTTATACAATACATTACTAACCGATGAAATTTTCTTTCATAAATTATCAACATAAACGGTTAGCACCAAGGGGGAGATGTTGCGTTTCCGTCCATACATTGAGTATGGCGTACGGTTATATCTAGGATTTAGTCCCTGGAGATACCTTAGGGGATCACAAGGTAAATGTATGAAGTCAGCAACTTGTGAAAAATTGTGGTTATCAAGAAAAAAGAATAGAGAAAAAGAAGAGAAAAAAAGAAGAAAAAAAAGAGTTCTCTAAGAGATAAAGAAAAAGATATCAGAAAATGTCTTTCGACATTCACTTTGGTCTCTATAAACTAGTAGTAAAAAATAATTTTACGCAGACTATCAGGTAAAATTTGTGTAGAAAACAGTTGAAAAAAAATTAATAAAATTTTGAAAAATAATAATTTTGGAAGATTTATATTTGGTTTATACTTGGCATACAAACTTTTTTTGCTGATTCTTTAATAAAAGTTTGAATTAAAAAGATACGTGCCATATATATTATGTAAAAGATTTCAAAGTGGCATAAATGGAAAATTTTTTTAAAATACAATACAAATACATATACATATATATATATATATATGTATATACACCGAAAAAAGAAATTGCTATACATTTACTTTGTCTGTTTTACTGTACATTTAGAATGCAAAAATAATAACGTGTTTAAACGCAACCATTTTCACAATGTGTGAAATGTCAACTTGTTTGCGAAAATAAGAGCTTCGCACTTTTCGAGCATTATTGTATAGTTTCAAAAACATTTGCGTTGAAAATTATTCGCTTTGTGCCGTCATAAAATAAAATTTACGTACGTAAAAAATTTCTTTTTATATAAAGATATAAACAAATTTTACAAATTTATTTACTGAATTTAATAAATAACGTATTTATCGAAAAATTTTTGTTTTTAAAAATATTTAGCGATTTAAAAAGATACACTCTTCTGTTTCTAGTTTTAAAATTAAACACAAATATAATCGTAGCTATTAAATTGCTCTCGATCAAATTGCAAATAATTTTAAGGAAACAGATTGTTTAGTTTTTTTATGTTTTATTAATCGTTATCTAGAAAAAATTTTTTAGAAGTTTTAACACGTATTTGTACTTATGAACTGACCTAATAGTTTCTGCGAATAATATAACAATCGCTCGAAGTTATAAATAATCAATTGATTATTGTTAATTCCCCCTTTCAAACTAATTAAATAAGTAATAATAAAATGATAAATTTGTAGCTCGCACTTGAGAAATATTGCGTGAGGAAATAAGTTTCATTGAAACATTTCCTATTACATCGTGAATAATCATGATAAATTTCTACATTCTATGTGACTTTTTTTGTTATTCAAAATTGCACTGACAATTGAGTCACCCTTCTATTTTAATCAAGAGACTTCTGTTTTTTGAAAATGGCTTCATATTTCTACGATGATATGAATATCTATGTATATACATTCTAGAAACCAATTTCCTTAATTGAAGACATCTACCTAAAACAATTTTAAGTTAAAGGTAATCATGAACATTTCTCTATCTTACTCTAAATCTGATAACAATAATGAAGTCATTTCTGCAAAGCTTCTTTCTTTTAAATTATTATGAATTTTTTATAAATTCTTATCTTTATAAATTTTTATCTGTTAAATTCGATTGAAATTATAAATAACATTTCGAAATATCTTTACTATTAATATTATTTATAAAAGGAGAATATTTGGAATATTCTGATCAGTTTTAATTAATTTTCAAAACTTGAAAATACGCATTATATTGTTAAGATTTGAAAGACAATATTGTCACATCGCTTAAATGAGAAAGCGAGATATCTAAAGCACATTCACCCGCGTAATCCTCACAATAGTTCACATAACATGTAAGAAGTCTCGGATTAGAGGATTAACCCTTATCATTCTTATTATGAAGTACAAAAATATACACAGTCAAGTTTCTGGCGTTTTACGACTTTGTGATGTGTCGTGTGGACCTTTCACGGTAAATCGCTGGTGAAACTACATGAAATAAAAATAAAAAAAAAACAGTAAAATAAAAACAAACTTGTCTCCAAAAGTAAACTTAAGAACGTATCGGACATTTCCGTACCGAGACATCTTCGGAGATATCTCGTACTTTTTATTTTCATAAATAAAATTAACATACATTACACAATAGTTATTTATAAAATTATTTTATAAAGCATATTTTTTATCATGTTTTAAATATATATTTTTAATGCAAAACGTGCAAATGTAAAGTTATATGATTTATAAATTAATAAATGTAGACTGTTGTGTATGAATTTGTAAATATTTAATAATACTGTTTATGAGCAAAAATATAATGAACATATTTTTTAAATATTAATATACTATTAATATAACATTCTTTACTGTTAAATCAAAATACTTTGTTGCAAAATTTGGATTGAAAAACTCTTTTTTATGAGCAAAGAATATTAAACACAAATAATATATTATTTAGTAAAGATTTATTTAAGAAATTACGTTACATAAATTTTCATATAACAATAATGTATTGCCGTTTTTATTGCATGTTAGTTGTATAAAACGCAACGTTTACCCGCATTACTTTCCGAAATAATTTGAATATCGATCCACGATATCTTTCTCTCTTTCTATCTCCAACCTGCTTTCGTATAATGTTACGTGTTTTTGCGATACCCGCACATAAAATTTACATCTTCGCAATAGAGAAGAAAATGACACGATACACCGTGTACAATTTTTCGTTTGTCCTGCGCAGATACGTAATGAAATAAAAATACTCCGATATTCATGGAACAAGATTTATTCGCCTGGCAAATCCCTTGTTAACAGCATCTATTATTTATTAAAATGCAGCAATGGGGTATTTTGATGGAAACGATGCAACCCGCGTAAATCCCTAAACTGGATCAATTATATAGACTGGGACCTATAACTTGATTACGGTGATGAAATTATAATATTACTCTTTTATAGTCTAACAGTTTTGTAGTCATCATGTTGATGTTATACTCAAATTATCATGTCATAAGTACCATAAATTATTCTATTATACAAAAGACGTATCGTAAAAATTATTTTTTATTATATAAAATTATATTGATATAAAATCATGAAATGTTGGATAATCTTTGAAACGATAATTAATATGAATATAGAACTGTAGAAAATAATTAATTAAAATTTAATAAAAATAATTTTATAATTGAGTAGCAATCTTCTCTTATATACTATATACTATATTCATATACTATAAATTTTATTTCAAGTAACTTTAATATATATTACTTTCAAATGAATAACGTTATGTGGAATATATTACACGCGGTATGAAAAGCACATAAAGTCTCGCGATTATTTTTTAAATATGAATAAGTCATAAAAATTCATAAAAATTCGAAGTTAGAAAAATTCAAATTCGCAACACCAATGCATTGTTGCATTTGATTAAAAATTAGCATTTAAATTAATTATAGAACAGAATATAAAGATTGCAATTTATGGAATTCTATTTTAGAATTTTTAACTACATAACATTTTTAATATATTATATAATTTAAGTACTACAAGTTTCACGTACATTAAAGACTATCTGCTACGTTTTATTAGCGTACGATTTGCAAAGGAAGCTATTGAATAGCTTTTGTATTAAAAAAAAGAAGATTGCGGATGTCCGAGAAACCCTTGTAATTTCTCCTCTCGTTCTGAAGAATTCCCGGATGATAAATTCCAACGAGTTCTATAAGTCGAACAATACTGTTGCGGAAGATTGGATGGGGAGAATGATTTGTCTCTGCAGACACATTTTGACGAGACATTAATACCGTGTTTGATTTTTGTTATCTCTTCTTCAATTACAGTCAGTAATTTCTTTCAAAATTAGTTGAAGAATAATTGTAAAATTACAATTGTATTAAAATACACACACACACATATATACACTTTTAATTTTATATATATTACATATCGATAAAAAAATTAATTACGTGAATCCAATAAAAGTGCTATTAAAAAAAAATAAAAAGCATTAACTCACTAGATGCGTTATTAGGAAAAAGTTAAAAGATGATTCAACGATATTACTGATTTATTAAGTCGCGTAGCAGTTATCACGACACTCACTTATCGATCGCTTCCGTTTCTACGAAGATAGGGCGACGCAGATTCGCGTTAGCGTATATTATAGGGATATCTGTTATCTCACTGGAAAATTATTGATCCACGATAAATGTCGATAAAAGCCGGTTTATTTATACGACGCGGCGGATAGCTAGACTGTTTTTTCCTGCGGAGAAAAAGAAAAGAACGCCTACGAGCAAACGTCTCCAGGTGCGTCACTTTTCGATATTAAGATCACGTTTTGTGGATTAATAAAAAATAAAAGATTGTTCAAATGAAGAATTGTTTGTATATTTTCCGAAATAATTTGAATGTTAATCTACGATCTCTCTCTCTCTCTCTCTCTCTCTCTCTCTCTCTCTCTCTCTCTCCCTCCCTCTCTCTAAAAAAATTATTCTTTTTTTAATTTATATATATATATATATATGTATACGAGAGCTTCTTTTTATCCTGCGATCGCCTCTATATAACTCTTTGGTTAGAGGATCAGACACTGATTAAGGAAGCAATCAAGAGTCCTGAAGAAACGCTGAAATCAACCCTCGTTTTTTGTCTATCTCTCTTTCTGTCTATCTCTCTTTCTGTCTATCTCTCTTTCTGTCTATCTCTCTTTCTGTCTATTTCTATTTCTACATTTGTCGAGATCAAAAATTTACTCAAGGAACAAAAAAGACCTAAAACTGCGATCATATAAAATATTACAGAGGCAAAGCCAGATAAAGCAGCGTCGCTCTGAAATTTTGATTTTGAACTTTCCGCCCATAATATGTATTTAAATATATATAGGTATATCTAGTTTTACGTCTTTTTTGTTTATTGAGTAAATTTTAGATCTCGACAAATGTAGAAACAGAGATAAACAAGAGACGAGAACTGATTTCAGTGTTTCTTCAGGACTCTTGATTGCTTCCTTAATCAGTGCCTGATCCTCTAACCGAAAATGTGGAGACGATCGCAGGATAAAAAGAGGCTCTCGTACGGAAACGTGCTACGCTTTATATGTTGGACACGTACATTCGATTATTTAGGGTAGCAGCTTAAGCCATCTCGCTGTTCGCTGCGGCTATTCAATAAACTTCGTAACGGCACAAAAGATTAATGACGTTAAGCGGAAGAGAGATCGCCTAAAGCGCTGTTTCATGCGCACAAAAATGGCTTATACTTGGAGGAAAATAAATTTACTGTGTTAGAGTCATGCCGTCGGGCATATATCTCGCAGCAAGATTCCAAGCATACTTCAATGAATTCTTTGATGTTAGTACTGTACTATTTCGAAATTAACCGTACCGCAAAGGAAAAGTAGTAATCGGTCGTTATTCAAACCAACGATCTTACAAATTCTATATTCTTCGTTTCTAAGATTGCAATTTTAATTTATACGTCTTATCTCTGTACACGCACAAAAGCGTAATTGCATAACACAAATTTCTTTTTAATATAAATTATATTTTAAATAATCTTAAAAAATCTTTAATACTAATATTAATATAACAAATTTGAAATTGAGTCTCTGTTAAAATACATTATTAAAATTATATATGAAACATATCGAACGATATCAAACACAATATATTTGTGATTAACTAAGCGACAACAATATTCGACAAAATTCTATTCATCTGTATATCAATCGAATGTGTGAAAAGGCCAACCATTCGCTATGGTGGGTCTTTCTCTCATTGCTTTATGACGCAAATACGTGTAATCGAAATATATAACATTGGACACAATGTTACAGAGATTGGAATTTATAATAAAATATTGACTACATATTTTCCATATTAAACTCGTATAAATTAAAGAATTTACAGAGTATATATCGATATATCGATTTTATAATCTTATTTTCTCTTTCGCAAAGTTAATAAAAGTAGAGAAATGGCAAAACTAAATTATCTCAATACATTTTTATTAACTTTTTTGCTTGGGAATTTTTCCTGTAGTTAATAAATAATTTTTGGAAAAAGAATTGCGTCAATAAATAAAAAAGAGGAATTACATATGTATTTTTTGATATAAAAATTAAGATTAAAATATTTATTAATGTAATCTTGATGCAATAATTGAGAAACAAAAGTTCTGTTTTTAAACATGTGAATTCTTATCGCCAGAAATCTCACGGCACAAATGATGAAAGGCCGTCATCAGTTTCGCCGTCGCTTCAGTTTGCAACCTTCGGCACATTTGAAAGAAGAACAAGAGGATGGAACGGCAAAGAATGTCAGGTAAAATAAAAGAATTTTTCTCTACTTTATTGACCCGTAGTTAATTATTATTAATGATTAAATACTAAGATTGTTCAACCATTCTTCTATTGACTAATTTTTAATTCATAAAATATTTAAAATTCATTTTTAAAAAGGAAAATATATTATTTTTCATAGTTTTTCTATTAACTGACACTCTATCACGTTCACATAAAAATTACTAAACTAGACTGATCGTAATTAAAATCAACATTTCACGAGTCGTCTTTAAGAAGAAAAGTTTCATATAGGGCGATACGTGATGGAACCAATATTAATCTTTTCATCCCTTTGAAAGAAGAGTCATCTTCTCTTCGAGAGACGTGTTCTTTGAAGCAACATGCAGATGCAGTGTTCGATTTTCGATATTTTATCTCCTCGATATCTGGCGTAAACTTAAAGTTTCAACACGAGGTTATTCGTGTTCGAAGTAATAAGTCATAGACCGGAAAAATTGCTTTCAGCTTGAAATCCCACTTGACTGCGCCCGCGCGATGCACATTTTGCTTTTTTTCTTCCACTCTCCTTTTCGTTACCATCCATTTCTCGTGACTGGCTCTCAGATTTGAGTCTGCTTTAATTTCGTGGCGAATCTATGCGGAAAAGGAAGCTCGCTTTTATGCGCACGATAATAACTATGTCTGACTTCTTCTAATAAGTGCAGATGATTACGAAGAGATCGAAGAGATATTTAGAGATGCTGCTATTTGGTGCATGTATAAAAGCGACTGTGTGTATGCGGCCTCGTCGTTCATACGAGGCATTCTCTAGCACCGATAGTGCCACGAATTCAGGACACTCTATACAAAACTGCAGCGTTCAATAACACGCGATTTCTTGTATTTTGCGGATCCTTCGTGTTCATTAGTGCAGCATTCTCTTCCTTGGATGATTGTCTTTCTTAAACGGAGAAATGTGGTTATCTCTTTATTTTCGTCATCGTATCGCGGAAGAGAGATTGTGTATTCTATTATTTCCGTTAGCAACAATATCTCTCATAACAATTCCTCTAGTATCTCATAATGCCTGCAGCGATTTATATCTATTTAGAAAGATACATTTGAATACACATTGTGTAAAATGAGAAATGCTGACAAAACACTTTCACACAATCTGTTATTGTAATATCGCTTCGTTGAAACACAAATTTGAAAAAATTCAACATATCAAGTGTATCAAATAAAATGCAAGATGATAAAAAGAGCGTATTAATATTTCAGAAACGACAGATTGTCAGAATCGGACAGTGGTGGTGGAAAATCGGCCGAGAGTTCGATTCGACATAAAATCGTGATGATGGGCGCAGCGAAAGTCGGCAAGTCAGCAATAATTAACCAGTTTCTTTACAGTACATTCACGCCGAAGTACAAGCGCACCGTCGAGGAGATGCATCACGGTGATTTTAACGTTTCCGGGATCCAGTTGACTCTTGACATTCTAGACACATCCGGCTCATACGAATTTCCGGCAATGAGAGATCTCTCGATTAAATCAGCTGATGCCTTCGTTCTGGTTTACGACGTCAATGATGCTAATACGTTTCTCGAAGTGAAGACCCTCAGGGCTCAGATACTCAGCACGAAAGGAGCCGTCCCCATAGTAGTCGTTGGTAACAAAATTGATCTCGTAGAAACGGAACAGGAGGTAAGTTTCGGCGGTAATAAGATGTTCATCGACTTTAATATCTTTTATGGAATACGCTTTAGTATCTCCGTTTTCGGAAAAGATTATAATAAATCTGCACTAGTGCTCCACTTTTCGAGAAAATTTATTCCTTTCTTAAAAGTATATATTTTTTAGTATTGGAAAAATAGAATTTATCATGTATCTGGAAATTTATATCCCGGATGATATCGGAATCTGATTAGAATCCGATAAGAATTACGTTTGTCCAAATTCCGTATATAATCACGAATCCGAAATCAGAAAAATAGAAAATATATGCGTAGTAGAATTATTTGAAAATCTAGAAACTTGAGTGCAACATGAAGTATTTAAAGTATGAAAAGTGAATTCTTTTTCTACATAATATATTTCTATTTATTATATTTCAGTTTTTTAATATACATATACAATATTAAAAATATATATATGTATATTAGAAAACTGAAATAAATTTAAATATTATGTAAAAAAAGAATTCAATTTTTATTTGGATTTTTAAATGCTGCATATTGCACTCAAGTCGTTATATATTACATATTAAAAATTATATTATTATATATATTAAAGATTATATATTAAAAAACAAGTTTTTAAGTAAAACTTAGAATATATATAATAATGAAAATTGTATACATATTATAAAGATGAATAATATATTGATTCAATTATCTGTGTAACAAGTTAACGTTATAATGATGAAATTGCAGGTGGAGACCGAGAGCACGAGAGAGTTAGTAACTATAAAATGGGAAAACGGCTTCGTGGAAGTGTCCGCGAAGGAAAACCTAAATATCTCTCAAGTATTTAAAGAGCTTCTCATCCAAGCCAAGCTGAAGTATAATCTAAGCCCGGCGTTGCAACGTCGCCGCCGGCAGTCCCTACCACCTCCCCAGCATCTGAATTCGCGCAGTAGCAGTGCCCACGTGCCATCACCAGCTCAGCTGCAACATTTGCAACAGATTCGAGAACGCTCCGATTCGAAAAGAAATTCTTGCATTCTGTCGTAAAGCGAAATTTTTTTAGAATTGCCACGGAAAATCTCCCATGATATCACGGTGTCTAATCTAAGAATTCAAGTGTGACAGATGATAGATAACTATAATTGACCTGAAATAGAGCTTTATTTTCGGGCTATGGATACGTTATAATGGCTATGGATATCAATTATGCAAAATTTCGATAATTCACGCGAAGCCGCGAAAAGTAACGGTAATCGGTATTTCGTCCATTGCAAATATAAATCGCAAAATATTTAAGCGAGTATAAAAATTGTGCACATGTTCGACAAAGTTTTGTTCTGACGTCACGTAATTATTTTTATATATTGAAATGACGCAATCTTCTACGTGAACAGATATGTATGTATATATATAATTAAAAATGACTTTTCATATATATATGAATAACTGAAATATTTTAAAATCTAAATTATTTATAGTTTTATGTATTTTAATTTAAAAATTTTTAATTTGGAAATCCGCGATTTCTGGAATTCCTGAATCTCTACAATGTTTTCAATAATTAAATAAATCATACTTTTGGTTTGTTTAGAAAAAAATTAAAGAAAGTCATGTTGCAAAACTTTCTCTCATATGTGCAAACACATTAGACTCTTGTCTCATAAGTAGTTCAGAAAAATAATATTCGAAATATCTAAATAAAATATTAAAATACAACTCTGTCCAGTTCTTTTCGTTCAATCTATGTGAATACTTTCGTCAATTTAATGGAAATAACGTATATAAGACATCAACAAAATATAATAAGATGATAGTAGTAATATAAGTAATAAAAAAATATCACGAGTCTCGAATCTATACATCGCTTCTTTCAATTTTGTAATAATTCTTATCCGTTCGGATATTGAACAATTTCAAAAAAAATTCTATTACAGCATCACGCAAACAAAGCGTTTATTTCTTCGAGTTTGAAGAATATTTCATAAAAATGTAGATATATACATATTCTCTATTAGTAACTTTTGCAACTTATTGTAAGCAACTTCTCTACTTGTCACCAATACAAAATGAATTGATAACAACTATGAAAACCTTAAAAACATCAGTTCGAGGAATTAAAGATGATGCAAACTCTTAAAGTATTCTCTTCTAGAAAAGTTGACAATTTATGACATTTTTGGAAGAAATTGTTAACTTCTAAATATATAGAATTTCAAAATATATTACAAGAGATATTTTTGTTATTTTATATATGTGCATTAAGAGACATATTAACAAGACTTTCTGATAAATTCGACTTTAAATATAAACTTTCTTCCATATTGTCTTTTGACTGCGATCGGAACAATGATCCAAATAAATAACATTTGTGCTTTCTATATACTGTATTTATATGTCTATATATTTATATCTATATATTTAATTATTTATATTTATATGAAGATAATAATTAAAAAATTTTGAATTATATATAACTTATAAATTATATATATTTGAATTATATATAATTACATAGTTTCATTATTACACATACATTTCAATATCGTATTTCAGGGTTAATTCACACTGCCCGGTTTTTTATTATCATGAATTATATATATATATATATATATATATATATATATATATATAGTAAAAATCAAGATAATAATATTACAAGAATTTATCAACTATATAGTTATATATATTATATATAATAAGAATTTGTTTCTATCTTTTTATTTGTATGAATATGAATGTATAGTTTGTTAGAATTTATTATATATATTATCGCTAACAAAATATTTATTTGCAATATAGAAAAAACTAGTAAAATAACAGTAAAAAAAAGGAATGAAAGAAATCGCAGTTTATCCAAATAGATATAAACTTTCATGTATTTTTACGATCAAATAAATTAAGTTCTTCTACTAACAATAAAAAAAACAAAGTATTCTATCTGCGGCGAGATATTAGACTTTCAAATATTTGTAGCTTCAGCATGTTAAATATAAAAAATATCCATACAATCTGTATTATCTCGAATTCATGTATTAAGCGTAAATCTGTATGACATTTTATGTGTCGTTATAATTATTGACAGCAAGATACTGTCCAACTACTGTTCATACCAAATTTTCGAAAAGAAAGTTTAATGTAAATACTATTCATATTGTACTCCACTTTTAAACTATAATATAGAGTAAAAAACAATAGTAATGTATAAAACATAAGTTTCTTTTTAAGTATATACTCGACGAGTATATACGGAATTATATATATATATATATATAAATTAAACATGATTGTTTAAATCAGAAATGTGAAAAGTATTAGAACAATCTGTGGTAGGCAGTTGGTAAAATTAATATTTGTGTAGTATATTCTTTTCAAGTTGTATAGAAGATTACCCACCCCGAAGACATATAAAGAATGATTCTTTCTGATTGTGAATATGCACACTGGACACATATTTTGTCTTATGTACTATACTTTTTTCTCTGTGTAATTAATAATGAATTGATGTTTTTAAAATATTATTTTTAACATTGCTTTATTATAAATTAAATTATTTAACATTAATTATAGGTATATATAAATTAAAAGCAAATTTTATTATTTCTAGTTACTTTATTTTCTAGTACTCGTTAAAATTTTCGATAAAGAAACTAGAAATAAAAATAATATAAAATGAGCTTTTAATTTATATTATTTATTAATTTATATAATTAATATTATATAATTTCGAAATTTATAATAAAGCAATATTAAAAATAATATTGTAAAAACACCAATTCATCATCAATTATACATCAGAGAAAAAGTGCACATAAAACATGTGTCTAACGTGTACATAACAACCAAAAAGAATCATATTATACACATACACACACTTATTATTTTATATGTATATATATATATTTTAAGTGTGTGGTGTATCATTAATTCATTGTTAGTGTTTTGTTAGTATTATAAGAACATAGTTTATAAGTTCTAATCTAATTAATTATAAAAGAAAATTGTAATTTGAACATAATTAATTTAAAAGAGGAAATTTTTGGTTTTACTTTTGCTGTATGTTTCTTTTGATAATATGCCAAATTTATCGTCAATATTATACGAGTTATGGTAATAAAAACATAAAATTGTATATATAACAAATATATTATTTTCTTATAAATATTAGAGCGCATTCTTCCATGAGAGCACTTCCTTTATGAGAGAAAAAAACATAGAATATATCGATGTATAATATCTAAAAAAAATTATGCGTGTGATCATAGTCGATTTATTTTATAATATAATAATATGTAACAACAGCTTTTCCTTTGTTGTCTAAATAAATTATATGGCAACAAATATTAATGTTAGAGTTACACATTAGCATTTGACTTTGTATTATTGCAGATTAATAAAAAATATGCAGTACTACAAAAAATAAGATTGCCTGCTTTTTATGTTTTTTTTAAATAAACTTTTTTAACACTAGAACAAAACAAACGCGCGCTACGTGCGTGCGATTGTTCTATCTTATATTAAAAATAATGTAAAAAAATCTTTTTTAAATAATGTAAAATATGCCCTATTTTGTCTATTTTTATAAACAACTGTCAAACTGTTTACTCGCGATGATAGCCGATCGATAGTACAAATACATAACGCGAATCAAGACAACATTATCACTAGCAGCGATAATTAACTTTTTCATAATTTACGTTACGTTATGTCACGTGCTTCTTCAATATTTTTTATTATCGAATGAAAAACCATTTTTTTATCTTTATATAAATAAAAAATACGTCCTCTTTATTTTTTAGAGTTTTAATCAGTGCGTAATAACATCATGCGTGGAATATGATCATGTATACAACAAAGTAATGTGTGTATATATGTACACGTAGCACACATGACGAGTTTAATACACACAGAATTGAACACGCGACATAATTGAACACTTGACATAATTGGACATTGATTAAAACTTTAGAAAAAGCAGTGTTAAAAAATATCGAAATACATCAATATAATCCTCCAATATAAGAAAGATAATAAAAAAATATTTAAAAAACATGTAATGTAAAGTATAGGACACCATCTTAACAATAAGATTAGGAGAAAATTAATTATCACCGCTAATGATTAAAAAACAAAAAATAAAAGAACGTGTCTAAAATTATCAAAATACGCATTAATGAGGTCCTCCGAGAGATAATAAAAAACATTGAGAGATAATGAAAAAAATGATATAACGTAAAGTATAGAAAATACATCAAATATAGAACTACATCTTAAAATCAGGAAAAAACTAATTAGCATCGCTAATGAATTTAAAACATAAAAATATCATGTTTAAAAATATCAAAATACATTTGAAAAATTGTCCTCCGAGAGATAATAAAATATATTAAAAAAGATGTGTCGCAACCAAGTTATACAATATGTTACCCAAATGGGGACTGTAAAATTTTGAAAAAATTAATTATCGTCACAAATGATTAAAATTAATTAAAAAATAAAAGAGTGCGTTTAAAAGTATGCAAAAACATTAATAAAATGGTCTTCCACGAGATAATAAAAAATATTGAAAAATTACGTGACATAACATAAAGGTATAGGTCTCGACCCTATATTTAGGAAAAATCTAATTATCGCCGCGCTAATGATTAAGATAAAAAAATAAAAGAGCGTATTTAAAAATGTCGAAAAACATTAATGAAAGGGTCTGAGAGATAATAAAAATTAATTTTATTATATATGCATTTCAATAACGTCATCTCAACTTATTTCCTGGGATTATTGTTACCTTGGATAAGTAAAACTTCGTCGATATCTTACGACATATATGTTAAAGATAAGACAGATGTTAAAAAGAAAACAGAAGTATGCTATTTTATCGTACGGATTATTTATCATACGAGTTATTTGTTTCAATCTATAAAATATGTAGTTTATATTATATGTAGAAAATTAAAATATAATTCATAAAATATATTATTACTTGTTAGATTGTCATTTTCTTTAGTTTCTCGGAAATATTAGATAAATTATCGGTTGACTTACTAGTTAAAGACAACTGCAACATCCTTGCTTCATTTTGGAAATTAGGAAAATTACATTTTTATAAACAATTTAGAAGCTTATCAGTGATTAACTAATAATAATAAAATTGTGAATATAATATTTAATAATATGTACATAGTGAATAAAAATAATTATATAATAATTAATTTACGTAATAATTAAATAAATACTATGTATAAGTGTTATTAATAAAATTATAATTTTATATAGAAAGTTAACTTTATACTATAAAATTATAATTTTACGAATATTAATGATACTATAAAATTATAATTTTACGAATATTAATGATATTATAAAATTATAATTTTACGAATATTAATGATTATATTATTAATTATTATGTAATTATTTATATTTTTTGTGTGTATAACTAAAATACTTCATAACTCACAATTTTATTATTACTAGTTAGCTAATTAGCCTGTGAGCAAACTCCTAAAGATCGTTTATAAAGATGTATAATTTTTCTAGTTTCCAAAATAACGTGAAGATGTTATACAGTTGTCTTCCATCAACCATTCAACCGATAGTTTGTTTAATATTTTTAAGAAACTAAAAAACTGACAATTGAATAAGTAATAATTAATATATTGATCATTAACAAAGATGTGTAACAAGTTTAATTCGTGTTTTCCCACCCATAAAGTTGTTTTATTCAATCATTCTTATATGAACGAGTTATTAGCTGTCTTAAATATATATTTTTCATTTGTAATAATTATTTATAAAAATAATTAAACAGTAATAAGAACTATCTACAATCTATGATTCAGATCTACATCTACATGTACACTGTCTAATCTCTACAAATAGTGTTAGTTCAAAAGATAGTTGTACAGATATTGCGTTAGTTATACAAATATTAGTTCTATAAATATTGTTAGTTCTACAATAAAATAATAGCTTATCACTCACCGGCCGATGCGCAGCAGCGGAGTTACAACTGCATTGAAGCTGCGTTGATCTATAACATATAAATAAAATCCAAATTATAACAGTGCTTTAAATAATTAATATTTTCAAAAATTATTATTACGTCCATTAAATTTTAAATTTGATAAAATCATCAGTATATGTATAATTGAGTAACTCTTTAAATTTTATAAGACTATATTTTTTATAAATTTTTATAAGATTTATACCATATATCAAAAGTATTTCTCTCTAATTTTCTTTTGTTTAAATCATTTCTAATATAGAATTTAAAGATAAATTTATATAGTATTACAAGACTCACCCCATAGTTGCTCCGCCGGTGCCTGATGCCTTTGAGGTCTGCTCCTCCTCTCAGATCGATCAGAATTGTCCGTTCATAGTCCATCAATTTCCGAAATACGCGATACCTTCTTTGAACGACACTCTCGCATTAAACGCGCGATACTATGACGAAATTCCCGCACTAAACGCACGATACTTTTAGATGAAACTCCCGCACTAAACGCGCGATATTTTGGACGACATTTCCGCACTAAAACAAACTATAAACTTGTAATAAAATAACGTGAGATCTAAAAGATATTAAAGATATTTTGCAGGTATTTTATCAGAATTTTAAAAAATTGAAAAAATTAAAGTGATTAAAAATGAAAAGAATTAGAGTGATTAAAAAGTTGTATAATAATTTACGAGAATATTTTAAATTTTATGCAAATTTTACTACGCGTTACTTTATGTTATTTATTTTATACTTGATTTGCCAGTTGCAATTGATTGATTATTGAATTATTTTCGTGACAGTCGATGCGTAATAAATAAATATATAAATATTATAATAATTTTAATATTTTTATATAATGATTCTTTTTAGAAGTATAATAAAAAATATCAACATTTATAATATATGCACATCTAATTTCTACAATGTACCGAATATCTACATCTATGTATATCTACACATCTATATAATCTGTACAATACATCTAATCTCTACAATATACTTATAATAAAATAAAATTGATCACTTACCGGTTAATGAGCAGCAGCGGAATTATGATCGTAATGAAGTGACGTTGATCTGTAACATACAAATAAAGTCCAAAATGTAACAATGTTAACAATAATTAATATTTCAGAAAACTATTTATGCATTGAATTAAATATTTTTTACGCGTACTCGGCAGAAATATAATTAAAACATTTCACAAATTTTGATTTAATAATTAACAATTAATAAACAATAAATGCTCACCCAAAGATTGCCCGGCCGACGCCCGATGTCTCTCTCCCAGACCTCCTCCTCCTCTCAGGTTGTTAACGTCTTCAGCTTAAGTTGATCTGTGAAATAGAAATTAAATCCAAATTGTAACAGAACTTAAAATAATTAATTTATGTAAAAAAATTATTATTATAACGAATTTTATATTCAAGGCGTACAATAATAAAAAAAATATATTTAAATAAACTTAAACTTAAAATAAAATTAAACTAATAAATTTTGATTTAATTTCTTTAATAAATTGTTAATAAATACCTAAAAATTTCTTCTCAGGCATCCGATTATTCATTCCTTCTATTGTTTTCAGATTTTTTGAGATCATTTTCGAGTTGCTAATGTTGATCTGTAACATATAAATAGAAATTATTTATTCTAATTTAAATTTTTATTATTTTTAATATAATTTTTATTTAGAATATAATGATGTAATTTAATAATACGTAATTTATGGAAACAAATGATAAAGATGCATTTATTATCTTTGTAAATTTAAATTAAAATATTTATGCATATTAATAATTTAAAATATTTTATTTAAATAATTTTAAATAAAAAATTAAATTTTTTGTACGTTTCTTATATTATTCATTTAATTGATGATATATTATTTTGTTATTTTCTCAAATTCTTTAATTATAGTTATTAATTAAAATAAAAAATATTTTAAACTCACCGATGCAATACGCAATAATCGAGTTCCATTAGCATATATGTCGTATAGTGCATATATCGGTAATCTGTAAAATACACAAATATATAATCTTTATTTAAATTAAAGCAAATATCGAAATTATATTTAATATATCTCTAAGTAAAGACCAATTTCATCAACGTCGGTTATTTTAACTTCCGCTTAACCTATTTTTGTCTCTCTTCAGATACGTTTGTTGACAAAAAAAGAGACAAAGCTATATAGTTTAACCGGAGATTAAAGTTATATTATATAATCGACGTTAGTGAAAGTGACCCTATAAAAGTAATTATTGCGCAAATTAAATTTTTTTTTATTTTAATTTTTTATAAGTAAAAATAAATAAACAATACATTATTTACCTAATGTTAACCCTTCGGTCGTCACTTGTCGTTCCGAATCTTCTCCTTTTTTCTTTTTGTTGCCCTTTCTTCATGGCACTCACTTACAAAATCAATTCACTATAATTAAGCGCATACAAGAACAATTAATTAGGATTATGACCCTATTATCTCGCTCAAATACAATTAATAAGCATGCGACACTTGGCACGGTATCCGACTTAAATGGCTGGCGAGGCGCACTTGATGGTGGGAAAATAACGCGGGAAGAGCGCGCGAAACTTGATACTCGCGACCTCTTGCGAGCTCTAGACGTACTAACTTCGTACACGACAGCAAATCATCGAAGATCCCGAAAATCATATTCATACCTACATACTAGGAACGCGAACGAAAATGATTAAAATATGGTTTCAATACGTAACAAATGATTATGTAAATATATATCACGAGAAACTGATTAGGTCTGTTTCTACCAACGTTGATTAAATTAAATCTCCGGTTAAACTATATACATATGTTTGTCTCTTTTTAATAACTTATTATTTGAATTTGTTAGTAGAAAAAACGCCTAAATAATTATTGCGCAAATTAAAATTTTTCTTTAATTTAATTTTTTACAAATAAGAATAAATGAATAATAAATTACTTACCTAATGTTAACCCTCCAGTTGTCACTTATTGATGCCGTCCTGAATATCTTCTCCTTTCTTTTTATTACCCTTTCTCCCTAGCAAACTTACTAGCAAAAACAATTTAATATAATTAAGCGCATGATTACAAGAACAATTAATTAGGATTACGGCCCTATTATTCCGCTCAAATACAATTAATAAGCACCCGACACTTGATACGGCATACGACTTTAATGGCTGGCGAGGACGAGGCGCACTTGATGGCGGGAAAATAACGCACGAAAAGCGCGCAAAACTTGATACTCGCGACCTCTTGCGAGCTCTAGACAAACTAACTTCGTACGCGACAGCAAATCAAAGATCCCAAAAATTATATTCATACATTACGCGAATGAAAATTATTAAAATAGGATTTTAATACGTGACAAATGATTATGCAAATATATATCACGAGAAACTGATTTAAATAAATTCGCAGTACTTATGCATTTATACTTACTAAAATAAATAAAACCCGCGAAACACTTTTTGACATAGAGTAAATATTATATAGAATCGTCATCATAGGGTGATATTACATTTGTCACGCGACGAACTTTTCAAGCGCATTGATTGGCTAAAAAATAGAGACCAAGAAATTCTCTATACTGCAGCCAATCAATGCGCTTGAAAAATTGTCATACACAAATATGTCCACAAATAAGAACAGAGAATAGATCGTCGCAGTTTATCCTCTTCTTTGAGGGTTAGAATTGTCTCTCATTCTGGTTTCAACTTCAAGACTTTAAGACAGTTCAGGTATCTTCAAGTTCTAAACGGCATTTTCAGACTGAAACAAAAGTGAATAGCTCAGCGAGATCAAGAGTGATTGACAGTTGCATCGCCATTCACGTTATTTACAACTGACACGATTTTAAACATAATGATAGACGCAGAAGTCACAATGAAATATCCACAATTCCGATTGAAAATTGATTTGTCAAAGTTTTTCCATGATGCACGTCAATGTTGTTGGATTTTCATCGATGGAGCGAAGATACAAAATATTATTCATATCCAGCAACATATTAGTAAACTTTTCAGCATCACAGAACCATTTCATTTATTGTTAAACAATACTGAATACTTGCCACCAACAGAGGATATTCGCATATTGAAAGAGAATGAAACGATACAGTTAGTGTAGTTTATAAGTTTATTAATTAATTTCTCTTGAACTTTAAATTTTCATATATTTTTTATTTATCTTGCAATCGCAGCCATTACTCATTTTAATTGTTAATTGTGTATACTGATTAGTAATTTCATGAATTACAGAGTACTTCCTGGATCAGGTCTAAAAAATGGAATTAATAAATCAGAAACATGCAATAGTTCTGTGCACGATAAACAGGTCCATACAACAGATATCAAAAGAGGAATAGTTACATCTGATATACTGGATATATCTAATAATATTTTAAATGACAGTCAATCAAATTCCATGAGTTAGTTTCATTTATGTTTTTATATTACGTTGCATAAAAATGGAAATAAAATAAAACCTTCATATTTGTAACAATAACTGATAATTTTTATTTATTTCAGATAACACTGCAGAAAACATGACATTCTATAGTGTAATTGATAAAACAGTAAGTGATAATACAGAAGATGAGACAGATTTTTTTACAGATAACAATTTAACAGAGAATTGTAATTTGACAGACTCTGTTATATCTATTCCAAAGAGGAAGCGAGTACGAAAACGCAAACCAAAAAATAAATCTAAAACTTTTTCAGAATTGCTATCATATTCTAGTATGAGTGAAAACACATTTAAGAAACCAAAAATTATAGATTCTCGTATTATTCCCTCTGGACAACATATACGATTTGATAATATTGAAAAGGAAGAGAATAATATTGCAAAACAAATAATACAGGAAACATCTAGAAATGAATCTTGCATAAGCAAAGCTTCATCCTCCAGAGATTTGTCTACACTTTTAGCATTAGGACAAAGTTCAACACCAATTACATTTGTGAATAAAAAAGTAAAAAATGAAGTTAAGAGGGAAAATGAACTAAATGATGAAATAAGAACCAGAGTTTTGAAAAAAAATATGGAAGACAATATTAGCAAAGAAAAAAATTTACAAGATAAAGAAAAGACACAAAATTATGAAAACTTGATACTTAGCGATCTAGAATTATGTCCCATTATGACTAGAAAGCCACAAGTTAAAGATATTATTGCCTTCAAGGTATCTCCAATATATATATTAAATATTGTAATTTAAACAAAATTAACTATATCTCTTTTCTAAATTGTATTAAATTTCAGACTTTGAAGATTGGCGCAGATTATACACCTCAAATATCTAATTTTATTGTGACTGAGGTAGTGAGTTTTAATTCGAGCTCTGAAAATTATGTCTTGAAAGTAATCAGTAAGTAATATATTTACGATTTTATTTGTAAAGTACAAATGTTTAGTTAGATGATATATAATAGATAGATATAATATAAAATTAAAGAATCTAATTTTAATTAAAAAATTTAATTTATTATTAAAGAACTTAATTCATTATTAAAGAATTTAATTTATTATTAAAGAATTTAATTTTACATCATCTATTATATTATCGAACTAAATATTGATATGTTATTCACAGGAGGCAAAGAGGAAGTTCAAATGCCACTTGGAAAATTCTCTCTTTCAGAAGAGACATCTGCAACTCATGATGCAGATTTGTTTTCACTTAATTATTCACGGATACAAGAACCTCGTTTACTTTTTTAGATTTAATTTGTTTCATTAACATTTGTTCCGTTATTTTAATTTTATTTTAATTGCGTTGTGTTTTAAATTAGGATGCAACAGTATATAGGTGTTAATTAACTTGTGACTTTTCTTAAATATTGAACTTGTTTATCACTTGCGTTTTTTTATATATTTAATATTTTTATTTTTCGTAGATATTTAATATTTTTGGAGCTTATATCGAGAAAGAAAGATACGATTTATAATTTATTTAAATTTGTGATACAAAATATATTTATATATAAATTTAACTAAACAATTTTGTATCTATTTTACAAATTTAATATTACTTATAAATTATATTTCTCTTTCTCAATATAAATGCTACAAATATTAAAAATTAAAAATCAACAAGTTTTTAGTTACCATTTTTATACGTACATGTATCTCAGGGAAGAGAAAGAGATTAAAATAATAAATATACACATTACAGTATTTATTCATCATAAGATATAGCATTTATTATTGGATGATACATTTTGCATTGTACATGAGAAGCTTTCTATCAAACATACATAATGTCTCAATTGATTATATCAAATAGAGAAATTTTTAATTGTCGAATTGTTAATCAATTGTGTGATTTTTGTTCATTATGTTTTTTGGAAAGCATTCATAGTTTACAAAGTAAGATCAAGGGTCTATATATTATATGAATTCAGACTGTGGAAATTTCGAAATTTATTAAGTTGGCAAGATTGTTGTCGCAGACGTAGCATGACATGCGCATGCGCATCTTGCATACCGCGCTCATAGCATCGGAGTGAAGTCACATTCGTTGTGCATCGCATCCTTTTCAATAGTAAATCACGCGAGTGAAAGAAATTATATAAATTAAATTAAGTGCTCAGTGAAATATCGTAATTTATCGCATTATCGCATTTATCTCAGATAATTTTAATTAGTGAAATATTTCTTGTATGCTGTGATTTAAATAGGACACACAATATCTCTCGCGTATGTACAACAATACAGCGATTAGTGAGTAACTTTAATTCATATAATAAAAATAATTATACCTATGTGGTATATATATTATTTCAATGCATACATTATTAAGAGCAAAAGTTTTACCTAAAGTACTTAACTATAAAAAGAAACCATTTTTAAAGGGAAGCTAGCATTCTTGTTCACAGCTTTCCTATCATTTTTATAGTATAAAAAATTTTGCTGGACAATATATAATTGATCATATATTTGACATAATTCTGATAAAAAAAGATTAAGGTAAGTTTAATTAAATATAATAATTAAAGCGAACAAGATTTTGCTTCACATTTTAATCAATTTTTAATCTCACGAAATGAGTCTGTGAGAGAAATAAAAGACAAAAGGTTAATCTAATGAAATTCTCTGTTATAATATGTCGTGTGGAAAATGGTGCGGAAGTTGTAGTTCCACTGTTGACATTATTCTTGTTGCGAAATAAGGAAGGCGCGGAGAAACCGGGTATGAGTTATCGTCTTATCTTCGTTGCAATATGTCTCCGCAACTGTTTGCCGGCGTGAACAACACCTTGTTTTGGTTACTCGGCCATGAATAATTCACGAATTAAAGCGCGCGCGCGAGAGAGTAAATGTACGCCTCTGATGTTCATCGGATTAGATGCTCGTTGGAGCAAAGGATATTGACACGATGGATTTTGATCCGCGCTTTCAAAAGTGAATTATTCATAATCAAACAATCAACTATATCATTAAATGAATAATATATGCGAACGCTTGATAGCATCGGTTTTTTTCTTGCTTGGAGAGCAAATACTTTTTGTGCTCCATGTTTAGCAGGATCACTTGCTGAAATTAAAGCTCGAATGAACATTGGATTATGAATTCTGCTTTACAATCGACTATTTCAATGTTTATAAAATGTTGAAAATTATTTAAAATCGTTTATAATTAGTTTGTATTCAAACTAAAAACGGATTATAAATACTTTTCATGCGAATTGTTTGCACATTTTCTGACTGCTACATCATCAAATCGATGGATCCCAATCATTATGCATGTTGCAATTAATGGCATTCATCCTTTCGATCGAACGTCAATTAGAGCTCTCTTCACATATTAATTATTTGCGCACTAGGAATACGACGAGAAAATCTCGTATTACACGGATCTGTTTTCAAAAGGATTCTTTTATAGATGTCAATGTAAAAATCATATAGAATACATTTAACAAATTCATTTGCGTAAGATAAATATGATTTATTGAAAATCGGACAGTACAATAGTAAATTTATATATAATATATTTCGTATTTCAGCAGTTTTCATGAAAATTAAATTCTAGAGAATAAGAATCAGAAAATTTAAAAAAAGTAAAGAAATCATTACATTAAAAATTAATTAAATTTAAAGAAATTGAAATCTTATAAAAAAAATTCATACATAATACAAATACATTAGGATAGTATAATCCGCCTTATGTAATAATTGAAAATAAATCTAATAATGTAGGTGAGATAAATAAATTTTTAATGTGTATATGACGTATATTACATATTAATTTTGACGTAACTTCGATGTTTTTTAACAATTATATTTGAACAATTGCAATAAATTACAAGACAATTTTGGTATCTCACGAATAGAACACTAATTCAGTATAAAAAATGATATATAGAAATTGTGAGTTAAAAGGAAAAATATTTTTATATCCTTAAAAAGTTGCAGTAAAAATTGAAAGCAATCTATAATAATTAGTCGGTAAAATTATTCACTTTAGAATGATTTTTCATTCTGATTTTACAGAACGTTTTTGTGTGTTTTTTTATGCTAAGCAATTTACTTTGCATACAGCATCGAATAATCTACAATTTTTCGTATAGTAATACTACATATATGGAATTTATTTTTAAAAATTATTTTGTTTTCGCTATCAGGTTTCGATAATTTTTTGGTAATTAATTTTTGCAAATTAACTTTATGTAGATATTAATTAACTTTGCGCGCAAATAAATTTGATATTTATTTTGCAATTTGCCTTCTAAAATTACGAATATCTCACGGATATGTAACGGATTATAAACTTCTATTTTGCAATGCTGGAAACAAAAAAACAATGCATTTATGCAATATCACGATATTATACAGTACACATACATCAATATAAGTGTAAATATGAGCATGTAAATAAGCCTCCGAGATTTCAACGTACCGCTGAAGCTTTTATGGGAGTTTCTTTTTTTTTTTTTTTTTTTTTTTTTTTTTACGCAGCTTCTATCGTCAAGTAATCGTTTCAAACTAAAAATATGAACCATTTTAATAGAATAAATTGCGTTTTTTTCGTTTATTTCTATTGTAATAACTCAGAAAAATTTTTTCACATATTTTTTATAAAAACTTGCGAAAACAGACTCCTTTAACATGAAATTGTAATCAATGTTCAACCTAGCTAAACTCAACGTTTAATCACGCATACGTCACTGTTTATACAATTCGCAATTACCCTACTCTCACCGAATAAATCCCACGGTGATCGATAATTTCAGGACGTATATCGAGACTTTCTTGAAACCGTAATCTCTAATTGTTATTCACGATGATTTCTTACTTGCCGAGGTAATCTTATTGCATAAATTTTCATACAAAGATATATTGCTCGTGCGGAAGTTTAAGCGATAATAATTCAGCACGCATAAATTGTTAAGTAATTTGTTTTAAAAACAAGGGCGGGGCAAGATGGAATAAACCATAGAAATGTCGACAACAAACCAAACGATATACAGAATGAGCCATTTGCTGTAGCACGTATTGATTTAAAAGCTATTGACAATCCCGAATACACTTGGGTATGCTATTTGTTACGTTCGACGAAACTTTTCTACTTTCCTACGGTGAATATATACAATCCAATTTCTACTGTCGGAAGTTGCAAATGTTTTGTAAATATACATAAACTTTAACTTATTCATATACAATTCTTTTCTTGAAAAGTAGTTAACGTAGTTATAACATTACGTAAGTCTGATCGATGAAAATTTATGAAAAATTAATCTATGGATGTGTTATCTTGCGTAATCAAATCTTCGGTATTTAAAAGATTTTTGAAACGCGTCTTGTTTTATTATTAATATAAAGCAGAATGAAAAAATATACAAAAGAGAAGCAGCGAAATCTTGTTCACTATAATAAAAATTAATTTAAAATATCATATATATATAGATCAAAATTACACAAGTAATAAATAAAGCATACCTACTATTTAAAGTAGCAAATAACTCGGAAACTTTACACACACATATAATTATATTATTTGTACATATACATTATTAATTACTCAATTATATGTATATGCAATACGTTTTACTCTCGCAAGAAATTTGATTTTTCTCGATTCTATCCAATCTGTAAAGGGATCTGTAAAATAAACTACTATTCTATCGGGTCCATCGAATTTCGGATATAGAAAAGAGCCGTTCGAAGATGAACAATAAATCACCGATCACTCGTTGAATTGTGGAGCTAGTCGTTACCATTGAAATCTTTTCGATTTATAGGGTCGAGCAATCGAGCGAACAAACGCGGTGTATCTATCTCGTATCCGATAATAATTCACGCCCTTTCGTGACCAGTAATATGAGGGATCTGTCGGCTGCGTGCACACTGAGATACACGCGTATATCTACTCACGACAACATCTCGATACGTGTCGACGATGATCACGTGTATGTACCCATATACATGCGTCCGTGATGGAATAAGGGATTGATGCATGGTATGCAATAACATGACGAACGTTGCAGAAATAAGAGCGCCGCATTATTTGATTTTTTTCGCGAAAAGAACACATTTTTTACTATCTAATAAAATTTGATTTAGGAGTTTTGTTTGCAGTTATTTCTAGAAACATTATTTCGGCAAATATTAAGTATAAATTCTAATTCTAATTCCAAATCTCTCAAATATGCTACACACATTGCATTTGTATGGAATATATTAAAAAAGTTATGTAAGTTATAATATATCTGTAATATTACACTTTTGATCAACAAGACGTTAAAATATTATAAGTCGTAATTAAGAAAATGATTTTAAACTTGTAATTTATTAGAGTGCAATGTATTCAATGAATATAATAATTAATACAGTTCTCTCACAGTCGTGAATGTAAAACGATGATCAGTGGGAATAATTTTAAATTAAATTACTAATCGATCTAAATTACAACTTTCCAAGTATAAAGTCGAAATGTATAAAGTATCGTGATGGAAGAGCAATTAACGAGAATAATATGACTATCTCTAATTACTTAGATAATTTATAGTGGCGATTTTCTATAGACATATTTGCGCGGATTACTCGAGCACAAGTAGTATATAATGTACGTTTTGACAAATTTCTGTCAGGTCAAAGTTCTGGATCCTTGATCTTTCATCCCTTTCGCCTGAAAACGTTATTCTACGACGCGTTTGTCGTATAAATCACCTCGAGACTCGCGAGATATGTCGAGATGAGTAACGAATTCCTATTGCTACTATTCTGCGTTCCAGTTCGGGCTTGACGTCACTCAGTTTTCCGTTTCCCTTCGTGCACAAACTACGTATATAATTGAAAATATCCATTTATTTGTGAGAAGTATTCTCCATATCGCAATTACCGCATAGAAAAGAGATTTCATTCATCTGTTTATTAAATTACTATATGCAATTTCCGACACAGTTTATTTAGATTTTTGTACATATATAAATATCGTATATGTATATTACGCAATATACAGATTGAAGCACTTTATTTTATTACGTACATTGATGTTTCAAATTTAATATACATTTCAGTGACATAAGTACAGTTTATCTAGACTGTATCGACATTCATAGTTTTCATATTTTTCTAAAGATACAATTATACATTTTTTAATGTCTTAAATTCTCCTCTCTAATATCTCGTATTTCCACTTTCTTCAAAGGCTCTATTTATAAAGCTTTCTCAGCTTTCTCTAAAAAAATGAAAATTTATAAAAGTCAGTTAAGAAAAGTAAACTTTGGGTATTTTGTCACAAAAATACTAAAGGCTAAAATATAGTTTAAAATATATTACAAATATTAGAATATTTGTTACATAACAAATTGATCGATCGATTTCATTATTAGAATAATTGCTTTTTGAAATCAACAGATTATTAATATTTAAACCAATTAGCGTTATATTAACGTTATTTATTTTCTTGTAATTATGTCATAGAAGCATTTGCAAAAATTATTTCATGTGAAATGGAGAAAATCCTTCTGAGATTAAGGATATATTTTTACTTATTTATTTAAAAATATTATGACTTCGGTTTGTGTTAAAAATGAATTTAATTTTGATTTTACGACAAAATTTTACATTTAACTGTTGCAATTTAAATATAACACTTGTAATTTCAAGTGCAAGTAATTGCATTGCTATTTGTATAACGCAGTTGATAGCTTATAAAAAAATAATAAATACGATAGATTGATGTTATTCAAGCAATTTTTTTGAAACTATTTTTGTTATTTTTTTAACATCCGTTAAAAATTAATTAATCAAATTCACATTTTTTTGATCCAAAAACGTTTTCTACGGAGGTTAATATTTTCGCTATATATGTGTATGTAATCAAAAATGAACACAGAACATAGAATATTGATTTTAGGAATAAAATCGGCTTTAAATCAGGAATTAATATCGCGAATAATATACAGTTAATACAAACCGATGCTTTCGTTAATTACTTTTTAATGGAATACACTCGTGTGACAAATGCACGCCCGCAGATAATTCCTGTGGGAGATATAGGTGCCTTTCTCGGTTATATTGGACTAAATTCGTAAATACAATGCAATCCTCAGAGATACTGCTGATAGATAATTCAAAATTAGAATGACGAATCGTAGGATTATTGCTTTAACATTTTACGATACTTGTGTAAAATGTTCTCCAATACATCGAAAAAACTGATAATGAAAATACTGAATATATTTTCTGTAAATCTCAATATAAATCAAACTGCACTGCAAGAACTTTCTCGCTTGACTTATAATATTGTTTGATATTTTCTATTTTATAATAAACAATTTTTTTCAAATAAGACAATATAATAACATCTATATTTTTAAAATTTTTCGTTGAATAAAAGCAATTTGAAAAATAATTTAATAGTATTTAAATAAATTGAAAATATTTTTGATTAAATTAAAAATATAATATCTTATGTCATTTTAATTCTCTTTGTTAGTTAATGTTGTGTAAATAGCACAAATTTATCAGTTTGAGAGAATAATACAAATAAATTAAAAATAATATAATATACTAAAATCACTCATATAATAATAATTGTTTGATGTGTGTGTGTGCGTGTGTATATGTTATATACTTATAAGGTTATAGTTAATAGAAAGTGTATTTTTTTATAATGGAAATAGGGAATAGGTGGATTTCTTCCATCTTATATCTTTTTATCTCGTTTAGCTAAACTTCTCGTTTAGCAAAACCTCTATTTACGATAGAAATTAGTTTCCTATTTGACTGAGATTCTTTAAATAATAACTTACTCTATAAATAAATACTACAAATAAAAACTTCCTGTTTAACGATACTCTAAAGTGTAACATATATTTTGCCGTAACAAACTTCGTCTTCTCAACAACTTAGCGACTTTTAGTCAGCAAATTTAAGTTATCGAACATCAAGACTGCCAAGTTGCATTAAACATTAAACATGCGCTTCTTTGGTGGCGTTGTAAAATAATAATGATGGCTCCGAAGCACTCCCATTAAACTAACGCATTGGTAAATTGACCTTCCTAATTTCCTGTGTTTACTTAGAATCGATTTACGCCGTTGAATGATAGTACTATCTATATTGGTTTATTTGTAATCGATTAAGCCATTTAATTAATTTGATATGCGTATTTGCATAAAAGACACAAACACAAAGTAACAATTTTTTAATATATAGATGAAATAGATACTACTCCAGAAATGCACATACATAAATTCCTTTTTTTTATTTTTATATAAAAAATTATATTTTACATTATTTATGCGTAACAGAATACTTTGTTTTATTATAATGTTTTAAGAAATAAAGAAATATTTTTGTCTAAATAATTACATAATATGTGAAACTAGTGTAACTTTACGCTGATACAGTATTGCAAATGTATATAATTTTCTATATGCATTTTAATTTGCATATTTTTCGTTTGTTACGAAATTATTGTCATAGGAATAAAAAATATAATATGTAGGAATAAAATTGTAAGAACACAGTAGCAATATTATTCCATGAATTTTCAAATTCGATGCATTTCGACGAGCTATTGTTAAACCACGTGCGAGTAATCCCATTGCAAGCATTAGCTGAAAGTTTAATCAATGAAAATGTGAACAATCCGCGTATATATGTTCATAAATTTTCATCAAAATTTCAGGGGAAGTATATTGGGGCAATATTCCGTACTGATGATAAAACGTCTCAAAACTTTTCCATTGCCGGAACACCTGATTCAATTCACACACGTGACACGTGTCCTGCTCTAATTTCAAATATCACACTTTACATTTGATGTGCGTTATAATATATGCATAGCCTGGAATTTTTATTTATATCCACGATGGTTTTTTTTCGAAGAGTATCAGCAATTTTCTTGATATAAATTATAATACATATGTTTCTCTTTGTTCTTCCTTCGAGTTTTTCCTTGTAGATAAAAAAATTGATAAGTCACAAGTCAAAGGACGAATCGAATTCGGAAAAAGACATATTGGAAGTATTCGGAATAACTAAGAGCTTACTTGAAACTTTATGATTGCAATTACCATATTCATACTGTAGAGAACACGAAAGATGCGAATGAAAAAATTGACGGTGAATTAGATTTATTAGGTTCATCTAGTTGAAATTTTATGACGAAGGTTAGCATATTGTCTTTCTTTAATCGAACATTTATCGATCTTATTAGCTTTATCATAATATATATGTATATACATATATAGATTTTTTGTATTAGTACATTTTCATTATATATAACCGATAGAGCAGGATAAATTACTTTGTTATTTATATACAAATGCTAAGAAAAAAATAACTTCAATTTCTGAGTTGTGCTATTTCGCGACAATTGTTACGAAACGAAATAAAAGCGGAAGTATATCGCGGTGAAATTTTATTCTTTCTTTCTATTCTTATGGAGCGACGCAGACTGGATCTAAAGAGTAGCGAAGAGTCTCTCCTATAAAAGTCAAAATATACTTCACAGTATGGTGCCAAACCAAATAGAGCGATTAAGGTGATTGTTCCTACGACGGGATATCTGACTCTTGTATGAGACAAATTATAATATCTGCGAGAATTTATATGAATAAGAAATTATTACAATTCTCGAACAAAATGAAAAAAATAAAAAATAAATCTCGACAAAAATAATTTGTTTTGGATTATGTTATTTCATTAATTTCTTATATGAGATTGCGGTTTTGTCAAATATATGTACAGATTTTGTATGTCGTACAGATTTTAAATGACTTTGCAAAATTAAACTGCACTTAATTAAAATTATATGTCAAAGATCGTGGTACATACATAAACTATTGCAATATTTTTAGAATTTTGAAAAATAGATTTCTTTAAAATTAATAAAACATGAAAAGTAGGCCAAATATACGAGCCGAAATGATTTAGATGTAAGAATAATTAAAAATTAGTTATTCATAATATAAATGTACATTTATATTATGTTACATTTATATTATGAATAAATAATTTTTAATTAATCTTACATCTAAATCATTTCGGCCCGTATATTTGGCCTACTTTTCATGTTTTATTAATTTTAAATTTTACACGAGCGTTGATTTGTATTTTAGATTTCTTATTTTCTAATAGTACCTCTATTTATATACATACATATAACTCATTTAAATGCCATTAGCTTTACAATTTGCATATCAATGAGCGACATAATATCATTCAATAGTACTTCATTATAGCAATTTACTCTTTCTCAATAAAATTTGTGTTGCATAATTTAAGCTTAACGTAATAACGCAGCAGAACGTTTCTAAAATAGTTGAGTATGTTTACATTTTTACATCTCGGAATATATACAAATGTTCCTTGAATCGAAAAGATGTATATGCACGATCACAAAAGGGACAGTTCGAGAACTCGAAGATTTAGAATTTTGTATGAAAAGAATTCTCCGATAAGCTCTCGCTTGCCCGATCGCGATAATAATGCGAGATGGAATCCGAGTCTGTCGCGGGGGAGGCTGCAACGTGGAAGAAACCTGCGTTTAATCGGACGCGAGAGTCGGATGAGAGGCGAAGAGACACGCATGCGCATCCCCTTTTACATTTCTCTCCTACCCCCGGTGAACTACCGGTCGCTAGTAGCACGCGTCGACGTCGACGTCGTCATTGTCGTAGTAGTCGTCGTCGTCGTCGCCGGCGTCGCGACGTCAAAGTATAGTCGTACGGCCGTATTTGCCGTACATCTCGTCCGGAGCAGTGCGCGATTCACCTCGCGACGACACGTTTTTCCGACTTCTCCTGCTGGTCCTGGCGAATTCATTTTCATCACGCGCGCTATCACGTTTCTCGTATATGTTACTTCCGGCTCGCGCACGTGACACTATCGCGTCTCTCGCAATTTTCTCCTCATCGCGTCTCTTGCGGATGTTATTTCACGACGCGCTTCTCGTTGCCCTCCGAGCGTTGTTCGAAGAGAAACGTGTCCGAGCGAACGCAGAAAGCAGGAAGTTATCAAATGCCGCATGACAGGCTCATCACGCACGGGGATGTTGTGAGGTAAAGGGATAAATACGAGCGTGCGATCTGCATGTGAGAGAAAAAGAGCGTGTCTCGCGCGTGCCACATGCATGGGAAATTTAAAATTCAAATTTTTCGAGCAAAATCGCGATCTCCCGCCGCGCGCGATGGGTGGTCGCATCACTGAACTTCAAAACAAGGGATACTTTGTTTGTTAGTTTTCTAGGATTTTTTCTGCTTATATCGATGTCACTCACCATTTGATATTTTCATGTTGGAAAACTTTAGTGCACGCGCGTGACGCGCGCAAGAAAATTTAAAGAGATACATATGTATTTGTATTTTGTTTATACATTTTCTGAAACACACATGTTTTGAAAGTATATAAAGGGTTTCTTTTGAAAAAATATATTGATTAAAAAAAATGAAATATAGGTATCCCAAAAAATTTTCAGATTTATTCAAAGACATTAATCCGATGATAAAAAAAAGTAGGTATAATTGAAACTAAACATTATTCTCTCATTAAAATTATCCATTCAATTTATCTAAAATAATATTAAATAATTAAAATCTTTCCCCAAATTAATTGGCATGCTAAAGCATTGAAAATTTTAATGGTTTATGTTTTTAATGCGTGATTATATTTTTTAGCTGTAAAAATAAATTTCATTTTTACGCATTTTGAAAAAAATTTGCTGTTACGTATAATTATTAAAAACAAAAAACAAAAAATTAACAATAATATTGTACGAAATATTTGAAGAAATTATATATAAATCTTCAAAGTTTTACTAGTTTTTACGTCAAACTTCAGCTGTATTTTTTTTATGTACTTTTACATTTCGTTATATGCATATTTTATTCCTACACATTTAATATTTACATATTATAAAACATATTACAAAAAAAGATATATACTAAAAATCCGAGTGGTAAATGAATATAAAAATATAAAATATATATAATGATTACTTGAATAAACATAACATTTAACGTTACAAAATTATATAAAATTAGTGTAGATTAATTAGTACAAAATCTAATTTGCAATTTAAATCGGATAGAAACAAATTCAAATCAATGTCAACAATAGCTACGTATATATTTTACGTACTCAAACAATCGAGATAAAATGTTGTAAAGATAAAGAATATAAGTTTAAAAATAAACAGCGCAAAAATCTCGTTTTACTCTTTACTTTTTACATTTTCTTACATAAAAGTATTTTGTAAAAAATTATATAATTTTTAAATTCATATAACTTTATTTAATAAAAATATTCTTTATTCAGAGACATAAAACAAACATTGAATGTACGAAATTAGTGAATCCTTATAAAACATAAATAAAACGCGTTTTGTAATTGTATCTTTAACTATAAAAAAATACTTTTAAGTAGTATAGGAAGAGAATTTTAACTTTTTCTTTTCTTTCTAACCAATGCTTCTATCGTGAAAGCGATTGTAAGATATTGTGAGTAAAAGGTATTTGATTTTTATTTTCCTGATAACAGCTAAGATTTTCGGTGTGTTTCAACTTTCAACAATAGCGTATTCTAAATTTGGGAAATAGTTTTATAAAGATTATCATAATTTGCATTTTACGAAGAGGTAACAATGCCTTTGTTTACGTAAATTTTTATATAATGTGATAGAAATACACGAAAATTTGTATAAAAAGTAATAAAAATCTCATGGCAGATAAAGTCATAGAAAATATCTATTTCTAATAATAAGTAACATTTATAAATGATATTTGTACATCAATCTAACGTACCTATATAGTTTCTTTTGTGAAAACTTTCTGCAAGAAAAAAGTCACAACTTCTTCTTCGTTAGCTCGGTTTCTTTTATCACATAGCGCGCATTATACGAAATATGTATAATACTTCATCATTGTGTCTTTTTTCTTTTTTCGCTTCTCATTTTCTGCGTCATTTCTTATTGTGGTGTGCAACCGCGCATACAATCCCTCGCTATATAATGTTTTTTTGTTTCCACCCTTCCGTCAGATGAAAAATATCTCATTGTCTTTCCGAGATGTTTCACTATGTATTTATTGTAATTTAACTATGTGTTTGTTGTATAACTTTATGCATTATGGTATATTTATCAAAGAGAATTTGTGTCTTCAAACAAATACATATATGTATATCAACTTAAATTATAAAAAGGATAATACTCACTCATATCATATAGACCTATATAAAATAGAATATAGAGCCTGTTTTTTAAAAATTAAAAATTCAATTTTATTCCCTTTTGTTTCAAATATTGAAGAACTGTACTTGAATATCTATATACCCAGACAGCACCAAATCCAAAATCGGCGCATAAGATATCTTTAAGATGTCTTTTGGATATATATCATATCATAAGATTTCTTAAAGCTGTCTTAAAGATTTCTTAATAATATCTTATGCGCCAATTGAACTTGGTGCTGTCTGGGATATTATCTATTTATTCTACTGATTCCTAAATATCATTATCATTAACATGAATAAAATATTTAAATTAAGTTGTCTATAAAAAAAAGTTAAATAAAAAAATAATATTAATTATTATATTTTTTTAAACTTATTTTTAGAGCTACTTTACCAACGAATAATTAATTTACTTTATTGTTTTGCTTTCAAAATATGTGGAAAATACGAAATTACATAGAATTTGAATATAAATGAAGCTATGTATTGTCTTCGAAAGTACTTCGGCTTAATACAGCTTAATGCTTAATGTGAAATGAAAATCTCCCTTTTATAAAATTTCGTAGAACAGATTCGAAGAGAAATAAATAGAAAGCAGTAATATGTTCATGATAAAATAAAAGTGCACAGGTGAAATTCGGAAGTAAGATATTAAAATCCAAAGTAGCGCCATGCCCTACTTTTTTTGCGACCATTCATAATAGCTGCATTTAAAACGCGAATGCCATTAGATCATATTTTATGCAAGTACTTCTGAGTGGATGCGCCAACTATAATATTCTTGTGCGTACAAAAAAAGTGAGTTGGAATTATAAAGACAGCCATTTCACAGCTTCGCTATATGTATGAGTGAACAGGCGCAAGTTATATTACATCTTAAGCTATCGTACTTCAGAAATGCATTGCGCAAAAAGGATACAAATAAAATTGCTTGTGTTGCATAACTTTTAATTTCCGGAACATTTAAAGATATTAGCTGAACTTTACCCGATTTAAAATGATTCAAACATTATTAGGATTTAATCAAATAATTAGAAACAACGTTACGTATTCTTCAAAATATATTTAAATGTAAATAAATAAATTGAAATCTCATTTGAATTAGACGTCGTGGCTGGTTTTTAATTGACCATATCTTAACAATGCAAACAATTAAAGAAAAAAATATTGGAAAAATCTTTGTTGCAAACATAACAAAAATAAAGGCAAAATTGCGACAAATTGAAAATCATAAAAAGGTATTAAAGGATATCGCGTTGTCAGCATCCGAGAGTCGATGTTATAAAACGAGAAGCTTAATCTCTCGCAAATCCGCCAATCTTTTTCTTTTTTTTACGCGTCATGCCTTAATGCGCGACGCGCATTAAGATTGGGAGAAAGCTGAGTAGCGGCGAACTCTCGATATAGCCACATCGTCTCGTTCGAACGTGCTTAAGTAAATATGCATCAAGTTGTCTGGCGTGTCACGATCCATATGATCGATCGGTGTGCCTCGCGTCAGACCATAACGTCGTAATTATCGTCATAAATCTTGTCTGGCATTACGCATTAGGGAAGTTAAGGTGCGAACTCGCACGAATTCACGTCTCTATAATTAGTGTAGTCGTCTGGAGTTCATTTCTGTCGTCTCGACAGATTGCTGTTCTTGTTGCTAAGTGTTGGATCTCGTCTCTATAGCATGCGCGTATTCCCACGACCTCTCGACGTCTATAACTCTAAAGAATATAATCTATTGTGAATGGTCTACGTTATATATTTGATCTTTTAATTTTGCTGTCGTATCTTTATAGTGACCTTTTATCGTATAAACTGATTTTTCAACATTTATTTGTGCAGACTCATCGTCTAACTTCGTGAAATATGATGTCTCCGATCGTACATACTCGTATATATAATGTCAAGTAGATCTTCGTTTTTCCGCACTCAAGGGATGTGTAGAAAGTTCTTAATATAGGAGATATGTATACATCTATTTCGAATGCTAAATAAAGTCGCGATGCCACTCAATCGATATATAATATTCGAACTTTCGGCCGTTTTAAATTTAAACAGCTAAGAGTAAGATACGAAGCATAATTTTGTCCTGTTGCTAAGACATATAGCGGCAATATATACATATTCGATTAATATGAAAAAAACCGCTACGATCCAGGATATTCCCTTGAATTCGTTAAAAGTACAGCCTCTAACTGAATGGCTTGAACTCTGCGAAAGCCCTTTGACTCACAGTTCTAGCGACGATATTTTCATTTTATGGAAATGTGCATATATATTTTGCTGGCCAAATCGCTGCCTCGTGATATTGCGCACGCGGAATCTTCCTTCGAGCTTTAGCTCATCCACACATTTCTTTAAAATTTAAAACGTTACTCCAAATTTGTGTGGGATATCTATTTAACTCTATACTTTTATTTCCAAATAAGTTGAATACTCTTGACAAATGTGAACATAATCGGTTAGTCTCAATGATATAAATATGATAAGCGGGATGCTTTTCCTCGTAAAATTTCGTAGTTTTTATGTGATCGCTTTTATAGCATTTTTATTCTAAAGTCTCCCGCATGTGCGCGCTTTTTATATATGCGAATATTTTTATAGAATTCTTGCCCATGGGATTGTTTGCCAAGAAACGAAAATAAAACGATTTATACGCGTGACTGAAATTATTCTTACGTATTCGTCGTTGCATATCGCGTTCCCTACATTATCCGTATGCATTGTCTTCATCTGTCAGTGTCACTTATAAAACATATGATGCATGAGATACTGCGCGTATCTCGTGACCATTCACAAATTTTCTCGGTTACGTTAATTTAAATTGCAGACGACATTCCATTGAACAAGTTAAAATTTCGCGCTGATGAATGATATGTGAACAAGTGATACAAGTGAAAATTTCGCGTTGATGAATAATGTACATATATATACATATATGTGTCACAGAAAAAAACTGACGTATTCTGCGATCAGTTTTTTATATCCTCTGAGATCTGAGATATCATTTCGCCCCTTGTTCAACAGATTGATTTTCCCGCTTATCGCAATTCGTTTTTTATGTCTGGCCCCTCATATCAATACGAGAAAATGCGTCACGTAACCAACTCTACTTCCTTTATCGAGCTTCTTCGCGATTACGCATCCTTCGTCGGACGGTTCGATCTTCTCGTGCAATAATATTATATAAGAGGAAATTGCATCTTTTAATTTTCTTTTTCTTACAATTGGTAAAGCATGTATACTTTTATTTTTATAAATTGTAATAATTGATTAGTAACTTAATTTTTATAATTAATTAATCGTGTCAACGATTATATAAAAGTAATATGAATGACCGGATTATTTTTTTGAGCAAAGATGTATTAAATAAATATAAATAAAAAACAAACTTAAATTAAACAATATAAATTTAACAATTATAATAATGAAATTATATATTATAATATAAATTAATATTTCTACTTGCATTTTTATCATTAAAAAGAATTAATATCAATATTGGATTAATTTGCATTATATTTGAAAAAAATTAATATCAAGAATATATTTCTATCATATATTATTTTCCATTTTCGACTACACGTGTTTGTGAATGATTGAAAATAAGCTTTCTCATTTATGTACAAAGTGATTCATTAGTCTTTTAGCCTTGATGAATCCCCAACAAGCTTAAAAGAGGGAACGAAATCCTTAGCACAAAGCAGTCATAAGCATTTTGCTTCAACAGCAAAACATAACAATATATGAGGTCTTAGAAAGAGATAACGAAATAATTATGGAAAGAACGATATATTACGCTATGTACGGTGTGCGATTGTATTTTGGATTGAATGCGGAATTTAAGACCGAAATTAAAAAATAATCACAGGTGCGCATGTAATTCTTCGCGAGGTCGCCTATAGGGACTGTAAATATAATTAATCTACGCATATTGTCTTAATGCCTCACAATCGCGTGCAATGTGCATGTGTAGCTATATATTCGAGCGAGAGATAAATGCATGCAATATGCATAAGCGCTCATACGCGCATATATATTTTTTTAAATATTTATATCTAACGTGAAATATATTGTGTGTGTATATATATATATATATATGTATATGTATATATACATACAGGTATATATATATATATTTATCTGCGTTTTCATTTTATATTATCATCGCGGATGTGTGTTAATTCTTGCTGAAACATCCGAGATAATTCCTTTTTCTATACCGGTATTTATTTATAATATGTGTGTGTTATATTACACGTACATTTATCATACTTATCACACGAAAACGGTGAATACCCCATCATCAGCTTTATTCAATGGTTTTATCGATTGGCGTCGGGTCGAACGGTCATAAGCACGATTAATTATATCCGATCTAATCTTTCCGTGTGGTGGTAAAGTCGGCTGTCGGAATTCGCTAGCAATTTAGCTGGATGAACGTTATTTATCAAACATCGAGGAAATTTGCGATTGAGAAACTTCCAACAATCTCAATTCTGACGTTTGAATTTCGGAACTCATTATGATTTCCGATTCTGATATGTTTATCTTTCAGTTGAGTTTTTGCTTGCATTCTATACTGATGTGTTCTGAAGTTTTGCATCGTTATCGTTTATTTCGTTTGAAATTGACCTGAATCGTACTCTGTGTCTATATTGATTCGGGAAAGACAAATTTAAAAAAAAAGGAAGGCAAACGGGTTTGCGAGTTTCGTGCAAATTGACAAAAAACTGTATGTTTGGCGCAAATTTCGCGTTACGTAAATATTAGATTTGAATGAGAGATATTGATTTACTTGAGTTATCGATTCATTGTCATCTCCGTGCATACGGATCGGATTATGTTCTGGTGAAACTAGTCGTGTTCTCTCTAACGATCGTGGATCGTTAGATGGTGCGGACAAACTCGGCTCAATTATAATCATTCTCCTCGAACATACGATCATTTCCTATGACGCAGAAGCCTCGTAGATAGAGTTTGACGAGAGAGAGAGAGAGAGAGAAAGAGAGACAGCCAAGCATCCTTCCTAAAGTTAGGAACAGCTCGTATATATTTGTTGCTGTATCCTACAACTGTAGCTTAAATTAGGATTCCGGTTATGTTTGATCTCTGTCTCTTTCTATGATGCCTGAGAGTCAATTAAATACAGTTGAGGAGACAGACAGAAATAAAATAAATGGATGGATATTTTGGCAAAATTTTATTGTAAATTGCATGACGCACAAGAATTATTGCGAATAAACATGGTATGCAAATATATCAAAAATCCCACAATATTCGGTTACAATATACATATATAGGTACATAAATGTATACATATATACACCTATACAAATATAAAATTAATAGATTAATTAAATGCATATTTGTAATATTTGTAATGATAATGTGATGCTTTTTAAGTATATACATATGCTGAAAAGCATTTTTTAAATATATATTTAGATTCGCAATAAAAGTTTAACTAAATAAATTCGTAAAAATAAAGATAATTGCAAAATATAAGATACGTTGCATAAATTAAAATAACAGACAAATCGTATTACGAAAAATTAGGTTAAAAGTGATAAAGTGTAAAAACTTAATGGACATTTCTTGCGATACTTAGCAATAAAACTTGTGTCATGCAAATTTCGAATATCGAGGGGATTAAAAATATTGAGTGATGGAAAGATAATAAGTAAAAAGCAAGAAGTTTTGCAGAAGTTTTTTTTTTCCTCCTTTCAAAAGTTTTTTTTGAAGACAGATGACTTTGTAACTCGAGATAAGAAAGTCCTGTACAACTGTTTTTTATAGAAAGATTGTTCATTTTAATATACTTAGCAACAAATATAATTTTTCTTTTTTTATCGAAAAAGTAACGCTTAAAAAGTACCGCTCAAAAGTATATATATATATATATATATTTTTTTTTTTCTTGCTGATAAAAACAACAGTTTTAAAATCATATCCTCTTTCCCCCGTCTCCGTATATACGGTCGAGCATAAAATATCGTTCTGTACAAAAGCGTTCATTGAAATCGCGCGAAACGAGGATGGAAAGGATCCGACCATCGGACGATAAGGGAACCGGAGAAAATATGGAGTTGGCACAGCAATCAGGTACCAGGGAGAAAATACGATCGAGCGATGAAAGGATGGATCCGCCCTTGTGTGGAGCGGTTTAAGTCTTTGAGTTGCTGCTGCCGCACCCTCGTCGGTCTGACATGCGCCATGACCCGCGCATAGGTATCTGTAGGTACGTGCGTTCCGACACTTCTCCACAGTACGACCGACTTTTCGTCACATACCATGCACACGCGTGAATACGCACATTGTGCCAGCGATCCATCCTCTCCCTCTCTCTTTCTCTCTCTTTACTTTTTAAAGGCCAGCGGTATTTCGCTCCCACACACCCGCATATATAGGGTCATATTCATCGCGCGAATGACGTTTTCGTCGAATAACAGTTGTCTCCCCGAAAGAATTGATTCCATCGACATCGGCACGTGTACAGTTTCCGGATGCAGAGATGCAAGATACAGAACACATGTATCGCTGCACGACTGGTTCGTTCGCACAAACTCGTCCGGACTTGCAAATAGAATGGCAATGGAAATCTCGATGCGCGATATCACTGCCAGTGCAGTTTCTGTACCACTTGTTACGCTCTTTCGAGCGCACGCGAATAAAATAGGTCGAGTTTTAATTTATACGGTCATTTTTATATCTAAAATTAAAATCATTGTCATAGAAAAATGTTTTGACCAGCTAATATATACATATACATATATGTAATATCTATATTACGTGTATGTATATTACAATATTATAATTTTGACAAGGAATTACTGTCTAATTTTCGATATATTGTACTTTTATATTTATATAAAGAAGCATAATTTTTCAATAATATATTACTTGTTTGCAAAAGTCAAATTTATGTAATCGATTGTAGAATTCTATTTCATCTTTTTAATAACAGCCATGCATAAAGATTTTTTGTATTATAATATTTCTAAATATTACTTCGAATATTTGAAAAAATTGTGTTTTATCTTATTACAAATTTATAATAATTACTTAAATTAATATTAATTTAGAATAATAATTTATAATAATTTTGAAATATATATCATAGAATTTGCTCTTTCTCTATTAGTATTAAAACATTTTATAATTGAAGCATTGAGAAAAGAAACCATAGAAAATTTGTTAAAAAATTCAATTAATGTTTTAAGAATTATAGCGAATTCGTTTGAATGCACTAGTGCGCACCGGTGCACATTAAAGGTTATCGTACAAAAAATTTCTAATAAGAGTAAGTAATGAAAACAACAAAATTTATATATAATAGTAATTTAGTTATTATCATTATTCGTTATTTACATTTTTAATTATATATATACCATTGTAAATTTGTGCGCAATAATCTTTAATGTGCACCAGTGCGCATTACTGCATCCAACCGAAAATTCACTATTAGTATAAAATGAACCTTAAACTTTTCTTTCTTACAAAAACAAAAGATAATGTTTATTAATTTGTTTTATTTTGTCAATTATATTATATCAAAATTCAATTATATAATATTAAAACTTTTTACCAAATATAAACCAATCATAAATCTTTTGATGCAATATATAGTATGTATAGACGAGATTCATAATCTCAATATCTATTTCAATTATGCTAAGTGCGATAGTAATCATGCGTTTAAATTGTGAGCTTTTAGAAAACTTACAAAAGCTTCATTTTCATATGATGTCGATGATATGCTTGAGAGACGATACCGTCTGTGAATATATTGGACCGTCGTACTTTCTCAGAACAAATCGATGGCACCTCTCTTTGATCGTGATACCCTTTGTCGAATCGTGATTATTACTCATATCACCGAATCGCAATTTGAATGCAATAAAACTTTTATATTCATGCATTTCGTTGCTTCTATCAACGAGGTCATAACGAGGTTGAATACTGCGACGTAAATTCAAATAGTTATTGCAAAATTGGAAATATATATTTGATATAATATCAACTCTCTTTGTCTGTTATATACAATAAATATGTAGTTATCTGACGCATGTCCTAAAAAAGTAGGAGCATTCATTTATTTATTACATAATATTATATAATATAATTTAAAATATTTTTCATACATAAGTTTGGAAAAAAATAATACATGAACTTAGGTTTTTAAAATATTTGAATAATTCGAAAACAGAAAAATGACAGAATTTTGTTATTATTGTACGATTTCAACGCACTGTTACATAGTAATTGCATCTCGTGAAATTACTCAACTTTGCATAGTTTATTATGCGCTGAATGCTAACATAATAAATTAAAAAAAGTAAAGATTAAGTAATTACAGTTTCTATATAAAGAAATTAGAAAGTTATAATTAGTATACGATGTAATCTCTCTACTTTAGTTTGCATAACTACGCTGTCAACATTGTCAATTTATCGAATGTCACGAGAAAACTACTGGGCAATATATTTTCTCCGGATGCATTTTCCTCAGTTTCCATAACATATCGTAGATGAAAGCTTTGAAGCTTTGAAGCTTCAAGTCTTTTCTCTCCATGACACGGAAATGCAGGATACGAGATTTGCTTGTATAACATGTTTACATGTTGTGGTGTTAAAATTACCATATCTCGGTGTGGACCAAAGAGGATTGACAATACACGAGTGACATACTTTATTCGACGCGTGTTTGTGGTTTAATAGTAGTAGATTTTTTAAACACAGAGAGAAGAGAAAAACATTGAAAAATTTATCCTGCAATTAAAATTTCAACGTGATAAAAAATTCAAAGCCAACAATATAGTATTTAATGAAGTTTTTAGTAATGAATAAGTAACTTTTTCTTTTTCTTCTTGAAAACTTTAAATATCTTCTGCTATAGATTTCTCGATTTTGATCATTTATTTATCAAGAATTTTCAAAGTTTCTTTAAAATGTTCTTATTCTATCTTGATTTGTATAGGTGTTCTATAAATGTTGTATTATTTTGCAGATAGTTTTTTGCTGACGTCAATATCGTGTCATCCCCAACGTTCAGCCACGCGTTAGTCGATTAAACAATAAAAAAAAGAATGATAAAAAAACGCGTTTACAAACTATTTTGTAACATTATCGATCGACACGGTAATTTTATGTACTTTTTCACAAACTCATCAAGTACATGCCCTCCGTACGTTGCAGCGTTCGTTATGACGCGTAAACGAGATGAGCTTTATCGAATAGTCGTTCCACGCTATTTCGGAAATATTTACCAGAATGTATAGGACCGTTACGTTGGAAAAAGCCGCTGTCGCGATGAACGAAAGCGAGAGGGGTGAGCTGAAAGAGGAAGTGGCATTCGAGAATTGACGTTTACCAAACATTGTTGTCAGATGGGAAATCCGATCGATGAATAGTTGAAGTAATGTGGATAAGTTTCGCGATATATAACGTCTTCACTTCCCGCAAGGAGAGTCTTTTCCTTTTCCATTCGAGGGTTACAATATAGATTTTCATTATTTATTCCTGTATCTGCCACTCGTGTTCACGGAGATAGATATGTACTACAAGCAATGCACGACGCCTTGTATATTGTGAGAGATATATTAAAGGAGCGGAGGTGAAAGATACAAGCCGTGAGATACATTCGAACGGTAAGATATTGCTTCGATATTTTTCAATTGTTGGATTATGAGGAGCCACGTGGCATTCCACACTTAATCTCCACTCTTCGAGAAGTACTCTTCGACTGAAACGATTGCGTACCCGATTGCTTTTTTATTCTTTCATGACGTTAAGAAAGTTTCCAGAACACAATTCAGTCACGTCATCGTGCACAGTCGGAGTTTAAAATAAAAGGGTGTTATTTCCAAGTTGTACGTGTTTGTGTTGTATATTCCAACAGTTCTCCACTATTAAATAGATCTTTTGTGACACAGCTGAAAAATACAATTTCCAGTATATAGGATTTCTTTCGCAAGTACGACGACGGATACTCATAATGAGAGCACTCGTTTCGCTTAAGATACAATTGACGGTAATTATTCGTCGTTTAATATAGCATCTCAGAGACCTTTTGCGCGCTTTTGTCTTGTTTTAGTTACGATTTCTTGACGCGAGAGACTGAGCCAGAAGAGATTGCGATTAATTGCATATTTACACTTTATTACATAACAAAAAAAAATTTATATTCTAAGAATTTTTGCTATTTATCCATTGATGCAATTAAACGATTGTTAACTTGTATCTTATAATCTATTTTATCACAATTAAGATTGCGATGCTTTTGCACAGATTCTAAATTAAAACCGTTGTACATCGAGATACAAGTAAATCATATTATATTAAAATTCTATAACATATTACATTATTTCTTTTCTATATTTTTAAAACTATTAAAGCGTACCATTTAAAAAATGCTGTACATTTTTTTGTTTGTGTATTATACATACATGTATATAAATTACCAATTTATGAGAAGATGCCTTATTTTATGAATTACGAAGAAGATTATATGTATATGTGATGCGTTAATTTGTTTATCTCGCATATTTTCCTCTTTTCTTTTGAGAGCTTTTAAAGAGGACGGTAAAACGTGGCATATATAAAAGTAGTATATGAAAGATATTTGTGAACAACCTATGGGTTAACATAACAGTAAAAATTCGCGTTATTATATTATTCTCTAGGTAAAAAGAGAAAAAATAGTTAAAAAAAAGGAGGAAGCGCGTAAAATGCATTAGAAAAACCATACAATAAATTATAAGGTCATAATTATACATTTTTTGCATAGTAATTTAAAGCGCATATTTTATCAAGAATTTAGAGTTATATTACGATCTTAAATGGAAACGTAAAATAATTTAGCTACAACAGCGCGCGTGGGATATTATCCGATTTGAATCATTAAATTCATACAGTTGTAATTAATTTGCCATATATATACATATACATTATACATAATTCATTATATTATATTAAATTATATAATTTATTATAATATCTATATTGATTTCTATATAATGTATCAATTAAGAAGGAAAAAAATTTATTATATACTTTAAGATATTCTACGCAAACTTTACATGTAACCGGATATTATCATACCGTAATTGCACAAGTAAACTTAGGAAATTTGAACGGCGGAAGTCGTGGAGGAGTACGAGTCAAATATCGCCGATTCGTTTCACTATGCGGAATGCAAAGAAAGGAAATGGCGGTCTAAAAAATGAGGATAAAAGCTAGGATGGAACCATAGACGCGTAGCCAGCCAGGGGCGATTCAACCTGGTCGAAAAAAAAAAATGCGCCAGTTTCCGTTTGCCCTCGTTGCACACGGCTGTACTCACGACTACGCATCTCTGGATAATTCCCACGGCTGCTATGGTCGAAAAACTATCTGACAAAAAGGCATCCTCTTGACGGCTTTTACTTGTTATTCTACCTCGCATTGCGACAATATCTTTTTTTACAAAGGGCAATTACGTTTAACCTTTTCGTAAAAAAAAATAAAAAACAATATATATATACATATATATGTATACATGTATACATATACATATATATATATATATATATATATATATATATATGTATGTACATATATATGTATACATGTATAACGCACACATACAGTATTATTTTGTCTCTAAAAATTGTTAGATTTTTTTAACAAGATGTGTATAGATTGCAGAAAAATATACTTTGCATGTATTTGTTGAAATAATTTTAAATAATTAAAAATCTCGTAAATAAAAAAAATCATACATATGTAAAATATGAGTTTCTCATATATCATGTATTTTTCTGATTTGAATTTTTTTTTTTTTTGTTTTGTTTAATCTCGAACCATACAGTTAAAATCTCCAGAACAGTCGGACATTTTATCGATATATCTTGTATGTAAAGAGATGAGTGAAACAGATGGTCCGAAAATTATTCACGTGCCATGTATAATCGAGATCGGTATACCAACTTTTCGCTGTTTACACACTTCCACTGATGATACAACTTTGGTAGCACGTTGCTACGTCATCTCTCTTTCCTGAGAAAGTTTCGTCCACCCTATATATCTGTCGGAGCAATATAAGCCAGTTATCGTGTAGATTGCTCACATAGGTATGATGAGATGTGTTGTGTGTGCGTACGCAATATACCACAGGCTCTTCTTTTTCTTCCTCCCCTTAGAAGTTGACACAAAATCAATCGCAAAAAGGCGACTGTCGCCATGAACAATCGATTGAATTTTGATCTCTAATTCGAATAATTGACGATCCTTTGTAAAACCCATAAATTTATATACTTACAATAGTTATTACAATAGGTACTAAAGATTTCATATATTAGTTTAGAGAATTAGAATTAGTTTACGACAAAGTGGACATTTCTTATATGTTTAAGGAATTCATGGGGGGGGGGGGGGCATTAATCTCTACATATCTTTTATTCCTTATAGAAGCTTTATCAATAGGAATACGTAACGTGATAATAATAAAGAAAGTAAATATTTATAATATTATGTTTCATTTTAGAATTTTGTGCAAAGTTTTTTTGTGTCATCAAAGATGAAATACAAGACAGGTGTGAGAAACAAAATCGAAGTGTCGTTTGCAGACGAGACACTTGTAAAACAAACTGTCAAAATAAATTGCACTTTAATACTATGTAGAAAACTGAAACAACAGTTCTTTATAAAATGATAAAAAGTTTTTACATTTACGTACAACGTACATAAACTATAAGGGGAAATAAAAAGATAAAACAAACAGCGTAATATAAGTGTCATAAAGAGAGAGATAAAGTGTAATCATACATCATAGAACAATGCTGTAAAAATAAAATTATATTTTTAATTTTAATAATATCTAAATATTAAAGATCTCATAAGCAATTCTACAGCCTTTTATGTCAACATATTTTCACTCACTTTTATTTCGCTTTCTGCCCATTCTTACAGCAATAAATTGTTAATTGGGTAATGTCATTACACGGTCTTCGTAATTTTGTAAAAGGACGAGCAACAAAATGAAGTTAATATTTCACGCTTTGCTCATTGTGCCAGGACCCGCGCCGTACGATTTCATTTACCAGGTCGCGTTCTTCGGTAACAGTCCTTCCCATCGGAATGGAGCATTGACTTCTTGTCATTTCTAAACGGGAAGATCGATACCCGCGGTGAGCTTCGAGGAAGCCGATACGCCTATGCTTTCCTCTTTAAGCTGGTCGAAACATATCGCGGCAGGAAACGTACACATTTTATCGAGTTTCTTTAGAATTTCTACAGACAAGCTGTGTTGCTAAGAAATTTTATAAGTAATTATTTTGTAAACAACCGCGTCGAGGGGACATTAACTGTTGTTGCTGGTTCGCCTAAAATTTAAAATAAATGAATTTGCGTAAATCCAATTTGCTCGCCTGATTAAATGTAACTAGAGAGTTCGTGACGTCCATGAAAGTTGCTAATCATCCGCCACGGCACGTACAACAATAGCAGGATTCGTTAACACGAATGTTGTAAGCCTCATGTTTATGATAGATATTTATAGCGATGCTTTCGTCTGAAAATTGCAGAAGTTAATAAATTAATTCATACGTATGCTGCTGTATAATTCAATACTATATAATATTAACGTATGAAAAGCAAGAAATTACGTGAAAGACAAAACTATTTCGAACACATAATACAAACGAATTATAACAGCAAATAAGTACTAAATTATATAAATTTAAGAAATATTTTTGAAATCTCTGAAAAGAAAGAATATTTAAAAAATATTTTACAATTATAACTTGTACATATTTATCATCAACACGGCTTGTTACATATTCTCTGAATTAACATATAACAATATAATTGCGTCACAGTCGTATCTTACATATTTAATTTTTTTTATTTGAGGTAATTTTGTTTCTAATATAAAAAGTTTCACAAAATTTAGCGTTAATACTGACGAGATAATATGATAGAAGCTATCTCTGTGTAGCAGGGGGCTTTAAGCTTCTAATACCTAATTTTCCAAGTGGTTGAACGTTATGCGCACGTGAACCTTTTGATGCTATTATAATCTAAGACTGATTATAAAGTTTCACAACATAATAACAAAGATTATCTCAGCAATGATATAAGCGTTTCAACAATAGCAGTCTATAGCATGCGATCTTATGCGGTAGCTTTTAGCAGAATTATCTTCAAGCGTCACATATAATCAACCAGATTATCCATTTTATATTCATGATTAGAGAGAGTATTTTTACATGTTTTGTTTTTCCTTTCTTCAAATATAAAATCTTTTTCTTTCAATACTAGTACTTTTATATAGATAAGACATCTATTTGATATGCAAGATAACTATAAAAAATGTTATAACTGTCGACGCCAACCAACTGATGATCGATTGAGGAAGTTTGATGTATCGAGACAATTTGTCACAGATATTTTTCACGATGTCGTAAGAAAAGGTTTCAGTAGAAATGGCGCTCGTAAATCCTCTTTCGAGTGTTAAATTACGATTCTTTAACGCATTTGTCCATCACAAATAAAGTCCGCGTCTCAATTTCTAAGACCTTATTCTGCTTTGACTTTAGTTCATTCTTTGGCGGAATATTGAAACTCGTTTGTGAAAGGCGTCTTATCCATTGCAAACCATTATTGCGTACTGTGAAAAGATTAAGTGAGATCTAATTTGCAAGCTTTTAATAACGTCTCACAATAATATAGTCTCACGGTACTGGTAATGCTATACAACTATCGCGAAAATAACGTCATTATTATAATTTTGCGATAAATTAAAAAAAAAATCATTATAATGAAAATAACAAGAATATTTTAAATTATCCTTCAATTTATATATTTCTTTGCACGTTTAAAATATATTAAGAGAACATTCTATTACCGTCTTAAAAATTTCTAAAAGATATTGCAAAATTTTCTTAAACTACATTTTACTGTTACATTATGTAATAACTTTTATTATAGTATGATGATTACTTGACAATATAATAACGCGCTATATTTGATGCCTTATATATATATATATATATATCGCAAGAAAAGCTTTTCTCCTGTTTTAGTAATCTTATCCTTATTTCACTTTTAGTTCAACCATAAATTCACTTCGCCGTCCTCCTCAGGATATGGCAATTTTTCACAATGAAAAGAACAAGAGTGCCACTTTATTTTTTTTGTTCCTTTTTGATGTTTTTTCATCTTGATTTAAAACAAAAAGATAGCAAGCGAAAAATGTTTTGTCTACAACAGTATCTACTATTGTCTACAATAGTGATTGACCTGTGTATATAAAAAATTTAATTAAACCCTATAAAAACTATACAGTTATTATGTCAATTACTACTTTAATTACTAATAATTTAAAAAGTTTAGAGAAATTCTAAATAGATCATTACACAGAAATGTAGATTACTGTTATACATAAGATGTGGAGAAAATAATTAATTATAAAATTTATATTTATTTATATTTACTCGTATTAATTTATCGAATTATCATTTTTTAATACAAAATAGAAAATCTATTGAAATACATAATATAAGAATAAAAAAGTATATAAGTTATTCTGTTTTTTATTTACAATTCTTTAATAACACAAAAGTATATATTAAAATTAGACATATTGTATAAACGTAAGACAATCTTGCAATACAAACTAAATCTTCGATTATTGAAACCATAATACTGTACTACGTAGATTTTGTAACAACGAGTTTGCGAGCCATCATCGCGTTTTAATTTCGTTAAACTCTAGGACTGTTAAATAGCAATAGTGCAATGGCAATAATGGCGTTCTCGATGTTAAGTGTTTTCGTGGCAGTCGTACTAACCAAACACCCGTAGTCGTTAGTCGCAGTGATGCTAGAGGTTAAAGGTGGCAACAATAACCATAAGCTCCGATCGTAAATTTAGCTTCGGAAATTAAACCGTGCTCGCTTAATTCGTAACCCTTCGCGCTCTTTCCGCCTATGTATTTCCCTCTTCTTTTTTCGTCGTACTCGACGTAGCTCGAAGCACTACGTGACGAAGAACAATTCGCGAGAAGGAATCTCGTAGATGTACGACGTAATGTGCCTTCGAACTCGAGACGTATTTCAGCTTCATCCATTTTTACTTCTCCACTTTCAACGATTCTCTCGCTATCTTTTTTCTACGTTTCTTCTTTTCTTTTTCCAACATGACTGAAATTGCGATTCCTTATTCTGTGAGTTAAATGATCCGAAAACGATTTTCAATAATGACTGTTTAATGCGTTCAGTTATATCGGACAAATTATGGAGTATTCACAATCACATATCCATTACAAGGAGCAAATTTTTATTAAAAAAATATAGTTTTCTACAAATAACAATTAATTTTAGATGTTTTAAATCTTAATAGAATGTATAGTTATACCTATAAGATTTTTTTAAAACTGTGGAAAATATTATATGAATTTTCTCAATGTTTAAAATTATTAGATTCTTTTTTTCTTTTATTATGAAAATCTTTCTTCTTAATATTTATATCTGTTCAATATCGAAGAAAAGAAATGCAAAATTTTTCAAGTAGATATAATGTTTCGCGCATACCATACAATTATATAATTAAGAATTTTGATTAAAATAACATACTTGAATTTGCGAGAATTGGTTACCTCTGTAGTCTTTCAGAAAATACATGAAATTTGTATCTAGAATTTCTGTCTCACTGTTATCTTTCCGTATATTTTTATAGGGACTCGTTCTTGAAATAATAAATTGTATGGCATTGCTCTCATGCTTCTTTTCTTTTTTTTGTCTTTCCTCATATTCCATTTCATTTGCTGTTTACTTGTGTTACGATCTATCTGACACACGAAATAAGTTGCGTAAATAAGTTATCACCAATTGATTCCGGCTGAGTGCTTTTATCTGATTAGGGGTGTGCGAGTACCCGAAATTTTCGGCTCTTTGAGCTGAACCGAATTTGATTTGAGTTCGAATTCTCGATGATTCAATTGTCTTCAATTACATGAAGATATTCGAGTTATTGGAATTCGACAAGAATGATCAAACTCGATTTGACTTGGGCTTTACTAATGTTTTCGCGCGTTTCTATCTGATTATATTAAATAAATAATCCACATAATAGTTAATTGAAATTCGAGAAATTTTGTGTACTGTGTGAAACAATTTCGGTAAGATAATTTTTTAATACATATACACAAAAATTTGCATGTTTTCTGAAAGTCTGTTTTATTTTAATGACACTATAATTTATTTATTAATTAATTTATTTAAATTAAGAAAAATTTCATGTATGCAACTCGAGAGGTCACGTTATTTAAGAGAAAAAAAGAAATATCTAATACAATTTTATCATACTTTATCATGGTGATGATATATAAACGGTGTGAAATGAATGCAGCCGTGATTGTATATTCTTGGAGCCTGCATAAATAGGATATATTCAGCAATATGATATTAAAATATATTTATTCTGCTTCGTGCAATTTTTCTTGATTACGTATATTTTTTTTCAAACAGCGCTCTCTCGCGGCATTTATTAATTCGCTCAACACGCCCAAAATGCAATATAGATGCAAATACGAAATGTAGCTGTGATCGGAATTATTGAAGCATCCATGTATAGAAAAATTCGGATTATTCGCAATTTCCAATTTCCACGGGTAATGTCATTCTGTTTTAAGCTCTAATTGCGACAGCATATTGCTCATTTTATATGATGCCGCAAAACTGCAAATTTCCGATATTTTTCCCGATATTGTATTTCCGTAATGATTCGGCATTACAAAGCAATTGAAGTAGCAAGAAACAAAGACACGGAGAAAGTTTGTTGTATAATTTGCCGCGGCAAAAAGTAGCCTGATTTACTCGCCTTAGAACTTCGCTACTTCGCGAAAGCGCTTGTTTTGAGTTAAACCAATTTCAACAATAGTGGTACGGAAGCTCCATAACTCTTGGAAAGAATGGAAGCTTTTCTACGGAAAGACCGGAAACAAAATGCGTTAGAAACGAAAAAGTGAAAAATATCTCAAGAACGGTCCGGACAAATTCACCGGAGAATAGGATATCGGAAATAGTCGCGCAATAATCCCTTTTCGCTAGTGTCGGTGCGCGACCGAAATCTCGTTTCCATTCGGAAATGAGTCGTGCATCTGGCAAATTGCTGATATTTGTGATAGACGTCGTGTTGCGGCTATCAAAGTGTCACCAGATCTTTCTCGCACGCTTCCCTCTACGACACTTTGATTGCCATCTATTCCCACATCACCTGAGCAATATTCTTATATATATATATATATATATATATATAATATATTTGCATAGCATGTCGCGGGCTAAATCAACGTCTCTTTCAAATGGATTTCAAAGATCGTTAACTTGGAGTGTTTATGTAAGACATTTCATAGCCTACATTCGCTTTTACGTTCGCAAGAAAATTGCCCTTTCGAAAGAGAGGTCGGATTTTATTGATTACCGTAGATTTCGCGGAATTTAATTATTTGACATTTGTTGTAAGCGATATTTCGAGTAGAATAAAATAAATGTATTTGCCGAAATTACGAAATTACGTGGCATATTTGAGTGGCATTAATAATTTTCTCATTCATCAATCCTTTATTAGTGAATGAAATATGTTTATTAGAGAATAAAATATGTATCCTGTGCACTTTTATATTTTTATTTTTATTATTAATTTACTGCTATATTAATCACTTTAAAATTAAAAGAATTTTTATTGTTATTATCCTTAAAATTGAGCATATAAATAATATCGTTTTTAAAACTAAAAATATGTTAACATTGATAATGTATTAATATTGAGAAGAGAAAGAGAGATTAAAACAATACTGACGAGTAGTACAAATTTATTTATATGATAGATAATTTAATTTGAGCATCTATAATGCGCGACCTGTTTGTGTTAACAATTTAATATACATTAAACTGTGCATAACTTTTTAAATAGAAATTTCAATGTAATTTTTTCTTTCTTTTTTTATACAAGGAATATTGAAGAAAAAATTGGCATGCAGTAAATTCAGGACTATAAATTCCAGACTTCGTTCCCGGAGTTTTTCCAGATTTTGCGCGCTGCAGCTGCGTAGTTTCTCACTTAAAAGTATAGCATCAAACTTTCTTATCTCGCTCGCATGTACCGTTCGCTAATCGAAATGATTTGCCTCAGCGCTGCCATTATCGATTACCTTACGATACAACCCAGTTTTAGTCTTTCGCATTAGAGTTGTGCGAAACATTATGACAGGAAATGTGCGCTGCTGCAGAACGTACTTTTATTGCCGTTGTGTGCGGCGCGAAAGCACTTCCAGATAAGAGAGTTTCAACGAGGTCGTTGTCGTCGATATAAAGCGGGATATAGATATATATAAGAAAGCAGAGTAGTGTCCTCCGGTAATAACGTCCTTAAAACAACTCGATAGTCCATTCTACAGCTGTGCGTAAAATATAGTTAATGATTCGCATAAATTGCACTCGCAGTATTCTCATTCATAGAGATGTGTTCTCTCTTCCTCTCTCTCTGCTAAAATCTGTTGCTAAAATCTCTGCTGAAATCCTTAAGCCTTTCCTATTATAATAGAGATACATCTGAGAAAAATGTGAAAGATATCAATAATTATTTTATCGATAAAAGTAAAGAATTGGATGCAACAGTGCGATTTAGTTTGTTTTTTCTTCTTCAAGAGATCTCGAGTAAACGTAGATTTAATCTTCTTAACAGAAATAACTTGACTTACTGTTTTATCGAATCCTTCGACGATTTATATGTCAAACACACGCACAAATACCAGAAGTAACTAGTTTACGTTTTAAATGAACTAGGTAATTGTTTTATTGTGAGAGTATATACGCATCGCCTACGAACATTGCATCGGGAAGCACTGCTAAGTGCTTCTCTTAAAGCCATAAGCATATCCGATTAAAGCACGGAAAAGAAAAACTGCTAGTACGCTTAGAAGATGCTGTAAGAGGTCGCACTGCGACTCTTGCTTATCTCTTGCGGAAGTATACTCTGTTGAGCTATAAAATTGTATATGACGGTGTGCAAGTATACCACGGATACACTGAAAAGTTTTTCAGATCTTTTTTCACGAAGCGTATAATTTTTTCAATCGGAAATTTTGATTCGTGTCGTGCTTCGCAATATTTAATATTCATTTTTTTCATAGTAAGCAAATAAAATTTCGAGTCACAAAATGTTTTATTTAATACAATGCATATTGTATAAGTCTATTGACTTCAATTTCAATTTCTCGTTTAATTTTTTTCATTTATCAAATTACGAGACATATTAAGTCTCTTAATAGCCATTCTAAATGATTTAAACTGAAATATAATGACATATATATTAAATAAAATAAAAATAATATAATTCGCGTCCCGTAAATATTAACAATATTAAGAGTACATGAGCCCAAGTCACAGACATATTTTTCGCTGCGTTCTTACTTTAAAACGCGCATACTTAATTAATTAACTACGGCACGTGTTCTATCCAGGCATCGCGGTGTACAGATTACGCGTGCTTTTTTGCTCGTTGAAATAATTTACGTAATCCAATTTGCGTCTCATGCCTCACGTGAGAGGATCGCGAGACGATTAAGGTTCGCGAAACATATGCACAGTCATGGAAAGCATTCTGTGATCCATTACGGTGTCCCGGCGAGCGGCATAAATTATCGGGGTAATTCGCCGAATACCGAATCCCGACATCTCGATAGCTGTTCATCCCTCGTCGCACGTGTCGGAAAAAGCTCTTAAATCAAGCGGGAAACGCGAGTTAATATCTGACTCGATCGTCGTCTTAACGGCTAACGGCAACGCGCTACATTGCACGACTGGTCTCAAACCGGAAGAGAAATGGGAGTGTCAACGGGTAGTACAGCTATATAAATCTTGTAAGATCACGTTCGAGCCACTTCGCTTCAAGACGCATTGTCTGGCTTCTCCGTAGCACGTTCCTCCGAGTATATGATCAGCATCAGCTGGTGACTTTTAACTGCACGCCGCTTTCTTCGAGTGCGTTCTAGATTCGATTATATTAGCAATGTGTAGATTATATAAGACGATATTTATGTTCCTCTCTCCGAAATAGAGTAATGTTCATAGCGCATAGCAATTTCTGCCGTTTTTTATTGCCTCGGGAATTTTCGAGCTTTTGTTAGGGAAAACCATTTATATGAAACACATCTATCGGTATTTCAAGATATCATGATTTTTGTGAGAGATGTACAAAAGATATATTAAATCATTATAATAAATTCTGTATAGACATTATCAAGCATTAATTTTCCGATAAAAGATTAAATAAAGTTTACTCTACATTCTTTCTTTTCTGCAAAAAGAAGAGTTTGGTTTAAATTGATCCTTCTGTCTGTTTAATAAGATTATTGTAAAATGTCATGTTTAATTTCACGATTTTGACGAAGTTTCAGTTCTGTCGTATTACATAATAAGAGAATACGTGCGCTCGTCTCGAAGGTTTAGGGGAAAAATCACTCCCTCATGTAATTAGATATAGTCTGAATTTCAAGGTTAATCTTCGTACATATATACACATGTGAGCATATATATATATATATATACCATATATCTAAAATATATTGTATATTCACAGTTTGTCTACTCAGTTGCCTTAAGCCCAGAGGTTATGATTAAGTCTGTTGCTTCTCATTCAACTCTCAGTTGCGGTTTCTACTACTGCAAACGCGTTACAGTCTGCCTTACAATGACGCAATTTAGGCTTACACTGGCGGTTAATGTGGATCAAGCCTCTGTGGTATTAAGCCCTATAATAGACGGTTTAATAACACTAATCTAAAATCTGATACTATCGGAACAGAGTAGATTACGTTTGTTTCTGGGCATGCCCCGTATGTAATTTAATATTATTAATAAATAGACGTATGTATATATGTATATATATACCATATATATATATATATATATATATACACACGATACCTCAAATTGCTTAATCAAAATGCTCATTTTTAAATTGATCGTTCCGATGCATTTTCAATTAAGAGAAAACTTATTGTTAGAAAGTAACTTTATGAATTTATAATACGCTACTTTTCAATTCTGCGATAGTAATAGGTGAAGTGCATAATTAATGCATCGCGAAACCGAGTAACTTAATTAATATTTTATTATAACGTTATATGATATACAAGGTGTCCGGTAACTAACGGACCAACGATTACAAGTGGATTCTTTGGTCAATTTGGGAACAATTTTTCCCCAGCAAAAATGTCGAAAAAGGTCATCATTTTTTACAACTTTCCAATATTTGTCATTATATATCTTTATAACTAAGATCTTTATAACTCAAATTAAAATTTTATTATAGTAAACTCTACTTGAAATTAACTGAAGACTGTAATTATGTTAGACTGTTAACTCCAAAACGTTTAGTTTTCAAAAAATCCATTTTTTTCAATCGCTTATAACTCGAAAATTATTGACTTCTCAACATTTTTGCTAAGGAAAAATCGTCTCCAAATTGGCCAGAGAATCCGCCCTTAATCATTGGTCCGTTAGTTACCGGACACCCTGTATAGTCGACGTAATTCTATCCCAATTTACCTTGTGAAAAGATACACATATAACTTGCTGGAGAGTTCAGCGATTTTTAAAATTCTATTATTGTTATAATGGTTTAATGCTTTTCGAACCATATGTGAATATAATTGTATTCCAATATAAACATTTGAGAAATTCAAACATAAAATATTAAACTCTATAGTTTTATAAAAACATAATTATTACAAAACTTTTTGCTGAAAATACTGCTGCTGTTATAATTTATAATTTTTCAATTGTACAATTATCGTAAATGCATGATAACAATCTTTTTTTAGAATTATAAAAAATTCATGTTTTTATTGCGTTGAAACGAGTTTAAATGAGAATGAATATTCGCAATCACAATTCCAATTCTTATGAGGCCACAGCGTTACGTTAATAAAACATTAATAACATCAATAAATAATTCACATTTTGATACATTAAATAATTTATGTTATTCTCGATATGTAGAGCAATATATCACTTAATTGAAATGGTCATTTTAAAATTTCCAGTGGAAGAGATTCGTAGGTGTGGTTGAACTTAAAATATCTGGATAGATAGCTAAAGAGTCGCTACAATTAAAATCTCCACGGTAAAAAATAAATAAAATAAAAAATTGTACTCGCTATGTATCATAGACTAATTAACATAGAGATGCTTCGCTTTCCCTTCTCAGGAAATAATTTTCTGCGCACATTTCTGCAATATTCGCTCAGTCACTTACGTAATGACATCAGGATCGAACCACATCGTAGGACGAAGTCGTAGGTGGAATTAGCTGTCAGCTAATAAAGCGAGACTCTGCGTTAGCACTTTGAAGTCACGCTGACCGACTTCGCGCTACGCTTCACACTAGTTGACAAAGTAGGAAGAGTCATCTATTAGTTTCACTATTACTTTTTCTCGATTTGCTCTTCGTCAAGTAAATATGCGTGATAGAAACGCAAGCGTCTATATATATTCCTTTGAGAAATACTTATGCCCCATGTTAATTGTTTAAAAGCTTACGGAGTGATCCCTTGTGAATACTTTCTATACCGACAAATATAATTTTTTCTGAAACTCTTATTTGCATGATGATATGATAATTTAATTGCAGATATTCTTTGTCTTTAATGCTTTCTATAATACAACTAAAAATTTATTACTTTGTTTATGTCGCTAAACTTGATATAGATTAAAGTAAAAATATTTCTAGCATTAAAGCAATATGTAAGGAAATATCTGGAGAAAATTCTCAATATAATTAGGAATTTAAAATAAATTTATGTGGGTGTATGTTGTATGTGTACATATGATAACAAACATACAAGCTTTTTCAATCTTATTTAAAAGACTCTTATTATAAAAAGCATGTCATAATTTCTATTATTTTTAATAATATAAATTAAATATTTTATATACATATATGTCTAGTATATGTTTTTTAAAGGATTTTTCTTTATAATCGGAATATGTTTACGGATTATTTTGATTATGAAAATAATATGGGGATTTAATTGAAAATTGTTTCATAATACCATAATAAGAAAAATGTTGAAGAATTTTACATGCACATATATATATGTGCATAACTGTCTTTTATTTATGAAATTATGTGTATTGTAATTATATGTATGCATTGAATGTAAATTTTACATGAATATTAAGGAAGCCGAATATTAAATTACAATACTCACATTTTAAATTACAATACTCACAAAATTATAAATATGATCTCGTGAAATGCAGCAACACTGATGATGCTTTCTTTCCCTTTATTCGACTCTCTAGTTTCTTCCGCCATTTCATAGATTTCACACAATGCAATATACATGGCAAACAATAAATGTTTTCATTCATTTTACGTGAACATTTCGCAAATATTTATCTTGTAATAAACATACTGGAATATTTTTCTATAAAAGTATATTATAGAAACATACCTAAAAGCTTGCTCCAGCCATTATAACTTATTGATGACATTGACATATCTCTTATAGACATACTGTTCACTCGATATTATGTAACAATGACAAAAGTTTTTGGTGAAAACAATTTAATATTAAAAATAGAATTTTTTAATATGCCAATATTAAAAATTGTTAAAGCTAAAGAATTATTTCTCACACTGATTTAAGAATACTGTTGAAAAATTAGATTTTCTTTTATCACATCTTGTGTTAAAAAAATAAATATTAGCTGAATGAAAAATTGTGAAAAATTGTTTTGTGAAAAGCAAGCTATAGTAAACGTACATATATGCTCGCGTTTCGAGGGCTGTTTAAATCTCTTTCAATCATTAAGTCAGTAGCATTGTTAGATTCATTCAAATGAGCTGCGCTGAACGCTAGACCGCATTATTGACCCATTACATTGCTAAGCATTAGGCTAATATTTGCATATTACCCGCATGGAGTTACCGATAATGCATCATCCGTTAATTTGCCACGCCACTGTGTTGTAACACACAACACATATTTGTATCGCGTATGTACTGTATCAGCATGTTTTGCCAACCAAATAGATTAAATAATTTTTAGAATAATGGTTTATCTGTGGTTTTTGAGAAAGAAAATAAAAATATAGGATAAAGAAAAATAAAAAAATTATGTTCCACGACGCGCAAATAAAACTATATAACAAATAATTGAAATTATTGATCGAAATGCGTTTACATCTACTATTTAAACTTGTTACAGGACATGTGGAAATTCTTTTTAAAAAAATAAGCGTTATCTCTTTTTTCTCTTTTTATTATTTTTTATTTATGTAAAATACGCTTCAAGTATAATATAAATTATCGATGTAAATGATATGAATATTATCAATACGAATTTATTGTGATTATAATGCGTGGTGCGTGGATCTCTGACACTGTAATTAAAGCATATTATTAACATTATTATATGCTGATGTAACAATGCCTGCTGTGCGCATGACTGCATGTCACTACGCATCGCAATAATTGACCCTTGATGTTCTGGACAATTGAAATTGCTCATATACGCTCATATGATAATGTAATTAATTAGCAACAGGATAGAGCAAAATGCGAAGCTAACTTATCAATTTAAAGTCACGATGCTTTTTTTCAGATTAGCAAAGACTAATAATAATTGTAAACGCGTTTCGTGTCGTGGTAATAAATTATAATATAGTATGTTAATTGTTTCCGCGTTAATACAAAATCCACTTTTGAACGACAGGTGCTAAATCGTAAGTGACAGTTACACGTGTCGTTCGCAATAACCGTAGTTGTTGAAATTAATGTGGAAAAAACACAATGTATGAATTTCTATCAAAATACCAATTCTCAGAGTTTATTCATATCTTTTATTGAAACCGTTTTCAATTAGAATAACAAAGCTCATATGTTGAGATGCATAAATTCACTGTTTCGCACACAATCAATAGATAAATAACAGTTGAAAAAAGCAAATAAATAACAATATTTTAAATATAAAAAGTTTTATATTAAAAAGACTTTTATAATTAAATAATATTTTTTATAGTAACTCTGTACTTTTCTGACTTCTCTCTCTTTCTGTCTCTCTAAGGAGAAAACATATATATTTCGTAATCAAATTCGTTGTCATGCATGGCGAATATGGATATTCTAAATTATTCGAATTACAGTAATTGATCGATGAATGCAAAAAAATCCTATAAATTACCTTGAGAAATCTATACACATTTATATAGCCAAACTTGGAAGTATAAAGATAATAATATTAACTTTTTTGAAATATTTAATAATATTTCAAACGTTAACAAAAAGCAGAAAATTGCTTAAAAATTTAAGATTATAATCTTTTGTATGGTTTAATAAACTTCTTGGTGATCACTTGGATACACAATAAAATGTTATATAGTAGAAAGGAGTTTGGGATACACAATTTATGTCGCCGCTAACAAAAGCAACACACAAAGAGTCTCACTCTTTGTGTGTTGCTTTTGTTAGCAGCGACATAAATTGTATGAGTTGAGCAAGATAAGATTAGTACTGATATACAATTTTTTTCTTTAAATTTGTAGAAATACGATCGAATGTGCATGTATTATATTTTAGAAAAAACAATAAAACATGTAGAAGGAATTGAATAATATAAAAACGAGTAATGTATACATATATTGTATATTTTTTATATGAATATCGCAAATACCTCGTGACATTAATATATTTTTATTAAAAATTTAATTTAAAAATATATTTATATAAATTATTATAATTATTTCTTAATTATTTCAATTTTTTAAAAAATTTTTTCTAAATGTATGGATAATATTAAATCCTTTTTTAAATAAAAAAACTTCCAATTTGAGATAGATTTTAACATTGATTTGCCTTAAAAGCGTTGGAATTATTAGAGTGGATGAAAATATTTATGATAAAAGTTCAACGATAATTGAAAATTTTAGATAAATATCATACTACATTTTGCACAAGTAAAGCGTACAACGAGCAAAACCATAGAAACGCATTTTTTTATTTGATGCTCAAAATCATGCATAAATCATCAAACGTTAAACAGAGTGCCATATTTCAGTACTTACTAACATTTTTATTTCTTACATTTTTAATATTATTTGAACAGTTTTAGCTATTTCTTGCGTGGAAATGTTAAAACGCGTCATATAATATTCAGTGGTGGTTAACCATAATTTTCAACGTAGCATGGAGGACCATAATGCTGTGACTTCACTATAATAGTAGTATTATCTGTTTTTGCGTCGACATCGGAGTAGTAAAATACCACAATATTACACGTAATGACGTATAAGTGTCGTAAGCATAGGATTAAAAATAACTTGTTGTAGAAATATAATTTCTTTTTACGCTAGATTAATTTTTTTAATCGTACAGTGAAAATAATAAAGGATAAAGTAAGAACAACAATTGTATAAAATGCCACAATATTTCTTAAACATTTTTCTCTGGTACTCTTTTACCTTCTACGTCACTCTTCTTTTACAAAAATAATTATAAAGTTGTTTGATAAGCTTCTTTTGTATTCTTCCACATTTGCATTATCTCACTTTGTGCATAAACGAGGTATTATTGATTACGTCTTTTTTTTCTACCGCGCTTATCTTAAATTTGCATAATTCAGATTTGGCCGAATATAAAATATTCTGCCGAACACTATACATGAACGGATTACATAAAATAGGTCACTTTCTATGTGTACGTGTATATACTTTCATTGTTTCCTTTAGACCATTACACAAACAAAGCGTGTCTGATAAGAGAGCTAACGGCTCTATAAATACTTTATTAAGCGTTAACGGCTGTTGACAGGCAGGATATTATAGTGATCGCGACAGCAAATCTTCTTTTACGCATGGTTGTGCGACGAAACACTACTGCGCGTGCGTGGCTTTTGGTAATCCGCGAAAACGGAGCATCTTCATGTTACTTCCCCGCAAAATCAACAGCTCGGATCACGGATCTAATATATCATCCCGGAAACGCCTTGGTGCCCACGTTGTTATCATTATACCTCGCCTCGGCGAGCAACGTGAAAATAGAGCCGCGTGCGTGCCAATCCGTAACTTCGCGCGCGATGTTCCGACACGTATACACGCGTGTACGAATTAACAAGGCGTGTGACGTATGTATATGTACACGTGGATTCGCGCGCGAGCGCGAAATATGTACGATACATCGGGTTGCCATCGCGACGCTAACGTGCATTTCCACCCCGTCGAGTCACGTCGCCGCGAATGTCGCGACACATTAACGCCTTGGTAATCAACACTTTCAATCGCGATTCGATTATCGTCGCGCCCGAGCCTTCCACGAATCCTTTTCTTAGATGCGGACATTATTTACGATCATCTTCACGGTGAAATAAAAATACGAAATTCTAATGTTCAAAAACAGTTTCACTGGGCGTGATGATTTTTATTTCCTACCGACATCAAATATCTCGACAGACATTAACACTGAATATTCATTTTTACTAATTACTCCAAATTGGTGTAAAATGTAACGAACAATGCTTAACTTTTTATGCTTAACATTTGCATATTTTCAGTATGAGTGTTTTAAAAAATTGATTTGCTTGGAAAGAATTAAATTCTTTTTTTTTTTGTGAAAAAAATTACAGAGAGTTAAATGTTAAAACCACAATACTAATATTTTAATTGAAATCATTCAACCAATGTTATAATTTAATAAAACTAAATACTGAAAATAGTTGCAAATTCGGCTGTTCTTATCCCACGGTTAAAAATTGAGTTTTATCATATTGGAATATAAAGAATTAAAAACATTGTATTCGCAAAAAAAAACCGATATTAATTTACGTTAAAATATAAAAATGTAAATATAGAAAGAATAAAAATACATGCCCACAATATACGTGAAAAGGGATCTCGAAATTAAAAAAAAAATTTTTTTTTGGAGTTACGCATTCGTCGCTTACACGTTGTAATCGATGTCGACAATACGATATTTTTCAGAGAACAAATGTCAATATTTTCTTTATTCTCGTTATTTGCACAAATAACATTGCCACAAAAATGGAATTAATATTAACAGACATTCATTGTTTTTGTTATAAAACGTATTTCTTCGTTTATTGATAATAAATGATTGAAATTAATCACGATAATGAATACAGCTTTTTTTGTAGCGGTTTATGCGAAACTTATACCATACATTTTCTTTCAAAAAATATCAATTTGAATCGCACAAAAATTAAGTTTACGCAGTTATTAATTCACATAGTTGTACAATATTACAATTTACACACATTTAAACTGTACATAGTTACATAATATTATTTACATTAGCTGCAAGCTCACGCATTTACTCAATAGTAATTATAACTTATTTCTAATTATTGTGTGTTATACAAATGTACTTGTACACGATACGTATATGTATCATTAATATTTTATTTATATATCATTGTTTGCAACAATGAATTTATTATTTAGTTTTAAAAAATTCTAATCTTATCTATTATTTGTGTACATTTAACATTATTTGTGTAGGGCCACGTTTATAGTGTATGATTTTAATATAGAGATTCCAGATAAATAATAATGATATTTCTGTGAAAACATGATAAATGTAGTCTATTGTTTTTGTCCACGATGTTACAACTAAAATTGGATCACGCAAAGTTGCGCCGCACATTTACAAAATATCATTTATTTCATCTAGAATACACAGATGGTCGAGGGATGAGAGTTGTTTCTCTCGACCTAATAAAACTTTGCCTCTTTGCGTTAGCGATTGGCAAGAAACCAAGTGATTTCTTCGGCCATGTATTTGTTATCACGTTATCATCATCGCTATTATTAACAGAATTGATTGGCTTCTCAGTCTTCGCGCTACTTTTCTGCTACTTGTTTTAATTTCATATAATGTCAATCAATTTTATAGTCTATTAAAAATATCGATACAATGTACCGGATATGTCAGAAAATATCGTTGATCGCGTAATTCTACGTGCCCTATATATAATTGAAAGTTTCTTCCGCAATCGTCTTATTCCCCTGTCGTCAAATCGGAAATGATGCAGCAAACAAATGAAAAGTGGTTCAGTTAGAATTGTTCGATAGTAAAAGCTGTTCTTGTAAAATATATGAAAATATAATATGCATAAGACAACATAATAATACCCAAATTTATTCGATAGTAAAAGTCGCTTTTCTCGCGAAATATACGAAAATAATATGAATAAGACGACATAATAAAAATAATACGCAAACTTTTTGTTATTTTCATATTTGAAAATAATTATATTTAATTTTATTTAAAGACAAATATGTAGATAATTAATAGTAATAGGACATAATTCTAAATATTTAAATGTGTAACGACATGTGTCAATACGATATAAAAATATTATCAATTTAATTAATTAATTTATATTATTTAGTGAATTCAGAAGTAAAAAGATATTATCTTCGTGCGAGAATAATGAAAGGATTAATAAGAATAAAATGTTTAATTTGAAACAAAGCCGTAAAAGAACATTATCTTTATTGCGAGAATGCCGTGAAATCCATGACTGTGATGAACGTTATTCAATAAATAGAAAAAATCGATGTCGCAATTGAGACTTTAATGTAACATTTATCGAAAAAATAATATTTTAAGAAAATTAAGTTAACGAGAGACAATCGTACTTCGATGTAATGAATGACCTTTCTCGAAAGATTAGAAATATATGCGACGAAATTATATTCCGGTTTACTGACTTTTAAAGCGTATTATTATTGTATCTCATTAACAAGAAATTTTCGCTTGTTCGATATATAAATTTCTCATATTCCAATTGTAAATATCAAAAGCATCTAATTTTAGATGTTAATATCACATCTGATGCTTATTTTTCTTAATAATCTCGGAAACTTTTATATACAAAAGTATTTTATTACAAAAGTAATTTTACGGTCGACGATGCATCTTATTTTTTGCGAAGAAAGGTTTTTGTTCAAATTTCTTAAAATAAAGCAATGAAGTATACAAAATGAATGACTAGCATTATAGGAAATGAGTTTTTCATAAATATCTATTTTTGTTTTTGCACGTTTTCTTCGATTATAACTATTTCTTGCATGAACTTCTGACCCTATTATATCCGATCTATAAAAAAAAATAGATGCAACTGACATTCAGACGTCTCGGAATGTATATGACGTCGATAAGATGTCTTATTAAGAGCAATAACAAAGGAATGTGTATGTGTATGTGACGCCTACATATATTTATATTGTATTATATTGTAATATAAATTGTAAATATATATTATTCGTGTGATCGAGGGTTTTAGTTTATCGATAAAAAAATATTATACCTCAATTTTTTTTGCGACGTCGTCAGTCGATTACGTCAGTCATTACCAGCCACACACGATGCCATTTTCATTCATATTCTTCCGCGTATTTTGGCTTTAAATCACATTCACGAAGATCAGATTCTATGCTGGAGTCGTTATCAAAACTTATCTAAGCAGTTTGCTAGGTAAACTGCAGAAAAGGTCGTCCTAAATTATTTCAAGACGAGAACCCTCTGGCACGATGCGACTCGGCACGTCTTAATGTACACTTCATCGGCGCTTACTGAAGGTAATCTAGCTGGATGCGGTTTTAACGAGATCGAAGATCCATCCTGACGAGAGAGAGGGAGAGAGAGCCCGGAGAATTTCAAGAGATTCCTTCTGTTACAGCCGCGAAAATGTTATCGATTAGCGTTCACCGATTGTGGATCTCACCCAGTGTTGCATGTGTTTAGATGATTGAAAAATTAGCTAGATAAAGATGAGATAAAAATATATAAATTTATCTTAGATAAGACGAAGATGATTGTGTTTTAAATATATCTAGATAAAAGATAAAATTATATGGCGATTCGTCTAGATAATTTTCTAGATAATAATTTAAAGACTGCTTATATATATATATCTAAACACAGTTATAAAAAAAATGTATATTATAAAAGGGATATAAAAAAATATATGTATTCATATTTATAAATTTTTATCGCTTACTGCTTAAGTTCTATTATTTTTATGTGCTATGATGCTAAACCAAAATTATCTGAAAATTATTCTAGATAATTTAGTAAAGATAATACTTTTTTTCATCTAAGATGTAGGTATGGATAATACATATTTTTATTATCTATATAAAGATAAGATGACGCCAAAGTTTCTTTTAGATGATCATCTATATAATTTTATTTAGATAACAGCAAACACTGATCTCACCGCAATAGTAGGCGAAATGTCCTTACGGTGTACGCGAGAGAAATCTCTACACGTGGCATCTCTCTCTCTCTCTCTCTCTCTCTCTCTCTCTCTCTCTCTCTCGGTATGCGCCGTGAATGTATGTATACGTATGTATACCGGAGATTGCTACATTTGGAATTTCGCGTATCGATTGGCGCGATATCGTTGGCAACATCACGAATTTATTCGCGTTCTTTTACAGCATTCTCTGAAAAGCCGAATGATAAAATGGAATATGTATATTATCAGCATTTTTAATCCGAAGCTCGATTTAACTCATACTCGAGTTTTGCTGAGTCTTTCGAAGGATTTTGATCATTTTTCTTTCCAGTGTAGTAACACAGCTAATGTATACATACGTCAAGATGTAATAATTTGAACAGAATATTCTGATATCAATCTCTCTTCCAGGTAGCAATATAAAATATGAAAAATTACTATTATTTTTCATTAATTATCAAGGTTTTGTGCAAACGAATATTTATGACACATCTATTGTTTCTTTTAAAATTCATGTTTCCATAATAATGATAAAATGAATACAATCCTCACTTTTTTCGACAAATTGCTTTTAGTGTTACGAAACCAAGTTCATTAATGCATTCTTGTTTTGGATATTTTTATTTTGTTATAGTGTGTGTGTCGCAGTCTTTTTCATTTTTTAAGGATGCTCTAATTGCGTACATTTCAGCGAAGCGAATTTTTAATAATAGTACTGGATGGAGTACATGCTTTTTTAATTAAAATGATCGAAAAAGTGAAAGTCATTTCGGTAAGATATTGCAACAGTAACTTCATTATTCGCGAGTCTTCATAAGATGATATGTGATGTAATTTTGTATGTTTTACACTCATTACATCATTAAATTATTAAATAATTATTATCATTAATCTTTAATAAGTCTGTGCATAATAATTGCCAGAAGCATATAAAATACGTACAAATGTTAAATGATTCGCATAAATTTAGTTGCTTTTGCAAAGCTTTAATTACAAAAGCAAATACATATAAAATATAATGAAATATAACGAATGCAATGGTTATTTTCAACCAAGCGTTAATTGCTTTTCTGTCAGAAATTGTTATAAAAATTTCGAATTGCAAAGCAAAACCATGTTTTTTCATTTTTTATATTTTTTTCTTTTAATAATTAAAATCGATGCTGTATGAAGAATATATATATATATATACACACACACACACACACACATACCTCATTCTTGATGTACTCTGATGTGCATATATGTCGTTTAGAATTATTACACTCTGCGTGCTTACTAAATTACATTTTCGAGTACATTTTCTCGATTTATGCGTTAACGATTTTCAACACGCGGTAAAACTCTGTCAATTTCTACATTGTCATGGTATTTACCATCCATCTGAAACTGAAGCGACAGTGTAAAGTAAACAAACAACACAAATCCTGCATTATCTCTCTGAAATCGAATTTTGTCTTCTTCAATTCCCCTTATTCGATCTAAATGCGTATCCGTGATAGAATGATTCTTGTCGTTACTTTCTAAAAAAAGACATTGGAATATAAAAATTTTCTTATATGTATATATATTACACTATAAGTTTGCATAATATATACAATATTTATTCTTATATATTTATACCCTACATATAATTTGTGACTCTCATATAGCAAATTTCTATTCTTTTTCTCAATAATTTTTATTAATTATTAATATATTTATTATAATCCGCTTTTAATTATTATTTATACATAAAAATAACAATAACTTAGTAATCATAACCAAATATTTACTTAAATTATTCGTATTATATGAAATTTAAATTTATCATTATTGAAATATGTAAAAATATTTATTTTTGGAGATGTTTACTAAACAATTGTTTTGTTCCAAATGTATCCACTAAATGAAAACTCAAATACTACTCAATGATACTGATACAATACATAATAACATAAATATACAAATGTAATTTTCTCCACGTTTTCGTTTCGGACTAAAGCAATAATTAACTTTTTTTTAGTATTATTGTTATTTCTATGAGACACTACCATATCTATTTAAAATATGAAAAAATAAATTCTAAATTTACAAAGAGGAGAATTATTCCATTTCATTAACGCATTAGCTTTCGTACTAATTTTTCAATAATTTATTTAGTACAAGAAAAAAATAAATTTAATTAAGTAAATTGAGTTGATTAAAAAATATTTATATAATTAATATAAAAACATTTTTTCCTCTCTTCTTATCTCTTTTTTCTAATCGAACATAATTTTTACATAGAAATAATAGCTTTAAAAATAATAGTAATTCTCTAGATTTATAAAAATAAGATATCTTTCATATACGGTCAACTAGTAGATAAATGTATATTATTCATATTATATGTATGTCGAATACAACTTCGAGCTGAACAACTCTTTATCATATACCAAATGGAAAATTTCATCGCACTGTCCAAAACGACCATTGCGTAACTATAGACATAGTACTGTCTATCTTGTCATCCTTGTCAATCTATAAGCTGATTAAACTGTATATGCTATACCAATATTTGAAGTGGTCCTGGACGAAGGCTTAACGCACAATAGTCGAGAATAACGAGAGAAACATGTATAATATCTGATGATATCTTTTGTTGCAATGTTTGGCGGTAAACATGTATTAAATAGATATATAATTAAATAAATAGGTATATAAAGTTATTTTCTCTTGTTGTACTCAAACTAGTATATTAACTGTAACACTATATGTATATTTATAAAATTTACGTATGTACATAAACACAAAATTATATTAAGTAAAAATATTTTATTATAATTGAATTTTAATGATTAGGAATCGTATACTGTATATAATTCCTTATTATTACGATAAAAAAATTATAATAATAAATAACAAAAGTTTTATTTAAAATACATATAAATTGTTAGACAGATTTATAATCTTTGTTCTAATAAGTATCTTAAAACGTGTTTATAAAGTCGAGAATTGAAAAATATCAATACTTTTTTTATAAAATTACACATTTGTTTGCTTCTTTATGAATAATAAAATTATAAATACTGTTAATTAGTATCTGTCTATCGTATCTATTGCACAGTCGTGCAATCTGTTACTTTACACGTATTGAAGTTTGCGATACGTGCTCTGACAACTAAAGTACAGAATACAATAGATACGTGTACCTGCGTTTACGGCCAATATCAAACGTTTAAACTCGGCTATATTTGAACAATACAAGAGTGTCTGCACATTCACTCTGTACAAATACACCAGTCAACATTTAGATTAATTCTAGCGAATGTTATGTATTTCATGTATATTAGAATCGTTCAGCTAACTTTGATCAAGTACAATATTGTCATTACTTAGGACTAGCTATAGTATAACTAACATTATTGAATAGCAAGATAGTGGCAAATATCGGCGAATGCATTAACATTGTCTTTAATTAATTTCTAAAATAACAAATAGTTTATATATAATATATATGGCAACTTTTATATTTTAGTCGTCTATCAAACCAAAGTTTTATAATTTTTTCCAGGCAAACTTGAAAATACAACAATTAAAAGCATATAAATAAATAAATAATTGTACATAAATAAGAAAGGTGTTAATATAATAATATTAAAAAAGTATAAAATAATTTAAATCGAAAGAGTAACAATATAATATGTATACATATAAGAAAATGAATAAATAAAAAAGAATAAGAGAAATGAAAAAAGGTCCAACAAAAAAATCTTGGTACAATCTCTTAAAGGATCAAATTTGTAGAAAGGGCTTCAGATATAACGTAAATAACGAATATACGTGTGCATACTCTTGTATCTCGTGCACGCACGTAGATATATGTATGTCCCAGGGGAGTCTGGTATACATAAATCGCTTATTTATCAGACGTAATCTGACCGACGGACGCTGCCCATAGAATAAAGGATAGTACGCGAATTTGCAGAGAGAATTTATCAGTGCCAGTTCGTTATATAATGCCTCGAGCAATGCTTGCATCCCTGTGATTGTTGCTACACAATGACCGAGTATTCAACAATGGAGCCTGGTCATTAATTCACGATATCAAGTCACAATTAAACCGGATTTCTTACCAAATTAATATGATAAATAAAAGATTTGTTAATTGCTCCGATATAATTGATGATTCAATTTACTGTGAGTCTGAAAGAAATCGGAAAGAAAATCGATAATCTAAAATTATATTTTTATCAGACTTAATTAAATAATTGAGTTTTACATTAAACTCACGTTAAATGTCTGTGATGGATCACTTTATTTTTTATACTGTTTTACGCAAACTTTGAAAATTTTATATATTCTAAAACGTCACGATGCAAATCCAAATTGAATTGCTCATTGCAGTATATAAGTAATAACCAACTTGCAATAATAAATTAAAATTAAACACAGTTATTATTTGCGAGAAGAAAAAATGGCAAATATATGTGTGTTTTCAAAAGCATAAACATTTGTTTATTTATTATGCAACATCGTGAAACTTCATTTACATTTAGCATAAAACTGCTGGTAAAAGCTCTGCTGACTGTAGTGAAGCAATTGAGATTGCCAGAAGGGATATGGTTATCGGCGAGAGCAGCCTTAAGGGGAATAGAACATAGTATGAGGCGACGATTCAACGAGGCGCATCTTATTTTCGTTTATCGTCATTTTATATTTCATGGAAGCGCTCTTTATGCTTATCCACCAAAATTTTCTATCATCTATTTTAATAGAATAGTGTGTTAAAATTAAAACAAAATAAAATATTATATATAATGTGTTTAGAGCATGGTCATTAAAAAAATAGCTGTTTATACATAAAATCATATCTTGTAAGGTAGGTATGTTATTTCATATACATGTATAACAAAATGTATTTTTTTCATCTATAATTAAAAGTTTCGGTACATTTTATTCAGTTTATATGAACTTCTTGAATAAAATACTAATTGATGAGAGAACATAAAAAAAACCTTTTTGCATAAAGTTATGATCTACACAAGTACTTGCGATATCAATTTAAAAAAAAGTACAAATGTGTTGATGTAAATTTAAATAAATGTCTATACCGGAGTAAGTTACATACCGTAGTTTATACAATTTAGCTAGATAGACCTAGAAGTTTTTCCGAAAAAATTGTAAAATACATGCCGTGAATTTTTTCCGACAAAATAATGGAATATTGAATTTAAATCGAATACGCGCACAACTCACATTTATATACACATACACATAAATTTCATCTATCCTATTTTGTTTATTTTTGTAAACATTTTTTTCATATTGATCAAAAAAGAGTATATTGAATATAAAATTTCAGACATTCATTTGAAATAGATATAAACTAATGCGTAATGTTAGATCAAACTCATCACAAAACTTCATATAATAAGCATATTAAATTTCCACATTAAATGTACATATCAAAGCTAAATAACTGCATGATGAAGAATGTTGTATTGTATATAGGAAAAGGATAATATAATTTATTTCGATAAATTTAATTATATTACGTTATTTGGTATATAATGCTTTATTTGTGATTTCATGAATTTTACTTTTTGATATAGCCACAATGACATTTTTATTTAAAAAATGAAATGAAAATTACGAAAAGTAATGTGCACTTTCTTATATACTTATATAGTATATTACTTGCGTAAATGTATATGTATAATGATATAATGCTATCGTATGTATGTATTTAATTAATACATATATTATAAACAATCTACAATTTATTGTATGCGTTTTGTACGTGTAGAAAGATTAATTATAATATTATACGAGAATATGTATAGTTTATTATTCTAGTATAAATTCTATTATAATTGATATTATGATAATATTACATTTATAATATATTATGTTTAATTTAATAATTATTATTCAACAGCCATAAATATTTAAAGATTTATCAAAACAAATGAAATGCCATAAATTACATTAATACAAAATATAATAAAATCATTACGCACATGTGAAAATAAAACAATTTAAAATTCAGATATACATTTACACACACACATATATAAATATAAATTAATTAGTTATAATCGTGCGACAATTCTTTCATATCTCTAATTAATTATATAACAAAACTCTAATTTATTTTAGTTATAGAAAATTACTTTGTGTAGAAAATATACTGTCACGAGACTGCTGATTAGATCAAATATATATGTATCTATTCCATTTATATATAACCACTTTCTCCATCACAGGATTTTTCTTTAGACATACAGATGGATGATATATACGAATCATTGCACATTCATAAATCAATTACCCTCGAAAAAACTTGGAAGCGATTTACCGTATTTATCGATAGACTGTAACAAAAAGTGTGATATACGCGTTCGGATTAACAAGAACAAATGTAGAATCGCAAGACTGAACCGAAGTTTTATCTCGTTTATTATCATGCTCGTATATATGCTCGGTCGAGCAATATCATCCCAGTTATCAGTTACATCCGACGCTTTTTGACGAGAACGCTACTTCTTTGACAGCTGCATACGATTCTCGCGGGATCCACGTTTACCCCTTGAATTAGCAATTTTACGGTCGTGGCACCCTCGCATTGTCCCGGCAACACCCGAGATATTCTCCATATTTTTTCGTCATATCTGCCCCGCTATACTTTAGTAACTATGGAACCGTAACTTTCATAACGTAGAACGAGGACGTCCAAATTTCCGCATATGATCTACCATTATCTCGCCGCCGCTGGCATTTTACGCTGCTCTTAGCAAGATAGCTTTCATAAGTAGCACTTTTACATCCTATTGGATAGTCGGTGGCAAAAAGAACATATAAAGATTCTACGAGAGAGATCTGTTACGATTAGAATCATAAAATATTATAATACTTTTGTATATAGTGTAATATTCGGAAGAATAAATCGTAATAAAAAAAAAAAAATGTGTAAATATATACGCAGTAATATTGTATTCGAATTGAGATTGATTTTTTAAAGTAATGTTATCTGCCAATTTTTTACACTATAATAAATAATGCATATAATTTTAAAAAATGAAAGAAATAACGTTTACTCAGAATCTTTATTGACTATAGATCTCGTTTTCTGTTTGTGCGTGTTAAAAAAGATAAAATATAGAATCTCTCAAAACTATAAGAGATAATCAAAGTAATTAATAACATTTTATTCATTATTTCAATACTTTGAATGTTGCATTTAAAAGGGAAAGCAAATATTTCAGTTTAATATTTATATAAATAATTTATATAAATATTTATGTTCAATTATAGATTTTATATATATTTATACACAAAGAAAATAAGAATATTTAATTGTTATACTCATGAACGGTCTCTCTCAAGCGAAATGAGTTACATGTGTTTGCTCCGATGAAACCCATTAACAACTATGAAACCATAAATGTAATTCAACATTGCAAAACGTATGTTACGATTGCAAACCATATCCTTTCGATAAGTTCTTTTAATTTCTGACGAATTGCATCACGTTTCTTTCTTCAGAAACGAATTTGAAGAGAAAAAAAACTTTCCCATTTCCCGCTTTTTATCACTTCTCGTTTTTTATATATAAATGTCACGCATGCTCCAACAAGAACCGACGAACTCGTTTCCTATTACGTGCGAGAAATATCTGGTATTATCGGACGCGTTCTATCTGAGCGACCATCTGTCGTGAAACCGCATCAAATCGTTTCCTTAACCGAGATTCCGCTCGCGTTTACGAGGCTCTTAAAATTGTCGCACATAAATCCAAAGGCGAAGCTGGCCGCAACTTTCCAATCCGTTGATAAGGAATTTTAAATTGATCGTATTTAAGTCGCGGGTAGGTGACCAAATTGTGGGTGACGTTTCTTTCGATACGGCTGCTGCCAAAACTGTCGAAGATAAATCTCGACTCCATTATACCATCCCAATTCTCTCTCTCTCTCTCTCTCTCTCTCTCTGTCTCTTCCCTCGAATCAAAGTAATCTTTTAACATACGCGAGATTGTATCGTGGATTGTATCGTTGCGAGATAGAAACTCGGACACGTAAACGTGTATAGAAAGGTCTTGTTAACTCATCTGTATTGGATATCATCTTTTAAGTGAAAAAGTTAATAATAAATAATAATAAATATGTATTTCCAATATAACATTTCTGACAAAGCTTAATTTATTTCAATTATCACCTAGAAAAAAAAAATAAAATAAAAATGCAAATCTGTCATTATTAAAAAAAAAGATAAAAACAGACAATTGATTTTTATTTCTAATAATTTTCTTTTTTGTTGCCGTCTGATAATTTTTGTACGAAAAATAGATTACATATAAAATAAAATGTTTACACATAAAATGAATGTAGTCTAGATAATTTATGTGTTATCCTTAATTATTTTCTTAATCACTTGTATGCACACACAATCCATTACGTATGATTACAAGGAGGAACGCGAAATCTTCCCGCATCCAGCACTGTTGAAAGCAATGAAGTTACACGAACACAAAGGATTCGCACGACTATAAATGATGTACGGTGTGCGTGGTTGTATGCAAAACACATTTACGTATAATCCAGCAATAATCGTAAAAGGGCTTACTACCATCCGGAGAGCTATAGAAGCGCAAACGTTGCTGCACTAAATTCTACTCCTGGACGGAAGGGGGGTTCATTCGCTGAAACTCGGGCGGAAACGACACTGCCAAAGTTCTAGTATTATCGTGAACGATTCTATGAAACTACGACCTGTTTCTTGTCGATACGATGTGCTTATCGTAACTCGTCTTGCGACAAATTGTCTAGAGTAGAGAATACGGTATCCCTGCGCGTAACTTATAGCTCGACGGTTTTCTTGTCACCGCCTGACGCTTTAAAAGCTTCCAAACACATTACAGTACGACGTACGTCGCTTGATGTACGTTTTATACAGTGCTTTTTAATCAAACAATGTCATCAATCTGAAGAATGCGCTTTCTCGGCTGCAATTTATCTTCGACCTCTTCGATCTCTTCGACAAAAATTGTCGAAATTCGTAGTACATTTTAATAAAATGCGTTAACGTTAAAGTTCGTATCGTTGAATTTGCTTCTGCATCTCATTTATATTCTTCTTACAAATTATATATAAAATAATTATGCTTTAATTGATGTCTTAACGACAAATGATTGTTATCTAACGAATTTACGCAATCAGGAACGATACCCTTTGTCATTATATTTCTCCACAGAGTGTCTGATTAGTTCATATTCTGTGTCTCTGTTGCTATGTGTCTCGATAATGGCATTGATTCACTTTGAATCGGCAAATGTAAGCATATATTCAATTCACGATTGTGCAATCACACACGCGATACCATTTTTCCTACCACTGTTCTTTATCTTATAAAGGAGAGAATGGTATTACAATGACAATGGGAAGTCACATTATACGTGTAACTGAGACTCAAAGTAAGATTCAAACGTTTGCGTGCGTCCCAAGGGTAAGATCAATTTCGAAAACTGCGAGATACTTGCGACCAAGTTTCTCTGTAGAAAATTATCTCTTCTGAAAATCTACCTCGCGGCCGGTTAGATACTGACATTATGACACCATAAACATAAATTCAGGAAAATTTGTGAATGTCTTTATAACATTTCGTCTAAAAAATTTGAATGTAGGATATTATAAAAAAATAATAAAAAAACTTTGTGAGAAAGATGTGAGACTAAAGAAATAAATAGAAGTATGAATACTGAATACTTGTGTATCGTAGAAAAGAATAAAAGAGGCATTCATGTCCTTCTAGTTCAATCATTGATTGAGAAATTTATTATTAAAAAGAATCTATGTGTATATAATGATAAAAGACAATTTTTTTCATCTAGATTACTATCGCATTCCGATCAAATAATAATTCTTCATAATGCAATAAGATTTGCTGCATTAATTTTCACCAAGAAGTCTGACAAGATAGTCGCCCGCCTATTTATGGCTCGCCTCAAGAAATTCTCACAAAAATATTTTAAAAAACTTTGCTCTTGAAGAGAGCAAAAGATCTCCCGCGAGTCGGAAAATGTTGAAATCAAGCGGCGTACTCTACTGTTTTATCCTTATTACGCAATAATTCCTGGAAATATTGCGCAAACAGGTAATTTTGTGCGAATTAAAATTTGAATAATTTATGTAATAATTTAATCATATCATTAACGCATTATAAACTGCATTAGATATTAAAATCTGATAGGAAAATTTCTATTTTAGGATAATAGCTAGCGATACATTTATCTCTATTAAATGATTTCTCTCCTCTTATGAATATTGGATGCTTGTATATACATATATATAAATCGTATCTCTCTCTCTCTCTCTCTCTCTTTTCTGAATAGATGTGAGTATATATTCGTAACAAATATATATATCAAATAATTACCGCTTGATATGTATCACATCTCATATTAATAATTATTAGAGGATTCGTCAGATTACGTTGAAATTACGTCTGATATATATATATATATATATATATATATATATATATATATATATAATCGTAATCTGACGAATCCTCTAATAATTATTAATTTGAGATGTGATACATATCAAGCGGTAATTATTTGATATCTATTTGCTATGAATATATACTCATATCTATTCAGAAAAGAGAGAGAGAGAGAGAGAGAGAGAGAGAGAGATATGATTTTTGTAAAAATGCCTCTATACAATATGCATAAAATGAATAAGAAGACATATATTATTTGTTTATACTGTATCTAACAAAAAACTTTATTAAAAACAATTTTTAAACAATTTGAAGTGAGATTTCGTCAAAACAAGAAAATTTCGTCATTTCTTAAAATCTTGAGCAGAAGATAAACCAACGGCTAAAGCTTGCGTAATAACATCGCAAACACAGGCGTAAATCTACCTTTAGACGCGCCTGAAATCGAATTTCCATCGTTCCATTAATCATCAGCTTGCTCCGACTTTGTCGGAGTGTCACCCGTTGACGTGCCACGTGTTGCGACGCATAGATGTGCGATAGGATATGTGTATATGAAATATATATACACATATATAATATCGTAAAAAACGTAAAGAGACAATACTATTTATTGGAAGAAAATAGAATCTTTGAAGCAATTTCTTAGCAGTTTAACAAAAATGCAATCAGAATCAGTCATTAACTAAAAAAGACATTTGATAAATATACCTGTTAATTAAGATTTTATAATCTTTATAATTAAATATAATATATCTCTTTTTATCTCTTTTTGTTTTGTCTTATCAACAAATCTTACTTTTTGTGGTACTTTTCTTTTAAATTGCATTATAATCTAGCATTTTCGGATAACCAATTAAAAAGACTGTGTTAAACTGCTGATAGTCGCATTGCAAAATTTATAAGAAGATTTCTTTTATTACCTCTCACATTTATTTTCCCGTCGTCTACCCCTAGTTTGTCCCAATTCATTTTATCCCTTAAAACTGAGGTAGCTAGAATTAATTAAATCGTTTCTCGAGTAGTATTCTTCGCGAAAAATTCACAATACACCTGCATTTCAAGAAACTGCACAAACAGACAAAACAAAGAGACTGTTTAAGTGAATGTTTAAAGAGAAGAATAATAGAACGTAGAAAATATAAAAGCTTGGGAAATAATGGTGAATGAGTGGCGCAACAGTATATTGGAATTTAATAAGCTCAAAGTAGACGTCCTCTCTTTGTTTGCATAAGGAATTCATATTTTGGCGTAATTACCTGACAACGCCAATTTACTCGAGTAATCTAATCAGACAAGCAAGATACAAAAAATTTCATGTTACTCTTATTAAGAATTTCACATTTGCACAGAATGACAAACCTCTTATGTATAATTTTATATTCTTGTGAAATTGTCAGAGAACAAAAGAGAGAACGAAATAGTATTTATTTTTTAGTTGTTTTTTAACATTTTCAAGAGGGTTTTATAATTTACAAAGCAGTAAAAAACAATAGATTAAAAATCTAAAAAATGTACAATTAAAATAAAAGTAACATAATGAAATTGTTCTCGTTGAATAAAAATATTGAGTTGTTAATTTTTTAAAAAGAACAAAGTAATATATTATTAATGTGTACCTGTATATCTTTCACAATTGTAATAATTATAATAATTATTATAAAAATAAACTATTAATTAAAAATCTATGAAGACAAATCTTTATATAAAAATAAAAAATATTGAAGTACTTTGAGAAACATTTGTTTGAATGTATATTGTACATAAAAGTATTAAAAAATGTAGTAAGCAACGAGGAAATAAATATTTGTTAAAGCAGTTTGATTTTCTGATACGGCTCGCAAGTTTTCGTTCGCAATTAAACAGAAATACGCAGTTTATTTTGGTTACTTTATAGCTTCCTAACAGCTTTGACATGTGCGAGCCCAACCTTCGTACGATCCAATCTTCTCTGTAGCATAAACATAGACGTGATGACAAGGTAAAGGCGTGTGTTCTCTTTGCTACTTTACAAAGTATTCTAAACAGAATATATCCGCAATAGCTATGACGCTGATCTAGAATGTAGTTAAAAAAAAAGAGAATCTTTGTCACATCGTCGTATCGTTTTAAAAAGGAAAAGAAGTTGATTGCATTAAATAAAAATTCTTTACAAAACTATATAATCACGTATTATTTTATATTATTAGCAATAACAAAATGCCTGTCACATTCCTGCCATTTGTTTTTCTTAGCTATGCAAATTTATTCGATCGTATGTAAGGAAGGATCATTAATTCTACTTTATTCGTTTACGTCTAGATCTTAGCTTGACAGATGCGACGTCGACGGCTTGATTGTTTGCGCTGTCGACGACTCATTGAACGACGTGTCCCAAATGAATTTGCGTGAGACTGGCGTATTATCGTATCCGTTATTTAAAATAAATAAACTCTCTTGCACAATTTTGCGAAAATTTTGCCACGCGCAAATATCCGCCAAACACATGCAAATGCAAATTGGGTTACACATTAAACATGAGATTTTCGTTTAAAGTGCGAATATGAAAATGATATTATTCGCGCGCGCCGTACAAAAGAGAGAACTTGAATAGCTGATATGTAATTAATTTACCAGCAATATTTTGCGCCGGATGGCGGATCTCATGATTTCTGCATAATATAACAAGACAAATGTAAGTAATTGTAATATAAATTAAATTGTGTGTATAATTGAATATTTTGTTAAATTCTTCAATAGATTTATTCTTAGAACATGACTTGCGACGCGACTATATTTGAATATTATAGCAAATTATTATAATTATGCATTAATTATACATTAATTAATTAAGGCTAACTAACTATTGTATAACTATACACACATGTCTACTTTTGTTAATGTTTTTCCTTTTTCACGTTGTTTCTTACCTAAAACTAAGTCTCTTCGTTATTCAGCACATATATCTCATATCGTGTAACAGTCTGCGTTTGCAACTAATTACAGCAAGAAAATTTATATTCCACTGAAAGTCAAGTCTATCTTGATTGCTTCAAGAACTGTGTACCTAAGTATCAACAACAAGATATCTTGCGCGTTTGATCGAGTTCTTTTTGGTGTTTTTTTGCTACATTCAAGTAAGGAGATAATTAATTTTTCTCACCGTATATTTTTTTCTTACTCTTTCTTATTACATTGTGATCTTGTCAGCTGACTTATTATTTCTCGCGTTTCTATATTTTTTTGATTCTCGTCCCTTCTCTGATATTTTTTTCTGCGAGAAACGTTTGAAATATGTTTACCAAGCCTAACGACTGAAATCGAGTAAACATTTGTGATGCTTAACTGCGACGCGTTTGTGCGTCGTTAAATCTACTCGACTGCATCTGACTGATATCAATACACCTTATCAAAGATCCCTTTAATTTGACCCCTTGCGATCATCATTCGAATGCAATTTTAATAGGGGTAATGCCAATCGCATTACGCCAAGGTATGAACGTGAAAGACTGGCTAAAAGCAATTTATGTATCCATATATTGTAGCTTTGCTTTCCATATCTCTCTGGGCTGGTAAATAACTAATTAAAAATAGCAGTAAATTGAAAAAAAAATATCAAAATGTCACGCCCGCTAAAGGTGACATAAGCTAATTCGAGTAGGCGGATGATGCGGTTACGTATTATTAAAAGTTTATACATTTGTTTTTTAATCAAAAATAGTAGCTTAAATTCGTAAATATAAACTATTATTATAAAGTATTGTTATAAGAATTTAATTGAACTAAGAAATATATATATATATATATATATATATATATTTTATATCTTCAAAAATCTATAAAAAATTATTCCACATAGAATATTCTAATAGAATAATAAAATATTATGCATATAAATATACTAAAAACTATTTTCTTTTATAAGAATCACATATATAAAAATGTTTGATTTACACAATCGATGACTCGTCAAAATGGCCAGATAATGTTTGAATATTTGTTTTTAGCTTGAGATATAAAAAAATATATTTAACTAGTATCATTCCATTCTCGATTACAGATATGCAATTTTTTCTACTATAAAAAGAATAGGATAAGAATCTTAATTAAGGAAACTTTAATCGAATTCGAGATTTAAATTAAAAAATTATCCTGCTCGAATTCCATTGTACCAATGTGAGTCAATAAATGAAGTTTCACGAAGAGATCTGCATTCCTTAATAATGCGAGCCGGTCATATATATGCACAAAATATTCATCATTCATATGTTGACTACATGTCTTTCTCTCACTTTGAATTCCTTCTTCGTTGTTGTTCGAAATATAGCTTGTTGATTGATAGAGGAAATTACAAAAGGTCAAATCTCACTGCAATATATTCCAATATCTGGAAAGTAACATGTGTTTCGCATACTCTTTACAAATACGCAAATGACTAGTCCTATTACGTAAAAGTTTGATTCTTCAGTTAAACTACCTTTGCTTGAAAAATATTGTGCGTATTTTTATAAGCGAAAATTTCACGCAAAAAATTGTATCGCATAAATTTTTAAATCTTATCTCTCTTCGATGAAAAATTTAATAATAAATTCTCTCTCTCTCTCTCGTTTTTTAATCATAACGTAGCAGAAAAAGTATTTTATATTACCAAGCTTTCTACGGAAAAAACCGAAATGTTACTGGAAAAAGAAAAATGAAAATTTTATTATGCGGAAAACGATTCAGCAAAAGCACTTTGCTGATTATATGTATCTTAATGCCAATTAATGGCTCATCGATCGGAACTTATTACGGTGCAAGAGATACAAACGATTCTTTTACAATGCAACGAGTTTTATTGTTGGGATGTCAGCGTAGTCTTTTTCTCGTATTCATATTAACATATTGAAAACGTGGAAGACTTGTCCTCGATACGCAACAAACAAAATATGCAAACGCATTACGTGATTGTATACTATTGTATTTCCGATAGGTATTTTTAGATTGTGATATCGTTACATAAGTAAAATGCGAAAAATAATATACGATTTATTTCATCAAACAACGTACTCGGTGAGTCGATACTGTCGATTTATAGTAACCGATGTCGAAAGTTTTGTCGACTCATAAACGTACCGTATCGTCTTTCGGAGAGTAGTTTAGATTTATGTCCACACCCGAATGAATCGTGCCATGAATTCTTTTGATTGCCATTTCGTGGATAACCAATACTCCACTTTAAAGATAAAATGTTCTATTTACGTGACTTTACAAGCTGTTATACGGTATAGAAAACTTTCATTTTATTTGAGAGTTATTTAAGACAGAAAAAGACGGAGAAAGATAGAAAGCCATTAAGAAGGATTTGAAGTCTTGTGTTCTTTTCCTTAAGTAAATTGACTAGAGTAACTGCCCTAATTTCACATAAAGAACTTTTATTATTGGTTAAACGTTATCATAAAAATAATACCTTAATGAGATATCGGATACAGCTTCACGATAGATTATTGATTTTTTAAGAATGCATTTTGCATATTTTTCATATGACAAACGTTAACATTTTTAATATTAATTTATTATAATTGTATTAATTCTTTTCGTTTGCAGTATAAGTACTTAATTATTAACGTGCAAATGGAAAAGTCGTCATGTTATATAAAGTACCATCGTATTGTTTTACATTTAAATAGCTCTCATTCTCTTCGTCTCTGTGAAGATCCAAGTTTCACTACGCGAAAATCATTTGTCCGGCTTATCAGTCCCGTCCCTTTTACCTGTACAGTGTTACGAGAAGCCTGCGCGGTTTGCCGAAACGTTGCACACCGCCTGCAGCTTTCGAGTTGTAACAAGAGCTTTCAACACGGGTCAACACGGTTCGGCACAAAGGTATTCTCTCGTGTGCTTTCTCTGTCTCTCAAACTGTCGACAAAATTCTCGGAGCTATTGTCAGAATGCACGAGCAACTTCCGCGAGCAAGATTATTTCCCTGGAAACCGGTATCCGGTAAATTATCATGTCGCCGCCAGCATTATTACTATATTGCCCCTACAGTAATTTCATTGCATCGCACGTAGAATAAAATGGTACTCTGAGTACGTCTCTATTCAGTTGTTTCCGACCATTGAAGAGTGGTTCAACCGCGAGAATGTCGAGTATAACGATATATAATAATATCTTTCTTCCATAATTGTAATTTCTAAACAAATGGATGTTTACTTGCGAATATAAAAATATAAAAAAGCAAACGCAATAAAATTTAATTTACTCTTTGTTTTATCGAAATTTATTGCATATTACTGATTCTTATATTTTAATTGTGACGATTTTTATTAATTGTGTTTCTATTTCTGTTTCAGATTCTATTCTCAAAGTCGATGCACAATCTGAAGTAGACAAGAGAAAGTTTGCCTTGAAGCTGATACCCGGCAAACTAACAATCTTGGACCGTGCGCGCGGCAAATGATTGACAGAATGATATCAACGTCACGTACGTTATCCTCGTCAAAACAAACTTTAGTTATGTCGATATCTTCGTCATTGTTTCGCGACAGAATATTAAGAAGATATCTGTAATCTCGTCTAGATAACAAAATTCTGTTTGCGATTAATTGCATTATGTAATAAAGATCGCAAAAATTGTCCGTGAGAAGAAGGTGTGCGCAGTCAAGTGTTCTTTCATTCTTTTTTTTCGCTCTCTTAAAATTCTCATTCACGCTTTGATCCCGAAAACCAATAATGATGATGAACACAACGATTGATATGATGGATTACGTTCAAAATTCAACTCACAACTTAACGCACGATATGGGCCAGAATTGCGAGGCTGAATTGCCAATCATCGCCCTGGTCAACCAAATTCTCTATTCTATCGTCTGCGTTGTCGGACTTCTCGGGAATACGTTGGTCATTTATGTCGTCCTACGCTTCTCGAAGATGCAAACGGTGACGAACATGTACATCGTAAACTTGGCGATCGCGGACGAGTGCTTTCTAATAGGTATACCGTTCTTAGTGACGACGATCAGTTTGCGTAGTTGGATCTTCGGTAAAATTATGTGCAAAGCGTATATGACCACGACAAGCATTAATCAGTTCACCAGCAGCATCTTTCTGTTTATTATGAGCGCCGATCGTTATATTGCTGTATGCCATCCGATATCATCCCCGAAGATGCGCACGCCCTTCATCTCCAGAGTGGTCTCGCTTACCGCCTGGGCCACCAGCGCGCTCTTCATGGTCCCGGTATTTCTTTACGCGAACGCCATGGAATCTCCGGAAGGTGTTATCAGTTGTAACATTTATTGGCCGAACGATCGTGGCGGCCAGACCACTTTCACCCTCTACACCTTCATTCTAGGCTTTGCCGTTCCTCTGGTTCTAATACTGATCTTTTATTTCCTCGTGATCAAGAAGCTGCGTACGGTAGGACCGAAAAACAAATCAAAGGAAAAGAAACGATCGCACCGGAAGGTCACCAAGCTGGTGCTAACAGTTATCACTGTATATGTAATCTGCTGGTTACCCTACTGGGTCACTCAAGTAGCGCTGATATACACCCCCCCGAAGCAATGTCAAACCAGCATCAGCATTACCAGCTTTCTTTTAGCCGGTTTTCTCAGCTACAGCAATAGCGCAATGAATCCGATTCTGTACGCTTTTCTAAGCGACAATTTCAAGAAGAGCTTTCTGAAAGCGTGCACCTGTGCGGCTGGCAAAGATGTGAACGCGGCGCTGCACATCGAGAACAGCGTATTTCCGAGAAGAAACAAGGCCAACGCCGACAGACTTCAATCTAACCGGATGGTCACTTCCGGACAGTCCAGGATAGAACTCGAGGACGAGGAGGCGGAGAGAGGATTGCTCATCAGTAAGACCTCCACTACTACAGTGACCATGACGTCACGATCGAACATCACGGTGAGCAGCGAGCCCAGAGACCTGGCGCAAAGGGATAAAGATCTAATTAAGAACGGTGCACAGTTAACTCTGTTGACGCAGGTTTAAAGCTCTCCCTACCGAAACTACCGCTCTCCATTGTCCATTGGAAATGATAGGCCGGCTTATCCGTTCCCTGGATCCTGATTGTAACGACGATCTTCGTATTTATTGCGCTGTTCACGAAGATCGAGGATCGGGATTAAGTGCAATGGTAAAATTACTAGATGCGTCGGCTTGTCAGTGATCTATGTGACATTGATGAGTGATTTTACAGTGTTAGTATGATCCGAGATTCTTTATAGAATCATATGACCATCATGGAAATGCATTGTGTCGAATGCCAACGTAATCGATATGAATTTTACAAAGAAGCTGTGCTTCGAATGGGTATTAAATTCTTGGTGCTATTTGTTTCAACACGACAATTAACCGAATAATTTGAAAGTCACATTAATGTTGTTATTATATATAGTCTAGAAAAACTTTGTACGAATCGACGCGAGACCGTATTTTGCATTATCGCGAAGATGAAGAAGCTATAGATCTTAAATATTTTTTCGTAAAAATGATTTCTCTAAATGCAACATACAATCGTTGTACCTGACTGTTGTTCGTCATGATATTTATATATTATAATATTACGTAATCCGAATTTTACGGTAATACGAAGATTATCAAAAACCCGAAGACACTGCGCTCAATTCTAAATGCAACGATCGCCTAGTCGAGATATTCTTTCGCGATAGATGAGATAAAACTCTCTTCTTCTATCTAACAATATATTATTGGACTGAATATAAAAGCTCATGATCGATGATTTTTTTCATTTCTCATGACAAACATCCAAAAACACAAAAAAAAATCGAAGAGTTGTGATTACATCCGCCGCGGATATTGATCTATGAGTTAACTTACGAAAGAAATTTCTGTTAAACTTTGCGATGATTTATTCACATTTCAAAGCGGCAACAAAAATATGCATGTGTAATGTTTCAAATAGCAGTCAAATATAATTGTGTAACTATAATTGTGTAGGTAGCTAAGAATATTTATTAAAGAACAATTCAGCATGTAAACTATTAACGTTTATTTTATAATAATAAACGCAGGTTGTATAAGAAATGACTGATAAAATCTTTGCCAAGATATAAACGAATCAACTATTTTACTAGTGCTCCGTGCCAAAATTAAATATTGATTTGTTACACATAAATAGCAACACCCTACAAGGAAATAACTTTCCTAACAATCGGCAAACATTACAGAACCCAAGACAAAACCACAAGAGAGACTTTCAAAGACGAAAAGCCTTCCCAATTTAGTGTTACGAGGCCTAACAATCTCCCCGAAATGTTTCCCTTTCGAAAGAAAAATGACAGAACTCTCTTGAGATTCGTGTCTCGTCACCTCTCTTTTTATTTTTCCGTTTAATGTACTATTCTATTATTTTCTTTTCACCCAGCAAAAAAATCAGTATCACAATGTATCGCCGCAATCACAATACGAGCGATATATTTTATGTAAGCAGTGTTTCTTTTTACATATAGACAGAATAACTTTTCTTGTATTAACTCATCTACGCTCGCGGAACAAAGAATCGAAGATGAAATTCTCGATACGCAGTAATTCACGATGAAAAATCATAATGCGTCGTATTTCGGAAGCATTTTGTCAAAGTTTATATCGAGTATGTGCATGATTTCATCGACCATTCGGATAATATCGGGTAAAAATTGTCGACAATATTTTAAGCGAATCAATAACAAGACGAAAATATGTATTTATTGAGCAAGCGTGCGATCATATTGCTGATTTATCAAATTTAACGTTGCGAACAATTTAATAAATTGTACTATTTATCAAAAAACATCAGTTAAGCACGCGCCGATTTTTTTACAATATTTTGTATTTATTGACAAAATATGACTTTCTTATTTAACTGTAAATATTGAATTAGCTTTATCGTTTATAATTATATTATCATTAACTGTTTATATGTCAATTTTTATACGAAAATTTTTATTATTTTTATAACTTTTTTTAAACTTCTTTATATACCTTCAAACTTATCAATCATTATCAATCTTTATAATGAGATTTTATGATCCTATACCCCTTATATATGTACCTATATAATCAATTAAGAACTGTTACTTTAATTAATTTATCAAAGTATTTGTGTTGCCAGTGAAGAATAAATTAAGAAATTATTATAACGACCCAATTGGCTTCAATGTCCTTTATTAATTAGCAATTCATAAAAATTATAATCAGACTACGTTTCGACCTTTGGTTCAGGTCCTTATCAAGTCTCAAATTCAAACTAAAACTTCCACATATAATAATTCTTTGTATACAAAGAATATTGAAGCCAGTTGGGTCGTTATAATAATTTCTTAATTAATTAATTTAATTAGTAATTATTATTTTAATTAATAATTAAATTAATAATAAAAATTTAAGCCTAAAAATACGATGGCATTTATATTTACAACATATAAATAGAGAGAAAGTTGCATTCACACATGACAATTTTTTTCCTAACATAAATAATAGAAATTAAGACAAATTAATTTTATTAATTGAGAAAAATTATTTCCAAAAAGCTTTTCACGGTGGTTTATCATATTGCATCATATTTTCCATTATAAGCAATAGAAACTCGTAAACTAGAAGAGATATATGTTGATTGCTGCACGCCTGTGTGCTCACTCTTCAATCACCATATCTTTTGATCAGCCCTTCTCTTCTATTCCATTTCTCTTTTTCTCTGTACATTAAGATTCTATCCAATTCAAGATTACATCTCATTCCATAAACATCACATGTACACAAGAAAAATTTTCAGTGGAATACTGTCTTATTGCGTGTAGAAAATATATATCTTTTTTAATTTAACTATTTAAATTTCTAATTAAACTGCGCTGCATAAGCATTGCATTGCGCTGCACAAGTGCATTTTACAATATCAGCGTTTTAATAAATTTTTTAACCAATAATTATGTATCATCTAATTTTGATGATTTATTTTAAATTGTAATAATTCATAAAAAATCTTAATAAGCGATGAGAAAGAGAGATTACATTTTTTCAAATAATATAACTAACTAACATATATATTTTTTTTCGTAATATATTCCAAGCTTTAACATCAATCATGATTTCGCGAAAATACAAGAAATAAATATCTACCTGATATAATATAATTAAGATAAAATCTTTTGTCAAATCTGTGACTTCTTTATTACTGACAATGATAAATTGAACGTCCGCGTCCTGTTCTATTATTGGAAAAATCGATCAAATAACTTGATAACTAAGAAAATTACACATGTTGTCAGATAATTTCATCCATCTTGATGATTCATCGGCAATCGCTGTTTTTCTCTTATCATCTTACATCTGCTAATATTACTGTTTCTTTATCGAAAGATTTTTATTCGTTGCAGTCCACACATGCATTTATTTTTGTAATAAACTTTTTAATAAATAAAATGACTTTTTATTTTAACAACATTTCAACATGTTAAGAAGAAGTGTGAGTTTTTTCATACAATTCTAATTTTTTCATATTAAAAAACTAAGTTTCGCTCGTAATATTCTTTTTGCTCTTTTATATCGCAGTATTTAGTTCTTAAGATACTCGAGGTGCATTATAACACAAGCACTGTAAGAGACACGTCTAGAAATTGCCAAAGAAGCTACCAGGTGTTTGTAATTAAATCAAGATGTACGAACGCAATAGAATATATTAGAAGTTGTTTATTTTCTCTAAACTGAAAGTCAAACTAAGACTAAACTAGCAGCTAAACTAAGCCAACTAGAGACCAAAAAGACAAACTAAACTAAATGGCAGTTACTTGAAAGCCGAAGTGTAAACAGTTTTTGAATTAACTTATATAAGCAAATGAAAATTAATGAGCTTTAATGAATTAAACTTGAGAGGTGCAGAGAGAAAACTTTCTTCATCAGTTATAATCTCAAATGAAATTTGCTTTAATAAATTTAATAACGTGTGTATATATATATATATATATATATATATATATATATATATATATATATTATATATGACCATCAAGGTATTTAACATTAAATATAAATTATAAACCTGTGAAAAAAACATTATATTCAATTAACTTTTTGTTTGGACACAATTATCTCCAATTTTCATCGATGGACCAATGGCTGAGAGCATAAGCGCGATTATATAAGCGACTTCTGATACATTATGTAAATCGTGATTATAATTTATAATGTATATCAAGTATAATTTTGAATATATATATATATATATATATATATATACATATATATATATATATATATATATATATATATATATATATAACCACTAAATACCGCGGAAAGCTTAATTAGAAAATCGTAGAACATGTCGATCGATGTGCCCGTAAACTTTCAATGATAGATTAATTGCCGGGCTTTAATATGCGCGTAAGATCATTATAAAGACTATTATAACGTGTATTAAATTTTACCGCACGTAAATTATACACATAAATATGTCTATATGTATGTATGTATGTATATGTGTGTATATATGTGTCCATCTCTCTCTCTCTCTCTCTCTCTCTCTCTAATTAAGAATAAATATTATTGAATATATAGCGTAACAGTTAATTAGTGGGAGAGAGCTTAATCGCAGGATGATTAAAATTTATCTCTATACATTGTATATCTCAAAATTGCTTATTACTTTGAATGTTACACGATTATGAATGCACAAATATTTCTTATTATGATAAAACATAATTTTATACGAAACATCATCGATGAAGATAATTGAGATTCAAGCACACTATCTCCAAATGTAACGAAAAATTGAGAGCCACTCTGACCCACTAAATATTTCACACGATCTTTTATTCTTCTCTGCTGAAAAATATATGTAACCTTCATGATCCCTCAGAGAACTATATACAAAATTTTAAATAAGCGCTTGTACATAAAAAACTGTACGTGTATACTTATTTAAAATTTTAATCTACGTATTGAAAGAACAACGCGGACCGTTATTTCTATATATTTTACTTTCAATTTCACATCAGATACAGACAATTGAGCTTGTACGAAGTCAAATGTACAGTGGAAATTAGACCATGAGCTCATGTCTTCGTTGCGATCTTGTAGCACCTGGGTTTCTCAGGGTAGTTCATAATCCGACATCTTGGACAGATTCGCGGAACGCTACGTTAAGTTTCTTAAACTTGCCGGCAGCGAGTCATAAACCTCGTCGCCTTTCACCCAAAGGGACTTCCCCTTATTCTACTTAAAACAACGTAACGAAAATGCGTCTTTACGCCAAAGTCACGGCGTAAAAATAGCAAAGAAAACTCAGAAAGGGACGAAGGGACGGAAAATAGACGGGATGATTAAGGGGAAACGAGGAAGGTTTATTACCTAAAAAACAATTTCCCCCAAGAACAATGATAAAGATTAATGTGCTATAAAGTTACCGCAATACGTGCAACGATGCCTGAATGTATGTGTTTCTGAACGTTATCGTTGACACGGTAGATTGACAAATTGGCTAATTTCGAATACAGGACACACGCGATTGCGTCGTGCAGGTGACGGATTGAACGTAGGCGAACGATATCCGCTTTCTTCGTGACTTTCTTTTACAATAGTCGCATTTTTCTTTTTCTTTTTCTTTTTTCCCCCTTCGTGTATATCTTAACGATCGTATCTTTTTCAAAAATACCGTAATAATTTAAAAATAAAACGCGTCTGTTTGCACGTCGTAATGCGCGTCTTCAAAAATCAAATAAATTTTTCTCAGGAATCGAGGAGTTTTGTGTAAAAATAAATGTTTAAGGTCTCTCAATCGGAACGTTACAAATATATTTTTTATTTTTTTAATGTTTTATCTCAATAACGCTTATAACGTCTATATTTATATACTTAAATATTTTTGATCGAATAACATATTAAAAAAGATTAACTATAGGAATCGATCTATAAAATATGTTTTTATAATTTTATCGATTTAATCTGATATGTTCTTGTATACATAAGTATAGATACATCCGCTATAAAATTTTTATTTAGACTACTATTATTGATCCGATTATGCTCTCAACGTAAATGATCGAATGCATTGAGCATAAAATTAGGACGTAATATTTTTCAAACAACATATAAATCGTTTTTAATACGATCATATTCGCGAATCACCAGAAGTGATTGCTATTGATGTGAAATATAAATTTGATCATCGCGTATAAATTTAATAAAAATAAATATTTCAAATATTGTAGAAATGTCCGGAAATAATTAAAACAAAAAAAATATTAATAATAATTGCTTGATTATAATATTTCATATAATACTTACGTTAATAAAGGTTTGTTTGTCTTTTTTAATAAAGTAAATTTACTAGAATGAATTTATTAAAATTTCTGTTTAAAATAAATAACTCTTTAAAAAAAATGTGCAATTTTATAATATGTTTTCTCTTTGATGCAGCAAAATTTTATATATTTCTCCTTCTTTCTTTCAATTAAATTTTTGCCGGATTTAATCGACATTATCAAAAAGATTCGTTAATTTATTTATATCGATACAATGATGGTGTATTCCAAATTTCCGAACTATATCAACTTCTCACTCTTCTCTCATAAATTTCATTCGATATTCTTTTATAATGTTCTTCCCCCGATTTCGAGATTTCTCGTTTAGATTCGCAGTGTATCGAGACTATCGAATATCATCGAAAATGCGTGTCTCGCGATAATAACGTGAAGACAACAGTGAAGTTAGTAGGTCACCCTTTGTATTCCCTTCAGCTTTTCTTGTCAGCCGCTGAAGCGGAACAAAACTCCCATTACTTATAATCGAGTCATAAAAAATAATCTCGAGAATATGGTTCATTATATCACATCTCATTGTGAACGGGAAGAAGATGTAGTACGCACGAAAGTATTATTCGCGGCCTTAACATTAATTACCGCGTAACAATGGAGCTAATTAACTCGTGAAATCACGTCGTAGCGAACCACGTTTGCCAATGTACGATTATTATCAACGTTCGTTTAAGGCGGCGCGGCGCGGCACAAGGAATGTGCATATCGTGCGAAATATTAATCGATAAATCGACAGTATGCCTTCGACAGCAGGTGCTATGCATCTGACCGACTCGTAATCTGATATCCACTTTATAACCCTTAGCTTAGAGTATGTACATCATGCGCGTATTCTGAAAGTGGTTGACAGGTCAAGGGTCTCGTTTTCACGATAATCACGTGAGGACAAACCTGCACAAAAGTGCAACGTCATAAGCGCACCGAGCGTTAAGGGCTGAGTAAATTTATCGTTCGCCGAGCACTTTCCCTGGCAGAATGTCCGTCGTAATAGCTATTCACGCCCAGTTCACCAACGCGACTATATTTTCACACCACGTTTTACATAAGCATTGAATCTAAAATTACGCAAATTCATTCTAATAGAAATATTTTTTTTCCTAATTTTACTAACTAATAATTACATAACTCGAAGAACAGAGAAGAGTAAATCCGTATTATTATCTCGAATAATTCTTGAATAACAAATGGAGGAATGAATAAATTGTGTTTATTTGTTAGAAATAAAATTTGTTAGAAATAAAATTTAATTACCGTCGCGTACGATGCCGATTCCAATTATTCAATGCGGTGCGCGATTATATATAAATATTAAATCCAGGAATACCGCATACATTGATTGCTAGTCGGTTAATCGTTTGTCAACTCACAACAGCAGCGTTTCCGCTTAAGGTTTCATTCATGATTGAAGGTAGTCGCTAAATTATCGTACATGGAAGTTATACGATTCTATGTCCGTCATGATGAGCACAATCTTCGTACGATAACGAAATTTTAATGTCATCGAGTGCGTAAAACGAAGAGTCATGATTAACAAACCAGTATCAAAAAAGATGCAAAAAGAGCGCCGACATGCTTAAGAAATTTAATCTCACTTGATAGGCATTACAAAAGATTAAGAAGCGGTCCGATAACTTTGACATAAGAACGACCTGTTGCAGCGACATAAAAAAGCTCTTTCTCCTTTAAAAAATTTAGATTCGTGTTCTGACTATTCGTTTCTACTCTAGTTGAAACTCATAAAAATTTATTTTTGGTACTGGTATAAAGGCTAATAATATTTTGCTGCATAAAAGTAAAAACTTGTATATAGGACGAAAGAATATTATATATAAATAATATTTAATATTTAGTATGTATTGTACCTAACACAATCTGGAGTATCGCGCTATATAATATTATATATATTTCCTTTTATGTTTATACAATCAAAAAAATTAATGCAAATGACGTCATCAGTCTGATCACCTTTTCCCTCGATTAATATTATCTCGCATCAATACCCATTAATATCATTGGACGTTCTAATTAATCGAGCCTAAATTATATCAATGGAACGAAAGCTAACAATCTACACTTACCTACATCGCGAGAGCACGTGGCCTTCGTAATAAAATAATACTTGTATCTCATATTCTCTTTACGATTGGCGTAATACGCGTCAAAGATTTGTAGAATTTTCCGTTAGCAGATACAATTGATGATTGAATGGGTAATTTATTAATTTCGTTAATTTATATCGAGTGCGCACATTTGTCCAGATGATTATGAATTCGCGGCGGTCGCAGTTTCCGCGGTTCGAGGATATTGAGAGACACATACGACTGGCCGCGTCCGATTATTAAATGCGTTACTATCAGAGAATATGTTCACTGATTGCTGGACGGCACATTTATGCCTCGATTACCTCGATCCCTTTGCTTGTAACTGGCAAAGTCCGTTCTGTACGACCGTTCGTTTGATCTATCGACGATCGCGGCTACCCTCGAGCGAGAGAATATCAGCGGCAGAACTATCATAATTGCAGGGGTCGCGCCTTTATTGATCAGTTTGCCATTTCACATAAATCACTTGAAACCGATATCGACCCGGATCGTTGTTGACAGGTAGAAACCTTTTATGCGGGAAAATTACAGAATGTTTGAGAGACAGGCACACGGCGCGTATTCTACTCGATCGTGTATTCAATTTGATGTATTCTATTTTAAATATATGCAAATATATGTATAAAAATTGAAGTGCATCAATTTTAAATAGAGCTTAAATATAAGTTATTTGGCGTAAATTTCAAAGAGCAAAGTAATATATGCACTTTAGCTGATAAATTGCAAACGCCTACATATATTTTATATATGTAACATATATATAATTCGATTTTGTCACAAATGTATAAATTATTCTAAAAATGTAACATGAAGATGTAACTTTACTTCGACTGCGTATTTTTTACATATTAACGATTTATAAAAAAAAAATACAATCAACATATTTAATCAACTTGGTTCATAATAGATTTTTTTAAATCTCCATATATGATTTTTATTCGCGCGCACACTTTAATTTGAATTACAATATAAAATTTAATTATAAATTCGTTATAAAATCAGAGAATGTAGGCGTAATAGATGCTGCAGTTTCTGATAACATTTAGTATTCAAATTGTACTCAATTGTACGTTGTTAAGCTGTTAATTGATTGGACATCCCAGTTTCCGAAACTACATGTTCGATCAAAATCATTATTAATCGCGCTGTTATCATTATCGATTGTCTTCACCTTGATTGGTTTTCGATATATAAATATGCTTCCAAAAAAACCTTAATCAAATCTGAATATGGCATAAATAATGTTTGTCCCGTAGAAAATCGGTTGAGTATCAAATATGAGATATTAATTAACCTTGACTACTGAAGTATTTAAGAATTAATACATGATATCGCGCTTAAAGCACAAAAGATGCTAAATGAAAGAAACAAAAGTAAATGAGATAATTATTAATGGTATAGGTAAAAAGGAGATTAATAGTTTCTTTTTTCTATAAGTTGAAAAAAGAAAAAAATTAACCAAGAGAGACAGTGTCGTCAATCAGCTTGTTGTTATTAAACATTTACTATTGACATTTGACAATACGTTTCTGTCTGAAACATGTCGTCCATTTCACTTGTGGAAAAGCGATTGATTTCCAGTGGACATTCATCACTGGACAATTCTAATGAAATCACGACAATCGCTCAAGGCGAAAAGAATGTAAAAAGGTAGAAAGCAGACAAATCTAACTCAAAATAGCAAACCGTAAAAAAAAAGTATATTGAATCACGTTCACAATTTAAAATTCTCGCGGCTTGTATATTTAGACGGACGTCATATTTATTTTATATACATTTTTTGATATTGTATAAATTACAGAAAAAATTGCTAGAATGATGGAAATAAAATATTCTCTCTCTCTCTCTCTTTCTCTCTTTCTTTCGTTTAATTTATTGCAAATTCGTTAAAAGTTAATGATAAAATCATACCTTTAAAGATTTTAATTAAAAACCCAATTTTAATTAAATGTGATATAGATACTACTCAAATCTCATTAACAATGTGCTAGTTACAAAGAGATTAACCTAGCCCGTTTAGCATAATTACACTGGCCGCGCCAAATTTACACATTTATACATTTGTAGGAAAATGGGGCAAAGCGCCAATTTTATTAGGGACAAGAGAAATTAATTAAAATTATAATTATGTATACCCTCGATGTGACAAACAAAAGTATAAAAAAAACCTAATTGTATTCGAAACGATTTATTATATACGTTTGGCAATTTATTAACATTCAATATTTTCTCATCGCGACTTTCAGGAACAATATACGGCCATCAAGTAGATTAAATTGCGCATCAACGTCTAATCATCCGTGTAAATGTCCACGACACTCTTAATCAGTTAATGTCGGGATCGTCACGCCCGATCCGCTATTGCGCCATACTGACGGGAATAACTCTACCTTTCTAGAAAATCAGATAAAATTGTTGCAACAACATCTGTCTATCTTGGTTGGTACACGCGAAACGACGTAACCAGACATTATTCACTTTGCTCGCGCGTGCACATGTGCACGCATATCGTTGCACTCTCCCCAGATGCACGCCAGTTTTTCGCTAATTTCATAATAACGAACAACGAATTCGCGGCACGATGCCAAGGTAAACGCAAGAGTCGCTTCGCAGGTTGGCGAATGAGACGCCGCTGTTTTGTGCTCTCGAGAGGTTTTACGCGAAGGGCGCCAAATTTATGCGTTCGTGCGCGTCGACGTGCTTGCTCTCGCGTGATTTTATGTTCCGGTCTACAAACCGAAACCTGTCCCGTTTTATGACAAAGTGCTTTCGTCGAATTCGAATAATGTCCACGGTTCAATAATTGCAAAATCGTGTTTGACATGTACGAAGAAGTAGATAAATTCGTTTCAGCATAATTCCATTGCAAGATACATTCGTCTAAATTGAAGTTAGATGATATATCAAGAGATGATATATCTTATTAGAAAAAAAATTCATTTTCTGTATAGAAGTAGTTTAGAATTATTGTATTTGTAGTCCTACGTAGCTGATATTCGTGTTCAGATTTATGATTTAATATGATATTTTTAGTTATGATTTAATTAGAAAATTGTGATAATTACTAGTGTATAGAGGCTCTTATTCATTTATATGAAAAAGGGGATGTTTCGGCGTGAGTAATTTTTTAATCTGTGTACCGACTTCGACATTAATAGTCTCTTGCCTTAAGGAATTGTATTGCCACGAATGTGGGAGATTCTCGAAATTCCTTGAAATGTGTGCTTGCGGGAGATCGCATTTGCAAGCACCATGACTCGCCAGAAATGCACTTGTTAAACGATGCGATCGTTGAGCCTGAACAACGCACGTAATGTTCAATCGTCTACGATTTCGGCCGATTAAACGCACAGTCAAATCGCAACATTTATGCATATATTCTGCATAACCAAGCGTGAAAATATACGTAGTTATTAAAGCGAAAATTTTAGCAGTGGCTCTCATATATTTTCTATAAATATGAAAAGCGATCTGGGTCCTTAAAATCAAGAATGCGATTTATATTAATGCTTCGCGAGATATTATTCATACCTTAATTTGTTATAATGTTTTTTGAATAATCTCAAGCACGTTTTTTTATTAATCAAAGATAATGGTTAAGTAATCCAGCGATTTTTCAACGAGTGAATGAATATGAATGTGTATATGAATGTCAAACATATTATGTATAAATATACTTAAATACCATGTTTAGCTAAAAATTGTTAAAATTGAAAAGATATATATATATATATATAAATATCGAGTGCAAACGATGATGATATGTATCGGAAGTCTGTATTGTGATTATAGTGTCTTCAGTAACAGTACATTATCTTATTCTAATGTCCATAAATGCCATCATTCTTTATAGCACTGACGTATCAATGTATCTGTAAAATTTGTATGTATTATGCTAACAATAAGATATGTATGTGTTGTATTATACGTTATATTTAAGAGAAAAAATTGTATTTAATGTAAGTAAATAGATATACGGCGTGTTCGAATATTTAAATGTTTTCTTGTACAGAATGTTAACAATAATTTAAATAGTGTTTATGTAAACATCGATTTTTTTAAGATTATTCTAGGAAAAATTAAAACTATATAAAGCTGAAGAATATCGTCACCTCTAATTAAGATATCTAATAGCGATTAAATATAAGTGATTTTCCTGTGAAATACATCGTATTTATGTATCATAAAAATTCAATTTAAATATTTGTTTATTCACACGAAAATGGATAATACCTAAATCTCATTGCATGGCGTTGTGTAAGTTTATCGAGTAACTCTTGGTGGTAGCTGTTTGTTAATTGAATAATAATTGAAATCTCTCGTAAAAGTATTTACGTTAATTTTTCGTTGTTATTCGTCGACATAATAAAACTACCACCATCCAATAAATATCTTTCCCAAAGATATAAACGTATACTTCCCATAAAATCTTTATGGCATCGAAGGGCGCGCAAGATGGGGTAACATTTTTTTACGAAGCATATTTTCTGGGATATGAAATTTTCTTGAATATATTAAAATGATCTTACATTTTTATAGTTTTCATTGTATGCACTGAATATACGAGCAAATCAGTAAAAAAATTTACGAAGATTACATAAAAAAGAGTAATAATATTTATTTCCATATCTCCACGTTTTGTACATACATCAAATCCATAAAATATTATATATCAGAATATATCATGCCTATTAAAAAATATATAAATTTTATATAATATCCTTTAAGTAGTCTCCCACCCTCAAAAAGATATGAGATTAGTAACTTTATAATAACATACAAATTAAGAGATTGATTTAATATTAATGGTAAGTTTTTTAATTTAAATATTTATTATTTTTAATAAATAAATCTCTTTATTCGTACACACAAAGAATCTGCTGATAAAATTTCACGCGCGTATACTTTGGCCCCAAAAAGAAATGAGATCTAGTGTCACTATAAGTCTACTGCGAATGTCTCGACGGGATGGCGTTAAAGCGTTTGCATCGAGACTGAAATCTGATCATCGTAAGTATAAATTGGATGCAAATTTGTCTTATTAAAATTAAGTGCGCGAAATTGGATACTATCGAATCCTAAACCCAAAGAAGTCTTTTTCAGTTGAATCCGTAAATAATACATGACGAATGTGAACTTATCCAATTAAATAAAATGATATAAAAAAAAATATATATATATATATATATATATATATATATTACAGTTAAAGAATACAGATAAATAATTAAAAATTCGCTTTTGATTAATGACGATATTGGTTGTGAAATATATTTTTGTGCATTGTTGAATAATTTAAAACATGAATAAGCCGACTGGATTAGCTTGTTGACGAACAATTTTTTTGACTATTAAATAAACAAGATTCCGAAAAGCTATATGACCATTGAAAACACGCTTTCCTTCGAAGATATAAAATTCGGTGTTTCTTACAAACAACAAACTCTGCTGTTTACTTGTTACTTTACTTTCTTACCTGGTATAGATCATACTGCAGGAAAACACGTTCCGGTTCGAGGAGATTTATAAGTAATAAATCTAAATGGAAGATTAAAAAACGAAAGAAAATATATAGCAAGGAAGTATATAATATATAGCGAATAAAAATGGTGCTGTTATTTAATTTGACTGTTATGAAACAGCCTGCAGCTATTAAGAGCAATTTCGAGCAGACTTTATTTATCAAAATTATACGGACGTAAAATCATGTATATTAATACATTACAGTGTATGAATATTTTCTTATTTCTTGTTTTTAAGGCAAAAGTTAAGTTTAATAAAATCTCAAGAATTTTCAATAAATTTCTTAGAAAGAGTTTTTCACGTTTTACTATTTGCTATCAGATAATTCATCGAAAATAATGATATTTCAAAATATTTAAGTTGAGTATTTCAACATTAGTGGAAAGTAAAAATATTAATGTAACTCATTTGTATATCAAATATAACAGACTATGTGCAATTTAATTCGCAAACAGCTTTATTCTTAATAATTAAAAAATTATTAACGCATATAAGTATTTTATATAATAAAATTCCAAATTTAATAAAATTTATAATAAAATTGGAAATTTTACAAGAGAAACAACATTATATATGCATCCATATATATGTTTTATCCGTTCAGCGCATTAAATCGAGAGCCAAGAAAATAGAATTTGAATACGACCGACGTCAAATTATGAAATAATGGAAAAATTTCATGATGTCCTGTAAATGCCGTAGAAACGAGTTCCAAACATTTAATTTCGAACGCTATCAAAGGAGCTCTGAACTTCCCACGCAAATATATCCGTGTGCTTGAAGAGAACCAGAAAATCTCGGAAAATTTCTATTAGTTTCACGTGAAAGGGAATCGTCGAGGTCGAGCGCTCACTCAACTTCATTCCATCGGAGCGGTATTACGGATTCGCTTTATTCTTCACGCGCGTCTTTGCATTCGTCAAAAATACGGATATCCTTAAGGCATTTTTACGGAGCAATTTACGAGGCAATCGAGTGTACGGAAAGCTTGCGCAGAAACCGTCGGTGAGGGAAGAGACGATATAACGAAAGGGCGGCGATTACGCACGCGAACAAGCGCTGCGGCTGTTCTTGGCAAAGGATTCTCCGAGGGTGCTATCTACGAGGGTCTTGAAGTTATCGAACTTGGATATGACATAGTATCGCATCAATAAGAAAAGCCGTGTGTTTCGAACTTCTTTCTCGACCTCTCGCGTGTTTTTCAATTGTATTGTATATTCGAAGAAGTAATAAAAGTATATGGAGTACAAGTTAAAAATTGCGATAAACATCTCGACAAATATTTTTCTCTTAACATTTGTCCCATCTACTTAGAAAGATAATGGAGATGAGAACTTTTTTCATGCGGCGCATCAACAAGAAAAGATGTTTGTTTCGAATAAACTTTTATTTCGTGCTTTTTAGATTGTATTCGAATAAAAAGTAACAGAGTTGAATTATAAATACAAGTTAGAAATAGCGATAAGCATCGCGAGGAAATATTTTCCGCTATAACATTTGTTCTATCTAGAGAGATAAAACGGAGATGAGGACTTTTTTAAAACGAGAGCTTTTTTTAAATACTTGATCGCACAACGGAAATATCTCCTTCAAGCTTTCCATATGGCACACACGTGACATGTTATATGAACGGAGTCAAGTTCGGATTTACATATATCTGCATACTTATTTTGGACGAACTCTGTCAGTAGCAGTGAGTAGTTCGTGCCAGCCTTTTTTTCGCGAGTTAACAAGGGAATAGAAATCTCGACGATAAACTTCTTCGCGTCAGGCTTTTCGACCTATTACCTCGCGAAGAAGAAACGTAACTGTCAGCAGTATATAGATGGAATAACGATTGACGATGTATCTCGTCAAAAAATAAACTTTCCCAAGGTTCTTTCGAAGTCTCACTTTAAAAGGGAGCTTTTAAAAGTAGGTGGCTATAAATAGTCCGCGTTGCGTGTATAAGGGATATAACGATGTATGTATATGATATTAAATAAACCACATGCATGTAGAACATTGAAAATGCGTAAAAATAATTCGCGAGTTAATAGTTATTAACGTTTATGATAAAAAATGTAAGTAATTTAATCATGCAATGCGTTTGCAATAATTGTATACATTGATGCAGATATAAAAAAAAATAATCAAGAGCAAAATTTTGCGATTTTAACTTGTCGCGATGACTCATTCCTTCTCGGGAAAGCTCGAAATGTCGATCATTTCGTCAAGGAGTGTACACCGATTTACTGAAAACAATTTCCTACGAACCACCCACGCACGTTTCTCAGTTCTCGTTTATCACTCCCGTTTATACCGCCCAGTCGACTCGAGACCGCTCTTTTTTCTCGCCCTTTCTGTTTTCATGAGACCTCAGACAGGTAGATCGATAAAATAATTCCATTCGTAGAAAACAATTTTTTGTCCAACCGCAAGCGTTATGCCCGGATGGATGATAGGAAAAGTTGGATATCCAGCAAAAAAACAGATAACGAGCACTTCACGTCGAACCTTTCAGAACGGCTAAGATGAACCTCTTTCGGGAATCGAGGAGATCCGAGAGATATTTTCGCGAATACGATCACTTCGACAGTTTGAAATGCTAGATATCGATTTCCAATTTTAGGTTCCCGAGTTTTTCTGCTACTTGGTACATCCGGAAAGCACGCAACATAATAAGATTGAGATGCCCTGCGATTCGAAAAAAAGCACAGAAAAAGAAGTCTGCATAATTAATTAATGAGTCTCCGCTCAGCGATGCTAATTCTCGGTCGTAATCTCGCTCCATCGGGCGCTTAATTAGATCCACCAGCGCAGCGGCCGTATATACACGTATATATCTATATGGAGCTAACATAGAGTCATGACGGTCATCGATTTTTTCGCGACGCCTCGACGCCGTTCGTAAGCCGCTTCGTCGTCGTGTGAAATTGGTTGCGTAATTAGCGAGGAATTTTATTGGATTGCGGATGCGCTACTAACTTGAAAGATTGTGAGAAGTTATTCCTTGATGCTGCGTACTTATTTATTTTCCTATCCAAGTTGCAAGTGTTCTGAATCTTTTCTTTTATATAACACCTCGTATAACTTCGATTGTACAAAGGAAATAAAGAGAACTTTATGTTTGAACGTTCTTTCTTTACCTCTTTTAAAATTTTAAAAATCTGTTCTGGTAGACTAATAAAATTATACATGGTCAGGCTTCATATATTTTATGTGTATAAATTCGGTTAGGCATAACTGAGGTAATGAAAAAAATTTCTCATTATGTCAAAAAAATTAAAGGTAATTACCTTTCAGTCCTAAAGGTACTAATTAAATATAATGGAAAATATATATATATATAATAAGAATAATATTCAAAAAAGAAAAAAGAGATACACAATTATTGTTGCCTTTTATATATATATAATAGGTTATATCTTAAAATATATATTAAAAAGTACATATTTCTTTACTTCTTCTTTCTTCTCTAAATCGTTATTAAAAGATCATATAACATATTATTTTCGAGAACCATTAAGATATTAATAAAAAAGATTAGCCGAGTACGAGTTTAAAAGTAATTTGATATCGAGATGAGTTAATAAGTCAATGATTAAGCGTTGCTTTTTTATGTGCAGTGCCTTTGCGATTTAATTAATATCTCGCGTCAGGTGTTTCCATGGTAGCGCAAGCTGCAATTAAAAATTATAATAAAGGCTAGGTCCAAGTTTTAACGATGAAATCGCTGAACGCTAAAAATCGTTGTACCTTAGAAACTTTTTCCGTGAGAGAACATTTGCTCTTTGTTTGCCGTAGTTCGCGAAACTTTTACCTTGAACCGACTTAATGCATTTAATTTAACTTTTGCATTAGTATTAATTTATAATTCAAATTCTTTCTCTTATAAAACTCATACGGTTGTAAGAAATTCAATTATTTTAAAAATAAAAAGATATTTATACAAAAAAAATTATTTAATTTAATACGTTTCTATTGTAACCGCAACGTATTCCTTTAAAAATAAAGCATTTCCAATTTTCTAAAAAAATTACAAAAAATCAAAATTATTTTATATGCAATCTTGTGTATGTGCGTTTCTGCTATGATAGCACAAAAATATAATTTTCCATCTCTGAACATTTATATTAAATAAATATAACGTAAACGGTTTTTCAGATTATTTAGATAGATTTATTTTTCGCTGTTAGCGCATAAAATAAAGTTGCAATCCCCATTTATTAAGCATGCATGACTTTATCTGATTTACTGATGATCAGCTGTCGGAAAATTTATTACGTAATTAAACGCAACGATCAGATATGGAATTATTTCGCGAAGACTCACTATGACAAATCGATTCATGTCAATCTATTGCGATATATTGTGTTCTCTTCGCTTCCGTCCTGATTTGACGCACGCATTAAATAGATAAACAAAGTTATGCCTGAACCGGATTAAGGGATGACAGATCGCCACTATCAACTGACACTTTCGCGCGTCGCAATCAATTACGGATAGATAAGATCACAGATAATGCCAATGATTTGAGATGACACACGATCGATGATATTATGGAGTTATAACATTGTATGGTACGTATTTTCTTTTTATCATAATCGATCAATCAATTAGGGAACTTGATCGAACCGATAATAAAATATCTTTCTCTTCTTTTTTCTTAACTGTCAAGCTACTTTTCTTACAATGTTCTTACTAAGTTTTAAATAACATTTTAAATAAGTTAGTGTGATATATATAATATAATGTTTCATATTTCAAGATATTATTATTGATGATTGTTGGCTGTGGCAGAAAATTAATTCTAATAAAAACAAGTTAGTAGTTACTTGCATATTTCTAATTGTATATTTCTTTTGTAAATTAATTATTCTTAATTCTCAGTACTTATTTTGCGATATTTCATTTGAAAATTTAAAATAATACGATTTATATAACATGTATAAAGTCACACACGTCAATACCGTCTTGTGTCCAAAGAAGAAATGAAAGACAAAGGGAGATGCTAGCTGAAAGTTGTGTGGGTGGCGCCATCTTTCTCTAATTTAGCAAATGTCTATTATATTATAAAATTATCATTTAGATAATTTTGTCAAAATATGTAATGAACATTTCGCGACGTATTATCTTGCAGCATTTAATACTCGACTTTTTCTTGTGTTTAACTATATTTTTGCTATTATTTGGTATAGCCTGCGAGATATTAAAATATAAACTATTATATTTTTAATACCACATTTGTAAAAAAAATCGCTATCAATGCATATTAATAATTATTTTAGTAACTATACATATATGGAAATTATTATATGTATATTTACTTTATGTACTAATAAATATTCATGTGTGTGCATAGAAATTCTAATCTAAAGTTTACAATTAGAGCCTTTATTTCAACAAAGTATATGTGACAAATATATTGTTTGGAAATATATTGTTTAAAAAAGGAAAAGGAAGATATTTTGTAGTTACATAAACTTTTATATGAAATATAAAAATAATAATAAATGATTTTAATGTAGCAAGAATTTTATATCAACTGTTGACACAAAATTTCTATGTTAATTGATCTTCAAGATATTATCACAAAATTATTTGTTTCTTCTTCATTGTCTGAAAAAAATGTGAATTACCAATAGTCGGTAGTCAATAGAATGGTGTGAATAGAATAAATAGATTATTCAATATTTCTTTCAGAGGACGAATGTTTTGTCACGGTGTTTAGAACAATCGATATATTCTATTACATAATTAAAGTTTTGTATAAAAAATAGCAATGCAATCTCGTTGCAAATTAACTTTATTTTGATTTCATTATTAAAGTTAAATATATTATTAGACTCTAAGGAAAAAAATAATTAATTATTAATTTTCTCTTGTATTAAATTAGATATAAAAAAGATTAAATTTTTATAAAATTTTATTAAATTTATAAAGACCATAGTGTGATATATCTAAATATGTGATGTGTCGAAAACTTTATTGAAAATGTTGTGAAGAGAGGATTATCTCAATGTAAACTTGCATATATTAATATTAATTAATATATGCAATACTTGCAATACTTGGATATAATAATCAATAGTGATAGAATTCATGTAAATGCGTCAGCTTGCTATATAAGCAACAGGTGTCATTCAATTGCTTTTAATACATTTTTTAGTTTAATAATTTCGTTTGATGTTTGATAATATCGGAATTGTCTTTTTTTTTTTTAATTTGTCTATCTATGTAACTAACAATAAGAACTTATTAAAGTACCGTCGAAAAATTTAATTATTATATTAAAAATTCATCCAGATAATTATATTTTTGGAATAAAATCTCAAAATGCTAAATCAAGAAATTTTTGTATAAATATCAATTATACCGCAACATATGTAGTTTTATTTTTGCTTGGCATTTATGAAGATATAAATATTTGATATTTCGAATAATTTATGTACCTACATGTATGTATAATATAAAATGTTACAAAATATTCACGCGCGATCGATATGGTTAATCTAAAAATAATTCTTGAAAAAACAGTTCAAATGAATCAAACATCAAACACATTAAATATGATAATCATTTACACATTTATGGCCGCACATTTAGGAACTTAGATAAGAAATTACATTCTATTTTGTAATCATTGCGTCATAGAAGAAAAGAAACATTGCGTTTATTTAATGGAGATGCAATCAGTTATATTATGCAACTAATATTATTATGATATAATTAATGATAGACGAACCGTAAAAATACAGCCATATAATTTATATTTTTGTACATGTATAATTTCTTATATTTTGCATAATGACATCGATGAAATAAATGTTTACTGTATTTGTCTGAACTAAATTATTTTCTTTCGCATAATTTAACACTCTGAGAAAGTAGTCATTTTAGCAGAGAGAGAGAATCACAAAGTTATAGAGAATTTATCATCTTAATGAGAGAAAGAAAGTAATTCGAATACAATTTTAGATTTATTAATAATTTGTAAGGTATAATGCGAGGGTACCTCAAAAATAGACGAGATCAGTGAAGAATGTTTAATTTTTTACGCGTCAAAGCGTAATTACGCAAAAGAATTTCAGATGCAAGTTGAAGATCGTAATTAAGCGTTTAAATACGCGTAAAACTCGTGATGCAGCCGCAAAAAAAGACACGGTTCTCTAAAAAATTAATACACGCCCAAGATATTAATATACATGGAACTCGTTCCCGTGGTCGTACATTTTCCGAAGACGGTCGCATTGCCGTTGAATAACGATAATCAGCGCGTCAGCTGCGCGCCACCAATTATTTGCGGTTCTCCTTTCTCTCTTTTCTTTCCTTTTGGTTGTATTTTCAAACCATGAGTGACATTCTTGCCATAGTGCGCAGCATAACGAGCGTTTAATGTGTATTCTCACCTCATAGCTTCATTTTCCGTCTATGTATCCGACAAAAAGATCTAATTAACAGCAAAGAAAACTGGGTTGCGCGAGATAATGACCCTCGAATAAGAGATTTGGGACTCGGATAAGAGAAGGAAGAAGAAAGCGATGCTATTTTGTAATATATATACTATTTTATAGTATTTGAGAACATTATCTCGAATTGATAAATTATTATTATCGAAATGACGAATCGATTATACGAATACCATGATAAATCAATGTAATCATGACTGTCTTTTTTTCATGTTCAATTATTTTATCGATTATTTCATTTTCTTTTATGGTTTATTGTGAATGTTAAATTTATGTATTTTACTAAACATATTTCAACGTATTTCAACATAACTGTGTATAATTCCATGCAAAATGAGAAAAGATGGAAATAAATTTATCTCAGGCAACAAGATTTCATCTAGAGCACGTTCTCAGAGTTTAACCCTAATGAAGGATAATTGCGAAGTAATAATTATCGGTATAAAAATAATAATAAAAACTGTAATAATTTCGCGCATAAAGAGTACATTTCTGAGACTGCAAAGAGAATAAATTTAATTGCATTCTTTTTATTATGCTGATTCGTCTATAAAATTGCAAAATTTTCAATTGTGCTATTCAGTAAGAATAACATAATTTCAGTATTAGAGAGTGAGTGAGAGAGAGAGAGAGAGAATAAAAATATTTTCTTCTCTCTTTTAATTTAAAATCCATTTTAATAAATATATCAGAGAGAATATCAATAGTATTGAAACTAAGCAATTAAAAATCAAATTAAAAAATTTTTTTTAATTAAACAAATCAATTAAATAATAACATCAAAAATAAAAAACAAAATTTCTTCTTGATTTATTTTAAAAATATCTTTTAAAAAGTTAGACATTGCAAATTAAAAAAATAGTAATTTAAAGAATACTCTTTTAAACTTTTCAGAGAACATTTATTGTTAATAAAAATTTCCTTAGTCACACATATGAGTAGATGATAAAATTAAATATGTACTTGTCGGTTACTCTCATATTATTTTTCTTTGAAGAAATGTCAATCTCGAGAAACCTTTAAAATAAATTTGTGCAGCAATGTAGTCTTCCGATTTGTCTCCGTATATCGTTCTGCAAAGCAAGTCACGTGCGAGTGCCGCGCGTTCTTACGAACTTGCGTAACGCTTAATCGTTCAACATTGCGAGAAAAAAGGGTTACGCGCTGCACGTCCGTCGCCTCACCGACGTGAAAAATGCATCGCGGTCTGTTTGCAATTTTAGATTTATTTCAATCTTTCTTGTGTGTGCACTGAACTATTACGTGACAATAGTCCGCAGTCAAGCACGCTTGACAAAGAGAAAATATACATTTATTTTCCATTTTCTAAAATATTTGTCAAGAGCAGAAAAAAATGTCTCTCTTCCGGAAACTACAAAGAGTTATACGCAGTGCTTGTCACACATACATACAACGCACATATATATATTTGAACTTTGAGTTTAATAAACATAAATTTAACTAATTTTATTTATTTTTTAGTTTGAAAAGTTTACTATAGAAAGAGAAAATTTGTGATAGAAATAATCAAAGTAATATACAACAAGTTTATTAAAGAATGAAATTAATAGTAAAAATATTGAAAAGTATATACACTGGTCAAAAAAATTATCGCAACACGCAATTAATATCAAAATTTCACGTAAATTCAAATAAGCATATCTCCGCGAAAAATTATCGTATTTGAAAACATGTTTTTTTGTTTTAAAGAATGAATGCTCTACTTTAAGAAACTTTCGTTCGATTTTGATTTCATCCTCTCCCTTTCTTTCCATCACTTGAAAAAGTAAGGTGCATTTTTTTAAATTACAAAATTTGACGAACTCTACAGGGTAAAATAAATTTTTTTCGCAAATTTTATCCAAATTATATATCAAAGTTATCTATGCATTTTTGTGCAATTATCAGCAGCATTAGCTGATACCCGACGCACACTAACGATGATTGCGCGACAAATTGTTATAATGAAGATCTCCCTCACAGAATCAGTGATCAAATAATTAGAATTAGAAGATATTTACGTGAACGTGGTTTAAGATCGCGAATTCGACATTTTTCTCTTCTAATGTATGAAAAAGCTGTATGATCCATACATTTACACGTTCACGTAAACGTCTTCTAATTGTTTGATCACTGATTCTGTGAGAGAGATTTTCATTAGCAATTAGTCGCGCAATCATCGTTAGTGCGCGTCAAGTATCGCTAATGCTGGTGATAATTGCACAAAAATGCATAGATAACTTTGATATGCCGTAACAAAAAGAAAAACTTTGCTTCTTTTTAATTTGTAGGAAAAAATTTATATTTTACGAAAATTTGGATAAGATTTGCAAAAAAAAATTTATTTCACTGCGTAAGGTTCGTCAAATTTTGCAATTTTTTGAAAAAAAACACCTTACTTTTTAAAGGGATGAAGAGAGGGAGAGAGGATGAAATCAAAATCAAACGAAAGTTTCTTAAAGTAGAGACTTTACCCTTTAAAACAAAAAAAATTGTTAAATATGATAATTTTTCGCGGAGATACGCTCATTTAAATTTACGCGAAATTTTGATATTAATTGCGTGTTGCGATTTTTTTTACCAGTGTATTATACATATATGTGAGTATTTCTATCAGTTTGGTTCTTTAATAAATTTTTCGATTCGTTTTATTCGTTTTGTGATTAATTTCTAAATTATTGTAAGAATTATGCATATTATTTGTAGCCCACACAGAAAATTAAATTTAAAATTATTGAACATAAATATAGATTCCAATAATTCTATTCAATTTATTATATAGAACTAGAGCGTGTAAGTGTCAAAATTTTATATGCTGTCTTTTTCTTTTATTCATTTTATAGAAAAAACAAAATTTAAGCAGACTATTTGCTTATTCAGCAATTTATATTTATTTGCAGCTTATTTAGGAAAAATAATTCGTAAATTATCGCATTCTAGAATTTTCCCGTCAAAAATATGCTGATAGTAGTCTTTGAATGAATTTTTCGGCTCGCTTATTATATTTTACGCGACGTTCGGAGTTTTCTATCGTCGAGTTTTCTTCAGTATGAAATATGAAGGGTGCCATTCGAGCTCAAATGCGACAGTGTTAGATTCGTGTCAGCATGGGGTGGCTTTCTTAGGATTGGCTTGCTACAGAGATGTCACGTTACATTTTATTCCCAGACGATTTTCTGTCGTTTTCTGATTTTGTTCCCGTGTGTATATATTCACTCGTCTGAATTTCGGTAGCAAAAATGAGCTGATTTTCTCGAGAAGTTTCTTATATCTCCACGAAACAGCATAATTTTATTATCGACCATTGCAGCAAGCTATCAATTGTCTTCTGTCTCAAATTCGTTAGCATAACGAATATTCTTTTATCTATTTCATACAAGCTAAATATTTTGCGAGAAGAAAAAATATTATAAAAATTATCATATAGGTAGAAAAGAAATGTAATAGTTTTGTGTAATAATTTTTTGAGCTCAATTAGATTATTCATATTATATAGCGTTTTTTAATAAATAAATATATACATATACGATTAAATTGTACGCATTAATTTATTTAATATATATATTATATATTATTTGTTCTTTTCCAATACTCTTCTCAAAAGCCGCGTTCCAATATCATCCAGATACCTTCACGTCGGCACAATACTAAAAAGTAAGTTACCGCGGTTCACCAGGACTGCCTTCTTCGCTATTTCATTCCGTTCACGAGCGGGCGCACTCCTTTACCGCAAAAAGAACTCGGTATGATACGAGGCAATGTTCCCGCGGGGCTCCCTTCCTAGACCGCTTGTGTTCGGCGGATCGCGCTCATGCGCCTTGGGAGCGATTTTGGAGCGTCGAAGGAACGTGAATGGGACGACGACGACGACGACGGCGACGACGACGGCGACGACGACCGGAGCAACGACGACCGGGGCGACGACATACGGGGCGACGGTGTGAGAGAAAGAGGACCGATCTGAGAGAGGATTCAGTCTGGCCGCGCGCGTCTGCAATCACTGTTCGACCGTTGTTCTCGGTAGCACAGCCCGCTCGCGAACTCCCCCGATTTTTGCTAATCAATCTCACACCGCGGAATTCGCTCTGGAGATTCTTTAGAAACTTTCCTCTCGCCCCCATGCATTTTATCGCGTTGAAAACAATTTTTTAAACCAATTTTATAAATCAACTTACTCCCTTAATCACGCATTAGATTCGGGAGAAAAAAATAAACGACTTGAAACAGTGACTTGAGATACGGTCGACTTAAGCTCGAAATTTCTCGAAAAGATATTTGTTAAAAATAAACGCGATAAAAGAATTTCTCTCTCTCTCTCTCTCTCTGTGATTCCAACCACCTGCTCACCTGCGATCTTTAAAAGTACGAAGCAACTGAGGCGGAAAACACGTGCTGCAAAGAGATGAGGCGCGAGTGATCCCGCAGAACGCAAGGACGCTGAGTTGGAGCTTCCGTGTACTCGCGAATCTGATTACAAATTACGGATACGACGAAAGGTGAGGTAAGTAAGACACGTTTATTAAATAATTAAAAATATTATCGTGTTATTAATTAGACCGTCAGACCACGAAGCACACGAATTAATTTTTTTATTCATATATTAATCATTGTCTTCTCTATCTATTAAAAGTGTAAAATTTGTTTTCAATTTCTATATTTTTATGACTGCAAATTATGTGTTGGATAATTGCCTTTTAAAATTTGTTATCTTGGGAATATGTTCGAGAACAGAATAGATTTATCAATATTGCCTGAACAAAGTAAAACGCAACCATTTACATTGATTAATCATTCACTTCTATTAAAAAGTTCAAAATACACGATCTACCTAGAACGTTAAAATAATTTAAAAAATATAAAAGCGGAAACTCTCGCGAGAGAGCTATCATTGCGGTTCGATGGGAAACAAATATGGTAAAAGCGTGGCGTACGCCATATATAATGATTAGTCCAGCGAACGATGCCAAGAAAAAGAACAGAAGTCGTATGCGAGAATAAATATTGGAGGATAACTTCGGAAGTTGTAAATAACTTCTCGAACGAAGGTGTTACCACGTGCCAACGAAAAATCAAATCAATAAATCACAATGCTGAGTTCTCGCGTGTTGAACATGTCGTAATAGTTAGACAAACGCATCTGTGTTGCAAAAAGAGATAATAGATTCAGAATTTATCGAAAACAAGTTAAAATGTGCAAAGTTTACCTGTAAAACGTTATTATCGGCATACGAAAAATGTTTTGTAATAAATATTATTTACAAAAATCTTTTCTTTTCCAATTGGGGCAAAGATTCAAAATGAATTCACGAGTTAATGCTTCATCAAATAATATATTTTTCAAGTAATTACTTTAAAACTTAGTAGAAATGTAAATTATTCCTAAATTTCTTTTATTCTTTATTCATTCTATAGATAAACGATTTTGAAATTCACTGCAGAGAGAGAGAGAGAAAGAGAGAAAGAGAGAATGCGCGTTATCTATGTTTGCAAATATTAGATTCGCAAACGTTAGACGCGAGAAGGATCATATTGAAATTCAGGGTTTATTTGCGCGGGCGTCCCTAATCTATCGCCAAATTAATGTATTCCATGTCGAGAAGCGCGCAGGGATGCCATGAATTCTCATGAAACGCACGTCTCGCCGTTGAAGATTACGAATCTACCGCCGGCGGGGAATCTAGATTGGGTGAAAACCGAGCTCAAACATTCAACCTGTTAAGAGGAAGTTAGAAGAGCAGGAGAGCGTTGCGTAATATGGATTAATTACTGGGAAAAGTTACAATGCGGCCAAGTTCGGTGGTTCGCACTAATGAATCTTGTGAGAAATGGACGAGTATACGAAATAAGACTGTTGGATTTTCTAAATCATATAATTGTATTAATATACAAATTCAATTTTTAATTCAATTTTTGATATAATTTTTTTTATGTCTTTTATTTAATTTTTCCCATGTTTTCACAAATATCTGTTATTATGAAATAATTACGTATGTGTCAATTTCAGCTTCAACTTTGATCAATCTATCTATCATTACCGGTGCTGTTGCTTCTCCTTTGTGCGAATGGATGCTAATTGATTATCGATATGTAGTGTCTGTCTCATGTTTGCTAGCAGCTAATAATAACATTACCATTTACGGACAATGACTATCGTATTATTGGTCATGTATCGCAACCAACGTCGGTGCTACCTTGTATATGTACGCGCGATAACTGTTACACGACATAAATAAGATACGCACTTCCGCGAATGCAAGCAACTACGATCGTTCACGCGTTTGCGACAAATTGCCTACATAATTTATCCTCCAAAGTATAACCAGCTTGTTACGTTCGTGTCAAAATATAAATCGACGAGGGACTTAATTAGAAAATCGATGCCATGTAGAAATTGCAGGCATAGTCTGGCGACGTTGATGTAACGCTTTGAGGCGTGCCTAAAATTCTCTATGTAATATTCTACCTACTGTGTGACATAGATTCGAGATCACCTTTCTTAGGCGAAAGCTAATAGTCATGATCATGGTGAGTCATGTTCGCTTCACCAATCTCGGGACTTGTTGATCATTCTTTTCCTACAATAATATAGCGTCGTACAATTCACGCGTGTCCTAGAAATATTTAATTTGCTTGCTTACCGAAATCGTTCGTTGTACGAAATTAATTTTTATGCGTAAATAAATAATTTAGAAATCACAATATCTTGTTATTATAAATTAAAATTATACTCTTTTCCCATTATTTAATTAGTATTATTTGATATACACATTTCTTATGTTATAGCTTTCACTGACTTCTTGATATTTACGACGTAGAGGAACGAAATTATTATCTTACGTAAGCTATAGTCGAACATCACGCATCGATAATCTCGATAGTATTCAAAGCGAGAGCTATTCTAAAAAAAATGTAACGGTATGTATGGATTTCATCTCGATAAATTCTGTCGTACGAGACTTTCAATCTCGCATAATACTACGATAGCGAGGCATCCGAGAGAAAAGAAGCGTCTCATTCCCTTCAATGAGATTTATCAGATTTCATTTAGTGCAACGCGACAAGATCCGGTACATGCAACGTAATAAGGTCACATACACGTACGTAAATTCTATTCCGCGCATTTTCCTGCGAAGGCCATCAATTTTCTGTACAAACGCATATTAAGCTCACATGGCATGCTGAAGTATGTGCACTCCAAATGCAAATTAATATTACGTAATAACTGTTAAACATTTTATAAATTATATTTTCCTACACTTTTTCTTTTCGCGCATGATTCTTTTCATTAAAAGTTATATATTCATTTAATTATATGTTATTTACGTGTTTCATTACCACGTGCGAAAAACGCATAAACGTGCATTATGCACATTAAAATGATAAAACAAAAAAGTAATAAAAATTATTTAAAAAAATATTATCTACAAATATAAATAGTTACACGATAGAAATTATAATAAATTTTGCATTTCTGTTTTTTTTTTTAAGATTTTCTTCCAAAATAACTAACAATAAATAATATATTTGTATACTTCACGTAAGTTCTACATATGTATATATACATATGTATATATAGAATGGTTGTGTGTAATATTGTGTATTGTGTATGTGAATGCCTATGGCGAATTGTAATCCATTCGAATATACCTGAGGCTCGATTTGCGAAAGAAATAGTGATAAAAACGTACAACACATTACTTTCTCTTACGATCTTTGTATACTACACGGTGATCTGATTGTAAATTTCAAAAATATTTTTTTGACAATTTTCTAACGACCTCCAAGGAAAACTTTTGTTTTAAAAATAGTAAAAAAAAACATAATAAAAGCTAGAATATATACATATATAAAGAAATATTTATTGTATATATAAACAAATATTGTGTGCATAAAAAAATTCAATTAATATCTACCAAATAATTTTTAATGAAATCTGAAAGAATCTGATAAAATCTTTATTATTACATTTTTAATAATTAATATAGTACTTAATATATATTTTATTATAAATAAATAATGCAAATATCACGTAATAAAAAAATATTTATACCTATTTATAAGTCTCATATTAATATACAATTTGGAAAATCAAAAGTTTTAAATAAAATTATACAAATTATACAAATTATATAAATGTATAATCAAGTGCAAACTATTTCGAAACTATTCCGATCTGCCTCGTAACGCACGTTGATTTAGGAACAGATCTATTTGCAAACTCACGGCGTGCTAATCGCGGGAGATTTATTTAGGCCAAACGGAAATGCGCGATTTGAATATCGCATTTGTTATAGCTGTTGTGAATTAATTTTCTTTGCACACTTCCTTCATATCTTTAGTAAGTCTTGATGATTTACTTAGCAAGAGACAAATTATTTATCGCTAAGTATATTATTATATTTATAGATTTAAAGCATAGATTAAAGTCTGTGAAATGTTGAATAATATCAAATTTTCTATAATAAATATTTAATTAACACGTTAAAATAAGTGGTTAATTAATGTTTTTACCGTTGCTGGTAATAAATTAAAAAATCATGCAAATTTTGGATCCTTTCATATTAATGCATGTTTATAACACATTTTGCTATTATCAGAATCAGGTTTCTATCGCACGACAAATTCTGGCACTTTGTTGGTAAAAGATCGTAAAAGATCTTCCTCATATATACCAGGCACTCTCAGTCGTTTAACTGCTCGTTTCTGCTCTAATGAGCGGTTCATTAGTTGCATCCAACGCCGCGGTCTTAAATCGTGGGCATAACGTGCAAATCACGTGCGCATCCACAAAGATTAATTCTGCTTGATGCACCGCCCTTGCCGAATTAACAAGACGAATGGAACCGACAATTGTTGAGCGGCATAATAAATATACTTTTGGTCTTTTAATATTGTTGCGTTTACGACCTTCAATCTTAATCGCCTTTTACGATTTCTTTTTCGCGATAAGAAAAAAAGACAAGAAAAGCAGGATAATAAATAAACATGATTTAGACGATGCTCTTAATTATTGTTACTTTAAAAACATAATTCATTCGATTATTCGATCAATCATCAAATGCTATTCAATCCAGTTGTGCCAATATTTTGTGAGTTTTACATATTTATTAAAAGACAAATATAAATTAAATTGTACATAATCATAATACCGATAATTGATTGTGCTTGACATATTTATTTTGATATATTTGAAGAAAGTAAATATTTTTAATTAGAAATAGTGAAATATTATCAATTACAAAAAGATAAATATCACAGAATAATATCAATTTATCTGTCAAATAACAAAAATTCTAATTTATAGAAATTTAATCTCATGTTTCATATACATTATTTATATATAATTGTATGTTTAATTTTACTTAATAACTGTATAGTAAAACAGAAAATGTTTTCGATAAACATAGCAATGATTTATTTCTTCTTTACAAACGAAAGTTAATTTTTGAAATGTATATATTAATCTTTGAAATGTCATTATTTTGACAAAACGTATCTCGATAGTTTGTCGCGCTGTTACATCTGTCTCTGCTACAAGAGCAAAGGTTTGTAAATTTTCCAATTGCAAACGGAGAAAAAAACCGCGGTTGTAAATCACAAGCCCGAAACGAGCGATTCACGTAAAACGCGATCAACTACGCCCGCAACCCGCTTCTCTTTTTTTTCCCCGGCAACGTAATGCACGTCACGTCGAATAAAAAAAACGCTCGCAGAGAGACTGGATTAGTCAACCGTAATTAGCGTCACGAGTTTTGCGCGCCGTCGGGCATGCTGTCAAAATGTCGGCCCGGAGGGGAAGTCCGAGCGCGATCGCTAACAACTCGTTACGTCGTCGCGCGTCCACGTGCGTCTCTGGTTTCGCAATAAAATGTAAATCGGAGTTAAAATTCTCTCTCTCTCTCTCTCTCTCTCTCTCTCTCTCTCTCTCTCTATCTATCTATCTATCTATCTCTTTCTCTCTGATCACATACAGTCATCCTCGGGGCAAATTTCTCTATACTGTCGGCTTAACCCTGAAGCGCACTCGTTATTCAATACGTAAATAGGCGCGCTGCTTCTGTCAACGTGTATTGATGTACCTGTACAGATTATTTTGTCCTGCAGGAAACGTTATAAATCCGAAATAGACATTGTTATTTTAGATAATAGCGCATGAAATCCTTGAATCAATTTTAAGCGTTCTTTTTCAACCATACAGTTGTCACTTTTGTATATCTGTATTTGTTATTAACTGTCGTCTATTCGATAGCTCACAAAATAATGATCCGCTTTATATTTTAAGCTTCATATATCGATGATAAAATACAATATACGATCTATTCAAACGAGATCACCATAAATGTTTATTTTGCACAAAAATATTAGCCAATTTTAATCTGATAAAACTACGCAATCGTCGTAAATAAAGCGAACAAGTAAATCCTACAGATAAATCACTTAATCGGGTGGTAAATCGGTACAGGTAAACCTGAAAAAGTGGTACCGTGCTCCGTTAACCGCATTAATTCAGCGACCACGTCGCTTGTTAATTCGCCGATTGCATTGCAATCGGGGTATACGAGCTGGTTGTGCTACGTTTTGACGGGACGAGAATTGACTGTCAAAACTTGTTGGCAAGCCGTAAGATTAAACGACGACGCGGATCCACAGTTTGTCACTTGAGTGTGTAAGCAATCGAGGTCGCGAAATACACAATTTAAGATATCACGAAAGTCCATTACGCGATTAAAAAGCTTTTTCTTTTTTTACGAAAGATATTGAATAAAAACTTTAGGGGTTATATGTCATATACATATATATTAAGATAAGATGTGTTTAAATAAATAATAAATAGAATTTTAAAATAAAAAATATATGTAGAAATCAATAATTTAAATATTTTTTCCTAGTTACTATATTTATATAAAAAATATATTTAGATAAGCAATTATTATTTTATATACTAATAAATTAATATATATATATATAGTACGCATTTTAGCTATCGAATGCATACTGAAAATTTAACTATCAATGTCTCCAGTCTAATAAAACTGGCAAAGAGTGCCGACAATTTTACGGCATTCTTTCTCGCTAGAAAGAAATTTACAACTGACGGCGAACACACGTATGCCCGTGAAAGCGGCGCAGCAGGTAATTTAAGAACGAACGGTCAGCTCATCGTCGGGGTTAATTGGTTCACTGCCTTTGGACAAATGCGTAGCCGTCGTGCAATACCTATACGAGCAGCGTGGCATACACTCTCCTCACGAATTATCTTCCACCTCGCGTGACGTTTTGCCTCGCGTCTTACTACATATGCGTTTCCCCTTACGGCAGGGAATACCGAGAAGAGCGAAATCGGCGCCGTCAAAAGTGCAATTTTCATCGAAACCGCGTATCCATTCCCACGATCGCATCGTCGTAGAGGAATGATTATCCATCCACGTCGCAAATCCGTGCGAATCATGCTAAAGAGTTATCAATCAACCAGTGGGCGACTCAAGATTCGCGAGACGCGCTCGCCTTTTTCGCACGTAAACAAACTTGTGAATTCTTCAATGTCTCGGTGACTGTGTGTGACCTTGACGTCTTTACGCAACACCTCGCGGACCGCCTAAGCGCGGTTTGTCCAACGACCCCGCGGTTCGGACATATTATTAAAATAGACCGCTATTAATAATGGGTCCACCGACACGCGAGACCGACGCATACGAACTTTCGAGAACTGATTTTGTGATAGCCATCGTGTAATATCGCGTCGAGATGGTCCTTCTGAAGTAAATATCCCGATGTTTGCGTTTGCACGCATCGTAATATGTTTACACGTCACGCTGTCACCGAGCATGAAATATATTTTTTTCGAGAACATTTATGAGACTCCGTAACATGCGATAAATTTTGAGTATTTTATTCTTTACGCTTTTTCTTTCGCTTGAAAAAAAGTGGCCGTACGTCAAACACGCGATAATCAAGAAATGACTGTATTTATCATAATTAAAAATTATATGTTTACAAAAAAATATTTTTGTAAAATTATTAGTTTTAATTTTTCTCGACCATATATCGGGATGAAATAATATTTTAACATTAATTTACTGTGAGCGCGTCTACAAAAAGATGTTCTAAAATATAGGTATTATAAAATATAATATAGAAAAATAATTGTGTATATAAATATTTATGCAAAAGTGAACAATTTTTTTTTATATTTTTCAACAAAATTGATTTCTCAAAGTGACGTCACTGTTTGTGAGGAGAAAAGTTCCAAGTATTTCAAGTATATGGAGAAAAGAGGAAGTTAGGTACACCATGGGAGATTGATGGGGTTTATTGCGACCCCGCGGAGCTTACTGGTTTCATCCATTATCCACATTACAAGCACCCACCTGCACCTACTATCATGCTCTTACCGATAAACCTAGTGGACGAAAGACAAACACGCGACCGCCGCTGTAGTTGACGTTACGTTCAATACTACAGCAATCCAGTGTAAATTAATTATTGGATCAAAGGCGAATATAAACTTAATTGTGAAAATTGCATTATCATAGACGCTGATATTACATTATTATTGCACATATCTCATAGAAAGGATGCGTTACACATACTAATAATATAAATATGCAGTAATAATGTAACATCGATTCTTGCAATAATTAATGTGTCTATACTTACATTAAGATAAAACTAAAAGCAATCCTATTTTTTATATAAAATATCTCTTTCTCTCTCTCTCTCTCTCATATATATATATATATATATATATATATATATTATTGATTTTTTTATTTTGATATTTTATTTTAAAATGTATTTCAATTAAGATGCTCTCAATAATTAAAGATAATCAGCAGAGTATCAGCATAAGTAACATGAGTTTTAATTGAAATACGATCTTGTTATCTTTTATATGATATATACAATTTATTAATAGGAATTTTAATTAATCATATCAATGCTTTTTTATATAAAAACATATTACTTAGGATTGTCAAAAAAAATGTTTATAATATAAGAAAGAAAAATTTGTTTAAAAGAATATTCTGGCACTTCCAATCGTTTCATTTAAATCCAAACTTATGGAGTATACTGACAAAACTCTTTGCACGAAGGCTTTTGCACAGCTGGGCATGCTACTGGCAAATGTGAAAAGGACGTGTCTGCTATTGACGGCGATCTACGTTTTACTCGATGTTAAGAGCGTCGTTGACGCGGAGACCTTCCTATTAGGCTATATCACTGGTTCGAAACGACGTCTAGAGGACTTGGAGTATCAGCGTCCCGGCTTCCGAATATCTGGCGCTATCACTTTGGCCGTAGAGGAGGTGAGTAATCGTGTGCCCTGCCCCTGCTGCCTTTCCTCTTTCCCTCTTTCTTTAATATTATCATCGACCGTGATTAGCACCATGAAAGCGGATAATTAAATTTAACAATTCTAATCAGACAGAAATATGAGGCTTATCTATTGAATATCAATTATCCGTTAAACATTGATTAAGTGAAACTGGAGCAATTTGCGATAGCGCGAAAGAATATGTCTAGTTTTTGAAAATTGCGCAATTGTTGTCACATGATTAGAACACAATTTAAAATTTCATATAAACGTACAGAACAAATTTTATGAAATGATACGTGCACATACTCTTTACATAATGTTATAAAAAGCATTGCTATTAAGATTCCTCAAAGATAAAATTTATTATTTTTTAATTATCATTGATCTTTTTATTTAAAATATTCTTAAAAAAGTGATTTTACACACAGGTAAATGCTGGCGAGCTTGGCAAACGAGGGCACAATTTGGAATTTTTTATTGCCGAAACATATGGTGACGAAGAAACAAGTATTTTTCAAGTAGCAAATTTATGGAAAAAAAACATTAGCGCTTACATCGGTCCACAAGAGACCTGCATTCACGAAGGCAGAATGGCGGCTGCATTTAACATTCCAATGATCTCTTACGTCAGTAATTTTTTGTTTATACCATATAAAATTATTCTAATTTTCATGCTCATTTTGTTTACATCAATGTGCTTGAAATCCAGTTTCCTCTCTGCACAGTAAAATTTCTTCTATTTCTTTCTCATCTCGCATTCTGTATTGCGTAACATTATAATCTGATAGCAAGAATTCCATAGAGAGGGAGAGAGAGAGAGAGAGAAAATGAAATAAAGAGAGAGAAGTGTTTATAGCTAGCAATTTTCGCGCTCCAAATTCTTCTCATTGTCAGTATGTAGCTTTTATTTCATTCAGTGAAAGAGAATATTTCCAAAGCAAAATAAATAAGAAACTTTTAATAAGATACTGAAGAAATAAAATTGTATATTAACAGCTAATTTAAGGAAACATATTAGAAAAAGAAGCCAATTAAAAATAATAATAATAATGGATTTAATAATATTTGTTTTGATATATAATTATTATGTAAGCATTGTTTTCTCTAAGATATAAATATTAAGAAATCTCTAACTAATCTCTTATATATATTTTCCAAATATTTATTAAACTTTCATAGCCATAAGTAATTAATATAATTTAAAAATACATATTTTATTGGTAAAACACCTATATTTATTACTTAAATAAAAGAATAACAAAATACAAAAAAGAATGTTAAAAAACAGTATAGTGTAATATAAAATATTAGAGTTTTGATTAGTAATTTTTGTATGAGATAATTTTTTGTTACATATTATAGAAACTATTTCACAATTGCGAAAAATATGAAATATTTTCAAAGAAAATATTAAAATATGCTTTATAAGAAATAATGTTCACGAACGAAGTATACGAACGTTAATATGTAGTATTTTACTTCGAAATATCGAAAAAATAGCGCGCGCGCACACACACACGCACACACATATATAATGGCACAAATAGTCTCCGGTCGCGAATCCTTGCGATCGTTTCTCGCTCGTTTCGACGTGATTTAATAATCTAATGTGCAACTTGTTCCCCCAAAAGCAACGAACTATACAATGAAATAAATTATTCTCAACGCGCGAATCTAAATACGCCGTACTACGCTTGCCAACACATCCTATAGCAGATACACATAAAAATAAAATTAAAATAAAATAAAATTTAAAAGAAAAAGACAATTAACGACTGTTCTATTATATTTTAATCTAGTTTTGCACACATCATGAAACGTCGAATAAAAAAGAATTTCCCACATTTGTAAGAACTCGACCGCCTGACACACAAATATCAAAATCCGTTGTTTCGGTTTTAATGGCATTCAACTGGACAAAAGTGAGTATACTATTTATTCTGCATGTAAATGCATTTTTTTTTTATAAAATTAATATTATAATTGATAAGATTAAAATATTATTCAAAAAATGTTCTTTATAATATTTTAAAATATTTTAAAATATGATTTTAATATATTTTATCTTTTTAGGTAACGTTCATGTACATGAACTCCACAATGTTCGAGTTCAATAGAATGTCTACAATAGCGACAACAATTCTAACGTCTTTCGAAGCGGCCGGCATTACAGTGACATATCTGCGATCTTGGAGCGAACCTTATTACGTGCATACGCATATGCAAAATCCATTTCATAAGCATGTTAGAGATACATATCGACAAACTCGAAGTAAGTGACAAAAGTTTTTGGTTTCAAATAGTAATAATTTGCTCACACGTTAATATATTCATCAAAAAATATCAAAGCTTCAACAGTTTACAATGTATATTTCATTAGTCGACAATTTATTTCGAAGCGTGTAGGTCGGTTTCTAACATTAATTCTTTCACGTAGGCTTCCATTTCTGGCTCGAAAGTTCACTTCACGTACGATGATGTGTATCTTTTCTCAATCAACTTGTATGCACGATTTAAAATAGACTACCCGTATTTCGGTTCCTTAATTTATACGCGATAGATACGAAATGAAACTTGCAGTTGGGAAATAATTACCCGCATACTGCAGAAGCAAGTATGCTAACTCGAAAAGAGATACAGCTTGTTTCATTAGTCACATATCTATTTGGATGTATTAAGAGGTCGAGTTCTAAAAATAAACATCTACGTGACTGGTTTTAGCAATCCTGATTCGATAGAGTGGACGTGATAGACCGGAAAGAAATTCCAATATAATGATTTTCTCTAAATATAAATACAATAATATTACAAAATGGCATTTCAGTTTACGTGATTCTTGGGGACTATTTCGAGCATATTGGTCTCTTGATGGCTTTGGATGAAATGAATCTCTTAAAAAAAGGTATAAATATTGGCTGTAAAATAATCAGATATATGGAAAAGTAGCTGACTATAATAATTTTAATGTCAACTCTTACGTATTACGTGTATGATTGTATCACAAATTGAATATGTTTCGAAATAGACAAATTTAAAAAAAAAGTAAAGTAACTGAAGAAGATATTTTTATCACTGTCATATAACCATTAATAATATTAGATACTACCAAAATTAGATGCAACAAAAAAGCTTTCAAGTACGGCGAGTAATCATTTTTATGTAGTTTTATAGAGTTTCTTTATTCTTTTTATCGTATATTGCAAAAGATAACATTTAATGCATTTTATGATAGGCGAATATTGGGTCGTCGGCGTCGACATTGAGCAATATGATGAGAAGAGACCGGATAAGTATCTTCGTGGACTATGGCAAAAGAAAATGGATCTATCAATCGTGAATGCGTACCGTAGTTACTTCAGCATCGTCGCGTCCGCTCCCATCAACTTTATGAATTTTACTCTTCTCGTTAATGAGCACAGACAGAAACCGCCATTCAATTTTACTAATCCGTTGGCAAAAGTCGGAGGAGTAGTTCAGGTGACTATTAGAGACAATGATTAGATTAAGAGAACATATTTAAAAATTTACTCTCTGCGTAAAAATATATAGCCTTATAAAATTCAGATTTTCTCTTTATCTCTTTATTTATAATATAAATATGATGTTTTTAAATTGGCCAACAGAGCCAAAGCACGAAAAATTAATTATTCGGCACTGTATCTCTTGGTTTGAGAGCACTAAGTTCCATATATAAATTAATCTCGGATTTTCGGACCTATATTTTTCGCGCCTATTTCTCCATATGTAAGTTTCGAGATTAATTTATATATGGAACTTAGTGATCTCAAACCAAGAGATACAGTTCCGAATAATTAATTTTTCGTGCTTTGGCTCTGTTGGCCGATTTAAAAACATCATATTTATATTCTTAATATTGAGAGCCGATAAAAATATTTCTTTCTGATTTCTTCTCTTTATTAATGTTTTTCTTGAGTTTGAAAATCTTCTTCAATACTTTTCAGTAGTACTTATAATTAGCGAAACCAATTAAAGTTCTTTATTTGTTATTAAAATAAAAAAAAAATTATGTCTTATAAAGTTTGCACACGTCAATATTTCAGTACATTTAATACTTTATTTGTGTTGCAAAAAATATTATACTTGTATCTTTATAAAAATTCGTCTCATACAATCCTTTTAAAAGTGATTCGTTAATAAAGAGAGAAACCACTCGTACTAGCGAAAATTCAAATGATATTAAAACATTGTACGCTAATCATGAATTACAGTGGGGTGAAATTGAAGCGCGCACTCAATTTGTATAATAATAATTCGCATACTATATCGTATATCATCATTGAGAATTCCGCATGATAAATAACAACCTACTCTACATGCAGCGGACCATTTGTGTGAGCATCTCCGAAATTATGACACTCGTTCGCTCTGTCATTATCGTCTTCTTCGTGATCACTCGTCAATCTATGTAATCCGGGCGCGCGATATCTCTCGAATGAATCGCACAAACCGTACAGTCGCGTTCACCCCCAATTTCGAAGCGTAATCGTTACTTCATGTTATAAGGCAGATCGTACCGGAGACAGCGTACCTGTACGACGCAGTGCACCTTTATACGAGAGCGTTGCTGCGCGCGCTCGACGAGAATCGGGACCCTCAGAACGGCCGGGAGATGGTGTCTGCTCTACACGGCATACATTACAAAAGCGCAATGGGGTACGTATGTGAGAAAATATGAGATAAAAGCGCGAGCACGATCGTTGCGTCGTAACGTTTTACGACATGCAAATCAGATGCCTTATGTGGTGAACGTCACCTGGTAATTTCTCTCGCCCTAAAGGCCAAAACCGAGGGAGAGCCGCGCGTGCGGTGTATTTTCGGCGAAGTAATTACCGTTTGCATACCGTAACGAGGTCGTTGAAGTCGGAAGCTTAGCGATTTATCATCCGAGATCGCTGCGCTAAGATTTGTAGCTCGGCGATTAAGGCAGAGTTATTATGCATCTTTCTCTTGACGGGCGAGAACGCCCGTCGGGAAAAAGCGATTCGTCTGACGATTAAAAACGAATGTTCCGCGTCTTTATGAAAACAAAACGAAAGTGCTCGTCCGACGAAAGACGTTTCAATCCTTTCGCCAGGGTATCCGTATTAGATATTTCGTGTTACTAGTACATGACGCAGTACTGTGACGAAACGTAAAGATCTCTGAATTTTTCTGTCACAATGTATATGTATAAAATAATTTAATATTGCAAGAAACTAATAATATATATATATATATATACTTACTTCTTTTGTTTTTCAAATCAAAATCGCATTCGACATAAAGAGATGTCGATTAGAAGCATTATGTTAATTTGTAATCTCATCATTGATATTTCAGTACGTTTCTAATTTAAACACTTTATAATTAATAAAATTGTATATTATGGGAGAAATTTCCTTAATTGCAAGTAAATATTGTGGACACGTGTATTAGAATCATCTTACAATTCATGACTCATGACTATTCTATCTAATGGACTGAACCGAGCCTAAGTGAGCATATAACGGAATTCGCATAATCAATTCCAGCTATATGGTGTATATGGATGAGAATGGAGATGCCGAGGGTAATTATACACTGATTGCATTGGATGATCGATCTACCAGGGGCTATGGACTTTATCCGATAGGATATTTCGTCGGAAAAGAGCAAGACACAAATTTGCCAGTAAGAAAATTACTTTTCTTGCCAAAACATTTCTTTTCTTTCGAAACAGAAATATTACTAATTGTAAGATAATAGTTGTAAAATTATGTTATCTATCTATAATAATATAAATGCTACAAAATCAATATTGTTAAATTGAGCCAAATATATTATATTAAAATATTATATAAAATATATAAAATATTATATTATTACAATCCGAAAAAAAAACAACAAATACATTTTCCTATACTAATTTAATATCAATTCTTTAGAGCGACTAATTGCCACTTTAAACGGAAAGCAAGAATAGGAATAATGTACAGAACAATGTAATATTTAACTTTGTATTTCTAAATTATAGAATTGTATTAATAATGCTACTGAAGTTATATATATATATATATATATTATATATAATAAGAGTATGAAAAATAAATTTTTTGAAACTCTGTAGAAACTTCACATAACGAAAGAAATAAAATGGCTTGGAGATGGACCACCGCTTGCAGAACCTGATTGCGGATACCACGGTGAAAAATGCAATTGTAGGTAAAATATACCTAAATTCTTATGTTTAATTAATTAATACAAATATGCTTCCCAAATGAAAAAAAAATCTGCCAAAATTTTTATAAACTCACAACTTTGCCGCGGTCTTCTTTATCATAAAAATAAACATATATTAATATATCTTTTTAATAAAAAACATATTTTAAAAATAAATATAATATTTGAATTTATTATTTCCCCTAAAGTATGGACACTCTATATAAAAATTCTTTATCATAATACTGATTGAATGCTATTGCAGCTTACACCAGCGAAATCGTGGGAGGTATTGCTGGTACATTGGTACTTATTATCGCAGCAGTTTTTCTAATCCTTTATAGGAACTGGAAATATGAGCAAGCGTTGGATAGTTTGCTTTGGAAAGTGAACTATAAAGACATTCAGATCAAAGAACAGAAACAGGAAGCGATTGGAACCAACGAGATGCCTGCCAATTCCAAGGTAATTTTTTTGCTTTAATATTGCTATCGTTCTAATGCCACTATATATCGAGAAAATTTTGTTCCCGATTCGTTTCCTTGTGCAATTGATTGTAATCGAAATTGCTTACGTTCGGGATAAATTTATCTCATTCAAGTATTATTCAATTTTTTAACTTCAATAACATTTTAATAAATCATTATAAAGTTTTAATGAATCTGCAGAACAAATTTTTGTCACGAAAAATATTTAAAATCACAATTACATTAACATAAAACCTTTGAGAGATATACATATATTATAATTATATTAATGTTTTTTTTGTCGAAGCCACCAACAACGCAACCTATAGTGCGAACTAGTCAAGTATCGCTAAGTTCGAATCCCGATGCAGATTTTCGATATTCCATGATTTATACGCAAATTGGAGTATATAAAGGACGAATTTTTGCTGTTAAAAAAGTCAGGAAGAAATCGATTGAGATTACACGAGAAATGAAAAAAGAATTGAAAATGGTATAACGTTTATTAAGCCATTAATTTTAATTTGAATTTAATTTATAATCTACGGTATTATACTTGTTATTAAGCAATTACAGTAAAATAATTATATATTCTCTTCGTAATTAAATAAGCGATAAATTTTCAGATGCGCGATTTAAGACATGATAATCTAAATGCATTTATCGGTGCATGCACCGATCCACCTAACATATGTATTATCATTGAATATTGTGCACGTGGCAGTCTCAAGGTCGGTAATTTTTAAAATTAACATAATTATGCTTAATATATTATGCTTATCGATTATGTTCCCAAATATAATCGCGTGATGTTGATTTTTGTAATTTCGAATTTTCGACGAAATGCTCAGCCAGAATGCTTTTCGCAGGACATACTGGAAAATGAAAATATTAAACTCGATAATATGTTTTTGGCTTCGCTGATTGGAGATATAATTAGAGTAAGTTTCCGTCAATTTCTACATTAGAACATTTTTTATATATTTGAACTTTATCCAACATGTTTTTCTTTGTTGAAAAAGTATAGAGTTCTTTTCACGCAATTTCAGATTGCTAGCATGTCCATAATATAAGAAAAGCAATTTCTGAACTTGTCTACATTGCGTCTGTCCGCAAACTTTTGTACTCCGTAATAAAAACACGTTGTTTGAAACTTTAACAGCTCTGCAGTTTAATCACCGACGTATTTAGAAATTCTTTTTTTTCAATTTAAGTTTGATGTTAAGTTTTAATTTGACGCTTTTATCTTATCATCTTTCCTAAAAAAAAATTTCTAAAAAAATTTTTCTTAAAAGATATTTTACAGGCAAATATGAAAAAAATATATAAATAATATAATTTTCTAATTTCTTGTTTTTTTCGTGAGAAATTATCTCTTCGTTAATTGTGTGTCATAATTAATTATAAACTTTTTACATATCACAGAAAATTTAGCAGTATATGTGCAGTATATATTAATTACAAGACGTTGATTTATGAAGAAAGATTTATCATTCAATAACTTGCAATATTTCTATAATGTAATAAATGAGATATCTTTTTATATACATTTTAATTTTATATCCAAAATCTTAGCTGTTTTTATATTTAATCACGCGCGTCAAGATTTCGGAGACGTATAAATTGAATGCTATCTTTTAGGGCATAATTTATCTTCACGAGTCAGTCATAAAGTATCACGGTTCTTTAAGCACTTCTAACTGTTTGGTGGACTCTCGATGGGTCGTAAAACTGGCGGATTTTGGTCTTCATGAATTCAAGCGAGATGCGGAATGCGATCCTTCAGACGTAATAAAAAAATATCACGGTAAGAATAAGCATAAAAGAAAGAGAAACAGAGAAAGACAGAGGGAGAGAGAGAAAGCCATGAGAAAAATTTTTATATTATATACACGTACTATTATTATTTTCAAATGTTTAAAGTTTTCGCGTAACTGTCAAAGATATTTTTCACTCTGTTTCTGACCTTCTCATTTTCATTAAAAAAATATATAAGCACAATGTGTCATTGTAATGATCGAGGATGCATTTTATCCTCATCATAATTATAAATATTATATAATAGTATTAATTAATATTTTATTATGCACTTTTCATAGGATTGTTATATAAAGCGCCTGAATTATTACGCTCTACTCGCTATCTCGAGCAACCAACTATGCGAGACTTTCAAAGGGCTGATGTCTACTCTTTTGCTATAGTGCTATACGAATTGCAAGGAAGACATGGACCATTTGGCGTTACAGAATTATCAGCAGCAGAAATATTAAAAAAAATAATTGCGAGAGATTCGGGAATGCCACCGTTCAGGTAAATCGTTAAAAAATATATGACATTTTTATTTGATGATTTATTTGACGACTTTAAGCAAACATTTTACGAAATAATCGCAGACCACCACTGGATCAATTGGAGAATACGTTCGATTTTGTTCGTGACTGTTTATTGGAATGCTGGGCAGAGAGTCCCGAATTACGTCCGGATTTTAAGATGATACGAAACAAATTAAGACCATTACGAAAGGGCATGTCAGTCTATTTTTCATAGTATTATATGTAAAATAATCATCGTTTCGTTAATTGATATAACTGACAGTTTCGATATAATTGGCAGAATTTTTCTGACAGTTTAAATTAAATTCTGCTTTTGATTTTGTCAGTTGAATTATAATAAATATGACTCACTTTTTGAACTCAACAGTTGAATTATAATCAATATGACTCACCTTTTGCAGGAAAGCAAACATCTTCGACAATATGATGGGGATGATGGAAAAATATGCGAATAATCTTGAAGCACTAGTTGATGAACGCACTGATCAACTCACTGAAGAGAAGAAGAAAACAGGTCGGTCAACTAAAACAATAAATAAAATTTAATTCCATTAGTATAATATTTTATACATAATATACATTGTTGTTTTTCTCATAGATAAAAGTAGATACATGAAATGAATATAAACATAAAAATAACAATTATTATATTTTCTTAGACGCGTTATTATATGAAATGCTACCACGTTATGTAGCCGAACAATTAAAAAGGGGACATAAAGTGGAAGCTGAAAGTTTCGACTGCGTTACGATTTATTTTTCGGACATCGTCGGTTTCACATCAATGTCGTCAGAAAGCACGCCGTTAGAAGTGAGAACTTTTACGTAATAATAAATATGTTATTAAAAATAAATTTTTAATTTATAATTATTATTCTTAATCGAAAAAAAGAAAAGAAACGACTACATATACTGTAAGTAATTGTACATTGTATATCTTTTTTTTGAAAGGTGGTGAACTTTTTGAACGATCTCTATACATGTTTTGATTCGACGATAGAAAATTATGATGTTTACAAAGTTGAAACAATTGGAGACGCTTACATGGTGGTAAGTATTACGAATTAAATTATTCGCAGAATTATTTAGAACTCGCAGTATAAGTAAATAGTGAATTGATATTTGTTAAGTAATTCCCTCATTTTATATTTATCTTACATGTGTTTTATCTTCTTACTCAGGTAAGCGGTTTGCCGATAAGAAACGGTATTCAACATGCTGCTGAAATTGCGAGCATGTCATTATATCTTTTAGACGCCATTAAACAATTTACAATTAGACATAGGCCACTTGACAAATTGCAATTAAGGATAGGCATACATTCCGGTAAGCAGAAGAAATATACAAATAAAAATAATGATAAAATTATTCTACTTATTATTTTACATGTATTGCATTCTAATGATAATAAATCAAGGTGAAAACATTTTTGAAATTTTTCATATTCATATAATGTTTTCATATAATTTTTCGATAGGTCCAGTATGTGCTGGTGTTGTTGGACTTAAGATGCCACGCTATTGCCTCTTCGGCGATACAGTGAACACAGCATCAAGGATGGAATCCACGGGGTTACGTGAGTATCATTAAATATTATTTTTAGTAACAATTTTATAACATTAATACCTGCAATTTGCACGTCACAAATTTTCTCTGTACCCCATATATTTTATCTCGAAATCATATATTTTCAATTTGTAGCCCTCAAAATTCACTGCAGCAACGAGACGAAGCAATTATTGGACGAGCTAGAGGGATTTAGTCTTGTCGAACGCGGTATGATTTCATTGAAAGGCAAAGGCGAGCGTCTTACGTATTGGCTAATTGGAGAGGATCCGATTTTACGCAATAAACGTAGCAAGGAAAGAGCTAGCAAGCGAAATGGCGGTGGCAAGAAGAGCAGCGTGGTCGATCCTTTGATTCCTCGAAGTTCCTTGAAGAACAAGTCCCTCGTCAGATCCACTTTCACAAGATGCTCCAGCGAATCGCCGAAACGTTTGCGATTCGCCAGCTCGGACCAGCTTGATCATAAGAGCTCCAGGGTGAATAGCCAACTGGAATCGATAGTCGACAACAGTCCTTGCAAGACAAAAGTCTCGTGCGCGTTACGATCGTCCTGTATGGAGAACTGGAGATCCTCCAGCAATTCGTGTCCCTGCGTGGAAAAGCTCTGCGATCAGGAAGCTCGACCGGAACTGGTGGAACACGAATTGCCGTCGGATATTAAAAACGTGCCGCTGCTCCGAACCAATTTGATCTTTGGTAACGAGTCGTGTCTTTTGCGAGCTGGAACCAAGAGCCTCCGCTTCGGCACACCTGGGATACTCCAGATCACTTGTAGATCCGCGCCCAGCAGCCCCCGGCATAGCACAACAGTTTTAAACGGTCAGAAAAGAGCGGTGCAATCGAACGAGGAAATCGATGGATGGGACGCAATAACGCCGCTGATCTATCCGGATAATCGCTTGAATTGAAATGGTTAAGTCTGCGAGCGACCATAGTAACGGAATCAATATTTAGAAAGATTCATTTGCGCGTTATAGACAAATATCTGTATAGGGATAACTTGACAATCGAGAATTCTGTGTGTAAATGACATTTACTTGTATCAATCAATTGCCAATAATAACTTTGTGCCAGTTAGTATTTCTCACCATTTTCTCATGAGATTTCTCGCTTACATCGCTATACATGACGTATCAAAGCGTATTGTGCATATAAACGAGGTTTACTTTATACACGCATATGTGTACTAATGCATTATTTATATCTAATGCAGAAAGACAATAGTACATCATAATAGTATGTATATCTACGTATCTTTTGTTAGCATAGACAATCGTAAAAGGCTCGTGCTTCTTAATTAAATGTAAATGTCTAGTCAATGTTACTTTAAGCACTATATTCATATTCTGTCAAATTATTATTAAAAGAAAAGGGATTGATGCTCCAAATATTACGCGTGAATATGTTTATCCCAAGAAGCAACAGAGAAGAAGAGAAAAGCACGGGAATAATCAAGATATTATTAATATCTTTAAACATTTTTAAACATCAAGTTTATTAATACGATTATTTTGTTTAATAATTATTATATTAACTTTTAGAAGAGAATCTATTCTTATTCTATGCATTTTAATGTTCTTCTTGAAGATATGTTATATTTAAAAAATATATTAAAATGAAAATTGTCTCCGCACATTCATAAAAAACGAACGATAATAACAAAGGTAAAAATCGATATTTTATTTTTACAAAATCTATTTTGTGCACTCTGTATACTTTTAGCTCTTACATTGTACAAGGACGTTAATAATAGAAAATTATGGGATAATTTATTTTGATATCGCGTTTCTCATTTTTAGATAATTATATTTAGAAATTTTGTAGAATCAAAATATACGCAAAAAAAGAAGAAAATATGTACTTTTGTTATTCGGCTTCGAAAAAGTCATCATTGTACTAAAATATACTACAATACATGACTTAATTTAGATGTTTTATGTAAGTGCAATGGCTTCAAATAACATAACTCGACACACGCGAGCAAAGCGTGATAGAACGCAGCAGCGATAACGCACAAAGATTCATTACGTTATTATTATTGAGGAAATTAATTAAACACGACTGGCGCGAGTCGGCATGATTGCGTGCATATTACGCGCATATTTCTATTCTCCTTTTATCTTTTGCGCGTAACTAGCTGTCATTTATTAAAAAAAAAGTTGACAAATCGCATCGAATACGGGAATCGTAATAAAGATGACAGTCGCGTTAAAAAAACAAAACGTGATTTCAGATTATTTATGCATTAATAAAATTGTTCTATAATATTGCTGCAAAACTTTATTTGCCGATAAATCTTTGTACCGCATCGTTTACACGAATGTATATCGAGTTATTGTCTTTCAGGCGCAAAGTATTATATCTGTTCCTATATTACACTTTGATGTCTAACTTTTACTAGCGATTTACAATAATAACGATTTCGATACTTGAATTAAAACATGTCTTGTTATAAGAAAAAATTGTCAAGTGTAATAAAAATAATTGCATCAACATAATATATTTCTATAACCTAGATTTAATTAAAATTATATATTTACGCTATAAATTTGTCTTGAAATGATATATAATGCAAAGCTATTTTACTTATCACATTAAAAATATAGCATGAGTTAAACAGTCATATTTTTTGATATGTACTATAGATCTAATATTATTCAACCTATGTGCAGTCTATTTTTATGATTTGATGATACCAATCTTGAAAATAATGTGTTGCGTTAAATAAATTGCAAAATCTGAAATTTAAAACATTGACGATAAAAGATACCGCGAGAGGTGAACTTTTGCTTCAATTTGCACGCTTGGTTACATCTCGGGAACGCGTGACGACAAAAGTGGCGACAGTACGTCCCGCCTTTGCCTGCGTGCGAACGAGCCGTGCAAATACAAAACCGACTCCTAAATTTATTGCACGAATAACTGTCCGTAAGCGTTTGCAGCTCACACTTGATCGAACTTAATAAGAAGAATTAAAATCAATATTTCGAATAAATAGTGTTATAAAATTGCTATTCAATTTCGCGATGTGTTTATCATCCGTCATCACATGTAATTTAATTAGCTCAGGATAATAAAACACTGATAACAGATTCTAAAATGTGAAACGTCAAAAAATATATATTTTAGGTACAAATATAAAATTGGTAATCTTTTTTTCAGAGAAGACAAATCGAAATCGATATTGACATATCAATCATAAGAAAATGATATAATGATGCTCCTTTGTACAATATATGCGTATAAAATGTTGGATGACTCAGTCGTATCCATCACGCGACTCGTTTCGAATAAACAGACACCCTGTATAACGAGGCGACTCTTATATACAGAATGGGGTGTACCGTCTTATTTACGTTGAAGTGGTTGTCGGCCAACTTAGAGCTATGGCCATCATTCAATCAAGCCGAACAATTTAAACAGCCCGGATTCACGCAGCGAAATCATTTAATATTTGACGTCAAGCACGATTATCGTATAACGGTACGTAATAGCCGTTTGTTTGTACAGGTTGCAAGCGGCGCCGTAATTTTCAAATGGTATATCTGCCTCCTTCCTGAGAACGACATTACTGAACATCGTTAACAATGTTGCAAAACTTTGCATGCTCGTAAACGAAAATATGAGTAAGCAACACGCGCGCGATATGTTCTCTGCGCGTGCCGTGTCATATTACTATAAATTTAAGTTTACAGTGTTAATGAAAAATTAAGGTGTCAACGTCTCCATGGCGTATCAAAGTATAGCAAAGTACAATAATATTTAAATGAAATATTACATGTATTCTGAATGAAATTACAGATTAAAAATCGTGTTCCTTATCTTGAAAAATTTGAAATTAATTTTACGATATAAATTTTAAATTGTATTAATCCTTTATTCCATCGTTCTAAATTTTTAATAACGTCATTTTTTATATTTTATTACGTTTGCATTTAATTCTGTTATATTAAGGGTCGTTCTATTTTGACATTATATGTAAAAATTTGGCAAAAAACTTGTGCAAATCGAATTTAACAAAAATTGACAGAAAAATCTGTTATTATACCTACACTGCATTGTGTATCATGAAAAAGAAGATAATTAATTCGATCTATTAAATATAAAAATAATATTTTTAAGACACATGAAGTGACTAATAGACTGAACTATAATATATATATATATATATATATATATATATATATATATGTTATAATGTCAAAATAGAACGAGCCTTTAATATAACAGAATTAAATGCAAACGTAATAAAACAAAAAATTACGTTATTAAAAATTTAAAACAATGGAAAAGAGTAATAAAACTTAAAATTAATATATATATATATATATATATATATTAATGTTAATCATCGTCGCGGCAAAAAACGCGTTATTTTGACTTCATATTCGAGCACATACGATCTCTAAGAATGTGCTTTTATTAGACTCTCCTTCTGCCGGCCGTATCTATTTATAGACACGGAATTATCTTCATTCGTCGTAGAAACAATAAGATGATAAAAAGGAAAAAAAAGAGAAATATCATGCGCGAATGATGACGTTAGCCGTGATGTTTTCATTGCCGCGAGGAACGGAGAGAAACGCTCGTTAGAGTGTAAATCGAAGATTTACGATCGAGATCGAATCGGTATGAGAAGTCTATTGGAACAAACTCGAAAAAAAGACGATCGTCTCGTTCCGTATATGTCGCGATTTAAAAATTAAAACCTCGCGCAAAAGTCGCGCCGTTATTCGAACGCGATTCTATATCTTTTGCGTAACGCGTTCGCTCGCACCTGCGGCAAAAACGAGTTGCCCACGCACATGCGGTTACTTTACATAAGATATGCACGCTTAGGCTCAAAATAAACTCGTCGTTACGATTCGACACGTTCGATCGCGACGACCGACATCGTTGTCATTTAGCCTGATTTCCTTCGGCATGATACACTTGGCCGGCGAGCAAGTTCGACTTCTTTGCGAACTAACGATAAGTCACGTTTCGCGTTCAAGCTTTTTCGTCTTAAATCCTTTAATTAGATTTGTAAAGTAACTTTTAAAATCATATGCATCATTAATATCGTTATATTCAATTATTATTTCCATATCTTTTTATCTCTATAATAAATTATTCCGATTAATGCGGAGAATCGGATTTTTTTATTATTGAAAGAGAAAAACAATTTTGATTGGTATAAATTATAATAAAAGTAATTCTCATATATTATCTAGTATTTACTTGTAATATTTAATATTGCATTTCTGTGTGCATCTCATTGACTTGATTCTTGCGTGCGAGATTACAAAATCCAAATCTTCAACAGTATCATGTAAGAAAGGAAAAGAGAGAGAGAGAGAGAGAGAGAGAGAGAGAAATGTAGAAGAGATGCATATAATATGCAGCAATATTCGATACGAATACAAATATATGCCATACATATAACAAGCGCCGAATGTTGACATTCACAGAAAAAAAGATAAGATAGCAGTTGTTAGCAGCCAATCGGCGTTTCTGCGCATTGCCATCTACGTCACTGTTGCTAACTGTGGTTAAACGTACATATTACCGTAGTAAATTGATGATTATTTTTTAATACATAGTCGCAACACTAATGCATAGAAAAATCAGTGTCACGATCTATCGATAAATTATGGATTGATCGGTGTCATTTGCGCGTTTATCTTTCCCTCTATTACAAAGTATTCCCTCGAAATACTTCAGATAACAATGGGAGAAGAAAAGAAACAGCACGTATGTTAAGAAATTTATACAGAGATAATGCACCGAGAAGAGATACAAATAAAGGCGCGAGCGAAATTAATCAATTCGGAGTAAAATGAGAGGCTTTTTTCGGGATATGTATCACACGCATGTAAAAAAAGACGAGGATCGTTTTCTGGCCGTAAAAGTCAACAGGTTTTCAAAAGATTGATCTTCGAATTAATGCTGTACATACAAGCTTTCAGCGCGCCCGATATAACCATCCGATATTTCCGCTACTTACTTATTTATATACATATCATTTTTATATCTCGAAACTTGACGATATTCGAAAAAAAGACAGTGATAATCTCTTTTTTCTCAATTCGTGTTCCTCGAATTATATGGTAAATTAAATCGCGATGATGCTATTTTGCGAAATTATCATACCGAAGAGAGTACTTTCTTCAGAACGTCTCTCATTATCGTTTCTCGTTATTTACTAACGTTGCTTTACGGACACATTCAATCGTGAAATATTTGTCATGGCAGGATACCGTGAGTAAAAATAAGAATTTGCATAATTTTTTTTAAAATCATTTTTCGTTGACTGTGTTTAACATGAAAATGTTATTAGTGCGCGAGTGTGGTTGATATTCAAGAGAGAAATATTATATGAGTTATATTTAAATGTTCGCGCTTATATAAAAGCGATCTGGAAGAAGTTTTTTCCTCGCTTTTTTGTAAGCATTCTATTTTGAACGACTTTATATGATACTTGAATTTTTTTCCATCGAATTTCGTACTATTTTCGGCTAATGATCACGTGATTCGTGTAACATCGATAACCTTCTTCTACATAACAACATCGTGTCATTAAAGCCGTAAAGTCGTGCTTACGACTGTCAATCGTGCTTACAGTACGTGCCCGGAAAGCAAAGTGTCTTGCGCTCTCGGCGGAACTGAGCAAATAGCGTTAGGCTGCTTAACTGCGACTCGTAAATAAGATTACATTCATAGCAGACTATGGATTTGCAAACAATTAGGGTGTAAATGAGCGTTGGCGACGTACGTGTTCGTCTACGAATATGTCACACAATTTGCAGATATATTCTTGTTCATATACAATATACATACATATATATGTATATATATATATATATATATATATATATATATATATATATATATATATATGACAAGCGCGATGGATCAGCTGAAAATCAGCTGTGTCGCAATTATTGTAGAAAAATAAGATAAGTTTATTTTTATACTGAAAAAAAATTTTTAACTTGACTAAACTTTTCAACTGAATATTATTTTATTAATTGAACATGTAAAAATATTTAAAGTAAACATATTAAATCTAACAAAACGTATATTTAACTTAAACACTATAATATATGTTCAATTAACAAAATAGTAATTTAATTGAAAGGTTTAATCAAGTTAATACATTTTTCTCAGTGTAATTTTTTAAATTGTAAATATTTCTTGTTATTGTTCCAATTTAATATAAAAAATATTACTATTTGAATTCAATTGTTTATAATGTTTATAATCCTGCTAATGTGTATTCTATTTATTTCAATCACTATACCATTACGAGAACGTGAGATAGGCAGGATATGTGAGTAACGAGATCATTTTTCGAACATTTTTTGTTTGCACACGAAATTGGAACGCGTGGATCAACAAAGGCGCGAGTCAACAGACAGAAAATTCGTGAAACGTACAAAAAAGTATTGAAAAATGCAAAAACGATGATAACCGTGCTGCGAATGATAAACAGAAGTCTCTAAAAATATCTTTAATATGACCGCACGGCGCAAGAGCGTGTGATGAAATGCTTCACGTACCGTGCGTGTCGTCATAAGAAGCCGCATATGATATAAATTGTTCGCCATTGAGTGATATTTTACTCGCAAAACAGGCATATATACACACACATACATATTGTCAAAACGCGATTTTTATCGCACATATACATAGACAACTTCTCAAATGTGTTTATTGCATTAATCTCGATATACTTATCTCTCACTTTAATCTGTTAATTTAAATATTTAATTTGTTTTAGCAAAGAAATGTAATGTAATTTAATGCATATTAATATAATATATTAGACTTTTAATATGAGACAAGTATTTAATAATGAAATATATGCATAAAGTGTATTTATGATTTTGATTATACGGTATTAATATAATTATTTTGATAATATAGTATATAAACAGATAATAAAGAAATAAAATTGCTGTGATATACATTGCATGAGAATAGTTAATGTATACTGATAGAATGTATATTTCTTATAAAACGGAGAGGGAAAGAGAGAGAAAAGAAAGAACTGTAATATAAATAAAATTGTCTTGCTGAACCAAGTCTAAATTTTAATATTTTTAAATAGGAAACAAATGTTTTATTTTTAATATAAAACTCGTTTCTTTTTAATATAACATTCTAGATTGTAGCTTGTTTAATTTGTATGTAAATTCAAGTGCAGATAAATCGATCGTGCTAATCACCGAATTTACTTGAATTTACCGCACACACAGCAAATTATCGAGCGCGTTAATTCGCGTTAAATAAAAAAAAGCAACAACCTTGAGCATCATTTACATTTAATATCGTGCTTAAAGGTTACCAAATCCCTAGACATTACACTCGTTACACGATCCCACGGCTTACGTGTGCGAGTTCACGCAACTTCCGACAAATGTATAAGATTCTTCGTGCAAATTTAATTGACTCATGCGAAATTAAACTCTGCATCTCTGCACTCTTGCATCAAAATGTGCAGTATTCGTGTAAAGTAATTTGACATTTAAAAAATTTACCTTTGCTTCAAATTATGTCAAATGCAAGAGTCAAAATATAAAAAAATTATTTTCAATAAAAATGTTACGAAGAACAATATGTCGCTAAATGTAAGGTTATCTATTAATTCTAATTGTGCTTTTGAACGAGAGTTCTCTTTCTCTCTTTATATATATATATATATATATATGTGTGTGTATATATATATTATATATTATATATATATATATATACATATATATACAGGGTGTTATAAAAGTACCGGAACAGCAGAATACCTTAAAAAATATGAGTCCTTGAAAAAATGTTAAATACTGGGTTTTTATGATTTTTTCCTGGCTATCTGAACATCAGAAAAACCCAGTATTTAACATTTTTTTTAGGACTCATATTTTTCGAGTTATTCTGCTGTTCCGGTACTTTTATAACACCCTGTATGTGTATGTATGTATATATGTATATATATTTGTACTCCAACATGTATATATATTTTTTTTCCAATAATGTCATATAATTAATAGTTTCTTTGTTACCTTTATGAAATTTTCCGCAATTATGCTAAGGCCCAATTTCACTAACACATATAAGTCCGGTTAGATGAATCAGAATCAACAGTTAAAATTAGCAGGTTAGCCAAAATCAAATAATATGTCTACGAATGTCGTAAGTACTTTCATGTCTATTGCTCACCCTGCAAATTTCATTTAAACTGGACTTGCAATGGTCCTAATATCATAACATTATTTTGGTGCGCAAGCATCTCATATTATTATTATTTCATGACCAAATTCAGGAACATCGCTTTGCTATCTTTATACGTTACTCGCTTCACGTTGCCATGATTCAACGATATTTGATATTAATGCTTAATTAGCAAATTTTCCAATAAATAGCTACGTTTTCGCGAGATCTCTTGCATCATCGACACCTTTCTGCGCGATTCTATATAATATCAAAACTATTCCCATTCATTTATAAATAAGCAAAATCAGCTTTTCCGGTTTCGCTCGAAGTAGCTCATACATAGCAGCGCCAAGCGAGTTTCTCATTCCGTCTCGTATATATATTAATACAATCACAAATATTTAATTTTTACCTTCTCTCCTCAGCGGCAAGAATCCAGGAAATCGAGTGGAGAGATCCGTCACGTAAGGATCACATCCCGAGGAAAAAATCACCGGTGCTGCGTTGAAAGAAACACTCGCGGTCGATCACGCGCGCGAACGAGAGACATTGATTATTGATTTTTCGAAGACGCGCGCGCCGTTCGGTGATCGCGGATCGATTCGCGCGCCGTGCGACCGCGACGCCCTCTGTACAGGAAGTGGCGGCACTAGGCCCCGCGTGGTGCGTTCGCTCATCAGTGAGTTGCGGGCCTTGCTTACGTGCGGTTGTGCGCGGGAGAGCGATCGTCGCGGAGAAGTAGTAGTGGCGAGAAGTTATTAGCGACGCTCGAGTCTTCTCGCTCCCGACTGTGATCAACGTTTGCGCGAGCGATTTTTATTCGCGTTTGTGTTGCACGCGCTCGCCTAACAAGTGTCTCTCTCTCCCCCCTCCCCTTCTCTCGCGGAGTTTCGAAAGTTCCGGAAAAAGGAGAGAAGCGGATGCGCGCGCGCGCTTCTCTCTCTCTATATACGCGTTTAGTGGTGCGACAGCCACACACGGGCGTTCTTCCGCATATATTCGATCCCGAATGCGCGTACGAATTGTAACAGCTTTAGTGGAGTGATTTCGTTTTCCGTCTCGTAAATATACGGCGGTCGTCGCTCTCGCTCTCTCTCTCTCTCTCTTTCTCTCCTGTCACCGCCACGCGGGAATCGGTCAATCTCTCGTCGTGCGGCTCATTTGTCGGGAATACATACATATATATATATATATATTATATATATATATCCCTTCCCCCTCGCGGAGCGGGGGAACAGTGTGAAGCGTCTGCGGTGGAAAGTTCTTCGGCTCACTTCACGATTCGTTCGTCGATAGGAATCTTCTCGCGGGGATGTTGAGATAGCCCACCCCGCCATTCATCCAGCGCAGGACTGGATTACCATGCTGGACACGGCCACGAGTCGCAGGTAAGAGAAAAAATCTCTCATTATCTCCCTTCCTCCTGCTCTTTTTTTTTTTGCTACTCTTTACGTCGTCTCCTCTCTCTCTCTTATCGGGCGACGCGACGCGCGAAAGAGCGGGACGTGATTGGACGAGGCCGCAGAGACGCGGAAATTCCTTCCGAGAAACATTCCCGCGCGCGTGTATCATTTTCGATCATTACAGTTCCCGGGAGAACGTCAAGGCGATAATATTTGGCGCTCGCGCGATAAGCGGTTCGACAATTGTAACGATCGCGGCAGCGAATTTTCTCTAAACTAAAAGCGAGATGCGTTCGCGGTTAAAATTCTCGTGATAGCGGTTTTTCGACCCGCTTCGTAGGCTTGGACAGAAACGATAAACGAATCGTTCCCTATTTCAATATCGGTAACACATACTCGGCTTATCTTATCGCGCGTATGAGCTCTTTATTAAAGTTATGGAAGAGAGAACGGAATATAAACACCGAAATCTTCCAAGAGACGTTTTTCGTGGGCTCTGTATTTAGTGTTGAAATGACATTTGGTCGTTTACACTTTGTTCGATACAAAGATATATATACAAATTCGGCGTGTATGGTGGGTGGGCTGTAATATATATTTAGTACGAGAGTACGCGTTGGAGTTATATATATTTGTTTATTTTACGCGTTTACACGTGCTTTTGTAGTGTTATCGCGCGTTACTTGCCAGCTCGGAGATGCAGAATATTTATGAAAGCTTTAGAAATTCTGATGAACTTGGCGTTAAAATATATTTCCTATTCTAAATATTTCCCGATTTCCGCGCGATAATTTTTTTAAAAATCGAACAAGCTTCGTACCATGTTCTAAAAGCAAGTGAAAAAACGTGTATGTACATCACACACGTGTCGATATGTAAACTACTGCGTGATAACATTGACGTTGTTAGTAAAAAAGTGTAGAAAAACTCGTGTGTTGACATAAGAGGATAGAAATTATATAATGTAGCAATTCCAAGGAAGTTTTGTATTGATGCTTTTAAGTTAAAGCTCACAATATTGTACGTTTTAACTTTGTTGAATATTATATTTATTAATTTAATATTTTAAGAAGGGGAGGAAATACATCTCTGTGCGTTCTGAAATTGCTACATGTATGTAGCATATGTGTGTATAAATATGGATTAATTATATATAGATTAATAAATTAAATATAAATTAATTTGATATGTGCAAGTGTTTTTATAAATAAAAATTGTTTATGCGCAATACACATAAAAATTATATTTCGATTTGTAATGCAAGAGTGACTTGTTTCAATTTATTGCACATGATAGTGTCAACAAAGATTTATCTTATCATATTTCTACTTTGACTTTTACAAAAGGATATTTCAAAAGATACTTCCTGAATTTCTTAGAGTGATATCTCTAACTCTAAACTAGTGAATATTCACTACAAGCGATATAGTGAAAATACTGCACTGAAAAAAATTGTTGACTAAACCTTTCAACTAAATATTTTGTTAATTGAATATATAAAAATATTTAAATCAAATATAACATATTAAATCTAATAAAACGTATATTTGACTTACAATTAAATACTAATATATGTTCAATAAATAAAATAGTAATTTAGTTGAAAGGTTTAGCTTAAGTTAATAAATTTTTTTTACAGCGTGTCAGTCGTAATTAGTGAAAATTTACTTTTTGCAAAAATAAACTGTTTAACTCTTAACGTATGTGAACGTGTTACTCGTTTCGAAGTAATTCATTCGATCAGGTAGTAGGCTCATAGCTGCTTTTCAAGTGAATTTTTTATTTAATTTTGTTACAAGTTTTTTTAAACAGAATTACTCTTAAAAATATGAATCTTAATTGAAATCTGATTTTTACACTGACAATGAGATAGCATGCTGCGTGCGAAGTAAAATTCCGATTAATTGAAATAAAAAGCAATATCATCGCTTCTTATTTCAACTAATTGATGCTGCATATCACACCTAAACTCCTATGTGCGTGTCTAAAAAATATCTTGACAATTTTTTAAACTATAGGTATATATGAAAAGACGTCTTAAAAATATTTTCAAGACCTATGTTATCTCAATGTAAAAGACGGCTAAATCTTTTTTCTAATTTTTTCTCACCATATAAGTGTATTATATCAATTATAGTCTACAAAAATATGTGAAATTTTTGTATCCTCATCAAGGAACACGGATATGTTTCGTATACACGCGCAACGATAGTGTAAGATAGACAGATGACAATATTTTTTTCTAATAGCGGATTCATTCTTCAATAAAAATATTCACTTCATATTGCATAGAAAATATTTGCTCTACAAAATAGATACACTCCATTTTGCGCAGTAAATTTTTCACTCTTTAACAAAAAGTGAAAAAATTCACTCCTATGAGTGAAAAGTCACTCTAACAATAAGTCCAGTGATTCAACCAGTCATGTATTATCACTCTAAAAATTTAGAGGCACACAAATATCTTTTTTTTTATATTTCTACACTATCTCACGATGTTGTACATATACTTTTAAAAGTTCTTAATTTTATTCGTATAGGTATCGCTTAGCGGACATTTTTTATTTGCTGTTGTATCTTTAATAATATTTTTTGGTACATTGAATTTTTAAAAGAGAATCTTCATAAAAGAGATTTAGCAGATTTAAATCGGTAGATTTGAATGAATATAGAGGAGAAGAAAAAAGTTACAGATGCCTATATATTCATACCTTTCACCAAAAAATCTGTGTCTTTTAAATATTGCCTAATAATGTTTAATGTTTATTAAAGCAAAATGATAAGATAATTCTTTGCTTACATGTAGCAACGAACAGAAATTAGCAAGTCACATTTATTATTGGAACAAAAAATTTATTTAACTTTAATAAGATTAATTTTTAGAATTTTTAGAACATAAACTTATATAACGCATCTTCTCGTCAATTTAGCATATATTAATTAATAAAAGTACGCGTATTATATGTATATCAGTTTTTGAAATTTTTACATATATTTTCACGGAAAAAAGTTAGCCACCATATAGCTAAATTTTAGCTGTCCGTATATATTATAATCTAAATTTTAATTATCAGGCTTAAATTTTAGTTACGATAATATTTTTATTAATATTTTTTAAGTATAGAATTTTCCATTATATAAACTATAGCTAAAAATATTAGTTATCATACTAAAATTTTAGCTATATGATAACTAATATTTTAGTTATAGTTTAATGGAGAATTTTATAGCTAAAAAATATTAGCAATTATAACTAAAATTTAGGTATGATAACTAAATTTTATGTATAATATATAGAAACAGCTAAAAAGTGATAGTAGTTAATTTTTGTTTTCTCCGTGCTATATTATAAATTCCTATCCAATATGCAGACAATTAAATGATAATTATAATGACTTTCTAGTGTAATAAATTTAATTCAAAGCTTTGTTGTATAAAATGCTGAAGCTATAATATCAAAATAGAATGAAAGTCTAGTCACTAGATTTATGTGCAATGCTCAAGCTTACGAGAAATAATTCGGACCATCTGCTTAGTCGCAAAAATTAGGTATTGAGAACACGGTCAATGCTTCATTAAATGTTATGTACTTTGTTGCATGATCAAGCCAATTACTCTTGTGTGAGTAATTACGTTGCGATGATAATATAGTTACATGAAATTAAGATTCATTTAAACTTTTACGATGTATTGCATATTTTAATATATACTTATACATATATATTTTACATCTATTTTTTATAAAACTTGACACTTTATCGCTTAACTTGAACAGCGCGTGAGTGATAAACTTATGTATATATGAAAAACGTATTTTGAAAAAATTGTTTTAGCGAATATTCAGTGAATATATGAATAACAGAACATATTCTAAAATACCTTGTATATAATTTTGGAAATGATGATCAGGCGAGCCACTGAATACATTCTGCGCAAAATAATATCTCGAAATGCGTAAGCCATTACGAAGTACACGCGCGCGTTACTTTCCTCGCTTGCATTTCGAGGTACAGATATCGTCACGGCCTTTGTTGTCCGCCGCGACTGCGGGCGGATTCGTGGAAGATCGATTTTTCTCAGAACCTTTCACGCACGTGGTGGTCGTGTTCCCACCTACCTACAATTACACCGATCTCTCTCCACACGTTGAGTCAGCTTTTATCTTCTTTTTCCTCTTTTTTTTCGCAAGAGGACGCGGGAAACAATCGCGGAACTTCATTAACGTCCGATATACGCAGCTCTGACGCAGCAGCGGCGCGTTGCGGATTGTGTCGCCGGCGAGAAACCGACCGCGCATAAATTCCTCCGCGTACCTTAATAAATTCCGGCGCGCGTAACGAACGCCGAAAAAAAGGGTCGAATCTCGCGCCGCTCGCCGGCGCGATGCTGCGCCGAGAAAGAGAGAGTGCGACGCGCTCGAAAACAAACTCATTAATACGCGCCGCGCGATAAAACCTCGCGTATTGTCCTCGCCTGTTATTTACGCCCGACGCTGTGATTATAAACGCGCGTCTCTGTTTATTCTCCGTTTTTATCCACGCGCGCGCGCATACACACACACACACACACACACACACACACTATCTTTCGTTATTCGCGCGTATAAGTTGACGAGGGGCTTTATGCTTCGCGTGTTATTCAGGTACGCATTATATGTATATCCTAAGAACTCTGCGAATATCGTCCGTGTTTGCTTTCTGATTATAAGTCGGTGTAAATTATTATTCACGATTCCTCGCAGATATTTAGATTATTCGAGTCTTTCGAATTATTCGAATAGTTTGAATGTGCGCGAATTTTGCAAAATAATATTCCGTTTGTAGTGCAGCTAGGATGAAAATTATCCGGCTTATCGAGAAAACGACCGAGAGTCGAGAAAATCAATTTCGCTTGTGACGCGGATCAAAGGTTGTTATGATAATTATTCTCCGGTCAGACAATAGTTTTCTGTTGCACACTATTTTTAAAGACCGTCTTCCAGAGGAAGAGGGAGATGGATTGAGTGGCAGACGGCTTGTTTGACCAGTCCGATCGCTTGATGCCGGTGATCGTCAATTTTTAACATGGTAAACACACATCTCGCATTCGTGCGTGCTTATTTGCGTGATGACGTTGTTCTCTCGTCAGCGATTTCGGAGTGATGCGAAATGTGACAGTTGCGGAAAACAACGTCGACGAGGAAATTCGCTTTAGAACGAGTTTTGAAATTTTATTATTCGTAACCCAATATTTTCTCTTAATCTTGCAGTAAAATTACATCTCATTTTTAGATAAACTTTAGTTAAATGACATAAACTGCATCATACAAGTGCATGTGTCTTTGAGTTTCTTTAAACAAAAATATAAACCTGCTATCTTACTTTCTTTAATTTTAAAGATGAATGATGACACAACATAAATAAACGAAAAATTTTTCTGTTTTCTAATATTTATTATATTTAGATTGTGTGCTAAATAAACGTGATTTTTCATGATTTTATTAAAAATACAATTTACGTAATCGAACAATTCGTATACAATGTAATCAACCAAAGCCAAGTCGAAATACGCAACCGGCAATCAATCTCTCCAGGCGTGACGCATGGCCGAGAAAAAAATGTGCTTTCTAATTAATCAATCAAGTTAAGTGGTTAACGGCCATAATTAACCGCATTCATAGCTCGAACGTTGAAATTACTCGATTAACCTGTGTTATTTCCATCCAGTGACCAACGAAGTACGGAATCCGCATGCTGTGCTCATTTAGAGTCGAATTGTACACTTGTCTGTGCAAATTAAATTTTTCTCGCTCTTTGCAGTTAATACAAATTTCAATCGAAATAAATTCGCTTTAGAACGATTTTTGAAATTTTTTATTATTCATAACCCAATATTTTCTCTTAATCTTGCAGTAAAATTACATCTCACTTTTAGATAAACTTTAGTTAAATGACATAAACTGCATCATATAAGTGCATGTGCGTCTTTGAGTTTCTTTAAACAAAAATATAAACCTGCTATCTTACTTTCTTTAATTTTAAAGATGAATGATGACACAACATAAATAAACGAAAAATCCTATACTATCCTGAACGTAATTAATAACGCGAATACTTAGTGCTCTTCTTAATTTATTATAATAATATTATTAATACTTTAAAAAAAAATTGCCAAATTTTATATTTAGAATTAATGAAAATTGAATTAGTTTTCGTAAAATTTTGATTTTGAATTGTTTGATATTTTTTGTAAGAATACCTATATTTTACGTACATAGAAAATTTTCCATTAGCACATTTTCTAAATTTTTATATAAATTAAGCAATAATTTATACATTATAACGTTATAGATATATTATTTCGTAATTACTTTCAACTTCGAAAGAAATTGCACAGAAAAGGAAAAGAAAATTATTATAAATTATCTGAAATATCTACTTTCGAAAAAAAAATCAATCAAACATATGATATCGGGATCATGAATAAAGCTATTATAACATTACAGCCTGTCAACATTATATTAGTGACATTTGACAAATATATTTTGACCATCAATTATAACAAATTTCTGTGTCAAACGAAATAAATCATGCGCATATTGTAATATTATGAGAATGACCGCGAACAGTGCTTCTCAACTTGTCAATAACGCGACGTTACAGAAACGTTTAATATGCATTCCCATTGACTAGTATAAATCGCAATTTCAACTGGAATAAATCACATGGTGATTATAATATTGCGAGCGTGACCGTAAACGGTAGAGGTCCTCGGTCTGTTAATAATACACGTATTATTTTTCGATATTCCGAATAAATTGGCGAGTGTACTTTGGACGCACGCGCAACACGTATGGAAATTTGGATTCTTGATTCAGACAGATAGTTGAAAGAATTCGTATAGAGGTATTTTTCTTTCTTTCTTTTTTTATTATATATGCGTATACATGTCGGAATGTTTGGACCGCGCGTTGAGATCGCGGGCGCCAGCTTTGAAAACGAAATTTATTCTCTGAACGTAGTGTACGTACGTAGAATGAAGAAATATTTTCTTCATTCCTTTTACGCACTGTACGACGGTACTAAAGTGTATCAGTAGCAAAGTCGGTATATGTGCAAAATGTATTATGAAAAAAGGACAAATTTGAATATTATCGTTCTTAAATTGTATATTGTTGATGTACTTAATAAATTATGCACGACTTTCGTGGCTTATATTCGTGATGTCATAACGGCACGTGCGTTTGTACCATTATGTGCATATATGTACAACGGTTTTATATACATGAGGCTTATTTGCGTCTTACTACTTTTCCGACGTTTACATCCGCTGCGAGCACGTAATAGTGAAACGGCAAAATCGCGCAAATGGCAGAAAGGAAATTTGCACGTACTTAAAGTTTAAGCGAAAATAAATAATTCGGTTGAAAGCTTATTTTATTCGTAGGATAATCATCAGCGTATATGCCGCGAAATAACGAAACACTTATTATCAAGATTAAACGATCCCTACAATTATTAATTATAATATTCAGACAAATAAATAGAGAGAGGAAATTGCTATTTTTTTTGTAACAAATATATCGAGAAGCCATGAACATTGTACCTTGGTACGAACCTTGCACGATGATACGAAAGCTCAAAGTTTGCCGCCATGTGTAATCGTAAGGGCAGTTGAGTAATGACGAGTTAATATGCCACATAAGCAAGCATTAAGTAACGAGTGCCACTCACACGTACTTGACAACGATGCACTTACCATGCACGTGATTACGAATACGGTTGTCTCGGCAGATCATGATGTTCCTTTCATTCAGGCCACGATTAAAGAGCTGCAGATGTATTTAACTCTCACTGTCTCTCCGCGAATCAGGCCAACATCTGGGTACAGCAGACGTAAAATACCTTTCGGTTTTTTTTAAATTTTTATATATATATATATATATATATATTTATGAAGAATATGAGATACACTTGGGTTTTTAATATTGATATAAATTTTTTTATACGTGTACAAACGAGTTTTAAAAACAAGTTTGATATTTTCCACGCATCTTAATATATGACGTGCTTAAGAACGAATGTACCAATATATTATGACGGTAAATATTCCCTTTCTTGATTTACGTTATAATTACATAATTGCGCACCGTTCGCCATGGGATCGATGAAATATGAGAAAATATAAAACGCCGTGAGATACGGCCACTTTTTTAACGATAAGACTTTTCCATTTAGTTGCGTATATTTTCGCCGATCGTTTATGACCGTCGCAATCGATGTTGCATATGACACGTGGGTCATGAACAGTTACACTTTACGGATGTGAAAGACATTTTCGCGTGCAACTTTTAACTTCTCGTCATTAGCGTTAAATCTCGAATTTCACTATCGAACTATATTTTTCGAATTATCCAAATAAATATTTATTTTTGTCTGAATTAAACACATATGGGATAATGTTTAGTTCACAATAACGATGATAATATCTTTTTTTTTTTTCACAAAACCTAACAAACAAAATCATCAATGAACAATGAAAAGATTAACTATAAATTAAAATTAAAAAAAATTAATTACATTAATTTATTTTTAAAATTTATTTTATTCGTTGTTTGTTTTACTTCAAATATTATTGCATTGAAAAATTTAAGTAATTATTTTATGACTCACAGATTGTGTGTATGTGTGCTCCAAAATAAAAATTATATCTTCCAAAAATTCGCGTCATATATGTATATACGATTCGTTCTTCTCAAAATTTGTCATGCTATAGCTGCGATCCATCCGCAGCAATCTGTTTGAAATGAGAAGATGAACGGATGTTGCGCTTCTTTGTCCGAATAAAAAGGGATGGCCTTGGATGCTGATGGACAAGAAGACAGTCAGAAATAGGGCTCATACGCAAAGACGGAAGAGAACAATGAATAGAGAAGCGCACAATCCACGAAAAAACGCGCTAAATTTTATTCTATGATGATCTATGAGAAATCTTTATTCGCTAAATTTTTTCTTTAACGAGAATTTAACGAAAAATAGAGAGCAGCAATGTTAAGTTGAATATTACATAAATCACTTAAAATTATCTTATACACAGTATTAATAATTTAATTAAGCATTGCATATTGCTAATAAAAATCAATACTTAAGCTAATCATTACGGAAGTATATTTGAAAAAAAATTTTTTTTTTTTAAGTTTAACAAAGAGTAAATAGTTTGGGCAAATTTTTACTCGAAGAAGCCTTATTTTCGCGTTTTTTATTTAATATATTACTTATGCGATACATATACGAAATGGGCTCAGAAATGAGCCGAGAAAACAAGGGATCGCCGCGATCGCCTCGCTAGTCTGGAAATCCAGTTACTCTCGATCCAGCAACAGTAGGGGCCTCAAGACAATGCGCAGAGAGCAAGCAAGCTGTGCAATGCCGCCTCGGGAGAGTCGGTTGGGTGAGCGCGACGAAAATAACTTCGGTCGAGGAGAATATTACGGCACTTTGCAATGAGGAGAGACCGATGGAAAGGAGCGAGAGAGATAGGAAGGGGGCCTCACGCGCGCGAATGGAAGGGAATACTCTTGAAGAGGCTCGCGCGGAGAAGAGCGACGCGGAGAAAATCGCACGAGCGAGCGCGTATGCATTAGTCGAGGTGCATATGTATGCGTAGTTATTTGTTTATATTCTGGAATTTGCTGCGTGACTCTTTTGGACAAAATATATATTTGAATAGGAAAATTAGGGGACGCACATGTAGACACACAAAATCAGAAAAATGCGTACACAGAATATTTTATATTAAAAAAATTAATATTATAATATATTCTTTATTTTAATAAACTCGAATATAGAGGATAAATGAAAAAAAAAGAGACTCACTATTTTACTCATTTTAAATCAGGTAAAAACCGTGTATACAAAATAAAAGTCAATACATTGTTCTGTATTCATTGATTGCGTTAAGGATTTAATTGCATGAACATAGATGCAAAATCTGTTAGAATTAAAAATATTTAAAATAGGAATATATAATTGATATAAAATAAACTCTGATCAAATCAAATTTAAAAGTGAAACTTTGATTAATAAAGTAGTTAAAGTAAAAACAAATTTTAAAAAGTGATATATAAATATGGTGACCATATTTTTTAAGAGAAAATAAAGGATAAGTTTGAAAATTTTAGGGTTTGTTTCAACGTGTTTTCAAATCAGTTTGCGATCAAAGTGAAGATCGACGAGCAAAAAAATAATTCTGTGACTATCAGAAATCTACGTTATTCTTATAGTTATATTCTTATAGTTTGAAACTGATTTGACTATGTTGAAATAAATTTTTGGTTTCTTAAATAGGTTCCAGATAAGATGTACTGTTTGTTTTCATATAAATTCTCTTTTATATTAACTACGATATTAAAAAATAAAACGCTAAATTAAAAAATGAAGGTCACTATATATGTATATATAAACCATATTTTTTCTGAATTTTTGATAACGTACACGACATCTTAATTTTATTATTTTGTTATTCTAACATTCGCAAATAATCACAATTAAACTTTTATTCTCCTTCGATAATACTTAATAGTACTGATACCAAGCAAAAAGTTGAAGAGAAAAAAAAATTTTGGAGGAAATAGAGAGATATGTGATGCGCATATGTAGCAAAATAATGACAGGAGATGGGAAAATATAGAAGTATAAATATGTATTGATTGACTGATAGACGACGAATCACTCGACGGCTGATGATCGTCTCTTGGTACGTGACGCGATTGGCCGGTCGGCCAATGACTGCCTCTCGGATACTGCGTGCCTCTGGACCCCTCTTCTTCTTTACATGGTGCATTCGCGCGACACGTACAGTGCGCTTCATTGACGGCTGCAAAACTGGTCCACCGGTTCGTTCGTTCGGTATAAAACTCCGTTACAACCAGTTTTCCGCGCGGTGGACCCCGAGAACTCGCGCTACTCAGGTCCGGGCCGGCGCGGATTTTTATCGAAATGAAACGTTACGAAACGTGCTTCTTTGACCGATCATGCGATTGTGCCGAGAAATGCGTCTGATCTTACGAAAAATGAAAGCTTTCAATAACGATCCTGCGATTTTAAAATGAAAAGTGATAAAGTTCAAAACGGTATTTACACGAAAATACCCTGAAATATTCGAAGAAGTATAATTATAGCTTTCGTATCGATATAACTCTCAATAGCGTGTCGAAATTGTAATTACAATGTTTTTCAGTGTCTTTAGTAAAATACTGACACGGAAGATTTTCTTCAGCTTCATAAAACACGTGCGTCAAAATACACGCAAACAAGAATTAGAAGTTACGAAAACACAGGATGCCAGCGTTTTGGCAAATTCTTCGTTATCGTATATCTGACATCAGGCTCCGATATATATACATACATGCTATGATTTCGCGTTGCAATTGTTGGCATACGCGCCTACCTACCTATATCTATCCATCTACCTATCAACCTACCTACCTACCTTATTCTTGATGCACACGTTCACGCGCGCTCGCCTTTCACATATATGTGATTCGACATGCACCAACACCGTGAAGGCTAGCTGCTGCCAGCATGTCTGCCAGCGCAACAAGCGGAATCCGAGCACTTGCGAAATCGTCGAGCCACTCCGGGGATCGAGACTTCGCCTCTATAGACGACATATAACTCGCGTTAAGAGCCGACTTCTATATAAAAAGCGTAAACACCCGATTGTGCAATTGACGCGTAATGTAATAATGGATAATGTGTATCTCTGATGATAGAGATTCCGGATATAGAATTTATCTCTTGGTGAAGAATGACCGCGAATAGCACAATTGACATTCGTGTTCCATGGGAGAACATCAACGACACGTGTCGTCCTATCGTCTTTTACTTGATTTGTCATTCGTGTCATTGAGCGATGACAAGCTCCGCGAGCTAATATAGTAACGCTTTTATTCTCGCTTTTATTTCTGGAATACGAAATATATATACGATTTCTTTTTTTCTTCATTACATTCTTCAATTATTTATTTTTTATATTTTTTAATTAGCTAGTAATTAAAAATGTGTGGATAGCTTAATCGAAAGATAAATGAAATTCCAAGCAACAGTTATGTTAATAAATGTGGAGTTAATGTTTGACAGCCTGTCGAGTATGCGAATTACAATGTTAAGCAAACTTTATGAATATATTATCGTAATACCGCCAAGCCCCATGCGACGAGAAAAAAAGTTCCACTCAATCCGAGAATTATGTTGCATCTAGATTGCACAAAAATATATTTACTCGTCTTAATGGTAGCCTGTCGACATAGGCACGCCTCCGTTAAAGTTGCCGGTACCAACGAAGAGACTCTTTCGAGAAAGATCGCGTCGTCCATTCTCACCATTGTTCATTGAGTCGTGAATACGAAAGATGATAAATTCGAAACACAACATCATTATCTAATACAGTCAGAAAAAAAATCAGAAAAACGATGTGGCAGAGGAGAGACAAGACGAAGCAGTCTTTCTCAGCTCAAACATTCTCGGCAAACGTGCTGATGCGGTGCTACTTTTGTGAATGCACTTTGTCACGTCTACCCTATCGGTGTTAAAATAAGGATAAGGAAGCGCCACAAAAGAAAGGATAGAGAGACAGATCATGAACGAGGAGATGGCGGCGACGGTTGTAAAAAGGAGAAGAGCGACGGTGGTGGCTGCGACAGGAACGCGAAGAGAGGAGAAAAAAGATGAGGAAAAAGAAAGTCGTGGGGAGAAGAAGAAGAAGATGAAGAGTGGCTAACCGGCTGGTCGCAACACAAACCCGAAGTAAACCAAACCTACCGGTCCTACCGCTCGCTACCACTACAACCTACCGAACTATTACCTGTAACTAGTCTATATCTGGACTTCGTCTTTTGCGTCTTTCTTTTCCTTTCTCTCTCTCTCTCTCTCTTTCTCTTTTATCCGATGCACCGTGTGTAGAATAGAGTGAAATCCCCAAGGTGCTCGCTGCACCTTGGACTGATGTGGCCGTCTCCCACGCGATTCTCTTTACGAATTTTGTGTGTTGATCCTTCAGGTTACATAACACAACATCAAATGTATTATCTCTTAATTTTTCTCTAACTAATTGGAACATAATTGTCTCTGATTTTTTATTTTTCATTGAAACTCATACATATTATAATGCTTGCATTTTTTAAATACTGACTCAAATTATTTTATACTGCTCAGCAATTCAAAGATTTTGTATATAAATTGATTCACGAGCATCTGACATCATTGGGAGTTGGATATGCTGTGAATTAAACCAGGAAATATTGCGTGGACAAAATTGCAAAGTTTTTTAGAATATTAGTTGATATTTTAATTAACGTTGAGAGATTAAATCTAAATATATAAAATATATCTGCATTTTTATAATATCGCACGCGATAAGTTTTTATAAAAATTAAAATTTACATCTTTTTTGCTTTACATATATATAATATGTTAATAATAAAAAATATTCACATGAAATATTTTTCAAATAATTTTTTATTTATATTCTATTTTTTTTATAATTGATTGCATTCAACATTTTGCAGCGTAATTGATCGCTGCACATTGCTGCAAAAATAAATATATAGGAATAAAATCGGAGTATTTTCTTTGGAGAATATGTTAGAATCAATTGATACGATGCATTATATTATGTGACTTGTTTATACATATACATTTTTTGTATGAGTGCCGTAATCAGATATTTATATATATTTCTATTTCGCAATTCCTTTCTCTCTAATGTTTTTAAGGGGATTTTTAATATGAAACCTCTAAAGGCCGATTTTTACTCTAGTGTCTAAAAATAACATTTTTTATTTATATTTGAAACTATATAACTTTTTTGTCAACTTTTCATTCTTTTATTCTTTCAACTTTTTAATTAAATTTTTAAAATTAAATTTTTAATTAAATTTTCTTACTTTTTCGTGTATGTAACTATAATTTGAAAAATGTATAACGAATTAATTAAGCTCGGTTTGCTTTGTTCAAAATAGTAATGCAATCGAGTTTCTGAACGAAATGTTGCATTCTGTATTCTTGTCGTCATAGATTTAATCATTATTTTAAATTTTTATATCTACTCGAATATTACCAATGTTATCCAATGTAATCTTCGATCGTTTATAAATCATTTATCTTAGGACAAAATAGATTTATCTACATTTCGTTAACGAACCTTAACAGATACTATCACGACAAATGTTTTTTTTTTTTGAGAATGAATACCGCAACAGCAACAGTCCGTGACATTATTCGCCAATGTGATTGCAATTATTTAAATTATATAATATTATAATAATTGCTTTCACATTGACTATAATATTCACGATTCACTATAATAAATATTGCACGCAGAGCGTGCAGTAATAAGCGCATTTGACAACGATATTTTTGTGAAAAACTGAAATAATTGTTCCTAACAAAATTTACTCAAAATTATATACATATTTGCAGATTTCGATATATCAAAGCATTTTATCTCAAATCTTTGTTGGACAAAAATCTGATGCTTAAAAATTTAATTAGACGAAGAATAAGATTCTGTTTTTATTCAGAGATTTTTGAAATACAAAGTTTGTGTCAAAATTTTTGTTTTAAATTAATTATAATTCAGAAACAAAATATGTGTGTTAATATATTTATTGAAGAGACGATTTAAGAAAATATTACGTGCATCTCTCTCAGTGCGCTTATTATCGTACAACCTCTGTTGAAGAATATTTTGATATGCAAGTAACGTCTAATGTAAATTTTAAAATTGTTTGTGCACCATCTTAATCCGGCTTACATGGCCCGACGATTAGGAATCTGTGAGTGTCGCCTCAATTACGCACGTGATTACATTTACAGTGGCGAGACAGTATATCCAGGCGTTGATAGACGTGACACGCGCCAAACAGGTGTGTTTAATCCGGTCGTTTAAATCGAGTCCAGGAGATTACGTATCCGTTATTTCCACAATGCTGTCTCGGACGTACCATGACCGCAAAATCCCTTCGTGCCTCGGTTATCGATCATAACGGATCATAACGATTGCCACAATCGTAGACGTAACGATCTGCGGCATCAACCGCATATTTTTCTTAGGATCGATTGATTCTCGCAGCTGCATCGATTGCGCTCGCACTCAATTTAATTTTCTTTGGGACATTCCTCAAAGCCATGCTCACGTTACTTGCTACGATAATTACGTATAGTAACATAAAAAAAATGTATATAAACACATGTCTCGGATTATTATTTTATGTCTGTATATTTTTATGTCCGCTGCTTTTTTAAGGTTTTTTAGTTTTGTAATATATATCTTTAGTTAATATATCGCATGTAATGTTTCTATAATTATTATTTAAATGAGCTTAATATAAGTATGTATATTATATCTTTCAGGTGGCTTGACGTCCAAACTAAAACTGTGAAGAGTACAGATTGGCAACATTATGCTTGTAACATAGCAGCGAAACTTCGACCATCTTCTTCTTGAATCGCACTGCGATGTTGTTTAGGTAAGTTGCATGTTATTCATTACGATAGAATATAGACGTTAAACATATACGCACATAGATATATTATATCTCTTTATTATCGATTTTTCAATTATATAATTTAATGATAAAAAAATTGATAATTTTATTTTTATAAATATTATTTTACGATCTCCTTATATTGATACTCAAGATTTCAAATTATTTCATTAATGACAGTTTAATGTCGTTTTTCACGCGATTAAAGACAAAAGTACGATGAGATATGAATAAATGGAAAAATATAAAATAAAATTTTTTAAAATGTGAATTATTCTCATAACATTCATTTGCAATGTGTACTTTTTATTCGTGTAGATTATGAATAGGACATGCATGATATGCAGATCGTGCTCATACGATATATATAAGTATGTGTAACTTTGGTGCAAGACTTGTGCAAATCATGCCTATTAACAATCGTTGAAACAAAAATACAACAATTATGCACATTCATGATACGTAGCCACGAAAGCGTGAGACACTCGAATCAGAGCTTGAGCAATACGTCTCTAATGTGTATATCTATCTTTTTTTAGCAAAATAGAGTTAATATAATATAGCTTTATAAATTGCTAAAAATTAGGTGACGTAAAAATATATAATTGATGTAGTTATTTTAAATGCATGTAAAGCTAACGCATTTCGTGCTTTCATTTCGTGAACTTATAAATAACCGAGAATTTTTGTTTTATTTGCAATTCTATAATTCTTGATAATTTAAACAAATAATTCTCGTTGTTAAATCAAATAAAAATGCCTCATGACACATTGGATGATAGTTATATTTTATTCTGTAAATATTTTTGTTTTTATTTTTTAGGCTTTCAGAAATTTATAGTTTTATATATTCTAGAAAAGCGGTCTATTTTAAAAACAAAATATATTAAATATAAAACATAACTATAAAATTTTGAAAATCTAACAAGAAATGATGAAATCTCGTAGAATAAAATGAGACGCTGTATCTCAGTTTGTTTTAAAATGTATTTTTTAATTTGACTTTTATCAGCCAAACTATTTTCTTAAATTATCAAAACCTTTAGAACTATTGAAAAACAGACAAATTTTTCAATGTATAAGTCTTCACGAAATGATACATGCACGTATATACATTCACGTACATGATAATTTCATAAACATATATTATATAAGATTATTTTTTTATTCCTTGAAAGCAAGAAAAAATATGTTGTATCTTGTTAAATTTGATACAGCAAAAACCCATCGTGATAACGGAATAATTCAGTTGATCCAGACTTTGTTGTATATCTTATTGTTAGAGGCGTCGACAATGGGCTGCACTGCCCGACGCGACGTCGCTGCAATTAATGTGAACGCGCTATTTAATATCGGCGCGCGAGGAACGTCTCACAGCAGATATTATAAATACGTGTTATCGCGTTATATGCCAGCGTACTATTTTAATGTGTTATCTCCATCCACGTCCGCCACGGAACCACAAACACGCCCGCTCGCTCGACTTGATTTCTGCGCGTCTCTTCGGTGAACTGGATGCACTACGAGTATGTAGCGCATCTCTGCTGCATACGATACAATAACTACATATTTTATGAAAAGAAATCGTGCATAAGAGATGTAAACGCGGTTGCATTATAAGCTATGTTTCGCGTTATGTCGCATCAGATATTGTGTCTCGAATAAATAAATATTTAATTTGAAAAATTAAGAATAAAAGTATATTCAATAAATTCGAGCGACATTCTCATACGTAGTATAATACAAGATATTTTTCTAAATTACAAGTTTAATTTATTTTTCATATATGATATACTCGATGGTTTTTTGATAATTAATTTTTTTCTGAATAAATTTTTTGTTTATGAACATACAATATAATATAAATATTAAATAATTTTTAACCCATTACTTTCATTAAATAAATATTCGACTTTTTAACTTTATTTTGAATAAAAATATTTTGCCAATATTTTCCCATTGAAATAATTAATAATATTTTATAAAGTAAATGGAATTTCTTTTTTTAAATTGTGGAAAAATATTAATTTTACTTTTAATGATTGAATACATTTTTTGTTGCATGGCATAAAAATATTTTCTTATATTTGACGTAAACAATGTTTTCGTGTCATTTATGAACTGTCCTGTTTCTTGATTGCCACAATTCAATTTGTCATGTAATTTATTTAAGTTTTGCTGAGAGGTATACTAAAACGTAATAATCACTAATATTTTTCAACGCTCTATTTTACTTCGTTTATTATGGCTTATTCGTAATAACAGATCGCCGGCATAATCGAGTAAACATCGTTATTATGCTACGCAGTGAACAATTCCTGGTTGTTGTATCAAAAGTATCATGGAATTCTGCCAAATCCCCGAAAGAGAACGGCCATTCAAACGTGTGCGCGCGATTAATTCATGCGTGAATTATGCGGAAGTTCGCACAAGTATACTCTCATTTACGTTATAAGTGAGATTAAGAAAACATTACGCGATCGCGGCTACTGCTTCCATTGAAAATCCGCCAACTATCTCTTGAAAACACAAATTCTAGGTTAATTTTGATTTGCCAAGTCGTCGTCGGCGCATGTTGATAAAAACAACCGTTGAGATTTCAAGTTTGTTGACTAATTATCAAAATACAGATGCCTATAATATCACATTAAAATTGTATTTAAACATCCGTTACGTAATTTTACGTAATTTTTTTTGTTTAAATTTTTCTAAGCGTCAACATTGTGTGCGTGAAATTGAACTTAATTTTAAATTTATTTTTCACACACGAGAAGCGCAATGTATAATATTTAGTGACAGCATCATTGTAGTAAATGTTTAGATGGAGACACGAGACAAAATATTTCTATGTATGACGGCATCTCATATAAAAGAGAACTTAATGCATATTTGATTGATTAATTCCACATTGTACTTGCAAACGGCACTCGTTCGTTGACAATGTTTTCTTTTTACGACGCTCCTTGTGTGTATATGTGTTCTCCTCCGCCTTCTTCGATCACTTCTTTCATATAAGCCGTCAAGTACATTGACATTGTTTCTATCATTAGACACTCATAAATTAAACAGTCAACTAAAGTGTAGGCATGTAAAGGTAATAGTAAATAACTATACGAATATTTATGTGTATATATGTGTAAATATCGTATTCAAGTAACATTGTCTTGAGACGATATAGTCCCAACGTATATTAAGCTTATTGAATTGCATATTGAATCATAAAAGGTATCGGGATTTTTAAGTTTTAAGTAAATAATGTTTAAAGATATTTAACAAAATTTTTTAAATGTAAAATATTTATGTTTCAAATAATATATCGCACTTCGATTAAAATTACTTCAAAATATATTTTGTTTATATTACATACAAATGAGATTTTTTTCTAACAAAATTAGACATTGTATTTTATTATTGAGGCAATAATGATAAAAGAAGAATAACACTACACAGATTTAATATATAAAAAATACTAAAGTTAGTAAATTAACAAATGGATACATCATACGCTATGTTACACATCTTAACGTGGCAAAATTGCTATTTCGATTAAAATGTGTCGAAAAATCGACTATGCGCAACGTAGAGCAGGTGTTATTAAGCGGCACGCTAAATTAATACGAAACGCAAAGTCATTAATTAATGCCGTAGGCGTGTGCACGCTAAGGCGAGATATTAATATTAATATTGCTCTAAAGCTCTCTAATTAAAATGACCTGTAGAGTAACTGTTGAAGCAACGTCATAAGTATCTCGTACAATTTACATGCGGTGTCGCTGCTTTTATACTGGATACGGGTATGCCTTTAGGCTAAGCGTAATTTTCATCGTGTATTTATTCGCTAATACGTACGCAATATATGTAATTTTATGATCATTGGATTTAACTCGGAATGTGCGGAAAAGCAACTGTAAGATTATTGCAATATTAGAACTGACAGTGGAATTATCGTCGGGTGAAGTAAAAAAGCTTAAAACGCGTTGTGATGACAAATAGATTGGTATGAATATTAAATATAAATATTCTTGATCCGCAAAAAAAGAGAAAAAAATATTTATGCGATAATGGAACAAAATAGATAAATTCATATACCTCCTGCATTTCTCAAAAATCAAATTATAAATTAATTATCGGGTAATTTGCATTATTGAGAACTGTTTTGAGTTATATATATTATATATACAATATATACTTATTAAAATATTGCAGTTATAACAAATGAATTAATAAATGACGACCTCAATCTTAAAATCTTAAAATGCATATTCTTCAATTTTTTTTTAAATTATTAAAGAGTATGTTTTAAATGAAAGAAAAATTACATATACACACAATAAAAAATATAAATTAATAATTAAATTTGGTAATATATATTGTAACCTGCTAAAATATTTTAAGTATATTTCGTCGACAATATAAAATTCGAAAAATTCGTTTACCGTTATTACGTAATACGATTATCATTAACAATCGGACAATGGAAACGTAATGTAATACGGATATGTTTCGATGAATCTTAGATACGTATCGTTGATTTTAAAATCGAATACGTGCGAATAAATTCTAACTGTCGAATGCTGGTAATATAAGTGTAGGTACACCCAGGTGTCACGTTGTGACCAATTGTAGCCACACCCGGGTACATTTGCAGCAGTAACGTGAGATATTATATCGGTACAATGCACACCGATGCGAAGAGCAGTCACGATAATAACAAGATCCACGTGCGCGCATCTCTTGTACTACACATCCGCGTATCGTTCTACAATCGCTGCCTTGTAACGCAATCCACACCGCCACATTAGCACGTATGTTTATGCATATCACGTGTACAAAACAAACCGTTAGAAATCCGAATGTATTTCGAGATTGCATACCTTGTCGATGCGATGACCCGTTAAACGGTCCATTTACAAACGCAAACGACGAAGATACGAACACGAATGGCAAACACAATTTCTTTCTCTCATTAGACATATTATTATTATTATTGCAATTTGTATAGAATGTTTGTTTAATTTTTTTTCTTTGTCACAAATCACGTTCTAATATCAAGATTCAAAAGACGTAATTGAATGCTTTTACCAATTGCTATGTATAACTAGGATTGATTCAGCGTTTTCATTTGAGTCGACGTTTGGATTCACGATCTAGCAGAAGAGAATTCCAAGGAGAAAGAACAGATTTATCGCTGTTTAACTAAATGATATGCACTGCGAGTATTGACCCTGGATTGCGTAAACGCACATCCGACGCGTTGCCGTTCAGTTTCTTCACGATTTGATTTTTCGTGTCGATTTCGTTTTAATGCAAACAAATATTGCGAAAACGAAAGGCAAAAATACTTTATCGTCTATGAGATAAAACGTTGGATAGTATACGAGACATACGTCCTTAGAATTATATTTATCAAAAGAATATATTTTTTAAACGAATCATTCTATATATTAAAGAAATTAATTTTCATATTATTTAATGTGTCACGTGTGATTTTGACAGCTAAAATTTGTGCTGTTAATTATATTAATAGGAATGAAATACATAAAAATGACGTAAAAATTTTTTTTTTTTTTTTTTTTTTTTTTTTTTTTTTTTTGAGATCTTGAAAAATGTGTTAAGTCTTGATTGAATAACTGTATTTTAAACGATGCAAATGTGAAAGCACATATAAAAACACAATAAGATGGATCTTTTGTGTGAATTTATTTCGTGCGAACGACATTTTATTCAAAAATATTCAAACATACAATATACAGATGTGAGATACAATACATAGATATGAGAAATGCGATACACACATGATATTTTTAGATATCTTTTCTAGGATTTCCCTGATTGTTTGAAATATTTTTCAATGCAGATATATTGTGTAAATTGTATTTTTGTACTTTTCAATTGGCCTTACATGATCTGCAATGAATCATGCTTTGAAGCTACATTATAATACAGTCTACAATTGTGTGAATTTGACACTCTACTTTTATTAAGTTTTTGATATAGGAAATGGTAGTATTTTGTTTATAATTATCTGTAAGAATAATTTTATTCGTAGTCAAAGTAAAAAATGTAACATTTTGAAAAAATAATTGTTATTCTTTCTTTCTTTAAGATAAAAAATATGATATATATTATATATTTTTATTTAAAATCGTTTATAGTTATTTGTATAATAGTATAATTTTTTTCTATTAATGATTGAACTGTTTAAAACTTACGGTATATTTTTGCAATTGACGAAAACCAGCACTATAAACAAAAAGAAAATTATTACAAACAATTCTAAATTCAAGCAATAATGACAAGGCCAATATAAGCCTTTAAGCATTGATACACGTGTTACAAAATATTTATATTTCTTAGTAGCATATCTTTCGCTCTTCGTAAGAGATCAATCCTTGTAATAAATAAAACACTTACTTTCGACCTTTACTCAGATCTTCCTCAGTCAAAGGTAGAAAGCCTAGTTAATTGCAGAGATAGCCTTCTGCAGAGAGTGAGAAGTATAAAGTGCTTTTTAGTATGTGCATCATTTTTTCTGGGATAACCAAAAATTACTTTCTCTTTCTTTCTGCATTTTTTATTTAAATTCTGAAAACGTGGCAGATTCGACATATCTTTAAAATTGTATTGTTAAGCTATTCTTATGTGATGACTCTTGAACGATTTTAATTAAAATTGTATTGTTAAGCTATTCTTATGTGATGACTCTTGAACGATTTAATTACAAACAATTTCGTATCAAAATATATCAATGAATTTTTCTTTTTCTTCTTTCCTTAAAGTTTAGTGATAGTAATTTTTTTTTAATGTATTTCTTTGCAATTAACTACGACCAAAAAAATATTGTTATTATATTAAATATTTATAAACACAACACTGCAATATTTTTATATTGACAACATTTATTAAAAATAGAGTTTACATAAGTACAATCTACTTGTTTGTTGCTTACACGAAATAATTATATCTATTATTCTAATGAAATAGTTTTTTTTACAATAAAGATCGTAATTTAAAAATGATTTCAGCGTACGCGAATACTTGCTAGTTTTATGACTCGTTTATACAATAAATGTCTTATTTAATCATTTAGAAATAATTTAGTCCGAATGGGTTAAGACAAACATAAGGCATTGACAAACGGTGTATGCCTCAGTGTTATTTTTAGCTTCTTATCAGCTTATATTTGCTTCGTGTATCAGTTACGTCTTTTGCAGACTTATTTAACTTAAACCGTTATTAATAGAAAAGTACTTTATCATGATGACTTGTTTTGTTCATTATTTAAACCTTTATTGCTACAGTGTTCTACATTAAAAATCATATGATATATCACAAATTTTATTAATCTGACATTTCTGTCGTGAAAAACGTTTGAATGACAATTAAATAATTTATCGCTATTTTGTTATTTTAGTTTCAAATTTTTATTGCTCTTATCCAAAAATAAGTATTAATAAATTTTTATAAATTTTGTAGATTATTATTAATACAGAAACTGTTATAATTACATAAGAAAAAAGTAAAATGTTAATATATAATAATAATAAGTCAAATTGACTCTCTCTTTCTTTCTCTCTCTCTCTCTCTCTCTCTCGAACGAACGAACGAACGAACGAATGAATTATGCTATCGAAATATCTTGATTCTGAATATTGCTTATAAAATAAATTAAAAAATAATAATTGAAAGTATTCCAATTCTCATATTGTTGTAAGAGTAAACTATGTTCAAGCAATTAATTTTTTGCATTTTATTTTTTTTTTGTATTAAAATATTTGCAAATTTGTTTTTGAGATATACTATACATATAAATTTATTATTTATTATTTAATCTAGAAAAACGTGTTGAATGACTATGCTAACTTGCTATATAAAAATAAAGTATATTAAAATAAATTGTTTTTTTAAATATAAATTTAACGTATAAGACAGGCAATAAGAGCCAAATCGCGGATGACAGTGCGTTATCCTAACGTATCCCAACTTATTTCCGTAGGAGGGTTAAAGGGTTATTGAAATTAAATCTCAAATATGAGATTATTTCATATTTTAAAAAATCTTGGCCGTGTCCAAGTAAAATTTGGTGCCTTGTGCACCGGTATTTAATTCTAACGAAAAAATTTAGTTTCGTTAGGATAATGCACTGTCATCCGCGATTTGGCTCTTATTGCCTGTCTTATACGTTAAATTTATATTTATATTACAGAGCCTTGTTTTTTTAATTTTAGCATCAAAACATTTTTTAAAGTAATTGCTTCAATAATTTATTCCAAAATTTATTAATTATTTGAATATTTTATATGCATTACATATTACACAATAATATATGTAAAATGAATCACTACTGTGAAGATATAAACGAACGAATTAATTTTAGATATAAATAACGATATAAATAACGATATAAAACTATAAAGTCACCAGACGATAATTAAAAAATGGTAATGATTTAATCGACTAACTCTGGCAATTAGGTAATTTTATTGAATTTCACAACGTTTCGGCCGTGGGTTTCGGCTCTTATCAAGTGCTATGTTCTTAAAACAAAGTAAATCACAACTTTGTTTTAAGAATATAGCACTTAATAAGGGCCGAAACCCACGGCCGAAACGTTGTGAAATTCAATAAAATTACTTATTTGCCAGCGTTGGTCGATTAAATCATTACCGTTTTTTAAATAAAAATGTAACAGATTAACAATTTTAAACTGCTCATTCTATAATTGTCATGTCATTATTCACTTCTTCTTTTTTATCTTTTGTATTCTTTTCATGACATTCATTCGACACTCACTTACAAAAACACGGTTAATTACTATCGCGCGTGTACTAATATCATCAGAATGGCGATCGCGTAGCACTTTACATAATACTCAATGCAAAATTTATTTTTTATTGCGACTGAAAACTTGCGCAATTTGAATTTCGATTATATAAATTATTTTATCCTGCACGATATATAAATTTATTATTAATTGCGATATTTTTTTGCGAAAATAGAAGACTCACACATTGCCTAACAATTTTTTAATTGCTCCTAGAGAATGATTCATTATTTCTCATTCAGCGTGTGTTCTTTATATAACCCTTATTACAAATTTTGCGAATAGTTTATCAAGAATCTTATAGCACGCTATTGTTTACATTTGATGGACTTGTCATTCGCTAATGTCAAATTCGAGACACGTAGCACGTCAAGTGATACGGAGGAAGGGATACAAACACAAGCCGAGATACAAACAGTGCCGGAATGCTTACATGTATACGCGACTTTACTTGTGTTTATATCCTCTCTACTACGATTTGGCGTACTGCATGTATCGAATTTGGCATCAATGATTTGTACGGAAAAGTGGCGAGAGACATTCCGTGAATCGTCGTATTATTCCTCGAAGCACGATTGTGTGCCAAGTATTATACACAAGTATTATAAGAGATATTACATACGATCATTTCCTACGAATAATTAAAGATTGTCAAACAGCGCGAATAATTAATTTTCAGTTCTTACGAATTCGCCGAACAAATCCGTAGCTTTATACATATTTTTTTTTTCGTCGCAATATAAAATAATGTGCGCATTAAGTACTACGTAAAGTGTCGCACGATCATTGTATTCTAATTAGCACGATCGTAATTAACTGTATTTTCATGAGTGTCGTGTGAGCGAAAGTGCAACAAAGGGTAAACAAGAGCAGTATAAAGAAGAGAAGGGGCATCGAACAATGGAGCAATCATTAAGCATTGGTATGTTTCGATAGCAAATAATTTGGGAAACAATTTAATGAAATCGAAGAAGCAATTAATCATATTAACATAGTTTCTTTCTTATGTTTTTTGATAATTTGCTAGAAACGTTTTTCAAACTTGGAAATATTGAATACTAACGTAAGTCAGCATTTTTATTTTTAATGTCAGTTTTATGTTATTTGGTAATTGTAAGAAATTTAGAATTAAAATAATAAAATAATAATAGTATTAGCAATACATTTTAATTATAACATGCATTAGAATTTAATTTTTCATGATAGTTGCCGGATTGCAAAATTTTTACAACGATGAAAATTCCTTTTATGAAGTAAATTAGCTTATAGGATTAAAATGATTGTATGATATTGATAAAAATCTTTAAAACTTTCCGTCGGGTTTAATAAAACTCTTATTTTGAAATGACGCGAACAGGTGTGACTTTTGTTGTATGTTTGACAGAGATCACATAAGATTCCATTGCTATTTTTAAAACGTAATATGCGAGAAACACATTAATTATCGACATTATCGCGATAAAACAAATATGGTCTTTTGACAAAATCGTTTTAAGATATACGATCTCTCTTTCTTTCTCTCCACTCACAAATATAGGTGTGACGCTTTTTAAATAGTATGTCTTTTCGATCGCAGACATTAATCATGTAGCACCTACATTATTTTTTTTTTGTGGATCAAAATTAATATCTTTTTTTATGTGAATTTTATAACTAATAAGAATTGTTATATCTTGTTTGTTTAGCAAATATTTGTTGTATAATGAAATATCTATCATATTTTTTACGAATTTTGCGCAAAGAAAATCTAAAAGAGAAAAATAAAAAAATTGAAATTTTAGAAGGATGATAAAATAATTTTGAATTCATATGATCATCCGACGTCTACAACAAAAAATTTCCGTCGTATCACGTGATGTTCTTTGCACGGTAAATACACAGATACATTTTCTAAAGCATTCTAATTAACTAATAATATATTAAACAAATAACTAGATATTAACACTTTTTTCTGCGCGGATTGCAAGCAATGTACTATATTCTCTTATGTCTTTATTTCAAATTTCTCGGAAGAAAAATTTGACTGCCCTCTTTTCATTGACTTTAGTTTACGTCCTAATATAATTGGAGCAACTATTAATTAAAAAAATAATTAAAAATAGATAGTAAATAGATAACGAATAGAATTGCATCAAGCAACAACGTAACGTATTTACCGGTTGAATTGTCAACGTGTACAAAATTATTCAATGACAACTATACCTGTCATTATCGATCAGATGTTATTCGTATTAGTTAGCAAAGACACAAAAACTTTACAAATACTTGCGAGTTATAGTCATTAAATAATGTTATATTTTTCACATAAAATATTTTCCATTTGCATCGAGTTTCATAACGCTTTACAATTATCAAAAAACAATTTTTGTCTTCACGATTTTCTCTCATAAATTTGCGCAATTTCTTTTTAGAAAACAAAAACGCAAAATAAAACAAAGAATAATTCGATGACGTGCAAGTTCGACATACGTGCCGCCTACCATATGCAGATATACATATAAAGTATAAGCGGAGACATAACGGCGGATCACGTCGAGGGGTTAAGAATGGAATGACGTGGCCGTAGGTCCCTTTAAATAGCCACTAGGCTCCTTTAAATGTCCCTTTTGTCAACTCGCGACCGGGCGTCAAATAAATCCGGGTTTCATAACTCTCTCGACCGTAATAATTAAAAACCTCGATGCTCTCTAGTCGGAAGTCGGCGCGGCGGCGAATAGAAAGGCACGCGCGCTTCCTCTCCCTTGGTGAATGACACCGTGCATCATGACAGGCGGACGGCTTTATTGTTGCTAAAGCCGTTGCGAGCTAGTCCGAACTCACCTAAGGGGTTACGTAATCACAACAGGTGTCTCTTTCTCCCTTTCGTTTTTTTCCCCCACCTTTACGGCCACGTGTTCCAGCTCTCGCACCCATGTTTCGCGGTGATTTAACACGTAATCGTGTTTGGCGACGTCGAGTCTTGCGTTCGGAATTTCCTGGCAATTCTCACGGCGATCATTGAACAGATTACGTATACTCGCATAGATGTTTCCTTATCGGCCACCGTTATAGTGTAAATGTTGGAAGTTATCTTTTCTTGTATTTTTCCTCTTAAAATTATTGTTACCGAAATAAAGGTCACTAAAAAATTCTTGTTAGCGTAAATAACTCGTTTAAATATACGTCTTGTCGCAATTACGGCCAGCTCTTAAACTATTTTGTGTAAATGATAAAATTTTTAATTTTTTTTATAATTAAAGAAAAAGAATACAAAAGAAAGGGTATATAATATCGATATTGTGTGATATTGAATTGACAAAGTCATTTATATATATATATATATATATATATATATATATAAATGTATCAAGATTCGCGCCAGTAACAGTAACAAGAATGATAGTCGTAAGTGTTCGTTATTTCCATTGACCAAGGAAATAAATTCGATTGATTTATGAGGCAGCGGAAGGGAAGTCGCAGTCATTTTACGCGCGTGATCGCAATACGTTTATTCTCACGTGTGTTTGCTTGCGTATTGCAACAATGATGTCACTGATATATAAAATTCCTTTGGGACTCCTCGTGACATCCGGCTTATATGCGATATAAATTTTCTTTATGGCGGATTGCCTTTCTCGACGTGAATGTGGACGATATAATCTGAATGTAAAAGTGTCGGTGTAAAAAAATGTACACATGTAAATCAGTTCGATTTGTGTACTTCGCGTGGTTAACATTATTTTTAAAAGTATCTATTATTAGCTGAGCACAACAGATGGTATATACGATGATGATTCACGAGAATAAATGTGACCTCGCGATAAATGCATTGAAGCAGGAAGATATATATTATTGTCACAACTGCAGCACACCAACCGCAACTGGTTTCGCGATTGCGATTGTAACCACGGAAATTGTAACGCTACGTATCCTTACACATACGTATACATTCGGTGTAAGGTCGATGCGATTTATATCCAACAGATCTAAAATATAGATAACATTCCCAAATGTTAAATTAATCTTTCGAACAGATGAAGCCCGATTTATATTCATATGGATATTCGTACATGACAAATTTTTCCAGCTGATTCTACTACAAACTGAATTTTCTTTTGTTTAATATTTTCTTAAGCACACATACTTACCTTATCAAATCGAGTAACATTTTAAATCTATTTACACCTAGATTTTAATTTATCATTATTTTAAATATCTGCACAGAGAGAATTTTCTCTTAGACTTTATCTTGAAAATCATGGTAATCGTGGAACAATATGGTATAAGAATTTTATAAGAGTTTCTTTGATTAAATATTTACCACAATAAAAAAAAATTAATATCTACCACAATAAGATAAAATACATATGTTCGATTAATTTTACTATAGTAAAATTGTAATAGTGAAATTGTTATAGTAATTATTCAAACATATTTTATATCTTATTGTGATAGATATTAATACTTTTATTGTGGCAAATATTAATCAGAGAAACCTTTATAAAATTCTTGTACCATTATTGTCCCACGATTACCATGATTTTCCGGATAAATTCTAAAAGAAAATTCTCTCTGCGTATACGTAGCATACTTAAATTGTTTAAATGTTATTGCCTATAATAAAAAAAATAATTTTAACGAATGATGTAGATGAACAAGTACTCAACAACTCGTTCTTTTCATTATAATATTAATATTACATTATATTAATATACTTATTATATTATAGTTAGTATTTTTATTATACATATATTTAAAATTAATTTCAATAAATTGAATGATTGAATAATATATAGACAATCAATTTTGGCTTGGCTAAAATTTAATAAATAATTAAATCTCAAAATGAGTTAGCTACGAGAGCCCGGGCGCAGTTAATAAGGCGCATATATATTTGAATGAATAAATTTAATAATAAAATTAATTACATTAAAAGATGTTGATAATTATATATATCGCGAATCCATTTTTATGCAACATTTGACTGTTGCTTATTTAGATGTTTTTGCAATTGCAGTTGATGCATTGCTCCGAACCATAGGAGAACACAGAGAATGATGAACAATATACCAACTTTAAATGCAGGTTTCTTTGTAGTATTTTCCAACTTCTTCGTCCTACTGTGTTCTTCCCTCCATTTTATCAATTTTTTCATACGTGCATCCGTAATATTTTCAGCGGATTGCGGACTGGCGGATAATCGAAACATCTTCTAATTTCCGATTATTATGGAATACTCATCGCGTTCTGACTTTCTTGCGACTTTCTACATGCTTATAAGCATATATAGAGTTTTACTTGGATTCACGTGTCTGAAACCTGGACGCGGATTCTTATATCGCTGCTTGAAATCCGACATTCTGCGACACGATTCAACGTATCTTTACAGAAACTCACGTAAGCCCAAACAACAGCAGTACAACTGAATTAATTATTCAGTTGTATTGCTGTTGTTTGGACGTACGTGAATTTCTTACGATACGTTGATTACAATAAGAATTCATATCCAGGTTTCGGACACGTCGATCAAAGTAGAATTCTGCTGCAATTACAAAAACATCTAAACAAGCAATATCGTTAAATGTTGCAGAAAAACGAATTAGCGATATATAATTACCAACATTTTTTAATATAATTAATTTTATTATTAAATTTATTTATTCAAATATATATGCGCCTTGTTAACTACGCCCGGGCTCTCGTAGCCAACTCATTTTGAGATTTAATTATTTATCAAAATTTTAAATCTTGCGCCTAGAGAACAATTATTTAAAATTGAGATCAACATCAACTTCTTAATCATCTCGAATCTCGATTGCATCTCCTCAATAGAAATTTTATGTATATTTTTATACTTAACCATTTATACATTTTTGATCTCGTACACTTTTTTGAAGAATAAAAAATTTGGTATAATGTTGTAGGTAAGCGGGTGGGAGGCGCTGCTGACCGGTGGCGGCGGCGGCCATGCGCCCCGGCCCGCCAGTACAGCCGAGCCGCCGCAGGTCTCCCCGTCGCCAGCATCATCCGTATCAGCAGCAGCTCCATCGGGAGCGCGACCGCAAGCAGCGGCAGGAGCATCCTGTTCCATCGCGTCTGCCGCGCGTCGACGGTCCGCGCGCCCTCCTGGTACTGCTGCTACTGGCCAGCAGTCCCCTGGTCCTGGCTCGGGCTCAGGAGTCGCCGGAGTCATCGGCGATTCGGTACAAATTGACAGCCGCCTCTCATCAAAATCTCTGGTCGGGGGGCAACAACACGGCGGCCCAGCCGCTGAACTTGACCATCGGCTACCTCACCGCCATCAAGGGCGGCCTCAAGGATCGTCAGGGTCTCGCCATCTCCGGCGCTCTGACCATGGCTCTCGACGAGGTAAGACTTGGTACTGTTTTTTTTTTTTTCTCGCACTTTGAATCCTCAAAGAGCTATCTCGAGTAAAGTAGAGCGAGATGAACGAACGTGATTGCAAAGGCGCGCAACGTGTACATTGTCCAAGGAAAAAAAGAGAAAAAAAATAGAATCCATTATTCTTTTATACATCTCGTTTACTGGCTCTATATTCTCACTCGTATTGTACTTCATTCTTCATGATATGTAATATTATATATGAAATATGCGCGATGTTATTATCGGAGGAGAATGACGAAATTGTGTTAACGCCGATTGTGCGTAATCGATCGTATATACTTGGTGCGGTTTAAAAGCATTTTAACGAACGAATTCTATTGATATATTGCCGCTGGTGCAATCAGTAGCCGCGTTTCTCGGAATATAGGAAAACCGCGTCTGCGTTCTTATACCGCACGAAGTCGTTTACTCGCTCATTATTCGCCAATCATGCGAATAGTAATAGCATCTTATATTCTGCCATTAACCACCGACGCGTTTCAACCGTGGAAGCGATCAATCGATATTGATGAGACGTAAAATTATAGATTCCAAACGAGTATTTTAAGGAAAATCAAGACTTAAACGCAAGGTAGAATTATAGCTCACAATCAATGAAACGCTGTAAAGTTAAACGAAAATTAGGTCGCGGCAGTGACTGATTCATCTTGAATTTAATTTAATATATACAAAATTTCGATATCTTTTTTTATCTCAATCTTTTACGCGATTAAATATTTCTTAGATAATTATCTAGAAAAATAAAGAGAATGTAAATTGCGAGGTTAATGTTATTTAAGACGATAACTGAATTTTTATAATGCTTGCGCACTATAAAGTGGCTGGATAAGTGCGTACACAATAACATAAAAATATCAAATAAATCAGTATCTCTAAAGTCGTACAGCGCGCAAATGCAGCTAAGCAAATGCAAACGAATGGGCAAGCTTATTTCAGTTTGCACCGAGAAGTTAATCGCCAAGAAGCCTCCGCATATACATATACATATTCCCCCTTAGGGATCAGTTCTTTAATTCCAACGTCGAAGGCGGGGATCGAGTCCAGTCGATGATCCGACTCTCTCGTTCCGAATCTTCTTCGATTACCCAACTAACGACAACACAATGTTCTTTTTTTTTTCCGATCCTGCTGCCGCTCGCTCAGGTCGGTCGTCCCGCTCCAAAAGCCTCGATAATTCATTCGGCGGATCCCCTATCTCTCTTCATCCCCCCCCCCCCCCCCTCGCTCCCCCAGGGTCTCTCGCGATGCTATCCATAGGGGACCGTGAGACCGTTTTCGCCCGGGCGTGTTGCACGCCGGTTAAAGAGGAAGTAAAAAGAGAAAGGTACGCGTGGCTCTCGCGAGGGCAGAAGTGATTCCTCTCGGAATAACGACGAGGGCCCAGGAAAGGGAGAGAAGGGATATGCCCCTGCGAAGGGTTTAAAAATACAAGACCGGCGTTATTCTCCGGTCCGCCCACGCGTGCCGACAAAACGGCGCTCTCTCGCGCGCGAAGAACCGTGAGAAGAATTCGCTCGCGAATTCGGGAACGCCATACCTGCCTCTTCCCTTCCTTCTTCTTCCCAGATATCCCCATGGGCGTCCGCAGAGAGGGGCAAGAGGGTGCATTTGCAGGGTGTCTAGCGGTCAGGGAAATCTGGAAAGCCGGGCATTGTCAGAGAATTTGAGAAATCTGGAATTGTCAGGGAAAAGTCAGGAAATTTTACTATTTATATCTGGATTTTTTCACATCAGCTTACATTTGTCTCAATAATTTGAAATTATTTATTAAACAAGTATAAACTTTTCCTTGACTCCTAGCACGCTAATTTTCTGTCTTGTTAAAAATCGATTCACCTACAGCGTGCTCGTTAATTTATATTTTCATCTTGTGTTATTTTGTGATATAATATGTATAAATAAAAGTGGTGATTATTTAAATAATTTATAGTGACATGTTTGTTTCGATTATTGTATACATAATGCAGATTGTATAATTGATTGAAATTTTTGTCTTAACTTCCGAACCTTTTCATCGTTGATTTGTCATATAGATGTATGCAAATTATATATTTGGAAAAAATAATACTAAAAAATCAGGGAAAAAATGAATTTCTGGTCTTGGAAAATCTGAAAAAGTCAGGGAATTTTTTTCATCGAGTCTGTTGGACACCCTAATTTGTTCCTCTCCTTGGAATCAGGAAAAATATTAAGCATTTGCTCTCTTTTTAAACACTCTGGACTTTATTTGCATATTTAATATGAAAAAAATAAAAATAAGAAAAAAAATTTAGAAAGAACGAAAAAATCCTGTGGACGCCCATGTCCAGCCCCCTCTTTCTTGCCCTCCCACCGCATTTTTCTTTCTTCTTTCCCAAACCTGCCTGCGCTCTCTTGCAATCTGCGACCGCATGTGAGGGATCTTCAAAGGGGAGGAAAAGGAAGATGAGGGAAGCTGCGGTGGAGAGGGAGGAGGGCAGAGAACCGTGCGAATCGTCGAAATGAGCATCGATCTTATCACGACACGCGATATCCGGGTGTATGTACATGAAAATATAAGGCGGTGTTATCTTTCGAGATTAATTGCCACTTTGATCGCAACAGAGGAGAGTGTAAAGATCGATAGCGCGTCGAAGATGCATCGGAGGTTAAACTTTCCCCTCGAATATCCTTCTTTCGATTCTCCTTATCTTATCGAGCGAGCATTTATTATTTACTTTCTGCTCCTTTTTGGTTTCTAACATTATCGTGTAATTATACATAAAGATCGTGTAGCGATTTTTTTTTCAGAAATGTTAATGGCTTTTTATATTCTTCAAAGTATTTTAAGGATAATAATTTTTCGAGCGAAGCCCGTAATTGCAGGCAACTATAGAGAGTTCTGAAAATGATCGTAATTTAGAGACAAAGCGAGCGAGAAAGTATATATACGGATCATAAGAGTGGAGAACGCGCGTATGCATATTTAGAATGATTTATATATTCATTTTTCTTTTTTTTGGGGGGGGGAGGGGGGGAATGAAAAAGAAAAAGAAATGAAGTCTAACTCTGGCTCGCTTGCGTTTCCGCGCTCCGCGAATGAAATTTCTCTTTCAGCAGTTCGATGCACCGCACGCGGTTGCAACGATAAACGCATAATGACTCTCCTCACTGCGATGCATGCCCGCGCATTCAGCGAGTCGAAAGGTGCAGGAAACGAGCTTTGCGGCCGTTTATTTATATCCTCCGATATGCCACGCAAGAGTAAGCATCGCGATCGCAATGTCGGCCTCTGTGTGTTCGTGGCTAGGATAAAGCTCGATTCACAAATGCGTGCAGTTCTCCAGCACGTTGCCGATGTATATGTGCATAATGCGATACCGAAAGAGAGGGAGAGAGCATCTTTTTCTCAACAAAGAGTAACCTCGCATTTCTCGCACATCATAGGGCTTATTTTATTTTAGCGACCCGACATTATCGGTTATCGACCCCTTAATGACGCAAATTACACTACGATGCGATAATTGAAGTTCAATCAGTTTATTATTGTTCTAGATAACAATTTCTTGCGGTAAGTCAGCTGTACGTGCTTGATATTGTATCACTGAATATTACATGAATATTAGATAAATATTAATATTTATTTTATATAAATAAGAAAAAATATATCATTTTTTACATCTAAAATGGCCGGATTTCTTGTCGATAGATGATAGTGATTGAGCTATCTCTCTTGAGATTGGAAAATCTTGTTTACGTAAAGCATTGCGCTAGTAACATTTTTTTATCGAAATGATTCAACATAATCATTTTATGGCTCTACCTTACACACATCTATAATATACTGTTCAACGTAAAGTCTATGCACACTGTGTGTAACATCAGAGTCACATCAACTTAACGTTAAATATTCTTATATTATTTTTAAATAGATAATACACACGTGACTATCATAAAAATCGCCGGCGAGAATATTATGACGTCTCGTTTCCTTTAATGTCATTGCATATAATGTGTATCGTCAGTCATTAAAATTTAATTTTTTTGTTAGCATTCAATGGATAATATAGTCCCTTATACTATGTTAATTAATATAATATTTGATTGCACAAGAGGAGTCTTTGAAATCTTATATAGTACATTCTTTATTATATAATATTTCCAGCAATCTCTTACTTTTTCCTTTTCTTGTCATTGATTGTATTTATTACAAATTTGTTTAGATTAAAATCAAATTGAATCGTGTATGAGATAGCGAAAACGGTGGTCGTTAATTAACGATTATTATATATGGAAAACAGTTTGACAGGAAATAGCGAGAGTGACGTTTCTCATATAGCATATGTATACACAAAGAGAATTTTTTTTTAGAATTTACCCTAAAATTATAATAATCGTAGGACAATATGTATTGGAAAAATTTTACAAGAGTTTCTCTGATTAATATTTACCACAACAAGAAATATTAATAATGTACACAGAGTAAATTTTGCTGTGTACATATAAATTGCTGTGTAAAATTAATTGAACATATTTTTTATATCTTATTGTGATAGATACCAATATTTTTCTTATTGTGATAAAAATATTAATCAGAGAAACTGTTACACAAATACTTTGATTTTCAGAATTAAAAAAAAATTATCTCTGTATAGTCCTTATATCGTGTACGTCAAGTCACTAAGTTTAACAAAATAATATACGAGTTTAATAATTATGCAAAGATATATCATCAGAGATCATGTGCGTGTGAATCGCCCTTTAATACTCGGTTCGGTTACGGCGGTCGCAAGTGCAGGATACAGGTGTTACAGTACCACCTTGCGCGCGCGCTAATCCAGGCGTTTTCGCCCGCGGGTATGCAAAAAAAAAGAAAGAAAAAATCGTGGAATTTACACTCGCCGATACGCACTCTTACTACACGTGAACTAGTCTCTCTCTCTCTCACACACACACACACACACACGCGCACACACACACGCGCGCGCGCGTTCGGTATATTTGTAAATAGAGCGTTAATTAGCGATTTTGCATAATCGGCGCGAGAGAGCAGCCGCCGTAATGGGCGCGGCGCACTTGGCTCTTTTAAACGCGCAGATCGCAATCGTAATATCCGTTCGCGGGTGGGTAATGCGGTCCACATGCGTGGCTGTGTAAATTGCCCGCGTATAAAGTCGATCTCTATTAATAAATAATAAGGCGCGCCGGTGCGCAACGTCGCTACTGTTGACCCGACTCTTGATGAAGGAAGTGTAATTTAAATGAGCGGCGGATTAAGGAGAGGACTTTCACTGCGCCGGGGAACAGAATTTTTCGCCCTGCTGCGGTTATAATGGTGTGCGAAACGAATCATACGAGATATCACTTGAAAAAAAAAAAAAAAAAAAAACAATTGAATTGACGGTCGGTCTGAATAAAATCGAAGAGTGATTTACAGTCCCGGGACGGAAATTGCCTTACTCTTTTTTTGAAAAAGTTTTGCCTACGCAATGTATGTATTTTGTATGTGTTCGTGCGCTATCCGTGTGTTTATTTTAATTGATATATCGAGGGAAATATATTTTCTCCGACATACGTATAAATGCTGTTACGATTTGGAAAAATTTGAAAATGACATTTGACAACATCAGCGTCTATTTACCTAGAGGCAAATATAACGTTGATGTGCAAATTACGTCCTATAAATGTGATTATTGAATGCGTGTATGCGGCACATGCAAAATCAGGAATGCGAGGCATCCAACGGGAAAAGTAATATTTTTTTTGTAGTGTTTCATGAAACCGCTTTAACGGTGCTGTAACAAGCAAAGACTGCACAAATTCATGACGCTGTCATATGAGTCTCTCCAAAGCCGAACTCATCAACTTTATTTTTTGTAATTTTTTTATTTTAATATCAGAGCACATAATCAATGCTCCGATATTAAAATTAAGAAATTTACAAAAAACGAAGCAAATCAGGTTGACTTTTTTAAAGATTCATATATTGCGATGCGATTTTTCGTAAGCGCATGAACGTTTTTTTGCGTAGTAATAAAAGTTGTCTTTCGATATAAGATTAAAAAAATATAAAGATTTCTTGTCATCTCTCAATTTTTTTTTATTTTCATTTAATCAATAATATCAATTCTTTTTTTCTTATAACTGTCAATGTGTGGAATTTTTGTTATATTAATACAAAGGCATTTTGGTTTATATAAGACGATAAGCTGTGTTAAATACCTAATGTTTATCAATTTTATGTTGAATAGAATATTCTTTGTTCATTGTTTTATTTATATATTTTATTAAATTTTTAAAATTATTTCATCACACACACACACACACACACATTTATTTTTCGATCGTATCTGTTTCATCTTTCCACAACGTGATCTAATTAATTATATTTTATTAACAATTTATTTTATAAACAATTAGATTTTATGCGAATATTTATCTTCTTTATATTAAAAAATGTTTGCAAAGCGCACGCATATGCTTTGAAATGTGTCAATTTATCTCACAAGATACTTAATTACATGATATCACGAACCTAATGGTAAACCTCTTACTTTATAGATATAGCGCTAATAAATTGTTCATGAAAAATCGTGAATGCAAATAAGTGTGTAATTTTATAATACATGTTATAGAATGTTTAGTTCCTATCTATGGCGTTGATGTAATTATATATTATATTGTACATATATATGCGAATTTTCCATCATGTAAATTAATACTATTCATCATTTACATTATAGAGTGAATCAATATCAGACGAATAATATCAAGTAAACAAATTTGCTAAAATATATTGTACATACAATTACACAAGTTAACATCTTATAATTTTTGAATGAATGTAAGTTATATTTTCAAAAATCTTTGAATTTTTATACATTCGGAGAGATTTTTTTACTCGATTAAAAATATTCTTTTTAATTTATAAAAAATGTTTCGCATGTGTCAAATTTTTTACTATTATAAATGCTCTCATGGTATTCGATTCTTTCTGACGTTACCCGTATATTTACATATTTAAAGTATACCTATATCCATAACATTTAAAATTTGATACAGAGTTGGAAAATTAGTTCTACATTTCTATCGTGTATAGGATCTGAAAAAATATATATTTTCTTTCGTGAAATCTCAGCTGAATTCCGTCAACATTAATCAGTAACTTTACGTCACGTGTATCTGAACGCGATCTGATCGTTTGCATACGCGTGGAATAGTTCGAGTAGATTTATTCTACTAACTATGCGGTAACAACTCGATACACCCTGTACAGGTTTGGTCTGGACCAAGTTATATTACAATGAGTGCACAATGTAACCGCGACAACGCGGCCCGCAAAAGGGCTCATTGCACGTGTGCGACGAACTTTTCAACAACGGTGTGTGTCGTCGTGTCGCCGACGTTATAATTTCAGCTCTTATTGCTAGGCATGTAAATTAACGCGCCAAGTCGAAGTGACTCTACGCAGAAAAGTATTGTTTACTGGAATTCAAATTTGCATAATAACCAAGCGTTATAATGTCGCGAGCTGGACGTGAACCGGATGAGCCGTAGGAATGCGCATCGAGAAATAAAACTGCGAAACACCATAATATACACCGAGTCAGCTATTATGGCAGAAACACGTGTGTGATCTCTCGCACTTATTGTATGCAAACCGATATGAACTTTTCATCATGCAAAATTGATTGCGATAAACTTTTATTGCGTAATTGCGAACGATAAGGTAACTGTTATTACACAATGAAGACTTATCGCTAGAAAAAGACTTCATTAAAGTGCGGTATGATTGACATAACATTTCTTGCGGACAAAAATATTCTCTAAAATATTACGATCATAAATATAAAAATATTATTCAGAATTTATTTTATTAATATAAATATTTTTATATACATATGAATTTTCAAGGAGAAATAAGGGAAAATATTGGATCTTTTCCTTCTTTTTTGCAGACATTAAGAAGAAATTATTCTTTTTTTGATGTCTTGCCTTTATATTTTCGCTTAAAACTAGGAATAGTTGTATCATTGTGTTTCAGGTCAACAGCGATCCGAACATTTTGCCGAACGTTACGCTGGTGATGCGATGGAACGACACGAGGGGAGAGACTACCGAAGCTACCAATGCAATGATCGACATGATCTGCGACGGGGTCGTGGCCTTTTTCGGACCGGAAGGCACTTGCTACGTTGAGGCAATTGTCTCTGAAGCCCGTAACATACCTATGCTCAGTTATGTGAGTAAATTACACATTTTTATATTATTTTCTAATTTGATTCTATCATATGTACACTGTTAATAAGTTGTAGTTAGTACACGGAATTTCTAATAGCATGTGTCAATGAGTACGCAATGCTGATGACAGAGACTCCACAAGAGTCGCAATGTTTATTTTATTACGGCTTTTTCGGAATAGAATTGAAAGTATAAGCCATCTAATTCTTTTATATTTTACACATTAAAATTAATATTGCTGTATGTAAAAATATGATATTAATAGGGCTAAAATTTTAAATAATCAGATTTATATCAAATAAATATTTTTCTGATCGTTATATTAATTTATTTAAACAGATTATTGAATGTCACGTTTAATAATTAAATTACCATAATAATAATTTACATATTGTGCGTAATTGAAAGGAAATCGTACGTTAATTTGAGAAGTTTCAGATTTTTTACTGCAATTATATATAATTATAATTTCCAAGCAAGAAATCGTGTGAATTTTTTCTTGCATTATACATCGAAATAAAATAATTCTTTCATATGTCATCACTCGCTTTTGATAGTATAGATTGACAAAATGTATTGAAGTTTCTTTTTGCTTCGTGAATAATAAATTGTGAGCTGTCAAACGGTTCATTTTTATTGAAAATATATTATGCAAATTTGGTTATTATTTTTACTAATGCTAGAAAGGCAAAAAAAGGAGTAACTTTCAAAAGAAATTATAGTTTATCAATCTGTACTAATGCGAATATAATATTATGCTTATGAAGAAGCATTAATTTACTTCGACGTACCTATACCTACTACAAGAAACAAATTTACATAATTTTTCCCCTTTGACGTTATAATTCAGTGTGATGGTAATGAGAGACGAAAAACCTCCTAAAGACGTTATTATACAAAGAATGGGAAAAAACGGTAGAGATAATCGGAACTTCGTGGCGCTCTCTCTCTCTCTCTCTCACTCACTCACTCACTCACTCACTCACTCACTCACTCACTCACTCACTCACTCACTCACTCACTCACTCACTCACTCACTCACTCACTCACTCACTCACTCACTCATCGTTACCGATGATTTCGTGCGGACTTGCACAGAGAAACTGGCTGAAAATGGTTTTTTGCCGGCGTGAGAACCGTGGGGTTGTAGGGCACCGACGAGACCAAGTCCTATGGTCTTCCTCGGTGCGGCTTCGCGCGAGAGAGAGAGCGGTCCACCTTAACGAAGGTGGAGGAGGCGACGGCGGAGGTGCGCCCGACAAATTGAACACCCGCGGCGTGACAATATAATTACGGGCCGTGTGCTCTGGGGCGTGCGTGCGTGCATCGTGCATCGGTACGATATGCGTGCAACGTCACGATAGAGCACGCAATCGTGAGTCCGATTCGGTTTCGCCGATTCGAGGAAACGAAACGTCGCTATTTTTCGCGAAATTCATTTTAGATGATGATCTTTAATTCGGAGAAAGAAAATTAAAATACGGAAAATAAACTTCGGGATTATACCCGTAAAATTAGAACACGTATAGGGAACTATTCGTACCGAGTAACGCGCAATAAATGGATTTAATTAATCATGACAGAACATGTAATAAATCGCACTTGATATCACGATCTACATTTCTAATTAAAAAAGAAATGAAAGCTGTTTTTTCTCTTATTTATATTTCTTCGAAAAAGTAGTAAGTTCGAAACTGTACTATCGCATAATTAATTAAAGCGATGATATACGAGTACATATGTGTGTATAATTAAATAATTTATTAAATTATACCATCTAAATACATGAACATTTTTTGCAACTATTGTATAAACAGAATTTTATAAAGTTGTAAACTAGAAAATTTCAAAATGTTTTCTTTCTCTCTAGTGGTATTAAACTTATATAACTTTGACATGACTTTTCAATTTATAGACTGCCGGAAACTTCTATATAAGCTTCCGTAGAGTGGCAGTTTAACTTTAGACATTAAATTCATTGCAGCGCACACGATCGCGTGTATCTTAAAATCTTTTAAATTATTAGAGCAATTTTTAATGAGATTATAAAAGTACATGTGCCGTTCGTCGTCGACAAAAAAATTTATTTCATACATAGCATTATGTCGTGTCAGGGTGTCTAGCCGTCCTTGAAATCGTTGAAGTTCTTGAAATGTTCTGAAATTTTGTTTGTTCTTTAAAAATCCTGGAAATGTGCTTAAATTTTTCGTAGATCCTTGATTTTTTTCGTTGTTTCTAAAAATTGAGATTATTCGAGTAAATAATATTTCATCTTACTTTGTAAACAATACAATATATTTTTTATTTAAGAGTCCAAAATATGTGTTATGCATAAGTTATAGATTTTAAGCGTTCAAATATAATATAAGAGAATATTGTATTGAATATTTGTAATGCATATATTAATTTTCATTAACATGCAATTATATCGACTTGCTAAAGAAAATAAAGTTTTCAGTTTTTGTACATCTTTATTATACTATTGGAAAATCGTGCAAATTTCCTTGAAATGTCCTAGAAATGGTCTTAAATTTTATTTTCAAATTTTACTAGACATCCTGAATATCCAATATTATACTATTGGAAAATCATGCAAATTTCCTTGAAATGTCTTGGAAATGGTCTTAATGGTTTTATTTTCAAATTTTACTAGACACTCTGCGTGTTCAACACAACTGATGAATGGGAGCGTTTTGCGAACGTTACATGCTCCATCATGAAACATTATTACAACGGTTCAGGCAAAGCATATTTAAAAACACACAATTCGGATTTCCACTATATACTTAAACTTCCGCACATCATTACGCAAGTGCAATGAGATCATTTTTCAACGATGATTGCCGCGATAAACGTATATCCAACGAAATAACCCGTCGTTACAGGCCTCGGCTATTCGCGCTCGTATACTTAACGCACAGCTGTAGCCCCGTCTCTGTAATCTATTCTATAAAGAAAAAAGGATTCGCGCGAGCCGGAAAGTCAAGAAACCTAAGCACGTTAAGCCACGGAAAATTAGCCTCGGGTCGTCAGCGATGCGCGACCATGCTCGCCACAAAGTCACGAATCCAGCTACTTACAACATTCCGGCAATGCCAATCGTATAGTCGCATCACCTGCAGCCGCACACACGCCTATATATATATATATATATATATATATATATAAATATATAAGCACGTATCTATATGTATATGCATCTATATATACGCCTCGAGAATTTTGCTTTAACGTTCAACACCGCCGCTTCGCGTTTCCTCTTTCCTTTCTTGTCGCAGCGATTAAAGTTATTGGCGTTCCTGAGCTTATGTAAAATAATCGTGCGTTTTAAACGAGACGAATTCATACGACGACGAACGGCACGTGTGCTTTGTCAACCGATCTGTATTACGGATGCGAATTGAAAGTGATATTTATATAGTGGAAATATCGCGAATAGAAGTGTAGGAAATACAGAAAATAATAAAATAATATTTTATTAGAATAATTGTTAAAAATATTTCTTTGCATTTTATTAAGAGCAATAACAAATTGATGAAAAATAAAAAATGTTGCTAAATTGAATGTAACAAATTCAGTTGCAAAAAAATTCAACCCTCAGTTGTCAATAAACATGTTTTATCACAGAGAAACCTTTTCAATACGAGATATACATAAAGATATATATATATATATATATATATCTTTATGTATATCTCGTATTGAAAAGGTTTCTCTGTGATAAAACATGTTTATTGACAACTGAGGGTTGAATTTTTTTGAATTTATATATATATATATATATATATATAAAATAATCGGCATTTTTCCTACACAGTTTTAAATTCACATTAGGAATTTATTCATAATTTGCACGAAATAAAACGAGCCGAGTATCTAATCGAACGACCTCTTATGGTTTTATGTGAAAATCGCCGCGATAGGGGCAGAGGTCCCTCGTAAAATAAACGGCTGAAATAAACGGAAAAGCCGTCGACTATGCACGGTTATATATTATTGTGGAAAGTTTCGCGAGATTCAATCGCAATCGACGAGCGATTCTCGTCGATATAAATCTTTTCTGTGATTAACTTTAAGCTCCACTAGAAAATCAATCGAATTACAACACGCTAGAAAAGACCCTGATCGCGATTTAAAGAACGCCCGTTCGAAGACATATTTTAGAATAAATACAAATAATGGGAAAGTGACACTCGAATACTAAAAGAGATCTTCAGATTAATTTATATCAATTCGCAACAGCGAGAGAGAAAAAAATAAATATGCAAACGATTGGTCAAAAAAAAACGGAGTAAAAAAATTGTTGCTCAATCTCTTGTAATATTACACATACAAAAAAAAAAAAAACTTTAAATTCATAAAGTATTCATTTCGCATTTATAAAGAGAGTATGACGAATGAGTAAGGCATATAAAAAAAATTCGCGTTTGACAATATCGATTCTTTCGACAAACATTTCGAATACTTCGGTACGAGAAGACAAAGAGAAGATCGGCAGCGATTGAGCGGGAATGTAAGTGGCTCTTCTCTTGGCACGTAAGGGACAGTGCATAAGTATAAGGAGCTCTAGCACTACATTTACTTTCACCTAGTTTCACTTGTCGTTTGCTGGCAGAAATCGCGCCGCAAATTAGTGCGGATTCCTTCGACGGGGAGGCCTTGCTCCTGTGACGCGTAGTTAAATTTTGTCGAGTGACGGATTTTTTTTTTTCACCGCATTTCGTCATACGGATGTTTGTCGCGCGCTTACGTTGCCGTTTCCGGCAAATTGTTTCCTCTTTATTGCCGTCTCAGCGGCGAATTTTTATACCTGCGAGAACACGCGCGGATTATCAAGAGATAGTATATACATATACTATTAGTTTTTTTTTTTCCGTATATTCTGATGACACGAAGTTGTTGTTTCTTCTAAATTTTTTAGAATATATTTATAGAAAATATATATATTATATATGTAAAAACCTGAAACTTTTTTTTACATATTCACAAAATTTAAAGAAATGAAAAAAGTAGTTTTTTACATTCTTATTTTGAGAAGAAATAAACAATAAATAATTTTTTCACACTTTATAAGGCTATTTTAATATGTTGCAAAAAATTATTAAACTTGAAATATTTTTGCTCGAAAAAGACATTATTTACTACAAAAAATATTCGACGTATATCGTGTTGAATAATTCGTTAATAATTTCACAAATATATGCGGATACCTGTCATATTCCATACGAAATTATTAAAAAGAAATTTAAAAAACATAATTTAAATGAATCTTTTATCTATTGATGCTATTTTGGGAAGAATTAGTCATTAGTTCTATGATACTACGATAATAATGAACAATCGGAGTTATATTCATATCTTACAAAAATAGCACAAAAGTGCATACACATATGGGTACATTTTCCGGATCATTTATCGAGCAAACAACAATGCGTGGATCATCTTGTTGTGCTCGAGGTATCCATTTATAGGTACATATCCATATAGGTGGACAGCGATCCTCAATATTTACCTATGCAACAGATATATCTCTCGCAAGGTATATGGGGTACTTGCTGCACAAACCGTGGTGGGAACTTTAAACAAGTAAAGGCGACTATGCATATGTGTGCATCGTACACGCACGCGTATACTTGCACGTGTGCAACGTCGACTGGAAAACCACCTGTTGATTGCACTCCTCCCGCGCGGGACGATGACGACCTAGAAATCGAAAAACGATTCGCGTGGCTATCAAAATGCCGCTGCATATTTTGCGAGCCAGCTGTCGTCGTACGGCGTTTAATTCGCGTTTATTTTCGAGTGACGACAGGTATTTTTGACACACGTGATGATAAAAGTGACAGGGTGTCTAGCGGTCAGGGAAATCTGGAAAACCGGGTCGGGCATTGTCAGGGAATTTTAGTAATCTGGAATTGTCAGGGAAGAGTCAGGAAATTTTGTTATTTATATGGATTTTTTCACATTATTCTACATTACGTCTCAATAATTTGAAATTTTTCATTAAATAAATATAAACTTTTCCTTGACTCCCATGCTAACTTTTTGTGTTGTTAAAAATCGATTCATCTACAGCGTGTTCGTTTATTTATATTTTCATCGTCGTGTTATTTTATTTCAATCTATTTGATAGAAACAAAACTAAAAAATTTGATATATATAAAAAAGGTGATTATTTAAATAGTTTATAGTGACATGTTTGTTTCGATTATCGGACATAATGCAGATTGTATAATTGACTAAAATTTTTGTTTTAACTTCCGAACCTTTTTATTGTTGACAAAAATATCTCAAGGATTCCATGATTTAATATTTAATTGATTTATCATATAGATATATGCAAATTATACATATATTTGGAAACAATAATACTAAAAGTCAGGAAAAAAATTAATTTCTGGTCTTGGAAAATCTGAAAAAGTCAGGGAATTTTTTTCATTGAGTCTGCTGGACACCCTGAGTGAAGAACGACGCGGGAGCTGTCAAATTTGTAAAAATAAAGCCTTTCTCAAGGATTGGAGGAACGCACGCGTGACCCTCGGGACGTGGTGTACGATTCAGACAGTTCTCACCGCCACATATTATTATTGTATCGCCGGTGCATTTGCATGAAAACTGCTGATTCCCCTGACCTTCGCGATCTATTTATAGCGCAGTCTGCGTGATGCACTCATGCGGACGCTTACCTGGTCCGCACGAGTCGCGTAGCTTCGTGTCAGTTTCGATCCCGTCTTTTCTTCTTCGCCCTCAAAAGCCAAGTAGCAGCATGCTCTCTTATTCGCGGCCGTTAAGCAATCGTTCAATCTTTCTAATTAAATAGTCCGCTATAAATGCCGCCTTTGAACGCGGACCGGAAGTACATAAGCTGGGATCGACTCTCGAAGCCACAAGATTTTGCATCAGCTTCACGCAGCAAATCTCTATATTTTATTTTTTTCTTTTTTCGTTTTTACAGTACACGAAGAGAATTTTCTCTTAGAATTTACCCTGAAAATCAGGGTAATTGTGGGACAACATAAAAATATATTAATATGTACATAATAAAATTAATTGAACATATTGTATATCTTATTGTGGTAAATATATATTAATCAGAGAGAAACTATAATAAAATTCTTTCATGTTGTCCCATGATTATCATGATTTTCAGAATATATTCTAAGAGAAAATTCTATGTATATATATAAACGTATTTTTTAATAGGAAGAAAATTATTAAATCTTTATAATAAATCTGAATGTATAATTTTTTTATACGCTTGCAATTGATAAGGAAGAATTAGTGCATTGATAGTTAAACAAAAGCTATAATTGTGCACGTTTCTTCCTTCGTCGGTGATATACGTATGCGAGAAGACTTAAAATGGGCCACTTAAAATCAAGTGACGTCGGATACATCTCTTCCAGTGCTTGAGCGCGATCGTTAAATCCCTTTAATCGCTCGTCTCATTTAATAATCTCCGGGCGACGACGATTCACCGGTCGGTTCATTAGCTCTCATCTCGCTCGCATCTCTCGTGGACCGCCGCGACGTTCTTCTCTATTGCTTCGGCTTCTAAATCAAACCCTGCACGTCCATTAGCGGTATACGACGCCACCGACGGCGTTGGCAACTTATCATGAATCCCCCTAATTGCGCCCGGCCATTAAATAATAAGTCGCTACGAGGAGCAAGAGTATCACGTGTTTTTTTTTCATAATTTCAATCTTTTTCTACTACCTCATGTCATGTAGCATGTCTCCCTTAATTCCTACCGGAGGCAATTTTCGTTTCAGAAAAATGTTAAAACGTTTCGTTGCCACTAAAATTGGCAAAGAGTCACAATTAAAATTTTCCGTTCTAATCAGAATTAGCAGCGAACTGGGTAGTCTATCTAACGCGTTTTTTATTTTTTTCCTCTCGAAGAATAATTTCTTTTTATTGCATTATTGTGGTTTATTACATTGTTTATGCACGAAAATTTTCCCTTGGAATTTTTATTCTGAAAATCATTGTAATTATGGAACAATATGGAAGAATTTGATAAAAATTTTTCTGATTAATATTTACCACAATAAAAAATATTAATATGTACATAGTAAAATTAATCGAATATATTTATATATCTTATTGTGATAGATAATAATATTTTTATATATTGTGGTAAATATTAATCAGAGAAACTTATAAAATTCTTCCAATATCATATTGTCCTACCATAATTTTCGGAATAGATTCTAAGAGAAAATTCTCTCTTTATATATAATAAAAATCTAAAAAAATCTATTTTATAAAATTTTATTTATACGAGAAAATCTATGTATTATGGAATTAATTTATGCTTATGAAAATAGTTGGTAATCTGTTGACGGGGGAAATTGTTGGAATATATTAAAACAAGTGACAAATCTCCGATGGAAATTTATTTACATTTAACACACAGCAAATGTTCTATTAATATACACTCTAAATTCATTCGTATTCTGACTGCGTACAATAGAGATGAAACGGGTGGTGGATAAGTTTATTCTCTCGTGAATTGAAATGTCACGCCTCTAACATACACATTCAGCTTTACGCGCTTCGAATGAGAAGATTGTGTAAAGAACCTATATAACTGTGTGTGTCGACTAATTTAGTCGATTTTTCTAAACGAGCAGCGGGAATCGAGCGTATATGTACGTATCCCAGCATCCTTCGTATTGAAACGAGTGCTATCTTTAGCAGCAGACGAACGGGCGGAGCGTGAGAATACCGGTTTTGCCGGGATCGATAGGATTCGCTCGTCGTATTATCACCGTTTAAATATATCGTGACGTTACGAGAGAAAGAGAGAAAAATATACGAAGAAATGCGACAGAATAGCCAAAGAAATAACCTGCTTACTTACGTAGACGTGTCGATGTACCGGATGAGTGAGAGACGATGATGAACGCGCCGGCAATTTAATTGGACATTTCGCGACAATTCCACGGATGTACACGGAAAATCGTGCGAATGATAATCGGCCACTGTCGTCAAGATGGGAAACCGGTCGCGATTACATGAGCCAGAGACGAATGCGCGATAATTGCTTTTCTATCTTCTCTTTGCATCGTCTCCCGTCTCCATTTTGTATTCCGCGCTCGAGAGATCATCGCTCTTGACCAGTATTATCGATAATGAGACATATGCGACGAAGAGATAATGAGACTAAATATGAAAAGTAAAGCTACTTCTCTATTTGTTTTTCTTTTAATCATCGAGTCTACGCAAAACGTTCTGGACTCAACAATATCTAATAATAAGTCGCGTGGAATTGATTTTTCAACGTTAAACAAAATTTCTGATAAATTCAATTTTTTTTGTTCTCAATTTAAAATGTTTAGAAGTATTTAAATTTTTATTAAGATTAAAACAAAGAAGAAATTATCAAATCAGAATTAAAGAAGATGTAAAATTTTATTGCACATGTCATCATCCGGACTTGTGCAGAAATGTTGCCTTTTTTATCTTTCAAGCGAATAACTGAAATTATCGATGCTTCGTTATTATAACCACTTTTTTCTTAATTTATGCTTTAATGTTTCATTGACGTAAACTAGAAAAGAAACTGTATTGAAAAGAATCTGAAAATACAATTACAACATTTGGTACGCACATGTCTCCTAATTCTATCTAAAGCGACCTGATTCTAAAAAAATTCTTGCGATTATGTCAAATGTATAATAGCGATTAAAAAAAACGATCTAATAAGCATACTTGAATATGATGTACTTTTCTGATAAGTGGGTTTGTCAGGTTTTACGCAACATAATAAGAAGAATCGATATAAAGGGAGTTGTATGATTTAATGGAAAAAAATACAATTGCGCGTAAATCAACCGATATTCTAAATATGAAATAATTTTATTCCAATACCGATTTCAACGTGTGTTGTGTCGAAATAAAAAATGACGGCTAAGTTTTTTTTAAATTAATTATATAACGATATCGTGTTTGACGTCGATATTGTGCGGCAACGAGGAATCCATTCATTATGAGCGGAAAACTAGTTGTGCTTTCGCGCGCGCGCAAATGTATCTATTTTTAGAACCGCAGAATGGAAGAATGAGCGAGCAAGCGAGCGCAGCGCGTGAGAAATACAGGTTTTCGCGCGGGTGAGAGTCTAGCCTCGGTGTTTGCTTCATCATCATCGTCGCGTATATTTGTATTGCATGAAACAAGAAGGGCGCGCGTGTAACGTGTAATATTGCACAAATAGGATCAATTAATATATTTATATACGTCGCGCTCTCGTTCGCTTCGCGCGACATCGCATCGACACGCCATATCGATGATAACGTGATAAAAAATCGAACAGGACAAAAAACGAACGGTTACGACGGAACCTGTTAGATGAACGCGTCATCCGGATAACTATCTCGTTCTGGTGGACAGCAACGGAGCTTCGCTCCGACGAGCATCCTCGATGCCCACCATCTAGGACACCTTCTTGTTCCGAATCCTTATCGTGGTGCTCGTCTATTTTTGTATCGTCCGACGTATTTATAGCCGGGAGTCTGATGACTTGTATACAGACGTTTCTCAGAATGTCATTATCTCTTCTTTAAGAAGAGATAATAATATGCAATTGTTTCAAGAGAGAAAAAGAGCAAAAATATATACCGATCGTCATGATTTTAATGGATAAAGCGTACAGTGGATTTGTATAAACATTGTGCTAATAAACGTCAAGGTAATCCTGCGATTAATTTATCGTCGACAACAAGAATGGCGTCGATGTTTATTATTTATTAATGTAAATGCAATCATAAATGAAAGAAAAAATTGCTCGCGATGTCTGAGGTCAGTTAGGTGCTCTACTTTTCGCACTCGACTGCGTTCGAGTTTCACAAAGTGCATAGTATATTCAATCAGTCTTTTTGTTTGAATATTGCGCGACTAATGCGCAGTAGTAAGATTGAAAATTAATATCGATATTCCCTTTGCGAAAAATCAAATAACTCTGCGTTCCTTATGACGAAACGACTTATGATCGATCGTACGGTTATAGATAAACATGAAATATTGCTGTCTACAGCAATAACATTTAAATATATTCAGACATTAATGAACCGGTCATAATGTTTCAAAATTGTTCATAAACATAGTTATTTTTAGCTTCCCGACTTCTCTAAGATATATATATATATATATATCTTAGAGATAATCAAAGAAAGATTAAATAAAAAATTTATAAGACTAGAGCTTTTTAAAATTAAAATTGGACGAGTAATAAAATAAATCTTCCATCTATTTTTACATAAATAAAATTTTTTTCATAAAATTTTCTGAACTCGATTAATTATTATTTGAAGATTATTTATATTTCGACATTATGGAACTCTATATTTCTAATTCTAGCTTCTCGTATTTATTTCCGATAGTCGGAATAATTCTCTGTCATACTACTAGTTTATTCACAATTTATCATCATTAGTCGTGCATTCGTGTCATATAGAAAATGTACTTGTTATGTCAAAACACGCTATTGATATGATAAAATGCATTCCTAATTATTTATAAGGCGATGATTAATGGAGAAACTAGTTGTATTAAAAAAAAATACACGTGTATAGATCAGTATTAGTTGTTCACCGGCTTTTCAGTTTAATGCGGGTACAGTCTTAAGTGACGACGATGCAACCGGTTTCAGGCTAAAATACACTCAATTAACCCTTAATTGGCCGGCACCAATTATAAGCATAACATGCGGACGCGTATTCATTTAGTCAACAAGAATGTATGGTCCGCCGACAATATATTTCTTTTATTTTATGACAGTGTCTCAGTAGCTGTCGTGCAAATAAACGAATTTCTTAAAAAAAAGAGGCTCGTTAATTATTCGAAGATTAGAGGAATAATAGTGCGAATAAAAGTGTGCATACTTTTATTTTGCACGGTTTCTATAATTTATATATAAATATTATCTATAATATATTAAATAAATCCAGGCACATTTTTTTATTCAAAATTATAATGATTAATGCAAGATACTTTGTAATTAAAGAAAATATTCTATCACTTTGGAGAGAACCAGTTTGCAGATAAAGAGCAGATAATCGGCCAATATACATGAATAAAATGGAAAATGCCGTAATTCGCGGTATGTCGTAATGGTTGTCTGATTCATCAACACACCTTATTTCTGCGATCAGCAGCTTTATATTGTCGGCGAAACTATAATGAATAGTTGAGTAGAACGCGAGTGTGCTGATGTTTCTCTAAGAACACGTGCAAGGTTAAATTGTGCTCCTCGTGCATCATTGCTTCCGTGTTCACGATAATGAGATCAGTCCAGCTGTCACACTTCTTGCCAAGAATAACACTGTTAACTCGTTCGTAAGTAGCGTTAAAAACGGAGAATCATTAATAAAATATCAATTAACAACTGTTATTTTAATATGTTTAATACTTAAGAAAAAATCTATATATCATAAAAATGTCTTATTCAAGAAGGTAAATGAGGATGGGAGGAAGTTGATAAAAGAGCTAGAAGAAGTGGGATGGGGAATTTTTAACGGAGGGATTAGAGGGGATAGGGAGGGGGAGTACACATATACAGGAGGAAGAGGGGAATCGGTGATAGACTATGTGGTGGGAGAGGATAGAGTAAAGGAAAAGATAAAGAGAATGGAGGTGGGAGATAACATAGAGTCGGACCATCACCCTTTGATTGTAACGTTAGAAAGAAGAGGAGGTGCTGAAAAGGGGAAAAGGAAGGAAGGAAAAGGAATAAGAAAAAGGGGAGATGGACGAAGAGGGGAGGAGAAAGAATAAGAGAGGAAATAGAGTGGGGAGAGGGGTGGAAAGAGGGAATAGAAGAGGAGCTAGAGGAAAAAATAGGAAGGATAGAAGAGGAATTGAGAGAAGGAGAAAAAGAGAGTGGAGAAGGAAAAAAGAAAGGGTGGTGGGATGAGGAATGTGAGGAGAAGAGGAAAGAAGTGAGGAGAAAGCTAAGGGAATGGAGGAAGAAAGGAGGAGGAGGAGAAGGATACAGAAAAGAAAGGGCAGAATATAAGCTAATGTGTAAAGGAAAAAGGGAGGAGGAGAGGATAAGATGGTACAAGGAAGCGATAGAGGCAAGAACGGAAGGAGAGGTATGGAAAATTATAAACAGGGAAAGGAAGAAGAGAGAAGGAGTGAATGAGGAGATAAAAGCGGAAGAGTGGAAGGAATATTTCATGGACTTATTGGGAGGGGTAGAGGTTAAAGTTGTAAGAGGAGGAAAAGAGAAAAGGGAGAGGGATGAGGAGCAGGAGATAAGCAGGGGGGAAGTAAAGAGGATATTGGGAAAATTGAAGAAAGGAAAAGCAGCGGGGGAGGATGGGATACCGAGTGAGGTATGGAAATATGGAGGAGAGAGGGTAGAGGAGTGGGTATGGGAAATGTGCAACAGAGTCTGGAGAGGGGAAGGATGGCCGGAGAGGTGGAAAGAGGGGATAATAGTACCACTGTTAAAAAAGGGAACGGGGAATAGGGTGGAAAACTACAGAGGGGTGACTTTGATGCCAACGTTATATAAGGTGTATGTGGGGGTTCTAACAGAAAGGTTAAAGGAGGAAATAGAGAGGGGGAATATGTTGCCGGAGAGTCAAACAGGCTTTAGGAAGGGAATGGGGGTGATTGACAGTATATATGTGCTAAACTACCTGATCAATAAAAAAGTGAAGAAGAAGGGAGGTAAGGTAGTAGCGGCCTTCATAGATCTGAAGGCGGCGTTTGACTCAGTGGATAGGGAGGTGTTAATGGAGGCGATGAGGAGGAGGGGGGTAAGAGAAGGGTTAAGTAGTAGGATAGAAGAGGTATACAAGGAAACGAGGAGTAAAGTAAGAGCGGGGAAGGAGGAAGGAGAAAACTTCTGGACGGCAAGGGGTGTGAGGCAAGGTTGTCCAATGAGCCCACACTTGTTCAATTTGTTGATAGCGGATATAGAGGAAGTGCTGAAAAAAGGAGGCTGGGGAGGAGTAAAGTTGGGAGGGGAAAAAGTGCACTGCTTGGCATATGCTGATGACATGGTGTTGTTGGCGGAGGAGGAGGAGGGGATGATACATATGTTGGGGAAAATGGAAAATTACATGGATAAAAAAAGGCTAGAGGTAAATGTGGATAAGACAAAAATAATGAGGTTTAGAAAGGGAGGAGGAAGAATGAGGAAAATGGAGTGGAGATGGAAAGGGAAAAAATTAGAGGAAGTGAAAGAGTTCAAGTATCTAGGATATAAGTTACAAAGGAATGGAGGACAGGAGGCGCAGGTGAGGGACAGAGTGAGGAAAGCAGGAGCGGTGATGAGACAAGTATGGGGTATGGGAAAGAGAAGATTTGCAGGAGACTGGATGAAAAGAGTATGGTTAATGGAAAGGTTGGTGGGAACGGTGATGGAGTATGGGGCGGAAATATGGGGGTGGAAGGAGAGGAGAGAAGTAGAGGCAATGCAGGAAAGATGGATTAGGTGGACGCTAGGAGTAGATTGGTGTACGCCGGGGTATATGGTAAGAGAAGAGATAGGAAAGGATAAATTCAGGATAAGAGCAGGAAGAAGAGCGATAGGGTATGAGAAAAAATTAGAGGAAGGAATGGGAGGAAGTTTAGCGAGGAAATGCTATGAGGAGATGAAGGAGAGGGTAAAGGAAGGAAAGGAGAAAACGGTGTGGGAGGAGGAGAGGGCAAAATTTTTTGAAGGAAGGGGGATAGAAGAGAGGGAGATGGAGGAAAAAAGAGAAAGGGGGGAGGAAGTATATGAGGGATGGGAGCAGAAGGACAGAGAAAGGCAAAAGGAGGAAAGATGGGAGAAGATAAGAGAGTCGAGATACAATAGATGGTATGGAGAATGGAAGGAGGAGGGTTTACCGGAATACTTGAGAAAGGGATGGGGGGAAAGCAGATGGAGAAGGATAGTGAGGTATAGAATGAACAATGAAATGAGGGGGGCGAGATACTGGGAAGAGGAGGGGAAAAGAAGATGCAGACTATGTGGGATGGAAGACGAAACTTGGGAACATGTAATAGGAGAATGTGGGGGAGAGGGGAATAAGGGAAACTGGTGGGAAAAGATGAGGGAAATACTGCAAGAAGGAGGAGAGGGAGAAGGATGGATGAGGGAATTAGAGAAAAAGAGGATGGAGGGGAGGGTGGAAGGGGAAGAGGAGGAAGGAGGTATGAGGAGAATGTGTGAAAGTATGAATGAGGTGTTGGGGAATGTATGGGGAACTGGAAGCCGAGGCGAAGCGAGAAATAGGTTAGGGACAGCTCTTTCTCTCTCTTAATTAGTAAATAGGTAGATTAAGTTAGAGATAAGATAATTGTAAGATAGATGTAAGAGTAGAATGTAAGAGTAGTCTATAAGTGAAGATTGTAAGAATTTTGTAAGGTTTGGGTACGCTCCTCAAAAGCGCCTTTAATCCCTGAGGGGGCAAATAAAGTATTGAATTGAATAAAAATGTCTTATTTTAGAATTTATATATTTTTATTTATTTATTTGAAATATCTAAAATTTCTGCAAAATTTTTCGTGATCGTAAAATTATTATTTTTAACAGCTTAATTGTTGGAAAAAAAGAAAAATTTTCTGTGAAAACCATATATATTTGTCGGTAAAACGTATTAATCTTTAATGAGAGAGTGTACTGTCTCTTTATCAATTTAATATATTTTCAGCCTTGTTCGCTGCAGAGAAGCGAAGGGAAGGGAAGTGATACAATATAGATAGTAATTTTTTGCAGTAATTCTATAGCCTTATTCTAGGAATAGGTAGCGGTTCAATCTCGATCTATTTAACATTTATCGCAAATTCGATTTTAATCATTGATAAATAATGTCCATTTTCACATACTATGCAATTTTATACAGCTGTTGCATAAATTAATGAAGCTGTAGATTATAAAAAAAATTTGTTTACGATAATCGCAGTAATTCAAATAATTGCATAATCATCTTCGTTTTGCATATTTTAAATTAATATACAAACTATAGTGTATAATACATGGTATATGTATATCTTGTAAAACGTGCACGTGTGAGAATTTATTCGCGGCTTGATTTCGCGAGATGATCTTGATTAGTTAATTATATTCGCGCGAGTCTCGTGAAATCTTTAGAGCGCAACTCGAGACATCTTTCCAAGTTGCAGTACGAAGTGCGTACGATTTTAACGAGACAGCTTGCTCGCAATTATTTTAATTCGTCCGCCGGTTAAACTCGTCGTTAAGAGCCCCTAACACCCCGCTCTGAATATAATTTCAAGCGCCGCTGATAACTTGCGGAATAATTAATAGACGTGACAGTGCAAATAACTTATTAACGAGTCGAGTAAAATTATCGTGAGTTAAATTATTCTCTGTATGTTTGTGTATAAAATCGCTACTAATAGGAAACTGTGAGGGAGTATCGATCTTAGGGACAATGTTGTAATGCAAATGTGTTTTGATGTGCATTATTGAAATCAATGATACAAAAAGATGAATATTTGTCGCGTTGGAGCGAACAAAAGAATAATTATGTGATTACTATTTTATTCTACGCTTATAAATTATATTATTTAGTTTTAGTATCTCAACATTACATTCTCGTGATGATGATTACATATTTCAGTGTTATTTTAATAACAATGGGGTAAATGTGTAATCTTTCTCAAACATAGATCTCAGATTTTACCATAATTGGACATAAAGCAAGAATTTATTTTAATAATTTGATACAATTTTAATTATTAAAAACGAAATTAAAGGTTCTGATACTGAATATTCATAATAGAGGAAATAAGCTAATTGAGAGCGACGCGCAAGTTAAAGTTCTTGTTCTTTCAATGCAGTTTATTTAATGATTTATTGATTGGTTCAAAGTTGAGTTTTACAACTTTGAACAATTAATGTCTCTCATCGAAGGAAAAGAATTAACTTGCGCTTTAATTACCCTGCATGGCATTCAATTAGCCTGTTTCTCCTATAAGTGTGGATTTAATTATTATACATATATAACACTTACAATGTTCTAAATAATTTTTTTATGAGATTATTTTAAATATAATATTTATATTGTAGAAAGAGAGAAGGGGAGAGAAACGGGAGGAATCTGATTGTGAGACATCTTGGATAATTGCTACTTTAATTTGAAATATTTGAAATATTTCAAAACGTGCAAATACGCATTCCAATTAGATGAAATTGTTGAAACAATTTAATTTGCACCTTCAACAAATTTATACATTCAGACAATTGAAATCTTTACGGATTGACTTGCAATTATTATAGATATGCAAATATATCATCTCTCTAATCATTTAACTATGCGGTTCGCAAACTTCAGCTGTTTCTTTACACAAAAATATGTCTTATATTATTTTTGTGTAAAGAAATATCTGAAAACTAGATTTATTGCAATCATATCGATATCAGACTCTTATTTTTTTATTCTAAAAATTGTTTAGCTTTTATATTTTTTTTTGAAAACAGAGACTAATTAACTCTGTAGCATCAAGTTTTGCAATCTTTATATTTAAGCCAATATTATAAAAGACTGACTCAAAGACTCGATTAAAGTTGCATATAAAAATATATCTTGCAAAAATACGAATCACGTTCGTTTTACAAAGGTGCGCTCTTTTTCCTTTTTTTTCATTTACATTTACATTTTTCAGCTTGATTCGCGTAATACGAAATATCATGTCAGTGCAATTCAATGTCGCACCGCGAAACCCGAGAAAGAGCTTCGAGCACGTATATGTATTTAAGCGGCCCCGAAAGTGCCAAAAGTGCATTATTGGCGAACGGGCCAATATGAAATATCATTACATATCATATAGGGGTCTCGGTGCTACAAATTGCCATCTACAGTTTATTCATACGTTCGCCGATTCGTGCCGCTCCTCAAGTCAAATCGTGGTCTCGTATATGCATATCCAAGGATACTGACGCGGCGCTACACGGCGCGCGGCTCACTAACTGCTTGTGTTTATCGCCAGCTATATTTAGCCCAGGCTATTGCTTCGCCGAGTGCGACAGACCGAACGGACGGAGTGAACGAGAGCCGCCGCGACAGCGCGCCCAGCATCAGCAGCCAGCCTGTAACATTACGGCCGCGTTCCCATGGCGTATATCCTCCCCGTCCCATGCTCTCTACGAGATATCCCGTACCATTCGTATGCCTGTACGATCGCCCTCGCCATTCCGCGGGGCATCGTGTTGGACCCTACGGCCGCCGCGGTTGACCGGCGATGATGCATCTCTCACGAGGCGATGCAGCGCGCCTCGTCGTTGCTGCAGCAGCTGTTTAGTGGCGCAGACAGATTGCCGGATTTATATATATATATATATATATATATATATATATATATATAATTATTTATAAAATATTTAAAATTTTTTAGAGCAGTCTAATCTCTTCTAACGAGCAGTTTATATTATATGGTATACAGAGATAATTCTCTCTTAGAATTTATTTTAAAAATCATGGTAATCGTGGAACAATTTGGTGTATTGAAAGAATTTTATAAGTTTCTCTGATTAATATAATGTTTACCACAATATAAAAATATTAATATATCTATCATAATGAGATATAGAATATTCGATTAATTTTACTGTATACGTAGTAACTATATGTTTGTATATATTAATGTATAATATATAATTTTTGTGATAAATATTTTAATCAGAGAAACTTATAAAATTCTTTCAATACCATATCGTCCCATACGATTACCCTGATTTTCAGAGTAAATTCTAAGAGAAAATTCTCTCTGTGTAGCAGAGAAAAATTTTCTGTCCTATATATTTAACTTATACGTATTGTAACAAAATTTTTAAAATACATAGTAAAAAAAGATTAAGAGAACTATATATCAAATAGAAGAATTTTTCTCCGCATTACTAATAAACTGTTTGTTTAGAGAGATAGATAATAGATTGCTCTAAGCTCTAAAAAAATTTCAAGTATTTTAAATAATTATAATAAGAAAAAAACACAACATTTTTAAATATAACAAGTATAAACTTCTTCTTTTACACAATTAAATCAAATTAGATTAAATAAAAAGAAAATATAAAAGCGCTCATTGGAAATGATAACGAAAACACTCGACTGTACTTATGCTATACGAATCAGGAGAATTGCCGAATCCCATCGAGAGATGCAAATAACAGAGAAACTTTCTAGAATCCACTTTCCACGATGCCTCCACGGAACCCTGGTCTCTTTCTGTCGTCGAATCTCTGAAAGTCGCGCATGTTCCTCGCTGCGAGAGAGTCGCAGGTATATCGGTCATCGGAATATCGTCACACCTAATTTTTCATTCGTCTCTCCGCATTAAAATTCCCCCCAACGTAGTGATTTTGCCGTTTCAAGGCAACTACGTCGCGCGCGAACTATCGCTATTTGTCCGCCGTGGCTATAAATAGAAGCGCTGTTGATTTATGAATAAATAAAGGCATCGACGGTACATGTGTGAGGCTTGTGTTCTGCCTCTTCTATGCGTGCGAAGAGAGACTACGTGTTCCCCTCTCTTTAACACGTGACATGCTGGACCCTGATCCAGGGCCGCATTAACCCTTTTCGACCCAGCACGATTTTCATTAAAATCATACCTATGTTTATTTTATTTATCGAAATCGTGATAGTGACTCTTGGAATTCACAAGCAGCAGAAAAGTTTTTCTTTATTTCATACATATAGTATGTGCGTGGGCGTCCGCAGAATTTTTTCTAGAAGGGGGCATAATTAAATTTTTAAAAATCTATGTTCTTTTTAATTAAAAAAAATTTTTGTTATTTTAATTTTTTTATTACATTAAGTACGCAAATAAATTTCAATGTTTATTCAAAGGGAGAGCAAATTTTTTATTTTTTTACTGATTCCAAAGGAAGCAAACTTGCGGACGTCAATGTATGGAAATATGAATTTGAGTATACTCGGTTCACTAAGGATTCAATTTCTCATATCATAAAAATAATTAAATCTTGTTACATCGCCATCTTTCTGTATTAATTACACACATGATTGATTATTTATTCGATAAATGCATCAATTATTATTTCGCGTTTATGGTCTATTTCTTGTAAAAATATTGATGGCAATGCGCGCGTTTGATCATAATTAATAATACTGCCGAGAAGATAACTAGTTAGACACGTATGAAGTGTTTGCCTTATCGGAATGCGAAGATATGAAAATTTGCAAAATGCGATATGAGATATAAAAAGACTTCGGAGAAACTGTGCTTCTCATCGCCCTCCGTCTCGTCGATTGCGGTATACGTTTCGATTTGTCAAAAATGACTCTCTAATTGTCAAAAATGCGCGCCACGTGTAGCATAATACGAGTTAACATGAGTTTACCATTGATTGAATATATTTACATGAGTAAATATACTCTGTGTATATATGTATATAGACACGCACGTCCCATGATGAATATATGAATACATGACGCTAAATATAATTAGTGTAGTTTTAAATATCAACGACGCCTGAAACATCGTCGTAAAAAGAAAAAAAGAATTACACTAACATTAAGCGCTAATTCTTCATAGAAAGGAGTGAGAAAGAGTGAAAGGGGGAGGGGAATCCGTCTCTAAATAAGAGATAAAAGCTGCGATTCTCGACGACAACTGATATTTTCATTTTTTTCGACTTTTAACTGTGTTCGTTGTTTTTCACCTTTTTTTTTTTGCCTCGGATTAAATGGATGAAAATAACTCTCGTTACGCTATTTGTTGCGCTATTTGTACATCCTCTTTATATAAAGCACGATACCACATGGCTTAAAGATATTATATTTCATCGATGACCTTGAAATATGTCACGATCATCCGCTATATGCCTTCCAATCGTGACCTTTGCCACATACAGGAAATTGACGATTTCGCAAAAGCAAAGTCGCTCATCGTCGTCGCACTCTTGTCGCATCATCGGTGTCATCTCTTTTAATATACGTTAAGAATTAATTATTTATTGAATAAATAATCAATCATTATTGAATTTATCGAATAAAGTTATCGAGATTATCTAGATAGGTACAATTCTTCAATTTTACATTAATATTTTATTGTTAAAAGTTACAAGTTGCGCGATACGCAACTAAAATTAATTACACGAAAATACAGCCATCTGAAATAAAACTTGGGGAGGACTTACGAAACACTTTTAGTTGATGATAACAGCAGGCTCAACTAAATTACAGACGAGAGTATTAATTAATATCGAGATTTATCCAGCCAAACGAACCGTGTTGTATTGTTGATTCTTACAGAGTAAATACGATGGGAAAAAACACCGAATGATAATTATTAACGGAGTTTCGTGGTTATAAAAGGATTTATTGTTCTGCTCACATTCATAGATCTTTCGGGCATTTCATGATTCGCAAAATCCGAATTAATTTATTATAATATAAAGTGACCTGCTAAAGACTTTCTCAATCGTAAGATTGTTTAACGAATTGGAAATCGTAAATGATATTAGTGTTAAAAAGGATAATAAAAATTTATTATAAAATTATTTAATAGAGAAAATTAATTTAATAAAGCTCAAGAATTTAGATAAAAGGTAAAAAAAATTGTATTTCAATTAATTGGATTTTGTTCAAGGTGATGTTTAATGACTGAATTATTTAATGCTGCAAGTTTTAAAAATTTGTGTTAGGTATCGATCATTAAATTTTAGAAAAATCTCTCTACACTTGTTAAATAGAATTATATGTGCAGATAATTATTATCCGAAATGCCTTTTTGTATTTGACGTCAGAGAGAACCAAAAAAAACTAATAGCTATTATTTAACAGGATGTAATCTTCTTTTTTTATATTCGCAAATTCTAGGAAGCAATTTTTCTGTTACTGCATTTCAACATCAAGATAAATTGTTCAATTACTCTAAGAAAACAGTGATTTTTAAGCAATATACGCATGCACTTTTTTCAAAAAGGATACACATATTCCTTCGCGAGAATATACTTATTCTGCTCATTATGAAAAGCTATAAAAATAAAGACAGCCGATCAATTTGAAAATATATAGGAAGCCATTAATTAGTCTCAAATGAGTAAGAGAAATGACGTGGGAGGTTTATATTCTTAACGAACGTTGAATTCGCAATTCTCTTCCTCTTCAGGTGTTATTTCCGTTTCGTGTGAACACAGGATGAAGACGCGACAAATGTCGCGATTTATATGCAATTGTAGAATACACTGTCGACAACACATATATGTCGATTACGTGAAACGCGTACGAATTGTCTTAAGATGCGCTACGTTATTCCTCATCAATTTATGAAACGATTTAAATCGCGCATTACACTAATAATGTAATGTGTGTACCGCGCCACATCCGGCTATATCTAAGATGAACTTGTGACACTGTTTCGGACGTTTGCAACAACAACTCGTGACAAACTGTAATATACGTAACATTGATAGTAGCTGTTGAAACTCATTTTATTTTTAGAAAGCGTATAATGATATACATATAAATGTAAATGATAATTGTGTACTACAAGTGTGATATTGAGAATATTCTTTTTTCTCTTCTCGTGTTATACATATTATATTCGTTTCACAAGTATTTGTTTCATTTCCGTCGATATTCGATAAATAATACGGATAATATTTGCTATCAAACTTTTTTGGGATTGTTTTTGCGCGATACTTAAATCGACTAATATTGATTACAAGCTGTACACATGAATCGAACACTTGTTTCGCGTGATTTTTATTTGCGATGATCGATATATAGCTTAAGACAACGAATTAACATATTGTATTGCGTATTTATAGTACCGAGGTCGCAAAAATATCCTATGTCGCAAGAACGGTGAGGAATTGCTCTTATTTGCCATAGCGAGAAATCTATGATGCAAATCGGCCGATCGTAAAACCTGGCTGGTGTATGCGAGAGCAAACGAGGTCTTCCGTAATTTTTTTTGAATGAACGCCAAGGCGCGGCACAATGGCTCGTCCTTAATAACGCAAAACCATGCTACCATAAATCGTTTAAAAAAAATTTCGCGACGCCTTACAAAAACCTGCAGAATTTAGAACGAGGTTGCGGATAAAGTCGCGGTAAATCGAAGGACGTTGACATACAAACCCGAAATTATTTTCCGAGAAACGTGTAACGAAATTGTATATTATTGCCAAGTAATAAGTTCTCGTCTCGTGGAATATTTGTTGAAAAATTGGTCGAGAGAGAAAGAATATTTTCTGACGTTACTCCGTTACATAATTCTCTCTATTCTTTGAAATTGAAAAGATCAGCATTTTTTTAAATATATCTATACGAGTTATAAATAAGTTTGCTCTATCATGTGAAATCGATCTTCGTTATTATTGTTAATTAGCCGTTTAAAGGCCGTTTAAGCAAATCCGTTGCGAAGGCTGGGATGTGATCGCGCAATCAGCGAGAGAGCGATTATTTACGCGAGCGAGCGAAAAACGACGGCCCTATACGATGATGATATGTCGATCGTGCAAAGAAACATGTATAAAAGTCGGCACTGAGGATCGTCTGACGAGAGAGGATTTCCTCGACTGTTTTTCGCGTGCCTACGCGGTTGGGGTTGCACAATCCAGACACAATCGGCTGGTAGAGAAAACCAGTTCGTTGTGCCACGGAGAGCTCTCGAGTCTTGAGAGCTCCCTCAAGGTGGTCTCGTCTAAATATAGCCGAGTGGAGCCCAGAATAACACCGCATCGAGCCGGCAATGACCAAAGCCCACCTCGCCTCGTCCACGAACTAGGATAACCGCTTCGAGTGGCGGGTCAGTTTTGTTCACCGGTTCCCACCGATCGTCCTTTCACCCAAGCGAGAAGATAAACAAGGAAATAAACAAACTTAACGGGAAAGCATTTGGTTGGAGGCCCGTATAATGAGAGAAGATGTGAGATAATGTACTCAAAATACTCTTATGACCGCGTTGATTCGAGGAAATCTCGGAATCAAAACATGCTGCTCCGCAACCAAAGAAAAGCATATATAAATAATATATAAATAATCCTATCAAAGTTATAGAATATAATTTCAAGAATATGTGCATCGGGCATTTGGTGGTGACAATAGTGAATTTTAGATCCAGACAATTAATGAAAAGATTTGATAGAATAATTGGAAAATTCAGATTTATTCAATAAGCTCATTTCATGTTTAATCAATGAAATATAATCTAAAAATAAACCTTTGATATTTATGTTTACGAGAGACGAGCAGGTTGATATTTAATGTTTCGAATGTATGCTGAAGATATTGGTCCATTGCCCCGACATTTCAGAGCGTGAAAAGTCTCGTGAAATCATTACTTCTAATATTATTTTGTCCACGAACTAGGCTAACCGACCTGAGCATTGGGTCAATTTCGTGTCTGTCAGAAATACCGATCCTATCTAGAAAGAGAGAAAAAGCAGGAAGTTCAGGTTCTAATAAACAAACCTGACCCGCTTCAACTCCCTTCTCTATTCTTAGTTCAAGAAGACAAATATGTACGGTTTCTCCTCTACTAATGGATGGCGAAGCTATTACTAGAAAACTAACGACTAATAATAATTTCTCAGACAGGCTAATAATAATAATTTATGATCGTGGCATGTGAATTTGTGTAAGTTAACTTTTTTCTTTTTTTACAATATTACATTCCTGAGAATTAATTAAAAATTTCAAGTGTTTTTTTTTAAATTGTCGAAAAATAAATATCAGAAAGAACAAGGGAAGAAACGATTGAAAATGTTTACTGTAGAAAATCAAGATGCTATAATAAGATAGAGGATATTAATATTTACTTAATACTCTTGTTAATATTAGGTTTAATTTTTTATTATATTCTTCAAAACTCGATTTTACCAGAAAATTACAAAATGATTTAATGACTATTTTTAAATTTATTAATGATTTATTAATGAACTACTTTGTATAGTGTAATATAATAATTAAGAACTCCAAATATTATGCAACTTATAATAGAGTATCGTATACAAAAACTTTAGTCATAGTTGAGTTATATCTGTTTGTTTATATTACGAAATAAAGAAAATAAGATAATAAGAAAAAAAATATAAATATCAGATAATACTGATCGATATAAGAATATACTGATAATACCGACCATAATGGCATGAAATATTTATAATAAAGCTTCTCTCGTAAAGCCTCGCTCAAAACACTTGAGGATTTCTAAAATCGGCCAAGAGCTATCAGAAATTGTTATTAACTAAAAATCGACGGAGATCGAATGTACAATATTATACACTTCTCAAAATAATTAAGGGATTAAAAAAATAGGCAAATTTTAAATAATTGTAACTTTGTTTCGAAAATGGAAAATTAAAATTTTAAAATAGTATATTAGAGCTAACAAGTGCGGAGGATCGTAAATCGGCCAAGAGTGCGGAAGTTTGGCGCACGAGGCGAAGCTCCGAGTGTGACAATCCGCACGATCGGCCGATTTATGACCCGCACATGTTGGCTACGATATTTTGTGTGACCGGTGCGTGGAAAGGGAGCCCTTACTAAAATCCCATCATGTGCGTAAAGGGCGACTTTTCGCGCGCCGGTTGCACAAAAGTGTTTTAAAGCTTGAAATCTCTACTTTATAGTACGAACTTTATAGTATCTCTACTTTATAGAACGAAATTTTTAACGAGTTTCACGAGTTAAAAAATATTGAGTCACTATATAATACTATAGAGCAAACATTCAATTTTAAGAATCTATTCTTAAAGTTGCTGTACGATGATTTTTAACGGAGTTATAAACGATCAAAGTGAAAATGACCATTTCAATTTGCGATAGCTTGATAAGGAAAGATTAAAATTTAAATTTTAAAAAACAATTTTGTAGGGAAAACTTCAGACTTTAATGTGAAAATGTCAAAAAATTTTTTCAAATCTTGTGCATGCGGCATGTCTACAAAGTGAGAAAAAAATTTTCCATTTTGTTATGTTCGTTGTTTTCTGTATGTAAACGATATCAGAATTGGAGAAAATGAGAAAGTTATGACCTTTTGAAAGTAAAGATTTCAAGCTTAAAATTCTTTTTTAAATTCTCATTTTTCAACAAAGTTACAACTATTTAAAATTTGTCTGCTCTTTTTGGACAATTTTTTATCCCTTAATTATTTTGAGAAGTGTATTATACTTCGCTACAGTCAAACTGTTGAAAGCATTATAACTTTCTGGACCCTCGGATAAAGACGGCAGGCAATCTGTATAATGAGGAAGAAATGAAAGAGACTCTAAGCGACATGGCGGTAGTTGCTACGATTAAAGAAGAACTGACCCCCGTCACGTTTAATTTATATGTTAATGAGGAGCGCATGTCACATTTCAGCCGCACCGTGCACCATCTCTTAGAGTATGTAAACGCGCAAGAGGAAATTCCGTTCTCTGCTCCCTTCATGAAGGGAGACTGCAGTCTCTCTTCCGTTCATTCCACCTTCTTTCCCTGTCCCCTTTTTTGGGTTTATATTTAACCGCGCCACACACCATGCCACCCAACGCAGCCAACTCTGCTGCATTATTCTCCTGGTGCATCTTAGGTGCCTTCATCTCCCTCTTGATCTCTTCTCTCTCTCTCTCTCTCTCTCTCTCTCTCTCTCTCTCTCTCTCTCTCTCTCTCTCTCTCTCTCTCTATTCTTTTTTTTTCTTTCGCGGCGGTCTTTTCTTTTTCCTTCTTCCTTCTCGACTACACTCGTTTTCATTGCGCCGATGGCTAGTCCTGCACCATGCACACAATTCACGCATACACTCGTTCACTTGCAAGGAAAGGTGTGGTCTCGCACATCCTCCTCCTACGTTAATTATTCCGAAAGAAGAGATCTCATAGAGATTGATAAGCGATGGAGTGATAACATATGCTGTACTCGATCATTATGCATAATAAAATAGTAATTTCAATTTTGTTATAATTATATTTTTTTTCATTCGAAAATATGTAAAACTTTAAAAAATTGTACCTATATATATAAGAAAATATATATAAAATAGATCTGTAAAGAGCAAAATCTTAAAATATGTTTTAAATAATATAATACTTTAAACATTCAATTAATATTTTTGACAGTGATCAGCTGATTTCTGTCAAAAAAATATTCGAATTTAAAGTATTATAACATATTTAAAATTTTATTTTAATTCTTATATCATATATACGTTATAAAAATTAAAATAATATATTTTAAATATTATACTATAATACTTCAAGCTCGATTATTATTTTTGACAGCTATCAGCTGATTTCTGTCAAAAAATATTATTCGAATAAAAAGTCGAATTATATTCAAATTTAAAGTATTATAACATATTATTTACAACATTATTATTTTAATTCTTTATAACATACTATTATTTTAAAATTTAATTAACAAATTAACACTTTAATCAACTAGTTTCTATCAAAAAATATTAATCGAAAATTAAACAAACTTTATATTATTTAAAAAAAAATATTCTTTTTAATATAAAATCGAAGAATGATGCATGCTTATATGTGTTCTAGTATTAGGTATACATGTATATGTTTTGTCAAATGAACGAAATTTTCAATGTATCTTATATGTAATACGGTTCTCATATATCATATAGAGATTTCCAGCTATTTGCTGAATTGGTAACCGGACGTGATCGCAAACGTAGCAAATTCGACTATATACGCGTCGCGTGGATAAACTCTTGAGTCCTAAATAAAGGCACTAAATAAATTCTGTTTCATGATTCAAATGAATTATACGGTTATTTAATCGTTAAAAATTGCGGCCAAAAATAAAATTTATGGAAATTCCAGTCTCTCTAGAAGAATAGAATGGAAAAGAATCACAACGACACCCCGTAAAATCCCTGATGAGTAATGTTGTACATGATCGTTGCAGAAATGCTCGGACTACAAGGCCTCAAAAGTGAAGACCTTCGTGAGGACCGAACCACCAGATACGCAGGTGACCAAGTCGGTGATCACCCTGCTACAGCACTATGGATGGAACAAATTCACGATCGTGAGCGAACGCGCCTGGTCGACGGTCGCTCGTTCGCTGCAAGAAGATGCAACCAGGAAGAATCTCACTGTGAATCATTACAAGATCGTCGAGGATCGGCACACGTGCTGCGAGGAGAGGCTGCCTTGCTGTCAAGTCAGCGTATGGTTCCAACTCATACAGGAGACCAAAAATATGACCCGTAGTAAGTTTATATTTCTTTACATTTTTCCTAGTTAACTAGCTAAGATTCGATCTCTGAACATTGATCTAATAATAATATAATTAATAGATTTTTTTCATGATTTTCGGCAATTGTGTCTCTTGAGAGCCAGCATTAACTTCAGCATCGATATGAAGACAACTCGTTTACCTCCACTTTCTTTATTTGACATTTTAATTAATTAATTAATAATGCAGAAGTTTTCTATTGTTTATGTACAATAGACAATTTATGAATAATGATTAAACTTTTTTCGTTTTTATTTAATCTAAAATATTGTTATATTTTTTATTTCAGTTTACATCTTCCTCGGCACACCAATGTCACTGATAGATATGATGAATTCGATGCAAAGCCAAAGGCTGCTGGACGACGGACAATACATGGTAATACACGTGGACATGATGATGTATTCGCAACGTGAAGCACAAAAATATTTATGGAGTAAGTACATCTGAACTTTATCGCATGTTGAGTCAATCTTAAGTTAATCACATGTTACGTTAATATTGCAAATAGTAACATTGATAAGCCGATATTGTATAATAATTTGGATCCCATGTTATTTATAATATAATTATGTAAAATTAACTTTAATGAATTCAAGACTAAATTATTTTGCCTGCTTATTTCTTTTAACAATCAATATATATATATATATATATATATATATATATATATATATATATATAACAAGTCAGACTAATTATTTTTAAATCTTACATTACATCTTACATTTTAAATCTTACAACGTATACAAGTACACATATATACAACTGTATAATTTTACAATAATCCGCAGAACCAGAGCACTTCGACACTCTAAAAAACTGCCTCGAGCCTAAGGACTTTTTGAAGAGGGCACGTTCTCTGATGGTCGTCGTATCGACCCCACCGACGAAGAATTACGAAGAATTCACTAAGAAGGTCGGGCAGTACAATAGCAAAGCGCCTTTCAATTTCATAGTTCCCCATCTTCTGCGAAAGTATGAAAAGGTATTTTTAGATGCTAGCTCAACCGTAAACGCTGGCTGGTACCGCATAATCTTTGTTACACGCTTAATCTCTTGGTTTCAGTACGTCTCCATTCACGCGGCCTATCTGTATGACTCTCTCAAGCTTTACGCGAGAGCCTTAGATCAGCTGATACGAGATCATCCGAATCAATCTGTCGAGGAGCTTGCTAAAAATGGCACTCTTATAGTCGAGACGATTATTAAAAATCGTACATATCAAAGTAAGTACGTATAGCATTAACGTCTAATAAATGTAATCTGTATATCGATAGGATATAATCTGGAGTGGGTCTTACAAACACTCGAGATCATCTAATGCTAGACATACCGATGTGATAATATAAATGGCAATAAAAATCTCGGAAGTGGATCGATATAATTGAATCTCTTTGATGCTTTTTTAAATAGACGAAAATTAATTATGTGTAAACATTGTCTTACGAAAGTCTTTCTTTTTTGCAAGGCGTGAGTGGGGCGACCATCAAGCTGGATAAATATGGAGATTCGGAGGGGAATTTTTCTGTTCTTGCTCTGAAAAAAAATCCATTCGATCGTCACAATTTCTCCTGCGACTATCAAATGTTGCCTGTGGGCCAGTTCCTGCAGCAGGGTGAAAATCTAGTGAGTGAGTTGTTTGTAGTATTTCGAGAAATATTTTTCACGGCAAATCAAGGGAGGGGTAGGGATAAAAACAGTAGTGTTGCGCATTTAAATCGTTGGATTATGAAAGTTGAACGCGCAACAAGATGAATATATATCGAATGTATATGATATTATTACATGATACAGGTGTATAAACCTTGGGGCGCTATGGAATGGCCTAGTAAAACTAAACCGGAAGCAGAACCTGGTTGCGGTTTTCTCAATGAACATTGTCCGCAAGACGACACACATCTCCGCAGTATTATCGCCGCTGCGGGGCTAGCCATCTTGCTATTCTGCGCTGCAGTAATCACTATGAGTATATACCGGAGATGGAAAATAGAACAGGAAATAGAGGGATTGCTTTGGAAAATTGATCCGAGTGAGATACACGGTTATCCTCATCTCGATAACATGGTGTCCTCCCCTAGTAAGGTGAGCAGATTATGATAAAATTATTTTGAAATAGACTTAACGAAGTGCTTCGTACGTGGATGCACTCTCGATGCACGAATATTAACAGTAAATTGACTTTTCGATTACAGTTAAGTTTAGTTAGTGCAATGTCCTATGAGTCGAGATGTGGCGGCCAAGTATTTGCGCAAACCGGGCATTACCACGGTGTAGTGGTGCGAATAAAGGAGTTGAAATTCTCGAAGAAAAAAGACATTTCACGGGACGTTATGAAGGAGATGCGCGTTCTCCGTGAAATTAGACATGGTAATCTCAACTCTTTCATCGGAGCGTGCGTGGAGCCGATGAGGATATTGTTAATTACTGACTATTGTGCCAAAGGAAGTCTTTATGTACGTTATAGCGTAATCACGGTGCCATTATACTTTTATTTATAGTACAGTGTATTATATGAAAGAACAATATTTAAGTTACATTCGCTTACATAGGTGTTTGCAGGGAGGGACAATAGGGACCATTTACCTTTCCTCGGGATCAATAAAAAAATTAAGCATTTGCTTTTCTTGTGAATAAACACTGGAATTTGTTTGCATATTTAATATAAAAAAAAAATAATAAAATAAAATTTTTTAAATTAAAAAAGAACAGTAATAAAAAACAAAAAAATTTTATTATTCCTATTCCTAGAAAAAATCCTGCGGACGCCCATGTTCAACTTCTAATAAATTTAAACAATAAGATGATAAAAGATATTTTAATATACTTATATTAAATATGTATATTATACGCTTTTTCAGGATATCATTGAAAACGAAGATATAAAATTAGATGATATGTTTATTGCATCGTTAGTTCACGATCTCATTAAGGTAAGTCCCCCTTAAAGCATAGGAAAAACCAAATTATAATAATGTAAGGTGATTTTACATGTGTCTTCTATTACTCTGTTAAATAGGGTATGCTGTATATTCACGAGTCATCTGTGCTAGTCTGTCATGGTAATCTAAAGTCTTCCAATTGTGTCGTGACTTCACGTTGGGTGCTCCAAGTCTGCGATTTTGGTCTTCATGATATGCGTCATTGCGCCGAATCTGACAGCATCGGTGAACATCAGTATTATCGAAGTATGCGAATATTTTTTATCTCACACGACACAAAGTAATCATGCATTTCTCGTTATTTAATCGAGTGGTTTCATCTCAATTCAGGCTTGTTTTGGAAAGCGCCCGAACTGCTAAGAAACCCGCATGCTTCGATTAGAGGCACTCAAGAAGGAGATATTTATTCTTTTGCCATTATTTTATACGAAATTCTCGGACGAAAGGGACCGTATGGAAATATAAATCTGGAACCGAAAGGTAATTATAATATAAAAAAATATTGCAAATGTGTCTATAACTAAAAAAATATTGTAAATGTGTCTATAACGAGTAAGATTATTTCAATAATTTTGGCAGAAATCATAGATCGAGTGAAAAAGTTCCCGGAAGATGGTGAACCACCATTTAGGCCTAACTTAAACATACTCTCCGAAACGAAAGCAAATTGCGCCGATTATGTCGTCGGTACTATTATGGATTGTTGGTCGGAAAGTCCGGAGCTTCGACCAGATTTCAAAATTATAAGAACAAGATTGAAGAAGATGAAAGCTGGATGGCATCGAAATATAATGGATCAAATGATGAATATGATGGAGAAATATGCAAGCAACCTCGAAGATCTAGTCACCGAGCGTACGGGACTTCTTTTGGACGAGAAAAAGAAAACTGAGGATCTACTTCATAGAATGTTACCTAAGTTAGTGAACTGATATATACTTCACCGAAATCTATATATGACTCAGGGTGTATACTTTCGGGAAAAATCCTTGAAAATCTGGTAATCTCAGGAAATTTCATTCAACCTTAAAAAATCAGAGAATTCTTATGAAATAGGAGCTTTTAGGATTCAAGAAATTTTTTTAAAAATTGTCCTTTTGTTAATTTTATTTTTATTTAGCACTTAAAAAACGTATGTTTAACATATCTTGACAATACCTAAGTTTTTATTAAAATTTTGTGATTTTTTTAAATTGACAATCTATTTTTAGTATTTTATGTAAATTATAAATTTCATAGAAAATTGTTCAATTTTTTAATAGATTATATATTTAAATAAATTTATATTCCTTATTTTATTTAATAAATAAATAAATAATACTTTAATCAATAATTAATAATTAATTTTAATACATTAGTATTCCTTGAGACGTTTATAATAAATTATTTTTTGTTTTATATATTTATTTTTATCAGGGAATTTTTTTTACAAAATTAGAGTAGACATCCTGATGACTATAAAATTTCCACGGAGAGAAAATTTGCGCAATATGTAAATTTACAAAAAAAAATATTGTTTATTTTAGGCCCGTTGCGAATTGTTTAACAAACGGTATTGGAGTAGAACCGGAAGCTTTTGATTTGGTTACAATATACTTCAGCGATATCGTCGGTTTCACGGCGATGTCGGCAGAAAGTACACCATTTCAGGTAATTTATTTTATCGTTTTTTAATTAATAAACTAAATATGATTGTTACTTATGTAATTAATAATTAATTATATATCAACAGGTTGTAAATTTTTTGAATGATCTGTATACATTGTTTGACCGTATAATCAGAGGATATGAAGTTTACAAGGTAGAAACGATCGGGGATGCTTACATGGTCGTAAGTAGCGTTCTTAAAATTAATAAATTAATTACAAGAAACAAAATCATTTCTGATCTTTATGATCGATCTTTTAAATCATTAAGGTTTCCGGTCTTCCAATCAGAAATGGAGATCAGCACGCTGGACAGATAGCATCGATGTCATTGGAATTACTTAACGCTGTCAAACATCACACAATACCTCACCGACCTCAAGAAACTCTCAAGCTACGTATTGGTATCCATACTGGTAAGAGATATTAAAGATAAATGTATACATGCATATATACGATATATATATATATATATATATATATATATATATATATATATATATAATCGATACATTAATTGATGAAAACACAAACATAAAATTATAGGTCCTGTAGTAGCGGGTGTTGTCGGTTTGACGATGCCTAGATATTGTTTATTCGGAGACACTGTTAATACAGCATCTCGCATGGAATCTACTGGAGAACCATTACGAATACATATCAGTAAGCAGTGTAAAGAAGCTCTAGATAAAATCGGAGGTTATCAAGTCGAGGAACGAGGCTTTGTTGAAATGAAAGGAAAAGGAACGGTGAAGACGTATTGGCTTACTGGAGCTACTGTGACGCACAGAAAAAATATAGAGGTTTGTAAATATTTGCAAAGTATATATAGAAGATAATATTTTACAAAAGTATAAAACTGTATAATAAAGATGTGTTGATAAATATAAATATGATCGTTTCTTAGTAAAACTCTTCAATTTTAATTTTATGTTAAATGTATATACAATTAATAAATTAAAAATATAATATTGTTACTTATTACATTCTTGAAGACTAATATTTCAACTTTATTTTTATCGTCCACTTCCTTGCGTTCTGTCTAAAAAAATTTGGTCTTTATGTCTCCATAGAACTTTAACGAGGACGAAAATCTTCCACCGCTATTCTGTAGACCACGAAGAAGTCCAAAATTAAATCCAGACTCACGATACGCGTCGCTATTAGATGGATTAGGTGCCGGAAGTCGCAGGCATTCAAGTGTACCGTATCCAATGGCTGATGATTCGTCTTCCCAGTGTGGTGGGTCTAGTCCAGTTCCACGACCATTACATATTCGCAAGCTCGAGAAATCCCCCTTGTCTCTAACTGAAAGCGTTTCGAAGACCACACTGGATAATATTTCAATTCAGGAGGAAAGTGTGCAGAGACATTTCAATATCAAATCGGTCGACGATCTGTTCATAAATGCTGGACCGAAATTTAGAAAAAATGCGCGTGCCTTGTCTACTATCGCATCTTCATCGTCGAGCGACTATCCATCTCAAACTGTCATACGCGAATCTCGTTCGTTGGACCCGATTCCCACTGATATATATAACAAACGTTTCGAATCGCCGAACTTTTGGAAGGAGAACGAATGCACAGAGACCGATTCGAAAGTGGATATTTCGGAGAAACTGCTGAACAATAATTATCCTAATGGTAATGTGATAATGATGCCTCACACCGATAATTCGCCAAATGAAGCAGATCCACTGTTAGACGGTGACGAAGATAGTGAAGGCAAGAGGGAAATACGGGAGAAGCGTTCGCGCTCGCTGGATCAAGTGGTATCTGCATCTAGCATGGACAGTGTACCTGATAAAAAGTCGTCCGCGCGAAAGTTATTAGAAATTCCACCTGTTTCAACCATCATTCAGATATTCAATGGTAATGGATTGCGGAACAGCAACCACTCTTTAAGGAGAGGAATAATGGGGCAAAACGAGCGCGAAAGTGTGGTTTAGTATATATACATTCGACAAATATATTATTTTTTTAATTACGACAAACTGGTACGGTAGCAAGGAATAAAATCATGTGTGAAACTTGTGCGCTACCAGATGCATAACTATGTGAAGCATATTACGTTTACGAGTCATAAGCATGATTTATTGTTGCCATCTTTTTTTTTCTTTTTTCTAGCTTAGATATGTGCAATTTATGTATATGAAAGTTACCGACATACGCATTGTATATTTTTATTATCTAGGTATTTTATAACTTGTGTACACTAAAACGCGTGCATCGAAGCGATGCAAAAAAAAAAAAAACCAACTTTTACATGATTTACAGGATCTCTCGCCTGTTCTTTTTTCTTTATTAAAATTTTTAATTTGAATGTTATGATGGAAACAATAAACTATTTTATAAAAATCATGACCAAAGTACACCACGGACACATTTAGATTGTTTTCGACTATTCATCTCGTTTAATAATATGAAAAAGGAATTAGGATGGCATCGTATATAATCGGTCAGAATGGTTTAAAGGCTTTTTGTTTCATAGGTAATTTTTATATTTCTATATAGTTTTGTATGAAAAAAAAGATAAGGCAAAAAAATTATTATTAAAATTATATAATAATGTAAATTTGTAAATTGCCTAATAAACGAAAAGTTTCTCAGCCGTTCCAATGTCGACTGTATATACACGCGCGTATAAATATGAAGCATGAATGTGTAAGAGACGTGTGTATATAATACATATAGCTTATATGTATATCTATAGTATCTTTAAGTCTATACTTGTTCATTAAAGGAAGCAAATTGTCCGTATGGCTGTGAGAAGTAAACTAGATTATACCTAAGGTGCTTAGTAATATATCATGTTGTCAAATGTATATAACTAAAAAAATAATATATCAATGTAAAAATAAAATGTAAATTAAAAGAATTATTACCTTCTATAAAAGTCAATTAAAAATTGAACTTCTCAAGTTATTAACAAATTTCCACTAATATACTGTTCATTTTTATTTCACAGATAATTATAACAGAATGTACATCTACCCCAAATCAGAGATGAAATTCTTATATATTTACATATTTTATATATACATAAATTATTACAATTATATATTTCTAGAATGCAATCATTAAGATTACGATTATTAATGGCAGAAATTAATCTTGGCCTCTAAGAAATTTTGACATGAAATCAGTTGGTTTCTTTTCCCATGTTTCCTTCCAATAATACATTACTTGTCCTTTAGGTTTCCAAACATTAGCTACTTCTTGCAATTCCATTTGACCCTATTGAGATAATTTTATATTTAATGTGACAAATAAAAAATTTAATCATCAGTACACAGATTGATCATTTTTGTATCGTATATGGTACATCATATCATATTCACTTTTTTAAATATATGATATAAAGTTACAGAAAAGTTTTCAATATAAAATATACATATCAATTATTATATATGAATAATTAATGTAATAAAATTACATATTTAATTTACAGGAAGTAGACTTAAAAATCAAGTGTGGTCAATTCATATAAAATGTCCTGTTAATTAGACAGCAAATATTAAAATCTTTAGACTTTGTTTTTGAAATATAAAATCACTGACATTTATTTGTCAACATTTTCATATTTGATTTATATTCTTACCCTTATAATAAGCCGATCTATGATTCTTAAATCAGTCACGTGAGCATGACGTTTGAACTCTTCACGTATCTTTTGCTTACAGTCTGCTTCATTCTTGGGAATATCATAACTTAGCACTGCAAAAAGCAAAAAGGGGTATAAAAAGGTAAAGTTCTAGAAACAAATATTGATAGAGAAATCTTTACACAAGAAATAAAAATAATTTACAAGAGATGACAAGTTACATCGTAAGACAATGATATAATATAATGCAATTATGCGCATGCATAAAATATTGTAAATGTTATTATTTAGATAAATAAATACAGATATTAAAATAAAATACCTATATAAATATCATATAGGTTAAGTATAAAAAGTAAGAGCCTACAACGTATAATTACATATACAAATTACATACACGACGTTGGCACCTGACGAATCCATGCTTTATACAATGTAAGCACTTTTCGACGTGCATCTTCTCTGTTTATAGATAAAATTGGTCTCACTTGGCGAGCAACAGCTGTAGCTTGATTAGCCATTTTTCTAAATTGATTGACTAACCTGGACCAACTTGAACTATAATCTTTATAATCGATATAGTAGGAATTCCACTAATTTTTGAACCAACACTAGATTAGGTAACATCTCAATCAGCTGTGTTGCTATCAAACTGCTTCGTCTCTGGTTGCAACACACTGTATATTATTGCACTTATACTCCGGCCTGTCAGGAAAACCGCTTGAATTTTTGTTGTACATTTGAGAAAGAATTATTCATTTAATTGTAAGTATCAACAATATAATATCAATATTATCAGAATATGTATTATTGTTTTATTCTGTGTATAAAATAATTTATTGTACATAAAGCACATTATTCTTTGCATTTTATACACAGTAAGTTTGAGAATAATTCTTTTTATATAAATATTGATACAACCTTTTTGTTTAATCAATATGTAATAAATTATGCCTTAAACATTTATAACTATATTTTATTTGAATGATATATCTGTGTATATCTTTTTTAAATATGTTGCCATAACTTTGCTTATGTCATCATATATATTATTTATATTTATATAGAATATTTTATTTACAGAAAGATGGTTGTGAGACAATATCAAGAGGAATTGAAATATTTGGAAAAAATAAACGAATGCTGTTGGAGAATTAAAAAAGGCTTTCAACCTAATATGAATGTAATTCTTTTTTTTATTGCATATCATGCAAAACATAATACAAATTATTCTTATATTAATTTTATCTCATACTAGCAAATTATAATTCAAGGTTGAAGGAGTGTTTTATGTGAATAATACATTGGAACGATTAATGTTTGATGAGCTGCGCAATGCCTGTCGACCAGGTGCAGTTGGAGGTTTCCTTCCTGGAATGAAACAGATCGCAAATGTAGCAGCTCTGCCTGGTATTGTATGGAGATCTGTTGGATTACCAGATGTACACTCTGGATATGGCTTTGCTATTGGTAGAGTATTATTTTACATTAAAGAATTTAGAATTTGAAGCAATTTGCAATTAATAATTGTACAATAATGATAATGTTAAATGAATATTATATCAATATTGTTGCATTTAGGTAATATGGCAGCATTTGACCTGGATGATCCAAAATCAATTGTATCTCCTGGTGGTGTTGGCTTTGATATAAACTGTGGTGTTCGTCTACTGCGAACAAATTTATACGAGAGAGATATTCTACCAGTAAAAGTAAATCTGATATTCTTTATTTGTAATTTATTTTAATTTTGTGCATTATAAACTAATAATGTAATATGTATACATACATATATATTTGCATGTATTAATATAAAAATATGGCCTTGTAGGAACAACTTGCGCAAAGCATGTTTGATCACATTCCGGTTGGTGTTGGATCTAAAGGAATTATACCAATGAATGCACGAGATTTAGAAGAGGCGTTAGAAATGGGAATGGATTGGTCTTTGAGGGAAGGTGAGAGAAAAAGTATTATGATGAAATAAAACAATACTAAACGAAATACTAAAAATTATGATATAAAACAATTAGGTTACATTTGGGCTGAAGATAAGGAACATTGCGAAGAATATGGAAGAATGCTGAATGCTGATCCATCAAAAGTATCAATGAGAGCTAAAAAACGTGGACTTCCTCAAGTATTTATTTTTTAATAGATACTTAAAATATTATTTTGTTGTATTGAATATGCATTCATATTTTACAATTACATTTTATGTCAGTTAGGTACATTAGGAGCTGGAAATCACTATGCGGAGATTCAAGTGGTTGATGAAATATACGATAAGTGGGCTGCATGTAAAATGGGTATTGAAGAAAAAGGACAAATTTGTGTTATGATTCACTCAGGAAGTAGAGGATTCGGTCATCAAGTTGCTACAGGTTGTTTTTTTAAATTTCTCTAATATAATTTGTTTCTAATTATATAAACTACACACATTTTTCGTTTTACATACAAATCACATAAAACACTTGACATTTAAAAATTATAGCAAAAATTGATATATTTCATAATAAAATAATTCTAATATTTCAGATGCACTTGTGCAAATGGAAAAAGCTATGAAACGTGATAAGATAGAAACCAATGATAGGCAGCTTGCATGTGCTCATATAAAATCTCAAGAAGGCCAAGATTATTTAAAAGCGATGGCAGCTGCTGCTAATTTTGCATGGGTTAACAGGAGTTCTATGACATTTCTTAGTCGACAGGTATGAAAAAGATATATATGAAAATATTATTTAATAAAGACTCTCGAGATAATATACAATATTTTTTAACAGGCATTTGCAAAACAATTCAATTCATCTCCTGATGATTTAGATATGCATGTTATTTATGACGTTTCTCACAATATCGCCAAAATAGAAGAACACATGGTTGATGGAAAACAGAAGACACTCTTAGTTCATAGAAAGGTATTTATATACAATTAAATAATGACTTAATTTTGATACAGATGCAACAATAATGTGTCATGTTAAAATATAACATGATACTTGTTTGTTACATACTTAATAAAGAAATATTCTGCTTGAAGGGATCAACAAGAGCATTTCCACCGCATCATCCTTTAATTCCTGTGGATTATCAATTGACTGGTCAACCAGTTTTAATTGGTGGTACTATGGGGACCTGTAGTTACGTTTTAACTGGTACAGAACAGGGTATGAAAGAAACATTTGGATCAACTTGTCATGGTGCTGTAAGTATATGATTTTATCAATTTTTTGCGTATTATTTTTATTCATCTAATTTTAAATTTACAAATAATTGCAAAAAAACTGTTCTTATCAAGAAAAAATATATACACAGGGTCGCGCTCTTTCAAGAGCAAAATCACGTAGAAACTTGGATTATAAACAAGTTCTCGAAAAATTGGAAGAATCAGGAATATCAATTCGAGTTGCTTCACCGAAATTAGTTATGGAAGAAGCGCCGGAATCCTACAAAAATGTAACAGACGTTGTTAATACTTGTCACGCAGCTGGAATCTCCAAAAAATGCATTAAACTCCGTCCGATTGCAGTCATTAAGGGATAATATATTTTGATTGCTCTTTGGTTGATAATGTATTGCTGATATGTTTGCCAAATGATATTTATAAAAGTTACGAGGGAAAATATCAGATAATCAATCTTACATTTGGTTTGTATGAGAATATTTGTATAAATTTTTTATATAAATTTTACAAATAATATTACCATAAGATACACTGCAGTTATGCAAACTTAGCAAAATTAATATCACATTTTTTTTTCTATGTGATGTAAGACTATAATAATACAAGAATAGAATATTATAAAGCTCGCAATATTTGTTTTTCTTTATAATGTCTAAACATGTGTTTGTCAATGTGTAAAAATTACAATTATTATAATATAATAATGTAAAATGTAAAATTTATTGATAAATATGCAAACATTCATGTCATTTTTAATTTAAGATTGTAAGTTTTTTATTTAAAAGTATAATTTAACTTGTAAGAATTATTTAGCATTATTTAATCTAAAATATATTACATTCCTAATTTTTATGGAAAATAAAATAATAATAATCATATAGAAAATAAAAGAAAAATTATTTAAAATTATGTCGCAACATAATAATAAATTATACATAATAATATAATAAATTAATAAATAAATAATAATAAATTAATAAAATAAAATAATAAATTAAAATTATGTCGCGACATATTTTGTATTATCGAAGGGATAGGGTTATTCTGTTAATATTTTTTATATTTTTAATCAGACTCTTTTATTTTTTGAAGAATTTGGATCGCTAACTGAGATAATTAACTTTGTCATTACTTTAGGATCACAATTTAGATATCTTAACTTAACATTAGGTCATGATATTTTACAATATATGTTTTATTATCGAAGGGAGAGCTATTCCGTTAATATTTTTTTATATTTTTAACCATGCTCTTTCATTTTTAGATAGTTTAAAAAGCTAATTGGGATATTTAATTTTTTATTACTTTATATAGGGTCCCTATTTAGATATCGCAATGTTAGGTCATGTTTTTTCAATATTTTTTATTATTGAGAGGAGGAGTATTTTGTTAATATTTTCGAATATTTTTCTCATCAATCACACAGTCTTTTTCATTATTTAAATAATTCAGATCGCCAATTGCAATAATTAACTTTGTCAATACTTAGTCATCATTTAGATTTCTTATCTTGACGTTGGGTCACGTGTTCTTTAAATATTTTTAATTATTGAAAAAAAGCTATTTTGTTAATACTTTTTCATATTTTTAATTAGGCTTTCCTTTTTTTAAAAAGTTCAAATTGCTAAATGCGATAATTATTTTTTTTGTTATTTTAGAGGTTATATGTAGATATCGTAACTATAAGTCACGTCTTTTTTTAATATTTTTTATTATTGAAGGGAGGGCTATTTTGTTAATATATTTTTATGCAAAGTATTTTATTTTTTTAAGAAGTTTAAATTGCTAATTGTGATAATGAATTATGTCCTTACTGTAGGGTTTACATTTAGATATTGTAAGGAATATACCCGGATCCGGCGGATATCGTCGAATTACGTCGTCGTCGTTGTCCACAGCTGATCATTGCGTGCGCACTCGAACAGGCGCAAGACAGGAGAGAAACAGGAGTGGGGCACCGATCGTCGACTGTGCTCCAAAAAGACCGGCGAAAAGGTGGGCACTCTCTGTCGAAAAGCGCGATATAACAGTTTTGTAAAATATACGTGCGGGAGTCTTTAGCAAATTGTTATAGTTTAGAGAATCTTTCGCAATAAAGTGACCTTGCATCTATTCTTTAATTTTAATTGAGTCGAGCCGAGTTACTTTATTTATTCGTACCATCCTTACATCTCGAAATACAAGTACCTATCCGAAGTAAATATAAATATATTTACTTCTTTTACAGTATACTAACTTGACGTATGGTTACGTGTTTTCTACTATTTTTTATTATTGAAGGAAAAGCTATCCTAAATTTTTTTTTTTTTTTTACGCTTTTTTTATTTATTAAAAAGTTTAAATTGCTAAATGCAATAATTAATTATTACGTTATTTTAGAGTTTCTATTTAGATTTCGTAAAGTTAAATTGTTTTTCTTCAATAAATTTATTATTGAGAAAAAAGCTAGTCTATTAATATATTTTTTTTTATATATTTTTAACGTCCTATTAACTTTTTAAGAACTTGGATCGCTAATTGCGATAATTAATTCTGTCATTACTTTAAAGTTAGCATGTAGATACTTTAAATGAACATAAGATCATGATTTTTATTTCAGTATATATTTAAGTATCAAAAAGAGGGCTATTCTGCTAATATCTTTTATATTTTTTACCAGGCTCTTTTACTTTTTGAAGAGTTTATATTGTTAAATGTGATAATTAATTTTGTAATTACTTTAGGGTCATTATTTATATATTGTAAATCGTGTACATTCGAGTCGTTTTTTCTAATATTTGTAACGGGGCTCCTTTCCCGACGCCACGGATCGGTTCGTCGGTGCCAGGATTCGGGAAGAGGGGGGGGGAGACTCAGGTTCGCAATAACCACGCCAATCGTTCTGGTAAAAACAGAGTTTATTGAAGCCGCCCTGCAAGAGTGGGCTTATTATCTAGTCTACGCGTACAGAGGAGAATCGCAGGAAGTGCGGACCGCGACCAACTTATACGGACGCGGACACGATTTATAACTAAGGAATACAAGTAATGCAACGGACGAAACGCGACCAAATCATACGGACGCGGGCACGACTTATAACTAAGGTTTACAAATAATAACGCGACGGACGAAACGCGACCAAATCATACGGACGCGGACACGACTTATAACTAGGGTTTACAAATGATAACGCGACGGACGAAATTTACCCAACGCGGCGTGGATACGAGCGCCCTGAAAAGGGCGAGCTCCGTAAACCGCCTTGGATTCGGGCGCCCTGAGAAGGGCGAGCTCCGCAAGATGTCGGTGGCTCTCGGAGGATCCGGCGACCGAGGAAACTCGGCCTTCCCGACGAGAACGCTCGTCGGCCGGGGTGATGTTCGGAGAGGATCCGGTGACCGAGGACGCTCGGCCTGCCCGACGAGAACGCTCGTCGACCGGGGTGATGTTCGGAGAGGATCCGGAGACCGAGAATGCTCGGCTTGCCCGACGAGAACGCTCGTCGACCGGGGTGCTGTTCGGAGAGGACCCGGTGACCGAGGACGCTCGGCCTACCCGACGAGAACGCTCGTCGGCCGGGGTGATGTTCGGAGAGGATCCGGTGACCGAGGACGCTCGGCCTGCCCGACGAGAACGCTCGTCGATCGGGGTGATGTTCGGAGAGGATCCGGAGACCGAGAATGCTCGGCCTGCCCGACGAGAACGCTCGTCGACCGGGGTGCTGTTCGGAGAGGATCCGGTGACCGAGGACACTCGGCCTAACCCGACGAGAACGCTCGTCGGTCGGGGTGATGTTCGGAGAGGATCCGGTGACCGAGGACGCTCGGCCTGCCCGACGAGAACGCTCGTCGGCCGGGGTGATGTTCGGCGAGGATCCGGAGACCGAGAATGCTCGGCCTGCCCGACAAGAACGCTCGTCGACCGGGGTGCTGTTCGGAGAGGATCCGGTGACCGAGGACGCTCGGCTTACGCGACGAGAACGCTCGTCGCCCGGGATGGTTAGGAGGTGAGGAGTGGTCCTTGAGTACGCTCAAGAGACCAGGACGGGACTGGTCTCGAAGTCTCGGCTGCGCCGCTTTATATACCCGTCGGTCAACCCCCTCCAACTAGCTTGGGGTGGGGCGGTCCGGTCGGGTGGGGCGAAAAGGCAAATTCCCACGTGTTCGATGTGTGGTGGCGCCGACAGGGGCCGTTTATATGAGCGCGGGCGGACGGTCGGCCTCGTGCTTGCGCGGCTTCTAGTGACGACACAACGGGTCGTCACATATTTTTTATAAAAAGGATGAATATTCTGTAAATTTTTTTTTAAATTTTGAACCAAGCTCTTAATTTTTTAATAATATAAATTGCAATTGCGATAACTAATTTTTTAATTATTGTAATGTTTAAATTAAGATATTGTAATGTTAAGTCAGTGTGTTTTTTAAAATATTTTTTATTATCGAAAAGAAGGCTACTTTGTTAATTTTTTAGATATTCTTAACTCGGGTCTTTTTTTTATAGATTTTAAATAGCTAATTTTACGTTCATTAATAAGATATTGTAATTTGAGATTAGATAATGATTCTTTAATGTTTTCTTATCAAAAAAAGATTTATTCTGTTAATACTTTTTATTTTTGAATAAGCTTTTTTTTTCTTTTTTTTTAATTTAAAACGTTAAATGTGATTATTAATTTATTATTTTAAGGTCTCTATTTAGTTTTTTTTTTTTTTTTTTAAGTCAGGAAATTTGCCTAAACCAAACTTCGCCGTCCTGACCCCTGAGGGAGGGTCAGGAGGCTTTGTGGTGGATTCCCGCCCGTAGTATCCCGAGGGACTATCGAGCGGGGGACCGACCTAAAACCTGACTGAAGCCCCTGGTCATATAGGTTATGTCCACCGCGGAACCGCGTGAGCATTACTTCACGGTGGACACCCGACCGGCGTCCTGAAGGTAGGACACATCCCCCGGAAGGATACTACAGGTATCCCCCCGGAGAGGACATCCCTTGCCCCGAAAGGGCATCGAGGGGAGCCGGGCTACTAGCTCCCCCCGGACTTCCCTGGGTCGACGTGCAATGAGAGCGGGGCCCCCACCCCTCTCTCTGCCAACCCGGTAAGTGAGGTGACCGCAGTCACCCACCCACACACACAAAAACGTCACAGGACGTTACAAAAAGACCAACAGTGCACTACACATGTACACAACCACAATGAGACGTAATAAGGGCCACAGGCCCAGCCCTCTAGGGGCCCACAATTAAGGCACATGGCCATCCACAATAAAGGTGGGAGAAGATGTAATTCCCACCTGCAACAAAAGACAACAAGAAACTAAGACGAACATAAACTTGGCGCGAGTGAAGAGGCCGCGGAGTCACCTCTCGGTAGCCTCCCCGGCACTCATTCACCCCCACCGCTACCTACTACATGGACCTGGCGGGGCAGGGAGACCACGGAGTCACCTTTCGGCATCCTCCCCGGAACCCCCCGCACCCACCGCTACAAACTACGACAAATTGACAGAAACAACATCAGACATTGTGAGCGGAGCTGCAGTCCGGCACAGGGGAGTCACCTCTCCGCGACCTCCCCCGCCCCCGACTGCAGCTCACCTGCACCCACTCGGGACTATCGGGAGTTTCCCCAACAGGGGACCCCGGAGCCCGCGCACACACCGAGGCAGCCTCGGTCTCCATAGGCCGTCCCCCAACGGGACGGCCTGGAGCCTGGCGCCTGTCCTTCGTCCCCGGTAATTCGTTGCCCGGGTGGAGGGGAGAGCGAACCGCACCCCCGCCCACCCAGGACATGGTCAGCCGACCCCCCGCCGTCCGCACAAGTCGGACAGTGAGGGGTGGCGACACACCCCGCCGCCTGGTGTCCTTCGACACCACAGCGGTAGCAACGCCGCGAGCGATCCACCCTAGACGAGCAGCTCACTCGCGCGTGCCCCAACTCAAGGCACCTGAAACACCTCAAGGGGCGGGCGCGAAGCAGCTCCACCCCAAGGGTGTTCCATCCAACCTTTAAGCTACCCGCCAGCAAGGCCTTACGGCCAATTGCCACCGGGCAGCGCACCCATAAGGTGCTCCAAGGGGACCGCGGCAGGGGCCGGACTAACCCGATCCGAAAATCCCCCGCATCGCATCCCCCCAGAGACACCAACGCCTCCAATACTTCCTCACGCGTGGTGATCCCCTCCCCCATAGTCCCACGGAGCCTAAGCTCCATGGTTTTCTGGGGGCGGGAGACCACCACGCCCTTCTCCAGGAAGACCTCTCGCAACTTGTCTGCAAGTAAGTCAGCCTTTTCCACCGTGCCTTTTCCAGGGACCTGCAGAAGCAGACCCCCAGTCACACCAAAGCGCATTGACATCGGGCCAATGCCCAACTCTGTAGGGTCGACGCGCGACTTTGCCTCCCTCAAAATATCCGAGTAGGACTTGCCCCCCGTCGAAACGAGCTGCACCTGCCGACGTACTCGGAACGCGTGCAGCCCGCACTAAACGGCCCCGCCGAACACCCAGTCCGGAACCAGAAGGGCCGGACACACGAACCCTCCCAGGGCCCGGGCCCCGCACCCCCCCGGCAGCCGAATCAGCCACCGACGGGGACGAAGACCCGAGCCCCGGGAAGGAAACCTTCCTTCTCGTACCACGACCCCGCCTCCCACGCACAGGCGTCGAGAGGACGGGGGAAACCTCCTTGACCGGGGGGGCAGAGACAGGCGACCCCGTCCCTCTCCCCCGGGAATCCAAAGAGGACCTGAGAGACTCTACAGTCCTCCTCAGGTCCTCGAGCGCCCCACTTACGCGCCTCTTAATGAGGAGATCCACCCGCGCTAAAAGCTGCTGGTGTGGATCCCCCCCCGAAGCCGCCTCAGAGGAGGACTCAAAAAGAGTCCTCCGCACCTCAGAGGCGGTCTCCTTACCAGAAAATTCCGGCTCAGAGACCACCTCTCTATCCCGCCACCGCCGTGACCTCTTCTTCACAGGAGGCGCCTCCTTCTCCCCAGAAGAAGGAGGCAGAGGAGCCATCGCACCGCGAACAACCTCCAACTCCTCACGGAGTTTTCGGTTGCCCGCCTCCAACTCGCTGATGCGCCCCTCAAGCCTCCTGATCTCTCGGCGTAAGCCCGGCAGTTATCCGACAGGACCTGCTCCCTGTCAAAAATCTCCACCGGGCTATGGAAGATGCCGGGCTCCGACACGTCAAGCGCGCCATCGGACCTCCCAGGGAAGGCAGAGGCAGCGCCCAACGCACCGTCACCCAGCAAACTCACCTCGTGAGTCGCATCCCGCGGCGAATCCCCACTAGTCTTTTCCACCTCGTTGTTACGGAGGTCAGATTCCTCCTGCACCGTCTCCAGGGCGCACCTGTCCTCTGAGGCACACTTCTTCTTCGAATAACTTTGAAGGTGTAATCTCAGGCGCCTGTAAATTCCGAGCCATCGGAAAGGCCCGAACATTCTCGTCCCGAAGGACGTGCCTGATCTCGATCGCAAGATCACTTGGATCGTCGTCCTCACTTAGCTCCTCCCAGGCAATAGCCAGTTGGATGAGCTGGTCCTCCACCTCGTCCTCCGTCCTGCACCTCGGCGCTGTCGCTTCCCCATCCGCGGACCCAGCCGGCAAATCCGCGGACGACCTGTCGCTCGATGACGACGAGGGGGGAGCCAGGCCTACACCCCCCCCCGCCGGTTCCCGGTACCCGAACCCGGGACGTTCTCTTTCTTTCCAGAACTACTCATGATGCTAGAAGAGAAAATTGGTTTTTTCTGTCGGGGGTTTTCCTTCCCCTTAGGAGGTTGCCTTACTCAGCTAACGGGGCCTCCCCCCTGGGTGTTATCTTCGGTGTTTTCCTTCACCTAGTGCAGTGGACAAGTCCTTTTTAGGGCCTGCACGTCCATCGCACCTCGTTCATCCATCACCACACACTCCAGCTCGGGTACCTCGGGATTGCGACACCCGTACACTACAGGGATGAGTCTGTAGTGCCCCTGAGGGATTTTTTTTTTTTTTTTTTTTTTTTTTTAATGGCTAGAAAAAATCCGGTACTAACCACATTTTGTACGGTACTAACCACATTTTGTACGGTACTAACCACATTTTGTACGGTACTAACCACATTTTGTACGGTACTAACCACATTTTGTACGGTACTAACCACATTTTGTACGGTACTAACCACATTTTGTACGGTACTAACCACATTTTGTACGGTACTAACCACATTTTGTACGGTACTAACCACATTTTGTACGGTACTAACCACATTTTGTACGGTACTAACCACATTTTGTACGGTACTAACCACATTTTGTACGGTACTAACCACATTTTGTACGGTACTAACCACATTTTGTACGGTACTAACCACATTTTGTACGGTACTAACCACATTTTGTACGGTACTAACCACATTTTGTACGGTAC